>NC_140584.1:503598571-504801071 GCF_964204655.1 Triturus cristatus | reverse complement strand
GGCACTGATGCTGACTCCAGACATGGGAGTTGGTCTCTCATGTGTCATGCCTTACAGCGCGCATGTCCTATGTAGTGGCCTGTGACATGATGTGCATGAGTGTGCGATACACATAGTGCAGGGATGGTGACGTGTGTTGCAGTCATTACCATTCAGTAGCATGTAGTTGCGTGCCCACTACTGTCCCCTGGGGCACCTTTTCCTCAGTGGTGTATGTGTCATCATAAATGTGGCCAATCTCAGTGTCCACAGCGTAGGTTGTGCTCTGTGCCATTGTCCCCTGTCACCATGTATATAGACGTGCTATTTTGTACAGGTGTCCACTGTGCAGCCTGACCTGATTGTCCTTCTTCATACTCACAGTTGCCAGTGCCTGTGTGTCTTTTTATACTCATCTGAGGATGGGCACTGGTACCTCATTATTTGTACAGGCGCACCTTGGCTGTTTGGCGTCCAATCTTGCTTTTTGCCTGCCCCTGTGTGTATCACCCAGACTATGAGATGTTGGTGCCACCTGTGTCACAACAATTTGCCTCGTGTAGGGTCTTGTTGGGGCGGGCAATGCCTATGTGTTAACTCCTGATTTCCAGTTGCTGGGTCTGGGCAGTGTGTGATGTGTCTGGACACACACGCAATGTGCAGTGACCGAGTCATGTTGTGCATGTTCTCAGCATTACCTATGCAGCATGTGTCTCAAGTTCATGGATATGCTCCCTGGTCATCGGTATTTTCGCCAACGCTGTGTGGTGCAGATGCAGTGCTGGATTGTCCCCAGGGCCTGGGTGCTATGTCAGACTCCGTTTCCTGTGTTTAACTATTGTCTCATGCTCTCCATGGTATTTCAGTGGCATGGTGGCTCAACCAACTGTGTGTTTCATGCCCTACATCGGTACCCTGTTCAGTAGATGTTAGGGATCTTCCTTTTCAGGCCATGCAATGTTACCTATGTAGATTGGACTCATGTGACAGATGTGTACAGGTGTCTGATTAATTTCTGTCTCTCCACCCTGCCCACAGCATCGTCGGGGGACACAGAGGGAGACATGGACACAGACCAGGCGGAGGGACCGAGCACCAGTGCCAGCCGTGACATCGGGTCTGGCACATCGAGTGGGACAGAGGCGGAGGAGAGTGTGGCCGAGGACCTGTCGACTGGCACATCAGACTACGAAGCTGACAGGTCCGAGGAGGATGTCTCCGAGTGGGCGGAGGCTGCACCAGCAGCTGACAGCGGAACAACACCTCGCACCGCCCCCTCAGTTTCCACCAGCCACCTCCCACTTGCTCGTGTCCCTTCCCAGCGTGCCCGGTCACAGCATGTCTCCTTCCTGCCAGGCACCGCACCCCCTGCCCCTGTCTCCACTGCTGCCGCCAATGCAGAGTCTGTGGACATCCAGCGGCAACTGCAGGTTGGTCAGGCTGCGATCCTTAATGTCCTCCATGCCCACGGCAAAACCCTCACCAACATCGAGGCTTTCTTGGAGGGCATTCATTCATCGCAGGCTGACCAACGCAACTTGCTGAGGTCCATAGACTCCACACTGACTGCAGCAGTGGGTCTCCTGCAGCGCGACCTCCCCCCACCTACCCCTGCCCCATCCACACTTCCCACTCCCATGCCTGTCCCACGTACACCCAGACGTCGGCATGCACCCACATCAACGGACACGGGCACCACACCAGCAGGGAAGGTCCACCGCACTCCTCCTGACACGCACACACAGGGTGAGGTAGGCACACCCACTGGGTCGGGGGGCAAACGTGTGACACGCAGCCATAGTGGGAGTCCGCATTCCACCCAGTCCACTCCCTCCAAATCCCCTCCCCTCAGCTCTCCTGGCCACATCTCCCCCAAGGACTCCTTCATGGCCGCTCTGTCCCTGAGCCCCACAGTTACACCACCACGCAAGCGGTCAAGGAGGTCCCCGGTCAGGGTGGTTGAGTCTCTTCCCCTGTCTCCACCCTCCCCCGGTGGCGCTGCGACCCATCCCTCTGACCCCCCCCCTCCTTGGGGCCTGAGGTCCCTCCGGGTGCAGGGGACTCCCTGGAGGACCTTGCAAAGGTGTGTAGTGCCATCCTGGCCTCCGCCTTTGGCACTGACCCACCCCCTGTGGTGGAGTCCTCCATCCCGGCACCCACAACGCCGCCCCTTTGCCCTGATGTCCCTGCGGTGCCTGTTGCTTCCCCCCCCCCCTGATGCCCTCAGCAGTGTGGAAGACGATGCCATTTGACTGTGCAGGCAAGGTAGGGGACACGCATACCACTGTGTCCCCCATCCAGCTGAGAATCATTGACTGCCCTATGGGCTTTGTGAAGATTGAACTACCTGCGATCCACGGACATTGTGCTCATGCTGAATAAAGCTTAATTTTGTTTTCATTGTCACACTACTGCTATGCTGGTGTTGGTGTTGGTGGGGCTGCTACATGGTTTTGGGTGGTGTGTAAGGGTTTGGGTGTGTGGGATATGTAGTAGTGTACTGCTCATTGGTGGGACCCTGTGATCTGTGTGCCATCACAAGGTGTTGGCTAACTTTCTTTGTTCATGTAAGCAGTTACTGCATGGTGCACTTGTCCCAGGGTGTATTCCTTCCTCTGTGTACCCAGCTTTCTCCCCTGCAGGGTGTTCCCAATGTTTAGCGCAGAGCTGTGTCTACATGAGCTGTGTGTGTGACGGAGCCCTTCTACTTTGGCCATGCATGCAGGGCCATGTCTCCACCTGCAACAATCGTGCCATCCTTGGTGATCACTGTACTTGTGTGTGGAGTCTGTTGACATGAGTTCATGGGGACATGTTCCCTTGTAGCCAGTATGCCTGTGGATAATTCTGGCCTCACACACATGTGTTACACCCCTCCTGTCTCAGGGCACTGCTGTTAGTGATAGGCACCCACCCCTCCTGTCTCAGGGCACTGCTGGGAGGACTCCACACCCACCCCTCCTGTCTCAGGGCACTGCTGGAAGGACTCTGCACCCACCCCTCCTGTCTCAGGGCACTGCTGGGAGGACTCTGCACCCACCCCTCCTGTCTCAGGGCACTGCTGGGAGGACTCTGCACCCACCCCTCCTGTCTCAGGGCACTGCTGGGAGGACTCCACACCCACCCCTCCTGTCTCAGGGCACTGCTGGAAGGACTCTGCACACACCACTCCTGTCTCAGGGCAATGCTGGGAGTGATAGGCACCCACCCCTCCTGTCTCAGGGCACTTCTGGGTGGACTCTGCACACACACCTCCGATTTCAGGATATGTACGCTTGGAACATACACGGTGGGGGTACGCTCAATGCATTCGAGGTGAGGGTACGAGTCTACTTACACTGGTGTGGTGGGGGTACGCTCCATGCATACGCGGGTGAGGGTACGGGTCGAACTTACACTGTTGGGCCGGGGGGTACGCTACATGCATACGCGGGTGGGGGTACGGGTCGTACTTACACTGTTGGGGTGGGGGGCACGCTCCATGCATACGCGGGTGGGGGTACGGGTCGTACTTACACTGTTGGGGTGGGGGGTACGCTCCATGCATACGCGGGTGGGGGTACGGGTCGTACTTACACTGTTGGGGTGGGGGGTACACTCCATGCATACGCGGGTGGGGGTACGGGTCGTACTTACACTGTTGGCATGGGGGGTACGCTCCATGCATACGCGGGTGGGGGTTCGGGTCGTACTTACACTGTTGGGGTGGGGGGTACGCTCCTTGCATACGCGGGTGAGGGTTCGAGTCGTACTTACACTGTTGGGGTGGGGGGTACGCTCCATGCATACGCGGGTGGGGGTACGGGTCGTACTTACACTGTTGGGCTGGGGGGTACGCTCCTTGCATACGCGGGTGAGGGTTCGAGTCGTACTTACACTGTTGGCATGGGGGGTGCGCTCCATGCATATGCGGGTGGGGGTACGGGTCGTACTTTCACTGTTGGGCTGGGGGGTACGCTCCATGCATACGCGGGTGGGGGTACGGGTTGTACTTACACTGTTGGGCTGGGGGGTACGCTCCTTGCATACGCGGGTGAGGGTTCGAGTCGTACTTACACTGTTGGCATGGGGGTGCGCTCCATGCATACGCGGGTGGGGGTAGGGTCCGTACATATCCGTGCCCACGCTATGTGATGCTTGTGCGGGCCGTACCCAGGCCTTTGCCACGTGGGTGCGATCCGTCCCGCCATTGTTGGGGTGACGTGTGTGGGCGTGGTCCGACTCGTACCCACGCTCTTCAGGCGTGGGTACGGGACGTACCTGTCTGGTTGTGTTGCCGGTTCGCGTGGTGACGGACTTCCGTTGTGGCGGTCGCTGGCTTATCAGGACACGCCCCCACCCCCTCGTGGTGACCAGGGCATGGGAGTCAGGTATGTCCAGGCCATGTGTGGTGTGTGACTTATGTGGTTGTTTTGTGGCCTGCCCTGGTCCTGCCACCCCCACCCCACCCCACTTTCCCCCCTCCCTTAGTTATTCTGACCTTCTGCGGCGTCTGCGTCGTAACCTGTAGAGGAGGTGGACTGCTATGAGGGCAGGGATGACTCGTAGGTTCGGGTCCATGTCTGTCCGTCGCGTACTGGTACTCCTTGCTCGCGTCGTCCTGTCGCGTACGGGTCCTCCTTGATCGCGTCGTCCTGTCGCGTACGGGTCCTCCTTGGTGGCGTCGTCCTGTGTGTCCGTCACGTACTGGTCCTCCTTGTTCGCGTCGTCGTCTGTCCGTCGCGTACTGGTGGTCCTTGTTCGCGTCGTCCTGATTTCCCGGCAGTTTTTGGCTGCCGCAAAATATTCACCGTGCGGGGTGACGTCGGTGCGAATCGTGATTCCTGGGTCGTGAATGGCTGGCTGCGAGCGTCCCGACGTCAGGTCGGCGCTTTCCCGGATCGCATTGGTTGGTGTTTTTTGGTTCGGTCGGGCTTTTTTACGATTCGTACGGTAATGGTGTACCCGGGCGAATCGTGATTCCTTGTTTGTAAAAATTGACGACCGGGTACGCGTCGGACGGAGATTATGCTCCGTCCGACGGTTCGTACCCGGTTTTTACCGGATCGTGATCGGCACCTAGGTGTTTCAGGGTTTCGGATGAGGAGTTTGTGTTTAAAATGTTTTTTTGCATTTTTGGAGAGATTAGGGGGGTAGAGAATAGACCAAGAGTTAGGGCCATGTGTGGAGAGAGTAGAGTCATGAGGGATGTGGATCTGGTTGAGGGGGGGGCATGTTGGGTCAGTGAAGTGATGGAGAGAGTTGAGAGAGGGCAGTGTGGGCTATTAGGGGATGGAGGTCGAGAGCGAGGTCAGCTTTAGAGGGGTGACGGGTGGGAAAGGCAGGTAGGGGCAGGGGTAAGAGTATGTAGTGATGTACGCAGTGACAGTGGGCATGGGAAGAGAAGGGGGTCAGTGCAAAAGGGGAGAGAGAGGGGACAGGTCGGTGAGTTTGTTTTAAAAAAAAAATGTATTATTGTATTTTATTTCTTTTTTAAGACACAATTAAAATCAACATACATACAATAATCCAAAAGTAAAAGAAATAACACGAGTGTAGATCACTGACATCGAAAGCAAATGTAAACTTAACAATATCGATACAATGCATGGGAGCGTTTAGAGGGAGGGCAGATGAGGCACGAGTGACATGACAATTGAAGAGATAAAAAACTAACAAGTGGGTGGTTCGGCTGGGACAGTTCTGTTATACAGGATGCTAAGGGACATGAGAACATCATAGGATGAAACAATTTATATGCGGAAACAGTCTAAGATATTGATTTACGGAGATTACTCACAATCAATACCTAGTCTACAGTAGTATCTGCTGCGGCTAGTTGTGCGGCTTGATATTGAGCAAACATACCCCAAAAACTCTTCGGGCGGTTACAAGGAGGGAACATTTTGTTATAAACATCAGATTGGGTATTACAGTAGACAATATTGTGTTCCCACTCTGCCACAGTGGGCACAGGGCCTCTCATCCAATGCATCGCCAGCCGACGCTTGGCAAGGAGTAGGCCAATCGCCACCAGCTTACGTACATTTTTCTTAAGGAGTTTAGTATAACCAACAAACGCCAGCAGGGGATCTGGAGCTAGGGATAGACCAAGTATGTCGTTCAGCTTCTGGAATATTGTTCCCCAATAATGTTGTACCTGTGGGCACTGCCACGCCTGATGAAAAAAACCAGCATGCGGCATGTGACACCGCTCACAGTTATCAGCGTCTCGCAGTCCATATCCAAACAGACGTAGAGGGGAGTGATAAACTCTATTTAAGAATTTAAAATGGGCGAGCTGATGACGACCATTAATAGAGATCTTACAGGTAACCTCACAACAGTAGAACCATATGTCATCTGTAATAGGAACGCCAATATATAGCTTCCAGGCTTGTCTAACCCTGCTAGGGGAGGGAGTCTTTGTGCTCAGGGCCGAGGAGTAAACCTTGGAAATGAACTTACACCGGGACTGAGCGCTCAAGAGAACCATCAAAGGAGGAATGACCAAGGGCTCCTGTAATTCTTCTCCTAGCATTGCCCGTAAAGCGTGCCGGGTTCTGAAACGGTGGAATTTTGTCAGTGCTGATTGCACATTATCTGCGCCTGCTACTTCTTCCCACGTACCCACCCGTCCATGCTTGAAGAGGTCACCCATGTTCTGTATGCGTAATTTGGTGAGGGAGTCCAGGGTCCCTTTTTCCGAACTAAGCACAAACCATTGGCACCATTCAACATGCATTTGAGGTGAATATAATTGCGCCCCGTCATACATACTGAGCAGAGCATTCCACGCATGAACAACGGAATTGATCGAGTCCAGTATACTGCAGCGTCTCATTGGGGCTTGCGTTAGGAAGCGAGGCAGGGAGTGCGGGGCAGCGGCAACCCTCTTGATATGAAGATGAGGTAAATCATGGGGCCCATGCACCCAGCTGTATGCATGAGAGGCCTGCGAGGCCCTGTAATACAGCTCAAAATTCGGGGCATTCAGTTCACCGGCAGCGACTCTAGGGGACTTTCCAGCCCACACCAATTTGATCATCAGGGAACGGTGTTCACGAAACAGATGGTGAGGCACCACTATGGGTATATTAATAAAAAGAAAAAGCAGGCGAGGGAGCACAACCATTTTCATCAAAGAAACTCTACCGGCCAAAGACAATGGGAGTCGTATCCATCTGTCTATATCATTGCCAAGCTTATTGATCATTTTACCATAATTAGCTTTAATCCCCTCATCAGCATCAGAGTGGACCTGAATGCCCAGATAGCGCACCGGTTCAGTGGTCCATTGTAGTGCGAAATCAAGCGGAAACTGCACTGTGGAAGGTGTCAGTGGAAACAATATGGATTTATCCCAATTAATCCTTAGGCCAGAAAGACCACCAAAGCGCAGCACCTCATGTATCACGGGTGATAGATGGATCTCAGGATCTCTAATATATAAAAGCGAATCATCCATGTAGGCAGAGGTAATGAGATTGTAATGAGGAAAACGAAGTCCTCTATGCCCGTGATATTCACGTAATGCCCGCAGCAGGGGCTCAGCAGCTACTGCATACAACAACTGGGACAGCGGGCACCCCTGCCTAGTACCCCACAAGATTGGAAACGGGACAGAGACCACATCACCCGTGTGCACCCGAGCCACTGGAGAATTATATAGCACCGAGACCAGTTGCAAATAAACCTCACCGACCTCCATTCGACGCAACACAGCATACATACATTTCCATTCAATCGAATCAAAAGCCTTCTAAGCATCTAAAAAAAACGCGGCGCCCTTAATCTCCGGGCGGACATGCTGCAGAGTCCCAAATACCGGGCAGAGGTTCTGTGAGAGCGTGCAACCCGGGATGAACCCAGCTTGTTCAGGACCTATAAGCTGAGGGAGAAGCGGCGACAAATGATTCGCCAAGATTTTCGCGAACATCTTAGTGTCCACATTGATTATTGAGAGCGGATGATAAGAGGGGCACCTTTGGGGTCTTTATTGGGTTTCAACAAAGTAATGATCAACGCCTCACGCATGGAGGGAGGCATTATACCGTCTGCGGCCATCTCATAAAACAAAGATATAAGATGTGGAATTAGAAGAGCGCTGAAGCCCTAGAATATGACCGTAAGACCGTCAAGCCCAGGGACACTGCCCTCACACATCGATCCCAAAGTGAGGCGAACCTCCGCTGCCTCAACGGGCCGCATCAAAAACTCGCGATGCCAGTTCTGTAACCAGGAGAGCTGTATGTATTGTAAATAGTTAGAGATATCATCATCACTGTGGGCGGGTTTAGAGCAATACAGCTCCTGATAATAAGAGTGAAACTTAGCATTAATAGCAGAACGGTCCATCAGGACCAACCCATCATCTCCTTCCAATTCGACAATACCTCCACAGTCAAGCCGGTGGCGGGCCATTGCACCAGCACTGAGCCAGGCCGATCAGACTCTCCGTAAGCTCCAGTGAAAGCATACTTGTCCATATGCTTGACCTCACTGGCAGCCTCCTCATGGAATTCAGCCAATGTGGTCTTACGTTGTTCACGCAATTCAGGGTCGTTAGTGAGTAATAGGTAAATAGCTCCACATCGAAGATAGGTCAGCCTACAAAACTGGCTGCATTACACACAAAATCCTCCATCAAAATACACCGCCATACCTCGCCAACAAACTCTGCAAAGCGGGCAGCACACGACCCATGAGAAGCACCAAGGCTCTCCTCCTAGTCCCTCCCCTGCAAAAAAAGAAATCCACTCAATCCAGCTCCTTCTTCTGCAATGCCCCAAACATCTGGAATGCCTTCCCCAAAGACCTACGATGCAACCCTTCCTACACCAGCTTCAAAAAAGACCTCAAAATGCACCTCCTCAATAAGTATTGGGGGTCTTAAGCAGCGCCCTGAACTCTCCCTTTCCCCTTTTCTGTTCCCCCTTCTTTCTTACTGTCTCTCTCCTCCCCCCTCCCCTTCCTCTACTAAGCTCATCTTTCTCCCTACCCACTGCTGTCATCCGCTCCCTCTCATAGTCATTCCCACCCCCTCCCACTACACCCTCCTACCAACCTTCCCCCTCTTCTTCCCTCTTCCCTTTCTCACGTCCAACCTCCTACTCCCTGCTGCCCGTCATGCCTTTCTCCTTCCCATACCACTATATAAAAATCTGATTTCCCACTTCCATGTCTTACTTGTGTATATAGCACCCACGCTTTCTATCTGTTTATTTGATTTATGTAAACTCTAGCTGTTTCTAGTTTGTTAACTTGTTGGTTTTCTATGCTGTTGAATTATTGTTTTATACCATGACCACCTTCTTACCCATGTAAAGCTCTGATATCTCTGGGTCCAACCAGTGCTATATAAAACATCTAAAATAAATAAAAATAAAATCTTTCATGGGAATGTGCGCCCCTTGGCCACTTTTATAGTACATCGATGCATTTCGACCTGAACATTGGGCCTGCTGTTTTCTCGAAGCTGTTCCTCAGGGCATAGTGGATAATCTGAGGGACACAATCATGCTCCTTGATAGATCTTTTGAATATTCTGTATGCCTTTCTCCTGGTGGTGCACTGTGGCTACCTTGTTATTTGGGTTAACAGTGTGCCTTCTGTTGAATGAACCGCCTGCTTCTGTCCGTGGTCACGGTGGCAGTGATGCAATTGTTGGTGCACTCCTGAGTCTTAAAAAAGTACATTGAGGGACTTACTCGCTGTCTTGGATTCAAGATAGATTATAAAGCAGGAGAGTAATCTATCTTGAATGCGAGACTGAAAGGAAGCCCGTCTATTTGTTCTATTGTAGACACGAATGTTTTGAACTAAAAAATGAAATTCACCAGTCCCCTTGCACTGCTAATGGCCGCACTTATTGCATCACCCATTGTCCTGTTGTATGACATCATTTATGACATCTCAAATGACATCATTGATGACATCACTGATGACATCCCTGATGACATCACCCAATGTCTGTGTTATTTTGTTATATAGATTACATAGTGGCAGGTATCACCATATTTATTTTCTGGACTCTGAAGACCTCTCAGCAATCCCATTGTGTCAGACTTACTGGAGGTAACAGGCAGAGTACTTGGCCACCAAGGACCCTCAGCAGCCAAGGGGAGTTCATCCCCTAACCAATAGTGCGCCATGAGGCATGATTGCAGAGTGGTGGAGAAAGGAGGCGTGGCCTCTGACAACCTTTCAGCAATCCCGCTGTGTGGGACTTACTGGAGTTAACAGGGGGGGCAGTTGACCCCCAAGGAGCCTCATGAGCCAGGGGGCTTCATCGCCAAACTAGTAGTGTGCCAGGAGGTGCGTCTGCAGAGTGGTGGAGAAAGGGACTGTGGCATCCGATAACCTTGCAGCAATCCCACTGTGTGAGACTTACTGGAGGTAACAGGAGGGATAGTTAGCCCCCAAGAACCCTCATGAGTAAACTGGACTTCATCCCCCAACCAGTAGTATGCAAGGAGGCATGTTTGCAGAGTGGTGGAGAAAGGGTGTGCAGTCTCCAAAGACCTCTCAGCAATCCTGCTGTGTCGGACTTACTAAAGGTAACAGAAGGAGTACCTTTCCCCCAAGGTCCCTCAGCATCCAAGGGGACTTTAACCACCAACTAGTAGCGCGCAATTTATTTATGAGGGGAGGGGGCCTCGTGGTAATTTCTGCCCCAGGTAACATTTTTGAATGGTGGAGGAGGGCTGAGCAGCCCCCCTACCCCGGTCGATTTCAACCTTGGGGCCCCATCCCTGAGGTCCCGCCTTTATTTATATTGTTTTAAAATATAAAATTTAAAGCAATAAAGCTCCTGCCAAGTCATAGCAAAAATTTAAAATGGTAAAGCTCCTGCCAAGCCATAGCAGAAGCCAGTCCTGGGGGGTGGCGGTCCTAAGGACCATTTATGGCTCCAGGAGCAGGCCGCGGAGCCCTCCTCTTTTCTTCCATTTTGTCCCGGGGAGGTGGTGGTCCACATGCGGGCCAAGTGGACCCACCCGCATATAGATCTTAAAGTGGCTTGGAAAGGTGGATCTTAAAGTGCCTTGGGAAGGTGGTGGTCCACAAAGCACCCTCAAATTGAATTCAAGTAAAGCTATTGGGAGGTAGTGTTCCCTGGGGCTGCGGGAGTATGCGTGGTTCCCCCGCATTTAATTTCAATTACACCCCAGGGAGGTGGCAGTCCTCTGGGCTGCCGTGGGGTCCCCGTGGTCCCCACATTCAATTTTAAATAAAGCCTCAGTGAGTTGGCGGTCCTTGAAGCTTCAAAAAGCCCCCCTCCTATTTTTATTATATACCCCTGGGACCTGGCGTCACCCAGGGGCTTAATTTAAAACAACTGCTGTGGTGTTAATAAGTTATCTTTATCCACGACTGCCATTTGCATTTCATCAGCACACCTCTAGGTTCCAGTTTGGAGCTATTGTTCTCCTTATTAATCACAGTCCTGTGTGATATACTCTATGGAGTCCTGTGTGCACATTTGTACCTTCCCGATTAGGGGTTGTCTATACCCTGTGTGTACCCCTCTTGGCCCAGGCCCCAGGTTCAAGGTTCACTGGTAACCATATGCAACCCCAGCACACCACCAAGGTAAATTACTAAAATGTGGGGTGGGGGGCTGCCCGGCTAGTTTCTGCTACATTTAGGTGATCATCTCCAAGGTCATGAGTCTGTTTGTTAATAAGGTATTGCTTGTGGCCAACACAATTCCTTTATCTTTACCTGCTTGCCTTCAACTGTAAAGTAATCAGCACTGGCAAGAAATAGGACCCCTAAGGATGGATAATTACCAATGTATCCCTTGGGCTGGGGCTGGAGGCCTAGCCCTCCCCAACCCTGGCCCATTGTTAACATGTCCCCAGAGGGGGAGGGTCTGTGTCGTGCCCTTTCATGCGTGCTCAGTGTGCCTCTACCACTTAACCAAGACAAGGGTGGACCTGAAACAGGGGTGTGACTGTGGCCCCCATAAATGTCTAACTGCCGTCTATTAATACTGTGTTGCTGTGCTGGGTTGGGCCGGTATAAATATTTGTCCCCAACCCCTGGCCCCGAGAAAGGCATTGGGGAGCGCTGGAAGGGGGGCTGCCACCAGTCCCAAAGAGTGGAGCGCGGATGCAAGTGCTGAATGTGACACTAAGGGGCTGCCCTCTTAGGAGGGTGCACTGTGTGTGCTGCGGACAGCTGCATAATGTCCACGGTTAGAACGAGTAGCTCCTGCTGCACCCAGCGCCCTTAAAGAGGTTCTGACAACTGGATTGCTAGGCTATTGCGAATGAGGCAGCATTGCTGAAATAAGTTGTGACTAAGCTTCCAAAAAGCTAAAAAAAATGGTGCCTTGTAAGACAAAATGGTTTCTGGAAAGAATCGTTGGCTGAGCTTTGGCAGTTTGGCTAAAAGCCACCAAGTTTAAAAGTCATAAATGGCATGTGTGCAACAACAAACACATCAACACAGTTAAGAAATTCCAAAATGATGCATTGACTCCAAGAAAAGTCAGGACATATGGGGCTAGACACACAAAAGCAGACAAACATTTATACCTATACAGATACTCCTAAATATCGGTGTGGAAATTATAACTTCTGGGAATTCACAAACATTCCCTGTCATATGGCGATAAAACTGCATTATCTATAGATTTTAAGGCATAGTAAATGGACTGTCATGTGACATCTGCTATTTCTCTAATGTAGAATTGTTTTCACAAACCACCTCCTCCTTGAGTAACAGCAGCCTACTGTGCAAATTACACCTTTTTTTTTGTATTTCTATTCTTTTACGCCAAAAGCAAGTTCCGATCCCCACGAAGCTGGGAGGGAAACCTTTGCTCTTCTCAACCTAGAAGGGAAGTGTCCACACATTCTAGACCTTTCATGGAGTTAATGTGGACCATTTTCAGGCATGGAAAAGGGTCTGACAGGGGTTTGTCAATGTCAACACATTCATAAACTGGTGGGCATTGCCATCTTTCAAGGCAAACCGCATCTTGTTCTGCCTCCTCCATACACCTTGCATAGAGTTTACTACTGTGTAATTACATGCAGCTGCGACAGACAGTTATGCAGTTTTAAAACAATTCTTGATAGCCAGCTATCTATTTGTTTATACCTAAGGAAGACAATTGGAGTTCTTTTTTTACGACCTTAGGGGCATATCAACAAGAACCGGCGATAATTATCGCTCAGCGCTCTTAGCGTGAGGATAATTATCGCCGGCTAGCGTGAATTTTTATCGCTGAGATAGCGTGCTATTAGCAACGTTTATCTCAATAGCGATAAAAATCTACGCGCTAACAGTCTAACGTGAGATTATCGCTGGAAACCCAGCGATAATCACACGTTACCTTGTTGATAGGGACAGGCAAACTTAGCCATGATATCCTCCTTCCATAGGATATCATGGCTAAGTCTGAAAATTAGCAGACGTAAAAAAGCAGCGTTAACCGCGGTTAGCGCTGCTTTTTTTGTCTCTAACAGGGTTAGCGACATTCTTGATAATAGGAGAAATGTCGCTTAGCGACATTTCTCCTATTATTTTACTCTGGAACGCCCCCTTTGCATCTCATTAGAGATCCAAGGGGAAGCGTAGAGTAAAAGGGTGCTAACATGCAAATTTGCGTGTTAGCACCCTGTTGTTGATAGCGCGCTAGTTTTATCTCTGCTTTTTTGGCTTTTAAAGCCAAAAAAGCAGAGATAAAGCCCTTGTTGATATGCCCCTTAATGAGTTAGAGCCATTGATTTGGCATCGTAATGTATCATATTAACAGACATTAGACTGTTGTTCTATCTTTGATGCCTATTTGTTTTATTCTTAAGACTAAGAATTCACAGCATTCAGTTATTTGTGATACAAATGAAAACACTTGAAAAAACTGGTAAATTGCTGTTATTAATTAATGCATGTTTGTCCTCTTTACATCCAAGCTGCAGAATTCCTTGAAAAGTGACGTGTGCCTTGACCAAGGACCAGACACGGACAATATTCCCATCATGTACATCTGCCATGGGATGACACCACAGGTCAGTGAGAGTAATCGCCTTGCACGCTGCTGCTGGTCTGTCTGTGGCACGTCACAGGAGCCTTGGCACACCTGGCAGCGTCCTCCCTGGCACAGCTTCCCCCACTGATATTTGTTCGCGATTCCATGAACATCCACATGTCCCTCATTTTCAAAATCACCAGTGTATTAATTGGCGCCTCAATCTGGGGCAGTGTGG
The DNA here is from genome assembly GCF_964204655.1 of Triturus cristatus. Classification (NCBI taxonomy): domain Eukaryota; kingdom Metazoa; phylum Chordata; class Amphibia; order Caudata; family Salamandridae; genus Triturus; species Triturus cristatus. The sequence goes on along the minus strand of NC_140584.1, from coordinate 504,786,894 downwards.
CCGATTTATTCTGCTTGGAGGCAAATCAAAGCAAGGCCTCGGCGTGTGTGATGTTTCAGGCTCATGGCAGCTACATCATGTTTACCACATGTAACAAATGATGCTCCCACTTGTGGATACTCAGTGTGCTCTGCAGGCAAAAGGCGACCACATGTTCTTACTGGCTAAATCACGTGTTATGTCTTGAAATATGAACATTTATTGAGATGGGAATGATACAAAATCTGTGGATTGTAGTCAAGTCAAAAGGTACTTTATTCGGCAACTCAAAGCCATAAAAGCAAACATGTTAAAAAGTTACATTTCATCAACAAGCCTTAAAACATTTAAAAGGATTAAAATAGGAACATTCTTGATATCAATAAAAGTGCAAAATTCAGGTTATAAAATGAGACGGAAAGCATCATATAAAGCGCAAAGTGCTAAGGCCAAGTGCAGTAGACAGTATATCATAAAATACCAATACTAACATGAGATGGGCCCTAGGGTCAAAATAGGCAAAGACAGGTGGCTGCTATAAAAACAACTTTTTCCTACGCCTAATGGCTCCTGTTAAAAAACGTGCAACCCCCAAACAGACCGTAGGGGAAGATAGCATTTGGAGGTTCAATAAAGCGGGCCTGACTTGGATGAAATGACAATCCCTGAGTGATGGGAATATAAACACTTTTGCAATGAGAGATAATAGTCACAGAAGAAAGTGAAATGTAAGGTATCCTGCATTGAGAAGTTGTTGCAAGAACATAGTTTTTGTGTACCAGATTCTGTAAAACCTTGGGGGACAGCCAGAAGCCAGGGAACCAAATGCAACACAAAGCGATGAAAGACATTACCAACGACAAGCAGATTCGGTTGAACTTGTTTGCACTGGGGCAATGTAACATACCTTCTCACCGTGGGCTTTGCTAGCTCCTTTTCCTCCGTAAGCCCCTAGCGCTTGTCCAGGAACTGTTGTTTAATGGTTCTGATTGTTGATTTACCCAAGGATTTAGGGCTCAGGTACAGGTCTGGGCAGACAAGCCATTTTGTCAGATCCATTATGTATTTTAACCAAGGAATGTGCACAGCCTCCAGCGATACACAGTCAGTAATTATAAGTTGGTTTAAATTAGTAATGAGACAAGCCCAAACTCTCAGCCAACACAACAAAGGGGCTACCACTATCAGATCCAAAATATAGCCCATCCCTTATTCTTCATGTAACAGAAATGCCGGGGTAGTGGGCGGGACTGCCAGAAGCTTATGCATGAACTTCTCCTCAGCTCCCTAAATGTCCTTTCCACCCTTGTAACTCCAAATATCACAGCCACAGGTTGCCATAGGGATGTACTTTTCTTCATAGATCTTCATCAGGGCGGGGAAGGGTTTTGACCCAAATTGTTTAGCGAAATTCAGTATAGCCCCGTCGCTCTGGTTGGAGTGTTCTTTTTTTGTGTAATTTGTGCACGCCAAGACCCAGGCTCATCAAAAAGTACCCCCAAATAGGGGAAGGTTGGGACTTTGGTTAGTTCGGCCCCCTTACAATAAAATTTTGCCTTTAAGGACTTTTGGGGGCATATGGACATGGTGTGTGATTTAGTAAAATTTGTGGTCAGGTCTAAAGAGTCCATAAAAACTATAAAAACCATCTGAAAGCAATTGGAGTCCCACGGCGGTTCTAGCAAGTAGGACCGTGTCATCTGCATATAGGAGTGCAGGGATCATCTTGGCACCAGCCCTGGGGATGTGTTTACAGCTAGTGATTAAGGAGTCCCATAGCTTATTTATATAAAGCGTGAACAACTGGGGGGCCAAGATGCAATCCTGACGCACCCCTTTCTTCACAGCCCAAGAATTCGTCAAACTTTTCTTCACAGCCCAAGAATTCGTCAAACTGCCGTGTCTATTGTATCTGACCGCAGCTGTGTTGTTTTCGTGGGTAGTATGTAAAAAAGCCACCAGCTCTGCGTCAAGGCCCATGTCACCTAAAATCAACCATAATTTAGACCTATTTACACAATCGAAGGCTTGAGTCAAATCCATAAAAGCCAAATGTACAATTACCTTCTTGGCGATGGTATATTTTCCGATCACTAAATGTAAATTTAGACATTGTTCCAAGGTCCGTTTGCCCGGCCTAAAACCATACTGCAAATCGGAGATGACATTTAAGTGATCAAGCCATGCCGTTAGGTGATCTAGTATCACTTTGCCCATAATTTTAGCAGTGTAGTCTAAAAGTGAGATCAGCCTGTAACATGCAGGGTCATCCCATGCGCTCTTTTTAAAAATGGGAATAATGACTGCCCTAGCATAGGATGGGGGAAAACCATGTCAACATGCTGCATTAAAAACGTGTGCTAAAATCTTGGCCCAAACGTTTGGGTCAGCCTTATATAAGTCTGCTGGGACCCCTTCTGGGCCCGGAGCCATTCCTCCAGATGTGGAGGTGATTGCATTGTAGACTTCTTCTATACTAAAATAAAGGGGTACACTGATTTGCCCACCGTCCCTATGATCCTCAGAGTCTCCTAGATTAGTACTGCTGAAAATATGGCCGAAGTGCTGTACCCATTGGTCAGACGGAATTATACAGTCAGTATTGGAATTTGGTGTTTCAGAAAAAAAGGGATTGTTAACTACCGACACACTAGCTTGCCCTAGAGCCTTTCAAGCCTGCTCTCTTATCTGCTTCTTCCTCTCCTGGACTGCTAATTTGTATGCCTTTCTTCTGCTCCTGGGTTTTAGGTCCTGCAAAAGCTCCCTATGGGTCGTAGAGCATATACCATCAAACCATCTTTGGCCTTAGGGCATCTTACTCTGCTCACAGTGGTTAGGTTAGGTGATATTTGGTTAATTATTTTCCCAAACGCCTCTAAGTTAACTCTGCTATGCGTAGTGGGATCTAAGCATGCTTGGATCTCAGGGGCACAAACGGTATATAGATTGTCCAGGAAGCTTTCTGGGACAATCCTTTCCCACTTTAGCCTGCGGGCTTGATCTTTAGTGCTAATATTTCTATTTGTGATGCAGGTAGTTGCCTTCTCAGTTTCAATGGCAGAAAAGGATCATACAAGTGTGAGAGGATTATGATCACTAAAACCTGACCAAGAGACCGTTAATTCCTCTATGGCCGAGGCTAGTGGTGCAGGCAGTAGTATGTAATCAATGGTACTGGGCCTTCCGTTCCCTGCATAGGTAGGTACTGAAGCTAACGTATCTATTTGTTGAAGGCAGTGTAGGTTATGAGCTGAGAGAAGACCTTCTAAAAAAATACCTGAGGGTGTGTGCCCAAAGTTATTAGGTGAAGAAAAGGAATCCCCTGGTCCGACATTAATATTTAATTTGAATGACACTGGTGAATGTTAAAATCCCGTAGGATTATCAGGTCATAGTGAAATGATTCATCCTCCTCATAGCATTCCAAAAGATCCTCTAAGTCTAGGAGGTGTTCTAACTCATGGTTTCTGGAAAAGGAGTTGTATAAATTTACCACTAGCAGGGTAGGACGATTCTTAAAGGACAACTCTACTGCTAACACATGATGTGATCGGCATTCAAGCATTCGGGTCTTACAAGAAAGTATGTGTGAACACATTAAAAACAGACCCCCTCTGGCTCTTTCCATGTTCGAAGGAATAGCATGTTTACAGAATGAAATTAAACCGTCTAAGTAAAAACAGTCATTAACCACCCACGTTTCTTGTAGGGTGATGACATGGTACATTGAAAGAAGGTTTTCCCAAGATAAGTTGCCCCTTTTTGACCTAAGACCTGCAATGTTCCACAAGAGGACCTTCTCATTAGGAGCATCAGAAAAGTTGATATGGAAGAAGTACCAGGAGATTTATCACCCATTTCGGCCTAGGGGCTGGGAAAATTAGAGTGTTTGGAACCGTGTAGAATACATTTTTTCTCTGGGTCATTTTATCCTCTTGCCTAAGTCAGTCATTTTCATCCAAGCCCTGAAGACTTGCTAGGTGTTGAAAACGGTTGCTCATGGGTAGAATTGTATCTGTATTAATTATGTGGCCAGGCCTGACTGGATTTGAAGGCAACTGCCATTGGGCAGAAGCCAGTGGCTGCCTGGGGGGATAGAAGTATTGTAGGGGGACTGTTCTAATTGTAGAGATCGAACTACTCTTATAAGCACAGCCCACTAACAACTTGGCTTGCACAGATTTTTTTAAATTGACAACTATACAGTCTCCTAACCGATTTTTTTGTCCGATAGCCTATCCACGCCACTCTTCTGGCCATAATGATATCAGAGGATATGTTGAGGCTATTTACCACATTCTTACTACACCAATGAGTAACCTTGTGTATAAGATCCAGGGAAGTTTCTCTAGATTCTTTAGAAAGAGAGGGGCCCCCTAGTAATACTGCTACTAGTGGAGCAGATGCGCCTCACATCCCTGTCTCCTGGGTACATTTCACTGCCTCCAACAAAAGCCTTCTCTCCATCAGGGCTATCTCCTGTGTGATTGCATGTGCTGCTCTAGTTAAAAATGAGTCAATGGTTCCTGCCGTGCAGCCGCCCGAGGGCCCCCCTTGCAAGGCGGCCGTTTTCCTTTTGCCCATGTTACAAGCTTTAAGTTTAGTACCTTTATGTAAGGCACAATGTGGACTAATTGGCCAAAATGGGTGGACCCAGGAGAAGACAAACACACTTAAAAATATCTTGTTTTTAAAAGTACCTTGTTGATGAAAAGGGATTCACACCCTGTACTCCAAAAACAATCAGCAAGTTCCAGATGAAACAAACCAAGGGACCTGGCCCAGCACGGCCTCCTTTTTCTGCTGATGGGCACAGACAGGCCCACCCTGGGCTTTGCCTGGGTGCGCCCACGTGCATCCAGCACAGCGGGAAGCTCTTGCAGAACTTCTGCGCCTCCAGGCACTCTCACGGTTGTCGGCGCCTCCTGGGCACAAGGTTTCTTGGGGGGCTGTGGTCCCCCGGTGCTGGCCAATGCTAGACTCAAAAAAACAAACACTGCTGCTTGGGCTCCCATGCTGCGGGAAGCCCTCGTAGAATTTATGTGCCTCTGGGCGCTCTCGCGGCTGTCAGACTCGCGAGCGCAAGGTCTCCTGGGGGCTGTGGTCCCCCGGTGCTTGACGGTGCTTGCCGCAAGAAAACAAACACTGCTGCTTGGGCTCCTGTGGCTTGTATGATCAGTAACTTGAGCCTGATTCATTTTGCCGAGCATGCATCCACACCATAGACCTGATTTAATCACCTTCTGCAACTTAAGGCCCAGAATTGCTAAAGGTTTGCGTTTGTGTGATGCAAAGTCACACAAAGTGATGCACAGCGGAGGCAAACAGCAGCAGCACTCAACCTTAAATGCTCAAAGCGAAATTGGCTGAAAGTTGACTCTCGCGCAGTGACAAATGACTTTGCTGAGTTTGCTTAAACTCTTTTTTCAATTACGCAAAAGAGACATATATTTGGTGGGACAGGGCAAAACCAGAGGTTTGGCACAAAGCCAGATCTCCTAAAGCAGGAGATATACACAGACATTTGTACAGCAAGGTGTACCATCTGTAAAAATCCTATGCACACACTACTGGCTTGTCTTTGTTCCATGGAGCAAGGCCGGGTGTCTCACAGAACAGCCACTTTTAATACAAGTACTTTCGATGAGGTCACCGGCGGGATAATTAACTTCAGAGAGTCGCCATGCAGTAATATCCTGACTAAGTAAAGTGACACTTCTGCAGCTTCCAATCAGTTTGCCTCAGATTAGATGTAGTCAGTGTATACAATCTCTTGATAAAATCAAATACGTGCCCCTCAGGCTTCCTGTGGAGTTTTCTGCCGGGACTGATAAGTCTCCTGGTGATCACCGTTTCACAGCTGTTCAAAGCTGCAGAAGTGTTACTTTACTTAATCAGGAGATTACTGCATGGTGACTCTCTGAAGTTAATTAGGACTGTAGGGATGACAGGAGATGAACACCAAAGATTCTAAAGAATTGTGGGAGATTAGTGTATCCTTGAGAGATGGTCTCCATTGAATATTCAAGAAAAATCCATGCCAGATCTGCTCCAAAAAGCATTGAGAAGAGCGTAAAGAGAGGTCGAGTGGAGGAACAAGCACCCCACTTCAACATCCTGGTCTCTGAATTAGATAAAGACTACTGGGAGACGTCATTTTTAAAGCCTGAAGAAGGTGGTTGGACCCTCTGATACCACCGAAACGTGTCGCTTTCTGGTCCATTGTTGCCCTACCACTATTTAGAGGTTCCTATGAACAAAGAATATATGGTTTGGTGAACCGTAATGTTAATAGTGGTTGGAATTATTATAATCATGTGTTAATGAAGATTGTGTTGATCTTTCTTGAATATATGTATGAAATGCAATGAGCTCATATAGATTGCCATTTTTATTAGTCACAGGAAGGTTTTTACAGATTTTAATGTACTGAACGGATCTATTTAATAAACATTTGTATATTGGTATATTTTGGGGGCTTTAACCATTTCCTTTTCTGAATGATTGTGAACGTGGATGTGATAGTATGCAGTATGGTATGCTATTGAGAAACCCCAAAGGGCAATTGTTTCTGACTTATGATCTTCGTACCAAACAGAATTAAAAATATTGCTGAATTCCACCGTTAGAAAGACACTTGTATTTCAGATAAAATATGGCTATATTTACTGCAGTTTTCTCCTTTAAGTTTGTCTATTACAATGCACAGAAAATATTGTTGCTTAGGAAACCTGATTTAAGAAGGTGACACTGGATATCTGATCAAGTACAGATAGATCAATAAGCTTCCTCAAAGCAGCTTGATCTTCAATAATGTTCTCCACAGTGAAGTGAACAAGCAGAGCGTGTGAAGAGAAAGCTGTTGGGAAGAGCTGTGTCATCTATGATTATATCTAATACATAGAAAATGGGATTTGGGTCAGCCGTTGGTTTCTTTGAGTCAGTCCTCTTCAGTCATTACTTAGGGACATTGTCAATTATATCTAAATTCCTTTTAAGCTTTTGGCTTCCTGATGAATCATTCCGCTTCTTAGGAAGGTCTTTCTTTAAAATGAAAGATGGATTGTATTACATGAGAAAACTGCAATTCTACAACAGCAATTTAATGTTTAAATATAAATTGACATTCTCGAATTCATTGTTGTGAGAAAGTCCTCCTTTTTGCCCTGTTCACCCCCGGTTTTTGAATGATACTGGTGGTAACTGACTCTGACTGTGCCCTGGGCTCCGCTAAACAGACCCAGGGCCAGTGCTCTAATGAAAAAGGTATATGGTAATTGGGTATAATTACAATTGGCAATAACAATTTCGTTTGCAGTAAGTGATGTTTGCAACGTGTTGCAAAAAAAAAACGTCCAGAAATTTGCATTGAAAAACTAGGATTTGTAGATATACTTTCAGATATACTTTCAGCAAAAAGAAAAACAACGAGGCAAAGTTCTCTCCATTGACCGTTTGTTATCACAAGCATCAAGAAAGCCACTGAAATCAGCCTATTATTTAGAGAGGAAAGCATTGGCGCCAACAGCCGCGATGAATTAAACATGACCAGTTTCATATTCTGTATGCAATAGAATTTTCATGGGTGACTCCAGCTCGCACTGTAGCACCTGTACACACTTCAGCATTAAACCACTGCTGCACATCGATGGCTGAAGGTAAAGGAATGGAAAGATGAAATACAGTCTTGTTCTCTTAGCCGCTCCCATTGAAATTCATTTCTCGCTGAATCTGAAGAAGGATTTCACAGAGTGAAACTGACAAGTTCTATAAGGTTTCCTCAATGCCTGAGAGATGGCTCAAATGTAGGACGCAGTGAAGGTTATATTTAACTCCCCGGATGCTTTTTCATATTCTACTAAGCATAGGTATAAAACATCCACATATAAAGAATAGATGACAAAAACATGTGGGTTACGAAGTTAAAAACTGTTTTAATATGATATCATAGTATTCATGTTGCATACATTAGGGATGTCTTTGCATCTTCTTTGGAGATGTAACAAATAAGCATCAATGACAAAATTAGTTCCCTGTCAAAACAAATATTTTGACTAAAAGCTGTTTCCAAAGTTATGATGAAAACATTTTCAATATGTAGACTTCCACAACTTTAGCTAGTCGTACATATACTAATTTATGCAATAAAAGCTCCAAACTATAACATTAAAAAACGTTGTACTGGATCTAATATGACACAAAGTAATAATGGTTAATGCATTAAACCCTTGGGGTTTGATTCACAAAGGTAAACTTGTGTAAGATAATGATTTTTTGCAATTTACAAAGGAAGTTTACGAGTAGTATCTTTATGACTGCAGAGTCTCCACACTCATTTAGTAGACTCGGCACATAAGAAGATAAGCAGTCGTAAATATACTACTCATAACATTGCAAAAAATCATAAACTTTCACCAAAGTGTAAGTTTCCCTTTGTGAATCAGGCTCTTGGTTTCTGTAGGATAGTATTAACTCTTCCAGAAAAGAGTTGCATTTAAACTTGTATCCGCAGGGGTGACTCGAGTGTGCAGGTATAATTACACCTGGATTCATTTAGAATTCAAACACTTTGCCATACTGTGGATAACAGGCTGTCATTGGCTCACGGAGCAATGGTGTCTTATTATTTGGGGTTGAGGTATTCTACGGTAGTATCGATGCATGCTCAGTACCTGTGTGTTTGTTTGAATTTGCTTTGTAAAGAGGCTTCAGAGCATTCTACAACTTTTATCTTCACATTGAGGCAGCCTTATGTGGTGCAGCATACACTGAGTACAATTTCAACAAGAACCAAGTATAATTAATGGTGAGAGAAAGGTTGTAGGAAACTAAGCTACATAGTCATCTCATAGTAGTTAGATATTATTAATCATAATCAAGCATTTTGACAAACTTTAAGTGAAGAACTTTGTTGACGTAAAAGGAGAAAGATTTTTTCAAAATGTTGACAGAGTAGATTTTTGCATGCTACACATTCAAGAAGCACAAGTAACCAATAGAGAGAGAGTGATTTTTGCATAGAGGAATGCGTATAAAAATTATTTAGTGAAATTTAGCATGATATAAATGATGGACGTGGAGAGTGCATTTAAGGTGTAGAAATAGAAATAGGACTGCTTAACCTAACACCAGAGTAGAGTTCAGAGCGAGGAAGGAAAGAGCTTAAAGGAGCTATGATCAGTTTAGAAGGTGAAAGTTTCATGTAGTGGGATGTAGAGCAAGGAGTGTGTTAGGTTCGGTTTAAGAGGCATAGGTTTGCTCCTGGTGGTAATAAGACTTTGATATGTGACTAAAGGCGGTATTGTTCTGAGACACATGAGGGGGGGTCTGGGAAAGGACGTAAAATTATCAAAAAGTAATGTGAAAGATGGGGGACAAAAGGCTGTTGTGACTGTAGGGCGAATACAGAGAAGGTGGGTTGTATAAAGGTCACACAAAGAGGTTTAGATGTTCTTTGTAGTTGTGAACTGAAAAACACATGAATACTGCTGTGAGTATCCACTCATCAAATGCATAGATTATATTTTTGACAGTGCATACAACTTTGAAATGTTCCAGATTTGTTCCTGGTACATTTGCATTTGAAATTTAGCTACTAGCTTCTTTCTTTAGATCCCTTGATATCATTTGTATCAACATTTCACTGACAACGAAAAATTAGATCAGATTAAATGTGGTTATTTTTAAAAAAAAATTGTTTGCAGAATAAATGTATACAATAAATGTTGTCTCAATTACAAATGCAAAAGACAGAACAAGGTTTAAGGCAAAATCAGCCAATGCCGTGTTTAATGACACAAGTGGTAAATAAAATGGGTGCAGGATCTGCCTGTTTATGGGTTATAAAAATGACTTCAGCACACATTAAATAATTTATAAGCAATTATTTTTTTTATATCTGTTTAACATCTATCCATTTTTCATCCATTTTCGTCTGTGCAATTGACTGCAGCAAAATGTGTTTCTACCATACCCTATTGCGTAATAACAAAAGAGTGCAAATTAGGTTGCACTAGTTGTTTTGTACCAAGGCAATGCTTCTGTAATTCAGCTCCTTGTGTAACTCATTCCCTTCAAACCACCATAAGCACCCTGAGTTGCTTGGCCTTTGGAAGCAAGAAGTCGTCCTGCTTTCTTAAAATGAGACACAAATCACACTCATGCAGCGTGGTCTTTGCAAGACCACGCTAATTATTTTTAAAACACTGCAAGTATGTGCGCTAACCATTGGCAAGCTTCTATAATAAAGTACTTTTCTATCCGCATTGAAACCCACACACCAACTTTCAGTTCTTTGCAAATGTGACACAGTACCTGAGATAGGTTCCTGGCAAACATCAAATCTTCTGATATTTGTGCTTTTCTTGGAATCTTAAAGAAACCTAGAATCCTGAAAGAACTATTGTTGCAGAGATTCAGCATCTTCTCTAATAAACCCTTACGGTATCTTTTAATCGTCCACTAGAAAGGGTGAAAGGAAAATCCTTCTCCTGCTGCGTTTCAATGACAGCAAATTGTTGGTTCAAGAGCTGATTCTTTCGCGACTTGACTACGCCAACGCCCTTTATCTAGAATTTTTATGCTCAACGATTAAACACTTGCAGACTGTTCAAAACTGTGCAGCACGCCTCCTCATGCAGGCCCCTAATCGGGAATCTGCAAGGCCGTCTATCGCCACTCTCCACTGGCTTCCGGTCGTGGAAAGAGTTCAGTTTAAAGCATTGTGTATCGTCCATAAGACCATATCTTCCAAGGGTCCACCTATTCTCAGGTCTATCATCTCTTCCTACTGTCCTAATAGGGCCCTTGGTTCCGGGAATAAGCATCTTGTAGCTGTTCCTCGGATAAAAAGGTCCCGGAGTGGTGGACGCCTGTTCTCCTACAATGCAGCGAAATTGTGGAACCAGCTACCTAATCCTATCCGTCTTGAGGATAACTACTTGTCCTTTCGAAAACTTCTTTAAACCTTTCTGTTTCCTTGAAGACTAGCTCTAGTTCTTTTGATGACTCTGCTCCTAGCGCTGGGAGGCCTTCTAGTAGCCATGCGCTATAGAAATGCAAATTCATTAATTCATTTATTATCATGACCTGATTCCAGCTTTTTTTACACATGTTCACCTCTTTGCTACTTCCTGACAATCGGTTCGAAATATTCAGTGGCGTAACAAAAGTTGAAGGGGCCCCCCTGCAAGGTACACAGAGGGGGGCCCCCTCCGGATTTAATCCGGAGCTCTCTGGCATGCTGAGGGGGCCCCTGCAGCTCGGGCCCCCCCCTTACTGCAGGGGATGCGGGGGTTTGTGTTACGCCCCTGGGAATATCAGCAAATGTTGTCCCATTCAGAGTCTATTGCTTAGAGCTCTCCACCTTCTACTAGTTTCCTGTAGGATTTACTGCATTGGTCACATTGCCTCCACCGACCCACCCCCAGCCAGCCTGCCAAATGTAGGGCTGCTTGCCAGGTCAGTGATCTTTTTTGCCAAGACTATGTACCACAACATGTTGGAAGCAGTTTCAGGCAACACACCGAGTTCATGATGTTTTGCCGTGATCAGGTGCCATGGTGCGTGGTTGGCCTTTTTTTTTTTTACAAGGACAAATCCCCAAAGCAGGGAGTTGACTTTTGAAAACTAAAAATATCACACAGTGTGCCTGACATGCTGTTTCCTTTTTGCCATCATGTGTTTTTTCTGCTCGATACCTCTATGCTGTGCACAACAGTCGGAGGAAGGAAAAAAAAGCTGTTATGGGGCCTAAATATCGTGGGTTTTATGATATCCTGGCAACTAAATGAGATCCTTCTGAGAAGTCATTTCTGATGACAGAGCCTCACCCATAAGTAACACAATCCATCAAATTTTGAAGGATGCCACTTTTCCACCCTGCTGTAAATGATGCCCTGAGGCTTCAGGATTAAGTGAAACGTGAGAAAAGCATGTATTAAAATGTAATTTTCAAATTCTAATGAAAGAAAAGAAAATTAATAATACATTAATTCGAGTATCAATTTACCGTTATTTGGTTAAACATAAATAATGATAATGTATTTTTATATAGCAGTTTATGTCACAAATTTTGCCTTCGGGAAATGCTGTAAATTACAGGCATTACCATTACTTAATGTAATCAATATAATTGAAAGCATTTTCTGGGCATGCAGTGAGATGAGTTTTGGAGGTCCAAGGGTTCCCCAAACTTATGTATTTATTATATGAATAGGATTAGTAGCTGAAAACAGAAAGAGGGATGTCTATGGGGCATGATGTCAAGCAGACAGAACCTTTGGGGATCTCGAGTAGAACCCCTTTTGCAGAACATGTAGTAAAAAGCTGTTTGAGAACTTTTGGACAGTGGTAGGTTCTGATAAGCACAAGAGATTTTAGGTGCCCCTGATAATATGCTCCATTTTATTAGCACTTTGGACTTTTGTTTAAGCCTCATAACTCTTCAGTTTCAAATGCTTATCACCCATTAGACCATTGTTTTTTCAGCGCATGTGCTGGCACCTCAAGATGATATAACATTGATTTTGTAGTTTTGTAGTTTGTGCATTTTGAATTTATTGATGTCCAGCTTTGCCTTCCTAATACTAAACAAGTACGTTGTGATTTGTTCTTCTAGGCATTCTTTAACCCCTTCGCTGCTAGGCCTTTCCCCCCCGGGTGTCTAGTTTTCAGAAATATGTGGGTTTGGTAGGTTTCCCTAGGTGGCTGCCGAGCACGGGGCCAAAAACAAAGGTGATCCCCTTGCAAAATCAGGTTGTTTTGAGATAGGCAATTTTAATGTCGCCTCACTATGTTTTGGACTCTTGCCTGTCGCGGGTACTTGGGCCTCCCACATGAGTGAGGCACCAGTTTAATTGGGGGACCCGGGGGAACTCTGGGTGGTAGGAAATTTGTGTTAGCCCAGTGATGTCGCAACTTTCCCACACAAAAATGTGCAAAAAAAGTAATTTGTTCAGCTAAATTTGAGGTTTACAGGGGATTCTGGGTAAGGAAACGTGGGGGGATCCATGCAAGCCATACCTCCCTTGAATCCCCCGGGTGTCTAGTTTTCAGAAATGTGTGGGTTTGGTAGGTTTCCCTTGATGGCCGCCGAGCACGGGGCCCAAAACAAAGGGGACCCCCCTTGCAAAACCAGGTTATTTTGAGATAGGCAATTTTGATGTCGCCTCACTACGTTTTGGGCCCTTGCCTGTCGTGGGAAATTGGGCCTCCCACGCGAGTGAGGTACCATTTCTATTGGAATAGTTGGAGAAAGGTGGGGGATAGGAAAGTTGTTTCTTTCTGCAGCGTGAACATTTTGGCACAATAATGCAAGGAAAACGTGACAGACATTTTGAGGTTTGCAGGACATTGTGGGTAACATGTTGGTATCCACAAGAGAGACATCACCATGTACTCCCATGGGTGTTTAGTTTACGACAAGATCTACAGTTGGTAGGTTATTCTTAGAGGGAATGTGCACCTTGGCAGGGAGACTAAAAAGACAAAGATTCCTGCACAGCCATCTATTCCTCAAGCACACACACATACTCGTTGGAATTGGCACGAGGGCGAGTGATGGTTCAGTATATAAAATTCTATCAACAAGAGATTTCACAAAAATGAAATGCACTGTCAATAATTGAATGGACCAAAAACTGAACCAGTGACTCGCAGCTCATGAGCTGTAAAGCCACGGCAAGGCACCAATCGCTTTACAGGCCATTCACACACCTTTCATATGTGATACACTCTAGACCATTCACCAGGCACAAAACCAACACATTACAACACTCACAAAAAGGGACAAGGTACACCCTGCTTGAGAAAGACAGAAAAGACAAATATTTTTGCACAACCACCTATTCTTTAAGCACACAGACATACTGGTTGGATTTGGCACGAGGGTGAGTGATGGTTCAGTATATACAGTTGGATTAACCAGAGATTTCACTAAAATGAAATGCACTGTTAATAATTGAAAGGACGACAAACTGAACCATTGACTCACAGCTCGTGAGCTGTAAAGCCACGACAAGGCACCAACCGCTTTACAGGCCATTCATACACCTTTCATACGTGTGACAGATACAAAACCATTCCCACCGCCAGCCGCGGGCCCAGCACATTACAACACTCACACCAGCAGACAGCGCCATTCAAGGGCCCATCACTTTCACACGCCCACATTCCTGACACAGCAACCACACCAGCTCAAGGATTGCGTGGAGTGGCGTTTAGCTAGCAGTGTGTGTAGTGACCAGGAGCAAGTCACTACTCACACACCGCCAGCCGAGCACCAGTCCACGCACACCGCCAGCCAAGCACCAGTCCTTTTTTATTTTTTTAACTTATTTATTTTACCAACATGAAAGAGAAAGGAAGATTATTACATATTGCTCAATCAAATAGATTGTAAACACATAAATACAAGCATTGAAGCAGGCAAGTATATCAATTCCATAAATATCTTATTCTTCATATCCACATATATATGCCTATTAGCCCTCGTTGCAGAAATAGTAGAGTAAGTGGGCAAAACAGCTCTACAGGAGAGCGAAGAAGAAAAAAAAAAAAAGAAAAAAAACAACCCATTTATTTACATATTATACTTTGGACATTTCAGAATAGTACGCCCCATATCTTGTTTAATTTACAGAGTGAGCCAAGCACCAGTCCACGCACACCGCCAGCCAAGTGCCAGTCCAAACACACCGCCAGTCAAGTGCCAGTCCAAAAACACCAGCAGCCAAGCACCAGTCCACACACACTGCCAGCCAAGCGCCAGTCCATGTACACTGCCAGCCAAGCTCACATCCATGCACACTGCCAGCCAAGCACCAGTCCACTCACCACCAGCCAAGCACCAGTCCATGCACACCGCCAGCCAAGCGCCAGTCCACATACACCGCCAGCCATGCGCCAGTCCACGTACACTGCCAGCCAAGCGCCAGTCCACTCACCGCCAGCCAAGCGCCAGTCCACACACACCGCCAGCCAAGCGCCCGTCCACGCACACCGCCAGCCAACCGCCAGTCCACGCACACGTCATACATTTGTTTTAAACAACAAAGAAAACACAAACCAATTGCAACTGGATACCAAACTATAACTACAATAACAACAGCAGTAACTAAAGACATCATTCTATTGCCAAACGTGAAACTGAACAACTTTATAAAACCATACATGCCAGGCAGTACACTATTAGACTCACGGTTGCTCCCAAAAACTCTTTTTAGTGTGATACAATCTGAAACATGAGGGCACACACAGCCCAGGATTAGAAGGACAATCGGCACAGTGCATACGACTCTCCTTCCGCACACCTCTTCGCAAGCAGACTCTACAGCTCTTACAGGGATTGGTTTTTTTGGGCGTGGGAGAAATTAAATCAGGAAAGTGGCGATCTTTCAATCTAGCCACATCCTCCAACACTCCAACTCTAGGAAATCTTGCCTGTTCCACAACAACAAGGCTGCCTATCACAGACTGCTGAAACTGAACAAAAGTCAACTTTGTCTCAGGCAAACACTCCTTGTACACAACAAAAGCATTGAAAGTTGCTAGATTGAAGAGATGGATGGCCAACTTTTTATACCAAATGTAAGCCTTACGAATAGCAGTGTAAGGTTCCAACCTCTGATCTACTCACACCACCCACGTGCTTATTGTAGTCTAAAATGCACACAGGTTTGCGTACTTCAGCAAACTGAGCCCAAACATCCACAGGTAAAGTACTCTCATCATGGATGGTAGTCAGCATGTACACATCCCTCCTGTCCGCAAATTTCACAGCTAGTAGTTCATCACTACGCAAGGAACTGCACTGTCCCCTCTGAAGTTTTTTGGAAACAAGCTCTTTTGGATAACCTTTACGGTTAGAGCGGATTGTGCCACAAGCAAAAGTGTCCACTTTGAACAATTCCTTAAACAATTGCACAGCAGTGTAGAAGTTATCAAGGTACAAATGGTGGCATCTGTTAAACAGTCCTCTAGCAAGATCCCACACAGTTTTCTCTGAAACTCCAAAAGTAGACGGACAACCAGGGGGGTCAATAGTGGAATCCCCACCAGTGTACACACGGAAATTAAAAACATATCCTGTCCTACTCTCAGAAAACATATACAGCTTAATTCCATACCATGCCCTCTTGCTAGGGATGTACTGCCTAAAAACCAAACAGCCCTTGAACAGGACCAAAGACTCATCAATAGATATTTCTTTCCCTGGAGTATAGATCTCTGAAAATCGATCTACAAAGTGATCAAGAACAGGCCGAATCTTAGAAAGACGGTCACAGTCAGGGTGATGTCGTGGCAACGCCAAAGTATTATCAACAAAATGCAGCATCCGAAGCAAAAGTAAATACCTATCACAGGTCATAATTGCAGGAAATATGGCCGTCGCCATCAAGGGACTGGTAGACCAATATGAAGCCATGGACAGCTTCCTTATCAAGCCCATCAAAAAGTAAAACCCAAAAACTTCTTCATCTCATCCAGATTTGTGGGAGTCCACCGGGTAGCTCTAGAGTGGGGCTTAAGTGTGGCACTGTGGTCCCTCAAAAACTGTTCAGCATACAAATTAGTCTGCTTAAAAATCTCAGCCAAAAATACATCATCCATAAACAACTGAAAGAACTGTATAAGCAAAACAAATTCGCAATCCACTCTACACCCTGCATCCACACTAAAGGCAGGCAACACCGGCTGCACCATGTTTGGATCAACCCAGAGTCCAGCACTTCCAGTAGGAAGCCTTGCAGCCTCAGGCTGCAATCCAGATACCTCTTGCACCATCAGCACAGCAGTATCCTCCTCTAAAACAGGCACTTTATCCGCACTGAGAGTAGCTTCATCCACACCGAGAGTAGCTTCATCCACCCTGAGAGTACCTTCATCATCCGATGATTCCTTGTGGAGAGAAAACTCACTGCCTGAATCTTCCCCTCCCTCCTCTCCCTCAGATGCACTGTCAGTCTCATAATCCTGCTCAGAGGAAGATTCAAGAAGCATACCAACAACCTGCTGAGCAGTCATTCTACGGTTAGCCATAATCCTTACTAATAAAGGTAAGTTGTCAAACAAGTCAACAACAACAAACACTTTGTAAAATAAGTAATAGACAAAATGCGTCTTTATCAGAAAGACCTATATACTCCAAAACGATACCACTCAATTGCCAGAAGCAGCTAGGCTCACCACCACCTACTCTGCACTGACACAGTAAGGATCAACAATATCCCACTAGAAAAGAAAAAGAAAAGAAAATTACACATAAGACAATGCAAAACAGATCGCAAAGAATTTCATGCTAAAAAAACTAACTAAATATGCTGCCATTATGACACCACTTACAAAAAAATTCATTTATGCATGACAATAATACTCATTTGGAGTAAATACAACAAAAAAGTTTTTCTTACCAAAAAAAATGCAGCTACGCAGAACTGCAGATTAACCACTACTGAAACCGCAAACAGGAATCAAAAGCTTTACACTAGAATAAAAAGGGGTAATAAAACATTGCAATCACATATGCATATAATGCACTAGTCCACATACTATCCATCAGCCAAGCAAAGGTGGTAGGTGGGCCTAAAAGAATAAGGCCGATCTGCTCCCACAGGGAGCACAAACAGCCAAAAAATTCACCCTCATAAAGGGGGAGCGACCCTTGCCCAATGGGTCACTCCTCAACACCAACATTTAAAAAGCCCTGGTGTCTACTGGCTTCTGCCCCCCTAGGGATCAGATGGGCCTGAAAGCATATGGCCGATCTGCCCCCAAAGGGGCAGAAATTACCACAATAAATACCCGATAAAGGGGAGCGACCCTTGCCCAAGGGCCCGCTCCCAACACATAAACAATCCCTGGTGGCCTAGTGGGATACAATAAAATGTATTGTTTATTTGGGTCGCTCTGACCTTCCAAGGGGTCAGAAACAGCCAAATAAATGCTCTCCCAAGGGGAGCGGCCCTTGGCGAAGGGGCCTCTCCCCAAAAACATATTGCTCCCCCAAGGGGAGCAACCCTTGCCCAAAGGGCCGCTCCCAAACAACACTAAAACAATCCCTGGTGTCTAATGGCTTCTGCCCCTCTTGGGGACGGATGGGCCTAGACTCACAAGGCCGATATGCCCCCAAAGGGGGCAGAAACGGCCAAAATAAATGATCCCCAAAGGGGAGCGACCCTTACCTAAGGGGTGCTCCCCAAAAACATAATTTAATTTAAAATCTCTGGTGGCCTAGTTGGCACAGGGGGCAGACCCACCTAAACATATTGCTCAAGGGGCCGCTCCCCGACACGAAAGGGCATTTACAAAAAAAAACATCCCATGTTACCTAGTGGGCACACACCTACTTATCTGTTTAAAAAAAAAATCAGATCTGCCCCCCCCCACAGGGGGAAAACCCAGCTAAACAAATTGCACCCCAAGGGGAGCAACTCTTGCCCAAGGGGCCGCTCCCCGACACACACAGGTCATTTAAAAAAAAATATCTCTGGTGGCCCTGTGGGGGCACACACACCTTTTTTTAATAAGAAATAATAACGATCTGCCCCCCCAAGGGGGGCAGACCCAACTGCATATGTTTCTCCTCCAAGGGGAGCAATCCTTGCCCAAGGGGCCACTCTCCGACACAATATGGGCATTTAAAAAAACTAAAAATCCCTGGTGGCCCAGTGGGGGCACACACACCTTTTTCTATAAAAAATAATAACGATCGGGAAAGACCCAACTACATATATTTTTCCCCCAAGGGGAGCGACCCTTACCCAAGGGGCCGCTCCCTGACACAATTTGGGCATTTTTTTTAAAAAAAGCATTCCTGCTGCACGATCGCGCCCCAGGTGCAATCGTGCAGCAGGAATGCTTTTTGAAAGACATCGGAGGAAAGGAAAACCCTTTCCTTTCTTCCGATGCCTTTTAAAAAATACCACCCACTCTCCACAACGAGAAACTCACCTCTTTGTTTCCCGACGCGCTGGAAGCAAATGTCTTCCAGTGCATCGGGAAACAAAGGGAAACCCTCAATGACAAGGCGCGCTGACGTCATTGATGATGTGGAGGGGGGCGGGGGGAGGCAGGGGAAGGGCATCCCCTGCCTTCCCCAGTGCAGGCATGATAATCGATGCTCCCACAGGGGGAGCGCCAGCGCTTCGCCCATGGGTGGGTGTCACGACGGCCGGGAGCCGTCATGAGCACAGCCCCACTGTGACTCATGACGGCTCCAGGCTGTCGTGAGCACCGAAGGGGTTAAAACATTTGACATTTGTCAGTTTTGCATTCAGATCCTTACCCAAAACTGAATCTTCCACTCCACTTCCTTAAGCAACAATGACAAAATTTAATTATTTAGCATGTCGCACAATCTCCCTAAGACACAGGCCTTTTTACACATGGCACTATAATCATGGTGGATCTTCAGCGCTCTTTGCATTGCACATTGAAATCCTTCCCAAAACCTCTCCTCAATCCACGTGATTAAAAAACTATGCCAGGGTTTCCTTATCTCTCTTATTTTTTTAATCCTTATCCTTTATCTTTTACCATGTATCCGTCTTATGGCTAACGTTATTCCCTTGTCTAACACATCACTTTCTTCAAGCATTTGTCTTTCCGGCTTTTCTGTCCTTGCAAACCGTACAGCTCAGTCTTAGTCAGTGAGATTTGGGGGGTATAAATCTAACATTTCCCAACTTAAAAAGCAGTAGACCTCAGGGTGCCTATGTGAGATGATCAAGGTTTAGAATGGACTGGTTCTATGAGGAGCAGGGTCAGTACTAATTTGCATAAGATGGGCCTCTGGGGCTGACTTAGCATTTGGCGGACAGGTACTCTGTTGCAACAGTGACAGAGTACCCTGTCTGCCATACTAAAAGTCTGCCCACTCGATTTTGAGTCAGGTGGACCACAAGTTTTATGCCAACAGAGTAAGATTGACTCCTTCGGTGTAAAACTTCCTCGAATGGCTCAATGGAGTAGGTGCTGTCAGAGTAAGCCATTTAACCGTCCACCCTATTTAGAGTGAAGGGTCCGTTCAGTTTTCTTTTACTGTCCGTAACCACCAGGTATATCCAGGCAGTGATGGACAGTAAAAAAACTAAAACCCCACACCATGAAAGGAAACTCTAATGGTGAAGGGGGGGCTCACTAGCTTCTTAAAGTTATTTTTTTATTTTTAAAGAACAACCTTTGTCTGTCTTGATAGAAGCCGCCATGCCTGGAGTTCCTGCCAATGTATAGAAATGTCTCCAGCGCTGGTGGATATTTTTAAATTTGGTCAGCAGAGTACAAGTAGGGTGGTAGGCATAATATCCTCCACCACCTGTCTGCCTTTACTTCATCTGACAAATCCTAATCAGGCTGTGTGTCTAAAGTTGCACAGTAGGCAAAAACAATGGTTTAGAATGGTACTCCAGGAGATTGCTAGTGTGCTACCCCAAGGAATTGCTAGTGGTGAGACTATTTGCAAGCATTCATCCCCATCACCATTTAGGTGTTTCATTACCAGTATTATTCCTGAAAACCTGGGTGCAGCTTTCCAAGCCAACTACTGGCAAACTGATGAATATATATATATATCACAGTAACCTCCTCCAACAAAAGAGAAAAGGCCGCAATAGGGGAAACCATGGAGGCATCTTTATTCAAAACTGTACAGCAGCGGCGAAAGCATTTCGGCTAGGTAAGCGTTCCTCAGCACCAGCAGTATTCAGGAGGTGTACACGCCATCATTTGTTTCAATATCCTGCCTCGAACGGGTTTATGTGTTGTCCGCTCCGCCCCCAAGCAAATGCATTAGCTCACCTGTTGCAGATCACATGGTGTGTGTGAACTGCAAGTCCCAGAATGCTGCTTTATGTCCAGGTAGGTTTAGCGGGGAAAAATCCAGTGATTATGCGGAATGCAGGGTATCACAATGACGTTAAAACCAATTTCCTGCTTATTAGGTACTTGAACTCAGGCGCCCCCTTGGGTCCCCAACCGCATCAACCCCCAGTTCGGGAATCCATTCGGCGGGGGCAAATCTGGCAGTCCATTTCGCCCAACGTGGAGTTGATAACTCCAACACCGCCCTATCTCCTCCCGAACCCGGAGATGGGCTCTGGTACATCCAAACCCTTGAAAAACGAAAAAATCTGCCACAGCAGAAACCAGTGGGAACCAGGCCAACTTGACGATGCGGGGGACTCTGAAGCGCGTCTCTGGCCACCGCGCTAAAATATCACAGGAACCTCCTCCAAAGAAAGAGAAGAGGCCGCAATAGGGGAAACCATGGAGGCATCTTTATTCAAAACTGTACAGCAGCGGCGAATGCATTTCGGCTAGGTAAGCCTTCCTCAGCGCCAGCAGTATTCAGGTGGTGTACACGCCATTGTTTGTTTCAACATCCTGCCTCCAACGGGTTTATGTGTTGTCCGCTCTTCCCCCAAGCAAATGCCTTAGTTCACCTGTTGCAGATCACATGGTGCGTGTGAACTTCAAATCCCAGAATGCTGCTTTATGTCCAGGTAGGTATAGCGGGGAAAAATCCAGTGATTATGCGGAATGCAGGGTATCACAATGACATTAAAACCAATTTTCTGCTTATTAGGTACTTGAACTCAGGCGCCCCCTTGGGTCCCCAACTGCATCAACCCCCAGTTCAGGAATCCATTCAGCGGGGGCAAATCTGGCAGTCCATTTCGCCCAACGTGGAGTTGATAACTCCAACACCGCCCTATCTCCTCCCGAACCTGGAGGTGGGCTCTGGTACATCCAAACACTTGGAAAACGAAAAAATCTGCCACAGCAGAAACCAGTGGGAACCAGGCCAACTTGACGATGCGGGGGCCTCTGAAGCGCGTCCCTGGCCACCGCGCTAAAATGTCACAGGAACCTCCTCTAAACAAAGAGAAGAGGCCGCAATAGGGGAAACCATGGAAGCATCTTTATTCAAAACTGTACAGCCAACTACTGGTAAACTGATGAATATATATATATATATATATATATATATATATATATATATATATATATATATATATAGTTTCCGACAACTCCCAGCTCCTCTCCAGATGAGGTCTGTGCAAGTTCTGGGTGTCAGATCCCAGCTATAGATTAGCAAAATTCCGTGAGCGTTTGACTCAGCCAGAAAGAAAGACTCGCACACCAGGGTCCGTGTAATCGCAAACGTGTTATTGGTGACGCATTTCGACCATAACACGTTTGCGATTACACGAACCCTGGTGTGCGAGTCTTTCTTTCTGGCTGAGTTAAGCGCACGCGGAATTTCGCTAATATATATATATATATGAACTTATATATATATATATTATATATATATATAAATTATATATATTATATATACATATATATATATATTATATATATATATATATATATATATATATATATATATATAAATTCACTGAAAAAAACATAGGTTTCAGGGGCGTTATAGTTAGCTGGACTTTTCACTCGTACAAAACCATTGAAATTCCCCCGTTATAGTTGGTTCAGCTAACTATAACTCGCACGCACGCAATGCACTGCTGATGACGTCACATATTACATCACTCATGACATGGTCAGTGACATCACTGATGACATCTCAAATGACATCACTGATGACATCACTGATGACTTCATCCAGTGAATGTGTGTTTTTCTGAAAATTAAATGTTTTATATATGTATATCTCAAGGTCGATGGAAGAATAGATGGGTATATAAGTGTCTACATGGATGATTTGTTTTTGAAAAATTGATTGAATAACTGACTGATTAAGTGTATCTTAGTGAATACATGGCTTAGTGAGTAATGTTTAAATATGTAAATATCTGTATCAGTCTCTCACTTTGTGTATAAGTGGCTGCATGGGCTGGTGAGTAGCTACATGAGTGTCTATATAGGTTATTAGTTGTTTTTTTGAATATCAGTATGAGTGTCTGAGTGTCTGTATGGTTCGTGGGGGTATTACGTAGTGGATAGGTGCATGAATGAGTGACTCACTGTTTGTATGTGTTGAAGACAGCATGTGTGCAGGATTGTATGGGTGGATGAGTGTGTGCATGGGTGTGTTAGTGTGTGAATGACTGTCTCAATAGTGTCTTTATGAGTAACTACACATGTTTTAAACTAGTATATGTGACTATTGGTGTATATAAGTGAGTATATGTGAGAGTGAGAGACTGGAAGAGTTCCTGTATGAATAAGTATGTGTTTCTATAAGTGATTGTTTAAAAGACTAAGTATGTGTAAGTTTCTGTAGAAGTAAGTGTGGTGGTGTGTGTATAACTGTATATGCAAGTAAATGGATGTTTGATTCTCTATATGTGTGAGTAACTCTATGGATGAGTGGCGTTGTGTAACAGGATGTACAGGTGTATGAGTACATATGATGAGTGAGTACATGTATGATTGACTGTATAGAACTGTTGGTGAATGAGTGGATGTGTATGTGGATCTTAGAATTACTAAATAGGTTGTTGTAACTGGTATGTCCATTGTTTTGAACATTTTACTTTCTATTTTTGAATGTGTGTATCAAAGGTTATATTAGAGTGAGAGGAGGCCTGCCACTCTATCACAAGGATGATGTCATCAGTGATGTCATGAGTGATGTAATTTGAGATGTCATCAGTGATGTCATGAGTGATGTCACTGACCATGTCATGAGTGACGTAATATGTGACGTCATCAGCAGTGCATTGCGGGCGCGCGAGTTATAGTTAGCTGAACTAACTATAACGGGGGAATTTCAATGGTTTTGTACGAGTGAAAAGTCCAGCTAACTATAACGCCCCTGAAACCTATGGTTTTTTCAGTGAATTTCTAAGGTTTTTTAAATGCTAATTCCTAACTATAACGTGCCTGAAACCTATGATTTTTTTAAAGAGAATTTCAAAGGTTTTATAAATGCTAATTTCTAACTATGCCTACAGAGATAGGACATGTGAAGAAAGAAGAAAAAACTCACAGATAGAAAAAAAAGAAATGCAGAAAGAAGCAACAGAAGTCCTCAAAGACGAAGAAAAGTGCAGGAAGAAGGATAACGTGCAGAAAGAACAAACAGAAGAGCAGAAAGAAGCCTTGTTGCACAATCATCCTGTACCCTCAACTTTTTCAGATGGATACTGGTGGTAACTGAGTCTGACTAACCAGTCCTAGAGCCAGTGCTATGTTAAAAGACACTCAGAATACAGTGAAAAAATCTACATACACTAGGTAACACTATGCGTTGGGGTCCCCCTGTGATTAGCATGACCTCCTCTGTAAGCCCCTAGTATATAATAGGGCGGGGGAATTAAAACTACCTCTTAAAACGTGCCAAAGGGCGTGTTTGCACACGTCACCTCAAGCCCCGTCCCCTCCCTTCCCCACTGTGTAAACACGCCCTGTGGCCGTTTTAAGTTGGGAGATTAAGTCCCCTTGAATTCTGAGGGTCCCTATGGTCCAACTAGACCACTAGGTACCTCCAGTAAGCGCCACAGAGCTGCGTTGCAGAGAGGTGTAAAAAGTGGCACGGCCTGGACCACCTCTCTGCAATGCAGCTCAGTGGCGCTTACTGGACGCACCTGGTGGGCTATTTAGCCCCCAGGGGCCCGCAGGATTGAAGGGGAATTATTTCCCCAACTTAAAACGCGCCATAGGGCCTGTTTGCACACATCACCTCAGGCCCCGTCCCCTCGCTTCCCCACTGTGTAAACACGCCCTGTGGCCGTTTTAAGTTGGGAGATTAAGTCCCCTTGAATCCTGAGGGTCCCTAGTGGCAAAATAGCCCACTAGGTACGTCCAGTAAGCGCCATTGCAGAGAGGTGTAAAAAGGGGCACAGCCTGCACCACCTCTCTGCAACGCAGAGCAGTAGCGCTTACTGGAAGCACCTGGTGGGCTAGTTGGCCCCCAGGGTCCCTCAGGATTGAAATGGAATTATTTCCCCAACTTAAAGCGCGCCGCAGGGTGTGTTTGCACACGTCACCTCAGGCCCCGTCCCCTCCCTTCACCACTGTGTAAACGCACCCTGTGGCCGTTCTAAGTTTAGAGATTAAGTCCCCTTGAATCCTAACGGTCCCTAGGGTCAAACTAGCCCACTAGGTACCTCCAGTAGGCGCCACAGAGCTGTGTTGCAGAGAGGTGTAAAAAGGGGCGTGGCCTCAGAACACCTGTCTGCAACGCAGCTCCCTGGCGCATACTTGAGATACCTGTTGGGCTAGTTGGCCCTCAGGGACCCTCAGTATTGAAGGGGAATTAATTCCCCAACTTACAACTGAACAGGGGGCGCGTTTGCAGAGTGCTGCAAGGAGGGGGCGTGGCCTCCGGCACGATGCCAGTCTTTTATTTTTTTTAAGAAGGAGGGCTGTGTGGCCCCCCTTCTTTTTCTAATGTATTGGCCCTGGGGACCCCATCCCCCAGGGCCTGCCCCCTAATTATTATAATTTTTTTTTGTATTTGGAAGGGGGCCGCATGGCCCCCCTCCCAAGGCCTTAATCAGCCCCCGGGACACCAACCCCCGGGGCATGGCCTTTTTATTTTTTTTATTCTTTAGGAGGGGGGCTGCGTTGCCCCCCTCCTCAGGCCACTTATGGCCCCGGGGACCCCATCCCCCGGGCCGGCCTTTGTTTATTAATTTTTTGTTTTCAAATATATTTATAGAAACACATAGGACATGCTGGACAAACCGTATGTACCTATCACCATGACGATTTGCGTGATATTCATTAAAAGGCGACTATGCATACAATGAATCCACGTGGAATGTATTTACACCGCTAGTGAAGCTCTGATGTGTCTGACGCCCTACCGTGCCTAATCCCGGCGCCCCCGCCGGTGGGTACTCTCCAAGTAGACACCCTTGTCATTTATTTATACAAACATGGGTAGCTATTGACGGGCACATTTAATACACACGCACACCAAGCCATTCAAAGGGGATTCGACTAAAATTCTACCAAAACTATGCAAGAAACCCCCCTCACAGTTAATAAAACACACATCCACCGCCGGATGTGTAATACTTTTTATTTTACTCTCTGGAAAGGAGACGAACCTCACTTGAGAGTCACAGCGTGCTCCTGGCTGAGCCCAATGCTGTGTTACACCCACCAGTGCCCGCCGAGTGACACACACCTCTGTGTTGTATTCCACCAGCTAGTGCATATGCTAGGACACTCTCTAGCCCATGTGCACTGTAACACCACCCGGTGAATATGTCATGCCACACTTGCCTTCGCACGGGTTATATTGCCCCATCTAACGTGCCTTCCTCGATGCCTATGTTATAAAGCACAGAGCTATGCCATACATATTACAATCTGGGATCCATATCTTTGTCACAGTGCATATGCAACGTTACACTCCCCAGCACATATTTTATATTACAACTTTAGAGACTAGTTAGGTTACACAACACTGTCCTGTGCATATTACACTCCAAGGCGCATATCGCATAGCACGTGCTAGTGCCTGTGCTATCTCACGCTCTCCAATGAATCTGTCATTGCGCACAATGTATTGCATATTATATTTCACACCCCGGTTCATCTTATATCACACTTTTTGGTGCATAGTTTATACCATACACTATATCTAGTTTTCATTTTCAATCGTGCTCTCAGGACTATGCTCTACATAACACTGCGTTCACCTACCCTTTTCACAGGCATTACATTTTGCGATGGGGGTGGAGGGTCAGGGGGTGTTTCTGCCAAGTGAGCCCGGAGTCACAGTCACAAATGTCCTCTTCTTCCTGAATAAAAGTGAGAATATGATGCAAACTTGTTTATATTTTAACCCCTTCAGTGCCCCGCCCTTTCCCCCTCCTGTGCCGGGCATTGTATTAGCGGGCGGGGTCCATGACGAGATAGTCTCGTCATGGGCACAGCGCAACCGCGCTCCATGATGAGACTATCTCGTCATGGGCATAGAAGAGGTTAAGTAGTTCACACAGACACACATTTTAAAAACAATAACGTTCCTAATACCCACCTTCTCTGAACAGTTAGCTTGCTGCCCCATCCACCTCCATCCCTATCCTCTGTTGTCTGAATCCATGGACTATCCTCCTCCCTCCTGCCATGCATGGTCTGATGTGCTGCCACTGCCCTCCATTTAGCATGATGTACCAGTCCACTCCTCCTGCCCTCCATTGCCCAATTCTATGCCCCATCATTGACCTCCTGCTTAGCCTCTGTGCTTAGCTTGCTGTCCCTATTCTCCTTCCCCCTGCCCTCCGATGTCTTTGTGCATGCCCCTGCTCCATCCTTTTTGCCCACCATGTTCCATGGACCTGCCAGTCCTATCTACTCTGAGTGTTCTGTTGAGCTGCCACTCCCATCCCACCTGCCTAGCATTGTCAGATGACTCTAACCTGTCCCTGCCACCCTGCCTGTCCACATGCCATGCCCCTATCCCCTTCCTCCTGTCCTCCATGGTCCATTTTACTGCCACACCCTTCTGCCCTCCCTGGTCTGTTGTGCTGCAACTGCTCCTCCTGCCTGCCCCGCGCGGTCTGTTGTGAGGTCCCTTCCCCTGAACTCTCTTGTCTGTGCCCAGGTCCTGACCCTCCCTTCTATCCTTCATGGTCCTTTGTGCATGCCCCTGCACCCTCCTTCTTGCCCATCATAGCCATTGTGCTACCACTAACCCACCCGCTTGCCATGCATGGTCTTCTGTGCTGCCACGGCCCCTCCCACCTTCCCTGTGTGGTCAGCTAGCTGCCCCTGACCCCCTCCCACCTTCCCTCCATGGTCTGTGTGTATGCCATCACAGTCTCACTGTTGCTCTCCATGGTGTGTCTTGTTTCTAGTGCCCATCCTGCCTGACCTCCATGGTCATCTTGCTGCTCCTGCCCTGCCCCCTTGCCCCCAGCCCTCTGTTTCCATGTGCACACCCCTATGCCCCCCCTCCTGGCTTGTCTGTTACATTGTAATGCCCCTGATCCGTCCCTCCTGCCCTTTATGGTCTGTTATGCTTCAGCTTTCTCTCCTGTCTGTCCATTATGGTCAGCCAGCTACCATTGCCTCTTTCCCCTCTGTTCTCTGTTGTCCATGTGCATGGTCCTGTCCCCTCCCTATTGCTTTCTATGGATTGTTGTGCTGCACTCCCGTCCCGCATGCCCTGTGTGGTGTATTGTGCACATCTCCATGTCCCTCCTGTTCCCTGTTATCCGAGTACATGTCCCTACCCCAATTCCTCCTGCCTTCCATGATCCAATGTACCATACTTGCGAACATTTTGAACTTGGTAAGAGGGAGATTTTGAAAAAAAACTGGGGTATTGATTTTCCCCTTTGAGTTACATTGAACAAGAGGAGATTGTAGACAGGAGACAGATCAAATAAAGCCCATTTGAGCTTAAAAACATTGGACGTTTACTGGCTGAATCGGGTCTGTTGGCATGTATGGTTGTACTACCACTGCCTCTTCCTTCTGCCCACAATGGTCTATTATATTGCCACAGCCTCTCTTGCTAGTCCTGTATTGTTGGTTTGTTGCCCCTGCCCCCCTTTCCACTGCCCTCCACAGTCCCTTGTGCTGCCACTGCACTTCCTGCCTGCCCAGTGTGGTCAAATTGTTGCCTCTGCACCCTCCTACCTGCCTTCAATTTTCAGAGTCTGTGGCCCTGGCCTCTGCCTCTCAACGGTATCCTAATGAACAACTAGATTGCTAACATTCTATATTTATTACAAAAGTGTTGAACGCCTCACGTCATCTTGATGTAATCAAAACTGTAATACCAAGAGCATTTTCTTTAGAAATTACATATATGAGAGGGTCTTATTTGCATCAGAATTATAGTTAGTAATCTAAAAAACTAAAATGAGGACATATTTTCTGTGTTTTCAAATAGCGACAAAGAACTTTTAAATTATTTGTTATCTTTATGTTTTTTCATCCAGTTGACCACTTGATTAAATGTTGCGCTTAGGGGAGACGATGTGGTGTTACTTCCAGAGCTGCAGACTTTGCAACTGGGGAACCAGGTTGGAGTTTCTACTTCAGCTCAACATTCTGTGATTCTGGTCATATCACTTAATCTACCCATGTCTACAACCAAAATGAATTTGATCTTGTGTGATGTAGCCAATGCTCATGTAAAGCACTCCAATACCTGACAAGTCTGCACTTTATAAAACTGCAAAAACACAACAAATAAGTGTTTTCTGTCATTGGGCTACATGTGGGCAACATCTAGGTGATATTTGTGCTGCATTTGGGCTCTTTTGTCTCTAGTGGCCATCTTGGGAGATTTATTTGTTATGAAGTTTCCTAATTTCCTCATTTACTGCAGTCTCCTCAGTAGGAAAAGCTTTCAGTTTTTTACTTTGATTCCATCAAGAAGGTATTCAGATATGTCACACATTTTCCATAAATTCTGAATGTTAGCACTCTAGTTGCTCATTAGATCACTGTAGTAAAGCTACTGCTCACCACGGAAGTTTGCTGCTGGTATTCAAAGTGCATGTTTCAGTCTGCATGTCAGAATGTTTTTATGAAATAGAAGAGGATTTGAGAAGTCAAAATGTGCCCTAATTTTTCTTTCTGCAGCACTAATCATAATTTCTATGGCAAAATAAACCCCCTCATTGTGTTCCTTTTTAAATTAAATGTTTTAAGTGTTACCAGTTTATTCCAATCAAGATTGCTTCAGATGTGCCATACTTTTGTCATAAGTAAGACAGTAAGCGCTCTAGTTGTTCTTAAGAACACTCTGGGACATTCTGTCATTGGGCTATACGTGGGCTACATCTGGGTGATATTTGGGCTACATTTGGGCTCTTTTGTCTCTGGTGGCCATTTTGGGAGACTTATTTGTTATGAAGTTTCATAATTTCCTCATTTACTGCAGTCTCCTCAGTAGGAAATACTTTCAGTTTTTTACTTTGGTTCCATCAAGAAGGCATTCAGATGTGTCACACATTTGCCATAAATTCTGAATGTTAACACTCTAGTTGCTCATTAGATCTCTGTAGTAAAGCTACTGCTCACCAGGGAAGTCTGCTGCTGGTATTCAAAGTGCATGTTTCAGTCTGCATGTCAGAATGCTTTTATGAGATAGAAGAGGATTTGAGAAGTCAAAATGTACCCTAATTTTTCTTTATGCAGCACTAATCATAATTTCTATGGCAAAATGAACCCCCTCATTGTGTTCCTTTGCAAATTAAATGTTTTAAGTGTTACCACTTTATTCCAATCAAGATGGCTTCAGGTGTGCCATACTTATGTCATAAGTAAGACTGTTAGCGCTGTAGTTGTTGGTTAGAACACTCTGGGACATTCTGTCATTGGGCTATACTTGGGCTACATCTGGGTGATATTTGTGCTACATTTGGGCTCTTTTGTCTCTGTTGGCCATCTTGGGAGACTTATTTGTTATGAAGTTTCCTAATTTCCTCATTTACTACAGTCTCCTCAGTAGGAAATACTTTCAGTTGTTTACTTTGATTCCATCAAGAAGGCATTCAGATGTGTCACACATTTGCCATAAATTCAGAATGTTAGCACTCTAGTTGCTCATTACATCACTGTAGTAAAGCTACTGCTCACCAGGGAAGTCTGCTGCTGGTATTGAAAGTGCATGTTTCAGTCTGCATATCAGAATTTTTTTATGAAAGAGAAGAGGATTTGAGAAGTCACTCAAAATGTGCCCTAATTTTTCTTTCTGCAGCACTAACCATACTTTCTATGGCAAAATGAACCCCCTCATTTTGTTCCTTTTTAAATTAAATGTTTTAAGAGTTACCACTTTATTTCAATCAAGATGGCTTCAGGTGTGCAATACGTTTGTCATAAGTAGGACTGTTAGCGCTCTAGTTGTCTTTAGAACACTCTGGGAAGCTGCAGTAGAACACAAAGGAATCAACTGACAGTCTCTGCCCTTGTTGGATGTACATGTTTTACTGAGAATGTCAGACTTCATTCTCACATGACTGAGAAAGTTAATGTGAATTTACAGAAAATATGCTCTCAGTTTGGCTTATAGATCACCTTCCAAACCTCTGTGGGAAAAGCATGAGAAAATAGTTTTCTCTCAAACATGATATCACAGCAGAAGGCTTTTTCACATGGTAAAATCACCTTAGAAAACACCACAATTCCTAAAATGAGTATGGTCCCATCAACAAATGATTTATAATGTAACTAAAGTCTAAAAACCTTCTATTAGCTGCAATGCTTTTTGATGAGGTGCTATCATGTATATTGGTCCCAAGATGGCTGCCAACACTTCTTGGATGAAGTACTGACAGCCAATCAGATCTCACGATGAGATGTGTGGTTAGGCTCCGCCCAGATATATATGTGATTTTGATTTTCTCAGGAACTACTGAACAGATTTACACCATTTAAGCTAAAGGCATGACTCTGAACCAAGGTTTACCTTTCTGCCAAATTTGGTGTAATTCCGTTCAGCAGTTCGGGCTGTAGCTGCAGCTAAAGGTCCTAGGGGAATTGCATGGGGAAAACACGTTTTGGGACCCCCTTTTTTCTCAGCCCCCACTACACGAATCATCCCGAGACTTTCAGGATAGGAGTGGACCGGAGCTGCCCAAAAGTTTTGAAAATTTAGCGAAAATTCATCAACGGGCGCCAAAGTTATTCCAAATAGAATGTTGCGGATTTCCTATGGAAAACAGGTCCTAACTATAACTACCTACTGGCGACCGCCAGTAGGTAATATATATATATATGCTCCTGATTCTAAAAATGAACAAGATAAATCGTCTTAGTGAAATTTAGGATGATGAGCAAAATGAGCACAATCATAGCAAAGCCGACTCAGGTCACCCAGACCCAACTACCTGGCTAAGAATGCATTTATTTGTGAGATGTTAAACTCCAAACACCTATCTGCTTTATTTATGCTTCTGTGCAACAGCTTTGGCTTCCAGTTTCTTTCATGATTTTTCCCCTTAAAGTGTCTTCTCTCATTCCTCTTCTCCCTGTTATTACAGAAGTCTCTGCTCTTTCTACTACCAGTCTTCAAAACTTCCTTACTACTTCTCATTGTCACTTTCTGCAATTCATCTTTGGCGTTAACCACCTCCCCAGTGCTGGCATCAAAAGCGATCAGCTAAACATTTCCTTCTCTTTTCCAACTCTTAGACCGCTTGTCCAACTCTTACAACCCACATTGTTTGCTACGCTCACTTTCTCTTTGTTAGACCTGCATCCCTATCTTTTTGCCTTCAATCGTCCTATTTTGCTGACTTTGTTTTTGCTGGCTTTAGGACTTTGTACACTTTACATGCTAACCAGTGCTGAAGTGCGTGTGCTCTCTCTTAAAAACACAATATAATTGGTGTAAACCCTGTTGGCATTTTTAGTTTACTTATAGGTCCTTAGTAAACTGGTACTATATGTGTCTAGGGCCTGTAAATTAAATGCTACTAGTAGGCCTGCAATAGTGAGTGTGCCTCCCATTTAGGTGGCCCTTTAAACATGTATCAGGCTTGCCATTGCAGCCTGTGTGTTCAGTTTTTAAACTGTCTTGTCAACCTGCCAAAATAAGCGTAGAAACCTTTGTCACTACTCCAAGGCCTATTTCTCCCAAAGGATAACACTGGAGTCACTTTATTACATTTAATAAGCTGCAGCTTCCAATTGGGAGGAGGCGACAGGTCGATTTTGGTATCTAAACAATTGTAGTTGAAATCCCTCTTTAGTGGTCAGGTTGGATTTTAAGTCACAGTTTGGAAAATGCTGCTTTTAGAAAGTTTGCATTTTCTTTTCCTAACCACTTGGTTCCTGCAGCCTGATCCTGGGTAACATGATTATGTGTAGCTGTGTATTGTTGTTCGCAGACAATGAGACAAAGTGAAGATATCTGTGGGCAGGATGGGCCACTCTGAGTTAACATGGGAGGAGCTATCACCCACCACAATTGCACATAAATACTGGACCTCAGACACCAACTCTTCAGTACACTTCTGTACCTCTGGATACTCTGCCAGGAAGAAGGACTGCTGTGTTGCTGAAAGGACTGGCACTCTGCTGGACTGCTGCTCTGTACGGTTGTTGCCCTGCTGTACTGACCTGCTGCCCTCTTGCCTAGGTCAGAAGGACTGGACCGGCATCTGTTGAACCCAGGACCACCAGAGTGGCTCCAAAGGCTAGTTGACTGGCATCCTGACATAAACCTCAGGGACGGAAGGCTCCAACAATCTTGACTACAGCACCTGGTCTCAGCCTTCTGTGAGTCTACCCTGACAAGTGGTGCCACCCCAGACCTGGACCCTTGAAAGTGGCCCTAAGGTGCTCTGCCAGCCTCCATGGATCTAGTGGACCTGACACACCTCCTCTGTTGTGCAGCACAGCCCTAGGCAGAATCAACTCATTGCCACTGCTGTGAGTACCACTGCAAATACCCACATTGCATTGAAGCCTGTCGCTCCATTGGCAACTCCACTGCACAACGCATCCTCGGCACAGGCCACTGCATCCCTCTGCAGCACACATAGAGCAAAATGCCTCAAAGGATTGGTTCTGTGCAGGAAGGTGCCCCTTCCTGCACAAAATCAATCCCACTCCCTTCATGATAAGGATCATTGCACCAGTAGTGGCCCATCCCCGGCCAAAGTGGTGGGGCGGACTGGAGGTGGGAGGAGGTGAGGTGGAATGGGGGTGAGTGTTTGGGGGACAACAATAAAACTTACCTGAATGCCGCTGACCTCCACATCGCATGAAAGCAGCATCAGGATTTGCATGAGTGCTGGCAACTTGCACTCCCATGCACACTGGGGGCCTATGCCTGTTCTCTACAGCCCCAGCAATGCAGCTGGGGCTGGAGATAGCCTCATTGCGCATGAGAGTTTGACTGGCCTCAGACGGCCAGCCAAACCCTCATGCACAGTGAAGGGAGTGTCCACCACTACCTCACCAGGAGTGTCATCCCCTGGACCCACCCCCAAGACTCATCAGAGTCCTGGGGGCAGGTACAGAGGGAATTAAAATTAAACAATAATAAAACTGGTTTAAACCCTGTTTTATTAACGTTTTATTTGCCAGTGGTGGTGGGGGTGCGGTGCCCCGCCACCCTAATGAAGCGGGCAGTGCTGCATTGCACTCATGTCATTACTATCCGGCACGACTCAGGAGCAGGTCCTATTATGAAGGAGGAGCCCCTTTGGTTGGTGAGGATTCGGTGTCCTTTGAATCTTGAATTGGACATTATGATTTGGCATTTTTTTGCATATGTGAACACTTGATCTTTCTTCACAACATAAAGTGACACAGTGTGGTAAGGTTCCTTTTTCCACAGGGTACCTTATCTTTGAGTCATTGGTTTTTAGGGAGGGTTTAAGGCATGGGCAAAGTGGTCAATTGCCCATGACCCCACCTTCCAATGGACCCCCATGGTAATGTAAACATTCTCTCACTCTATCTTAACTTTGTCCATTTTTCTATCAGAACCTCTCTATCTCGACTTCGGATCTTTTCTCTCTCTTTTAAGAAGCCCCAATATTTTTATATACGTGTGTGTGCATGTGTGCTTGTGTTTGTGTGTAAAGACTGATATATGTGGATCTTCTGCCTCCTGACCACCTGCCTTTACTCTTGGCTGAGGATAGAGTCCTGTCAATTAACACAGTTGGGATTCAGCTTCTGCATGTGATGAGAGAGAGCCAAATAGTGCTCATTAAAGAATATGACTTCATTAAAACTATGTCAAGAAGCTGGTTAATTTAATTCCAAGAGACATTGTTGCACTTTACACAGTAGATTGATAATCTGAAAAATCAAAGCAAACATTAATAATTTAAAGTAAGTTAACGTTTCACTATGCACCAAGTTATTGGGTAAAAAATGGTAACAAAAAAATCAAAACAAGTAAAAAAATAATTGGAGAATGTATTATGTAGTAACTATCTCGTATTTGAACCTTAAAATGAATGAGAATGGAAATTTGAAAGTATGCATACTAAAAACAAAAGCTGTGCTTTTGATGTCTGCGTTCACCTTTTGCATCACAATCTACCGTTGAAAAGAAATATGTTTGTCTTTTGCAGTAGCAGCTGCTACGGGGCAGTAGTGATGAGGCAGATTAAGAAAAAAAGAAAAATGTATTTACCTGCAGCCACGCTTCTCCTCCATCCCCTTCGGTTGAGCAGGAAGCAGGAAACACACTCCCCTAGCCCGTCACAACTCTGCTGTCACCAACATGACAGCATCGTCATGTATGGTCTGAGCGCTGTGGTTTAGTGCTCAGACAGGCAGTGGGAGCATGTGCATGCTCTCCACCCAGGCAGGCTGTGCAATACAGCTGGTTGGAGAACATGCTAAGTGCTCATAACTGTTTGGTTGGCCCAAGACAGACGTCATGTTCACCATCCCCCCCCCACCCCTGCCGTGTGTTCAGCCCGGCCCCACACCTCCAGAGCCTTCGGAAAAATAAAATGATAATAACAAGGTGTAATTATCATTTTATTTTTCCTGTGGGGCGATGCTCCTCCACCTTAGCGGAGGAGATGTTGCTGGTCTTTTGGGGAGCCCAGGAGAACAGGATGATTCTCAGGATGTCACACTAGATAGAAAAAATGCCCATGTGGGAAATAGTTGCAAAAAACAACAGGGTTATACCCAATTGACCCTTAATATACCTGGGTATGGAACGTAATTTTATACAGACAAGCAATGGTATACAGGAATTAATACACAATTTATTTTTGAAAAGAGCACCTTTTAATTACCCTCTCTCTAGTTAATCAATCTAACAGAAATATATCAAAACATTTTTGGCCATCTACATAAAACGTGACATCTAATCAGGCGAGAAATAACAAGACATCTATACAAAATTATGTACTAAATTACAAAAAGGAAACATAACACACAACACCGTGTACACATACGTTAACCCCACAAGTACATCCCACTAGTGTCCTCCCACTTATTCAGGGCGAACCACTCGGAGGTAGTCAAGGCAGTATACTGGAAATCTATCCATCAATGTAGCCCCTCTCAGAATACTGTCGCGTTGTATACAATCAAAACTTCATATTTACGACTCCTCCTTCATGAAAATGTGTCTACGCACATGCGTTTCGGCCTTAATCTTTCCTTGGCCTCCTCAGGACAGGGTTAATGCAGGACTGTGCCCACAACGTCCGTATAGGCTACAACGCGACAGTATTCTGAGAGGGCCTACCTCCGAGTGGTTCGCCCTGAATAAGTGGGAGGACACTAGTGGGATGTACTTGTGGGGTTAACGTATGTGTACAAGGTGTTGTGTGTTATGTTCCTTTTTGTAATTTAGTACATAATTTTGTATTGATGTCTTGTTATTTCTTGCCTGATTAGATGTCACGTTTTATGTAGATGGCCAAAAATGTTTTGATATATTTCTGTTAGATTGATTAACTAGAGAGAGGGTAATTAAAAGGTGCTCTTTTCAAAAATAAATTGTGTATTAATTCCTGTATACCATTGCTTACATGTGGGAAATAGGGCTCCAGTAGAACCTGTTCTAACCGAATATATGTCATTACTACGCATTCCGTTGCAACGCATGCCTTTTCCACGCATGCGTTACAACGGAATGATTTTTCTATGCATAGCCTTTACCTCGATTTTTCCTTTACCATGCTTTTTTTGGAGGGGGTGGGGGGGGTGGACCCCCCAAGCCCCCTTTTTTCTTTTTTTGCCTTTTTTTCACGTCTTCGCCGACACTAAAAAGGGACTGACGCATTTTTTCAGATGAGGTAGAAGACGTTCCGTGAAGACGTTGCTTGCGTGATAAAGACGGTCGTGGAAGCAATACGCGTTGTGAAGACGTTTACGAGGTAAGTTTACCGTTGTAAACGTAACGCGTAGAAAAGCCTTCGTGGTAAAGGCTGTTTCCCGTTCTAACCCAGGTTGAAAGACTCTTTTTTATCCTTTCCATGATGCTCTAGTTGAACATCTTATTTTGGATGGATTGATGGTGGTGATATGTTGTGGCAGGGTTTTACCAGGAAATGAAAAGAGCAATGCAAATACTTGTGGCAGAGGATAGGTCTCCTTAGAGAGAAATCAAACCTCACTTATCACCATCTAACCAGTAGAACGAGAAAGCCCAATTCCACTCTTGACTGTCTCCTGACTTTTTTAAACAATACATTCAGTCTGTTCACTGCTTTTGCTATTATATGATATGAAAACCTGTAATGTAAAAAATATATATATATTCAAGTGAATAACAAACTCCTACAATCCTGAGCGAACAAGTCCCAGCATCTAAAAAAAAGTTTTCGAAATTTTGCTAAAGCAAGTAAGGTGTTTGTCTCGGAATGATGTTGAAAAAGGGATGGAGAAAACATAAACATAGTGGCAGAATCTGAATGTATTGAGGTTTACCTACTTCTCAGCGCAATCCTAGCAGAGCACCGGGGAATTAGTTGGCATGCTCTTGGCTGCAAAACTCAAAGTCGGGCACTCTCAGCAGGCCGTGTGCTATCCTCTTGGAAAGAGATGAATGAAATCCGCTTTGGATGTGTGCATTCGAGAAATGCCAACACCAGAAGCCCTCATTTTTCTTCCAGTGAGCTTTGGGCACTTGGCAATTTATTCATGAGCACATCTTGGATCAATGCTTCCGTCTGATGCAAGCACGCTCTGGCTGCGCACATACGCTGCATTCTTATTATGCAGACGGCCTTTCTTTTTGTTCAGTGTCACTCTGTGTCACCCAAATACACGAGAGGCGCTCTTCTGAAAAGCAGCGCAAGGACTGTAAAGCACAGCTTCTAGGAAAGTAAAAATGCTGCATTTTTTGTTTCTTTAGTTTTGTCAAGGGTATTGATTCCTACTTGATTAAAAGACATAAATACAAATGGATATTGCTTTTAGAGAATGTTTGTTCTTGAAAAAAGTAATGAGGTCTCCAGGTGGAATGCATTGTGTTTTCAATAAATTGTGCATCTTCTCGAGAAGTCCTTGGACTCCCTGAACTGAGGCTCTTCACAGAAGATACAATGAATGTGGAGGGCCGTATCTTAGGGTGCTACAACCCTCTAAAAAACGTATTCTGTAGTATATATTTGGGTACAGGTGCTTTCAGTCGGGTATGGTGAGCTGTTTGACGGATTTCACCCTGGATTTTTACATGCCCACACTGACAAAAACACACACACACTCTCTCTCTGCCTTAAAACCTGGTTAGTTTAAAAACGATTGTGTTTTAAGTACCCCTAACAATCCGCATTTCTTTCTCTTTCCACTGCCTCTTAAGCCCACCTCGTATCCTGCTTCTCCTAATGTATTTTAACAAGATATTTCAGCGTGATTGTAGGGCAATCGTAAACGTACATCCCCTCAATCTTACTGACCAACCTACACCCCTGTGGTTGTGTTGAGATTATGTCGGGC
This sequence comes from Triturus cristatus, assembly GCF_964204655.1. Lineage (NCBI taxonomy): Eukaryota > Metazoa > Chordata > Amphibia > Caudata > Salamandridae > Triturus > Triturus cristatus. The sequence goes on along the minus strand of NC_140584.1, from coordinate 504,748,602 downwards.
CCTAATTTGACTCGCACGTGCAATTCGAAGCAGAGACCCTGGACTTCTGCGAATGGTGATCATGCTTTAGTTCACGTCTAGAAGAGGCATAAAGAATACCTCAAACAACACATTTTGCTACCTTTATTACATGTCTAACCTGTTGAATCAATTTAGATTCCCAGGCGCTAATGTTGATGCTGTTCTTTTGCGAAGTGGATGGTGTGTGAGTTATTGACGCCCCCATGCACAGTCGCAGACTTGCAAAATAATGTGTATATAGTTACATCCTCACAAATGCATGCATGGGAATTCAACAGGAGTGTACATTGGCTAATGGGACAATTAAGCGTTTGGGCTAAAAGGGGCTCTCGTGTGAGACACCAATGCCCAATGTGCTTCTGCCGCCTTGAACGTGCCACATGTTGATTAGGCATCTAAACTGGGTTCATTCCTGGCTGGCTGACAAATCATGATGTTTGACTCTGGACTTTTCGAAATCACTCTATATTTATTTCAAGTGGAGCACGGTGAATACTTTAAAATCTGCGGATTTTTGCATTTTGCCATATAGCTCAATTTGACAGTAGGCATCCGTCCTTCCCAAAATGTTAAGGGCGGGCCTGGAAATCAGAATCAGCAATGGCAAAACTGTTCGAACCAGCCTCCTCCTCAAGGAGGCCACGATTAGGATGGGGTCATGGAGGCTCTGTTGGTTGAGTTATAGTAACCCGCCATGCTCTGAAAGTGCCTCTCTCTGCAGCGGGAAGGGAGAATGGGAGAGTGGTAGGATGTCAGAGTGGGGGAATGGCCAGTGTGGCCCTGCTCATAATGCATCGGTATCTCTTTATGATGTTGCTTGAGCTAGGAGTGGAATTACTCCTCCCCATTCATTAGAGAGACAACTGCTGGATGATGTGTAGTCTTACCTGCCCCCTTAAAAGGTGCAAGCTTATTTTGTAAATCTGCGATTTGTGTCTTCTGTCAGTTAGGGGCATAGCTTTCCTTGGTGCAGCCAGTGTTTAATTTGAGCCAGTGGTTGCTGTTGGGTCCCACTGGCACTCTTTTTTGGGGACCGGCACATATTGTTTCTCATCCAACATTTCCTGAGAGCAGTGCGAGGAAAAACAAACAGAATAGAAAAAAGAAGAAAGAGAAAGATGGAAAAGGGACAAAGCAGACACCTGCAGAGTGAGGTAAAGGGGCAGGGAGTGTCTGTTAGTGGATTGAAGAGGCATGAGGTGGAAACTAGACTATGAAGCCTTCGTATTCGGCACACGGACATGTAATAACATAGGTCGTGGGCTAAATTAATGTTTCATAATGGCAGGAATATTTAATAAGATGAGTTGAATCTAAACTAGCTTATCACATTAAAATTCATAGTTATTCACAATTGTTTTTTGGCAACATGAACAATTTTATAGCACAGTACACATCACTTACCTGAGAGTATTAAAATGTTTATTGTTAGTTAAGCTGAGTGCAAACATGTATGTTTGAAGTCAATCTTCTTATTATTCTTTAATGTTTAAATATTTGGTATTAGGTAGTATTTGCCCATATTTGTCCAATTATTGAAAGGAATCGAATCAGTCGAATTACAGAATCCTTACCTTTTTCATTGGTCAGGTGAGTCCATCTCTTAATTAATTGTAAAGTCCTTCGTAACATTGCTGAGCCTATGACAAACATAATATGAATTAACATCTTAGGAAATGTTAAATCCGGTCTCAGATAAGAGCTAGGTACACATAAATGATCCAAGAGTTAGTTTCAAAATCAACAATGTCATTTGAGATGTCATCAGTGATGTCATCAATACTGTCATTTAACATATAATAAGTTATGTAATATCTGAGCTTATAAGCAGTGCATGGCGTGGGTGCAAATTACAGTGAACAATAAACTATAACTAGTAAACTGCAGTGTTCTCATAACCTTCCTTGCTCCCCAACTAGAACTGTGCTCAGTAAATATTGATACATACATATATGCATGCATTCATGTCTGACCTTTAATTTATTCATGGATGAATGCTAACAGTCTGAATGTGAAAGTAAATAAAACCGAGGGTCTGCTTTTGAGTTTGGATGGAACTGAAAACCATGAAATGTTTGGAGGATATTTTAAATATGGATTCAAATCCACTGAAGAAATTTCCTCCCCTCTAGGTATAGCATTGTAGAGGAAATTCAGTCTGTGGATTCTTTAAATACTGAGAGCTTCCTCCAAGAATTTCTAGGGTCTGATTTAGAGTCCATACACACTCTAAATTAGTCCAAGAATTTCTTCTGATTACCTCAAAAACAAACTGTAAAAATAATATTATGCTATTTAAGTAGGGTTCACTTGTGTTACTGAAACTGTCTCATCTACAATGCATATGACATACCAAAACAAGACTTTATTAAACCCAGTCGCTAAAAATTCCATTGGTTTCCAGGTTAGTCACACATGCATTTCTAAGCTTTCAATTTGGTCTATAGAACACTTCTACAGCAATTCAGTGCCACGAGGACAGACAGCATAATTCCCATGGCAATGAGGAAAGTGCACAGGATGACATTCCTCAGCATTTTTATATAGACACATTATGCAGTTCACAACCAGTGGCAACACATGCAATTGTGCCATTACTTTCATTTAGAAAGGAGATTAGAAGTTTCTTGTTGTGATTCAATCTTCTTCTATAGCAATGGTTCTGTGATCCTTTCTTCAGGTGTCACTCTATCTTTGACAATTTGTTTTGCTTCCTATTTATCACTGTAGGAAAGTGGATTTCTGTTACAGTAACCCCCCTCCCCTCCCCACACACACACACTTATTGCCTGGCTTGTGATGCAATTTTGACTGTAGAGTTCTGGGTCTCTGCTAACCAGATTCCCAATACCAATATTCTTTCCCAAAACTGTACCATTGTTTCCACCATTGTCACACCTGTGGCTCACATATAGGTCCCTTGTAAAAGGTAGCAGTAGTACCAAGGGCCTTGAGACCAGAAATGGTCTCTAAGGGCTGCAGTATTTATTATGCCATCATAAGAGACTCCTCACCAACTAGATGCTCACTGCCACTGCAGCCTGTGTGTTTTGGTGTAGATAAAAGTGTAGAGTCAACCTGGCACATCTCTTTGTGTGCCAGGCCTAACAGCACTGTAAGACGCATAGATAAGTCACCCCATACAGCAGGCCTTACTGCACTAAGGCAAGGTGCACTATACCTTATGTGAGGGCATTACTGCATGAGCAGATATGCCCCTATAGTGTTTAAGTCCTTTCTTAGACAATTATAAGTGCACAGTGAAGCCATACTGAGTACATGCGCTGGAAGCTTGTCATTACGAGTTTCACAGCTCCATGAAGGCGTCACTGAATTCCAAGATGTTTGGTATCAAACATCTCAGCTCAATAAGCCCACACTGATGCCAGTGTTGGATTTATGAAGAAATCTACTCACATGGCACCTCAGAGGTCCCCCCTGAAAACCTACCAACCCACTATTGTGTGCCTGATTGGTCTACACCAGGCTGCCACCTCTAGATAGGTCCCTGACCCCCAAGGTGAAGCCTTTTGCCCTTGTGAGTCAGAAACAAAGCCTGCTCTGGGTGAAGGTGCTTCACATCTACCCCAAAGCAGGAACAGCATTGAAAGGCAGTGAGCCTCAAAGGCTTCCCGTCCTTTTTTATGCTGACCTGGGGTTCTCCAGCTAGTGGAAATGCCCACCCCTCCTGACTAAACCCCACTTTTGGCAGCAATGTCAGCGTGCAAATTAGTAAGCAGGAGAGGTGTGTCCCCTCTCAGCCAGGACATCCCCTAAGGTCTCCTGAGCTGAAGTGATCACCTCCTTTAAGAATCCTCCATATTGCTTTGGAGGATTCTAGCCAATAGGGTTAGGAGTATGCCCCCTCCCCAAAGGGAGTGGACATACAAAGGCGTATTGACCCTAAAGGTAAGTAGCCCATTGGCTACTACCTTCTAATCCCTGTAGCATCCCTAAATTGAGTATTTAGGGGCACCTCTGAACCTTCTGACAACCTACGAAGGAAGAGTACAAAGAAGAGTCATGCAGCAGAGGAAGACTGAAGACACCCAATAACTTTGCTCCTGCTCTACTGGCCTGTCTGCAGCCCTTGATCCTGCAAAAACCGGTGACTCATCCCACAGCCCAGCAGCAAAAACATCTGGAAGGACTGCTGCCTTCAACAAAGACCAGAACTCCCAAGAACAGTGGCCCTGTTCAACAAGAAACTCCTAGAAAGGCCTCTGTCAACTGTGAAACCCTGCTTCTGGATCCACAACTGCAACTGATGCCTCCAGCTCGAGTCCAAGTGGCACACCGGTCTCAGCGAGGTTCCCCAGTGATCCAGAGTCTGAGTTCACGGTCGACTGACCCCTCTTGAGATCCTAGATGATGCCCGCAGCCTCAACACGAAGGACCCCTTAACAGCAACTGGCTCAAGTAAGGCTTTTCCAGCATCCAAGGACACTCCTGCACCCACTGCCCCCTAGGTTTGTGGAGCCCAACCGATGGTTCCCAGGTGCTAGCCTGTAGGCTTTGTTCAAAACCGCCGTCCTCCATTAATTTTATTGGGCGCCTGACTTTTTGTTGGCACTCTGCACCTGGCCGCCTCCGTGCTGCTGAGGGTGTATGTTTGGTGCTGTCTCGTGGCCCCCCCAGTGCTTGTCTAAACCCCGGGAGGTAGGCTTCCAGCTCCGCTTTACTTACCTGTAATTGGCATGATTCTGAGTGCCTCCCCATCTCCATTGGTTAACGTTGGGCATTTGACTGTATCTATCTTGTTGAACTGAAGTCCTGCACTAAGTATTCATTCCCAGCATTGAAATGTATTGCCAGTTAGAAAACGGTACTTACCATTGGTCTCGGATTTAGACTTTGAGTGTGTGTAATCATTTCTTGTCTGAGTTTGTCCAACAAATGCTTAACACGGCCCGCTGATAACCCTAACTGCTCACCCACAATGCCAGAAAAGAGTGCATTAGTATTATCTACTTTAGCCTCTGTGAAGCCACTGGGGATCAATTGGACTCTGTGCACACTATTCCTTAGTTTGGTATAATATATACAGAGCCAGCTTCCTACAATCACCATTTGTAATTCCATTTCCAAATCATAATTTTTTTAATGTCATTATTCATTGCCTCCCATCTATCTCTCTGATTATGGTCCTCACATTAAACAAACTAGGTTTTGGCACTCTGTTTCCTCAAACCCATGTATACATGGTTTTACTACTCAATATCGATCGCCAGAATATTGTAGTACAAGAAAATCAAGGACAGAATATTGAGGGACCAAATATCAAAAGGTAAGTGCATGTAGGGGAGTATAAATCTACTATTTCTATCTTACACATTTACGTGTTTACGTGCCTTGAATATATATATATATTGTGTAAGTACATATATGTGGATTTAGGTATAGAAAATCTATACTTATCTCTCGATCTTTTGGATTCTACATTTTGTCCTCAATATTCTGTGCCATCGATATTCTGGTTTGAGATTTATAGTGCACACAGTTTATATCGCATTTTCAATATTTTGTATTACGTGTCCTACAAACTAAGGAATGTTCTATCCCCTAAAATGTGTGTTATTTTTTATATTTTATTGATTTTTTTCAATACAATGTGAAGCTTTGTTAATACAACTTGACATTCCACAAAGTTGATTTATTTTATTTATTTAAGAAATGTATACAGCGCGCAGCTACTCAAAAGGGTCTCCCGGCGCTAGAGGCAGACAGTAGCAAGAGACGCAGCGAATACCAGGTGGCAATGGCTCAGTCAGGGCAGTTGAAGACCATGGTTTTTAGGTTCTCATGAAAAGTGAGCTGTGAGTCAGAGTTTCTGAGAGCTACCGGTCGAGAATTAAAGAGTTTTGGTTCTAAAGTGGAGAAGAAGCGCCCCATAATACAGGCTCTACAAAACCTGGGCATGGTAAACAGTGCAAGGTTAGCTGATCTCAGCAAATGGGAAGGGATATACGGGGACATCAGATCTTGGATATAAGAGGGGGCGAAACCATGTCTAGTTCGAAACATGTAAAATTAGGCCTTGAATTTGATCTATTTGTCAACCTTCAGCCAGTGCAATTTGTGGAGCAGGGGAATGATGGAAGCATATCTCAGCAGCGAAAAAGAAGGTGGGCGGCTGCATTCTGGATGCTCTGTAAGCGATGAACCAAGGCTGTTTTAGTGCCCAGATACAGTACATTCCGATAGTCCAATCTGGACGTTACCAAGGCTTACAGTGCCGTTCTCTGGGAACTTAGAGGGATCAGCCAAAGGATTTTCTTGAGCCATTTCAGAATGGAAAAACAAGAGGCTGTAAGCTTGGAGACCTGCGATTTCAGGGAGAGATTCTTGTCTATGATGATTCTTAACCTTATAAGCCGGCGCGGGTAGAGGCCCCAGTATGACAGGCCAGTGGTTAACTCCTCAAAGTGTGGGGTTATTTACCAGGATCAGGACTTCAGTTTTATTGCCATTGAGTTTAAGGGCATTTCTGTACATCCAGAGGGCGACGTGGAGAAGGCCATTGAGTTTAAGGGCATTTCTGTACATCCAGAGGGCGACGTGGAGAAGGCCTTACCTGAGAGGGAAAGGATCTTTATTTTTAGCATCTGATAATAAGAAAAGTTATTAACTGCACTTAAGATTTAAACTGTAGTTCAAAATCTAGACAGCTTATATTCTCTGATTAATTTTATAAAGAAAACTATAGTATGAAAGTTTGAAAGAGAATCAATAGCAACAACAAAAGAATACTCTTAATCGACCACGAAAAGTTTCCAAAACTCATGCATATGCAGTCCTCTGCATGTGGATTTACACATGTGGAGGGTTTTGCACCTTTTTAAAAATGTTGTTAGAAAACAAATTGCAAACATCCAGCCAATGTCTTTGTCAGTGTCCATTTTCAGCACCAACTAGAACATGCAAGGAATTGTTCACAGTTCCCATGGGCAAAATCTTAAATCCAGGAAAAGCGGGAAAACTCTACAAACAGCTCAAAAGTCATAATCTACCACAGAATTATAAAAACATCGCACAACCATACACGTTGCATTAAACGTTTCAGTTCTGTTATTACAGTTTTAGAGTTCTTCCATATAAATTACCTATTTATAGCCTAATAGTCGTAAATTAATGCGAGAATTCAGTTTTCTAAAATGTACACAACTACACACATTACATGAACTTCTCCTTACTGTTATAACACTTATAGTACAGTTTCTATATATAACCTAGCTCTCCCACCCAGATCATACATACACCTTTTATTTTGTCTTTGATATATATATTAAAGCGCTTGTTTCTACCATGAAAGCAAGGAAGGTCAGAGCTGTTTTCTTTAGCAATTCCTCCCTTGACCTGAACGTCATTAAACTACACTGTTGTATTTTCTGTCTGAAAGCTCGTTTCTCTCACCTTGTTTATTTCAGAGAAGACTTCTTCCTTAACACTGAACCACCAAAGACAAAGTTGATTATGCGATTGGAAGGCCATTTGTTTACACTTGCCTTCCTGTGGTCCACTACTGAGGTTCCCGTTATATTTTTCTTAAGGTTTTTAAATGCAGAGAGCTTTGTAAAAAAAAAAAAAGCTGCTATAAACATTTGCATTTTATAATATTTTGGGGTCAAAATAAAGTTGGTGACACAATATCGTACATTAAAAAACACAAAAGTATTCTGAAAAACATATCTAAAGATGAATTTTATTCTAGACATCTCATGCAAACCCTAAGTACAAAATATCTTTGTTTCTGAGATTATTTGTCATAGGGAAAAGGTAAGATGTCTCTGCTTATGTGAAGACGGTACACAGGTATGAGCTCTGCATGTGTTTCACTGAATTTACATGTGCATTAGCACAGGATATAATTGGACTATGGTACACATCGAGAAAGCAATATTTGTGACTTCTTCGGTCGTAGTGCATTGTTATTGTTAATTAGGATTTGAATTGCACACAATCTGACATTAGTATGGCATCACAGCGCCTTTTGGTAGGCCTGTCAATGGCTTACCAAACTTTTCCATCACAGACCAGAGTCTTGATACAGTTTTGTGGGGGTTATGCAGTTGGTTATGTATGTATGACTTTATAATGAGTTTTGACAGGGGATATTGAAGTTTTGTACCACATTGCGTGCAAATTGCTTCCTGAGTTGGCACGAGTGCCCATTTCCCAGCAACGTTGTAGGTGTAGTGGTGTAGTAGTAGGTGACATTGAAAAGTGCTGATGAATGCCTTCAGCTGTGTTGCAAATATGTTCAGAAATCTGTCTTATGAACGTTCGGCTGCCTGAGTATGGAACTCCCTTCCTTTACCCTGTAAACCAATGGAATATCCACCTGACACTTTTCATCCCTCTAAAAAGAGTGCAGAGGTCTTACCCTGTGGAATGAGGATAGATAGCTGCGTGGAGACTTTGCGCTGCTCCTCTGTGCCCCGGGCGCAGTTGCAGCTCGGTGTATCCTATGGCTGTGCCACTGGCGTAATGAAACTCGAGGGGGCCACCCTGCAAGGCATGTGGATAGGCCCCCTCCGTGCTCAATCAGGAGCTCTGCGGCCAGAGTGCTGTGCTGAGGGGGCCCCCAGGAGCTTGGGGGGCCCGGACTGCGGGGGCTGCGGGGGCCTGTGTTACGCCCCTGGGCTGTACCAGCCTCAGAAGCTCCATAGAAACATGGTCTATTCTCCCATAGGAGGATGAACCACTGTCTGTGCTGCATTTTGGGTAGCCGATTTAGCTTTCTTCTGGCCAGCAGGCAAAGTGGGGGCCTGGCATGTAGGTTAACCAAAAGACCTTCGCAGCTGGTGGGGCCTTTGCACAGCAGTCATTTTCATTCATTAATCATGGGGACTGCTGAAATGTGAAATCACAATTGATTACCCATTGTTGATGCTGAAATGAGAAATGATTATAATTACTATGCAGACCTGTACAACCTCCTTACTACTGTGGCAGCTATAATGATATTTGGGCTCAGAAGTCTGAGACAAGATATGTGCAGCTATAGAGAGATGTGCCCCTTTACATGCATCAGAGACCACTACAAATGTCCATTGGTTTGCACAGGCAATTGATGTCAAACATCAGCTGCAACTAAAGTGATAGGGGTGCTTGGATGAAGCCATTTATTTATGCTGAAGGCTTAATTTAGGAAAGTGGGAGTGAAAATATTTGATGGATGTGCCTAATGTGGACTTAAATCGATATGTTACCCCACATCTCCCACTGGGTTACAACTGCACCAAGGGGTGGCACAGGAAGTCCTCTAACACCGGTTCAGCATCCTTGAGCATCTTCAGCATCCTGTATCCCTTGCATCAGGAACACTCCATTGACTTCTATGGCGTATGACCTGGAACTGAACTGTAAACTGCTGAAGCCGACAGCAAGCTGTCCACCTGAACCTGCCTGGTCTGCATCCCTGACTTTCTATCACAATTGGCCCCCACAAGGGTGCCCATATAGACATTTTCACGTTACTAACCCTAAACTGTCAGTCTCAGTAAATTACAATGATTTATTGCATTTACTGAAAAGCAGTGATTATTGTTTGTTTGAAAATTCATATCTTTAGAACCCTCCTATGGATTTTTGTAATTGAGGTGTTTATTTAAAGATAAAAATACAACCTATTTTTATTTTTCATTGTGTTGCATTTGTTTCTTATCCAAATGTTTCAGTGCTTCTTAATACTTTTCCCTTGTTCCTTTGATAACCCCTAACTGCTCTGAGCCACAGCTACTCAGTACTGAGCTAATGTTTTACAAACTAACCTGACTGGACCTTATACGGATACACGGTGAAGTCGTACAACCACACCATATAATAAACCACTTTTCTCACACCCTGTCTTGTGACAGTCCAGGCACGCCTCAGCCTTCACAGGTCCAAAGGGTTTATTCCCCTTGTACCCTCCCCACCAGAATTTGGAAAGCGCATGGACTTCCCATCTTTAGTAGATTTGTGGGGCCCTCGTGAGAACTCTCCCTTTTTATCCTTGTTTCTCCCTTCTTTCCACTGAGCAGAGGGTGAAACCCCTTTCTTCGGATCACCCACTGATGCTTTATAGACACCATAGTGGGCACCCACATGTTGGCGGCCTACCAAGCTTCCTGGGGGTTGTACAACTTGAAAACTACCAGGTGCTGGTGTAACTCTGAATGGTAATTGCTCAAAATGTGCTCCTTCATGATCATATTATATAGCCTATCAGGAGCAAAAGTAATGACTTCTAACCAGCCCTCTAGTATGTCAATGCAGGATTGTTGTGTGTTTTTGTATATGTCCTGGAATGTCTTCAGGTACTGCTCAGGTGTCAGACCAAACTTCAGCACAAGGGCTTCTTTCATGTGGGTGTAGGATTATCTACCCTTTCTTCTATAATTACCATTATTTTCATCCCCAGTGTTGATACTAGCTCGCACAGTAAGGTCCCCCCATGTTGTAGACCCACCCTGCAAATCTTGTAATACCCTTTCATAGGAGGCAAACCATTTGACAACATTGTTCACAATCAAAAGGCTAGGCACAATACCCTTGGGCAGTCGAGGGGTGTGGCCCCTGTGTAGACCCCACTGTTGCTGTCACCATCTTCACTGGACATCCATCCCAGCCTGGCCTTCTTTTCCTCGAAGGGCAATTTGTTTTCTTCTAGTGCCAATGTTTTCTCCTCCAAGGCTTTGCCTGCCAGTTTGTCTTGCAGTTCCCTTGATGTTTGCTTGTCACTGATCTCCAACTGGTGGATGGCCAGTTCATAAGGGTTTGTGCTGGCAGAGCACACTTCACTTCCAACCCTGGATGGTGCACCCCAAAAACTATGGGACATATGTATGAGCTCCATTGGTCGCTCTTGCACCACACAAAGTGGTTTAAGAGTGACACAACAAAGATTTGAGATTTATGAAGCCACACAAGGCTGATTGGCTTTAGCAACACAGCAGAAAATCGCTGCATTGTATTTCTCTGCATTAAGGAGGCATTCCATGGGCATTGCGTGGGTGTTCCCACACAACTCCCATGGTTTTTGATGCATGCTCAGATTTACTTGAACTGGTAAGCATGGGAATGCACCAAAAAGATATGCCTTCCAAGGAGAGGCGTAATGAGGAGAAATATGTTTATTTCTCCTTGTTACTTCCTCTTTGTATGTGTGCTGTATTCTGCAGCACATATAGATAGAGAAATATGTCTCTCAGAACTGTTTTTGTGCAGGAAGGTACTCCTTCCTGCACAAAAACAATCCTGCATGCAACACAGGCAAATTTGCACCATGGTGTAAGGATACCTGTGTTGTCACTAAGAAGCCAAAGCAGGGCTAGAGCAGGGGAAAAGGCAGGAATGCACCACCTTCTTTCAAATACAGTGCAAGGTGACTTGATGTGCTGCACTATGTGACAGATCTCATAAATATGCCCCTCAGCTGGGACAAGTTATCCGCTTCTCTTTTTCCCTCTGTAGTTGTCTTCATCTAAGAGGGGATCTGTGCTTGATGGGCTTTTTCCCAGACCCTAAGGGCCTTCTCAAAATCTGCCTTCTTGTCATTGTGGCCCAGTTTCCATGGTCCATATGTATCAAACTCCCCTTAAGCGATTCTCAATTAGCGATTTTTAGCGAATCGCAAGTTGAGAATCGCAAAACGGGATGTAATTAAAAAATCGCAATATAATAGCGATTTTCTAAAAATTGCTATTTCATTGCGACATTTCAAATAGCAATTCTTTATTTTAAAAAATCGCAATTTAGCGAAATTCGCAAATTTGAGAATCGGAAACTCAGGTGCAGCATGATGACATCACAACCAGGAAGTGTGACTACCCATGCTGCACCTGAGTTTCTGAAGCACAGTGAGAGAGAAGGAGTGGAGGTGAGGGAACTCTGCAGTGCAAGAAACAATGGCAGACACTGGAGACATGGCCAGCCAGGACAAACAGCAGCAGGGGGAAACACAGAGGAAAAGAAAACATAAGTTTTCGGAAACTGAGCTGGAGGTCCTGATCCAGGAAATGGTGATAAGCCACCAGCAGCTCTTTGGCAAAAAGTCCCTGCGGGTGCCTGAGACACGCAAGCGGAGGATTTGGGCTGATATCCAGCGGAAAGTAAATGCAGTTGGCGTCACCCACAGAAGCGTGGAAGATCTAAGAAAGCGCTGGTACGATATGCACCAGCGCTCCAAAGAGAAGGTGGCTGCCAGGTTGGATCAAGCCAAGAAGACTGGTGCTGGGACCTCTACCGCCACTGACTCCACACCACTAGAGGAACTGGTTGAGGGGACCCTGCTACCAGAGAGTGTAATGGGCGTGTCTGACCTGGACAGATTCCGACCCCCGGTACCAAGACAAGGTAAGCAGCTTGCCATCACACCCCTGATACCCCCAACTACCTCCACACACCCAGTAGCGACCCATGGTCAGAACAAATCTAAAACTCCAGTGCAGGTACACAAGCACAAACAGCAATGCATTATGGGAGATGTAGTCACATGCACATTACAGTGGTGCATTTACACCCAGCATGTGCGCATCAGGAAAGGCAAAATACAGACACACAGGACTCATGTAATTCCAAACAGTGAAATTTAATGCATGACAAGTGCAAGTCAGGACAGAAAATGAATGTGTGCCTTTACGTCCACAGCACCATCAGAAACACAGGAAATAGTCAGAGGAGGAGAGGACGAATCCCCTAACCCAGAGGCACCAGGGCAAGAGGAGGAAACGGAGGAGGAGGACAGCCCAGTAATCCCTCCAAAATGCAGCAGGCGGATTGTAGTGCCAGCACTGCCCCCATTGGAGGATGAAGGCCAGGACACCAATGGCGATGTCCAACCAGTCCCAGCACAGCCAGAGCCACAACACCGTGCTGATCCGATCCCGCCAGTTCCATCCAGGCGCAGGGCACGGGCATCCACCAGTGCAGCAGCCCCAGGAGAGGACACAGTCTTTGGCGGGCTGGAGGGGCACATGTCGGAAGTACAGCGCCTGCAGGCGAAAAACCTAAAGTTATTACAGAGGGAAATCAGGGTTGGCTTCATGAGCATGACGGGTGCCCTGGAGGCACTCTGTGCGGAACTAAGGGCAGATCGTGCTGCTAAGCACAGGGAGATGTAGCGCCTAGATCTCTACACCCGGGCGGTTAACCGCCTGTCCTCAGCAACAAATGTGCTGTCAAGGCGCAGCATATGTATGCAGCGTGAGGTGGCACACAACAGCCTGGACGTGGCAAGGGCCCTGTTACAGATCACATCTGCTGTGGATGAGCTGCGGGCAGCTCGCACTACTGGCCCAGGAGTCCTCACTCCAACAGATGAGGATGCACAATCAGGCAGGAGCAGCATCACCCCCCCGCCTCCCTCGGATAGGCACCGTAGTGGGCATCACAGTAGGGCTACTGGGACAGGTGAGGAGGGCACTGTGCACCCCCTGCCAGGCGCTCCGACCCGACAGCGCCGCACTTAAGGTGCACTAACTTGGACCAGGAGATGGGTGCATCAAGCCAGTTTACATGGACACTTGCTCCTGATTGTACAATCGCACTGTGATACTAACATGTGCTGGGCATTGGACGATACATTATGTGGTACACAGGCTGTGTGCCGTCATTTATCCTGAAGTTAAGGAAATAAAACACAGTCTCACAACTGATATTTAGCATTGTGTCATATTTTCTTACCCAGAAATAGTTGCGTGTAATCTCATCTCGCCTCTGGCGCCCAGCAGCTGCACCAATTACACCGGCTAGCATGGGTCCTGGCGCTGGACCCTCATCATCTGATGAATCGGATTTACTTAGCTCCACTGAGGTGCCTTTCCTGGTGGCGATGTTGTGCAGCATGGCACATGCTACCACTATCTTGCAACAGGTCTGGGGGCTGTATTGTAGTGCCCCTCCACTCTTATGTAGGCATCTGAATCTGCTCTTGAGTATCCCAAAGGTCCGCTCAATGGTACATCTGGTTGCTATGTGGGCACTGTTGTACCTCCGCTCCCCAGCATTGGCAGGATTCAGGTAGGGAATCAGTATGAAATCACGGACCGCATACGCACTGTCACCTGTTGGGTGGGAGGAATATGGTTAAACACTGTTCTGCCAATGCTATCCTTTACTAGTGTGTCCTTTGTACAAATGCATTTACCTAGTAGGTATCCCTCACCAAACTCCCCACTTGTGAGTCGACGGTGTATCCCACTGTGGCGGAAGATGAAAGCGTCGTCCGTGCAGCCTGGGTATTTTGCGACAATGTTGGTGATGATGTGCTTGGCATTACACACCACCTGTATGTTCAGGGAATGGCAGGATTTGTGATTCCTGAACACATACTCGTTCTGGGAGGGGGGGATATGACGACATGTGTCCCATCTATGCATCCAATGACGTGGGGAAATTGTGCTATTTGCTAGAACTCCTGCTTGGTCTGGCCTAGTGCCTGTGGTGTGCTGGGGAAGTGGATGTGGTGATGCAGCCTCTGTACCATGGCATCAAGGAACGCGTGGAAAAAGTGCGACAATGCACTCTGTGAGACCCCTCCTGCTGAGGCTATCACCCCCTGGAAGCTACCTGATGCCAAGAGGTGCAGTGGGCACAGGACCTGGATGTGGGTGGGGATGGTGTGTGTCCTGTGTGTGGGGTGTTCAAGGATAGGTTTAAGCTCCTCAATTAAATAAAGGATGCTCTCTTTATCCAACCTGTATGGTTCTCCTCCTCAGTCCGGTGGAACAGGGTTCTGCGCGCACAAAAGATCCTCTCCTGACGTCTCCTCCTCTGTGCAGCAGCTCTGAGTCGTAGCCTCCTGGCTATCACATACAGCCCAGCCATTGTGGGAAAATGTGTTGCATTGTGGGCCTCCTTAAATAGTTTGCACCTGGTTACCACCTGCTCAGACTTGGTGGTAATTGCGGTTCTCAAAATTGTGAATTTCGTGAAATCGCAAATTGCGATTTTTTTCATACATTTCATTGCGATTTCTGAAAATGCGATTTTTCAAATTGCGATTTTCTCAAATTGAAAATAGCAATTTTGGAATTTGCACTAATATTCGCAGATTTATTGGTTCGCAGTATGAGTAATCGCTATTTTAGCGATTCCATATTTTTGCGATGCGATAATGTCTCATACATCGCGTTTAGCTAATTTTTTGCCGCAAACGCTGTTTTTTGCGATTCGCAGTGTTTGTGAGTAAAAATTTGTTTCATACATATGGCCCCATATCCATTCTTTCCATAGGGCCTTGATCTTCATCACTATGAGAGTTGTCAAGGTTGCCAGATCCATCTCCATGTTCCCATAGACTTTAAAAAGATTCAGAAAATGTAATCAAACATAATTTGGAGAAACCAAAAAAGACCCAATTCAAAAACAAAAATCGATTTTTGCTTTCAGTCCAGTTTAGGGATTTTTTGTTTCCAACATGACAGCTGAGTGGTGCTGCTAAACACAAGTTCAGGATCCTACCGCTGAACACCAATGTCAGAAAGTACATCACTAGTAGGCAGGGGCAAAAATGTTATCATGCCAATGTAATTGGTGTAATTTTGGCAATTTCACGTTTTAAAATGTATACAACTTTTTCAGAATTTTGTCATTGCGTAATTTCGGTGAGAAAGTTTAATGAGAGATGTACTGTTTGGGAAGTATTTAAACGCTAGACGGATTTCAGGTAGATTGTTTATGCGAACACTAAACTGCTGATCAGAGTGCAAGCTGCAGTGATTTGAATGCGAGCAGCAGTTCTTTTAACATAGCTTGTCAACAAACATTTTAGGTAGATATTTTGCCTGAGTGGATTGATCAAGTAATTTTGGGCCATAAACTACAAATCGGAAAGTGAACATCAGTGTTTCGAACGCGAGTGACCAGAAATCAACTCAAATTAAACATTTTAATTTGAATGTTGCCCGGAACCAGGACTGTTAAGGTAATTGTTTGAGTGCAAGACACATTTCATGTTATTTATTTGTAATTTGGCATAAGTTTGTGGAAATTTCACATACGTATGTTATGCAAATTAGGCAAATGATGCACACCCCTAATTATTAGTTGGGTTGGATGGTAGACCACCACAAGCAATAATGTCACTATTCTGGTTAGGTTCGGTAAAGGTTTCAGTAATTTAAAGCTGAGCTCAACCCCTGGTAGCTATGTCACAGAGCAAACGGTCTTAATTTAAGAAAACATGTAAAGCATTTAGAAGTACCAAAACAGTAAAAAGTTGAAATTGCACAATATAAATCCCACAATAATTTATAAAAACACAGAATATTTTAATTAACAAAATAACACCAAAAGGATAAAAACCCAACTAGGGGAATCGGAGGTATGAACTTTTAAACATTTTAAATTAAAATAGCACTAAAAAGCACAAAGCACCAACTGCGGGCAACTAGACCAGGACAAGGGTTGGTTTTTTAGGCTGACTGTGATGGAGCATGTGTCGAATACAAGTAGCAGGCTCGTCCAAGTGGAAAAGGTACCTCCTCAACATCGACAGCCTTTGGAGAAAGCAGGCAGTGGGCTGACACTGAGAGGAGGTGCGTATGTGTCAACAAGGTCCAATGGCGAGATGGAGTCTTGGCAAAACCATTGATTTAGCTTGGAAATTCTCCAGCGAGATAAGTTCAAGTCTTCATGCGCTCGAGGTATTCATTGTCAATTGATTACAACGTTAAGCAGAGAATGTAGCAGGAGCTGCGGCTTAGTCAGTCCCTCCAGTGATGCACCTTTGGTGGATTGGCTGGCATGTTGTTCCAGGCCCCTCAACAGTTCTCCAGACAAAAAGCTTGCATAAAGTTTCTAAATCCCCAGTATCTAGGGTTAGGCAGGAAGGGGGCACTCTGACACCAGCCAAGGGTTCCAGAACCTCAAGAACAGTACTTGTGGCTTCAGGATTAACTCCAACAGAAGCCACCAGCAGGGTACCGGGCGGGTCTTGTTGAAACTGGTCAGCTGCATTCTTTCAGGAAAGAGGGCTTCTTGCAGCTTTTGTGTTCCTGTAGCTTAATAAGAGTTTAGCCACCTGACACTTGGAGTCTAATTCTTAGTCCTGGGTACAAGTGGGAGTAGGTCTAGCCCTTGGGATTCTTCTCACATGTCTCAACATAAGGTGCAGTCCTTCTTTTGAATTCCACAGGTTCAGTGTTGTTCTGTAGAAAGTACTCAGTGGTGCCGCTTTTATGCCCAGTGCCAAACTGTGGGTAGAGGGCAATCCTTTGTCCACCACTAAACCTGTCTGGACTGGCTCCTCTCCCACTGGGTTTGGAGCCAGCCTGAATAAAAGGACAAACATACATTGGTTTTTCAGCAGAAAACAAATAACATTCTGAAAGAGTATGTTCATTCATAGTAATATAACATCGAGCTTTAACATTGAATTGAATTTTAAATTACTGATAAAATGAGCACTTGAAGCATTTTTTCCAAACTGCATGTAGCACTTATTAAATGTGATATTGTAAATGGGAGAGCCAGTCTTGCCACAGTGAAAAATTACTTTAGAGGTTTTTCACTGCCAGGACATGTAAAACATTAAGCATACATGTCCTACTTTTAAATGAAATGCACCCTGCCATATGTGTATTTAAGGCTTACTTTAAGGGTTGACTTGTAAGTATTTAAAACAAAGGTTTGTCTAAAGGTTTAGTTTGATAGGTTGAAATGGTGGTTATAAAATTGCACCACAACGCAGTGGCAGGCCTGGAGACATGTTTTACCTTGTCACTTTAGTGGTGGCACAGTAAGTGCTGCAGTCCATTAGTCATAATTTACAAGCTCTGGGTACATTAGGTCCCATGTACCCGGAACCCACTGGCAAGTTAAATGTGCCAATGAGGGATTTAGCCAACTCAACATGTTTTAGGGGTCAGAGCACATACACTGAGACCTGGTTAGCAGAGTCCCAGTGCAGAGGCAAACAAACAGCAGCACCAGTCAAGCAAAATGGAGTTGATCATGGAAAAAATGCATTTTCATACAATCAGGTACAACTTCAAGTATAACTTTGAAGAAATTGGATAGTACTGTTGTGTCTTTGCCACAGAACTTGCTGCCCAAATTTAAAAGATCTGTGTTGCAGAAGTTAAAACCCCTAGATTATTAACTATATCATGGCGTATATGATGTGACGTAACCCTGTGCCAAACAGGAATATCAGAAGCCCTTGCTTGAGAAGGATACAGTGTTGTACAGCTACATTTCACAGTACTTTGGGCAGTAAGCAGATACACATAAACTTGAACCAGGCCACAACATGAGCCATTTGTTCTGAAAACATAGGTACCATGGTTGAGAAGAGCATAGTTAGAATGAATAATAGATGTAAGTGCAACAAGTAATTTGTAAGCAAGGTCCAGCTCTTTAATGTCAGACTGTACACTGTGATAGAAAAAGGTGACCAGAGGTGATCCAATGCAAAGCAAACTCATTTTTGGCCATAGGCTCTAAAATCATTGGGGTTTCTACATCACCACATAGAAAGGATCAATCCCCCAACAAGGCTGATGACAGGAGTAACAACATTAAACCATTCCTTCTAGACAAGAGGCATAGTCCCAAATCCATTTGTAATCAAATAGACATTCTCAGCATCAGTCTGGAAGAAATTAAAGAATGCCTAGACAAACAGTGTGCTTGAATTGACATGGTTAAGTGCGGCATCTCTGATTTAGAAGGTGGGTCTTGATTTGGAGTAATGCTGTAACAATGTAAGGATTATTTACTTTCCTTAAACAATGGACATGAGGAAGCCAGATGTAAGTAATGCTGTAACAATGCAAGGATTATTTATTTCCTTAAACAATGGACATGAGGAAGCCAGATGTATATGTGTAATCTTCGTTCACTGATCTATTGGACCTGTTCAATTTCTCTGCTGTATTTAATATTCAATGTGCATATCATGCTGTCACCATCAGACTTCCTGGTGCTGCCCGAGCCAAATTATTACAATGTTTCTGAACTATCAAGTCTCAAGATCATGACACTACATTAAGACTGGTGAAAGAACAGGGTCCTTTGGAAAATCAAGGTTCTTTCCTATCAATAGCTGCACAGTAAGCCTTCTTGAAATGCAAGACACAACGGTGTACCCAGCACATTGCATATGCTACATTAAATACAGTGAGGCTGTACAATAATTGTAGTGGCAACTTGCATGTCTTCAGTGCCCCTAGTGATGCCACAAAATTCTGCAGTACCCAGATCAGCACAGTAAAAGAGGCAGCACTTCATCCTCCCACTCCGGTGTCCATGTTGATACAAAGGAAAGAGAAAACACTAAGGGCTTGATTACAAGTAAAGGTACTATTTATCGCACCTGGTAAATAACAATACCTAAAATCCACATGGTACAGTAAATACCATATACATGTCCCCTGTTAATTTTTGGCAGATTTGACCTGTCTAAATTTAATGAATGTTGGATTATTTAACGCAACCGGTAACTAGCAGATGCGTTAACTACAACCAAACTCATAATTCCATCCCTGCGCAGTGCTAAATCTGTGCTGGTGTTTTCCGGTACTCGGCACCGGCACTTATTTGTGAATACGGACACCTATTAATGAGAATCGACCACATAGTGGTGTTGTGTGTGTAATTTTTAAACAAAGTTTATTAGTGGAGGATTTAACTGTTTAATTTATCTAAAGAATTGATACAACTCTACTTAAGTCTGAAGTTTTAAGTGGCATTTGGGTTGCACCAACTGCAGTGGGCCCATTATAAATACCTTGGGCCCTGGCACTTCATTGTTTGAAAATGAGGCACTGCCTGTGTGTAAACAGGGTCTTTACGCAGGGGATGGAATTAACTGCCAAACGTGTAATCAGGGTCATAGTGGTAAAATGTTGTATAAGTCAAATGTAATGATCAGTGTTTTTACTTCGGTTTGGCAAAGACACATTCTACCTTGCTGTTCTTTTGCTCCTTGATGCAAATCGTTGATATTATCATCTCTCAATAGGCTGCGGGTGAGCACATTTATGGTTATGCATCTTGTTCTGTTTACTGTTTAAGTTTCTGAGTGAAAAGCAGAATGCGTTTGAATGTACTCACCCTCGCCCATTCATTTCCTGCTTCCTTGAAGGAGCGTAAATGGTGCAGACTATGGCAGGCCCGTCTTTTCTCTGGGGGCAGCAGCTGCGGTGTCTCATCTGTGCTGCATGAGCTCTGAGAGCTAAGCTTTGCTGAGCCAGGGAATACCGAGCGTCAGAGGCAGTGAGAGCACCAGGACCCTCGTAGTTGGGGCTGAAGATGACTGACACACACTGGTCCCCACGCCCGCTCTATCGCTGCCAGTACGCTTTGCCTTTATAATACAGCTTTGTTTTACTAGGGACATACCTCGGAGGACTGGTGCGGAATTCACCACAGTTCAGAGGGGCAGGGGTAGTGCACCTCTCAGATGTGGGCAAAGCCGTGATACACCTAGCTGTAGCACGGTGCGGTCTGGTGTTGCAGTTACTGTCGCTGTGCGCAGTAAAGGACACACGTGCACCAGTGTACTGTTCTGGGCTGGAAGACTGTGGGCCCGATTCACAGAACTAACTTAAGACAAAATCCTAAACTTACTACTTTTGGTATTCACAGAATTTAGGATTTTGTCTTAAGTTTGTCTTAAGACAAACTTAAGACAGACTTAAGACAGACTTAAGACAAACTTAAGACAGACTTAAGACAGACTTAAGACAGACTTAAGACAGACTTAAGACAGACTTAAGACAAACGTAAGCCAGACTTAAGACAGACTTAAGACAGACTTAAGTTGGGATTTTGTCTTAAGTTTGTCTTAAGTTTGTCTTAAGTTTGTCTTAAGACTGTCTTAAGTCTGTCTTAAGTCTGTCTTAAGTCTATCTTAAGTTTGTCTTAAGTCTGTCTTAAGTCTGTCTTAAGTTTGTCTTAAGACAAACTTAAGACAAAATCCTAACTTCTGTGAATACCAAAAGTAGTAAGTTTAGGATTTTGTCTTAAGTTAGTTCTGTGAATCGGCCCCCACGTGCGGTCTTGCCCACGTTTATTTATCCCCTCGGGACGAGCCCGCCCCGAGGGGTGTAGGGATGCATGTATGGTGCTACATTGTACATGAGAGTCCGGGTGGCTCTCTACATCCCTCCTTTCTTTTAGTTCAAAATCCATGTTCGCCCCATCACGGGGAGGGGCATACAAAGTCTGCCAGTCTTTGACTGGGGATCGGGTTAGGACGGAGGCCAGGCCTCTGGCTCCGGGTGTAGGATACCGGGGTACTGGGCGGTGGAGCAGTCGGTGACATCCTCTCAACCGGATCTGGACCAGTGGGTCTTTGACAGTCCTCGCCACCTTGGGGCGACCGCTGGCCGGACACCGGAGGGGACATCACTCCACTGGGAGACATCGGGGAACCCCCATCCGGAGGAGGGCATTGGGATTGGGGCTCTTCCCCATCGGTGCCCACTTCCACAACTGCCTTGAAACTCGACACATTCCTTGTAACGACCTGTTGGCCTCGTCTGGCTGTAACCATAGTCCCTTGAACCGCCGTTACGGTCCACACCTCGGGCTCATAGGGGGTCCGGAATTTCCATCCTGGGTGCCGATCTTTGATGACCACTCGGCCTCCGACAAGAACCTGTGGTTCTTGGGCTCTTCGAGACTCGCTCGCCTTCTGATTCGTGCCTTCACGCCTCGCTTGGATGACCGCTCCGTCTCTCTCAGCTGGGACCCACCCTGGATCGGACGGGATAATGTCCTGCGGGGCCCGCTTGAACAGGATGTGGGTCGCAGCACACTTGGTTGTGCTGTGGGGTGTTTGGCAGTACACTCCGAGAAACTGGTCCAAGGCTGCCTCTGGATCTTCTCCGTTGTCCACGACAATCCACAGCGCTCAATTGAGCGTCCGCATCAATCGCTCAACCTCCCCGTTCGCCAGGGGCCACAAAGGAGTTATCTTCCGGTGTCGGATCAATAGATTTGCCAGGTACTCCTGAAACTCCCGCCCCTGGAAGGGGGGCCCGTTGTCCGTCTTGACTTCTTCTGGCAACCCCATTGTCGTGAACACTCGGTCTAGGGCCCGCTTGACAGAGGGAAACGCAGTCGATGCCATTACCTCGATGACCGGGTACTTTGAGAAGGAATCGACGACAACCATCATGTGTCGGCCGTCCGGGAAGCTTCCGAAATCCATGCTGAGATGCGTCCACGGTGTCTTGCACGCTGCTTTGGTGATCACAGGAGCAGGGGCCGGGTCCCCTCCGGTGATAGTGCAGGCGTGACATTGACGAACCATCTCGTCTGATTTCGAGTCCATGGCTGGGAACCAGACCTTGTCACGTAGCCGGGCTTTAGTCTTGGCCATTCCCTGGTGACCCACATGCGCCAGCGCAAGAATTCTGTCCTGGAGGCTTTCAGGGACTACAATGAGGCGACCCCTTAAGATTATTCCTTCTTCTCCCACGCTGAGCTCACTCCGGACATGCCACAGTTGCTGGCGAGCATGGCTGATCTCGGGTTGCAGGGCTCGGGCCCCATCCATGGAGCGGGCCCATCCGTTGCTGTCCAGAGCCCTGCGGACGAGCGTGAGGGTGGGGTCATCTCCTCACTTCAGTAGGACTGCGAGGCATGCGGGCGGCTCTGATGGCCTCGGCCTTCTTCGGATCTACCCGAAGCCCTTCCCAAGTGAAGGTGTATCCAAAGAAGTCCACGCTGTCTTGGTAGAAAGAGCATTTTGCTTTGTGCGTGTCAAACCACATTCTGCCAGTCTCTTGAGCGTGGCCCTGAGGTGGGCGTGATGTTCCTCTAGCGTGTTAGAGAAGACCAGGATATCGTCGCTGAGGTTGATCACCCCTTGCAGCCCGGACAGGATTTCACGGATCGCATTTTGGAAGACCTCCGCCGCTAAAGAGACTCTGAAGCTTAGCCTCTTATACCTCCGGAGACCGACATGAGTCGAGAATGTGGTAATGTACCGGCTGCTCGGGTCTAGTTCCAGCTGGTGATAGCCGGCATTTAGGTCTAGCTTCGAGAACCATTTCCCCGGTTGAGGTCCGCCACGATGTCGACCATCGTCGGGGTGATATGCCGCTCCCTTTTCACTGCGTTGTTGGGTAGCCGCATATCCACACAGAGTCTGATGGCCCCCGGTTGCTTAGGCTTGGGTGCCACGACCAGCGGGGCACCCAGGGGGTGGGGCCAGACACCTTCTCAATAACGTCCAGCTCTTCGAGCTTCCGCAGCTCCTCTTCCACTTGAGGGCGTAGGTTAAACGGCATCCTCCGATGCCTGAGGGCTACCGGCTGTACAGACTGGTCTATGTGCAGTTTGAATCTCTTGCCCTTGAATTTCCCTAGGCCGGTGAAGAGTGTAGGGAACTCTTTGAGTATGTCTTCGGCGTGGGACTCGTGAATCTGGTTTGCGAAGAACACTAGACCGAGGTCTTCCGCCGTGTGACAGCTGAGCAGCGTCCCTTTCTTGCCTTCCGTGACCTGAAACTGTGTCTGAGTGGAGTATTCCCCGCTGGCGATGGTGGCGCTGATGACGCCATGGAGGGGAAGAGGATCCGTCCCTCCGTATGTATATATGCGCGCCCTGGATGGCATCAGGGGGGGTCACGGTGACAGCCGGTCATATTGGTCAGAGTTCATCACGTTGACCGAGGCCCCAGTGTCTATGAGGGCTTGTATCTCCGTGTCTCCCACCGAGACAGAACACATGGGTGGCGGCCTTCGCCGGGAGCCTGTCTGGCTGGCGTATGATACCACAAAGACCTCGTCTTCTTCGTCTTCATATATTGGGGCCGCGGCTGTGGCTGGCGGTCTTGGTTCGGCAGCGGCTCTTCATGCGAGATCTGGCGCACGTGCTGGGGCCCGAACCTGGGCCTCGACGACGGCTGTCAGAACTGCCCGCCCAGGCACACTCGGGCGTAGTGGTTCATCCGTCCACAGCGGGAGCACGCCTTCCCTTTTGCCCCGCAGATGGCTGTTGCTGGGTGGTCATCTCCACAGTACCCACACAACCCTCCTGGTGCGGGTTTTGGCGCTTGGCGGGGTGTCGCGGGCCGTCGCTGGATCACCTCCACCTTTTCTTCCTTAATGGGTGTGCTCTTGAACCCCGACCCCGTAGCCACGGGGGCGTGGAGGGCCGCCTCCATTTCTTCTGCCCGGGCATCCGACAACTCATGGGACCGGGCAAGCACGAGGATCTCATCCAGCAAGATCCCTGGCTGCCGAAGGATCAGCTTGCACAAGAGCTTGGAGCGACAGCCTAGAATGATCTGGTCTCTTATCTCCACTCTTTGGTCCACGAAGGGGCACGTGCTGGCCAGCCGGCGCAGCCGCGCATAGAACATGTCGACGGATTCCGTGTCAGTTTGCCACGCCCTCCGGAACTTGAACTTCTCGAAATCAGGGTTGAGCTGGGGGTCAAAATGTGCATTCAGCGCAGCAAACGCTGTGTCGTAATCATCGTCGTTCCCTGTGTTGGGAAGCGTGTCGAACAAGTCATAGATTTCGGTCCCGCCATAGTAAATGAGTAGTGACCGCTTGACCGTCCCATCGGTCTCCCGGGTCCCCTTGAAATAGTGGTTCAATCGCCCTACCCAGGCCTTCCACCTTGGTGCTGCTGTGGCCGGATCCGAGGTCTCGCTAAACGGTGGCTGCGGTGCTACTGCGGTGTGGGAGACCCCTGGTGGCATCGGTGGATTGTTGCCAGTGCCTTGATTGGACCCACCTGCTTGCGGTGCACCTGCACCTGCTGCTGGCACCATGGACATCGTGCGGCAGTACTGGGCGTGGCTGCGGTGTTACCACTGCGTGGTTGGCTCAGGGTAGTCTTTTCCCCACCTAGTTGGGTGGCCTTGCCAATGCTTGTTGCAATTGTCCCTTGCTTGGAAGTGATATTGCCCCCACTTTGCTCACTCAGACTCTGATAGGTATTTTGACTCATTTACTTCCTACGCTAAAGGAATAACTATCCTAATGTACATGCCAATGGACTTTTAAGCATCAAGGTATATGGCAGAATCTTCTTGGCACATGGTACAATTTGTGATGTCCCCTTTAAAAAAATTACATTTCTGCTCTTAATATCGACTTGTTGTGTTTATTTGAATCCAGTTTCGAATAATGTAGACAATATCAGCCTGTCAACATCTTATGGGGTGGAGATTTAAGCCATGCATGGGTTTCTTACTAGATAGGTCACAATCTCCAATTAATCCCACTTCTCAGGTAATGGATACAACTAATACAGTTGATACAATGTGCATACCCGATGATCAGGAAAGCACATACTCTTTATATTCTTTGGAGCATCATTCATTATCATTCATCGACTACTGGATGGTATCTAAAGATGTCACTACATGGACCTCTGACATTTATTCTTTCCCATACCCTCTGCAACCACTCTCCGGTAATGCATGTTCTGATGGTTTTGGTTTGTCGGACAAGGTCCTATTTTTGTTAGTTTCTTTTCACGGCTCTGTTAGATACACTTATCAATACTGAGATCATAATATCAATTGAAAAGTATTTTGATGTACATGTAGGGTCAGTACCCCAGTATGCTGTCGTGTAGGAGGCATTCAAAGTGTATGTCCATGACATATCTGTCTCAAAGTAGGTGGGGATTCTTAAATCCATAAGAACACAATTAAGCCAAACAAGTTCACGAAGTTCGGCTCTTGAAATGAAATATGTTGAAAGTAAAAAATAATGGCACTCTGAAATTTAAGGATCACCACTATCATTTTGGGAGGTTGCTGAGTGTGATGTGATCTATTTAGGCACTAACATATATGTGGTGAATACAAACAGTCAAGCAGAATGTTGTCTTGGCTACCTAGACAACACTACCATCAGAACACAATCTCAACAATTCAGATAAGCAATGGAAGTACAGCTAGTCATAATGAGACAATTCTTCATAGAGAAAAAGAGTGTCTCCATGAATACCAACATGAGCCTACACATCTCAGATTTCTATGCCAGATGCTTCACTTCAGTCCATAAACATGGTATAGATCACACTATAAGCTCTAACTGTCATAAATATGCACATTCATAGGTGGGTTCTTTTTTGCAGCATGGCATTGCCCAGATGTCTCAAACTATTGGGAGAAGGTTATTAATATATTATATAAATGTACTAAGATTGTTCTGGATCTGCCATCTCTTGTTAAATATTGCAGGTGTCTCATGTTTAGGATTACAGCTTGTGCTATTCCTCTAACTCTTGGCCAAACGATTTGCAGTGTTGTCATGGATGAAGTGCCCAAGTATACAAGACTGGTTGAAAGACACAGTTTTCTGCAATAACACTCTGGAGGTTACTTGTCTCTGTGGCCAAGTACTTAACATCTACAAGATGTTTGGGTTCCCCAGAGGTAATACCTTGGTGATACCGAAGCTATATCGCGATTTGAAAACTGTATTTTTATTTTGTGTATGATAAATAGATCTCCATGCCAGTTTGAACTCCAGAGAAGTTCCTCCCAAGGATTAAAGACAAGGGCAGTTCCTAGGCAGAAAGTAACATGGTGTGATGTCAATTGCAGACTTTGTGGTTTTAAAGAAGAGACGGTGTTGCACGTTGTATGCATATGTCTGGCACTTTTGGAGGCTCTAGGACTTTATTAAGAAATTCTTTTTAACAACTTAACATAAGGACATGCAGGCAGGCCCTGATACGAACGATCTAATGCTCAGAATATTAGATAGGGTCTTTGTTAAGTTTATGGATCCGTTTTTAAAGCTGTTGTGTAAATTACTCATCCTTTAAGCTGAATTGCATGCTTTCAAATTTTGAGCTGTTCTTTTATTATTGATGATTGTATGCCTCATGCATGTGATTTTTTATAATAAGTGTGTGTTGGCCATTTTTATAGTGTTATGGTTTTAATTAGCCACGTACAAAAAGGTAACGTTTTTTGTTTTTGACTAAGAGAATTAATAATAACAGCTTGTTTTTAAATGGTGCTTTAAATCACAGTTTTGTCATTACTAAGAGTTGTAATCAACACATCTTCAGATCTGTAGTTGCTACTCTTTTTATCGAGGTCAAAAGTATGAAACTATTGTAAGCTACATCTTGACCTGCCGTCATTACTTGGAGGTCACCATTTATATCCACTTAAGTCACTGAGTCATATTTATACAAGGGTCATATGCTAAAGGATGGCAATGGGATCATGAATTACATTATTGCTTGTTGTATTGTGTATGGATCATAACATTCAAAACATGCCATAGATGTAAACTCCCTGTTTAAGTTTCCTTTTCATTTATCAAATTCTAGGTGTATTTGTAATTGCCCTGTGCTCGCTACCTTTTTGAGCTCAGAGTAACTCTAGTTCAGTATAATTTCAAAGCAAATATTGGCAAAGCCTTTCAGTGTGGCCTGGGCAAGCATGCAGTGTTTATTATATATTTATTTCTAAATGCATTTTGCACATAGAAGTTAAGAGCTGAAGAGTTTAAAAAGAAAACCGGGATGGCCGACATGTGCTTTCACAGCAAAATGAAGGATGAAAAAATAGAACCAGCACCCCAGCCAGGTCCAGCAGCCCTGGGTTTGAAACTCGGTATCTTTTTGGGATGTGCCATGTGCTCAAGGTGCTATTTAGCTATGTAGCCAATGGTGTGCATTTTTATTTTTATTGTTTCTTAAATTGCCTGGCAACACAGACCTAAAAAGGAGAGTACTCTGGTATCTCTTCCATTTTCTTATGCATTTCACTGCCCAGCCAAACGCTGCATAATGAACTGCTACACTGAAATTCAAGTGCACTGTTTTGTTGTTGTTCATTATATATCACAGTTTTGCCACGGACAAATGTGCTTAACATTTTCTTGTTTCGTGCTATCACGTTCAGAGAAAATTAAGAAACAGTAAGTTGTCCATCCACTGACAGAAGGAACATTGTGAATTGAATTATGCCGTGTGCATGGAGTACTTTACAATATTTAGAGTATGCTAACAGCAGAACTGATTGAGTATTCATGCCGTAGGCAACTGCTATAAGAAGAGATTGCTCTGGAATGAAATACCAAAGATAAATAAATTGTCAAAATGCAATCAGTGCAGATTTAAATACACACAGAACTAAACAGTCATGAAGTACACTGATGTACAGCTCTTTGAAAAATACATGAGATGTTTATCAAAGATTACTCATTTTACAGTTTTGAGCACAAAAAACATCTAAACATCATTATCCTAACATATTTCACACTCCTATTCAGGTGAACACTTTTTATGCAAAGCAATATTTTAAATGCACCAACATAAAACATAAAAGGGCAAAAAAGTGGAGCAGGAAAGATTCTTCACAAGATGTAAAATGCACTGGCCAGAAAGTTGTATAAGGCTTATAGGAGCCACTATGGCATATGTCATGTGACATTGAGTCAGCCCTCTTCAGCCATTGGCTAAATTCACTGTGAGTGACAGAACTCAGCTCTTTCTCATGGAACCCATGAGCACACATAGTAACCTTCAGTGCCAGGGATCACTATGCCAGTGTGTGTTTTTTGAGACTAAGAAAATATTTTTGCTTTTAACCATTTTTTATTTAAATATTAGTATGTATCAGGCAGATGTTCTTACAATCAAGTTGTATTAAAACAAGGACAAAATAAAACAAACATGACAAAACCAAAAGACTTGCAGCAATGACAGACCTATTAGTTTCCCAATGCTTCTTAATATATTGAAAGTTTTCAAGATGGTGCCGCCACCAGGACTGTTTGATGTCACGTGACACCGTGGGCGTGCGCTAACGGGAAGGGGTTGGGCAATCTTTTGACTTTTAGCTCTGGGTTCCAAGATGACACGTTAGCTGGATGTGGTTTACGTGTTCTCCTGTCGTGCATGCCCTTTGCAGGGTATTTAAAGCATTCCTGTCTAAGAGTTATTTAACGCATTAAAAAAGAACTTGACGTTTGCAATTACATGCTACAGATTGGCACAAAGGGATAATTAGCAACCCAGCAGTAAAGGAAATAATTAGATGCAATAATGATGGGTTAGTGGCAGAAACATGGAGGGTCGTGCTGGCATAAAAGTATAGGAATATATGCTGTAAATACATTCGACTGCAATTAGGCTCTAGTTCCTACCTAATCATGTGAAATGGCCTTTGGCTTAGTTTGATCAGATGAGAGTTTCAAAATAGAGTGAGTAATCGAATACCTCTCCTATCATTCTTGAGAAGACTTGCACTTCTACAGAAGCACTTTATATGTGATAATCAAATGGTGTTGGATTAGTAAGGGGGTGCCCTCCTGCTTATTGTGCCATGTACCATATTTGGGTATGATGCAGATCATGGCCAGGCGCGCACTGCTAAAATAAAAAGTGTTGTCAATAGTATGTACACTAATTCAGTGAGAAAGTGCTTGGGCTGCAGATAGCACACAGAAAAGACTTAGTGGCAGGTCATGCACAGCTCAGATGTTTCTATGCAGGTGGCCCTTCACAGGGTTGTGGTGGCCCTCATGCCAGTGAGTGCAAAAACTGGAATGTGGTGCAAAGTTTATCTGCAGAGATGCTGCCAGTGAGACTGTGATGCGTTTTCAGGGTCTCATTTTCGAGACCCTACCGGCACTTTTGCAACTGCGGACCATCACTTTTTTGACGTTCCGTTGGTGCAATGTGTCAGTGGCATATTTATAAGGCCATGTAAAGCCATGTTATGGTCTTTTCATGGCCATATAAATGTGTGTTCCTTTCACGCAGAAAACTGGGTGAAAGGGGCATTACATGGGTGTTGCATGTGGCGTTCCCAGCAACATCCATCGCTTTCTGACACTGCCTCACATTTATGAGAAATCGTAAGTCTGAGACAGCGGCAAAAGCTTACACCTCCCCAGGCGAGGCATAAGAGAGGCACAACGAGGAAAACTTTCTTTATTTCCCCTCGTCTTTCCTCTTTCTATGTGCAGCACACATAGAAAGAGGAAAGAGCCTCTTGTGATTGTGCAGGAAGGTTTCCCTCCCTGCACAAAAATAATCATCCCCGCAATGCAGACACCCTTACACCATGGTGCAAGGGTTTCTGCATTGGCGCAGGGCAGACTATTGTGCGCCGGGGCTGGGGAAAATGACAGGAATGCACTGTATTTAGTAGATATGCCGCATTCCTGCCCTTTTCTTTTACTGTAGGGCAGCCCAGCAGCAAGGCCTGCTGCACTGCCCTAATGGCAAAAAACCCATAAATGAGGCCCTCAATATCTTTGTTGTGCCTCATGTATGCTACATTTTTAGGTGGGCTATAAACACCCCTGAACAGGATTGGTGCAGCCTGGAAATTCTACCCCATGGAGGGTCTTTGGCAATGGTGATTAGTGACCTTTGAAAGTGGTTAAGTGTCATACATCCCTGAATTCCAACGAGTGAGTGAAGCAAGTGAACCTAACTTCTTGTAGGATGGTTCAGCAATGTTCTCCCCCTTAAAATATGTTTAAGAAATGGGGTAAAATAGTACACGTTAAAACGCAAGTTACACATATATTTCGTGAAAAGTCATAGTCTCTGTAAGTGCACTCATAAAACATTCAAGTAGTTTCATAATGTGCAAATGAAGCATGATGATTCTGAGAAATTGACCACATTTTTTTCTGAATCTGTGATGGTGCTCCCCACATGCCAATGTGAAGTATGTTGAAATATCGACAGCAAAATGCTGTGGCACAAATATTGAGGACAAAATAATCCAGAATGTAAGTGCATATAGGTAAGTAGAGGTTTACTATTCTTAACTCCACATCTACGTACCCTGAAGATATATATATTGCTATTCTTACCCCAATAAACTCACCATGTTGATATTTTTGTCCTCAATGTTTTTGACAAGATATTCTGGTACCACAATATTTTGCAGTCCATATAAAGGTAGAATCCCTGTCAATACCTACCTGTAGTGTATGAGGGTAGGCATTTCATGTTGTATGCTATCTCCCAATGTCAAGAATTCTACAATATCCCAATTCCATAATTGATATGGATGTGGTTAATTAATTACAAAAACTACCTACAGTATATCAGCCGTCCAATGCCATGGTTGTACCCTATGCCAAAGACAATTTTCCATATGCTGGGGCACTGTAACTAGGAGTGTGACACATGCTGCACTACCACCACATGACCCTGGAATGAGTTCACCGGTATAGAGAGCAGAAACTTTGAAGCATTCGCTGCGTGTTCAAAAAGAGTTCAATGTCAACAGCAGCCAGGGAGCAACTTAATTTTACCAATTAGTGTTAATGTTTTTTATCCTGCACATATAGGGCATCATTTATGAGGCCCCTTGCGGCCCTTTTGCACCACCGTAACGTCACTTTTTTGATTTTCCAGTGGCACAATGTGCCAGGGCATATATACAAGGCCACGTAAAGCCGCTTTTCATGGCCTTGTAAATATCAGCCCTTTCAAGTAGATCACTGTGTGAAAAAGGCATTCCATGGATGTTGTTGTGGGTGTCCCTCCCCCCCGCCCCCCCACAGCACACATGGAATTTTAAGCATTTTCAGATTTACGAGAAATCGTAAACCTGGGAATGCATCAGAATCTAACACCACCCTCGTTTTTCCCGTTCTGCAGCACACATAGAAAGAGAAAATTGCCTGACTTGATTGATTTTGCGCAGGGAGGTGTCCCTTCCTTCCCAAAATCAATTAGCCATGGTGCCTGCGTTGGGGCATGGCAGCCCATTGTGTGCCGACGCAGGAGAAAAGGACACAAATGTGCCTTATCTCATAGATACAGTAAACTATAACAGAAAAACACCCATAGACCCAGTTGAGACCTGGGTGTCTAGTATGTAACATAGAATAATGTCTCAACAAGTGATACTTAAGAACAATTTTTCATGTATATGAATTGCAATGGGAGAGAAGCAGAGAGATGTCAATGACTTTAATTTTTCTAAAAAGCACACATTTATTTCAGAAGCAAGATAAAGAGGGGAGGAAAAGAAAAAACAAATGACAATATCAACACTATATACATTGAATGAGGGTGTAACCCACAGGGACTTGGGCACTACAGTGCTCATGTAGTTGTGAGAATGCCGCAAGTGACAAGTGAAAAGGAACACAGTGGGGAAACAGTGCAAAGGAAAAATTAGCAATTGTTTAAACAGTTGTTAATAAACAGAAAATGTCCAATGTGATTATAAGGGACATTAGTATTCATCAGCAATTTTAAGTATCAAAGTTGCGCTAGGATGTCAACGACGTTTCGACATATAATAAATTCAGGCCATATTCAAGATTGGGTTACAACAGTACTAATTAGTGACCTATGAAAGCTGAGAAAAAAAGGAGAAAGGGGATAGAAAGAATGAAGAAAGGCTGATGCAATCCAACAGACACAGTGGCTGTAATGGATGAACCGCATATAAAAGGGGGCCAGCAAGGATGGATGAAACTTCCAGTGACATAGGGAGTAGGTACAGGATGATCATGCTGATAGGAGAGCATGTCAAGGGGAACTTAAGAATGGGGGAAAGACTGCCAGGTAGCACCGATGACATTGGAGGATAGCGAGGTCTTAATAGTTGTTTATTGAAAGACAAAGAAATGCAATTATGCCAGAGAGATAGATCATGGCATATATGGGAGGGTAAGGAAACGGCATGTCATATTAGGACAACGCGGTATAAACGTGGATGGGGCGAAATCTCACTCATAAATAAAATCTACTGTTACTGGCCACTTTATTCCATATCCATGGTCAAGTGATCCATAAGGAGGGGTTGTACCAAAGTACTTCTGTTTTTTTTCTGTGGCCGCGGTTACTGGGCCAAGACCAGAGGTGTTTGTTTTTATAAATGAAATATTTACATGTTTTTTGGTTTAGGCCTTCATTTATAAACGGCACAAGTGCTTTAACTGTTGAACTCTGCTAAGCGTTCGGTTGCTCTCCCCTGCAGAGCGACTAGGAACGGGATGGAAATATTTCTCTTTGCGTTTCCCCCGTTTGACGATTGGGAACGGCTATTTCAGTCACTCCGCTGCTGTTAATTCTGGGTGTTACGTTTGTGCCCAGGGGCTTTGGAGTTAATTGTTTAGCTGCCTGTACCGGTTGCTAAGCAACAGGGCGGAACCGCGCCTTTTCGGGCCTGACGGGACATTGCTTCCGCTCTTCTCCCGCACTTTGGTTGCTAGGAAATGAAGACACAGGACATATTGAACACCGTAACATTTGTTTCTCGCTTGCCGTTTACGACTGTGGTGGAAAGCTTGCTGCTGGTGTTGCATTTTTCCATAATGGAACTCCCAAAGAAACATACGCCGTGAGCCGTACAGGTGCACATCGCCTGTTCGGGCACGTGCACATCTCCTGTCCCCCTTCGGAAGCTAAATCAACAACAATAGTTCTCGCCAAGGCGTGCAGCGCTTGTGCTGCGTCGCTAGGCGAGACCTAAAAATGGATCGGTAGGGAAAAGAAAGGAGGAGGGGCAGGATGACAAGTGGCTGCTCACCTGTCAATGTCAAACGGTGTGCGGAAAGATTTTAGAAGCGGGGTTGGCGCATTCAAAGTTGCAAGACCTGCTGGGAAACGACCATCGGTGTGAGTCTGAGTCAGGGGAGGAGTGGTTTGGTCCTCCAACTGAAAGAGTACTGGGACGGTCATGGAAATAGAGGAAGGGCCAGTCAGATAAGAGTCAGCACGATCAAGAGAAAGTGAGAAAGGGGTTTAGACAAGTACCCCGGGTAGACAGAGAAATACTGCAGACAAGCTATCATATTCATCATTGTGGTACTTTCTAACATGGTACAAACATAGTTGATTGTTGAGCAAAAACATATGCAGTATGGGAAAGGTTATATCAATTATTTTATATATATATATACACACACACACACACACACACACGATCAAGTCCAGTGGGAAATCTGGAACATCATAGAGGCATTTAGTGTAAGGGAGGAAAAACTACTTTTATTTATACAAACAGCAGTTCATGGTATAGCTCATATTAGCATTGAGAGCATGCAGGTAAACATATAAGAACAACCCCAAAGTACACATCGTGGGTCGCATTTATAAATAAGAAGGCTACTAGACATGATCGTATTGTTCCACACAGCCAGCAAGTTTAAACCATTGTTCACAGAGTCACAGCGTGTTATCTATCTCCAATCACACTTATTAAAGAGTAGTTGTAAGTTCCCACCAAGTTGGGGTAGTGTGGGTTGGTCAATGACTTCCCACAGTATGTCTGTTTCAGAATGTCCCTTTTCTGTATAATGTTGTATAATATTGTACAAGGTGGCATTTTTTACGTTGCAGCAAATGCGACTCTTGTGTTGGATAATATGTTGTTTTATCATCAGTGTAGTCTGACCTATATATAACAGGTCACATGGGCAACGTATCGCGTAGATGATATTCCTGGAACGACAGTTCATGAATTGTTGCAGCTGATATGTGCGAGTGTTAACTTGGAAGTCTTTTGTATTGAATGTCAGTAGGCAAAGCACACAATTTTGGCATCTGTAGTGACCAAGTGCAGGTGGGAGGCCCATGCTGAAGTGGTAGAGTCCATGTTACCACATTTGTTTGGCCATGTAATGGCATATACCAGATGGTCCGCCAAGTTGTTTCCTCTTGTAAAGGAAAACAAAGGTGGTTCCTGGAAAGATTCATGTGTGTGGAGTATATTCCAATTTTTCGTAATCATTTTGGAAATGTATTGCTCAAAGGTGGATACAAAGGGGATACGTGTGTTAGTCCTTTTTGGTTTTGGAGTCAGTAGAATGTCCCTATGGCAATACCAGGCTGAATGTGAGCTGGCAATATCAGCCATCAGGGATATCCATGTAGGATCAGTTTTTCAGATAGCATAGCTGCTTTGCGTAAAAAGTCATGTCTCTATTTACAATTCCTATGAATATGGAGGAACTGTCTATATGGGAGACCATCCCAGAGGCCGCGAGGATGGTAATTGGTGTAATTGGTGTATTGTGTTCAGTGGGTTTGCGGAATATTAAAGTTCCAAGTCATCCTCCACGTGGAGGGTAAGATCATGGAAGGGAAGATCATCGAGCTTAGAGTGATAATTGAACTTTAAATGGATTTGGCAGTTGTTAAGCCATTCCATAAAGAAGGCTAGAGTGTTGTTGTTATTTTTCCAGATCAGTGGGATATCATCAATGTACCTATGCCAGAGCCCTATTGAGTTTAAAGTGGGATTGAGAGGTGTCAGGATGGAGTTTTTTTCTAAGTTGTGTACATACAAGATGGCAAAGTTAGGAGCAAAACATACGCCCATGGATACTCCTTTGACCTGTAAATAAAAGGTATCCTTGGGTTGGGATTCCAAAAGGTTGTGGATGACCAGAAAGCCTTCATCATGTGGAATATTGGTGTACAGTGACTAAATATTGAGGCCAACTATAAGTTCAGTGTTGCTGTTGAATGGTCTGTCTTCCATGATGTTGATTAATTCTGTGCTGTCACGTAGGAACGTATCTGTGGAGGGGACAAATTCTTAAATTATGGCATCAATGTATTTGCCAAGTGGTTCAAGAATGGAGCCACATTCAGAAACTATTGGGCAGCCTGGGGGATTAGAGGAATCCTTATGTATCTTGGTAATATATATTTAACTGGAGTGCGTGGGTGTAGGTTATTGAGGAAAGCATTTTCCTTTTCAGTTATGTGATCCAGTTTGGCCTGGTTAGTATTGCATGCATACAGCGCATTCCTTCCCTTTTGTTTTGACGCAGAGCAGCGCAGCAAGATTCCTTGCGGCACTGCCTTGCGTCAAAACCTCATACATGAGGCCCATAGAATTACACTACTTTTTGTGCCTAGTGGGAGGACCATTTATAGCTTAACCCCTCTTGCTAGGGCAAAAGGAGGTTGCAATTGCAAAGATTTCATAGCACACACAGATGTAAATACATTTTCAAGCTTCATTTTGGAATAACAAATGCAGCAAGTTGCATTTTAATGATAAAGTGTGATGGGAAAACTGATTGTTAATAAGGTCAAAGTAATTTGCTTTTACCCCATGTTATTGGCACATAGTTACCTTTCTCGTATGTTATTGCTCCTTTATAAAAATTTAAAAAGGTGCCATTGTGGCAAGAGTCACTGGGTTAGTGGAAAATAGTTCCAATTCTGCAAGAATTTCTTTAGAAAATAAGATCCACATTTGAAAAAGCCTTGATATGAAAGATTGTAAGTGTCACTGGAATGCTTTCATTAGGGAATCATTTGGTACTGGACTGCTTTAGCATTTATGATCTAACACAATCTCCATTCTTGCCTTGATAAGATGCCAGACTGAGAGTAAAAACAGCTATTTGCCATCAACAAGAGCTCCTGGAGTATTAGAGGACTGGGGCAGTGGATGGTCTGGCCCAGAATATTTGCCTAGCATAATAATCATTTTTTTCCAATACATAAAGAAAAGTATCAAGGAACAAACTCAAATGTTTTTGCAGTTTTTC
Source organism: Triturus cristatus (assembly GCF_964204655.1). Lineage (NCBI taxonomy): Eukaryota > Metazoa > Chordata > Amphibia > Caudata > Salamandridae > Triturus > Triturus cristatus. The sequence continues at coordinate 504,712,156 of NC_140584.1, read as the reverse complement.
AATGCCAAACAAAATATAGTTTACATATACATATCCAAGCAGCACATTGAGCCATTCTCAATTGCCACAGAAGTGGAGATTTAGCTCAAAGGTAGCAGCATCCACTGAGATGTGGGTGCTTCTTGTCAAATGAGCACAAGGAAGTGGTCTCGAATGTTTGTGGTGGGAGAGGTAACAAATTGTTCCAAAATCTTAGTTTATAATGAGATAGTGAATTAAATGTCAGCCTTACGGAAGTCTTGTTGCACGTTCCCCAAGGTGTGAGCCTGCACCCTATTATTGCTGCCTTAAATACTTGTCTGGTCACACATATACATTAAAGAATGTGCATGCCCCCTGGTTTGTGGCATACCAAGATGTGTGTGGGCTCCGTCATGCATATTTCCCATAGGTGGCTTCACACAAAGGTTTGTGGGATCTCATCACAAATATGCAACAGATGACTGACCAGGAATCCTGGGTGTAGCTGCATCTTGATGATTGTTATAGGTAGACATGTACATCAGAAGTTGAGAAATAATCCTAGTGAAAGCTATGAGCCTTGTGAGGGTCCAGTTATGCATGTGTACTGGAGAGGCATCTGCACTATGGAGTCTGTTGAAATATGCATGCCCAACTGTGAGAAAACAACTTTGAATGGCAGGATACAAAGGCCAATGTGGGTCTGATCATTCATGTAGACCAGTGTGTAGGGTGTTGCGGTCTTGTTACAAAGGAAATTCGTGGATTCTAGTGGTGGCTGTGCAGAACACTTATGACGTCTATTGAAATATGTGTGCCAAATTATGTATCTGTCTTTTAGAATGAAGATGATCAGAAAAGTTGGCCTTACACATGCACCAGAGTCCATCTTGGAGTTGGCTTTACACAGATACACACAATAGGCACAGGAGACAGTGCACTTTCTTTATACTCCCTCTCAACTCTTGTTCTGTTAGGGAGTCTGCATGAGACCTACATTGACTCATACCAGCCACTAGCTTGGAGACACACTGTTGACTGCAATAAGACATGCTGCTGGTGTGATACTGCCGGTTTAAACTAAAATGAAGTTGCCAGCAATACTGTATGTACCAAATTGAACACTTTTACTAGATGAAAAAATAATAATTAATGTCTTTAATTTAATATTTGATATAGCCCTCTAAAAACAAACAAGCATTTGAAATGCAATAGGTCTCGCATTTATGCGAGTTTAAGCTATTGGCATTGTATATGACAATACCTTTTATTTATTTTTAAGAACAAAAATAAAAGGCATTGTTATTTGCAATGTCAATAGCTCAAACTCGCGTAAATGTGAGACCTATTGCATTGCAAATGCTTGTCTCCTCTGTCTCAGATATTCATTAGCCTCGGGCTGAATGCCCTCCGCCTCCCTCCCGAATGGTTGTGGCGCCCATTAAAGGTTGGAGGCTCCCTGCGCTGCAGCGGCTGCAGGGCTTTGCCTTATGTCCCTGAATGTAGGTTGCTTCACACATGGGGACATCTTGTGGAAATGAAAATTAACAAACTGCTTTGGGGCTGGCATGCATCTCTGCAGAATGTATTAGACCTTACAGTTCTTCACAGCCGGTGCAAATCTTATGTTGCTCCTTCTACCAGAGACTTAGCAAAGGCATTTCCAACTGCCTTTGCATACAAGATAGCTTGAGTACTTGCAGTATATTTCGCTTTGGAAATTCTTCCTGGTATAAATCATGGCGACGCCCACTTTTAAACACAGAGCAGGCCAAGGACGAAGCACTGCTCTATATTCGCAAGCATCAACTCAACTCATTGTTTTGAATTGTACACTACAGTGCATGTCATTGCACCTTCACCATGACAAGCAAATAGCCTACAAACAGAGCACGTACTTATACGTGTTGCACAAAAACACCAGCAACATCAAACAAAGCATTGCAAATGTGATGTAAATATGCCGGCAGCGTCTCGCGCGCTCGCTGGGTGGTTCTTAGCCTAAATGGATCCACACTTCAAATGCAATCGCTGAACATGTTTAGCATAGTCCATCATTATCCCTCACTACAGCCTGACCATAAGCACACATCCGGGTGAGCCAGCACGTTCACTCTGCCCAAGAGAAAGAAGCAAAGAAGGGAATACAAAACAAGCGGGATTGAAAGCGATCGCGAAAGTGATCGCTATTGAAAAAAAACAGGACCGCGAGCATGCGCCACAGCGAACATGTGTTTTCAATTATCGCATCCGTGTCTGGGCACGATAATTGAAACCACATGGCCTTTGGTGAGCGCAATAGACACCAATAGGCCATGGGCGGAGCAGTGCGTCGGCCTTTGGCCTATTGCGTGCAGTCTTTGGGAAAAACACGCACCAAAGGCCAATCGCGGAAGCCAAAAGGAAAAGCAAACGCGCGAGCATGTGCGATTCCAGGCTCTGTTTTAAAACCCCCTACAAAAGGGCTCTCGCCTGCGCGAGCAGTGCTGCGCACTGCAACGCTAGGGCACGAGCCCTAAAGAGTACAGTTTTACAAAAAATCTTGGTCAGACATATTTTTAGGCGACTACAACTTACCAAATGTATTTCAAATAAATAATGGATATGACATGATCAACAAAAATTACTTCGGCATATTTTATTTCTCTGACTTTTTATATGATTTTGGAGTGTGAGGGCAGGGGTGGGTGATGGAAGGTCTCTCTGTATTTTTAAAAGACAGGCTTTGTTCACTTCTTTGTAACATGACAGGCAGCCTGCCTTGAATCTGCAGGATCACGCTGACATTCACAGGTATTAACTGTGCCTAGTGGACAGGATGGCAACAGTTGTGCTTAGAGATTTCACTACTGTGTTAATAGTTAGCACAAACTCCAGCCCTGGCCATTGTGACTTAAGCTACATTTTAGCAGATGTGTAATTTCCTTATTTTGGAACCTAGAGGCTGAGATCTATTTCACTTACCCAAAGAATTTGGGCCAAATCACTTCGACACCTGTGCCTCAAATTATAAATCTATACATTACAATTTTACACTGTACTATTTACCATGTTCCCAAATTACCTCCGCATAAGATCCCAATTTCTGATATCTGGTTTTAATCCGATCCCTGCTGATCTATCGAGAGTACATTGTGTTCAAGATACTGTTGTGCAATCAAACCACTCATTGTAAAGTACACCACTGGTCAGTGGAGCTAGGTCTATGCTGCACAAAATAATTAAAATAATTAAAAAAGAGCAGAGTTTTTAAAGACAAGAGCAAATATGTGGTAAACAAGAACAATCTGTTATCAAGAACAGCGGAATGTTGAGTGGTTATTGGTGTCAACAGGATCATATCTGGGATACATGAGTGTGACTAATATCAGAATCACATCTCCAATGCCCTAGAGTTATTTTTAAGAAGAACTATCTCACTTAGCTAATGTATTGTCAAGAGCAAAATTTAGGATTAATCTGAGTATTTCAGAGGATGAGTAAATAAATCTGGGTGTTTATGGAGTCATGTATTGAGCAGAACTAAGTGAAATGTTGGTATTATCAGACTGTACTCTGATTGAGTCTGGGTTTCATATGGCGTTCTGAGGGAGCAAATGCATTTGAAAAATCACAGTCTGAGTATATCTTTGCGTAATCGAGGGGCAGAGCGCTGGGTGAGTGTCTCTCATGAGAAATTGGAGTGAGATTTTGAAGAGTGTGAGGCTGAGAAATAAGCCTTGGGGAACAACGCAGATTAGGGGGGGGGGCTTGTTGGTTTAGGGGGCCTTCATGTGACCTGTGGGGAATGAACTGATCCACTGAAGAGCAGATCCTCAAATTCCTGTCTCATGAACATGTTGGATAATCATTAGGTGGGTAATGGTGCAGAAAGCAGCAGAGAGGTCGAGGAGGATGAAGGCTGCAGTGTGACCCTGGTCTATGATGAGATTCAGTAGTGGTGCTGTGGTTTGGTCTAAATCCTGATTCGGATGGATCTAGGAGGTGGTTGGCATTCAAGTGGTTAGCCAGTCTCCTTTTGTCGAGTTTCTTTAAGACTTTTGCCAGGTAGTTTAGCTGTAAAATGGGTTTGTAGTTTGCTGGTGTTTTCAGATCTGCTGTAGGTTGTTTTCAAAAGTGGCAGGATAGTGGTGTGTTTACATATGTCACACAGTGGTGAGAGAGTCATTGAGGATCGTAGTGAAGGCGGTGCAGATGGGTTCAAGTCCTTTGGGGAAGAGGAAGTGTGGGCCAGGGCCAAGGGAGATTCTGTATCGTATGTCCCATGCAGGCCCATTGTCGTTTTCCCCATGTTAGCATGAGCATGTTGCAGACTGTCCTGTGCTTTGCGCCCGTTACTCTACAGACACAGTTTGCTTTGTGCCACCCTGTACTCTCACACAGAACACACTGTTGTTTTTGTGTTTTTTTCTTTTCTGGGATTTAGTTTGAACATGTAGGCAAGGTCAGACAACAATGCCCCTTGTTATTCTGTTCTGGTCAGGCCCTAGCATGTAGACAAATCACACAAATGCAGCTGTTGTTCAGGAACACATACTTTTGTCATACATGTATGCACAGATAGGTAACACACACTTGGAGAGGGACCTTTCCAGGGGAAAGATCGTGGCAGCACCAGAGATGTAGAACTTTCATCTGTGTATACTAAGGTATGGGGTCTGCTTCTAACACCCATGGCTCTTCTGATATATAATCATTTTGCTTCTGTAGAAGGGGAGGGAGGTTAGGCTACATTGTCGTATATAATGATGGCTCCGTTTATGATTTACAGACTACTGCCTATGCTGACCATATTTATATCAGGGATTTTCCTAATTGTTGTGGCACATATACTGCGTAATAGAGCACGATAGTTAAAATAAACATTTTAAACTTTCCTCGTGACTCTGTCAGAACCTATTGTGTACTAGTTCGGGTGTGAGAGCAAAAGAGTGTGTCCTGTAACCGTGATTCCTGAGAGGGTCATGAGTGTTTCGTTCTGGGGTGTCTAATCACTTTTTCCTCTGCGAGTGAGTAGAAGGGCAAGTGAGACAGTACAGCTAGTCAGTACCGGGCTCATGGGTACTCAGGTGGTAGGATGATTTAGTCCCGCCTACTAAGGTTCTATGATCCCAAGCATAGTTCTGTGACTCCGCAGAATCCCTGCAACACCTGAGTTGATAGAGTGCATGGTGTCAGGGGTTTCCATGGGGGAGATAGAAGGCCACTATGTTGGGTCGGCTTTTGGTGTGTTCTCATTTTCGTGGTGGAAGACTGACAGAGTGAAGTGGTCTGGTTGGGGTGTGAAGTTGCCTTATATTGTGTTTATATTGTTGCAAAAGTGTAAAGCGAGCTCAAAGCAGACTTACTTTGGAGATGGCGATTGTGGACGAGTCTCCATTGTGCACCAGGTTTGTTTCATTGGCATAAAGTGAAATACAAGTCATAGGTGGACCAGCTTGGTTAAGGTCTTGCATAAAAAAAAGGTGGTGGTTTTGCGTGGGGCCAGGGTGATCCAGTTTTTCAAGTTGTCAATGAATCGGGATCAGTCTCATTGGTGCTTTAGGCAGAGAGTGTAGATTTCTGTGGTCTAAGATTCCTCAAAGAATGTGTTTCAGTTGTGCCAGATGGTTTTGGTGGGAGCCTTTTTTCATCGACTGATAAGGAAGTGGTCAATCCAGTTTAGGGGGATAGGCCAAAAAAGTTGAAGAAGATAGGGTCTAGGAGATTTCAGGCGCTACAGCTTATGACCTTCACTCGCTGAGTCCAACTGTGAACATGTTTTGCAGAAGGATGTTGGTTGTTGGGTCAGTGTGGTCATCCAGGTGGAAATTAAGGGCACCGAGAAGGATGAAAGAGTTTGAGTTGAGAAGGGGTGGGATGTTGGGATGATGCCTGCAAAGATATTTCTGAAGTCAACTCTTGGTCAAGGTGACAAGTAGAGTAGGGCTGCTCCCAGAATGGTGTTGTCCGAGATGCTGAGTTTGAAAGTCAGGTTCATGTTGGTCACAGGAGTTGGCTGAGGTGAGAAAGCATTAGATATTTAATTATGGTGAGCAGTCTAAATATCGATAATTTAATTTCGACCTACCATAATATCGAGTCTAGAATATCGTAGGGACAGAATATCAATGTCAAGAATATCGATGGACAGAATATCGACCCTAAGGTAAGTAATATCGATTTTTGTTATATCGATGATAGTAATATCGAAGTTAGTAATATCGATATGAAATATATCGATGTTACTAATATCCATGTCACTAATATCGATATTTATAATATTGTTATGTATTTTATTATGTATTTAATATGTATGTGTTAATTATTTTTTGTTAAGTGTTCTACTGTTTTTAAAATATATGTATACAATTTATATATGTTAATAATGGTTTTTTTTAAGTTAATTTTGTGTTTTAGTACCGTAGCGGGTTGTGGGGTTATAGGGGAATAGGGTGGGAAGTAATTTAATTATATGAATTTAACTATAAATTTTTGGGAATTATAAATTAATTTTAAATATTTTTTGCGTTTAAATTCTGTAGCGGGTTGTGGGTTTATAGGGGAACAGGGTGGGAAGTAGTTTAATTATATGAAATTAATTATAAATGTTTAGGAATTATAAATTAATTTGAAATAATTTTTGCGTTTAAATTCTGTAGCGGGTTGTGGGTTTATAGGGGATTAGGGTGGGAAGTAATTTAATAATATGAAATTAATTATACATTTTTAGGAATTATAAAAAAATTTAAAATAATTTTTGCGTTTAAATTCTGTAGCGGGTTGTGGGTTTATAGGGGAAGAGCGTGGGAAGTAATTTAATTGTAATTAAGTAATATTTATATTTATTTATTGGTATTGATAATTATATTATTGTTAATTAAGTATTAATTGGTAATTAATTTTTATTAATTGGTAATTAGTTTTGAATAATTGATTAATTGTTAATTATATTATTGTTAATTAAGTATTAATTGGTAATTAAGTTTTTATTAATTGGTGATTAGTTTTGAATAATTGATTAATTGATAATTATGTTAACTGTATTATTTTATTATTTGAGTGTTTTGTGCGTTTATAGGGGAATAGTGTTGGAAGTAGTTGACATCTAATTAAGTAATTATTACATTTGTAGTTGGGTATTGATAATTCATTAATTGTAGATTAATTATTAATTGGTAAATATTTAAAATAATACTTTTTTGGTTATGAAAAATAATTTATTGTTGATTAATAATCAATTAAATATGTTTAAATATTATTTAGAGATATTTCTAATTAATATATTAATAAGAAATTATTAATTGGTAATTAATGTATAATAATTATTATTTTGTGTAAAAAATATGTAATTGTTTAAGATTTTTTAATTGGTAATTAATGTTTGATAATTAATTTTTGGTATACAAAATGTAATTGTTCAATATTTTTAAATTGGTAATTAATATTCCTTAATTATTATTTATTGGTATTTATTAATAATTTATTGCTAATTAATTATTTATTTGTGGTTATGTTTTTAATAAATATGTATTGGTATTTGTAAGTAATTTTGAGTTATTTAATAATTAAATTATTAATTATTTTAAATAATTATTTTATTTAAAAGTATGTTATTTTTAACTTCTAAGCTATTCAACACTTTCTCTACTGTTGCACTCTCTGGAGTTAGAATAGTAATTTTTACCCCTACGCAATCCAACACTTTCCCTACTGTTGCACTCTCTGGAGTTGGAGTAGTAATTTGTACCCCTACGCTATCCAACACTTTCCCTACAGTTGCACTATCTGGAGATGGAATAGTAATTGTTACCCCTACGCTATCCAACACTTTCCCTACTGTTGCACTCTCTGGAGTTGGAATAGTAATTGTTAGTCCTACGCTATCCAACACTTTCCCTACTGTTGCACTCTCTGGAGTTGGAATAGTAATTTTTACCCCTACGCTATCCAACACTTTCCCTACTGTTGCACTGCCTGGAGTGGGAATCTCAATTTTTACCCCTACGCTATCCAACACTTTCCCTACTTTTGCACTCTCTGGAGTTGGAGTATTAATTTTTAACCCTACGCTATCCAACACTGTCCCTACTGTAGCACTCTCTGGAGTTGGAATAGTAATTTTTACACCTACGCTATCCAACACTTTCCCTACTGTTGCACTCTCTGGAGTTGGAATACTAATTTTTACCCCTATGCTATCCAACACTTTCCCTACTGTTGCACTCTCTGGAGTTGGAATAGTGATTTTTACCCCTACGCTATCCAACACTTTCCATACTGTTGCACTCTCTGGAGTTGGAATAGTAATTGTTACCCCTACGCTATCCAACACTTTCCCTACTGTTGCACTCTCTGGAGTTGTAATAGTAATTTTTACCCTTACGCTATCCAACACTTTCCCTACTGTTGCACTGTCTGGAGTGGGAATCTTAATTTTTACCCCTACGCTATCCAACACTTTCCCTACTGTTGCGCTCTCTGGAGTTGGAGTACTCATTTTTACCCCTACGCTATCCAACACTTTCCCTACTGTTGCACTCTATGGAGTTGGAATAGTAATTTTTACCCCTACGCTATCCAACACTTTTCCTACTGTTGCACTCTCTGGAGTTGGAATAGTAATTTTGAACCCTACGCTATCCAACACTTTCCCTACTGTTGCACTCTGTGGAGTTGAAATAGTAATTTTTAGCCCTACGCTATCCAACACTTTCCCTACTGTTGCACTCTTTGGAGTTGGAATAGTAATTGTTACCCCTACGCTATCCAACACTTTCCCTACTGTTGCACTGTCTGGAGTGGGAATTTTAATTTTTACCCCTACGCTATCCAACAATTTCCCTACTGTTGCACTCTCTGGAGTTGGAATAGTAATTTTTACACCTACGCTATCCAACACTTTCCCTACTGTTGCACTCTCTGGAGTTGGAATAGTAATTTTTACCCCTACGCTATCCAACACTTTCCCTACTGTTGCAGTCTCTGGAGTTGGAATAGTGATTTTTACCCCTACGCTATCCAACACTTTCCCTACTGTTGCACTCTCTGGAGTTGGAATAGTAATTGTTACCCCTACGCTATCCAACAATTTCCCTACTGTTGCACTCTCTGGATTTGGAATAGTAATTTTTACCCCTACGCTATCCAGCACTTTCCCTACTGTTGCACTGTCTGGAGTGGGAATCTTAATTTTTACCCCTACGCTATCCAACACTTTCCCTACTGTTGCACTCTCTGGAGTTGGAGTACTAATTTTTACCCCTACGCTATCCAACACTTTCCCTACTGTTGCACTCTCTGGATTTGGAATAGTAATTTTTACCCCTACGCTATCCAACACTTTCCCTACTGTTGCACTCTCTGGAGTTGGAATAGTAATTGTTACCCCTACGCTATCCAACCATTTCCCTACTGTTGCAGTCTCTGGATTTGGAATAGTAATTTTTACCCCTACGCTATCCAGCACTTTCCCTACTGTTGCACTGTCTGGAGTGGGAATCTTAATTTTTACCCCTACGCTATCCAACACTTTCCCTACTGTTGCACTCTCTGGAGTTGGAGTACTAATTTTTACCCCTACGCTATCCAACACTTTCCCTACTGTTGCACTCTCTGGATTTGGAATAGTAATTTTTACCCCTATGCTATCCAACACTTTTCCTACTGTTGCACTCTCTGGAGTTGGAATAGTAATTTTTAACCCTACGCTATCCAACACTTTCCCTACTGTTGCACTCTCTGGAGTTGGAATAGTAATTTTTACCCCTACGCTATCCAACACTTTCTCTACTGTTGCACTGTCTGGAGTGGGAATCTTAATTTTTACCCCTACGCTATCCAACACTTTCCCTACTGTTGCACTCTTTGGAGTTGGAGTACTAATTTTTACCCCTACGCTATCCAACACTTTCCCTACTGTTGCACTCTCTGGAGTTGGAATAGTAATTTGTACCGCTACGCTATCCAACACTTTTCCTACTGTTGCACTCTCTGGAGTTGGAATAGTAATTTTTAACCCTACGCTATCCAACACTTTCCCTACTGTTGCATTCTCTGGAGTTGGAATAGTAATTTTTATCCCTACGCTATCCAACACTTTTCCTACTGTTGCACTCTCTGGATTTGGAATAGTTATTTTTACCCCTTCGCTATCCAACACTTTCCTTACTGTTGCACTCCCTGGAGTCGGAATAGTAATTTATACCCCTACGCAATCCAACACTTTCCCTACTGTTGCACTCTCTGGAGTTGGAGTAGTAATTTGTACCCCTACGCTATCCAACACTTTCCCTACAGTTGCACTCTCTGGAGTTGGAATAGTAATTGTTACCCCTACGCTATCCAACACTTTCCCTACTGTTGCACTCTCTGGAGTTGGAATAGTAATTGTTAGTCCTACGCTATCCAACACTTTCCCTACTGTTGCAGTCTCTGGAGTTGGAATAGTAATTTTTACCCCCACGCTATCCAACACTTTCCCTACTGTTGCACTGTCTGGAGTGGGAATCTCAATTTTTACCCCTACGCTATCCAACACTTTCCCTACTGTTGCACTCTCTGGAGTTGGAGTATTAATTTTTAACCCTACGCTATCCAACACTGTCCCTACTGTAGCACTCTCTGGAGTTGGAATAGTATTTTTTACACCTACGCTATCCAACACTTTCCCTACTGTTGCACTCTCTGGAGTTGGAATAGTAATTTTTACCCCTACGCTATCCAACACTTTCCCTACTGTTGCACTCTCTGGAGTTGGAATAGTAATTGTTACCCCTACGCTATCCAACCATTTCCCTACTGTTGCAGTCTCTGGATTTGGAATAGTAATTTTTACCCCTACGCTATCCAGCACTTTCCCTACTGTTGCACTGTCTGGAGTGGGAATCTTAATTTTTACCCCTACGCTATCCAACACTTTCCCTACTGTTGCACTCTCTGGAGTTGGAGTACTAATTTTTACCCCTACGCTATCCAACACTTTCCCTACTGTTGCACTCTCTGGATTTGGAATAGTAATTTTTACCCCTATGCTATCCACCACTTTTCCTACTGTTGCACTCTCTGGAGTTGGAATAGTAATTTTTAACCCTACGCTATCCAACACTTTCCCTACTGCTGCACTCTCTGGAGTTGGAATAGTAATTTTTACCCCTACGCTATCCAACACTTTCTCTACTGTTGCACTGTCTGGAGTGGGAATCTTAATTTTTACCCCTACGCTATCCAACACTTTCCCTACTGTTGCACTCTTTGGAGTTGGAGTACTAATTTTTACCCCTACGCTATCCAACACTTTCCCTACTGTTGCACTCTCTGGAGTTGGAATAGTAATTTGTACCCCTACGCTATCCAACACTTTTCCTACTGTTGCACTCTCTGGAGTTGGAATAGTAATTTTTAACCCTACGCTATCCAACACTTTCCCTACTGTTGCATTCTCTGGAGTTGGAATAGTAATTTTTATCCCTACGCTATCCAACACTTTCCTTACTGTTGCACTCCCTGGAGTCGGAATAGTAATTTATACCCCTACGCAATCCAAGACTTTCCCTACTGTTGCACTCTCTGGAGTTGGAGTAGTAATTTGTACCCCTACGCTATCCAACACTTTCCCTACAGTTGCACTCTCTGGAGTTGGAATAGTAATTGTTACCCCTACGCTATCCAACACTTTCCCTACTGTTGCACTCTCTGGAGTTGGAATAGTAATTGTTAGTCCTACGCTATCCAACACTTTCCCTACTGTTGCAGTCTCTGGAGTTGGAATAGTAATTTTTACCCCTACGCTATCCAACACTTTCCCTCTGTTGCACTGTCTGGAGTGGGAATCTCAATTTTTACCCCTACGCTATCCAACACTTTCCCTACTGTTGCACTCTCTGGAGTTGGAGTATTAATTTTTAACCCTACGCTATCCAACACTGTCCCTACTTTAGCACTCTCTGGATTTGGAATAGTAATTTTTACACCTACGCTATCCAACACTTTCCCTACTGTTGCACTCTCTGGAGTTGGAATAGTAATTTTTACCCCTACGCTATCCAACACTTTCCCTACTGTTGCACTCTCTGGAGTTGGAATAGTGATTTTTACCCCTACGCTATCCAGCACTTTCCCTACTGTTGCACTGTCTGGAGTGGGAATCTTCATTTTTACCCCTACGCTATCCAACACTTTCCCTACTGTTGCACTCTCTGGAGTTGGAGTACTAATTTTTACCCCTACGCTATCCAACACTTTCCCTACTATTGCACTCTCTGGATTTGGAATAGTAATTTTTACCCCTACGCTATCCAACACTTTCCCTACTGTTGCACTCTCTGGAGTTGTAATAGTAATTGTTACCCCTACGCTATCCAACCTTTTCCCTACTGTTGCAGTCTCTGGATTTGGAATAGTAATTTTTACCCCTACGCTATCCAGCACTTTCCCTACTGTTGCACTGTCTGGAGTGGGAATCTTAATTTTTACCCCTACGCTATCCAACACTTTCCCTACTGTTGCACTCTCTGGAGTTGGAGTACTAATTTTTACCCCCACGCTATCCAACACTTTCCCTACTGTTGCACTCTCTGGATTTGGAATAGTAATTTTTACCCCTATGCTATCCAACACTTTTCCTACTGTTGCACTCTCTGGAGTTGGAATAGTAATTTTTACCCCTACGCTATCCAACACTTTCTCTACTGTTGCACTGTCTGGAGTGGGAATCTTAATTTTTACCCCTACGCTATCCAACAGTTTCCCTACTGTTGCACTCTTTGGAGTTGGAGTACTAATTTTTACCCCTACGCTATCCAACACTTTCCCTACTGTTGCACTCTCTGGAGTTGGAATAGTAATTTGTACCCCTACGCTATCCAACAATTTTCCTACTGTTGCACTCTCTGGAGTTGGAATAATAATTTTTAACCCTACGCTATCCAACACTTTTCCTACTGTTGCACTCTCTGGATTTGGAATAGTTATTTTTACCCCTTCGCTATCCAACACTTTCCTTACTGTTGCACTCCCTGCAGTCGGAATAGTAATTTATACCTCTACGTTATCCAACACTTTCCCTACTGTTACACTATCTGGAGTGCATATAGTAATTTTTAGCCCTGCGCTATCCAAAATTTTCCTTTATGTTGTTTTTTTGGGAGCTGGAGTAGTAGTTTTATTGTCTCTGCTATTTAATATTTATTTTTATTATTTTAGCTAATGTAGTATATAATTAATTTTAACAATCTTTAAATTAAATGTAATTTTGTAAATTTGTTATACATAATTATTAAATTTTTATTTATGTTATTGTTTAATGTGTGTAATGTGTTTGCAATTTTTAATATTTTTAAATAATTTATAATTTATTACAATAATTATAAAAACATTATTAAGTAAGTATATATATTATATATTATATGTATATGTTTAATTCATTTTTTAGTAAATTATATTGATTAATTATTAAGTTTTTAACATTATTAAATATATTTAATTATGTTTATTTTATTTATAAGTATTATTATGTTTATTTAACATATTTTTTGTAACAAAAAAAAACGATATTTTTAAAAACGATATTATTGACATCTATATATTTTTTTCGATATTTTTGCACTTACCATGTTGTAGATAGGATGTCGATATTCTTGACATCGATATTTGTGTTGCGATATTTTTGTAGGTCGATTTTCTGACCTTCGAAATTTTGTCAGAGATCCATTGAATTATATCTGATTAGATTCCTTCTCCAGGTTTGCTGGTCCTGTCTTACCATGTGATCTTGTAGCCTGGTGGGGTGACTGTTGCTATGTCCATAGCGGAAGCTTGCTTGAGTCAGGTTTCAGTGAGGAAGAGTAAGTCCAGGAGAGGTAGTGCAAGAGTTCCCAGATCTGATGCTGTGTTTGAAGAGCAAGTTTGTGTTGAGGAGGGCGCAGGTCAGTGCATTGCAGTGTTGTGTGCAACAAGTGTGTATGTGTGGTGAGGGGGGAGAGTGCAAATGAAGCAGCATGAGCCACAGTGCAGGTTGAGGTGGGCAGGCTGCAGTGCTGGGAGAGACATCCAGGGTTCAAAGCATCGAGGACTGCAGCAGAGCAGGGTTTTCAGCTGCTCTGTGTCTTGTGGAGAGTCAGGGCGCCTGGTTCTGGGTTTGGGCGGAGCACGGATGGCAATTGAAAGGCTTGCCTTTTGTGCATTTTTGTTGAGTCAGTGGCACCTTTGTGCTGTGTACCCATTAAGGAGGTCTGGGAGGGGGAGGAGATCCTGAGGGTGGTTGGTAGGGCTTAGTGGGGCTAGAAGGTGCGGTAGGAGAATGCAGGAGGCAGAGGACAAAAAAGGCTATTGGTTGTCGTCATTGTCGCCGGCAAAACAGAAAGGAAGCAAGAAAGAGCAAGAGAGACTGAATTTGAGTGAAAAAGTGAAAACAGAGTAAAGGTGTGAAAAGAGAGACAAAAAGCAGGAAACTCACTATGTCACTTAGTCTCACACAAAGTCTCACATATTGTCAATCACTGTCTCACTGTCCCACTTACTGTCTCATTCACATGCTCACATTGTCTCACTCACTGTTTCACACACTTTCTCACTCTGTAACATACTGTCTGACTCACTCACTCTCATTCACTGTCTCATATGCTCATACTCTCTCCCACACTATCTCACTCACATGACCACTTACTGTCTAACTCATATGCTCACACTGTCCCACTCATGCTCATTTACATGCTCACTCACTGTCTCACTCACTTTCACTGTTACACTCACTCAATCTTACACACTCACATTCTCACTCTTATACACTACACACACACACACACACACATTCACAATCAATTCATCTACACAATCATTTAATGTAAGTTAATTTTTACTTTGTCTCAGCTGCCTGGGCACCCTGCACTTTAGCTCATCATATAAGTGCACTGTTTGGAGTTTCTACCTCAAACACTCAAGCATGAAGCTGAGAGCTGGACTACATCAGCAAGGAACTGACATCTCAGGATACATGCTGATTCACTCTGCACACTCTGGATTTCGGAGTCTTGCTTTTCACTCAGCCTTTCCTAACTGAATGACAAGTTGCGGAAAGGGTTGTGAACGGCTGATTAGTGTGTACCCTGGGCACTGCTGGGCTGAAACGGAAAGCATCTGATTCTACATTACCATTGTCGCTGCAGGGCATCCGAAATGGAGAAGCGCTGAGGTGTGCTAGGCCTTTGAGACTGGGGCTAGGATTTCACCAACCTTGGATAATATATCTCATACCTGGTGCAGGTGCATTCATACACCTGCATTAGCCATCACAAAGACGTCACCAACAGTCTCAGACTGATAATTGGCTCGGTCTGTTTTTTTTTCTGCCATACACATAGTAAATAATGCTTTATTGTTCACTTTAAAAAAAATTAGAAACAGTGATAGAAATTAGAAAAGAACCCCTACACCCATGTAAGTGATCTACCCTTGGTTTGGTATCTTGCCTGCCACCAATCAAAGGGCACCCAGTGGAGTGTGCTAACTGAACTCCTCCCGCTCTTTGTTCATTGTTACCCCCTTGACTGCTAAGACTTTGCCCCAGTGTTGCTAAGCCCTTTTTTGAGGTTTGGGATACTTTGCACTTAAACTTACCTCACTTTTTTTTTTACCACAAAAAGTCCAAATTTGTGTCCTTTTCCCCAACATTCTGAGGATTAAAAAAATACCCGAAGTTTGTGGATTCTCCTAGAGGAAACCAAGAAAATAGCCATAATGTAGCTAATTGTCAGTTTTTGGGGGAGAAATGGGAAAACGTGCTGTGCAAGAAAGTGTATGTTTTTTTTTCAAAAATGGCATGAACAGTTTGCTATGCTAGGATGACCATCTTTCCTGCTTTCATTAACAGGTACCGTTGTATCAAAAAGCATTTTTAACACTGTTTTCCATTTTTCCTAAGAGGTAGTCTATTTTTCCAAATTTCTTTGGTTTCAACCTACTTGCAATTTGTGGTAGAAGCAGTTGTTAAACCCATGGGTGATTCTGGACAACTATAGATCTCTGAGAAGCAAACACAATTCTGAATTCAGCAAAGGGTCATTTGTGTAGATCCCTTATATTTTCCCCTAAGAAACTAATAATCAAAATACTAGATTCATGTATATGTGTAGGACAAAATAGCCATTAGTGGCCATGTTTTCCTCTTAGCTAATTTAATAAAGAATATATACCGTTATGTCTGATAGACCCATCTGTTCTTGGGGATATATAGGGTTTAATAGATTCTCTAAAACAGCAATACCCAGTGCCAACACCTGAGCTGCAGCTCATAATTGTAATAAATGTAATATCATTTGGAGGGATGACTACTCATCTCAAGTAATAATCACAACCCTTTTCAGGGTAAACCCTCAAAGTCACTAAATGAACCTGGACATAACCCACTCGTAACTATGGCACAAAGCAGACAGGCTTAACTTAGTGCAATATGTTAGGTACTGATGCAGAACCAAAACATTAATGAAGTTGAATGCATCACAATAAAATCCCAAACTGAATTAGAAGATATAAAGTATAATTTAATTAACAAAATCACACCAAAATGACAAAAATATAAGGGAAGCCAGCAAAAGGTAAATCATTTGTGGTGACCATGTATCAAACATACAGAAATTTTGGGGAGGGCGTGGCCAACTGCCGATTGGAATGGCCACAGCTTGAGGCAGCTCCGACCGTCCACCGCCGATTCCCCCATCAATCTGTCTAATTATCCGAGGCACACCGCCAGTGTGGCTTGCGGAGACAAGGGAGAGACCAGCTGCACCTGGAAGAGCAGGGATCCGGTGGCAGAAAGTACCCAGAAGTGCAGTTAAGACGGTGGCCTGGCAGAGACTCCAATGTGGCGAGCTGACGTAGCGGCCAGGAGCCGGCCGGAAGTGAAGGAACATCGACTGGGGCTTTGCTGCAAATCCGTGGTTGACTGGGCCTAGCCTGGGGACCCAGCAACAGTGGAAAATTGTTACCGGCTTCCACTGAGAGTGAAACCGGAGCTGAGAGTCCTGGCGTTGAGGGGTTTACTGGAGTTTGGGGCAGCTGTGGTGCCCTGGGAGTGGCGGGAGAGACTGAGATAGGGGAAGAAAAAGATCCAGAAGACGGTGCAGCAGAACGCTGAAGTGGCGGAGGTGGAGGGGAGGGGAATCCACAACAGCAATGATTACTCGCCCCCCCTTCCAAGCATCCCTGAATAACCGGGGGTCTTGATGCCCTATCCTACCCCCCCCCCCTCGCTGGAATATCGAGTCCGGGCTGGCGCTGCTAAGGGGGGGACTGGTGGACTGGAGTAGTCCCTGGTCCTGGGTTGTGCCCCACAACAGGGAAAAGGAAGGAAGAAAAGGACGCTTAAGAAGCCGGCGAAGTGTGGTGTGGTGTCACCGGTACCATTGTAAATAAAAGGAGTGGGGGCCTAGAGACAGAGGCTGGATGGTCGTGGTCGTGGTAGAGGTGGAGAGACCCAGACAGGCCATGGGTGGTTGTTTTGCACCTAGTAGGCGGCGTGTTGCTTGCTTTCCCACCGGCCTTTCCCCCACTCTAACGACTTGCTGCAATGTCCTGGGATGACTACAAAGGGACACTGGACAACCCTTCAAACTAAAATGGATAAATACGCCCAGCCAAGGGCAGAGGCCCACAGCAGGGAGGGAGATACCAGCACTCCCGCTAACCAAGTTCCGAGCTCGAAAAAAGACTGCTCCCCGGCCCTTCATGACGTCATGGCTGCATTACAAAAAGTGTAAACCGCTCTGGAGAGCAAGATAGATACAGTCTCTGTGGAGGTGAACTTGATGCGAGCAGACCTGCAAAAGATGGGAGCAAGGGTTAAAGAAAATGAGGACTCTATCGCTGTGCTCCAAACCGAGAAAAAAACTCAAGTGGGAGAATTGAGGGAATTAACGCACGTGCTGGAGAACAGAATGGAAGTAGCCGATGGACGCCCTAGACGTAACAACGTTCCCATTTTTGGTGTTCCCGAAAAAGCAGAGGGCCCAGCAGTCAACTTGTTTGTTGAAGATTTGATCCTTCAACATCTCCAGCCCAAAAGCTTGTCATAATACTTCTCGGTGGAGCGTGCCCACCGGGTGCCAGGGACAGCGGAATGGACGGGAAACCCTCCTCGTCCAATTATAGCCTGAATCTTTAGCTTCAGGGACAGAGATGTGATACTTCAGGTGGCATGAACAAACAGCACAATTATGTTCTTTCCAGACTTCACCCTTTGGGTTCAAAGAATGCAGCTGTTGTTCCTGGAGGTGAAGAAAGCTCTAAGGGAGAAGGAACTGAAATACGCAATGCTGTTCCCGGCGCGACTGAGAGTTTTGGCGGACAAAAAAACGTGGTTTTTTGAGACCCTGGAGAAAGTTTGTTCTTGGCTGGTGGGATGACGAACAGTCGGCAGAGGAGGTGGTTCAGGAAGAAGCGCTGCAGTTAAAATGGGTCCAAATCGAGGAGGACTAACAAAAGACGTCTCTGTGTGAGGTATAGGGAGACAAATAATTTTGAAAGGTAGACTGCCTGCAGTGAAATGCAAAATGGATTCTCCAAAGAAAAAACCTTGTACAAAGGAACAATGAATAATATAGTGAACAAGCGAACGTGGACCCTCGGGGAGCCCATTTGGCCTGGGGTCCTCGAATGAGACTCATTAAGGTGGCAGAAGTTATAACGGTTCTAAAGGGAGATAACGTTCAACCGATTATAATGTAAACTGGTGATGTGTACATGAGACTGCATGGGGGGATGGTACACGGCTGCGGCCTCCGCTCGTCAAGAGTTTAAAAGGTGGTTTGGTGTTAGAAGCACTCTGCATAGTTAGGGTAGTGGGCAGTTTGAACCCATAGTGCAGGGAGGCAGGGAGGGGGTAGAAGTTGGGAATTGGGATTGTTTTAGTTGTAAGAGTTTTCACCATCTACGACAATTGTGTTGCCAACAGACGAGGTTTGACAATGTGCAGACTAAATTGTGGCCCATATATCAGCCTGTTCATACACCACGGGACTGACCTAATTTGAATGTGCTTGTAAAGGTTTCGGGAGAAGCTCGGTGTGAACCCGACCACGCAGTCGACCCTCAGAGACTAGAAGTTTTGGTCCCCCGGGAGAAAAATAAAGGGTTTAAGTTGATGTCCTGGAACGGCAACGGGATGGGAGACAGAATAAAAAGGGGGATAGTCCTCCAATACTTGAAAAGACATGCACCAGACGTGATCCTCCTACAGGAGACGCACATTCAGAGCACACAATATGCAGCGCTCAACCGATTGGGTTATAAATTAAATGCACATTCCGGATATATGAGGGGCACTCAAGGACTGGGTATATTGATGCACACTTCCTTTCCCTTTACGAATCCAAGGGTAGCACTTGACCCCCAGAATAGAATGGTTGCGGTGCAGGTGGCTGGGAGGGACACATCTTTAATATCAGCTCACTGTATATTTCCCCCAAACCGGGATCCCTGGTTCTGACAGAATTGAGGGCTCTCCTTTTGAGTCTCCCAGAAGGGGTGATGGTCATCAGGGGTGACTGTACTGCGACCCTGTCCCCGACACTAGACCATCTTCCTTCACAACCGCAAGACCAGGCAGGTACGATATTATCTCACTTTATGTCAGCCATGGGTCTACACGATATCTGGAGGGGCCTCAACCCTAATTCACGAAAGTACACATATCTCTCGGGGGCACATGGTGGTATTTCATGTATTGATTACATTTTTACACTGTCTCAGCAGGCACCCCATTTTAGAGAAGTTTATAATATGGCTTCAGGAATTTCAGATCATTCTCCAATTTGTGTCCATTACGAAATGTCAGAATTTAGGCAGAAGTGTATGGGCAGGATTAACCCCTGGTACTTTCAAATCCCCGCAATTAGATCCAAAATATATTAAGCAACTGATCAATACATATCTGAAAATACTAAGACAGTGGACTCTGCCTACATAGTCTAGGAGGCTTATAAGGCAGTGATCAGGGGTCAGGGAATTTCTCTGATAGCGGGTGAAAAAACCAGAAGCGTACAAAATTAGAGGAGATAGTACGAAGCATCCTGGATTTGGAGGCAAGCTTGATCAGTAATAATGACATGGGAGTAAGGTATCAGTTGGGTTTGAAGAAAGCGAAGTTTAAGGTGATAGCCGAAGAGGCCGCTAAAGCCAGATATCGGGCGATGCACCAAAATCTTTACAAAGTGGGAGACAAAGCAGGCACATTTCTGGCGTGTTTGGATAGGAAATCGGAGGCCTCCAGATGGGTACAGGAAGTGCAGAGGAGGGATGGAACCACTGTCCTGGGTGGGAGTCAGATTGCGGAGGCATTCGCAGGCTACAGACTATTATGAGCATCTCTATGCTTCAGACTCTAGCACTACAATTGGGACCTCGCGGGAGCTACTGGCGACGCTTAGATTGCCGCGTCTTGGGCCAGAGGAAAAGGAATCAGTAGAGCAAGACTTGGTAGAGTCTGAAATAGCCAAAGCAATTACAGACCTCCGATCAGGTAAAGCCGATGGCCCCAATGGGCTGCCGATTGAACTATACAAAATCACATCGACCAAAGTGACAACCCTGTTGCATAAAATGTTTAACGAAAGCTATAATAAAGGAATTCTCCCCAGAGACCAGTGAATAGCAAATATTGCAGTGATTCCAAAGCCCGGTAAGCCCCCTAATGACTGCAGCTCATATAGACCAATTTCCCTTTTGAATGCCGAACCTAAAATCTTGGCCAAGCTTCTGGCTAACCGCCTACTCCCAGTGATAGATTCTCTGGTCCAATCAGGCTTTATGCCAAGACGTAACACACTCTTAATCTTAGACAATTGCCTGGGGTGATCGGCAGAGCAGCGACCATCAAGGAAAATGCGTTAGTGGTGTCGCTGGATGCACGCATGGCCTTCGACACGGTGGAGAGGCACTTTTCATTCCCAGTACTAGAGAGACTGGGTTTCGGGACAAAATGTTTAAACTGGGTCAAGCTCTTGTATGCGGAACCCCTGGCACATTAGGTAAATGGGAGTGGGTCTAGAGTGTTTGAACTTCAGAGGGGGGTGCAGCAGGGATGTCTGCTTCCCCCCTGTTGTTTGCATTAGTCCTAGAGCCCTTGGCGGGCTTGATTCGAGAAGATCCCATGATCTGTGGATTACGATGGACCCCAGAGTGGGAGGACAAACATTCGCTGTATGCAGACAATGTTCTTCTGTATGTAGCAAACCCAAGGATCACAATCCACAGGATGTTCAATATATTCAAACTGTTCCGCAAGTATTCGGGGTGCACAATAAACTTGGACAAGTCAGTGATTTACGTATTAGTATTTACGTATTAGCAGGAGGCCAGCTTGTACTCCCCAGTGGATGTCAACTCTGAGTAGATACAAATATAATAGATACAAAGGGATTTTGATACTTGGGTTTATACATCACTAAAGATCAAAAGAGCTTTTATGAACAAAATTTGTCTCCTCTGCTGCACCATCTGCTATGTGACACCCAACACTGGCGATCGTTACCATTTTCCCTTCTGGGTAGAGTGGCACTTTTTTAAATGATGTCTTTGCCTAGATTCCTCTATGTGCTCCACAACACGCCCTACCCAGTGCTCCTGTGGTATTTCCAGCAAATAGATGCAGCAGTGCGACAGCTGTTGTGGGATGGGGGAGCAGCCCGAATCTTGTTAGCAAAATTAACCAGGGAGTGGTACAATGGGGGTTTTGCACTTCCCTCGCTGGGCAGCCCAGCTCACAGCCATCAATCACTGGGATTGTAAATCCCAGAGTGAGTCTGTGTATAGGATGGACTCTCACAACAGGCAACCGGGAGGATATCTTAGCGTGCTGTATGGGGGGGCCTGGTCTATTACTTTTACCCCACGACCTCGACCACGCTCCGGGTTGGGCAGGAAGTGACAAAGGCGCTGGGTTGGCAGGGTAGAGTTACCTTGATGACTCCCCTGTGGGATTCGAGAAGGTTAGGGCTGTTGGGGCTCAGGGTGAGCTTTGCTGGGTGGGACATGATTGGGATCTCAAAAATGGGCAACTTTTGGGATGGAGGGGACATTAAGACCTTCCCGGCTTTACAGAAGGAATATCAGATGCCACAATCTGAAACGTTCAGATATCTCCAAATCACACATGCGCTAAGAGTGGCAATACCCAAGGGTACTGCACTGCCCGACGCCTCCCCGCTAAAAGACAGGTTACTAGATGCTATCTGGACACAAAAGCAACATCATTGGTTAACCGTAAACTTATAAACAATCTGCCAGACACCCTGAGATCGCTGCGGAATAGGTGGGAGAAAGACCTTGGACCTTACAAATGCTGAGCTTACGTGGGTAACATTGGGGTTTATGATTGCAAAACGTAAAATTGCTAAAAGAATTGGAGGGTACTAGATGCCCAACTCTGAAGGAGTGGGAAATGGATCTGGACTGGTGTATGCAGGTGGAAAGGTCAGTCTATGAAAGTAGAGGATGCCCGAAAAAATGGACAAAGATCACAGGGAGATGGATCAGCTATCAGGGAATGCTGTGTAGTCCAGTTGCTGGACAAGATCAGGAGCAAGAGGCATGATAATCGACTGATGTGCTTGGGTATGTGTGGGGGGACTTTCTAGGAGTTTTTCATGTACTTTAAGATTATTGTTGTCAATTTACTGGTTTATACGAGAATTGCCAAAGTTATTTATCCGCTAAAGAGATAGCATGTTGTTGATTTGATAAATTATAAATAAAATATATTTTTGTTAAATTAAAAAACCCATTCATAAATTCATATGGTAAAATATAATGTATTGAAATGGATGTGAAGAAACCTATATATTTGTGAAATGTGCACAGGATATTGAGCTCAGGGACAGTGGTTATTTGTACAGATCAGAAACTTGGGCTACCCATGCTATCATGTGATTGAGAGTTCATTTATGAAAAATGCCGTCTTTTTTGCACATTGGCTTGCATTTGGAAGCCAAAATTGTGGAGAAATCCATTTGGTAATACCAAGGTGCCGATCACAATCCGGTAAAAAATTCCCCCGTGCGACTCGTATCGGGTCTTTTTACCGTACGAATCGTACAAGTGCCGTACGAACTGGCAATCACGATTCGCATGGTAAAAAGTCCATACGAACCGCACTGGGAATCATTCCCCACACGTCCTCGGGTCGGAAAATGTGTCCGACACGTCCTCGGACGATTTACCTTACAAACGTGAAAAGCCAAGTCCGACCGAGGAATCGCGATCCATCCCGTGCGTCCGACCGTACAACCGTATGGAAAAAACACCGTCCGCACCGAACACCCATAGCAACCATGGAGACATGTGCCCGCATACGCGCCCAACACTCCCCCCAGCCCCCGTACGTCCGACACGTACCCCCCGTGTATGTATACCCCCACCCGTCTAGGTACACCCCAGTACGTTCCAGTCGAACCCCCACCCCAGTACGTGTCATACCCCCGTCAATGTACACCCCCCCACCCCTGTACGTGTCGTACCCCCGTGTACCCCCACCCCAGTACGTTCCAGTCGTACCCCCACCCCTGGACGTGTCGTACCCCCCGTGTACCTACACCCAAGTACGTTCCAGTCGTACCCCCACCCCAGGACGTGTCGTACCACCGTCAATGTACACCCCCCCACCCCTGTACGTGTCGTACCACCGTCTATGTACACCCCAGTACATTCCAGTCGTACCCCCACCCCAGTACGTGTCATACCCCCCGTGTACCTACACCCCAGTACGTTCCAGTCGTACCCCCACCCCAGTACGTGTCGTACCACCGTCTATGTACACCCCAGTACATTCCAGTCGTACCCCCACCCCAGTACGTGTCATACCCCCCGTGTACCTACACCCCAGTACGTTCCAGTCGTACCCCCACCCCTGTACGTGTCGTACCCCCCGTGTACCTACACCCCAGTACGTTCCAGTCGTACCCCCACCCCAGTACGTGTCGTACCCCCCGTGTACCTACACCCCAGTACGTTCCAGTCGTACCCCCACCCCAGTACGTGTCGTACCACCGTCAATGTACACCCCCCCACCCCTGTACGTGTCGTACCCCCGTGTACCCCCACCCCAGTACGTTCCAGTCGTACCCCCACCCCAGTACGTGTCGTACCACCGTCAATGTACACCCCCCCACCCCAGTACGTGTCGTACCCCCCGTGTACCTACACCCAAGTACGTTCGAGTCGTACCCCCACCCCAGGACGTGTCGTACCCCCCGTGTACCTACACCCCAGTACGTTCCAGTCGTACCCCCACCCCAGTATGTGTCGTACCACCGTCAATGTACACCCCCCCACCCCAGTACGTGTCGTACCCCCCGTGTACCTACACCCAAGTACGTTCGAGTCGTACCCCCACCCCAGGACGTGTCGTACCCCCCCGTGTACCTACACCCAAGTACGTTCCAGTCGTACCCCCACCCCTGGACGTGTCGTACCCCCCGTGTACCTACACCCAAGTACGTTCGAGTCGTACCCCCACCCCAGGACGTGTCGTACCCCCCGTGTACCTACACCCCAGTACGTTCCAGTCGTACCCCCACCCCAGTACGTGTCGTACCACCGTCAATGTACACCCCCCCACCCCTGTACGTGTCGTACCCCCCGTGTACCTACACCCCAGTACGTTCCAGTCGTACCCCCACCCCAGTACGTTCCTGGCGCACCCCCAACACAACCTCCTAAGTACGGAGCGCACCCCATGCCCCAACATCACAACCGCATGTACGAGTCTTACAAAGCCACACACAAGGACAAAATCGTACAACCAAATGGCCCATGTACACACCGTACACACGCTCAAAACGCACGTACACAACCAGGACAAAATAAAACAACACAAGAATACACCAGTCGAAAGGCACACAGCCACTAAACATGGCCAACAACCACTTAAATAACACAACACTGACCTGCAACTGCCAAAAACAAACAGAGGCCCAATACACCACCACTCCTTATAACACACCCACCCAAAATTCAAAAACTGCCACACCCACCCATGGACCAATAAAAAGGGCCCACACACACAAACCATGAGCCTTTCCAACAGACTCACTGCTGCCAGACACCACAGAACCAGACTACAAGCTACACCACACCTTACACTTGCACACCTTCAAACGACCACCCTCACAAACACCCTCTCATCACATTCACACACACACACAACCATCCACACCCCCCCCCAACATCCACACCCCCCCCCACACCCACACCATCCCCACCCACACCCCTCACCATGCCCACTACCAAGAATCCAAAGTTCAGTCACCGAGAGTTGGAGGTCCTTGTTGATCAAATCCTCAGAGTCGAGCCACAGATCTTTGGAACATTGGTCAGAAGCACCAGCCAGGCAGCCAAAACAGCCATGTGGCAGACCATCGTCGATGCTGTGAATGCTGTTGCGGACACCAGGAGGACCAAGCAGGATTGCCAGAACAGGTGGTACGATCTGCGGAGGAGGGTCAGAGCCAAGAGGCAGGAGGAACACGACCAGGCCAACGCCACCGGAGGAGGGCCCTCCCGCAGAGCCGTACAGTACCATCCCTGGGAGGAGAGGGTGATGGCCATACTGCCGGTGGAGGCAGTTGAAGGAGTAGAAGGACTCCGAGACCCGGGTGAGTACACAAACAACGCACCTCACATGGGGGGAACTGCAACCACAACCAAAATCAATAACAGGCACGCAACCACCACAAGCCATCGCATTACTCAACCACACTCCATGAGCAGGCACATGCCACTGCTGCCACCATGCCCCATGCACCCAGCTGGACAATGTCAAGTCACAGGCCACAGAAGACAACAACACATGACACGGTAACCCGGATGGCGGGAGGCTGGGCACCAAGAATCACATAGTGCGACTCCAAAGCAGACAACAATGCCCTCTGCCCATATGGCCTAGGTCACAGCCAGACAAACACTGTGTCCCAACACAGGAATGACTTGCCAGCAAATGGCGGACGCCTTGCATCAACACATGGGGGTGAAGGCACTGTTTTGCACATGCCAGCAGCTAATGAACAGCCAACAGTGTGAAAGAGTGGCAGCACACACCACCACAGCAGCAGCGCACAGACACACAGCAGACAAAATGGGTGCCTGGAGATCAGAAACAAACTCACATCAACAGGCCAAGGGCCACTCAAAGATCTGCTAACAGTGTGTGCCCAGGAAGCTGGGCCAAGGTGACAGAGGGTGACACACGGAGGGAGGGAGAGGGGGACACAGAGGGAGGGAGAGGGGGACAGAGAGGGAGGGAGAGGGGGACTGAGAGGGAGGGAGACGGACAGAGGGAGGAGGCTGACACACGGAGGGAGGGAGAGGGGGACACAGAGGGTGGGAGAGGGGGACAGGGAGGGAGGGAGAGGGGGACTGAGAGGGAGGGAGACGGACAGAGGGAGGAGGCTGACACACGGAGGGAGGGAGAGGGGGACACAGAGGGAGGGAGAGGGGGACAGAGAGGGAGGGAGAGGGGGACTGAGAGGGAGGGAGACGGACAGAGGGAGGAGGCTGACACACGGAGGGAGGGAGAGGGGGACACAGAGGGTGGGAGAGGGGGACAGGGAGGGAGGGAGAGGGGGACTGAGAGGGAGGGAGACGGACAGAGGGAGGAGGCTGACACACGGAGGGAGGGAGAGGGGGACACAGAGGGTGGGAGAGGGGGACAGAGAGGGAGGGAGAGGGGGACTGAGAGGGAGGGAGACGGACAGAGGGAGGAGGCTGACACACGGAGGGAGGGAGAGGGGGACAGAGAGGGAGGGAGAGGGGGACAGAGAGGGAGGGAGAGGGGGACAGAGAGGGAGGGAGAGGGGGACAGAGAGGGAGGGAGACGGACAGAGGGAGGAGGCTGACACATGGAGGGAGGGAGAGGGGGACAGAGAGGGAGGGAGAGGGGGACAGAGAAGGAGGGAGACACAGGGAGAGCAAATCAGTCCTTTGGTGTGTGGGAATGTCTGCTCGTCAGCAGGTGGACTGCGTGCATGTAGACAAGGGTGCCCAGTGCCAGAACCCCCCCTCTTCATCATGGCAAAACGCAGGGCCATGTTACAACCTATACACGAGCACAAGGACAGCCACCTGCATCATATGAGTGTGTGGATCCACTCCATGTGCACATGTACAGTGCTACAAGGAAGGCGCAAACGCATAGCTCGGCACACATGCACACTCCACTGCTGACTGCAGTCACACTTGACGCAGCAAGTAAGACTGTGCCACACATAGTTAAAGGGGCCAAATTGGTGCCCAAGGGACACACACATGCACAAGTGCACTGTGAGTGGAATGCAAGACAGATCCTAATTCCAAGAGGAAATGTGCCAACTTTGTAACGGATGAAACATGGATGTTGCATGGATCAAAATTAACATTGTCTCTCTCACACACAGGTCAACGTCGTGCTGCACCCCCCAACACTGGGGGGGAACACTCACAGGACCCGGATCTGCAGGAGACCGATCCCACCGGCAGCGACCACTCTCACCACTCTGCGGACGACCCCGACCGACCTGGCCCCTCTGGTGTCCAACCACCTGCAGCACCTGCGTCAGGTACAACCGTGCCAACCACCACCCCCACTCCTGCCACATCCCAGGAGACACCCAGGATCCCTGCCCCAACACCACAATGCAGCCAGGCTCGCCAGGAGGGACACGGTGTCCCGGGCACCCAGGAGGAGGCAGGCGACAACGCCAATGCCACCCCTCAGGGGTCCCGGAGACCCCATGTGCCCACAAGTGCAGGCCAGACGCAAGTGGGCAGGGGTGGTGGGAGTGGAGAGCGGCGGAGGCACGAGCCTGACCAGTTGGCTGGGGATCCGGTATTTTCCCATGTCCGTAACATCCTGGACTCATACCGGCAGGACACCACGGGCATGGCCCAGGTTGTGTCCGTCCTCGAGGGGATCAAGGTCCAGCAGGCCCAGCAACATGCGGAGCTAATAGCCTGTCTACAGCTACACCAACGGAGGATGGAGGACAGACAGGCTGAGCAAGTGACGGCGTCCCAGGGGATTCACGCTGAACTCCGTCGGATGGCCGACACCATGGCCGACCCTCCCTGTGCCAGAAGGCGGAGAACATCACCACCCACAGGGAGGGATCATGAGGAGGAGGAGGAAACATCCGACGGAGCATCCCAGACGTCGTCACGGCCTGCTGCTGAGGTTCCCCGCAGGAAGCCGGGTCGTCCACGGAAAGGACCGTGAGGGTGGCTGCTACATCACCATCTCCCAGGACACCTGGCCTGGCACCTGGCCCACTGGAGCAACAGCATCACAGCATCAAGAGACATTCTCTGCCACATGGCCCTGCTGGTCACTGGCTGACCAATGTTGACAAAGACTGTGGCATGGACTTTGAGGATTTCCAATGGCAAGGACACCAACTCCCCTACTGAACTTTGGATTCCCTAATCCCGGAAAGCCCCTCACTTGGCCCCCCCCCCCAATAATAAATCACACTATTAAGAGTAGATGCCTGCTGGTAGCATTATTACCTAACATGTGTCTTGTACAGTCTAAACATGCCTGAGTCATCTGTTCACTTCAACCATCCACACCCTGGGGCCTGAGTCTGGCACAGGACACATGGGTCACAGTTTTCTAGGCAAGACAGACATGGAGCACCATACACACCCGTGATGGTCAGAACCAGCTGAGGGGGTGGCCGAACAACCGTGCTGACAGACACATTGAGTACAGCAACAGTCATGCGCAGAGGTCAGGGATCCTGGCCCGTGTCCTGGGGGGCACCCAGGTACGTGTAGACAGGTGGCAGAACCATGTCCTGCAAGCTTGAGTCCGGTGGATGCAGAGAATGGGGTCATGGACAACGTTGGATGCATGGGGATGGCACATGTCACAATACCCACACAGTCATGGACATCATGCCCATTACACAGTCTCAGCACACACACACAGCTTGCATCTTGCCACTCGACACATTGACACATAGCCACAATCAGGGAATACCATGCCAGACATGCAGGATGCACCGTGCCAACACACCAGCATTGACTGAGAAGAGGCACCTTGGAGGCATAGGGACACCTTTAATAGTCATGTGTTTGGGATTGCAGAGGCAACTTGAAGTACACATGAACACATCATGTGGAGTAACATGTGGCTCCAACACTGGCACCCCCCTTCTGCAGCACAAATGCGTGATAGCCATGGAACTGGCACACAAGTGTCGGATAATAGCTAAATACCCACAGCTGCTCACGGAGAGCCTGCCATACACCATACATCCGCTGATGTGGAAGTCCCACGCCATGTCAAGACAATGTTAACCGTATGTGTCCGAGGGCAGTGTCACACACATTGATGCCTTCATCACAATCCACCATCCCATCACTGATGACTGACAACCAGCCAGCCCATCTATTCAGGTGTACCCAGCTGCATGTCGTGTCCCATGGGGATGCCACATGTCTGCAGAGGACCCAAACCCCGACCGGGGCAGTGTGCACACATCGTGAACAACTGCCACACCCAATACACCCCAGATGCATCCCTTACCCCATGGAGACTTCCAAACGTGTCCGTGCCTGTAACGCTGAGTCAGCCCACGATGCCATGTCCATGAGGAATAGCAGTGCCACAACAATGCAACCAGCAAACGGCATGCGCAGGTACCTGGGGAAGAGAGACACACAAGAAGTCAGCCACAAGAAGCACAGCCACTTGCATGTGCATTTACTCGACACATGTATGTATGACAACATGCTAGGTCACAATTATGCCTGGGGAAATACTACCATCACTGCCACCATCACTCCAGTGACACACCCACACACACCTCTGACCCACGTGCCATACATGCAGGTGGAGACACACATCACAACGCATGCCACACGGGGACCAATGCGTGCACACTCAGACCCTGGTACTCACCACTAAGCAAAGAAGTCGCGTATGAGCCGAGTCCGGATGTCCTCTTGCGGCTCCACATCCTCCACATCACTAGCCCCATTGCCAAGCCCTTCGTCCTCCACGGGTGGATGGTCCTCGTCATCTTGATCCAGGATGAGGGGCACAGCTCTTTCAACTGCCATGTTGTGCAGCATGCAGCAGACCATGAAGATCTTGCAGACCTTCGCCGGGGCATATGGGAGTGCGCCGCCGGTCTTGTGGAGGCACCGGAATCGGCTCTTCAGCATGCCAAACGTCCTCTCTATCACTCGCCTTGTCCGGCCATGGGCGGTGTTGTAGCGGAGCTGGGCCGGCGTGATGGGGTTGCGGAGAGGTGTCAGCAGCCAAGGCATGTTGGGATAGCCAGCGTCCCCTAAATGGAAAGCACATGGATATCGTTAGAACAGGCGAAGCGGTAGTGCTGCTCGGCCAAACAGAATACAGGACAGACAGACTGTACCCACCAACAACACATGCACGTTCGTTGCGCAGCTGCATCATCATATCAGGCATCCCGCTACGCCTCATGATGTAGGCATCGTGTGCTGATCCTGGAAAACGAGCACAGACATGTGAAATCACCATGTTGGACAGACACACCACAAGGGCATTGATGGAGTGGTAGTGCTTCCGATTGCGGTACGCCACCTCCCGTGCGTGTGGTGGTACCAAACCTACATGTGTCCCATCTATGGACCCAATGACATGGGGCATCCCTCCCAGGGCATAGAAACCACGTTTGACCTCAGTCATCTGTTCAGGGGTTGGGAACTTGATGAAGTCATCCAGGTGAATCAACATGGCCTCCAAGAAATCATGCAGCACACCGCTGAACATGCTCTGGGACATGCCACCAACATGAGCTATGGTATATTGGAAGGTACCCGTGGCAAGGAAATGTAGGGCAGCCATTACCTTCAGCTGGGGTGTCAGTGCCGTAGGATACCTGTGCTGCGGTTGCAGGTGTGGTGCCAGTCTCGCCGTCAGCTCCAGAATCAACGGTTGGGTGAAGCGGTAGAGCCGGATCCTGTCATTCTCCTGCATGGTGGCCAAGTCTGGAATTCTTCGGGCAACAGGAGGCGCTCTGCAGTAATTTGGAAGTGACAAGGAAGAGTGAGTGCACTACGAGAACAACTCATGTCTACTGAGCACATGTAAATCTGCCAATACACACATGCCACATAGGGAGTCAGGCATGTGCTACATGCCCAGGACACGTATGGATGCAAGGTGACACTCCTTCCAAGACCCAGCTACACACGGTGATTGAGAACCTCCCCATGCCACGCCATGGGAATAGCTGTGTCCCAGTGCAAGTGCACTGCCCGACGCAAGACAGGAGTGACATACACCCACACATCAGCAGAAGTGTGATGCTGATTGCAGAGACTGGCAGCGGAACACTTGAGCCACAGGTCACATGACATTACACTAGTCCAGCCCACACACCTTGCCATGAAGGTGCACATGTCATGACTCCCCACACATTCCTTGTGAGTTTGCTGACATGGCCTTGTCACGCTACTCCGTGTCCCTTGCATACATGTGCACCTCACATCCGGTAACACATGTGGCATGGTGTTGGGAACAGTGTGCAATGACAATCTACACACAGCCACATGTTGGTTGCTGCAACGGCTGCAGCTTTTGAGGGTGCAACAACATCAACCCGATGGAAATCCCGGACACATATATGGCATAGTCACATTGTGCACTGTGGGTAGTGATGAGTTATGTGTCATGACCCCTGTACCGGGCATCATGGGACACTTCCGTGTGTTGGTGTCCGTGCCATGCCAGTGACGCTCACCCCAAGTGCGCAGTCCCACATGCACACATGTCAAAGGAGTCAAGGGCATGCCTGGCACACATTGCACCCTCACACAGTACACATGTACACATCTCATCATACATCTGGTGCCTTCTCCACTCAGGAGGCATGTTCCACATCACAGCCTGTGACACCTGTGCCCAACACATGTGGTAATGCACAGACGATGCCTTGGTGTCCATTCCTGGACAAGTATGTCCATCCATGGACAAGTATGTCCGCCCTATTCCGACATGTGTGTCGCCTATCACCACAGTGATGTGTAAAATCCGCCGTACTGCTGCTGAGAGGGCCTGTGCATGTTCCCAAATCACTGTGGGAGTGCTGCCGTATGTGTACCCATCGTGATGGCGAGCGTAGATGCGAGTGTACGGTCCGTACCACTACGGGTACGCATACGCGTGCAGACCCATAGTGATAGTGAGCGTAGATGCGAGTGTACGGTCCGTACCACTACGGGTACGCATACGCGTGCAGACCCATAGTGATAGTGAGCGTAGATGCGAGTGTACGGTCCGTACCACTACGGGTACGCATACGCGTGCAGACCCATAGTGATAGTGAGCGTAGATGCGAGTGTACGGTCCGTACCACTACGGGTACGCATACGCGTGCAGACCCATAGTGATAGTGAGCGTAGATGCGAGTGTACGGTCCGTACCACTACGGGTACGCATACGCGTGCAGACCCATAGTGATAGTGAGCGTAGATGCGAGTGTACGGTCCGTACCACTACGGGTACGCATACGCGTGCAGACCCATAGTGATAGTGAGCGTAGATGCGAGTGTACGGTCCGTACCACTACGAGTACGCATACGCGTGCAGACCAAAAGTGATGGAGAGCGTAGGCATGCATGTACGGGCCGTTGCCATGCATTTGGGGTGCCCTAGGGCCCCCACACGCACCGTACCTGTGTGTGATGCTCCAAATTACATGGGGGACAAGTATTAAGGCCTACATGCATGCTGGTTGTCATGGAGACCAAGTTCAAAATTGGAAATTGTTCTGGAAGGTGCACAGCAGAAGTCAGTTGGGATTTGTCTACTTTGTTGCAATGTGTTTGTGGGGCTGACATCATGCAGGAGAATGAAACCGATAGAGAACCCACAGACTGCTAGGTTTGAAGGGATTGGTGGAAACATAGGATGCAAATGTGAGTGACCAATCTCTCTGTACTCCTGTGCATGAGACTGGGCAGAAGGGCACATATAAGGCAGCCAGGTCCCATGAGGGAGCACTTGCCTGCACATCTTTGCATTCGTCGACCCAGCTGCTGCTACTGATTCCCTGGAACCATGTCAAGGGCTGTGGAGAGGACACAGCCATTCACCCTGGAGGAGAACATGGCTCTGCTGGATGTGATCCTCCCACAGTACTCCATGCTGTATGGGCGACCAGGTTATCAGGTGAGTGCATAGGCCACTGCCACAGACTGTCCCTATGTGGTGACTGTGACTTCTGCCATTGCGTCCAGGTGTAACACACATGCCATGTACTGTCGGGGGGGTCCCAGGGGGGGGGTGCCTGATGTCTCCCAGCAGTGCCCTGAGACAGGAGGGGTGGGGGCCTATCACTCACAGCAGTGCCCTGAGACAGGAGGGGTGTGTGCAGAGTCCTCCCAGCAGTGCCCTGAGACAGGAGGGGTGTGTGCAGAGTCCTCACAGCAGTGCCCTGAGACAGGAGGGGTGGGTGTGGAGTCCTCACAGCAGTGCCCTGAGACAGGAGGGGTGGGTGTGGAGTCCTCCCAGCAGTGCCCTGAGACAGGAGGGGTGGGGGCCTATCACTCACAGCAGTGCCCTGAGACAGGAGGGGTGTGTGCAGAGTCCTCCCAGCAGTGCCCAGAGACAGGAGGGGTGGGTGTGGAGTCCTCACAGCAGTGCCCTGAGACAGGAGGGGTGGGGGCCTATCACTCACAGCAGTGCCCTGAGACAGGAGGGGTGGGGGCCTATCACTCACAGCAGTGCCCTGAGACAGGAGGGGTGTGTGCAGAGTCCTCCCAGCAGTGCCCTGAGACAGGAGGGGTGTGTGCAGAGTCCTCACAGCAGTGCCCTGAGACAGGAGGGGTGGGTGTGGAGTCCTCACAGCAGTGCCCTGAGACAGGAGGGGTGGGTGTGGAGTCCTCACAGCAGTGCCCTGAGACAGGAGGGGTGGGTGTGGAGTCCTCACAGCAGTGCCCTGAGCCAGGAGGGGTGGGTGTGATGCACAGTGTGAGCCTAGATCATTGATTGTGACATTGCCATCATTCCACCTGTGTACCCACTGTGGCACGTACTGCTTTTTCCCTCACCAGGGGATGATGTCCCTATGACAAAGGTGCAATGCGTTGGCTGCATGACATGCCTTGTTGTTACCAGCTAATTTGTACCCATATGTCTCTCTGTGACATGTGGCTGGTGTATTGATGTGGTGTCACTTGTTCCTCCTCACAGGTAGGCGCCACTGCCAAGGAGCAGATCTGGCTGACCGCCGTCAGTGCCGTGAGGGGTGTGGATGGTCGGAGGCGGCGCCTGGCCCAGGTGAGGAAACGCTGGCAGGATATCCGGTGCTGGACGCGGAGGATTGCACGGCTCCTGCTGGGGGACTCACCTGAGAGCCACAAGAACCGCGGCCGCCGCCGTCTGAGCCACCTCCACAGGCGTGTGCTGCCGGTGGTCTTTCCAGACCTGGAGAGGCGCTTACAGGCGATGCAGCAGCCGGAAGGGGGTAGGTACATGTGTGTTTGTTGTGTGTCACCGGCATTTGTAAGGGCACAGTAGCATGAATCCACTGGCAGGGTTTAAAGGTGCTGTGCAGATCCTGTTTGGCCCAGTATAGCGCTGTGCCCCTGCCACCCTTCCCCTCCTTGCAATGTGTTCCCTGGTCTGTGTGTAGTCACTCCTTCCCAGGGTAATGTAGGCTGGCGCTTTGTCCACGGGAACAATGTCTGTAGCATCATGTGTGGGGGTGGTGTGTAACAGGTTGTGGGACCTTGCCTGTGCACTGTCAAGTTCACTGCATGTGGGTTCCATGTCAGTTGGCACTGATGCTGACTCCAGACATGGGAGTTGGTCTCTCATGTGTCATGCCTTACAGCGCGCATGTCCTATGTAGTGGCCTGTGACATGATGTGCATGACTGTGCGATACACATAGTGCAGGGATGGTGACGTGTGTTGCTGTCATTACCATTCAGTAGCATGTAGTTGCGTGCCCACTACTGTCCCCTGGGGCACCTTTTCCTCAGTGGTGTATGTGTCATCATGAACGTGGCCACTGTCAGTGTCTACAGCGTAAGTTGTGCTCTGTGCCATTGTCCCCTGTCACCATGTATATAGACGTGCTAATTTGTACAGGTGTCCACTGTGCAGCCTGACCTGATTGTCCTTCTTCATACTCACAGTTGCCAGTGCCTGTGTGTCTTGTTATACTCATCTGAGGATGGGCACTGGTACCTCATTATTTGTACAGGCGCACCTTGGCTGTTTGGCGTCCAATCTTGCTTTTTGCCTGCCCCTGTGTGTATCACCCAGACCATGAGATGTTGGTGCCACCTGTGTCTCCACAATTTGCCTCGTGTAGGGTCTTGTTGGGGCGGGCAATGCCTATGTGTTAAATCCTGATTACCACTTGCTGGGTCTGGGCAGTGTGTGATGTGCCTGGACACACACGCAATGTGCAGTGACCGAGTCATGTTGTGCATGTTTTCAGCATTACCTGTGCAGCATGTGTCTCAAGTTCATGGATATGGTCCCTGGTCATCGGTATTTTCGCAAACGCTGTGTGGTGCAGATGCAGTGCTGGATTGTCCCCAGGACCTGGGTGCTATGTCAGACTCCTTTTCCTGTGTTTAGCTATTGTCTCATGCTCTCCATGGTATTTCAGTGGCATGGTGGCTCAACCAACTGTGTGTTGCATGCCCTACATCGGTACCCTGTTCAGTAGATGTTAGGGATCTTCCTTTTCAGGCCATGCAATGTTACCTATGTAGATTGGACTCATGTGACAGATGTGTACAGGTGTCTGAATAATTTCTGTCTCTCCACCCTGCCCACAGCATCGTCGGGGGACACAGAGGGAGACATGGACACAGACCAGGCGGAGGGACCGAGCACCAGTGCCAGCCGTGACATCGGGGCTGGCACATCGAGTGGGACAGAGGCGGAGGAGAGTGTGGCCGAGGACCTGTCGACTGGCACATCAGACTACGAAGCTGACAGGTCCGGGGACGATGTCTCCGAGTGGGCGGAGGCTGCACCAGCAGCTGGAAGCGGAACAACACCTCGCACCGCCCCCTCAGTTTCCACCAGCCGCCTCCCACTTGCTCGTGTCCCTTCCCAGCGTGCCCGGTCACAGCATGTCTCCTTCCTGCCAGGCACTGCGCCCCCTGCCCCTGTCTCCACTGCTGCCGCCAATGCAGAGTCTGTGGACATCCAGCGGCAACTGCAGGTTGGTCAGGCTGCGATCCTTAATGTCCTCCATGCCCACGGCAAAACCCTCACCAACATCGAGGCTTTCTTGGAGGGCATTCATTCATCGCAGGCTGACCAACGCAACTTGCTGAGGTCCATCGACTCCACACTGACTGCAGCAGTGGGTCTCCTGCAGCGCGACCTCCCCCCACCTACCCCTGCCCCATCCACACTTCCCACTCCCATGCCTGTCACACGTACACCCAGACGTCGGCATGCACCCACATCAACGGACACGGGCACCACACCAGCAGGGAAGGTCCACCGCACTCCTCCTGACACGCACACACAGGGTGAGGTAGGCACACCCACTGGGTCGGGGGGCAAACGTGTGACACGCAGCCATAGTGGGAGTCCGCATTCCACCCAGTCCACTCCCTCCAAATCCCCTCCCCTCAGCTCTCCTGGCCACATCTCCCCCAAGGACTCCTTCATGGCCGCTCTGTCCCTGAGCCCCACAGTTACACCACCACGCAAGCGGTCACGGAGGTCCCCGGTCAGGGTGGTTGAGTCTCCCCCCCTGTCTCCACCCTCCCCCGGTGGCGCTGCGACCCATCCCTCTGACCCCCCCCCCTCCTTGGGGCCTGAGGTCCCTTCGGGTGCAGGGGACTCCCTGGATGACCTTGCAAAGGTGTGTAGTGCCATCCTGGCCTCCGCCTTTGGCACTGACCCACCCCCTGTGGTGGACTCCTCCATCCCTGCACCCACAACGCCGCCCCTTTGCCCTGATGTCCCTGCGGTGCCTGTTGCTCCCCCCCCCCCTGATGCCCTCACCAGTGTGGAAGACGATGCCATTTGACTGTGCAGGCAAGGTAGGGGACACGCATCCCACTGTGTCCCCCATCCAGCTGAGAATCATTGACTGCCCTATGGGCTTTGTGAAGATTGAACTGCCTGCGATCCACGGACATTGTGCTCCTGCAGAATAAAGCTTAATTTTGTTTTCATTATCACACTACTGCTATGCTGGTATTGGTGTTGGTGGGGCTGCTACATGGTTTTGGGTGGTGTGTAAGGGTTTGGGTGTGTGGGATATGTAGTAGTGTACTGCTCATTGGTGGGACCCTGTGATCTGTGTGCCATCACAAGGTGTTGGCTAACTTTCTTTGTTCATGTAGGCAGTTACTGCATGGTGCACTTGTCCAAGGGTGTATTCCTTCCTCTGTGTACCCAGCTTTCTTCCCTGCAGGGTGTTCCCAATGTTTAGCGCAGAGCTGTGTCTACATGAGCTGTGTGTGTGACGGAGCCCTTCTACTTTGGCCATGCATGCAGGGCCATGTCTCCACCTGCGACAATCGTGGCATCCTTGGTGATCACTGTACTTGTGTGTGGAGTCTGTTGACATGAGTTCATGGGGACATGTTCCCTTGTAGCCAGTATGCATGTGGATAATTCTGGCCTCACACACATGTGTTACACCCCTCCAGTCTCAGGGCACTGCTGGGAGGACTCTGCACCCACCCCTCCTGTCTCAGGGCACTGCTGGGAGGACTCCACACCCACCCCTCCTGTGTCTGGGCACTGCTGGGAGGACTCTGCACACACCCCTCCTGTCTCTGGGCACTGCTGGGAGGACTCTGCACACACCCCTCCTGTCTCTGGGCACTGCTGGGAGTGATGGGCACCCACCCCTCCTGTCTCAGGGCACTGCTGGGAGGACTCTGCACCCACCCCTCCTGTCTCTGGGCACTGCTGGGAGGACTCAGCACCCACCCCTCCTGTCTCAGGGCACTGCTGGGAGGACTCCACACCCACCCCTCCTGTGTCTGGGCACTGCTGGGAGGACTCTGCACCCACCCCTCCTGTCTCAGGGCACTGCTGGGAGGACTCTGCACACACCCCTCCTGTCTCTGGGCACTGCTGGGAGTGATGGGCACCCACCCCTCCTGTCTCAGGGCACTGCTGGGAGGACTCTGCACCCACCCCTCCTGTCTCAGGGCACTGCTGGGAGGACTCTGCACACACCCCTCCTGTCTCTGGGCACTGCTGGGAGTGATGGGCACCCACCCCTCCTGTCTCAGGGCACTGCTGGGAGGACTCCACACCCACCACTCCTGTCTCAGGGCACTGCTGGGTGGACTCTGCACACACACCTCCGATTTCTGGATATGTGCGCTTGGCACATACACGGTGGGGTTACGCACACTGCATTAGAGGTGAGGGTACGAGTCTACTGACACTGGTGTGGTGGGGGTACGCTCCGTACGTCCGCGGGTGTGGGTACGGGTCGTACTTACACTGTTGGGCAGGGGGGTACGCTCCTTGCATTCGTGGGTGGGGGTTCGAGTCGTCCTTACACTGTTGGCATGGGGGGTACGCTCCATGCATACGCGGGTGGGGGTACGGGTCGTACTTACACTGTTGGGCAGGGGGGTACGCTCCTTGCATTCGCGGGTGGGGGTACGGGTCGTACTTACACTGTTGGGCTGGGGGTACGCTCCGTACGTCCGCGGGTGGGGGTACGGGTCGTACTTACACTGTTGGGCAGGGGGGTACGCTCCTTGCATTCGCGGGTGGGGGTACGGGTCGTACTTACACTGTTGGGCTGGGGGTACGCTCCGTACGTCCGCGGGTGGGGGTACGGGTCGTACTTACACTGTTGGGCTGGGGGTACGCTCCGTGCGTCCGCGGGTGGGGGTACGGGTCGTACTTACACTGTTGGGCTGGGGGTACGCTCCGTACGTCCGCGGGTGGGGGTACGGGTCGTACTTACACTGTTGGGCTGGGGGTACGCTCCGTACGTCCGCGGGTGGGGGTACGGGTCGTACTTACACTGTTGGGCTGGGGGTACGCTCCGTACGTCCGCGGGTGGGGGTACGGGTCGTACTTACACTGTTGGGCTGGGGGTACGCTCCGTACGTCCGCGGGTGGGGGTACGGGTCGTACTTACACTGTTGGGCTGGGGGTACGCTCCGTACGTCCGCGGGTGGGGGTACGGGTCGTACTTACACTGTTGGGCTGGGGGTACGCTCCGTACGTCCGCGGGTGGGGGTACGGGTCGTACTTACACTGTTGGGCTGGGGGTACGCTCCGTACGTCCGCGGGTGGGGGTACGGGTCGTACTTGCACTGTTGGGCTGGGGGGTACGCTCCTTGCATACGGGGTGGGGGTAGGGTCCGTACATATCCGTCCCCACGCTATGTGATGTTTGTGCGGCCCGTACCCAGGCCTTTGCCACGTGGGTGCGATCCGTCCCGCCATTGTTGGGGTGACGTGTGTGGGCGTGGTCCGACTCGTACCCACGCTCTTCAGGCGTGGGTACGGGA
Source organism: Triturus cristatus (assembly GCF_964204655.1). Taxonomy (NCBI): domain Eukaryota; kingdom Metazoa; phylum Chordata; class Amphibia; order Caudata; family Salamandridae; genus Triturus; species Triturus cristatus. The sequence goes on along the minus strand of NC_140584.1, from coordinate 504,672,725 downwards.
CGTACCTGTCTGGTTGTGTTGCCGGTTCGCGTGGTGACGGACTTCCGTTGTGGCGGTCGCTGGATTATCAGGACACGCCCCCACCCCCTCGTGGTGACCAGGGCATGGGAGTCAGGTATGTCCAGGCCATGTGTAGTGTGTCACTCATGTGGTTGTTTTGTGGCCTGCCCTGGTCGTGCCACCCCCACCCCACCCCACTTTCCCCCCTCCCTTAGTTATTCTGACCTTCTGCGGCGTCTGCGTCGTAACCTGTAGAGGAGGTGTACTGCTATGAGGGCAGGGATGACTCGTAGGTTCGGGTCCATGTCTGTCCGTCGCGTACTGGTACTCCTTGCTCGCGTCGTCCTGTCGCGTACGGGTCCTCCTTGATCGCGTCGTCCTGTCGCGTACGGGTCCTCCTTGGTGGCGTCGTCCTGTGTGTCCGTCACGTACTGGTCCTCCTTGTTCGCGTCGTCGTCTGTCCGTCGCGTACTGGTGGTCCTTGTTCGCGTCGTCCTGATTTCCCGGCAGTTTTTGGCTGCCACAAAATATTCACCGTGCGGGGTGACGTCGGTGCGAATCGTGATTCCTGGGTCGTGAATGGCTGGCTGCGTGCGTCCCGACGTCAGGTCGGCGCTTTCCCGGATCGCATTGGTAGGTGTTTTTTGTTCGGTCGGTCTTTTTTACGATTCGTACGGTAATGGTGTACCCGTGCGAATCGTGATTCCATGTTTGTATATTTTGACGACCGGGTACGCGTCGGACGGAGAATATGCTCCGTCCGACGGTTCGTACCCGGTTTTTAACGGATTGTGATCGGCACCCAAGTGTTCTACACTTCTCTGTTCCGACTGGCCTCCTAATAAAAACTGTACCTCACTTGTGTGGCTGGGTGTAGTCCCCGTGATACAAACATGAACCAAAGGCATCACATTTCACCCAGCAAAATCACATTTTCATTTTTTTTTTTACAATTAGGGTATTTGAGGAATTTGGGAACTATCTCTGCTGCCACCCAGGGAATCTACCCAGTCCCAGATATTTTTGAAAACTTGACACCCTGAGAAGTCCAGATATGAATTGTGTGGTCTCCATGACTGTTTATTTACTAAGAAGACCCTGCAAAGCTCACTTTTTGGCTAAAATCCTATGAGATAAAGTTCCAGAAGCTGTGGGGATCCCAAAAATTCCTACTGCAGTGTTCCCCCACTACTTCCACTAAAAATTGTACACCATTAGTGTGGTGGGACTAAGCGCCCATGATACAAAATGCTCTAAATCACAAGATGTGGATACATCAAAAAATCTGAGAGAAAAATGACCCAGTTTGACAAAGTAGATAACGGGGGATTTTTGCGCATGGTTGCCCGACATCCAGAAAAACCTGCCAAATTCAGATATTAAAACTAGCCACCCAGTGGAGTTCAGGATGGAGTGATTTGCCTGGATCTCACTATGGTTTTTTTTTTTTTTAGCTACAAGCCCTGGCAAACCTCAGACTTTGGAAAAAACACACATTTTACTCACATTTCTGTGATGTAAAGTATCATAGATCTGTAGAGATCCTCCACAAATTTTCTACTGTGAGAAAAAGGTTGTTGGTTGACTGGAGTGTGAGCCCTTGTCAAGCAGTAACCACAATACTTGTCAGGGTGAGGCACAAGCCATCCCTAAATTAACCTGTGCTCAACCCTCTGGCAGTTTGGCACAATTCAGTCAGGCTTAACTTAGAGGCAATTTCTAAAGTATTTGTGCAACACGTCAAACAGCAATAAAGAGAAAACACCACACAAAAAGGATTCCACACCAGTTTAGAAAAATAGAGCAGAATCTAATAAATAAACAATGACCAAAATCAGTTGAACCGGAGTAATTAATTTTTAAAGATTTTAGTGAAAATAGCGGCAAAAGCACAAAGCACCTACTTGATTTATCTGGTTGCGCTGGACTGGATCACTGTCACGCTTTCAGGCTGACTGCAATGGAGTGCAGGTGCTCCACAGTCACCAGTTTAGGCCAGCTGAAGTTTGCCTTCTCAAAATCATGCCAAGAGTCCCATTCACGTTGGAGGGGGACAATGAGGAGAAATAAGAGCTTTGCAGGAGGCTGTCAGTGTAGCATGAATAACAGGCCAGCATTGTGGGTGAGCGTTGCTGGAGCTTCGTGTTTGTGGTCCCTCGCTAGCAGTCAATGCTGTAGCGAGAAGAGATGGCTGCTGGAGCTTTGCGTTGAACCATGGTGCGAGTGGCTGAGTCTCAATGCGATTGGGCACTCTCATGGTTCCAATGAGCCCAAAAGTTTGAATTCAGCTCCTGGACATAAGGGGTGCCAACTAGGGCTCAGGAACTCAGTGCTGGTGGGTCCGGGCTGGTGCAGGATATTGTGGAGCCTAATATGTCCTTGAGGCTCAGATCAGGAGGCCAGAATACTAGCCCTTGGAAACACTCAGGTGTCTTGGGTTCAAGGATGAAGTTGCAGGTAAAACTCTCTGTTCACCCTGATAAGAGGGCAGAAGACAGCTGGTCAGCACAGCAGGGAATCAAGTCATTCAGAGCAGCAGTCATTCCTCCTGGCAGAGCATCAACAGGTCCAGAAGTGTACTGAAGAGCTGGTGTGTGTGGGCCAGCATTTATAACCAGTTGTGCCTTTGAAGTGGAGAGAAGCTTCTAGAGGCATGTTTTTGAAATGCACACGTGCCCTGCAGTCCTGGCCCTGCCTCTAGACTAACTACAGGGAGTATGCAAGCCTTTTTTATGAAGTCAAGACATAGCCTATTCAGGTGGGATTGGGCCCAGCTCCTCACTCCCATCCTGCCAGTGATGGCTCACTCACTTCCTAAGCTCCCCATTGTGTGTGGCTGCCTAGGAAGTATACACAAAGCCCCAGATACAGGCTAAAGGCCCCAAGTGGCATTTTCACAATTGTAACTTAAAACTTGACTTCACCATAAGGTAGGATTTTAAATTCCAATTCCAGAGACACCAAACATGGAGTGAATACCTGTTCCTATTTGGAAATTGAATTACATTTATAAAATGCAAAAGGTAATTCTAGTATTATCCTATGGGAGAGGTAGGCCTCGCAGTAGTGAAAAACCAATTTTAGAGTTTTCCACCACCAGGACATGTAAAACTTAAATATATATATCTTACTTTTTAAATTCATTACACCTGGCCCTCTGAGCTGTTGAGGACCTACCCCAGGGTTGGCATATGTGTATTAAAAAGGAAGGTGTGGGCCTGGCGAAAGGTTTACTTTGGCAGGCTGATATGGCAGTTTAAAACTGCACACACGGATGCTGCAATGGCAGGCCTCAGACATAATTAAAGTGCTACATTGGTGGGTGGCACAATCAGTGCTGCAGGCCCACCAGTAGCATTTAATTTACATGCCCTGGGCACAAGTAGTGCCACTTTATTAGAGACGTACAAGTACATTAAAAATGCCAATCAGGTATAATCCAATCTAGCATGTTTTAAGGAGAGACCACTGGCACTGTAGCACTGGTGAGCAGTGGTAAATTGCAAAAACAAAGGCAGCATAAACAGGAGGTCTGAAAGCAAAATGCTAGGAGGAAAACAACACCAAGGATGCCAGATCTAGCACATATCATCCAGAATTGCCACACTTGTCCTGATAAGAAATTGTACCCCACTTGTTTGGGTGGGACCAGCCCCAGAAAAGTCCCGATAACAACATGGACAGATCAAATTTTGTAACTCAAAACAAACCCTTTTTTGCAATGTGATTTGCTGTGGAATTTGAGTTTTGTCTTGGCCACCATCCAGGGAACCCTACTAAAACCAGACAGTTCTGAAAACTATACATCCGGGGGAGTGCAGAAAGGTGTGACTTGCGTGGATTTCACAATATTGTTTTGCCTAGATGTCCTTATAAGAACCTTAATCTTTGGCTAAAAACGCACATTTTTCTCATGTTTCTGAAATCCGCAAGGATCGACCAATTTCCCAACACCAAGTATTCCCCCACTTAACCTGATAAACACTCCCTCCTACATGTGAGGGTGAGGTCAGTGCCTGTGACAGGAAAGATTCCGTAATGCATCATAGTATTGTCAAATGTTTCCACTCTGAACTAACCAAAATCAGTTGCAGTATGTAATACTAGCAGAGCTCTAGAACCAGTGAATGTAGGAAATTCACAGTTTTTGCAACAACTCGCCAGATTTTTACAGTTTTTCTGGACCCTATTTTAATAGTAATAGGACTCTGCATACTGTGACACTGCAGTGCCACATTGCATGTAGTCTGGCAATAAATGGTATTGATAAACTTGATCCCAGCCAGTTGGTCTATGTAACTGTCCTGTAACACCAATAGAAATGGCTCAAATAATGCACCTGTGCTATGGACGTTACAAGCCAAATTTTGGACGCATTGAGTTACACCACTCAATTTTGTTACAAAAGAAAGAATGCTTGTCTTGAACACTCACTGTCGCTTCCCAGTCCCAAGACGCACTAACGAGCGACCTGTATGTTCACCAACTTGTGATATTGCGTTTAGAAATGATATGCCAATGGATTTGCTGCTGTTGGTAATTCTTTTAATGATAGTTGCATAACCTATTATGCTTCTCCATTAACATTGAAATGCCATCTCACAAGATGACCATTTCACCAATAAAATCCAATTATACCATCCACTAGTTCTGAAGACCCAATGTATTTCAGCCCAAACGACCCTTCATCAGGGGTATCTTTAATAAAGCAAATAATTTATATAGCATAATGAGAACCACATATCTTCCAAATTAACAAAAGAAATATTGCAGTGAGCCAGGTGCAACTTCACCCCATGATAGGCACTAATAAAGTGAAAAAACAGTTAGCTGTCATATATGACTGATGCCAATTTACCATTTAACCAAAATGCTCAAAGTGAAATTGACACCTCACACACACATGATATGCTGAAATAAAAACTAAATCTAAAAAATGGAATTCCAACAAGTACAACATGTAATCATGCATATTACACTGAATGTCAAGCTCATTCCTGTTGGTGCATATCAGATGCTTGTAAAGCCCATGCAAACAGAGCTCTGTTAATGACATCAACTAACCACCGCACTTAATATTCCTTTGATTTGATTTTGATCCGTATCATGTCACAGAGGTTACTGCATGCATCCACATTTGTTTAGCGAAATTGAAATACCATAGATTATGCATGATTACACGTTGCACTTGTTGGAATTCTATTTTTTAGATATTATTTTTATTTCAGTATATTACATTTGAGGTGTCAATTTCACTTTGAGCATTTTTGTTATATGGTTACATTGGCATCATTGTCATCGTTCATGTTAGAAACTGGGTTTCTGGGAGCTCAAGGTCCTACAAACTGTCCAAGATGACCAAGAGGCCAGCGCAGCACAGGGCCTTAGAAATCGCATGGATGAAGTGGGTCATAGTGGACAGCAGACCGTGTCGGAGAGAACTCCAACCTCAGTATGAGCCAATCTCATAAATGTTTGCAATGCCACCACCTTTCTGAAACCACCACCACCTTTTGATATTGCAAAAAAGCTAAATATTGGTGACAGATGGACTACTTGGATAGAGACATTTGATGATTACATTGATGCAATAGAAGAAGCAGTAACAAGAAGATGATTAAATACCTCAAGAATCTTGCTGATGAATGTGAAAAAGGAGTCAAAAAGAAAATGCCCTGAGCTGACGAAATGACATACTGTCAAATCAAAACAACCTTGAATCACAAGTTCAAACCAATGCCAAATGTAGATTACAAGAGGTACATTTTCAGTCAAGAATGACAAATAGTGGACTAAACCATCGACAAATTTGTTGAGAGACCGGATACGTTCATCAAACACTGTAAGTTCAATTAATTTAATTATGAGGAAGCTATACGTCTCAGTGTTATTGACAGATGCCTGTCAGATTCATTCAGATGATGAATGCTGAGAGAAACTTCTAGTCTGATGTTAATTCTCATGGCTGACAGAGCTGAAGAGAATGACAGTCGACAAGCTGCTGACATGGAGGCCAGAGGTGCCCATATTGAGTCAGTCATGAACATGAAATGTAAGCCAAAGTACAAAGCAGAAGGCCACAGATTGTCCACAGAAACAGAAGTTGAGCTTCACATGTGGATTTTTGTTTCCACATGAAGGTAAATGTTCCACCATTAGATAGATCTACAAAGACATGAGAAAGAGAACGATTTTGTACCAGTTTGCCAGGTGAAGGAAAAAGTAAGTGCGTCTGGCACAAAGGCAAAATGGCGACCCAAATGCTGCAGAAGTGACATTCAAAGTGCACCCACGAGGCCAAGCAACTACACCAGTTGAGGCAAGTCGACAGAAAAGTCGATCATCATCTAAGTCATCGTCAAACAGTTCTTCAGTGTCAATGTCAAGTCAAAGTGAAGCAGATGGATGCACAATGTTTATCTCAGAAACACGTGCACCGCCTGTGAAGAGAAATACGGGTCAAAGAAAAAAAGACATGGAAAACCACCAAACTCATTAAAACATTGTCCGAAGGTAACACTAAAAGTAAACAGTTGCTCAATAACTTTTATTATCGACAGTAGTATATCCATAAACATTATACCTGAGGAGAAATACAGTGAACTATCTCTATTGCCACGAGTTACGCCATCGAAAACCAAAGTGTATACATGAGCTGCATTAATGCCATTAAAAAGTCAAGGTTCATTTGTAGCAATGATGAAACACATTAAAACAAAAGTACAAGCACCCATTCATGTACTTCAAGGTATGACATCAGTGCTTGTTTACTCAGCTTCTACACAGCTGCTGATATGGGACTGATATCAGTGAACTATACATGCATGCTCATCACGAAATAGTAAGTCAGTTCCCTTCATTATTTTATGGGTTAGAAAACCGCAAAACTCTGAAAATACAATTACATATTAATGAGGACGCCCGTCCTATTGCTCAAAGACACAGATAAATTGCATTTCATCTACAGGATACTAGTGTAAAAAAACTTGAATCCTTACTCAAGATTGATATCATTGAGCATTTCATTGGTCCAGCACTATGGGTTTCTCCCATAGTGGTAGTACCCAAAAAGGACAGTGAAGGAGCTGTAGACATCTATGTTGACATGCATCAAGCGAACAAGGCAATCAAAGGAGAATGACATCCAGGTCCTCACATTGCCGATATGATAACACAGTTGAATGGCGCAAAGGTCTTCTCTCACCTTGATTTGAATAAAGGATATCATCAGTTGGAACTTGAGGAGAATTGCAGGTACTTTACAACCTTTTCTAAACATATTGGTATGTGTCTGTCCATTATAAATTACTACATTTCAGTTTGTCATCAGCTGCAGAGCATTTTCAAGATGTTATTCGACGTATCATACAGACTGTCATGTCACGCAAGTGTGTCTTTTGCTCACTGATGCAGGTTTAACTTTAAATGCTGAGAAATGTGAATTTCATAAGACAAACCTAAAATTCTTTGGCCATATATATTCTGATGGGGGTATGACCTCCAATACAGCTAAAGTGCAAGCATTGTCAACAACCAATTCTCCCTCAAGATGTTTCCATGTTACGTTCATTCCTTGGCGTGGTCAGCTATTGCTTTGTATACATACAAGACTTTGCCACTGTAAGTGCTTCTTTAAGAGACTTGGCGAAAGAATGCTTCCTTTCATTGGTCACATGAATGTGAGCAAAGCTTCAAGAAAGTCAAACAAGCTACTGAAAATGCTACTGAAAGGGTATACTTTGATCCAAAGCTTCATATTGAGGTTCTTGGTGTCTCTAGTCCCATTGGGTTAGGTGCAATCCTTGCATAGCACAGTGTACACCCAAATGCTCGAAGACATATTGTGGCATATGCAAGCAAAAGTTTGTCCCAAACTGAACATTCTTATTCACTACCTGAGAAAGAAAGTTCAATAGTGGTGTGGCCTTGTGAACATTTCCACGTATGCTTATATGGAAAGCCTTTCACGCTTGTGACAGATCATCAAGCATTGTTGACCATCTTTGGCAAACCAAAGGCAAAGATGAACCCTTCTCATGAGTGCCTCTACTGTGGCATGGTACCCATTCCAAGATGGCTGAAGCCTGCATTAATTTCATTGTGAAATCAAGCACACCAGCTGCTGCCATTTCCTTGGAACAAATTGTCACTGCCACAAGTCAAGTTAGTGACATGTTAAAACTAAAAGACATTATTACAAATCAGTCTTGGAACCTGCATTCTCGAGTGACAGAGAATACCAGAAGTTTAAAAATGTGAAAGATGAACTGTCCATTACTTAAGAAGGCATTATTTTAAGAGATTTGAGATTTTTATTCTCAGAGAGTCTGTGACAGCAGATAATTGAAGTGTCTCACAAAATGATCTCTCAGAGACTGAGTCTGGTTTCTTCACCTCAATGAGAGAGTTGAAAGAGAATTGAAGGACTTCCTTTCTTCGAAAACCACTCAACATGCTTCACACATATCAGAGTTGCCAAAGCATGTATGGGAAAGATTTGTTGTTGACTTCTCCGGTCCTCTTGACAATGGACTACATCTGATGGTGATTGTTGATGAATACTCCTGTTTTCCATTTATAGAAGAACTCTCATCTATCACTCAAGAGTCATTGAGAGTGTAACTTCATCTTTGCAACAAGGGTTACTTTTGACAGTCGTGAATTGAGAGACTTTCTCAGTCATCTTATTGTGAAGTTCAGAAGAGCACACCTCTTTGGGCACAGGCCAATGGCCTTGTCGAACGTTTCATGGGTATCCTAAGAATACTGTTCAGTGTGCTGTATTGGAAAAGCTTAACCTTAAAACTGTCTTGAATTCTACCCTTTAAGCTTACCATTTCACCCCTCACTCAATCACAGGTAAAAGCCCTGCAGCCTTGATCTTTGGGAGAGCCACGACGACCAAGATACCTCAGTGGACCAACAGAAGATCAAGTACTGAGGAAGAAACCTGTGTAAAAGACTTGGTTCATAAAAGGAAAATGAAGCACTATGCAGACAAGAGCTAATATTACTTTCACTAGAAATAAAAGTGCTTATCTGTTAGTCTAGGAAAAGAAAATCTGATGCTCCATTCAATGCTGAGCCCTTTCATGTTGTAATCATCAAAGGACACATGGTGACTGCCCAATGTCTTGGAAGTCCATCACACAGGATTCTTCGCATTTCCGACATGTGGCTTATCGCTCATCAGGCATTGATATCAACGTCGAGACTGGGTCTGAAAGGACAATTGAAAACCCCTTGGCTGTCGCTGTTCCATCATCATCAACGCAGATCACAGACACTTCTGCCACCTGTCCCCAAATTCCGATGATACGATCAGGACGTGTGATCAGAGAACTACAAAGACTCATTTAAGTGCTTTGATTGTGTGTATATATATTATATATATGTCTTTAAAAATTCTACATTTTTATTTAACAGAAGGGGAGAGTTGGTGTCATGTGAGTAAGCAACGATGAAATCTTTTCAGCTCCAGATGGACTCCGTGGAAGTTCAGTGGGACCATGCACAGAAAGTATTCAACCTTGTGGAGTCCTGCCCATCTACAGCTTCCAGCCTTGTCATACTGGAGAATTTTGACTTCCAAAATAGTGAATATGTCCAATGGTAAAACCTTGGACTAGGTTGAGGCAGCAAATCTTTCCGACCCATGAGGCAACCTTTGCAGATATGAAATCCAGTTTTGTCCTGCTTGGAGGTTTTGGCACCAAAATTAATGGCCTCAATGAGAGCTCAATAGCAGTATATCTGAATTTGGGGGTACCTCGCCGACCACAGGCTTCGACCTTGCCTGACCAGGATGACATGGTTGGTGTAGTAGACCTCTGCAGCATCATGGTTGGCCTGAAATCATGTCTAGATCCCGGTCAACTGTGGGTTTGATTGGCGCTTTACTTTATCTTCTTACTTTTTGCAATAAAACTTTGAAAATTCATTATTCCATTTCCCTCTAAACCTAATTTTTTTTATCTTGTTGTCATTTCTTTCACTATATATTTCTGTATTTTTCTAAATTAGTTTCGGAATTTCAATGTGTTGAATTGTTGTTGCTGCTTGAACTTTACACACACGTCTTTGGGGCTTGGCTATTGCTTGTGCTGTAGCTGGCTGGGGCTGGGAAGACATTTGTGTTTGATCTAACCAGAGTGGTTTTATTAGGCTGGAACACAAATTTTAGAATTTCTTCCACCTCCTAAATTTTTAACTCTGTTCCATACAGTGAAGAAAATTCCAGTTCTGGGTAATCAGGAAGATCAAAAAAAGAACATAAAGGTTGCGTTGACAGTTGTTCAAATGAACTTGAAGGTAGAAAAGGAGGACAGAGAGAAGGTGAAGGATTGATGTCCTGCATTAACACCAGAATCTGTCCAACACAGTTTTGGAAGTCCTACCATCTTTGTCTGCATTCTGGTTTGACTTCCTGGCCAGGATATTTAGCCAACAGAATCAAAAGGGACCTGTAGGTCCCTGGTTCTTCTGATTATATTGCCAAATTGAATCTTCAATGTAGTTATATTTTTATAACAATATTTTTATTTGGTTTTACAAAAATAAACAAGTATAATAAAAGATGGAACAACACCCAGCATTTTTACCACAAATGAATCTCTCCTACTCACCTCTTACTTGTAAAGACTGAGGGCTTTATTTAATTTGCCAACAAAAATGTTATCAAAATTGATAACCTTTACTGTTATGTTATTAAAATAAATAACATTTATTGTTACAGGAATTTTATTATATTCAAAGTAGATTATTAAATATTTTCTTAAAAAAGAAATACTAAAGGCCTCATTTACAAGGCCTTAGCGGCACTTGTGCACCACCAGATCGTCACTTTTTTTGACGATACGGTGGTGCAGTGTGCCACAGCATATTTACTAGGCCACGCAAAGCCACTTTACATCACTTTTCATGACCTTGTAAATATATGCCCATTTCACGCATGAAAGGGGCATTCCATGGGTGTCACTGTGGGTGTTTTCATGCAACACCCATGGAATCTGAAGCATTCCCAGATTTCTGAAGAATCGTGAACCTTGGAATGTGTTAGATTCAAATGCCACCCCAGATGTGGCGTTAGGGAGGTGCAACAAGGAGAAATATCCTTATTTCTCATGTGTGCTGCATAATGCAAAAGAAATTGCCTCCATTGATTGATTCTGTGTAGAAAAGTTTTCCTCCCTACACAAATTCAATCATCCCCACAATGCAGGAACCCTTGCAACATTGTGCAAGGGTGTCTGCGTTGGTGCTAGGCTGCTTTATTGGTGCCGGTGAAGGGGTCAGTACAGGAATACAATGTATTCTTGTACATACAGCACATCCCTTCACTTTTAGAATGAAGCAGCGCAGCACTGCAAAATTGCTTGCGGCACCACCCTGCACCACTTTATTGTGAATGAGGCCATATATATATAAGAATAAAAACATGTTTTTTTTAGATTTTTTTAACATTAAATCGAATTTGTTTAGCTATTTTAAATAATTTAATTTAATGTAACATTATTTTCTATGAGGTTTTGTTTTTAGTCCTTGCATCCATTTCTTTCCATGGGACGGTGTTGCAGTACCAGTTGTTGGCCATATGTGCTGCTTGACTTACTTCTGTTCTGAACTGAGTACATTTACTACTGTTCTGGGTCTTTTTTGGCTGTGGTAACTTTACAAGTCTGTGAATAGGAATGGTCTTTATTTTTTGTGGGTAGGTGGGTGCACACCCCTCCCTAAAGCCCTTTCAAACAATCCCTTAACCACAACTTACTCTTCCCTAAACCCCTTCTATTTTGTAGTATGTACACTCTGGTAAGTATACCCTATTTTTAAACTACTCCCACATTTACCACCAAGTATTGAACTTAGTAAATATGTGATGATCTTCTCATAGAAAGGATAAGAAAGGTGGTTTGTGAATAGCATTTTGTAGTACTTTAGTAATTCTACTGTAGTGAAGTGAAGTGTTTACAGCTCTTTAAAGGTCAACTTACATTGTAAATAAAGGCAAACCTGAAATCAACATTTAGATGATGTGGTCCGAAGAATGTTAGTCACTATAAGATACCATGAAAATATTCTTTACATGTGCAACTGGGGCCTTCTTTTGAGGAGCCCAAGCCAATGAGAGAATCAATGTAGTGCATATCAGAGCATGGTGGGTAACGGGGGCTCCTAGGCTTCCTTTGTGAAGCATTCCAAGCTTTAGTTGAATATTTGGAAGCCTCCCATCACAACCCCACTGACCTTGACCCTTCCCTCAGACTGCTCGCACATGGGGTTATCAGGATGTGGTCACAGGCCTTTATCTGTAGATACATTTTTTGGATTGTAGGATAAGAATAAAAACACACATTCTTTCCTGTACTATCCACCTTCTTAAGTGGAATGTCATACTGGCATTTATGACTTGTCTGATACAATTGTAACTATGCCTCTACTAATTGTTATCCAGAAAGATCTTCACAGTCAATACCTATTTTGATGGACTCTTGTGCAGGACTGTAAACTATAGGAGATGTATTTCACCTCAGCTCACAATGATACAATCCACACAACTCCAATGACCCCATCCAAATGCATTGTCCCTGTTTGCAGCCAGGATGTTCTGTGCCATCATTAATCCTGGCCCAGTCATTGAATAGAGAAATGGAACCACTCTTGGGGCATATTTATGGGTATTGTGGGGCAGGGCAACACAGAATGTTACCTAGCAGCACTGTCCTGCATCACAGGGAAAAGGCAGGGATGAACCATATAGCACTGGTGTCGTTTTGGCAGCCTAGACCCAATGCAGGCACGCTTGCACCATGGTGCAAGGCACCCTTGCACCATGGTGCCTGTGTTGGTGGCAGGATTGTTTTTGTGCAGGAAGGGGCACCTTCCTGCACAAAAACAATCCATAGAGGCATTTTTTTTTTCTGTGAGTGCTCCAGAAAGCAGAACGCATAGAAAGGGGAAAAACAAACAGAAATAAAGATATTTCTCCTCCCATTGCATTATTCCATATTTATGTAGACATTAAAAGCCACACAAATATGACTTGGAGCTTTGCGTCGTGCATGTACCACATTGCATGATGCAAGCATTACGCAAGGACCTCGTAAATAAGCCCCTTTGTTTTTTAATGGTTTCCTGGGGGCCATACTGGGAGTATTTTTAACAGTAAATAGTATGACGCTCCACTGGTCTCAAATCATACAATTAGGGACACTATTTCCTACTGTTGACATATGTGGTTTCGTTTACGCAAGGGCCTCATTATGTGAGTGAAGGTGCCTTTCCTGTTTGGTTCTTGATCTACTGTCCTGCCCTTCCTGACATGAGTTTGCTTCCTGGTCTGTGCGAGCCTGTTATCAGAGGTATTGGAGGAACTAGCTTTAGAGACTGAGTGAGCCTTTTTCATGATCAGGAGACTCTGAAATGACCTTTATCCCACTATAATTTCATGAAGTAGTAAAGAGTTGTTAGGGCTATCTCTTTTGGCTTACAATACCTTGAGCTACAATTTCTTGAGTTACAATGACTTTGGGTAAACACTCCTTCAGAATTTTTTGCTTTCAGTCTCTTCTGACAAGCTTTTATCCTCCAGCTTTGTGTCTGCCCCCTTTGCCGTTGACCAGCATGGGCTGTTTTGCTCACTTATAAACTTTATTGGTATTTTCATCTGCCCACTGTGGCTTCCTCTTTTACTATCTTCTGTCATTCTTTATCTTTTTCTCTGATCATTAACTTTTTTCATACCATTGTACCATTGCCTTGAATTACTGTAAAGTGCTTGGTTAAAAAAAAACATATTATATATATATAGTTTACTGTCGAAACGCGTAATGCTGCTACTATGCCAAAATTGCTGACAACTTGAGCAATAAACTGCACTGAAATCTTCAACACGCTGTGGTCTGTACCTGTTTTTTCCGGGACTCCGAGATCAGACGGGACGGTGATACTTTATATATATATATATATATATATATATATATATTCTCCACAAGCCTTTCCACGATGAAAAAAGCGTTCTTGACCCCAGTTCCTTAGCTTGCTTATTTATTTAGAAATAGCAAACAAACGCCCGACGCGTTTCGGTGCCACTGCACCTTGGTCACGGGTAGTCAGCAGTTTGTGAAAAGTGCTACATATAGTGTGTAAACAAAACATAAACATAAAAGTAGGACTACCTGTCCCAACTCAACAAAAGGACTTTCAAATTTGGCATCCATTTTGTAATGGTCAACTCGTCACAAGTTACTATTCACTGGGGCAGTATTTGAGATGAAAAGAACATAAACTCACGAGACAGCCCACTTGGGCGTTAATCAAGCATAACACAGCGAGATTGGTTAACCGCGTGATGACTGATAAAATTATTGGTTTGTAGTAGTATGCTCACTTGAGCTGGATTTATCACTACTTTTGTTCAGAAATCACCACGCATCCAATTTGCACAAGTATATTTATGTTGCATGTACAAGACGTTGTAATCAGTGAAATTACAAAATGTTTTGAATAGTAACTTGTGACGAGTTGACCATTACAAAATGGATGCCAAATTTGAAAGTCCTTTTGTTGAGTTGGGACAGGTAGTCCTACTTTTATGTTTATGTTTTGTTTACACACTATATGTAGCACTTTTCACAAACTGCTGACTACCCGTGACCAAGGTGCAGTGGCACCGAAACGCGTCGGGCGTTTGTTTGCTATTTCTAAATAAATAAGCACGCTAAGGAACTGGGCTCAAGAACGCTTTTTTCATCGTGGAAAGGCTTGTGGAGAATTGAATGAGGATCGCTACCTCGCTTGAGCCCGCCACCGCAAAAGTGGCAGGGAAACCAGCGAACTGTTTACAAAAATATATATATATATATATATATATATATATATATATATATATATATATATATATATATATATATATATATATATATATATATATATATATATATATATATATATATATATATATATATATATATATATATATATAATATATTATAATATATTTCCTTTTTCACCGTTAACTAATACTTCCCTTCTCCCGGGAACAAACGGAGACAAACCCAAATCTTTGTGCAATACTTTTTAAGTTTATTCGTCCATCACCACAACCGCCTTGATCACATGACGCGTTACACAATCTCTTTTAAAGTGCAAGGTGCCACACTCATGCAAAACATGAATAGAGAAATACTTTGCATATGGCTTTCAAAAGTACTGTGCAAATTCAGCAAACAACGATGTTAAATACAAACATTATAAGGGAATAATGTTATTATGCATCAGTATACATACTAAAACCAATTTCTATATGTAAAATACATAAAAAGGTTATATTAGTATAAATAATCAATGATGGTAAAAAACATATTAAAAACTTTATTTCTGTTTCAAATTGGTTAATAAGATGATATAAAAAAACAATGATTATGTCAGTAAAATACATAGATTTTATATATGATAAAATATTCACATTGATAAAACATTTCCTGATTACTGATGACAGAGATTTAGCCTGGCCCAATTAATTTGCATTTGGCCAACCTATCTCTTATATTGAAGTTATCTTCAAAGTTTATCTAAGAGTGCTTAAGTGCTTAAATAAAACTAACGTGTGTTACCTCGAACAGACCCTGTCCCTTGGTCTCTTATTAACTAAAAAAAAAAAAAAACTGTACAGATTTTTAATCAAAAATCCAGTTTGTAAATTATATCATAGCATAAATGCTAGTAGGCAACCGGCTGGATAGTTAGATGATAGTTCTGATCAGGGTAGTTAAAAGAACAAATATATGTATGTGTGATGGAGAGATAAGGGACCAATTATCATATGGGGAGTGCTTATGTTCCAGTTATGTATTCAGTATAACCATGTATGGAAATCCTCACTGGAATCGTCTCCATTGGGGGTCTTGGTATCCAGTTCTATGATATACTGGGTTTTCAAGTGTCTTAATTTTGCTTCTCTATTTCCCCTCTCCTCAAAGTTGGAATAGAGTTAAACAAAAAGTATGATAGATGGTCCAGATTACTGGCATGCTTCTCTTTAAAATGCCGTGCAATAGGGTATGTGTGGTCATTGTTGGTGATTGCTCTCATGTACTGCAGTATACGTTTGTGGGCCTGTAACTTGGAATTGCCCACATACTGCAGCCCACAAGAGCAAAACAACACATAGACCACATATTCAGTACGGCATGTAAGAAATGTGGTAATTTTCTTGGAAACTTTAGTAAATTAGGTGGTATACATTGTTTTGTTTGTCCCATATTTACATGCCCTACATGTTTGGCATTTTACAAATCCCTTACGCTTCCTAAGCCAGTTCGTGGTTTTGATCACTTCTGGGCTACTTTTTGCAAGATAATCCCTAATGGATTTAGATCTACGAAATGTGATGCTTGGATTCTTTGGCAACAGTTTTCCAATGAAAGGGTCACTTTTAGCCACTGGCCAGTTCTTGTTGATTATTCTACGCAGGGTGTTTTGTTCCCTACTGTAGGTATGTATATATATATATATATATATATATATATATATATATATATATATATTCACTTAAAAAACCATAGGTTTCACACAGGTTATAGTTAGGTGGACATTTCACTCATAAAAAACCAATGAAATTCCCCCGTTATAGTTAGTTCAGATAACTATAACTCGCGCGCCCGCAATCCACTGCTCATGACGTCACATATTACATCACTCATGACATGGTCAGTGGCATCACTCATGACATCACTGATGACATCATCCTTGTGATAGAGTGGCGGTCGCGCGAGTTATAGTTATCAGAACTAACTATAACGGGGGAATTTCATTGGTTTTTTACGAGTGAAATGTCCACCTAACTATAACCTGTGTGAAACCTATGGTTTTTTAAGTGAATTTGCAAGGTTTTTTAAATGCTAATTCCTAACTATAACTTGTGTGAAACCTATGGTTTTTTAAGTGAATTTGTACAGTTTTTTAAATGCTAAGTTATGTATGTATTAATATATTTTTTTTAAGGTTTTTCACTGTGCGTGTTTGAACAAAGCCTCTGATGAAATGCTAAGGCAGCATGAAACGCGTCAGGCTGATGAACACTTTGGACTGTTTTTTCCTCCCACTTCACTGTAACTTGCAGAATTAAACGCAAATTTACCTACCTGCTTGTGGCTCTTCTGAATGGAAACATTTGAGATGGTGGATTGTTTAACGGCTGGTTCCGGTCGTAGAAGAGCCCTGCCACGTGGAAGTGGACCGAGCTGCAGTCTATCGGCGAGCAGCGTTAAGGGCAGGAAGGTCGTTTTTTGCAAGGTGATATTGCAGCGCAGAGGCACTGAAAGCTTTCCAGACCCACTGAGGTATTCATTCTCACCATTGTTACATCGCACAGGAGCAGCTCACTGCAGCGAGAATAACGGCACTACAAGTACCAGCAGGCTCTGGGAGAGCCGACGCCCACTGAGGCAGGTGGTAACAGTTAAAATTGATGCCGGTGCTCCTTGCGCTGTTTGAACAAAGCCTCTGTTGAAATGCAAAGGCAGCATGAAACGCGTCAGGCTGATGAACACTTTGGACTGTTTTTTCCTCCCACTTCGCTGTAACTTGCAGAATTAAACGCAAATTTACCTACCTGCTTGTGGCTCTTCTGAATGGAAACATTTGAGATGGCGGATTGTTTAACGGCTGGCTCCGGTCGTAGAAGAGCCCTGCCACGTGGAAGTGGACCGAGCTGCAGTCTATCGGCGAGCAGCGTTAAGGGCAGAAAGGTCGTTTTTTGCAAGGTGATATTGCAGCGCAGAGGCACTGAAAGCTTTACAGACCCACTGAGGGATTCATTCTCACCATTGTTACATCGCACAGGAGCAGCTCACTGCAGCGAGAATAACTGCACTACAAGTACCAGCAGGCTCTGGGAGAGCCGACGCCCACTGAGGCAGGTGGTAACCGTTAAAATTGATGCCGGTGCTCCTCGCGCTGTTTGAACAAAGCCTCTGATGAAATGCTAAGGCAGCATGAAACGCGTCAGGCTGATGAACACTTTGGACTGTTTTTTCCTCCCACTTCGCTGTAACTTGCAGAATTAAACGCAAATTTACCTACCTGCTTGTGGCTCTTCTGAATGGAAACATTTGAGATGGTGGATTGTTTAACGGCTGGTTCCGGTCGTAGAAGATCCCTGCCACGTGGAAGTGGACCGAGCTGCAGTCTATCGGCGAGCAGCGTTAAGGGCAGAAAGGTCGTTTTTTGCAAGGTGATATTGCAGCGCAGAGGCACTGAAAGCTTTCCAGACCCACTGAGGTATTCATTCTCACCATTGTTACATCGCACAGGAGCAGCTCACTGCAGCGAGAATAACGGCACTACAAGTACCAGCAGGCTCTGGGAGAGCCGACGCCCACTGAGGCAGGTGGTAACAGTTAAAATTGATGCCGGTGCTCCTCGCGCTGTTTGAACAAAGCCTCTGATGAAATGCTAAGGCAGCATGAAACGCGTTAGGCTGATGAACGCTTTGGACAGTTTTTTCCTCCCACTTCGCTGTAACTTGCAGAATTAAACGCACATTTACCTACCTGCTTGTGGCTCTGCTGAATGGAAACATTTGAGATGGTGGATTGTTTAACGGCTGGTTCCGGTCGTAGCAGAGCCCTGCCACGTGGAAGTGGACGGAGCTGCAGTCTATCGGCGAGCAGTGTTAAGGGCAGAAAGTTGTTTTTTGCAAGGTGATATTGCAGCGCAGAGGCACTGAAAGCTTTCCAGACCCACTGAGGTATTCATTCTCACCATTGTTACATCGCACAGGAGCAGCTCACTGCAGCGAGAATAACGGCACTACAAGTACCAGCAGGCACTGGGAGAGCCGACGCCCACTGAGGCAGGTCGTAACAGTTAAAATTGATGCCAGTGCTCCCCGCGCTGTTTGAACAAAGCCTCTGATGAAATGCTAAGGCAGCATGAAACGCGTCTGGCTGATGAACACTTTGGACTGTTTTTTCCTCCCACTCCGCTGTAACTTGTAGAATTAAACGCAAATTTACCTACCTGCTTGTGGCTCTTCAGAATGGAAACATTTGAGATGGCGGATTGTTTAACGGCTGGCTCCGGTCGTAGAAGAGCCCTGCCACGTGGAAGTGGACCGAGCTGCAGTCTATCGGCGAGCAGCGTTAAGGGCAGAAAGGTCGTTTTTTGCAAGGTGATATTGCAGCGCAGAGGCACTGAAAGCTTTCCAGACCCACTGAGGGATTCATTCTCACCATTGTTACATCGCACAGGAGCAGCTCACTGCAGCGAGAATAACGGCACTACAAGTACCAGCAGGCTCTGGGAGAGCCGATGCCCACTGAGGCAGGTGGTAACCGTTAAAATTGGTGCCGGTGCTCCTCGCACTGTTTGAACAAAGCCTCTGATGAAATGCTAAGGCAGCATGAAACGCGTCAGGCTGATGAACACTTTGGACTGTTTTTTCCTCCCACTTCGCTGTAACTTCCAGAATTAAACGCAAATTTACCTACCTGCTTGTGGCTCTTCTGAATGGAAACATTTGAGATGGTGGATTGTTTAACGGCTGGTTCCGGTCGTAGAAGAGCCCTGCCACGTGGAAGTGGACCGAGCTGCAGTCTATCGGCGAGCAGCGTTAAGGGCAGAAAGGTCGTTTTTTGCAAGGTGATATTGCAGCGCAGAGGCACTGAAAGCTTTCCAGACCCACTGAGGTATTCATTCTCACCATTGTTACATCGCACAGGAGCAGCTCACTGCAGCGAGAATAACGGCACTACAAGTACCAGCAGGCTCTGGGAGAGCCGACGCCCACTGAGGCAGGTGGTAACAGTTAAAATTGATGCCGGAGCTCCCCGCGCTGTTTGAACAAAGTCTCTGATGAAATGCTAAGGCAGCATGAAACGCGTCTGGCTGATGAACACTTTGGACAGTTTTTTCCTCCCACTTCGCTGTAACTTGCAGAATTAAACGCAAATTTACCTACCTGCTTGTGGCTCTTCTGAATGGAAACATTTGAGATGGTGGATATATATATATATATATATATTCACGAAAACTTCCTTTTCAAAGAGGAAAGTCGACGCCTCGTCTGATACGCAAACTTATTTTATTTTGTCAGCTAAAAGCGTTAGACGCGTTTCGCCTGCCCTGCAGGCTTGTTCACTAACAATTAGCATAAAGTTTTCAGCCATTTTAAACAAACAGTGATTACGTGATACGAACCCTGGTCGATAAAAAACACACAATGAACCTTGGTTATTTAGTATTGCTCTTTTATCAGTCAGGCTATTGTGACCATTGATTAGCCCACTGGGGCGGTCCCTGTTTTTGCAATCATTGTGTGTTTTTTATCGACCAGGGTTCGAATCTCTTTAATTCATTTTTTATCAAATTGTGGATTAAGTTTAATAATGTTTACAAATTTTAGAACAACTATTATGTAAAGCATTATAAGTGTTTTCAATGCATAGAACTGTGCTTTAACACATTAACTGTTTACAATTGTAACCCTGAGCTGCATACATAGTTTAATCTGCACTGAACTACTAGTCTGTTTTCACTTATTATGGTTGGGTAGTTCTACACGTATCACGTAATCACTGTTTGTTTAAAATGGCTGAAAACTTTATGCTAATTGTTAGACGCGTTTCGCCTGCCCTGCAGGCTTGTTCACTAACAATTAGCATAAAGTTTTCAGCCATTTTAAACAAACAGTGATTACGTGATACGTGTAGAACTACCCAACCATAATAAGTGAAAACAGACTAGTAGTTCAGTGCAGATTAAACTATGTATGCAGCTCAGGGTTACAATTGTAAACAGTTAATGTGTTAAAGCACAGTTCTATGCATTGAAAACACTTATAATGCTTTACATAATAGTTGTTCTAAAATTTGTAAACATTATTAAACTTAATCCACAATTTGATAAAAAATGAATTAAAGAGATTCGAACCCTGGTCGATAAAAAACACACAATGATTGCAAAAACAGGGACCGCCCCAGTGGGCTAATCAATGGTCACAATAGCCTGACTGATAAAAGAGCAATACTAAATAACCAAGGTTCATTGTGTGTTTTTTATCGACCAGGGTTCGTATCACGTAATCACTGTTTGTTTAAAATGGCTGAAAACTTTATGCTAATTGTTAGTGAACAAGCCTGCAGGGCAGGCGAAACGCGTCTAACGCTTTTAGCTGACAAAATAAAATAAGTTTGCGTATCAGACGAGGCGTCGACTTTCCTCTTTGAAAAGGAAGTTTTCGTGAATATTTTCGGGCCGTGCTTTGGAGGCCCGTGCGTCGACGCGCCCTCTGGTCTGGAGGTGGTGGGCATACCGAAGCATTCGGAGGAGCAGTTTGTTAGCCGCCACCCCCCCATCCGAAGAGATGGGATTGTGTGAACACATTCCGCAACCAACGAGCAACGCGCAATTTCCTCCGGGGCTGCAGCAGTACGCTCCGAGTCGGAGGACCCGAGAAGTCTGACCAGTTTTCGGAGGTAAGCGAGCGCTGGAAGCGGATGGGAAGAGGGAAAGCCAGAGAGGAAAGAAATAATCCCAATCACTGTGAATCGTGGATACTGGCGGTTCTGTGCGCTGGGATCCACCCAATTACACCACTTAATATATAATGTCAGCTACAGAATTACGGGAGAGGGAGGAGGCGGCGCTTTCGATATTTAACGATACAGTGACTGTCGCTCATACGAGTTCTGCTTCAGTGGGTAATGCTAAAGTCTCTGATGTAATGGCAAGACTGAGAAGACTGGAGAAGTTGAAGCGTTCAGAGCTGTCCAAATGGTGGGAATCCAAATCACTACAGCGTTATCTAGAAGTTAAGAGGATCCCTAGAGGACTTAGGATCCTGGTGGCACCCACTTATGAAGATCCCAATCCCAACATGCTAAGGGAATGGGCAGACAACAACCAAGACGCTTCCAGTAGAATGCTATCAATCCTTGTCAAGTACGCAGAAATTAATCGTGTCAAGATACTGGAGGAAATCGATCAGATCGTGCAAATGTTAGATAAGGAAGTAGACCAGGACGTGATCACTAAATTCATGGCGGGAATGAAAGATCGCCTGACAAAGCTGGAAAGCACAATTAAGGAGAGGAAGGCGCAAACATTTCGGCGCCACAAAATCGATTACGACCGGGGTCAGATCTATACCTTTGCAAAAAAGTTCGATAATATGCGTAAACAAAGACTCAATGTTGCCAGTGGTAGCAGACAAGACCAGCACTCTGATCTAAGTAGTCTGCAGAGTTCTGAATTGGATACTGATTTGGAGGAAGGGCCGAGCACTGGAGTATCAATCCCATCAGTCATTGATGAATTAGATTTTTTAAGGGAGGAAAGACGATTCAATCTACGTCCACGCCCCCGGTAAATGCAAGGCCTCCAAGAGGAAGAGGCAGAGGAAGCGACGGCGTAAAGGGGCAAAGCAGTTCAAGCAGCAGCAACAAGAAGACAATGAAAACCAACTAGCAGAACAGAGCAAGGCTGCCACAGTCATTAATCTAACAGACATTGTACTATCTGATAAGGAACAAAACATTCTCAAATTGGGTTTATCCTACTGTCCCAAAGCAAACATCGACTATGTACAAACTAGAGTGGACATTTTTAAGTTCACCAGAACGCTGAAATTGAAGAAATTCTTTGCAGTTGCTCCCAAAGGTCCGTCTGGACCAAGGAGAGGATCAGTAGTTGATGAACCTGCTGAATTAGCAGTTGATGATATGAACCTAATGATGGTAATGGCTGACTTGGACAACGACACCAGTCAAGGTGCACATGCATTGCAGGAAATGCCCAATACTTTGCAGCAGGCACTCAGTCTAGCCCACAATGAAAACTTGAACATAGAACAGAGAGCACCTACCAGTTTCAAGTTGAAATCTAAATTTACCCCAATGACTAGCAGGGATTCCGTAGATGTGTACAATGACCTAGTGGTTAATGATGTAAAAAGCCTATGCCTCACATTAAAGACGAAGAAACAAGCATTTACCCAGCGTGATAAAGAGTACCATGCTTTAGTCAAAAAATTGACTAATAATGATACATGTATTGTACGCGATGCTGACAAAGGGGGGAATGTGGTGCTATGGGGTAAAGATCAGTACCTCAAGGAAGCATACAAGCAGCTCAATAATAAGTCAAATTATGTGAGAGTGAGTAAGGAAACAATGATTGCAAGTCATAACAAGTACAACGATTTACTGTTGGATTGGTATAGGCATGGGTTAATCAGTAATGATGAAATGTTATTCTTGAAAATCAATAATCCAACAATACCTGTTTTGTATCTAATACCGAAGGTGCACAAGAACATTGAGAACCCCCCGGGTAGGCCAATTATATCGGCTATTGCCAGTGCTCTTGAAAACACCTCAAAATATGTTGATTACTTTTTAGCTCCCTTGGTAAAAAAGCTCCTGTCCTTTATCCAAGATACGGGTGACTTTTTGCGTAAAATCTATGATATACCGTGGGAATCTGATTTTCTATTAATGACAATTGATGCTACAACTCTATATACAAGCATTAGGCATGCAGATGGTCTCAATGCTATTAAGTACTATTTGGGAGAGAGACCTCTGCAGCTATGGCATCATACTCAGATGTTACTGACGATGATTTCTACCTGCCTTAGTAACAATTATTTTTTATTCAACGGAGAATTGTTTCACCAGGTATGTGGGACTGCGATGGGCACCTGCTTCGCCCCCAGTTATGCGAATTTGCATATGGGCTGGTGGGAGGAGCAGGTGGTCCAATCCCAGTTTCCCAAAGAATGGCAAGACAATGTGATGTTTTGGTGCTGCTACATTGACGATCTCTTTGTTGTATGGAAGGGCTCCCAGGAGAGTGCCAAAGATTTTGTCAATAGATTGCAGGTTAATAACCTTAATTTAAAGCTGACACATGACATCAGTAAGACTAATGTTAATTTCCTGAATGTGGCTGTATATATCGAAAATGACAAATTGGAAACCAAACTCTACCGCAAAGCCACAGATGGAAATACTCTGCTGCATGCCACTAGCTTCCATCCTAAGAATTTAGTAAGAAGTATCCCCTATGGCGAATGCCTCAGGGCCATGAGGAATTGTAGTAATGCTCAAGACTTAAATGCAGAACTAGGATGTCTGAAGGGACGCTTTGCAGCTAGAGGTTATCCCCAGGCCTGGATAAATACAGCCATTTGGAAAGCTCGAAAGAAATCGAGGGAGGAAATACTCTTTAGCCGTGAAAAGCAATCAGGCATGCAAGTTAATAACAGCGAGGACCAGTGTAGATTGATTACTAGCTTTAACACCCAAGAGGGCAGTTTGCGTAAGATTTTGCAAAAGCACTGGCATATTATTGCCAAGACCCTATACTTAAGAAATTTGTGGGGCGCAGACCACAAATAACCTTTAGAAAAGCTAAGTCGCTCAAGCAATCATTGGTCAGCAATATGCTGCCAGTGACGCAGGGTCAAATGTCAAAGAATTGGCTCAGAAGAAAGGAAGGATTTTCCAAATGTGCAAAATGTAAAGCTTGTATCCATGGCAAGAATACTTCCACCTTTGTAGGAGGCTTATCGTCTTATGCAAATAAGATCAAGGGACAATACTCCTGCAGGACCGATTTTGCTGTTTACGTGCTGCGGTGCCCGTGTGGCCTGCGGTACGTGGGCAGCACGATCCTTCCTGTGCATAAGCGAATCCTTCAGCACCTAAGGGCCATTAAAAATGGGGATAAAACCTACCCCGTGGCAAGGCACTTTGATCAGTACAATGACAGAAGTACCAAGGGATTTGAGTATTACGTAATCGATGCAGTCCTAATGAGCGTAAGGGGAGGTGATCGAGTCAAAAAATTGAGAAAATTGGAATCGAATTATATCATCCGACTCAATACCAAAATCCCTGAAGGTCTTAACATTCAGGAAGACTTTCACACGCATCTATGAAGTCATTACCGCTCTTCTCCCCACTCTGATTTTAACATGTAACGTGCGTAGTTTTAGAACTTATTTTAAATTTAGCACGAGCACTTTATATAGACTAGCGTAATTCAGTGGGAGACAAGACGAGTCTGCTCAAGGGCTCAGAACAGTGTCAAATTTGCCCACTTGGGCTGGATTACTTGAACCTTGGTTATTTGGTATTGCTCTTTTATTAGTCAGGCTATTGTGACCATTGATTAGCCCACTGGGGCGGTCTCTGTTTTTGCAATCATTGTGTGTTTTTTATCGACCAGTGTTCGAATCTCTTTAATTCATTTTTTATCAAATTGTGGATTAAGTTTAATAAGGTTTACAAATTTTAGAACAGCTATTATGTAAAGCATTATAAGTGTTTTCAATGCATAGAACTGTGCTTTAACACATTAACTGTTTACAATTGTAACCCTGAGCTGCGTACATAGTTTAATCTGCACTGAACTACTAGTCTGTTTTCACTTGTTATGGTTGGGTAGTTCTACACATATCACGTAATCACTGTTAATTTAAAATGGCTGAAAACTTTATGTTAATTGTTAGTGAACAAGCCTGCAGGGCAGGCGAAACGTGTCTAACGCTTTTAGCTGACAAAATAAAATAAGTTTGCGTATCAGACGAGGCATCGACTTTCCTCTTTGAAAAGGAAGTTTTCGTGAATATTTTCAGGGCGTGCTTTGGAGGCCCGTGTGTCGACGCGCCCTCTGGTCTGGAGGTGGTGGGCATACTGAAGCATTCGGAGGAGCAATATATATATATATATATATATATATATATATATATGAAACAACCAACACGTGAAAACGTGTAAATCGAAGAGCACTCCAGCAAAATCCAGGGACAATGTTCTTTAAAGCATGAATGCTTTATTCAGCAAGTTCCCCCCCGTTGTTCCCCTGAAACGCTGACAGACGCGTTTCGCCGACTGGCTTTTTCAATGTCAGTTTCCATTACGTAAAAACGGCACATTTAAACTTCAATCACATGTCACATGACAAAAAATATATACAAGCATAGAAGATGGACTAGCAGCAACATTGTTCGTAAATTCATGGCGGCCATCTTCTAACAGCAAATATAAACAAGTAAAGTGCCTTGCGTTCATACAAATAGTGTGTGTGAAAATTAAAATTACAAGTTGGACGACAGTATAAAGTGACAAATGGCTCATTTGGTGTTTATATGTCAAACTGTTTAAGGTAGGAGACGCCCGAATGCAGATTGGTAATATTCTGGGATTCAAAGTGTGGTTGTACTAGGACTATCTTAAGTGTTGAATGTGTACAAACCCCATAGATATTGATTAATCTATGAACCAAGGGGGCAAGGAGACTAACACAAGACAGTTTAATTATACTAAATAGTGGAACTTAATTCGTCTAATCTTAATGTTGTCAATCTGCCCCCCTAAATTCAGGCATTCCGTCCAAATTGCCTGGTCAACTGTCCTTATGTGATAATAAAGCCCTGAATGGGCTTAAGGCCAACTACTGAGAGAGAGTACTTACATATGTTAGGCTACAAAACAGAAAATGAAAAGTGAAAAAACAAATATCAGTTTTGTGTTATTAACATTAAAAATTGTAACAGCAGACCCCCAATGGAAGGGTATCTAAGATGCATTTGAAGACATGCCCTAGAGTTTGTATACTTCCACCATCTCATAAGTGGACCCATAATTCCTCGTCATTGTTAAGCCCTATTGGGGCCTTTGTTTGGAGATCTATTATGTAGGTTGACTCTAGGATACGAAGTTTTCGTACTCTATCACCACCCCTCTCCGACTTGCCCACTTGATCCAGACAATAGAATTTTAAAAGATCACGGTTGCTCTGATGATATTGCTCGAAATGTCGAGCAACCGGATATGCTGGATCTTTATTCGTAATTGCCCGCATGTGCTCCAAAATACGTTTTTTAGTAGGGTGTATGGTACTTCCTATGTATCTTTTGGCACATGGGCAAGTAAGGCAATAGACAGTAAAGTCTGAGTTGCAGTTGAGGAAAAGTTTCATCTTACGTATAGGTCTAGGGTCATTGGGTCTGCCTGAGTATGTAGTTGTTTTTTCGCTAAATTTACAGGCTTTGCAGTGGTTACAGGGATAAAATCCCGTAAGGCCTATTCTGTTTTTGACTTTGGGGACCGGATCAAAGTGACTATGGACAAGGTAATCGCCTATTGATAGGCTACGCTTGTAAGTTATTACTGGGCGTGCCGGCAACTTTTTTTTAAGGATGTTGTCTGTTTGCAAGATGTGCCAATTTCTCTTGAAGATCTGCATTACCTGGCTGGATTTTTCGTTAAAGTTAGTTATCATCCTAGCCTGACCTTCATTTGATTCAGTAGCTTTCTTAGTAATTAATAGATCTTTTCTATCAATCTCTTTGATTTTAGTTTCAGCTATGGAAAGGTCTGCGCTCTTGTAGCCTCTTTCCCTGAATCTCTTAGTGGCTTCTGTTTTTACCTGGGCATAGTCTTGTGCCTTGGAGCAGTTTCTTTTGAGGCGTATAAATTCCCCAAATGGTATGTTCTTTATGGTACTGCGTGGGTGGTGGCTGTCAGCATGCAGGACCGTGTTGCCTGCTGTGGGCTTCCTGAAGACTTTGGTAGAAAGTGTGCCATTATCTACGTAAACCTCTAGATCCAGATATGTGACTGACTTGTCACTGATTTCCCCCGTGAATCTTAAGTTAAGGTCATTTATGTTAAGGGAAGCCACAAATTCCTCAGCCGAGGTACGGCTGCCACGCCAAATTATAAAAAGATCGTCTATGTATCGAGCCCAAAGAGCGATCTTTTCCACCCAGCATTCATTGGCCTCGCCCCAGGCCACGTGCTTCTCCCACCAGCCCACGAAAAGATTCGCGTAGCTGGGGGCGAAGCACGTTCCCATCGCGGTCCCTCGCAATTGTCGATACAATTTTCCTGCAAAGGTGAAAATGTTGTTGGTAAGGCAAAAAGTAATCATTTGTATCAGCATCTTGTTGTGTTGGTAATATTTCATAGGTCTTTTGTTCAAAAACCAATCTATGGCAGTAACGCCATTTTCATGATCAATGCAGGTATATAGACTGGTGATCTCCAAAGTTATGAGTAGCATATCAGCTTCCCAGGCAGTACCTTCAATCAGTCTTAAAAAGTCTTGTGTGTCCTTAATATAGGAGGCCAAGTCTTTGACTAATGGGGCCAGAAATAGGTCTATGTAGATAGATGTATTTTCCAATAGACTGTTAATGGACGCCACTATGGGTCTGCCGGGGGGATTGGTTACACTTTTATGCACCTTAGGAAGATGGTAAAAAGTTGGAATCGTGGGTGCTTCACATTTCAGGAATAGAAATTCATCTTGATTTAACAGGCCATCTGCCTTCCAGGTTTGTAAACGGTTATGGTATTTGTCGATACTTTCAAGATAAGTTGTTCTGGATATTGGCAAATAACAGTCTTTGTCATTAAGTTGCCGCATCGCTTCATCCTGGTACTGCTCTTTATTAAAAACCACCATGTTTCCCCCTTTATCCGAAGGTTTAATTTCAATGGTTTGGTCTTTCTCTAAAGATTTGAGGGCCTCCCAGTGTTTCCTAGGGATATTTTAGCGACGTTCATTAAAATCCTTACGGTTGGCCAAGGTTTTCAAATCCAAAACTACTGCCTCACTGAAGACATCGATGGCGTCAAACGGTGTTTTCGGGATTGCTCGAGACTTCAACTTGAGGTTACTATGTCCACCTATTTGGTTAACACCAGATTCCGCCAAGTATTCATCGGTCAATTGTTCTCCAGACAGCATGTCTGAAGGTGAGGAACCTAGTTGCCTCATTGTTAAAAGGGTTTCCAAATCATGACCTGTCAGGGCATCTGACTCGCTGATTCCTAAGTCTTCTGTTGTTGTCAGACCTCCAATTTTGGGATGCAACAGATATATTTTCTGGAATTTCAGCTTTCTGATGTATTTAAAAAGATCAATTCTAGTGCGTGCGTAGTCAAAGCCTGAGGTTGGGCAAAAAGTAGGTCCTAGCTGCAAAAAAAAAAAAAAAATATATATATATATATATATATATATATATATATATATATATATATATATATATATAACCTACTGGCGGTCGCCAGTAGGTAGTTATAGTTAGGACCCTGTTTCCATAGGAAATCCGCAACATTCTATTTTGAATAACTTTGGCGCCGGTCGACGAATCCTCGCGAATTTCTCAAAATAGGTGGGGCGCTACGCTCCGCTCCTACCCTGAAAGTCTCGGGGGGATTCGTCAAGCGGGAGCTGAGATAAAAGGGGGGTCCCAAAACGCGTTTTTCCCATGCATTTTTCCATAGGACCTTTAGACAGGGCTACAGCCCGAACGGCTGAACAGAATTACTAGAAATTTGGCAGAGAGGTAGTCCTCAGGTCAAGGAAGTGCCTTTTGTAGGTTTGGTGTAAATCTGTTCAGTAGATTCTGAGAAAATAGCCTTTAAATCAATATATATATCTGAGCCAGCTTACGGTACGCTTACCGTAAGCTTACCGTACGCGTACGGTGGCGTGCGCGAGCGCGATTCTGATTGGCTGTTACATCTAAGTAAACATTCGAATCGGTCGAAACCAGGAAGCGGCGGCCGCCATTTTCTCTCTCGCACTCTGAGGGGGGGGCTGTAAACAAAGGCAAAAAACATATAAAGGGGCTGTTTAGACAGCGCCCATGCACATAGCCATGTTAGTTGAATCCTCAAAGATCCCCTAAGGCCAAAAACGGTAAATTTTTATTTTTTGAAAATTTCGCCGATTACGCTTACCGTACGCGTACGGTGCGCTTACGCTAAAAATTTTAATAAAAAAAAAAAACACTCTCTGTGCATGGCATATTATTGTCATCACTTACAAATTAAATTTAACAGATTACCTATCACAAGGAAGCGCATAATATGTCCTCCATGTGCGCACGGTGCGTAACGTGGGCACGCGGTGCGCGTAGCGCACTGCGTGCCCACCTTGCGTTTACGGCACTAACTGCGTAAAGTGGGTGCGCGGTGCGCGAAGCGCACCGTGCGCGCACGGAACGAACTGCGTTAAGTGGGCGTGCACGCCACGAATGGCGTAAAGTAACTTAGCATTTAAAAAAACGTACAAATTCACTGAAAAAACCATAGGTTTCACACACGTTATAGTTAGGAATTAGCATTTAAAAAACCTTGCTAATTCAATGAAAAAACCATAGGTTTCACACATGTTATAGTTAGCTGGAAATTTTACTGATAAAAAACCAATGAAATTCCCCCGTTATAGTTACTGTAGGCAACTATAACTCGCGCGACCGCAATCCTCTGCTGATGCTAATACTGTATTTAGACACTTATTTGCCCATGTCTTCTTCCATTAAATTTTAGCTATATATATATTACAAATATTTTTTTTTCATAAAGACACATATTTCATCAGCAGAGGATTGCGGTCGCGTGAGTTATAGTTGCCTACAGTAACTATAACGGGGGAATTTCATTGGTTTTTTATCAGTAAAATTTCCAGCTAACTATAACATGTGTGAAACCTATGGTTTTTTCATTGAATTAGCAAGGTTTTTTAAATGCTAATTCCTAACTATAACGTGTGTGAAACCTATGGTTTTTTCAGTGAATATTACCTACTGGCGGTCGCCAGTAGGTAGTTATAGTTAGGACCACGTTTCCATAGGAAAACCTCAACATTCTATTTTGAATAACTTTGGCGCCGGTCGACGAATCCTCGCGAATTTCTCAAAATAGGTGGGGCGCTACGGTCCGCTCCTACCCTGAAAGTCTCGGGGGGATCCGTCAAGCGGGGGCTGAGATAAAAGGGGGGTCCCAAAACGCGTTTTTCCCATGCATTTTTCCATAGGACCTTTAGAACGACCTACAGCCCGAACGGCTGAACAGAATTACTAGAAATTTGGCAGAGAGGTAGTCCGTAGGTCAAGGAAGTGCCTTTTGTAGGTTTGGTGTAAATCAGTTCAGTAGATTTTGAGAAAATAGCCTTTAAATCAATATATATATCTGAGCCCGCTTACGGTACGCTTACCGTACGCTTACGGTAAGCGTACGGTGGCGTGCGCGAGCGCGATTCTGATTGGCTCTTAGATCTTAGTAAACATTCGAATCGGCCGAAACCAGGAAGCGGCGGCCGCCATTTTGTGTATTTCACTCTGAAAAAAAAGAGTGAAAACAAGGAAAGGGGGCAATGAGGAGAGTTACAGACCCCCTAACAATTGTAAGGGGGTCAAAGAAGGACAGAAAAGTACAAAAAAAACATTTATTGATTTTAAAAAAAATCACGGGGTACGCGTACGGTAAGCTCACGGTAAGCGTACGGTAAAAAAAATAAAAATAAATAAATGAAAATCAGATTTAAGAGTTTAGAAATTAGGGAGCTCTAAAAAGAGCTGTTGTGTTTATGGAGTCATTTTTTTAGTGGTACCTACAAGTAAGTACCGATGCAGAGTCTAAGGTTCAAGAGGAAGACTCTGTTCCCTTCATCATTGAAGTGCACACCATCTCCTCTATAAATGTCTTGCATGTCGTAACGCAAGTTGTTGTGGTAAATGGCACCCATACCATAGTCACGGAGGAAAGCAGAAACAGATTTGTTGACGTGCTTTCTTGCTTTGTCAATCTGTGGACAGAAATGATTGGACCAGTTCCATTTTTGCCTTTGGCATATGTTGGAAAACACAAAGGCAGTTTTAGGGAAAAGTGTAAACAGTTGTGCAAAGGTGTCCTTCATAAGCATTTCCAGACCTACCCCAGTCAAAGTGCCTAGGTCATTGCCACCACAGTGCACTATTATGAGGTCAGGGTGTTGGATTTGCATGAAGGATTTCACCAATGGCATCAATTGGTGCCACTTTAACCCTCTCTGACCAATCCATTTAATGTCTACATTTGGCAAAGCAAGGTCTCTCACCATATCTGTTTTCTCTGCAAACTTTTCACTCCAGAAGACATAGCTGTGCCCTACAATCCACACTGTGAACATCTTCAAAGGAGAACTGGATGCACTCAGGAGGTGTCTTTCAGTAGAATGGCAATATGAAAAGAAAGACAGTTTGGAAATGGAGGCATACATATTTTTAACAAAACAAAAAGAACTGATTGGCTGTTTCATACCATTCTAGAAAAAAAACTAGGCTGTATGTGAAAATTAATAGAAGCATGTTTTGTATTGGTACAAAAAAATGTGTAACCAAAGAACAGTACTATGGATTTGCAGTTAGGATTGAAAAGTCAAGCACTCTTGCTCTGTGGAATTGAAACATTGTGTGTCGAACTTCTGACCTAACTGCACACAGCAGTGTTCCATGAGCTGTTGCTATGGTAGCAGGCAGAAGTCAAGTTGGGGGAAGGGTACTAGGCAGAAGTCAAGTTGGGGGCAGGGTACTTTTGGAAAAGGGTTGGTTTTCAACCAATAGAAATGTGTCATTACATTTGAAAAAAAGGGGGAAGCACTGAGATTTGAAACTTACATGTATATGTGTGGAAAAATAGAGGGAAAGTTTGCCATTATCTGGTTCTGCTGAGAGGAGAGAGGTGTACAGAACAGAGATCCTGGCTCTGATAATCTGCTGTTTGAGTGACACATTTCTTTCACAACTAACTAATTTTAAAGGTGAGTTTACAGTTTGAGAGGGGATGTATGTGGTAACTTAAGAAATGAATAATAGAAATGGGAATTGTTTTTGTTGTAGTTACACATGGTGGATTCATAATGTGTCAGTCTGTAAAAGAGATTTTCACTTGGCCCGAAAAAAAAAGAGCAGTAAGTGTGCTTTCAAATTGGCAAAGAAATTTCGTTTTGGCACTAATGTGAAAACATGACTCTGTGTCCATAGAAGAATTATAGGCAGAAATTTATTGCGTCTTGCTCTGGTGATTTCACAGTTGCAGTAGATGGAAAAGAGGAGCGAATTTTTGGGGGAAGAAGCAGAGGCTTAGCACACACCTATGTGCTTGCCATGTATAGTCATGCACAGTAATTAGAAGCGAGTGGGGTTTTCAGGTTTAAGTCTGTAATGCAAATACATTCAGCATCACTAAGGCTGGTTGCTCCTGCTGGAGTGTAGGCAGTCACAGAGAATACACACGGTGGTGGTCTGAAAAAAAAACAGCTTGGACATGTGCATTTAAATAAATTTAAAAAAAAGGTTTCAGAATGTGTCAGTCTGTAAAAGTGATTTCAAAGTGTAAAAAGAGATTTTCACTTGGCCCAAAAAAAAAAGAGCAGTAAGTGTGCTTTCAAATTGGCAAAGAAATTTCGTTTTGGCACTAATGTGAAAACATGACTCTGTGTGCATAGAAGAATTATAGGCAGAAATTTATTGCGTCTTGCTCTGGTGATTTCACAGTTGCAGTAGATGGAAAAGAGGAGCGAATTTTTGGGGGAAGAAGCAGAGGGTTAGCACACACCCATGTGCTTGCCATGTATAGTCATGCACAGTAATTAGAAGCGAGTGGGGTTTTCAGGTTTAAGTCTGTAATGCAAATACATTCAGCATCACTAAGGCTGGTTGCCCCTGCTGGAGTGTAGGCAGTCACAGAGAATACACACGGTGGTGGTCTGAAAAAAAAACAGCTTGGACATGTGCATTTAAATAAATTTAAAAAAAAGGTTTCAGAATGTGTCAGTCTGTAAAAGTGATTTCAAAGTGTAAAAAGAGATTTTCACTTGGCCCAAAAAAAAAAGAGCAGTAAGTGTGCTTTCAAATTGGCAAAGAAATTTCGTTTTGGCACTAATGTGAAAACATGACTCTGTGTGCATAGAAGAATTATAGGCAGAAATTTATTGCGTCTTGCTCTGGTGATTTCACAGTTGCAGTAGATGGAAAAGAGGAGCGAATTTTTGGGGGAAGAAGCAGAGGGTTAGCACACACCCATGTGCTTGCCATGTATAGTCATGCACAGTAATTAGAAGCGAGTGGGGTTTTCAGGTTTAAGTCTGTAATGCAAATACATTCAGCATCACTAAGGCTGGTTGCCCCTGCTGGAGTGTAGGCAGTCACAGAGAATACACACGGTGGTGGTCTGAAAAAAAAACAGCTTGGACATGTGCATTTAAATAAATTTAAAAAAAAGGTTTCAGAATGTGTCAGTCTGTAAAAGTGATTTCAAAGTGTAAAAAGAGATTTTCACTTGGCCCAAAAAAAAAAGAGCAGTAAGTGTGCTTTCAAATTGGCAAAGAAATTTCGTTTTGGCACTAATGTGAAAACATGACTCTGTGTGCATAGAAGAATTATAGGCAGAAATTTATTGCGTCTTGCTCTGGTGATTTCACAGTTGCAGTAGATGGAAAAGAGGAGCGAATTTTTGGGGGAAGAAGCAGAGGCTTAGCACACACCCATGTGCTTGCCATGTATAGTCATGCACAGTAATTAGAAGCGAGTGGGGTTTTCAGGTTTAAGTCTGTAATGCAAATACATTCAGCATCACTAAGGCTGGTTGCCCCTGCTGGAGTGTAGGCAGTCACAGAGAATACACACGGTGGTGGTCTGAAAAAAAAACAGCTTGGACATGTGCATTTAAATAAATTTAAAAAAAAGGTTTCAGTATGTGTCAGTCTGTAAAAGTGATTTCAAAGTGTAAAAAGAGATTTTCACTTGGCCCAAAAAAAAAAGAGCAGTAAGTGTGCTTTCAAATTGGCAAAGAAATTTCGTTTTGGCACTAATGTGAAAACATGACTCTGTGTCCATAGAAGAATTATAGGCAGAAATTTATTGCGTCTTGCTCTGGTGATTTCACAGTTGCAGTAGATGGAAAAGAGGAGCGAATTTTTGGGGGAAGAAGCAGAGGCTTAGCACACACCCATGTGCTTGCCATGTATAGTCATGCACAGTAATTAGAAGCGAGTGGGGTTTTCAGGTTTAAGTCTGTAATGCAAATACATTCAGCATCACTAAGGCTGGTTGCTCCTGCTGGAGTGTAGGCAGTCACAGAGAATACACACGGTGGTGGTCTGAAAAAAAAACAGCTTGGACATGTGCATTTAAATAAATTTAAAAAAAAGGTTTCAGAATGTGTCAGTCTGTAAAAGTGATTTCAAAGTGTAAAAAGAGATTTTCACTTGGCCCAAAAAAAAAGAGCAGTAAGTGTGCTTTCAAATTGGCAAAGAAATTTCGTTTTGGCACTAATGTGAAAACATGACTCTGTGTGCATAGAAGAATTATAGGCAGAAATTTATTGCGTCTTGCTCTGGTGATTTCACAGTTGCAGTAGATGGAAAAGAGGAGCGAATTTTTGGGGGAAGAAGCAGAGGGTTAGCACACACCCATGTGCTTGCCATGTATAGTCATGCACAGTAATTAGAAGCGAGTGGGGTTTTCAGGTTTAAGTCTGTAATGCAAATACATTCAGCATCACTAAGGCTGGTTGCCCCTGCTGGAGTGTAGGCAGTCACAGAGAATACACACGGTGGTGGTCTGAAAAAAAAACAGCTTGGACATGTGCATTTAAATAAATTTAAAAAAAAGGTTTCAGAATGTGTCAGTCTGTAAAAGTGATTTCAAAGTGTAAAAAGAGATTTTCACTTGGCCCAAAAAAAAAAGAGCAGTAAGTGTGCTTTCAAATTGGCAAAGAAATTTCGTTTTGGCACTAATGTGAAAACATGACTCTGTGTGCATAGAAGAATTATAGGCAGAAATTTATTGCGTCTTGCTCTGGTGATTTCACAGTTGCAGTAGATGGAAAAGAGGAGCGAATTTTTGGGGGAAGAAGCAGAGGGTTAGCACACACCCATGTGCTTGCCATGTATAGTCATGCACAGTAATTAGAAGCGAGTGGGGTTTTCAGGTTTAAGTCTGTAATGCAAATACATTCAGCATCACTAAGGCTGGTTGCCCCTGCTGGAGTGTAGGCAGTCACAGAGAATACACACGGTGGTGGTCTGAAAAAAAAACAGCTTGGACATGTGCATTTAAATAAATTTAAAAAAAAGGTTTCAGAATGTGTCAGTCTGTAAAAGTGATTTCAAAGTGTAAAAAGAGATTTTCACTTGGCCCAAAAAAAAAAGAGCAGTAAGTGTGCTTTCAAATTGGCAAAGAAATTTCGTTTTGGCACTAATGTGATAACATGACTCTGTGTGCATAGAAGAATTATAGGCAGAAATTTATTGCGTCTTCCTCTGGTGATTTCACAGTTGCAGTAGATGGAAAAGAGGAGCGAATTTTTGGGGGAAAAAGCAGAGGCTTAGCACACACCCATGTGCTTGCCATGTATAGTCATGCACAGTAATTAGAAGCGAGTGGGGTTTTCAGGTTTAAGTCTGTAATGCAAATATATTCAGCATCACTAAGGCTGGTTGCCCCTGCTGGAGTGTAGGCAGTCACAGAGAATACACACGGTGGTGATCTGAAAAAAAAAAAAAGCTTGGACATGTGCATTTAAATAAATTTTAAAAAAAGAGCAGTTTGTGTGCATTCAAAATGGCAAAGAAATTTCGTTTTGTGACTGTTGTGAAAAGAAATGTAGTAATATATTTAAATACAATAAAGGATTTTTTTTTTAGTTTTTTTCAGGTATTGCTGAAGAACAGTGAACAAAATTTAAGATGCCTACAAAATCTCGAGTTCAAAAAACGCTAAAAAAAAACTATATTTGAGGACAACTGGAGGACCAAAGTTAGTAGAAGATGCTGATGTTGGGAAAAAGAAAAAATCTTCTGGTAAGCAAAAAAAACAATTCCTAAACAAAATATTGAAAACAAACAAAAATGTACAAAATGTCTGTTCTCGGAAAAATGTAACAAAACCTACAGAACAGCAAAAAATTGAGGATTTAGTTAATGCAAATATACCTTCTGCAATTGAAAAGTTTAACATAAACAGAAAAACAGCATTTAAAGAGATACGTAGAAAAATGTTTCAGAGAAGAGTTATGTCCAATTTGATAAAGGATATAAAGAAATATAAGCAAAAGGCTAAATATTATAAGAGAAAAAAAGAAATTGAAGCCATTGCAGCAAAAGCATTAGAATTAAAAAGGAAACTATTCATATTAATTTTGAATAGGATGCGTACATTAGATAAAATGGTTAATGTACTGAAATCACAAAGCAAAAGCAAAAGAGTAGTGAACAGAACAAACTTTTGTTAAGTGTTTTTAGGAAAGTGGATGCATAGTTCAAGTAGTGAACCTTTTTTTAATGAAGAAAGCTATTTTCAAAGTAATAGTTTGCTGCATGCAGTTGACACCAGAGGTCGTTCATACGAAGTAAAAAATGGTTGCATAATGGAGAAGGAGATAATGGTTCCAAGAGATGAGGTACAAGTGATGGCAGATGAGGCAATGGGGAGACGTCCTAAAGCCCCAGTGTACACTTGGAATTGTAGTAGTATTTGCACTGTGCGTCAGGAATCTATTGACAGATTTCGAGAGTTTCTAAGAGAATATAGTAAAAAAAGTGTAAAACAAAAGATTAAGGTGCTTCAAAGTCTGGATCCATGCAGAGTGAGAGAGAATACTGGTTTGCAGGGTCATTCTCTTGCTTGTCTATCTAGAAAAGTGTGCAATAGTGTTTTCCATCATTTTAGGATGCTGGCTGTTCATCATACTGAAATGAGAAAGTTTGTGAGACGGTTGTATTTTGCCAAAAGTCCAGCAATAAAGTTAAATGAATTGAATAGGGCTCTGTTCCGAGGAACGGTATCAGATGTAGAGAAGGTTGTTGATGAAATTCAGTTTTGTTACTTTGGTCCTGAAGAAAACAGTGCAGAGAAGGACACAGTAAATGAGGCAGAAGTGGAAGAGAATGTAGAACCCTCTGTAAGTAACACATTTAATGATCACATAACAAAATTTGCAATAGTCTCTAATGAAAGACCAAATGTTACTTGTATTTGTTGCCGCAGAACTCATTATAGAAAACAAACTAGGAATGTTGATCTCTACAGAAAGAGTGAAAATGAAGATAATTATAAGTGGATGGATTTTGCCACATATATATTTCTTGAAAATTGTTTTGAATTGGGTGAAGATCAGCGTATTTGTAAATACTGCTACAACAAGTTAGAGGAAAATAGAATGCCGACCAGAGCTGTACATAATAATTTAGAATTGGATGCTATTCCTGCTGAACTTTCTGAATTAAATACATATGAGTCTATACTCATTCAATGTGTTCATCCGTTCCAGACCATAGTACGTATGGAGCCCAAAACTGGTAAATTACCTCCTTCAGATTTACTGAGAGGTTTAAAAGGTAGAGTGGTGTATTTGCCCTTGGATTTGAAAAAAAATATGGAAACTATTGATGCGGATACTTTGGAAACTGAACCATTAATTATTCTGGTTAATGGTGTACCTACAAAGAATAAGAAGATTTGGCAGGAGCTGGTAGATGTGCGGAAAGTACAAAGAGCAAATTTGTATTTGAAAAAAAATAACAAATGGTATGAATCAATTTATATAGCAGAAGAAGAAGAAGAAGAAGAAGATTTACAAGGAGACACAGAAACACCAACTGGACAAATTGAAAAAGTGGACAAGTCAAAGGAAGAAGAAATTTATGAACATTTTAGCATACATCCTCTCCATTCGAAAGAAGTTATGGGAGACAATATTGATCTCTTTCAGATGAAGAAAGCAAAAGGAAATCCCGTGAGTGTATGGGAGGAGAGCTTGGAAGCTCGATGTTTTCCCCAGCTGTTTCCTAAAGGAAAAGGAGGACGATACGATGAACGTCCAGAACAGATTCCAGCTTCTGAGTATCGGACTACAAGACTATATGCTGAAGATCCCAGATTTCGACAAAGTATCCCTTATTTGTTCCATCTTTTATTTGAAAGCGACTTGTCTGCACTGTCTTATGCAGTAAATCACATTTTAAAAAGTGGAGTACATTTACAAAATGTGTCTGCTAAGGATTTTATGGAGAAAGTGCAGCACCGAGATGATCATTTGGAAACACAACTGATCAATCTGATGGCTTGTCAGCGTGGGACAAATGAATATTGGTACCGACGCCATGGTGAACTAAAATGCATGTTACGCAACTTAGGAACACCAACATGGTTCCTTACCCTAAGCTGCGCCGAGTACGCTTGGGATGATTTACTGGATTTTCTACGAGAGGCCAATTCAAACATTGAAAACATCGAATACAAGACAGCAGGAGAACTGTGCTCATTGGATCCGGTTAAGGTTTGCAGATATTTCAATCATAGATTTGAGGCTATGATGTCCTTCATCTGCAATAAAAAAAATCCACCCCTTGGAGAAGTAGTGGATTTCTTTTGGAGAAAAGAGTACCAGGCAAGAGGTGCTCCTCATATTCATATGCTGCTGTGGATCAAGGATGCCCCAAAGTTTGGAACAGATACTGATGAAGCAGTGTTATCTTACATTGAAGAATATGCAACATGTGCTATACCTAAAAGCACAGAAGAGAACAAGTTAAAGGAGCAAGTTTTACGTTTCCAAAGTCATCGGTGTGGAAAATACTGTCGACGGAAATACAAGAGCAAAGAAAAATACTACACTAAATGTCGATTTGGATTTCCTAGACCTGTTCTTACAAATGGAAGAGTCAACAGTTTTATGTCAGCTGTGAGACATACTATCACAAGAAAATCACCTAAGAATACCTACAACCTTAAAAGAAAAGAAGAATCAAAAAATATAAATGACTACAACCCAGTCATTTTATCCATGTGGAACGCTAACATGGATATACAGTATGTTGCTGACAATTCCATTGCTGTTGCTCGATATGTAACGTCTTACATTACGAAATCAGAAAAAACAGAATTGAAGGAAATGTGGGAAGAGATTTCTCACGAGAAGACTGTCAGTAAGAAGCTGTACAGTTTCAGTTTGAAGATGTTATCGCATCGAGAAATTGGATCCTACGAATGTTCAGATAGGTTATCTTCTGCAAGTCTCTACTCGAAGTCAAGAAGAATAATTTGGGCAAGTTTAGGCCTTGCAGCAATGAGAAATCGGGTACTGAAATCTGTTGGAGAAATTGAATATTTGGCTGAGAATGACCCAGAAAGTACAGACATATTGAAAACAAACATGTTGGACACATATTATCCCAAGAGAAGTCATCATCTGGAGAACATGTGTCTCTATGAAGTGCTGCAGAACTACATTTATTCACGGAAAGCTGCAGAAGACATCAACAGTGGAAAATATAAAGTTGTTGGTGAAGAAGGATGTTTGGTGAAGCAAACCAAAGGAAGTTTGATAAATCACCGGAAGCTGAGTTGCGACACTACCGACAAGAAAGAATTTTACTACTTGGCTCTTTTACAGTTGTTTAAACCATGGCGTACAGAGGATGAACTACTGGGAGAATTCCAGAGCTATGAAGATTCTTTTAATGCTTGCAAAGACAGCATACAATGCAGTACATTCTCAACTTATCTGCAAATGTTAAATGAAGAAATTGAACAGGAAACTACAATTGCAGCAGAAATAGCTAGAGACAGTTCTCAGGACAGCCAAAGTTCAGGAACACACAGTCAAGATCCCCTAGGACAACCAATCGTTGAAAATGAAGCATCAATAGCCATGAATGAAGTGGAAACGGCTATGAATCAAGCTCAAGAAGAATTTATAGACTTAGAAAATTTGGAAAGACAACTGAATCAAGAGCAGCAACAAATTTATGAAGAGATCAAAAACAAAATTGATCACGGATTTCTACATATCAAAAAAGAGTGCTCATGCACATCATTTCATCCAATCAGGATGTATGTAAGCGGACAAGCTGGCACTGGAAAAAGTTTCCTAATTAAAGTCATCAGAAGCTACCTAAAGCAAAAAACGGATTCTACTTTGTCTTGTGTGGTTACTGCTCCAACTGGGTTAGCAGCATATAACATAAAAGGAATCACCTTACATCGTTTGCTAATGTTACCAGTGGAGCATGAGAACAAAATACAATTCAACAAGCTAACTGGAGAAGCATCCTTGGAAGTTTCACGAGTATTGAAGAAGATGCAAGTTCTCATTATTGATGAGGTGAGCATGGTATCAAACTTAATGCTTGCCTTTGTGCATTTAAGAATGCAGCAAATTTTGAAGACAGACTATGACGTGTTATTTGGTGGAAAACACGTCATAGTTTTTGGCGATCTTTTGCAACTTACTCCAGTTAAAGGACAACCAGTGTTTAATACTGTGACACATGAAGACACAAAGAAGTCATTGGGAAGCATTGGAAATACAAATATTTGGTCCTTCTTTGAGTACAAGGAACTTACAACTAATATGAGGCAAGCAAACGATGAAGAATATGGAAGTATTCTGAAAGATATCAGGATTGGACTACTCACAGATGTTGGGAAAAAAGCATTACAGAGTCGGCTGCTACATAATTTATTTCCAAAGGAAGAAATAGTTGCAGAGAAAATATACAAGAATATTGCAGAAAACAAAAGTGTCATCTGCTTAATGCCAACTCTACGTGAATGCTCAATATTTAATGAGGAGCTTTTGAAATTGGAAAAGGAAGACATCAGGAAATTGGAAGCAGTGGACAAAATTGAGGATGGAAGAATTACAGTCACAGTAACAGGCAAACTGAAAAATAAATTGGACTCACTAGAGAAGAACATCTCCAAAACAGCAGGATTAGAAAAAAATCTTTATGTTTGCATGAACTGTAGAGTGTTTTTAAGGAGAAATTTGGATGTTGAGAAAGGCTTAGTGAATGGAGCGATGGGAAGAGTTGTGGGTTTTATTAATTATCAGAAAAAAGAAGGAATTGAATGTTTACAGATAAAATTTGATCAGATAGAGGAAGTTAAAGACATTTGTCGTTGTTCAGTTCGTTTCATGCTTGTGAAAGACTTATATGTACGTAGGAAGCAGTTTCCGTTTTCACTAGCATATGCTGTAACTATCCACAAGTCTCAAGGATTGACTGTAGATTGTGCATTTGTGAACATTGGTTCAACTGTGTTCAAAGAAGGTATGGCATATGTAGCTTTGTCACGAGTCAAAACATTATCAGGTTTATTCATGATAGACTTTGATGACTCAAAAGTTAGTGCTGATACAAACTGTGTAAAGGAGTATAATAGATTAAGAAGAAGCTATGCTCCTCATTTAGGTCAGTATCCTGTGTTGGAGAAACGTGTAGTTTCTCGTAAAAGGAGAAATGAGAATATCTGTAATGAAGATGTAGAGAAGAGGAAAAAAAAGAGGAGTGATGTAATTGCAAGCAAAAAGAATAAGGAAAATGAAGAACAGGTTGTAGGATGTCATTTTGAAAATAGCTCTGGTGTCAACTGCTACGCTAATGTAGTGCTGAATGTTGCATTTTATCTGGAAAGTTTGCAAGAGCAGATAATAGTAAATCAGGGAAAAAGATTCTGTTCAGAGCTCAGTCTCCTTTTTAAAAAGCTGAGTAAAGATAAAACTCAAATAGAAAGTGCTACTGAAATTAGAAAACTTTTAGATGTATGTTCAGGACGAACACAGTTTTCTCAAAATGAACAGCAAGATGCACACG
Source organism: Triturus cristatus (assembly GCF_964204655.1). Taxonomy (NCBI): domain Eukaryota; kingdom Metazoa; phylum Chordata; class Amphibia; order Caudata; family Salamandridae; genus Triturus; species Triturus cristatus. The sequence goes on along the minus strand of NC_140584.1, from coordinate 504,630,275 downwards.
AATTTTTGATGTATTTTCTTCAGGTAGTGGAAGAAGAAGGAGTTCCCATTGACATTTTTTTTGGTCTCTCTTATAAATGGGAACATAGTTGTGATAATTGTTATAATATATGTGGCTCTATTGTTGATAATGAAAGGTTTATTTATTTGACATTGCCAGAGAGTAAAACAGTCACTTTTGCAAAATTAGTTAAAGATGCTAATCATAGCATGAAATGTGGTGAGTGTAATTCTGACATGTTTTCAACATTAATTTTAAGGGAATACGGACAGTATGTAATTTTAATGATGCAACGATGTAGAGCTGATGGATCAAAATTGGATACTTTAATAAAGAAGTTTACAGGACAGCAATTATCAATTTCAGGAAAAACTTTTGTAACTGTTGCAATAATTTTCCATGATGGACCTACTGTTACTTCTGGACATTACACAGTTTATCTAAAATGTGAAAAAGGCTGGACACTGTGTAATGATTCCCAATTGATTTTCAAACAACGTTTGCCTTTTGATTTAGCAAATTCCTATCTAATCTTCCTGAAACCTAAATTTTAGAGAGATTTGGCAAGATCTGGACAAAATAATTTTACCATTTTACTGGATTACCATTGCAATTTTGTAGAAAAAAGATTTTTAAAATTATCATTTGGCCTAAAGGAAAGATAACCAATTGTAATGTGGACTTTTTTAAATTTTAATGCAATTTTCAAAAACCAATAATTTAGAGATAATCGGTAACTTCTGCACATTTTAAATTATGGAATGCTATTGGACTGCCATTGGAAATTTTTTCAAAAATGATTTAAAAAATTACTATTTGGCCATGTGGAAAAGTAAGCAATTCTATTGTGGACTAAATAAATTATTCAAAAAGTTTCGTGAACCAAAATGTTACAGAGAATTGGTGAGATCTGGACAGATTAAACTTTAGAATTTTAATGGTTTTCCCTTGGAAATTTATTCCAGGAAAAAAAAAAAAATACTATTTGGCCTAAAGGAAATAAAATCAGATGTATTTTGGAGTTATTTGAGATATAATATTGTGATTATACTTCTGAAACAAACATATCAGACGGTATTTTAAAGAAAAAAGTATTGTTTTTAGATGATATTTTTTTAGAATAATATGCATTTCTGTAATGATAAGTTTAAGTGAGAAGACATTCTGGGCTTTTTTAATACAATCTTTGTGATTGTTAATTTTTTTTGCCCGCTGTAAAATGATGAATGCAATTGCTTTCACAATTAATAGTGAAATGCAATATATTCTGAAAACAGCAAAAATAAGGCAAAAATATTTTTTTGTAAAAAATGTAAATATGTGTATTGTATTATAAAATGGATAAAAAATATTAATACTTTTTTCTTTATTTTCAGATCGATATAGAAAATTTTCGGAAACTACAACCATTTTAAAAACTATTTTTTAAAAAAACAAATGAATAAATATTTTTTTGAGTGAGTATGGTAAGTTAAAAATAAAAATTGTAGTCTCTCAAGGACTTTGTAATGAGATAAATGATTTTTAGTGTTTTTTTTTAAAAAATAAAAAAAAGGTACGCTTACCGTACGCGTACGGTAAAAAAAAAAAAAAAACGTTTTTAAAAAAAAAAGAAAAAAAAAAGATGAAAGATAAGGTTGGCTCTTAAAAGAACCGTTGTGTTCATGCAGGGACAGAGGAAAGAAAGATTGGGAATATTAGACGGTACGACAAGTGTGCTGATCTATTTTACTGTTCACCAGGGAAACACTGGTCTCCCTATAAGTAATTAGATCGTGACAAGTGGCGCACCGTACTTCAACCCTCGCAAACCGAGGGTTAATTTCCAGAGGGCCAGCAAAAGGAGATTCTCCCCCCACAGATGAAGGGCTCACCTGACCTGCAGAAGAAGGAGTCTGCCCTGCAGATGATGGTCCAGGCTGAGCTGCTGTGGATGTACTGGCTCGTCTTTCTGAAGAGTTACCTCCAAAAAGATGACCATGTGTCCTTCTGTGTACTTCCTGGAGGTGTCTCTTCATGGTGTGATTCCCAAAGGAATACTTCCTGTTAGGATTACCTCTAGAAAGTACACGCTTACACAGCTTGCAAGTAACTAAGGGTGCATTCACCTTTTGCTGGCCTTCTGGAAAAGTAAAATACTCCCAAACGTAAGAAGGCTTTACTTTCCTCGCTCTCTGCCTCAAGACAGTGCTGCTGGTGCTAGCCTCACTCTCAAAAGAGCTCTGCTGTTCTGCCATCGTATCCCAAAGACAAACCAGCTCCTTCTCCCAAGGGATCACAAGCAGAAATGAGGGGAATGGGTGTGGTGTAGGAGAGTTCTAGAACTGAAAGTAGTTTCAACCAATCAAAAGTTGTGTTTCAAGATCACATGACCTACCGTACGCTTACGGTACGCTTACGGTACGCTTACGGCAAAAAGTACGCGTGCGCGTAAAAAAGACACGCGCTTGCGCGCATGCGCATAACAGTCATTTCCCGGCACTTCCGCGTAACGTGCGCGTGTTGCGTAAGCGCGCACGCGTCCCACGCGCAGTACGCGCGGCTACGCAAAGTACGTAACTATGCGCAAGCAGCGTAAATAGATTACGGACGTTGCGTAAACCGTACGCTTACCGTGAGCTTACGGTACGCGTACTATAAAAAAAAAAAAAAAAAAAAAAAAAAAATCTGGAAATACATTTTACATGTTTATTTTAAAAAATATATATAAAAAAAATATTTAAGGATTTTAAAAATTTAAGCATAGTCTTTATAAAAGATAAGAAAATTAAATTAAAAATATGTTTGAAAAAAATGAAGAATAAAAGAAAAAAATAGCATTTAAAAAACCTTGCAAATTCACTGAAAAAACCATGGGTTTCACACACGTTATAGTTAGGAATTAGCATTTAAAAAACCTTGAAAATTCACTGAAAAAACCATGGGTTTCACACACGTTATAGTTAGGAATTAGCATTTAAAAAACCTTAGAAATTCACTGAAAAAACCATAGGTTTCACACACGTTATAGTTAGGAATTAGCATTTAAAAAACCTTAGAAATTCAGTGAAAAAACCATAGGTTTCACACATGTTATAGTTAGCTGGACATTTTACTCGTAAAAAACCAATGAAATTGCCCCGTTATAGTTAGTTCAGCTAACTATAACTCGCGCGCCCGCAATGCACTGCTGATGACGTCACATATTACATCACTCATGACATGGTCAGTGACATCACTCATGACATCACTGATGACATCTCAAATGACATCACTGATGACATCACTGATGACATCATCCTTGTGATAGAGTGGCAGACCTCCTCTCACCTTAATATAAGCTTTGATACACACATTCAAAAATAGAGACTAAAAATTTCAAAACAATGGACATACCAATACCAGTTACAACAACCTCTTCAGTAATTCTAAGATCCACATACACATCCACTCATTCACCAACAGTCCTATACAGTCACTCATACATGTACTCACTCATCATATGTACTCATACACCTATACATCCTGTTACACAATGCCACTCATCCATAGAGTTACTCACACACATAGTCACTCATGCTAATAAAGAATCAAACATACATTCACCTGCATATACAGTTATACACACACCACCACACTTACTTCTACGGAAACTTACACATACTTAGTCTTTTAAACAATCACTTATAGAAACACATACTTATTCATACAGGAACTCTTTCAATCTCTCCCTCTCACATATACTCACATATATACACCAATAGTCACATATACTAGTTTAAAACATATGTAGTTACTCCTGAAGACACTATTGAGACAGTCATTCACTCACTAACACACCCATACACACACTCATCCACCCATACAGTCCTGCACACATGCTGTCTTCAACACATACAAACAGTGAGTCACTCATTCATGCACCTATGCACTACGTAATACCCCCCACCGAACCATACAGACACTCAGACTGATACTCAAAAAAACAACTAATAACCTATATAGACACCCATGTAGCTACTCACCAACCCATGCAGCCACTTATACACAAAGTGAGAGATACACTTAATCAGTCAGTTACACAATCAATTTTTCAAAAACAAATCATCCATTTAGACACTTATATACCCATTTATTCTTCCATCGACCTTGAGATATACATATATAAAACATATTTAATTTTCAGAAAAACACACATTCACTGGATGATGTCATCAGTGAGGTCATCAGTGATGTCATTTGAGATGTCATCAGTGATGTCATGAGTGATGTCACTGACCATGTCATGAGTGATGTAATATGTGACGTCATCAGCAGTGCATTGCGGGCGCGCGAGTTATAGTTAGCTGAACTAACTATAACGGGGCAATTTCATTGGTTTTTTACGAGTAAAATGTCCAGCTAACTATAACATGTGTGAAACCTATGGTTTTTTCATTGAATTAGCAAGGTTTTTTAAATGCTAATTCCTAACTATAACGTGTGTGAAACCTATGGTTTTTTCAGTGAATATATATATATATATACACTAATCGATGAATAGATAAGATACCGCTGCTTCCTTTGAATCTCCTTGGGGTCGGTCCATGACAAAAACATTTGACATTCTCGCTCATGGCTAGTTTTACTTATGTCTCCTGCTTAGTAACTGACTCCTGCTACTCCCCTTGCTTGAGTCATAAAACTTCATCAGTCGACTAATTGTTTCTACCCTGTTCCATTCTATTACATTGCACTCATAGACCCTATTTTCTGAAGTTCTTTGAAAGGGTTTAAGTGAGCCTGAACCTGGTTTCTGCATTCGCCCTGAACTCCCTGCTTGCTAAATATTGCAGCAATTTGCATTATGTTTTGTACTGTGCCATCTTGATGGCAGCTTCATTTTATAGCAATGATAAGAAGCTATTCAACAGACGTATGCAATTACAATCATTTGCATGATTTTCATTTCAAAGGAAAGATTTATTTAACTGCATTCCTGAATATTTTTCGACTTCTCACAGTTTTGATGATTTTTTTTAATACAATGGGCTTATTCACAGCTCTATTGATATTACTTTTCATGCTTACGGTGTCCAGCTTTGCACATGTTCACATGCATTTATCGTCTTCTCAGACATAGGGGCATATTTACGAGCCCCCGGCGCTACCAGAGAGTCGCTTTTTGTGACGCTCCAGCGGTGCAGATTACAAAATCATTTCTATGAGGCCACGCACTGCCACTATGCGAGGCTTTGAATGGCCTCATAGATATGGAGTAGGCAAGGCAGCACAAATGAGGGCCATAGTACATACCACATTTTCCCTAAACTTAGAGAACAGGCTTTATCAGATACATTTGTTTGGCAAATAAAGCATCATTTCAACTATGTTTCAATAATTAATCTTTGTTTTTTAAATCTAATGGATTCTTTTTTTATTTGCTTAAGTCTTCTGTCATGTTAAGTATTTTATTTTTTTCTTCATTTTAGGTCGACAGACCGTTTACACGACAGCTCAAACGTAATTAAACTCTATATCAAATCTGCATACTTTTTAGGTCCACTGTTTATATAATCATACTGCATTGTAAAGTAGCTGCACGTTTTCTGTGGCTTTGTTGTTTAATTATAGAACAAAAGTGAGCTGTCATTAGTATGGGGAGTAAAACATGTCATTCTCAATACGTAGTGCTGGAACTCGGGAAATTGACTGGCACCACTTTCTCATTTCAAGCTCTGTTTTCTGTAATATATTCCAGCTTTGTACTAGATTTACCCAAAATTGCCCTTTCCCTAATACATTCACTTCAAAGCGACAGTTCTGACAAGGTTTCATTATATGCTTAACTTTTTATCACTCTCCCCTCATTAGGTAACTGCTCATGATTTATAGGATGACAGGATCTATTTGTGGCAAGAGAGGAATTGAATAAAATAGCAAAATTGAATTGGAATCTCCATTTCAGATAAATAAGTAAGGGGGCCTTTGATTCCATATAACTAAGATTTATTATAAGCACGTCCTTTGGAATTATGCAGCAAACATGGCCGACTACCATTTATGCCATCTATTTCCTGGGTACTGGAGCCACTGGAGACTGATTATTGAAGGTCAACAGCTAGCGGTCGCAAACTGGAAATTGGGCTATTTGCAACTGCTATGAAGGGTTGAAGCATGCACCAAACCTATTTTGTTACCGACTTGGAAAATAGGTTTTGCAAATCACTCTTGGTAAGGGATCGGTTGCTAAACAATCAGATCTACCACCAATTTACAAATTGGTGGTTGGTCATTTGCAAACGAGAAGGGATACCCATGGGACCTCTTTGCTTTTGTGATTGGTAGCAAAATTGTTTTCTAAGAGCAGGCAGTGGTCACACGGACCAATGCCTGCTCTTAAAAAAATGAAACTTTTCATTTTTATTTTTTAAAACACATTCCGTTTTTTAAAAGCAAACACAGGCATGGGGGTCTGCTGTCCTCAGCAGGTCACCATCCCTGTGTTATTGCCTATTCCCAATGGGTCCCAAATTGTGACCTGCCTTATGAATATTGATGAGGCAGGTCATTTGCAACCCCATTGGGAATCACTAGTAGTGTCTGAGGCACATTAGTACATTTCCTTTTGCGCAAAATTGCGAGTCGCAAAAGGAAATTGTCGTTCATCTGGCCCTTGTTTCCCAGTCCAGCCGTGGTGCAATGGAAGATCAAATTGTGTGACAGCATTGTATAAATTATACATAATGACTAGGCATCATATAAGGCATAATGTGCCATACTCCCCTTACTTCACCAGTTTAACACCTAAACACAACTGAAAGGTGACCAGTTAACTTCTGGGCGGCACCATGCGTTATTGGTTTTAAAAGAGAAACCGCATTGATACTGATTCTTTGAAACTGGAGAGAATGTAATTTGTGCATTTGGTTCCACTAGTATTAATGTCCATGGTTAGGAAGGTGGGAGGCGAATTTATTTCACTCTGGCAACAGAGGGAGTGAATGTCAAAACGCCATGTAAATATTTTAATTCATAATGAACTGTTCCTTTGGGTAATGTATGACAACCATAATAACAGTCTTTAGGGGTTCCCTTGGAATGGGGCTGGGGTTCACTAGGGTGTGGTGATTTGGGGAGTTCTTCTATGCAATCTTTTCACTTTTTGAAGTATCAGTATAGTTCGTTGTTAACTGAGAGGACAAAACGCCATACTGAAAAATCTTCCTGTTGATTGTGCAGCATGGTTTAGACATACTGCAGGCCTGTTTTATTGGTTGTTGGGCGCTTGTCACCTCTCTACATGTGTTTTGATGCACAAAGAAATCGCCTTATCAATGCTTGTTCACGTTTTGTTATTGAACTATTTGGCCTGCGGATGATGGAAGTTTGAGCTTTCAGCAGGTTTAGTGTGACTTTGTAACTGAACGTTTAACCTATTATGACATATTGGTCAGTATCTTGAGGGCTTGAATGATCTGGAAATGGGTGATGAATTCAAATGTGCTCCAAACAAGGGGACTGAATGTATGTCTTGCCAGGACCCACAAAATGCCTACAGGTGGCACTGCCAATGACTTCTCTGAATTCAGTGCCTTAAAAAGTTGGAAAGTGCATCCTTTTCATGTGATACAGCACTGGTTCTACTTCTGTGTCTGAAGAAGGAATGCGTGTCACCTCTCAAGGTTCTTTCTGCTTGATCGTTAGTCAAAATATTCGTCAATGCCTGCTACATGCTGAATTTTCATTTGTCCTGGTACAGCCACAAAAACATTTTAACGCTTTGGATAATAGAAGAACAACAGAATCGGCATTGTAGTCACCTGCAATTTGACTGTGATGCGTTACATAACATAATACATAAATGTTACAATGGATTTAGAATTGTTTTGTAGCGTAATGTAAATGTAAATGTTGTAGACTTGTAAAGCGCACAGCTGCCCCAGCAACGGGGCGTCCCGGCGCTGTAGACCGCTGGGGAACCCGTCCTGGCTATCCCTGTGAGATGGTCCCTTTCTGGGTATCTCCAAGGTGAAACCAGGCATCCCTGGCGTCTGTGGGGGGCCGTTGTAGAGATGAGGCAAGCTTAATGCCCAGAGTTGCCGAGTGTGTTCCTGGTTAGAGTAGGTACCGAGGCGAGAATTATCGAGTCCGTTTTGACCCTGGTCCACGACCCTGCCGCGTCGGGAATTGAACCCTGGTCCCTGGCCGATTCTCTGCTTACGGGTCTGCCGCCTCTAACCAGTGAGCCACACCTCTCCACTAATACAAAATCAGTGCATATACCCCTCTGAACAGTGCTGCAAATTAAAACTGGGAACTCACCCATTTCTAGAGAGCAGCTGGCGGGTGTAGGGGGATGACTAATGTAGCAGGATCAAGTCCAAAATCAGAGTCATTGTCAGGCTGATAGTGGTATGCCATCTCATCCACTTAATTTGAAATATATATATATATATACATATATATATATATATATATATTCCACAAAATACTTTATTCGGTTTAATAACCCATAAAAGTGCGAAAGAAACACACAGTTCAAAAGTTAAAAAAGAATCTAAAGGATCAAGTCCATAAAATGTGGATGTACAACATCTGCTATACATTAAAAAGAGTCAACAAAAACATTAAAATAATTTGGTAAATAAAAAGGAAGGTCAAAGAGAGGTTGGGCAGGAATTATACAAAATTCACAAAGACCTTATACAAATTAATTTACAATCATCCCCCAACTGATCGTCAGGATAGTACTACCCCAGCACTCTGGCTCTAATACTTTAGCTCCAGTGCAGGTATTTTGCCACAGCGCAAGCAATAGATTCTTTGGTGTCAACATGCAACACCCTAAGCGCAGTTGAGCATTGCCTAAACGCCAGTAATCTGCAGATCGGGAGGACCCAGCCCTTTCTCGGTCTGGTGTACCCGGGGCAGAAGAAAAATAAGTGGGATAGAGTCTCCTCTGCATAAACCGCACACTGGGGAAATAGTGGTTTCAGCAATTTTTGATTTCCATCTTGAGCAAAAAGTCTGGAGTGGTAGAGTGCCATGGCAGAATTTAATATACAGGACTCTAGCAGCATGAAGTGGGATAAAATCTAGGAAGCGCTCAAACTGACAATGTGGTTTAAAATCTGAACATTTAGTAGTGAGCAACCCAGGAGATCTGTTGCTGACCTCTAGACCCCACATATGAGCCAAGGAGGGGCCCTTAAGTGTCTGTTTAGAAAGAGGTGGGCAAACCTCGCAATCAGGCCAATAGGCTTCTAAGCTCAATTGGGTCAACATGCCATTAACGTAACATACCCACTTTATCCTATGGCTTGCATCTGCTTCAACTATATCCTTAAGCACCAAAGTAAAAGGGGTCATAGCTGTGCTCTCGAAAAAATGGAATGGATACCTGTGTCCCACCTTAAGGGGAGCAGTGGTGTACTTTTCGGGAGGGACAACAGGGATCTTAAGAAGTTATTCTCTGCTACGCCTAGCAATGTAAGACCATATGTACCCCATAGTTCGGCCCACGATTCGGCATTACCTTCAGCCCTGGCCTTGTAAACCTTTAAATCTGGTGAAACAAGTCTTGTCTTTGAGGCACAAAACAGCTTAAAGATTGTGCTGGCATTAGTTTAAATTGCTTTTCTTGACTTGGGGGAGCCATTGCATAGACTTGGTTTGCCTTATTCCAAGATAGTCAAAGGATGGTACCCTGCCAATATTATTTCCATCAAGGGCGATGGAGCCTCAAAACGACCTGTGGGGATTAATAACCATAAATGTTTTTGTATTACTAATTATCAACCCCCGTTCATCACAAAAAGCAGCAAACCGATCAACCAGGGTCTGGAGCTCTCTGGAGTTTTAGAAATCAGTAGGGTATCATCTGCATATAAAAGCAGAGGGACTTTTATGCCCACAACCCTTGGTGCATTTCCAGTGAAATTAAGATCGTAGTGCTAACTAAAGTCGCAAAAAGCAAATCATTGTGGAAGAGAGTGGTTTTTTTTTCAAACAGCAGGTTCATCACTTGTCATTAGTTTTATTTTTGGGGTACGAGTTACAATGCAAAACGGGAAGTATGACATGAATGCTAAGTAAATACAATGCATAATAGTGATCTAACAAAATGTTATTTAGCTTAAATGTTGCTACAAAATCCTTCAATGTTATCTTTGATTGTTTTGTTTATTCTTGCAGAATGTTTACTACACTAGTAACCAGCAGATTCATGTTGGGGTACTGAGTCCAACCATTGATGATGATGACAACAGGTGCTTGGTGGATGTGAACAGCCGGCCCAGGCTCATCGAATGCAGCTATGCCAAAGCCAAGAGGATGAAAATGTACTGGCAGTTTACTCAGGTACACACCCTCGTCTCAACCTACACCGATGAACCAAGAGACTTATTTAGAGTGTGATGGAGTAACACATCCACCAAAATGTGGAGGGTGTCCCATCTGCCCTATTCAGAGGACATTTGATGACAAAAAGGACATCCACCACCTTTTGATAGAAGTTGCTCATCTGCCAAATGTGAAACAATGGCCCAAGTCTTTATCATATGGCAAAATCAAAAAAAGATCTCCTCAAAAGTGACCCTTCATGGGGCCTGCAGGGCATTGCTGCACAGGTCCAAAGAGGAGCAATGCCCAATGATGAAGAATGGCATCACTAGGGGTATGTGAGAGGAACAAGAAATAATCTTTAGGGTTCCCCTTTATGCTCACTGAGCTATTATTTAGCGATATCATCCATGTATCTCTCTCTCTTTTCTTTAAGAACAGTACCTTTGTGGTTGACATTAGTATTGGCTTCAGAGCCTGGGTACTGGACCTTTTTCTGCTCCCAGCCCCACCTCTTCCTTGTTTTGTGAGGATCTTCGTCAACTTGTTCAAAGTATTTTCAGGATCTGTCTTGTAAATCAGAACAATGTCCAAGCGTAATGAGATTCTGTCTTCCCATTGATTAGTTCATTGCATACCGCAGACTGGCAGATTCTGCCTGATCCAGGCTGCCAACGGCTCCAGCACGAGGGCAAAAATTATAGGTGACAGTGGGCAGCCCTGCCGAGTGCTGAAACTGAAATACCCAGCAAGTTCCTCCAATTCCTCCTGTGCAAGAGGGTCTGTATATAAAAGTCGCACCCAGTTGATGACATGCAAACCGAAGCCCATTCTAGCCAACACTTTGAACATGTAGGCCCACTCCACTAATCAAATGCCAATCTAGCATTCATAGAGAATGCTAGCGGCTCATCCTGCATGTGGGGAAACCGGCTTGTCACATCGTGAAGACGACTCAGATTAAGGGTGGTGCTGCAACTGGTATAATACCCTATTGGTCAGGGGGTCCAGATCTGTGATCCCTTGGTAAGTGAGGAGCCCAGAAGGACGTTAGCCAAGATTTTAGCCTCAGCATTGAGGAGTAATATTGGCCTGCATGAGGTGCAGTCATCGAGTGGTTCCCCTCTTTAGGGATAACCATGATTGTGGCCAATCTCTGGTCTCTGAGCAGCAAGACTTGCGGGCGTGTCTCCTTGAACATCCTAAGCAGATGGGGGGGGGGGGCAGTTTCTGAACCATCAGTTTATAAAGCTCAAAGGGAATTCTGTCTTTGGACAAATGCCCTGCCCAAAGACAGATCACGTATGGCAGTTTATATTTCTTGTTCGAGGTAGGCAGACTCAGCACATGGGTGTCGGACAGGAATTCCCGGGATTCCTCCACAGCTGGTGTCACTTCTGGGGAGTATACCTGGGCATAGAAGCCGGCGAACGCATCTGCCACGCCTTGTATAGCCTTCACCAATAGACCCTCCTGTGTCATCACCTCCAGTACCCATTGACCGGCCTGCTCGCTCCTCTCTAACCAGGTCAGCAGCTTGCCTGCTCTGTTACCGACTTCATATAAATGGTGTTGTGTGGTCCTGTGACTCACCCGAGCAGCCTCATTGGCCACATCCGTGTATTCTTGGTGCTTCGGTGAAAGGGTATACCTTGTGTCTATTCTATCTCATTCAATGAGGTCCCTTTCTTGTATGTGAATCTCCCATTCCAGTAAGTCCAGCCAGGCCCTTTTGTCCTTCTTGTGTCCCACAATGAGGGAAAGTACCTGACATCTAATCACCGCCTTTTATGCCTTCCATACGGTCCAGGTGGTGTCAACTGAAGTCTCATTTTCATCAAAGCAACGCTCTGTTGCATCTAGGAGTCCCATTCTGATCTTAGGCAGTTTAAGGTACCAGAGGTTAAGCAACATGACACTCTGTGATGGGCTACCACCGAGGCCAAACACCGCCCACGTTAAGGAGTGATTTGTCATGCCTCTCACCTGGTGGCAGGCATCTGAGAAGAAGTGTAGATGATGTGTAAGGGTGAAAAGATAGCACGAGAAAGTCTGCCATGCGTCCTGAGTGGAATGTGAATTGCTGTTCCTTGGGATTATGAGCACGCCATATGACAGTCAGCCCAAGGGCAACAAGGAAGTCAGACAGCGGGCGGCTGGAAGAACTCGCCTGTTTTGGAGGCCTGTTTTCACAGTCCTCACACAAAGTCAGATTAAAATCACCCCCAGTAACAACGTTCAGTCCAGTAGTCAGATCAGTAGGGCACCCAAGTCAGTGATCATTAAGTCATGGAGGCGTGCAAATAAGGGAGCTTAATGTCATGGTGACATGGTGGGACATAGGCCGAACATACATTGATCGACATACCCTCCCAGCACCCGGTAAGAGCCACAAATATCCCATGAGTTTCTGGCCAGTATAGTAAGTGGGAGTGACTTTCTTATCAGAATCCCCACCCCTCTGGACCCTGTGGTATAACCCGCATGGGACAAAACCTTACATTTCTAATTCTTTATTTGAATATGTTTTTGAGATAATGTAGCCCCAACAGTTGCAGGGTGCCATACAGAGAGGATTTGCAAATCATTGGGAATGTTTCCAACATGGGGTGTTGTGCTCAGAGCAGTATTAAGTATGCTTGGCCTGTTTGAGAGCAAATTATGGAAGCTAAATTGTGACAGTGTTCGAAAGTGCAGCGATTAGAGGCTTTGTTCTGCAGGAACACATTCTACCCATCCACTTTCATTTTATGCTACATTTTTGTATGAGCAGTGCTTGTTGTAGTTAGTATACTTCAAGGCACTTACCATTGGACATTGTTTTGTAGAATAATCAAGGATCAGTTATTTTACTTGTGTGTACCGTGAAGGCTTTCCGAAATAGGATTTTGTATTGGGGCTTTCCTGATGTTTGTGTGGTTTTGCTCTTCTCTTGTTTATCTGTCAAGGGAGGGCAATAGGTACACTCTATCTGTTATTACAGCTTTACTCTCTAAACTTGCTTAGACCAATGTAAATTTATTACTGAGAAATATATTATTTATTCCATTCGTTTAAATACATCTTAATTCGGCCTCCAAGTTTTATGGTATTTATTTTTTTAACATTTCCGTCTGTATTTACCATATTTATTTTGATACTTCCTTTGGTATTTACAGATATTTATTTTGTGTTTTGAGGAAAATTGAGTCCTACAGTGGTATATTTCCACATTTATTGAATGGATAAACATGCACTCATACATTGATACCAGTCTCGTTTTGGCAAATAAAGCAGCCAAATATACCAAAACACTACAACCACAGGCATGTATTAACATTAGTTACAAATATATTTTAACATATGCCTGTATTTAAGGAAATCTCATCCTGTTTTTTACTCCCTAAACAATTCCCTGGAATTCATGAAGGACAACTCAAGGAGAGTCACTCAAAAGAAGTACATTTTGCTGTATTTTCCACTTTTAAAAATAAATACAGAAAGGAAACAAATTGTTTTCTGTCTGTATTTTTCTGTAAAAATCAGTAAAAACTGGGAGCCTTAATCTTAATCGTAGGCACATCTCATATTGAATTGTCTCTCAGCAGCCTAATGAGCATTGACAAATGGTCTGGATTTAATAGGTTTTAATTTGACAACATATATGAATGCAGAAATTATATTTTTCATGTAAAAGCAGAACAATTTGTATTTTTGATGCTTGGTAGTGGTGTTTTTTTTGTGTTGGTGGATGGTGAATTGGTGTTGTTATTGTGGCAGTGGTTGTTGAGTTGGTGGTGATGGTTTTGGAATTGTTGGTTGTAGTGGTGGTATTTTTGGTAGTATTTATATTGGTGATGATGGTATGTTATCAGGAGTGCAGTAGAATTTGGCGTGTGGTGGTATTAGTATTGGTGGTAGTTCTAGGGGTTTTGATCAAGTGCCCACATATTAATATGTACACATCTCATACACACCTCTTAATTGATTTTTGCTCATGGCCTGTCCCAAGATAGATACCTGGTGTGAATTTCAAAAGGCCATATTAGGGTCGCACCGCGCCATGACAAAAATATTCAAAAGTTCCTGCTGCATTAAAAAGAAAGATGTTTTTCCGTACAATAATGCTTGCATGAGATAATGAATGAAATGTGACAAAAAGTATGATGGTTAAATGTACTTTGGAGTACTCACCTATGAATTCCCTCACCTTTTGCAATGGAAAAAGTCCACAGAAGTCAATATAATACAACAAATATCCAAATAGCATGAGAGAAAAATATTCTCCTGGGCCAATCTAAGATGTGATTGACAATGTCTCAAGCCAGTGGCTCAAATAGGCTGATCCAAATAAGTTAGTGGTTGAAAAGGCTGACCCAAAGCTCATTCTTTGTGTACTGTAATCAATAGATCGTGCAGAGAGCTCCACTGACAACCCAGGCATATACATTGATAGTAACTCCACTGCTGAACAGATAAAAGGAAAGTTTTGAGGATTTCTTTCAAGGAGAGCCCATTAAACTTGTATATTGATTATGCTCTGTAGTCTATTGCTAAATGAATAATACATACCTCCTTGAAATAAAGTCTGTTCTACTAAGCTTTGACAAGTGAAATGCTGTATCATAAGTCTGTATCGCTCAATGAGATACTCTATGACCTTAGTGAGTGATTGAAGTTTAATTCCTTTTTCCCATTATTCCCATACACTAAAATCAGCACAAAGAGAATTCTAATGTTCTAACAACAGCACCAAATATAGTGGGGAATGTGCAAAGAAATGGGAAGTCCGTGCCTTGCAGGAACCTTGTGAGGCGTCCCCATTGCAGTGCCTTTTTCAAAGGCCCGTGACCTTTGAAAGAGGCACCGCCCTGGGAACCCTATGCCGCCTGCCTGCCAGACTACAAATAACTTGTAATCTGGTGGGTGGGCGTACGCGAGAGTCGGCGGTGCGGACAGTGCAGTGGAGTACCACCCTCCATCGCCCGGCTAAAACTCGTAATCGGGCCCTGAGTGTTCTACTTCCTGTCTTACAAACATCTAAAAAACATTTCCTATTTAAAAAATGGGCTGAAGGATTTCAAATACATAACATTAATATATATATTATATGTGTTTGAAAATAATATACTTTCGAATTAGAAGCAAAAAACCTTACCTATTTTATATACTAAATAAGTAATAAATATAAATGATCACAAATCCAACTAGTTCAAAATTAATAATTAAAAAGCATATAAAGTCTGCAGTAAATATGCAATTTCGAAACAACTAAATTGAACAACTTATAAATGTATACATCCTTTAAAAAATAAAATAATTTGAATAAAAACCTCAAACACAATCATTAAAAAGTATGGCACTAATGTAGTACACAAAAATATAGCTAACATTAAAACACTACCCACCCAAGCCACAAGTAAATCCCTCAACTCATATTACAAAAAGAAATTAAAATTACAAAAAAGCCAAAATGTATAATATCAAATAAAAACCAATACATTTAAAGTTTTCAAAATAATTAAAAAGATATGAACGTAAGATACCAACAATGCTAGGTGCCAGAAACTTGAGGATGTTGGGAGTGAGCAACAGGAAGGGGTGAGGGGTAACCCTATGTGGATATGTGTTTATCTGTGACACTTGGGTGTGCACATGTGCATCTCTGTGCGTACACATGTATTTTCCATTTTCTGCTACAATACCTTTCTGTGTATTTACCAGTAAAGCCCTCCCAAATTCTGCCAGTTGAGCTCACTTTGCCATCTGCCAAACCATTGGGCTCTGCTGTAATCCCTGAAGAAGGTTGGTTATTCAGTAAACACAAGAAAATATTGTCTACAAAGGAATTTTTTTTCCAGTTGTTTGCAAAAGTAAATATCAAAAGTGAAGTGCATATTACAGAAAACAAATTCATCATAAAGCATATGCGTAATTAGTACTTGTGGACACTGTCGACTTTGTAGGACTTGCGATTGAGTATTGGAGCAGACGATTTGAAACAACCATTTAAAATAGAGAATTCTTTTTGTCAGATATTACCAAAACGTTCACCTGAAATTTGTGCACATGGATGGAATATATTGAAGTAACTTGATTTCCTCTTAAATATGACAAATTGATTAATGAACATGCATTGTCCCTTACATTTACTGTGATGAATATAACATCATTAGGAAACTACTTTCTGTCTTAATGATGGTCACATAAAGAAATTTGAATTGGACCACAACATTGACTGTTTTAAGACCATCCTGGTTTTACAATTGTCTCTATATGTTTTTGATGTGTGATGTAGCATGACACTTTGTGTTATGAAGAAAGGGAACACCTAGGCAAGGCGCTATTTAACACATTATAGGTATATCAATTCCAGACATACATGAAGGCAACAACATAGACAAAATTGACAGTTTCGTTATATCAAAATTGTTCTTTTTATTCACTTTTTTCGTAGTAAAAAAAATGTCTATATATAACATTATTTCTCCATTTCACCATATATAAGAGACTAACAGTCTTGTTTTGACCCTTTGATTACACAATCAATATGAACGTCATCCTTCTTTATGCTGATGTCACAAAACTGGCGGCTTGTGTACAGACAACGCGTGTTTCGGCTTAAGCCTTCATCAAGACTCCGTCCCAGTGGTTACTGTATGAGAAATAGACAACACTTGGTCTGGAATTAATTTTCCTACTCGATATAGCTGATGTATTTACCGTGGTGAATTATACTATTACGTTTATTTTTTTGGGAGATACATTTCAGTGGCGTATCAATTTGACACAAGTTCTTTAGTTAGAAAAAAAACAGTGCGTAAAAAAGATTGAGAGTGATGGCCAGACAAATGGCCCAAGAAAAAGATCCCCAAGCACCTCGATTAATTAGAAAAAAACATTTTAAAAGATAAGAGAAAGCTGTCTCCAAGAGTTTTGTGCGCAGGTGAAAGATTTCTATAGAAATTGTGTCAAATTGATATGCCAAAAAATTAAACGTAATAGTATTTATGCACTTGCAGCTACGCTGTACGCTGTACTCTGTTAGAAGACTGGATGGACCTGAAATTTACTTTGTATGTTACAGTGACTGTGCTGGAAAATAACACACAAGGCTGCATGTAATAACTAGGGTTGGGTGAAGGGTTTAGCCAAGCCCACGTGTTTCTCAGATTTTAGCAACATTACTGAGGGATGTTTATCAAGTGAAGTTGTTGTTCCCAAATGTGTCCATAAAACATTTTCTACTGTCTGATTTCGTAGAAGCCACCTCATCCTCTCCAAGCCTCTCTGGTATTTCACACAGAACCACGGTCTGACCCACGCAGTGCGTTCCCACCCCTTACAAATGTAAACATCACCGCTCAATTGTAGATGCTAAATCACCCATTACCCCCAGGCCTCTTATGTCCTTGTCCCATTCATTACATATTGAAGATGACCATCTCCACAACAGAAAAAAGACAGAAGAATGCTGTTACACTAACCCCGCCCCTCCCACAGAGAGGATATATACCGGCCTAACCCAGCATTCTCCCTGTTCTTTTTTTCTGTCTTCTGACAGAAAGGGATGTGAAGTTTGCTCTTACCTGCTGTTGGCTCCTGGGACATCTCGTCGGGCTGCTGGGCTGTCCTCTGCATCCCTGAAGTCTTCCTCGTTGTCTCGTCGCACTGCTGGGCTTCTCGACGTCCTGTTCTGCAGACTCCTGGCCTGCCGGGCTTGCCGGGAGTCGCGTTGTGGGCATCCGGTCCTTTGTGGCTGGGGCGCTGCTCCTCCCGGGCTGTTCCGGGTTGAAGGCCGCCTCTTCCTGTGGCTGGGCCGGTCGGGAAGACGCGCTGCTGTTGCTGTTTGGGGCACCTCGGGCCAGTCTTGGTGAGGCTCCTGGTGTTCCTGGGTGCCGGTTGCTGCTGTTGGATTCGGCTTCATCCCTGGATGCTGCATGGACGCCTGGGGGTGCCGGTTGCTCCTGGTTTTTCCTCTGCTGCCTCGGTGCTCGCGGTTGGCCGGCATCTGGGCTGGTGGTTGGGGGTCAGTCTTGAGTGTTGGTGGTTGACGACCCCCATGGTGAGTACCGCATAGCGGTTTATTTTACCACTTACTTGCGGCGGCCCACGGGAAACCTGGGTCATGTTCCCATTTTGTCTTTCATTTCTCCCTCGGACGCTGGGTCTGGTGGCAAGGTGGACTGCTGCTTCTGTGTCATGGGCCTGTGTTTGTTCCTCATGATCGGAGGTTCGACTCCTGAAGTGGGTCCTCTCTGCTTTTCATCCGTCTGGGGTTGTTCACATGTGTGCCCTTGCGTTGGGTGACGGGAATCCATCTGTTGTTCAGTGCCAAGCTTTAACGATTTCTTTGTTATACGCATGGGGTCTACCGATGCTGTGTGTGCCATGCTTGAATTCGTGGCCTTTACCTGCCTGATTTGTTTTTTCCAGGTTGCAGGGGTTCTTCTACTTTTGGTGTCCTCTTCCTGCCTTGCAGAGTCACTGTGGCCTGGTGGTTGTGGTCATATACTTTTTTTTTCATTGGTCTGGGTTTCACTCTCTTCTGTTTCCCTGCCTGTGTTGGCTGTCTGACGGGGGTGGGATGTGGATACGGATTGCCTCGTTTCCCTTCATGCTTACTGCTGCTGTCATATATGTTTCTAAGGGTATGTGTCCCTCTGGGCAGCATGTAGTCTGCTGTTGCACTTTGGATGGTCTTGGTGCGAGGGGTTGGGGGCGTTGTTTGCCCCTCCGGGCCGCTGCCGCTTCCTGGGCTTCTGGTGTTCCCTGGGTCGCATGCTTTCTGCCCTGGTACGCTGCTGCATGTTTCTTCCGCCTTTGTCCCCTTTGCTTCTACGTCTCTTTGCGGCAAACCTCTCTGTGTGGATCTGTTGGGAGTGGTAGTGTCCATTCTGCCTTATGGTCTCGTTTTTCCAATATGGGTCCTGCGCTGCGTTTTGGTGTCGCGCGTTGGTACCTGTCCTGGTCTTCGGGTGTCGCTGCCCTGTTGTTTTGGTGCTGGTTTGTTGCCGGCTAGCGCTCCCTGTTGGGGTGTTCCGCTGTGCTCGCTGGGCGTGCCTTGGCTTGCCGGTCTGGTTCTTGGGGTTCCTGGCTGTTCCTTCTTTGCCTCGCTGTTCCTGCGATGGGCTGGTCCTGTGTCCTGTGCGATTCCACTCCACGGCTTCTGTTGCTGCGTGCTTCCCCTGCTGCCCCCTGTGTGTGCTCCTGGTTTGGGTCCTGTACAGCCTGGGGTGGCTGGGTTTGGCCATGGGGCCTCCTGGGTGCATGGAGCCTTTCTCTTCCTTCCTTGTGTTGGTTCTGACTTTGTGTGGCGTGGGTGGCTTGTCCCTGGCTTTGGGCTGCTTCATGTGGCCTGGCTGGGTGGTGCTCTGTTCAGCGGCTTGCCGCTTCCGTGCTGGGTTCGGCTGTCTTTGTTATTCTGGGCTCTGGCACTTTCCTTGCACTGTTCCTGGCTTCTGTGTTTACCTTGGCTTGGTCCTTGTGTTCCCAGGCTGCTGCTCTCCGCTGGATTCTTGGGAGTTGCCCTTGTGGTTCTGTCTCCTGTGCTTGCCTTTTGCCTTTGGTTTCCTTCGGTGGGTCCTGCTCGCACCCTTCGCCTCTGGTCTGGCCTTTCCTGGCTCCTGGTTCTGTCAATGGTGCTGCTCGGTCTGTGGCAGCTCCTATTGCGGCTCCCTGTCTGCTGGATACTCTGTCTGTTGCCTGTGTCCTGCTTCACGGCTGGTTCTGGTGTTCTGCCCCTGCTCCCTTCGGGTGGCCTTCCCGCTCTGTGCACTTCCTGCGGTGATTGTGTCTTTGGGGCTGAGTGGCCATGCTTGGTGCCTGGCTGGTTTCCCAGGTGCTGTTGGCCTCGGCTGTGCTTCTGCTGGCCTGCGGTGTTCTTATCCGCCTTGGTTCTCTGGGGGGGAGGGCGTGTTCTTGTCCCTGCCTGGTCCTGTTTCTTTGGCCGGGGTTGGGCCTCGTTTTTTGTTCCCCATGGTCCTGTTGTTCTGGGCGCCGTGTTCTGGTCGCTCCTGGTTGCGGGCTTGTGGCTGCCTCTGCTTGGTCTCCGGCAGTGCCTCCTTGTGGTCTCCGGTTGCCTCCGCTCCCTGTTGGCATTTGGGTGCCTGGTTGCATCCTGGTGGGGTGTCCTCCTGGATCTGCTGGTGCTGTCTGCTCGAGGTTGACCAGCTGCTCGCTTGGACTGGTTCCTCTGTGGTCGGGTTCTGGTCCTTGCGTTTGTCGGGTGTTCCTGCCGTTGTGGCCTCTTGGTTCAAGCTGGGCCTGTTTTGGGCTGTCTCCCGCTTCTGTCTTTCCTGATTGCCTGCTGCCTCTGGTTGTGTCGGTCGGGTGGCGTGCCTGGCTGCTGGTCCCCTGGTCCTCCGGCGGGCTGCGGCTTGTTTTGAGGGGGTCTGGTGGCTTGTTGCGTTGCTTCCTTGCCTGAGCCTTCTCTCCTCTGTTCCCTGTGGTTTGGCCAATTTGGTCCTGGTTCGTACCTGGTTGTGGGGTCTGCCCAGGTGTTGCGGGCTTCCTTTGGGTGGTTGTCCTTTCCGGCTGTGGTACTGTCCCTGGAGCTGCTTGCTCTCTGCCTTTTGGTTTTGTCCTTGTGGCTGCTGGCGGTTCTTCTCTTCTGTAAATTTTTCGAGTTTCGGTTCCCCTGTGGGGTGCTGGGGCCTGGTGTCTTCCGTGTTCTTGGCCCTTGCTGTTCCGGGTCTTTGTGCGGTTGCCTTCTTGGTTGTGGTCGTGCTCGCTTTGCTGTTTTCCTTGCAGGGGCTCTCTGCGCCCATCCGGCCTTTGCTTGCCTGTGCTCTGTTGGGGTCCTCCCCTCTTTGGCTTTCCACGAGTGTGTTTTGGGCCTTCGGGTCCTTATGGTCGGGCTGTTTGCTTGGCTTCGGCTCTGGCTTCTCAGCTGCTTGTGTTTTGTTGCGGTTTCTGCCGTGGGGTTTCTCCCTAGCTTCTGCCTTCCCCTGATGTGTGCTGGGCCTTGGGGTTTGGTTTGGCTATTCTTCTTCCATCCTGGCTTCTGTTGCTTCTGTGGCCGGACTGGTTTTGGGGATCCTTCCCCTCGGGGGTTGGTGTTTCCTGACTGTGGTGTGTGGACCTCTCCAGTTCCTTCCGGGCCCCTGGGGAGTCCGGTTGTTGGGCTCGGGTCTTTGCTGGCCTGTGTGTTGTTGGTCCTGCCTTCTGCCTGGTCTGTTTGGGTTCCTCTCTGCCTGGCTTGTTCTTTCGGTGGTCTTTGATTGGGTTTGTCTGCTGCTGCTGCAGTTGACTCCCTTGTGGTTCCCTTGGATCTCTTGGTTCTCTGGATCGTTTGGTCGGCTACCTGTTCGGTTTGGGGCCTGTTGCGCCTCTTCCCGGGTGGTCGGTGAGTGCTTGTCCAGGCTGTGGCTTCCTGCTCCTGTCTCCCAGGCTTTGCTGTTGGGGTGTTCTGCTGGGGCTGTGTTCTTTGGGTCGGCGCTCCCTCCTGTTCCCCTTTCTTCCTTCTTTCCCGGTGCCTTGGCTTTCCGTCTTGGCGTGTCCATGGGCTCTTTCGCCTTCCAGACTGAGTGCTGGTCGGCTGTCGTGGTTGGTGTTGGTCTCTTTTTTTCCTGGGGCCTGGTGCTCTTCTGTAGGGTTTCGGAGGCTGTTGTCCTCTGGGCTCTCTGGTGCCGGGTCATGTTGGTTACTTCGGGGGGGAGAGGAGGGGTTTCTTGGGCCTGGTCATTTGCTTCCCTCCTTTTCTAGTTTGGTCCTGCCCTTAGTGGGCTTCTGTGGCCTTTTTCTTGGGTTCCCTTTCCGGTGCCTGTTTTCGGCTGGCGTGGGTTGTCGGTGCCTTGGTCTGGTTCCGGTTGCCCGGTTTTGGCTTGGTGGCATGTTGTCCTTTGGTCTTCTTCTTTGGGTGGCCTCCTCGCTGTTTTTGTTCTTGGCTGCCTCAGTGGGTTGTGGTGTTTGTTCTCTCCGCTTCCCTTGTTTGCTGTGGGGCCTGCTGTGGACTGGTTTGGCCTCTATGGTTGTCAACCTCCTTGTCTGGCTGGTCTCCAGTTGTTTTGTTGGGTGCGCCCCTGCCTTGGTGGGGCTCCCTCTTGTCTGGGTGCTCTGCCTGGGTGTTTGCGGCGATTCTTCCTTTTTGGCTTTCCTTCAGTGGCTGCCTTGGTGTGGTTTCCTGGGTTGGCTTCTGTTTTTTTGGGGGGGAAGGCCGGCTTTTCTTCTTTGGTATTCTCCAATATGTATTGAATGGGACGAGGACATAAGGGACCTGGGGGTAATGCTCTATTACTTACCGGTAATCTTCATTACTCCGGGTCCCGTTATCCTCGTCCCATTCATACGCCCCGCCCTCCCTCGCGGACGGCCGGCCTTCCTGTTGGGGGCTTGGTGGTTCAGGGAGAATGCTGGGTTAGGCCGGTATATATACTCCCTGTGGGAGGGGCGGGGTTAGTGTAACAGCATTCTTCTGTCTTTTTTCTGTTGTGGAGATGGTCATCTCCAATATGTAATGAATGGGACGAGGACAACGGGACCCGGAGTAATGAAGATTACCGGTAAGTAATAGAGCATTTGTGCCCTTCACAACTCCTAGCTGATCTTGGCTCTACTAGGAAATACAACCTGCAGAACGTTCTGATCTACTCCCCAAGATGGGCTCTCCCACTGCCCTCTCAAAAGAAACATAGACAAATTACCTTGGGACCATAACTAGACATGTATTAATAGTAAAACTGCAAAGACAGCAGAGAATGAGGCCAGTGTTTTACTGATAAGCTAATGGGATTGTATGTCCTTGCATAGTCTTGGCCTCTTCGTGTTAAAACGCTCTAAATCAAACAAGTGCATTATTTAGGCTCACAGCAGTGGATAAACGAGGCATTTGCAAACATGCTTTGTCTTTGACCTAAAACAACTATAGATGGGAAAACCTGTGCTAATATAGAATCGTGGAACTTATATGCAAATTGCTACAAGGAAAGAAACCTGTCTCAGTGTGTATTCACCAGATCTCATCAAATAAGGCATAATTTAATAGCATGGGTAACTTTTTTGGATAGCAAGCAACTGATTTTATTTTTTGTTTTTGAGGATTGGGAACATAACAAAAAGATACACATTTTTTTTTTATTTCAGTGAATGCAGTACAAAGTTTGCTCCTGGCAGATTTATAAAAAAAAATTCTCCTTTACTTTTCTTTTTTTATTTCCCATCTTGCTTATGACCAAAAAGCTTCTGGCTTCAGGCCACAAGGCTAGAACTCGGCATTCTTAAATAGGAACTACTACATAAGAAAGTATTTGTCTATCATCTGATATTGAGTAGGTGTAATAAAACTTCCAGTATGTCAGTTGATTTGTCCTCCTGTGCCTGATTGACAGGACTAAATGTTATCTTTCCCTGATTATGTCCCGGATTATATTATTCTTCTTTCTGAGCTTTTATGTAAAAGAATTACATATTGATTAAGACACTTAGAACTGAAAAAAGATTGGAAATATATCACAGTTCTTATCCCTCAGTGCTTTTCTATTGCAGGCATTCATTCATTCTGGGCATTGAGGTTCAGATTTACAAAGATTTTGCGCCAGGTTGGCGTAATTTCGGATGCAAAATGCATTTTGGTATTTACAAAGCAACACAACTGTCGATTTGAATTGCTTTATTTTAAAGTAACTCAAAGCAGCTCATTGCGCTGCCTTGCGCTATCATGCATCACTTTAAATCAAGGAGGCATACCAGGGGTTATGCATGGGCGTTCCTGTGCATCCACTCATGGATTTTGACACTAACCTATTTTTTCAAAGTGTTGCACCATATGGGTTTTTCCTAAAATGATGTGCCTGGCCAACGCTGGCGGAACCAAGAGAAATATCTTTAAATCCCCATATTACATTCTCTTTGCACATGTGCTGCATTCTGGAAAAGGGAAGGAAGAAGAAGGAAAATGCATCCAAGGATATTTTTGTGCAGGAAGTTACCTTGTCCTGCACAAAAATGTTCTTGAGCATTACGCAGGTATCCTTGCACTATGCCGCCAGTGTGCATGCATTGGTACTAGGCAGCCCAAAGTGAGGGAGAGAATAGAACTGATACATTTCTTTGAAAATGTGCTACCGTTCTGCTCTCTCCATTCTCATGCAATGCAGCACAGCAACTTCATGTTCTGAGCTGCATTGTTTAAAATGTTTGTAAACCTGGCCCTAAGAGACCTGGGCTCACGACCTGTCCTGAGTATTGCTGTTAATCTGCTCATGAGAAATAAGCAAATAGTTCTGATCTGTGTCTCAGTTAATCACTCTACTTGAAACAAACTGACTGTCATTACAATAGCAACACATTTCTGCTGGTGACCCCTTGGAGTATGTATTGATGGCTGGGAATAGTAAACTCCTACACCCTCAAAGTTGTAAAATTTCGCAGCCTATCTCTTATTCTTTGAGTGTAGCCGTTCACTTTGTCCAACTCTAAACCAAACCCAAACCCAACTTTACAGAAGGCATAGCTTCACTTTGCCTACCCCTTCCCTGCAGCCATATGTTCCACATAATGATGACCAATGATCAGGTTCAAGGGAATTAAGTTTCCCCGCATGGATATACAAACCCTGAATTCAACACCGCCACTCAGCATTCATGTCATTTCTTTTCCCCGCTGCCAGGTGTCCTGCCCTACTTCCAGCACTGAGTAAAAGAGAGGTGTAAGGTGTCACTGAAGGCAATATTAAGTAGTGACTCTCAAGGCCCTATGAAACACCATTTTTTTTAAACTTCCCCAGCTTCACAGTAGAAATTTACCAAAACTCTTTGGAAGTTTGAAAGGTGCAGGAATTCCCAAGTTCACACAGGCCTAATGTGGTCAAGCTTTTCTATGCTGACAAAAATGAAAAACTGACATATTTACTATTTGACCAGGTGGCTAAACAATTCCTTGATGAAACTCAACAATTTAAAGAAGTTCAGCTTGCGCCGTTGTTTATTCAAAAGTTGGCAGTTCTGACACAATCACACATGGAAGAATTCATATTCAAGTAAACTATTTGTCCTAAAAGAACACATGCTTTGTTAGTGTCCTGACAGGTCACTACTTACACAGCTAACCTTGATTAAGAGACTCAAGGACTCACATTGTCGAGATCAGACGTGCCCCCTCCCTGAACACCTTCAGGAAGGCCCTGAAAACCTGGCTCTTCAAATGATGCGGAGCTGCTTGCTTAGCTCCCCCCCCCCCCCCCCAGATCCTCACGGGTGTGTAGTGAATTATAATTCCCTTGATTGATAGAGAGTACAGGTTTTAAATAGGAACTCCTATACTGGTATTAGGTTAGAATCAGGGTACGTTGCTGGACTGTAACTGATCAGGAATGCCCTGTTCTTCATATTTCTTTTGCAGCCATCTTTCAGAAGTTGCTGTAAAACTTTAAGCCAGGAAAGCAATGGCCTTTACACACATTGTTTTGTATAATTTGGTATTATTAGATAAATCTAAGTAAAGAGCCTCTTATGTTTGCATTTATTAGATAAACAACACATATTAATATTAGGAAGTGTAACGAGACATTAACCCCTCTGCCTTTGAACTAACATACATCTTCTACAACTAAAGGTTACCCTTTACATTTCGCGGGCATGGAAACTCTCCAGAACTAACTGTCAATCCTAGTTTTTTTTTAATCATTTAGCGTCTTCCAGTGCTTTTAGAAATTAACTGGAAGACAACCTGCTCATTGTTATATTTGCACCGATCATTAACAAATTTTAAAAATTGTTATCATTCCTTATTGTATAGTCATATGGCTAAAACAATAAATACATTATTGATTGAGTGATATTTATTTCAGTATGGCCAGTAATGGTGTAGCTAGTTTGGCATATTAGTTTATTAGGCCCTTTCTCATGTGCCTAAAATGAATATTTATTGGGTGGTGCTGCACAAGTGAATTATGTCAACTGTTTGGGCAAATAATCTTCAGGAATTCATTATGAAATCTATATGTCATGTATTACTTGCTGCTTATAATACTTGTAAAGCTGGGTGCAGATCACAATCGATACAACTTCCTCATTGAAGTTGTTCAATATTGTGCAGAGCTGATGTGAGTAAGTTCATGTTACCTGTTGAAATATTGTTTTATCTTCATTAAATCCAAACCTTCACCTCTCTTACAATGTGTCATCTCTTGCAATGAAAATACCCTGTACAATTCGACCAAAAATGCCCAATGACTCCTGGTTCTTTCTGGCCTCTCACAATCCCATTTTGCCATTAATTCAGCAACCCATTAGCAGCTTGTGCGATATTGCATGTCCTGCCAAAATCAGTGGCTTGATTATTTTAAGAGAGGCCAAACATGTAGCGAAGTCCTTTTCAATCGATAATGTCCATGTACTGATATAGACGTACATCCTCCTGTGAGATAAGTTTGGAGAGAGCACATTGCACCAAAGTCTCTTATTATTATCCACATTTTAGGAATTTCTGATGTGCAACCCTCCAACAATGCCTACCAATGCTGTATTAATGTTTGGAAGAACTAAACTAAAGCGATTTTTCAACTTTTCTAAACGTATTTGTCAATCCACCTTCTTTTTTAATGTTAACTAACTGACACCCTGACCAAGTGTATTGTGGGTCATTATAGTATGGATTCAACTGTTTCTTCGTTAAAGAGTTGGCTAGCTGGGTTGTTGATAGGAAATTCATGAGATTATTTCAAATTAAAGTAATGGAACAATGTAATATTGCGTTTATAAGGAATGTAAGAGTATTCAACAGGACTGTTCTGTCATTCTCTATTAGTCCAAAATAAGCTCCATACCACAACCTTTTTCCTTATGAAACATTTATTATCTTTGACAGGCACATTGTTTTAGGCAAATTGACTGACTGAAAAAAATGAGGACAAGCATTTAGTACTTAAGAAGTTCATTGATTAATTATGTGCAATGCTAGCAACAACACAAGCACAGTCACCTGTCAAGTGAAAATTAATGCATGGTAATGGAAAGGAATGTTTTTCTTTTTACCTTTGTTGACTCCATTTCTAAAACATGCTTCTAAATTGTAGTATGTGAAACTGCCCAGTAACCTCATGGCCTGAGATTCAAGTATATTGTCTTCTTTAAAAGAATGGAAAATATCATGTAGACATAGAAAACTGAGATGATGTAAGTATACACTACCTTCTAACTTCTCCTCCAACACAAGAGGACCTTTCAAGGGCACCGTTGAAGGGACACTGATGAAAATAATGGATTACATAACAGAGGAACCACAAGTTTGTGTTAAGCCTAGTTGACTACATTTTCTGAATTTAGAACAATCCTTCCTGTTGTTAATGTACCAAATTGCACCAATTGTAGGTACTTTAGCACAAATTGGTCAGGAAGGCAACTGTGTGTGTGTTTGTGTGCACGCACTACATTGATGGCAAGCAATCCGTTATATTTTTCTTAAGGTAACAGAATACATGCAAATTTAAACACCACTACCATAAAGCCAGTTTCTGATTTTATTCAATGCGGAACAGAGAAGTTAATTCATTCATTAGTTACCAGTATTCTTCAATACTTTGAGTTTAAGATTTCCTCATTCGAATCCTTAGTTAATTGAGCCATTCATCCTTCCAGGCCATCTGTGTCTTTCTCCCCTATCCATGATGAATCACAGGCCCGTCTCCCCTCCTTATTATTTCACACTTCTCGGAAAGGGCACTGTTTAGGTCGAGCCCGGGCAGGGCATGCGCTGCTCTGTGAGGCATGCTGTATTCAAGTATGGACTTGAAACCCAGCCCACGCTCAGCCTATATTTGTCATTGGCTTGTGTCATTGTCCTTCCTAAATGCTACAAAAAACAAGATGAGGGAATGAAGAGGTAGTGCCCTGCGTGGACACTGAAGGTGGATACGTTCTTCTCTAAGAATCTTTAACAAAACATAAGGATCCACCTCTAAGGAGGGTTCTCTTGATTGAGTTTCTCACTGTGTCAAAAAAGTGTGTTTCCTACCATTGTAAGACACACACAGTGTTTGCTTAAATACCCCTCACACACCAAAAGGGCCCTTGGTGTCATGCTTCATCATAGGGGTCTTCCCGCTGCGGGACTGGGCGTGCTACGACCTGCGACTACGTGGGAGCACTGATCTCTCAGTACTATGTGTGGTGTAGGGGTAGTGAGAGGAAGGGTCAAGAGTGAATGCGTAAAGTGAGTTAAAAAGGACCTGGCCCCATGGACTTAAAAAACTTTAATAGGCCATTGAGGCTGGTACTGTTAAAAACGGTGGTTCGGAGATGTCCTGCGTGTAATGTGTGGATACTCCTGATCAAGTCGACATGTTTCGAAGCATCGGGGCTTATTCATCAGGACTGAAACTGATCCCTTTAGTGCTCACTATGTTGCTATCAAATGTAATGAGATTATGTGATATATATACAGAAAAGTGAAAAATGCAAAAATATCATGCACTTTATACAATACCCACTGGTATTTTTAAATGTTAATCTGAAAAGAGAAAACACACTTAATTATACAATTGCGCCTCCCAATGCGCAAACATGTGTAGCCTGTAAATACAAAGTGCCACAATGTGACTGTAGTGTCATTAGCCTTAGTCGTAATTTAAACATAGGTGCTGTTACCTATGGAGAGAAAATGACGAACAGGACACACACACATAAAACTGAAAGCACACACTTTATACTAGCGTCAATAGTAACAAAAAAGGGGGTGGGTAGGTATGTAGTAAAAACACAATGGGTAGATACATACTAGGATATGTAGGAGACAATGCTCCATGAGCCTCTAGAATGGGTGGGAAGGGTGTTGCCACTGTATTCTGTTGGGTGGAAAAAGAAAAAGTTGTTGTCCATTACTGACGGTTCCAGGGCGTCTGTAAATAAGGGTATATCACTGGTTTCCTGAAACGGCATTGCTGTACTTACGTAGTACTCAACACTGCCTCGCTCAAGGTAACGCCATCCCGCGGCTCCGTGGTATAATGAGTCCGCAGGAAGGGCTCTATTTATGTTGCCGGTAATTGGCAATTAGTAAGGAAATGATTGCACCTGTGAAGATGTTCGTTGTCACCCGGAAGTGATTGCCCGATCACTTCCGGTGTTTGGGAGGTAAGGAGCACTAGGGCGGTAAACTGCCATAAAATGTGTCCAACAGGAATTGGGGATTCAACCTTATTGGAGGCAATCTAAACGGAAATGACTTGGCCTGTCTGTTTACCCGAGGTGCTAAATGCTAGAGTGGTAACCTGCTTATGCCGCTCTCATACAGGAAGTAGGCAATCTCTAATGGTGGTACCAATGTACCAGAGGAGACTTGAAAAAATGTCTTATGTTACCTAGTAACTGCAAATTCTCAATGGTTTAAAAATAAAAACCAAGCGAGAGAAAATTAAAACTAAACATTCAAAATTTCTAAAATCATGCTGAGGTTAGTTACCAATGAGTAGCGCTAAGGCAGTTATTTAGCTCATGTTTCTTGGGGCGGTGTGCACAGATGGTCATGCTACTGGACCCCTTCAGAGAGGTTGAAATCTCCTATGTCTTATTCAAAAAGCCCCATACTGGGAAGGTTATCTTTACGGCATGAATGGCTAATGTTGTGGTGGTGCTATTAGAGGCTTACCCCCTCAGATCTGGGGTGGTTAGTTTGAAAAGCAGGTGGCTTCTCTCAGAACCAGCTATAGAATAGCTTGCATGGGGAGTCCATATTACATAAATTCGTAGAGTGAAGTGTGCCATACGGACAATGTTATTTGTAAGATAGGTTTGTTCTAGGAAGGAACCTCAGAAGTTATTGCTTCAAGTTCTAAGACAGTTGAGCCCAAGGTATGTCGTCGTTAAGACCAGTCAGGTGGGTGCCCAGATGGAACACCCATCGTTGTTCTTTTTCTAGCAGGCCATTTTAGTTGTGGAGTTGCTCAATTACGGTCCACTTCAAATCGTCCACGCTGTGGGCCATAGTTAGGTAGTGACTTGCTATCTTTTTACAGTGAACATTACTCTTGTGTTTGCCGATGCAGATCCTCACCGGTTTTGACGTCATTCCGACGTACTCTAGTCTGCATGGACATGTGATCATATATATCACGTTTCTGCTATTGCAGTTTGCGAATCTTCTTTGTTCCCAGACTGAGCCATTCATGAACGTGATGTTCTTACTCTTCTTTGTAAGGTTGCATGTGCTACAATTGTCGCATGGGTAGTGACCCTGTACAGGTGGAAGGGTAGTGGTAGATAGGTCCCTTACAGGTGTCACGCGTGGTCTACTATGGACCAAGATGTCCTTCAGGTTCTTGCCTCTTTTGTGGGAGAACATGGGTTTTTGGAAAATTGAGACTTCCGCAATTGAGAATTCTCCAGTGTTTATTCACTATTTTTGACATTCGATTGGAGTGAGTGTTAAAAGTAGTTACGCAAATGGGTCTTATTTCCTGTTCTTTAGGAATGCGGTTTTCCAAGAGAGCGTAAATGTTGTTGTTCCTTGCCCGTTTCAAACCTCTCCTTATGATTCATTCTGGAGAATTTTCAATTGCAGAAGTCTCAATTTGTAGTGGTAAGTGTTCTTTTCTTTTAGCAGATTTGTTAATATGTTATCTATAAACCAGGTCTATGGTGTAGCAGGGCATTTGACATCTAGTTTGTGTGGTCTGTCTTTGCAAGCTCAATGCTTCAATTAAGTTAAGACTGGGACCAAGAAGGTAATGCCGCCATCCACTGATGCAGGTGCACGCTCAAAATATATTGAGATGAAGCTCAAGTCCTGGAAGAAATAATGGTTTCTCATATTGGATATACAAATTAATCGAATTCCAAGTTAAGGTATAATCTTTTCAATTTAGACTCATCAGCAACAGTGTTGTCTTTCCTTCGATGACTGCGGTTTGTGATTGTGATCGTGAAGAATTGACATTGAATAGATTCCCTGGTAAGATACCTTCGAAATGTGAAGAAAATAAAGGAAAACATGGTTTCTAGTTTGAAGCTAAACCATCAACTTCCCATTCAATATATTCGAGCAAGTTGGTCTTAGAGACCCTGCCTTGGCTTCTGTGTATGTAGCTCAGTATTTCTTTTCGGAAGTTTCTATAATCCCTTAATTGTTAAAGTATTTCTTCTGTGCTGGCTTTCCCTTAACCTCACAGAACCTAGCATTGACTTCTTGCCTACACAGAGGCAACTCACCCCTGAAAAAACACACATAGATTTCGGTGTTTCATAGGTTTCTGTTGGAAAATTGTGCTGTATAATCCAATACGGATCCAATGCATGCACTAGGGATATGAACCATGTTTTCCAAAGTCATCTCACTCTTAGGTTACAGCACTCATGCGCCTTCTACTCACTAAAAGCCCTGCTATAAAACATGGCATGTGGCAACAGTTTGTATATGCATAAGTGCAAAGTGCTTGTGCTATGTAACAAAACATTAAAACAGAACATCCAATGCAGTAGTGCACTTCAGGTCATTCCATTGTTTCTTGGGTCCTTCCCAGTGGTGGGCAGCCACTAATCTTTAAATAATGAGTGCACGTGCACATCTACAAATAGCACCTGAATTATCCCGCTGGCCATTTGCAGTTTCTCTATGTGCCAACGGACTGGCTCAGCACTTTAATCAAGGCAGGCCCTCCCATAGAGGGTGAAATCACATCCCTTGTGGTCCCCTACGAAAGACCCTCCACTCGCGTGGAGAAACAATACATCTCATTTTATTAGCATGTAGTTGCCCTTTGCCAGGTGCACTGAGAAGAAAGTTATTTTATTCATGTGTCTACAAGCAGTCACAACAACAGAGTGAAAATGATCCCTGTTCAGGAATTGTTCTTTTTTTATTTTTTTAATAGTACCTTATTCCATTACCTCAATTTTAGTCTAAACTTAGACTGGGTTTGAGCAGGGTAAACACCCCTATCATGCCATCGGGAGTGTACACCTGATTATGTCGAAATAGGACTTTGCCCCCAAAATGGGATTACAAGAAGTGTTTGCTCACTGCACAAATTGTGCTAGGTAAAACCTAGTTTAATGTATGTGTTGGTGGGGGGAGCTGTAGTATTTTGAGTTTTGTAACTCAGAAAAGGGGAAACGCGTGGCATTATTTTGGTATCCCACATTATGAAACGCAATGCTCGGATTACGTGTTAAGTGCCACACAGAGCAAATATTGCACTTGGCGCTATTGATATGCATTGGGAAATTTGTAATCTCCTCAAATTACAGGCCACACATCAAATGTTTTTTGTAAGACTTTCTTAAATGGTGGTGTAAACCACTTCCCATTACAAGGTCAACTCTTTTTGTTCCTGATTTTCCATAACCCTCGTATTTTGAGAATGAACAAATAACATTCATTCAGTGCCAAGTTCCCAGATGACCATAAAACAGTTTTGTGAATTGGTCCACTGAAATCAATAGCTTTGTGGTTCGATAGTAATTGCAAAATTAGGATACACGACCAAAGGGCCAATGGAAAGAAGTATCTCATCACTCCACCCATCTCTTTTTGACTTTACTTTAACTCCCAAATGTCATTTTAAACTACAGAGCAAAATGTATAGACTCCCTGCAGGCGGTTCCCAGACAGGCGCTTTCTTTATCTGATGAAGGTAATTTTTGAAAAAGGAAATAATTAACGGCCTGCTGTTTCAAAAGGATGGATTTCCTAATACCCAGTGTGATGAAAGGACTGTAGGTTCTGAACCCATAATTTCAAGCAAAGTATGCCTGCTTCTTGGAAGATACAAGACAACTAATGAGGCTAATTAAGCATCACCTAGATTAATTAATGCATTTGGTCTTGCTGCTGCCAGCTAATCAGGTGTAGTAATATGATTAACATTGTAACAACACCTTGGGAAAAAAACACATCTTTGAAAAATGCATTAAATATTTTAAATTATGGAAAGTTCTCAAGAGACATCTGGGAGCGAATTCACAAATGTAAGGACTTCGATACGTAAATGATTTACTCCATGCTTAGACTTGCGGAGTTTATCATGGTTCTATGTACCCGCATACATTTACTTGGTACACATGCATAAAGTATCTATGTCATGATGATATGCGTATTTGCAGGTTATGTATATATTTGGGTCACTTTTGCCTAGTTTCACGACTCCACGTGTGTGTAGTTTGTGCAAGAAGTGTCAAGAAAAAGTTGAGATTTTGCGTGTTTTTTCAGAGCAATTGCAAATGACCACATTATTTGTCCATTTCCTAAAAAAACCTGAAAAATTCTAGCTGAACTGTCTGATTGCGCTTTCTACCAGAAGTGGCCCACGTACGGGCAAGTCTTTTCTAATGTAAGTGGTAATTGTGCTAGTGTGTTAGTGACTGTCGGGAGGTTTCAGTTTTGCGGGTAGTCAACTAAATTCACTACTGATTTATTTTAGTGCCAGATCATAAACTTTTGCCCAGAAGCACACACATTTAAATATACATTTAAAACGTTATATACAGAAGTAAGTCTTAGGAATTTATTTACAGCTGAGTGTAAATCAGATATTTACCTAACAGCAGGATGTTAACATCAAAAGAAGGCAAACGGGTTATTTTTTATTTCAGATATAATAAACGCAATCAATGGATCGTCAACAACTAATATACATTTATACAGAAATATGCATGCGTAAGAAGTTGAAACAGATCAAAGTTCACCGGCTTCACCTACTCAGATTTTAGGAGGTGCTTGGCCTGATCCAACCAATCCAGGAAGAACAGCGGCAGTGAGGACGGTGTGCCGCGCAATAGCTACCTTTCTTTTACTCCACTTCTGAAACAACATTACATCCATGGCTGCTGTGGTTTAACCGACATGAACACCACCTGTATGGTTAGTGGTGAGCAGGGTCATTACATTTTTTAAGAAGAATCATTTATATTTCTCCACATTCACAACATTGGAAAATAGTCACTAATTATTGGAACAGGGACTGAAAAGAGCATTTATTGCCCCGCTTACATTCTTACTGGTGTTTCCCACCCCAGGTTGTCTGCTAATTTGCATTGTATTTCCCTAATTACGCATATGGCCCTCCCATTGGAAGTCCACTCACATAAACCCAATCCAAATTTATATAGGCACAGCTCCATTGCTAAGATTTTTAGAGCCCCTGGCTAAATTATGTTTTGCCATTTGGAGCGACCATGTTTCTATAAATATGCCTTTTTTAGGTCATTTATGGGAATCGACCACCCTCTTTGGCTTTTTTGGACTGTAATATAATTAACTGGTTCCTCGTGTGCATAACAAAGAGGGCTCACAAAATGTCACATGCAAGCTCAGACAGTACGCGTTTGTGAATCTACGCACGCATACAGCATGTTATGTTCAGACAATTTCATGGTAAAGCATTTAAAGCATCACACAGGAGAAAGGTCAGAAGAGCTTTCTAACAAAATACTACATAATGAACGATGATAGAATGAGCAAGGTTCACGTTTAGAGTCATTTCCAAAAGGATCAAAGACACTGCAAGACCAACCTGTTTTTTCCTAAAAACAATCCATAGGAAATAAATTTCGGGAAAATTATAATCCATAAGGTTTACGTTAAAGATATCTCCTCCATCGAAATTCCGCCAAAAAACACTAATTAAAAACATTTCAGACTAAAAAAAATAAAATAAAAATAAAGAGGAAAGCCATGAATGTGTTCCATTTTATCATGCACACACACACACCCACCCACGCGCGTGCACACACAGACACACACACAGACACACATAATGACACACTGCAGCTGTTTTAATAAAGGGCTTCATGACACTGCTATGCTGGCCAAACATAACTATATAATGCACACTTTTAAACCTTAAACTTTTAGGCATATTTAAATATAAGGGACTAGTGTACTTAAGCATGCCTTGTAAGCATCGTTCAGATTTGTTCAGCCATCACTGACATGATTTGACCCGATTGCTTTATAAAATACCATGCGGGAGTGAGGCCTTACCCAATAATGGGCAAAATGTACAAACTCAAATGTGGTCGCACACTCTGCAAAATTATAGATCTGTGACTACAACAAAACGTTTTGCACTGGACTAACATATTTTAGGACTTCCAAAATAGATTCTGGGCCCCTTTCCGAACTGCAAATTCGGAGGAGGTATAAAAGTGGTGCTTCTCCTAATTGCGAGTTCTAATTAAATATGTCAGTGCTTTGTGAGCTCAGTTTGGGTCTTAAACTTAAACTTTTGACCAGTTTCCAACTACTGATATGGAGCAGTAACATCCCTTGGGAAATCGCGTTGGGTGGCCTAGGAGAAGCAGAGGTGTCCAAGGGCTTTGCTGTGCATTATGGGGCTTGTGGTCTTATTTAGCCCATTGCAATCAGAACTACAAGTTCCAGAAAGCAAAGAAAAGCTCGAGTGGATGAGCTACTTCAGATGACTGTGAAAACTGGGAGCCCTATCTTTCATCACGATATTTAACATGTACATTGCTCAGTACCTGAGGACTACTGTTTCTATCCCATGTGAATAATGCTTGTGGGATTCTTAGACTCACTGGTAATTTTACATCTGATGTGATGTGGATAAATGCTATCAGTGGTTAAAATGCAATCATGGATTAGAAGCAAAAGGAGCAAATTGCCAATCCCAGTCAGATTTGACCAGCACAGACTAGTTTTGGAGTACAAAGAGAAACAACTCATGTTTTATACATGGCAGAGTCCATGTGTTAAAAACATTGCAGGTCATGTTAATGTACCATAAACATGCTTGGGTCAGGGAGCTGTAAAAGACATTCACATTGGTAGGAGCAGTATCCCACTCAGTGATGAAGCGGTTGTCTGTTTGCAAATTCAGTTCATTCGAGTGCTTCATCGCACATGCTTTGCTATAGCATGGAGCTTCCCAATTCTATCCGGGGGACACTGTCTTACAGACGAGGTGTAAGCACTGCATCAAGTTCATGACAGAAACACAGGAGTTGGGAGTGTGTAAGAACGATCATATGTAATAGTAAGGGTTGCCTGATATGGTAAATCCTGGAAGCAGGATCTACATGTAAGTCAGCATGAGGATGCCATGGATAAAGATCTCACAAAACAGAAAGATCTGGCAAGTAGACTATTTGGGTAGACTGTTTCTGCAATAGCTGAGTAGATGCCTTCAAGGTTCTGAATGCCTACAGTTGAAGGGGGGGGTCTTACTTGATAATACGCACATTTTCAAGAACAGCCAGAAAACGGTAATCAAACTTGACAAATCATAAGCTAGCAGGTGCAAAGTGACAAAAAGTGATGCAAACAGGTGCAAAGTGTTGATAAACGTAAGTTGTTTAATTTCAAGTACAATATTTATTTTTGCTGTGAAGTAAATCTGTTAGCACTTTGCTCTACTTTGCGTCAAGGGAACTACCTATCAGAGATACGCAGTTGTTCCCTCAGTACCTTCCATAGAAAGCCATCTCCTCTAAAAAATGCACCTAAAAATAGTGCCTCCTCGAAGTAGGCATTAAGTTGAAGAAGTATTTTAGTTTCTCCCAAAAGATGGCAAGTGAGCTGCAGTGTACACCCCTCACAAATGTGTGAAACGTTTTAAACGTTTGCAATGATAAGTATGTTGTACTGGAAGGGTACCTTTCCAGGATACAGATCCTATGCTAGACATCACACACAACTGCAGGATGCTCTCATCCAGACTACCACGGACTCCAGGACTACAGCAAAAATGAAAACAAGCGTAGATTGGCCATGTCTCATCCCACACTGGACTATCAATGGCACCACCCACACACTGATGAAAGATGTCAAGTGTTATATTGATGCTTCTCTCCTTCAGGAAGCAACTCAAGACCTGGCTATTCGAGCAGTAGCGGACCCCTCCCCCCAGCGCCTTGAGGCCCTACCGGGTGAGTAGTGCGCTATACAAATGCTGGGATTGGTTTGGATTGGATTGGATGCAGACATATGCTGCACAGATCCCCATCTGGCCCAAGACTGTAAATAAATAAAAGCATTTAATGCAGTCAAAGCCTTCTCGGCAGTAGAGACAGTGCAATGACTGGAGAAACAGCCTCCCTACCAACCACCAGGCACAGAATGAATCTTCAGTAAGTAATTAATGGTTTGCCTGACTTTAATCAAACCAGGTTAACTGATTTAGATGATTTCTGGAAAGATTCGCTGATGGTGTGTTTTTTTCCATGACCTCACAACTGGTGTTGATTAGAGAGATTTGTCTAAAATCTCCATAATCAGCTGGAAGATTATCCTTCTGCAGAGTTAGGGAGATGGGCACGTCTAATTGAGCTGGGAAGATTCCCTGCTAATATGGACTCATGGAACATTGCTTGGAACGCCAGGATAGCTCTGCTGGGAGAAGTCTGCAACACAGCTTTCTCTAATGCTTTTCCCACACTGAGGGCATGCACAGCCTCATACATTCGTGCAGGAGGGACTTGCTGGCCTAACCAATCCCTCCTGCCTTCAAGGGAAGTCTTCTGCTGTCGGAATTTAGTAATCTGCTCTACTCCTGAGGAGATGATGAATTGAATAGGTAGTCCTGGAATGATTCGATTTGTTTTTCATTTGGCTCGTTTGATGCAATAAAATGTCAATATTCCACTCACTTCATTGCTCTCCATATTTGGAACATGCATAATTGTGTTCCAAAATCCAAGTATTTCTCTATAACTTTTGCCTTTGCAATCCTGGTCTTCTGTGCTATACCATTAAGTTGTAGTCAACTGCCTCTCATCACATCTTCAATTGCTTCCTATCTAAATGTCTCTGAACAATCTCATTCCCTGGCAATGTCAACATGATGTAAGTCACCCATGATGTTATTCAGAATATCTTGACTTGTGACAGGGAAGGGCTGAGTTTCCGTCTCATGGAATTCCTCAGTGAGCAGTCCAACACTAACTGCCGAGAGGTGGGAACAACATACAACAATTTGATGCTGCCAGTCTTAGAACTAAGCTGATGCTGGTCACCAACCTTGATAGTAATATCCACTGGACTGTCTGCATCACCTGTGGAAGAACCAGCAAATATATGTCTAGACTGAGTACATGAAGAGGAGCAAATAAGGTTTATAATCTTTGGGTCATGCATCATATGGCTGATACGCTTGTCCATCCCTTCCTTCAGAAAGGGAATGCCATCGTCTGAAGGAAGGGATGGACATGTACACTCTGTTTATGTATGCAGACTACATGCGTAAGGTTAAGTGCTGGTCATCAGCGCCAGACTGGCAATTCTGCCTCTCTCTCTTTTTTCCGGCACGGTCCTAGCTAGAGGACTACTTTTAGAACGAATGGGCTGCAGTGAACCAACAATGAAAGTCCATATAGGCAATGCCTCCTGGCAGCAGGG
Source organism: Triturus cristatus (assembly GCF_964204655.1). Classification (NCBI taxonomy): domain Eukaryota; kingdom Metazoa; phylum Chordata; class Amphibia; order Caudata; family Salamandridae; genus Triturus; species Triturus cristatus. The sequence goes on along the minus strand of NC_140584.1, from coordinate 504,591,704 downwards.
GCTGAAATAAATCTTTTAGCAGGGATGATTTTCGTTTCCAATCTCGCCCTGGGTCTAGTGGGCAAAGTATCAAAAAAACTTATTGTTTAGACATTCCCAGAATACATGCTTACACACATATACTGCGTCCACGTGTTCATTAATCTTTTTAACTGGTCTCCATTCCACTAGCACCATGAGGCACTTTTTTATGGCAAACATTGCCTTGCCAAATCCTTTATCACACATTGCAAATCTGGATCTTCCTTGGGAGTCACAGTAGGGAGGCCACGGTCAAAAGAGGGATGCAGTCTGGTCTCATCTTTTCTTTCCTGCGGACGTTCGACCCTGGAAGACAGTTTGTATAATTCTTAATTACGCAGGTGCCTTTCACTTCTCCAGGCTTTCCATCTGGTACATTTGACACGGACAAGTATTTTGAGGCAAATCAATCTATCTATCTATCTATCTATCTATCTATCTATCTATCTATCTATCTATCTATCTATCTATCTATCTATCTATCTATCTATCTATCTATCTGTCTGTCTGTCTGTCTGTCTGTCTGTCTGTCTGTCTGTCTGTCTGTCTGTCTGTCTGTCTGTCTGCCGATTGTTCGGTCTGTCTATCATCGACATGTACATTGGTTCATACGAATTTAACCACCTGTATGTACTAGGTTAAATCTGCTGTATGTCAAGTGTGTGTATTAATTCTGCAGCAATGAATCTTGGACCCTTCCACAGACGCCTCTCTGACATAAGCTGCACGTCGGCTGAAATTGATTTCGATATGGTTTTAAAATGTCTGTTATCAGTTGCCATAGCTGTGTCATAATGCCCTGATCACTGTACAATAAGCACGACTAAGAATGTAGATGATGGGTTGTCAATAGTTCACATATAAATACTTGTTTGGGGCCATGAAAGTTAGAACTGCAATCAGGGGATGCCATCATTAATCACTTTGTAGTCTGTGCTCTCGTTGTAGTTTTCAACATATTCTAAAATTTGTAGCGCAGTTTAGTGTGAAAAAATAAAAAGCAAAATTAGGATGTGTTCCCTCAAAATAAGTTTTGTAATAATATTTTTGGAGAAGTGTACTTTGTCACATTATTCCCTATTGCATATTAGGGCACACTATCCATGCAACAGTTTTCAAATAAAAAAATATCTTCCCAAGGGAGTACTATTGCATTAGTAGTCAAACTAATCATTCTGTGAAAAAAATGTAATTTTGCACGTAAACGGTTTTCCTTCTGTATTTCATTATTCTTTGCGATCATTTTAGGCAATTTTACCTTATGAAAAGGCTATAAAACCAAGACATAAAAAAATCAACAACAATTAATCTCAGTTACAGCTCCAGGCCCGGTAGAGTTGCGGCAAATTAGCGCTCATTCTCGGAAATGGCAAAATGTGATTTCAGGCGAAGACGGAGAGCTACCATAAGGTTTCTCAGCTTATTGCTTGTTGTACAAAATGCACACGAGGCGGGCAAATCCCAGGGCGCCCGGGTTCTCCGTCAGTGCATCCTTGCATCGATCAAAACATCAAAGAGAGACCACAAATGCCACAAATTGCACCGTTATCAACATGCATCACACATCAATTATGATAATGGGAGTAATGAATGTCCGCGAAGCACTGCCTCCAATAACATTCTCGGCAGACGAATGAGACCATGATCTGAAAGAATGAAGTCCGAGACTGCTGCTTAGTCATTCGGGCCTGGGGATATTGTCACTGTATGCATTATTTCTTCGCTGCCATCTGTTCGAAAGTAGGATAACAGAACGGCAGTGTTGCATTTTGGTTTTGTGCGTTTTAAATCACTCGATCTGCTTGCTTCAGCACATTGTTTCAGACTGAGAATGCTTTAGAGGTTACAGGGATTCGTACATGGATGGGTAAACTGGATGCCTCTAAATCACATCATCTGTAATTTACATCAAAGTATATTATTCTATGCACTACAGGTTTTGTTCCTGAAGCATATGTGGATTTATTCAACAGCAGATCACTATCAATATGTTCAGTGCAATATATGGGATAAAATACCCCATATTGTATTTTATAAGGACGTGGCAAGTGACCATGGACGTCAGTGACCACAAGTCAGAGGCTACGTGTCTTTTGAAAAGATGTGGAGTTCGTAGATCACTTGCAGTATCCTTTTTAGGTATTATTTAATGACAGATGTAGCTGTCCTTTGGAGATCTCCTGCTACTAACGCGCATATAAATACAGAGTACAGAAGAGTGGGCTTGAGGGCAGTCCTCTTTAGTCACTGGCTCTTGGCATATTTTTAGCTCTCGCCTGACCCAGCGCATGCGCTGGTCTGGCGAGACTTATTAAGAGGGCTCCAAAAAGTGCTATCAGGCCAGCCTAGAGCTACAGTGCATGTGCGCGGGCGCACGCCGCCCTTTACCGCGATTACTTTCACTTTCGCGGCCGTATGGCCGCTTGGCATAGCCAATAGGTCTCGCTTTTGGGACCTTATAATTATTTAGTTATGCAACTGTTGCATGGCTAAACACTTATAAGGTCCCAAAGGCGAGACCTATTGGCTATGCCAATGCTTGTTTATGAATTGCCATTAGCTAGGTTGGCTGCCCCCCTTGCTGTATCTTTACCCCACCCACTGCTTAATTTGAGCTGGGGAATGCCAGTGAGGCCCGCCGACACTCATTTTTGGTGAACAGCACTTTCCTCATCAAACATTTATGGAGTGCAAGAGAGGGAAAGCACACACAGGGGAAAGAAGGAGGAAGTGAAAGATGGACAAACCATCACAAAGGGAGAGAGCAGGAATCTGCAAGAGTGCGATAAAGGTGCAGGAAATGTCTCGTGGTGAATTAAAAAGGCACATAAATAACAGCCTTCATAGTCACTGTGTGGACATTTAATAGCACCAGCTTTGGTCTTCTAAGCAGACATTGGCACCAGCTGGCCAAACCACTATTCAGCCTGCAGCTCTACCCATCCTTCAGTGCAGAATCTATGTCCCGGGACCTTCCAGCCCTGCCTCCACAAGCTTTCTAGTGCTGGTTTACTCATTTGACTTTTACAATTCAAAAGGCGAATGGTTGTTGGCAAACAATTGATTCAATAACTGTGTCCATAAAGTATAACCTCCCTGTTTGCCACTGCAGCAGCACCCGCCACAAAGGTTAACTTCCCTACAAATCATAGATGGGTGGAGCACAGAATGCTCACACGTTCCAAACACCCCACCTTAATACAAACCCCACATATCTCCTTTCCTTAGATCCTATAAACATACATAATTGGAAAACAAATATAAAAATGCAGAAACACAGAGTTAGACTAAGAAGCTGAAAAACTGTGTACAGGATAATAACAACACGACCAAAGATAAAGGTGAATACAATAAAACAAATCCAGATCTCATATAGATTCAGTACATACCTGACCAACAAAAGTTTAATTCATATTCTAATCTTTACGTCAGAGAAAGTTATTTCTGGCTCTGTTTCCTTGCCTGACACAGTCTACCAAGTTATTGTTCAAATTGCACAGTTTCATTCCCATGGCAACCAACATATGTCTCTCCAAAGCTCTTTTTTGAACATTTTTTTTTATTAGAACAGGAAAATAAACAAACTAAAGCAATCAAACAGAATACATGTTATTACAGAGTAAATTACAAGAGACACTAATAGCATTTATCCAATTGATAACATCCCTAGATTCTGTGGAAAATAAATAAATACCCTATTTCTCAGTGGCCTATATTAACCAATGATCCGTGCTTATGCTTACTTCGTAGTAGTTCTCCACACATACATATATCCATATATGATTATTCCTGTATAATCCCATGGCTACACTCTACAATAGCTACATCAAATTAGCGTGTAATTTATTTACAATACATATACGACTAGCAGCAAAAGAAGAGATTTAATAGCTATAAGATGAGTATCCCAGACAGGCATTTAGATCAGAGCCTATCAAAAGTTCAGTGTGCAGTGTGCTTATATCCTACCAAATAAAGAAGTGTAAAAGCTTATTCAAAGTGCGTTATGTTGATAGCAGCCCTATTTTTCAAGAAAGTGCTAAATTTAACCGATATCAGAACGATACCTTCATCAAATCTCACCAATCGATATCGGGAGTCATTGAAGGTGCAGATATGATAGCCAGCATCGGCTGATAAGATGAAATACAGAAATTGGCTCTGAAAGAACACCGGCCCCTCATGATCTCCTTTCCTCCGTGACACAATAGGTAGAGAAATTCTGCCAGATAGCTCTAAATCTTACAGTAGCTCCTACCCGTTTTGCATAGGCCTCCTCAAATCTAAGTGTCCTGCGCATTTTGTTAAGCCAATGATCAATGCTAGGTAGCTTATCCATTCTTCAATTTTGCAGGACAAGAGACCTAGCGACCGCTATGGAGATTAATATAAAATACTGTTGATATTTTGTTAACCATTTCACCTCCCTTGAGGAACCAAATAAAACCAACATAGATGATGGATTGATTACCACAGACATACAAAGAGAGATCCTGTTAAAAATATATATTCCCATCATAAAATATGTGCACCCATTTTTCATCTCCCTGTTTATTACATCTAAAACATTGGTTCGAGTTCGTTGGATACATCTTATGCAATCTCAGAGGGGTGTAATATGCCAACCACCTAGATAAAAAATTCATTCTCTTAACAATTGCGCCTCTGAGTGCTCTATTTGCTAGCTCACTAAGCTGTTGCCATTCTTTCGTATTAAATTTACACCCTGTCTCCACATACATTTTCTGGAGTTCTTTTCTCAAAATCTCTTCTGTATGAGCCTTTTGATGTAATAAGCGATACCAGCATCCTACCACCACCATTTATTTGTCATTCGCCTGGCGATTTGACGTGTTGCCTCACCTATCATAATATAATTATTTTTAAGAAAATGAACTAGCTGAAGAAAACTCAGAGGGAGGGCTTTAGTCAATATATGGGATTGCAATCGGACCGTTTCCCAAGTGATTAGAATGTCATGGTTATAAAAATCCCCGAGCTTATCGTAACCTAGTTCTTGCCATGCTTGGTAAACTCCCCTGGGCAAAAAAAGACCTCCTACTGCACAGTCTTGAATGAGGGTATAGGCATGAAATGCGTGAATATCTCATGATTTAAAAAAAAAGCTGGGTTCTTTCTGCTAGTGCCAGTACCACCTTATTTCTGGTCTTCTTAGGAAGTTTCGCTAATCGCAGAAAATTTGAAAGTTTAATAAAACTTTCCTTGAGCATTTTTATTAACAAGAAATTATCAAAAACAGAATTTTCCTCGCCTAATTGTGAAAGTAAATTAGTCAAGGAGGCCTGGTAGTAAGTTAAGAAATCTGGAAGTGCTAACCCTCCTGGCGCTATGTCCAATTGTAGTGTTGTTAACTTCACCTGGGGATGTTTATTATTCCACACAAATTTCCGAATCATTTAATCTAGCTCTTTAAAATAAGGGCTCGGAATTTTCAAAGGGAGATTCGTAAAAAGAAACAAAAACAAGGGGAGCACTGACATTTTAACCATAGAAATCCGTCCTATTAATGATAAGTGAAGTACAGACCATTTATCTAATAGATTTTTACTTTTATGAACATGCTATTATAATTCGAAGAAAATACTTGCCCAAAATCGTTTGTAACATATATCCCCAGATATCTAAGTGGATGCGGTAGCCTTTACTGGATGGAAGCGAGAATGTCGTATGGCCCCGAATTAAATGTAAGAATTTCGGTTTTCGCTTGATTCACTTTATATCCCCCAATCTGTGTAAATTTTTGGATTTCATCAAGTGCATTCTGTACATTAGACCCTCAGCTTTAAGATATAAAATAATATCATCCGTGTATAGCTTAATTTTTGCCATCCCATCTATGGGGGGCAAAATTATTAAACTATTTCGAATTTTCACAGCTAGGGGTTCAATAAATAAATAAAATAAAAGGGAGGATAACGGACAGCCTTGCCGTGTGCCTCTTTTAATATTTACCTTGCCGGCTTCTGAACCGTTAATAATAAGTTTGGCTTCTGCATGACTATATAGCTCTTTTAGCATTTGTATTTATTGTGGCGGGAAACCAAACTTCCCCAAAATAAAAAAACAAAGCACTCCAATCTACTAAATCGAAAGCCTTCTTGGCATCCATCATCATAATCCCTGCATTAATCTTATTAGTGGAAACAAAATCAATAGCTTACATTAGGAAATACGTGCTAGATGCCATTAACTGTCCTGGAATAAAACCATTTTGGTCGGTATGAACCACCTGTTGTGCGCATGGAGCGACCCTTCTTGCCCAGATTTTCGTAAACATTTTATAGTCCGTGTTTAACAAAGGAGTTGGGTTCACTGGGATATTTATCCTTTTAAAGAAAAATTACTAGAGCTGATTCTTTAAAGTTTTGGGGGATGTCCACCCCGTCCTTAACTTGATTGAACAGTTTTACTAGAAAGGGAAGTAGTTCTTCTTGAACTACCTTGTACATTTCCGCCCTGGAACCCGTTGACTCCACTAGCTTTAGCATTGGGCATACTTTTTAAAACTAATCGAGTTTCTGAAATTCCTATTGGGCTACTCAATGTTTCAGTAAGCTGCTGAGATAACTGTGGTAGCGCCAATGTTTCAAAATACGCCGTCAATTCTGCCTCATCCACCTCCTGTGTTTTTGCATATATTCGATCAAAATGTGAGAGAAACACCTCAGTAATTGTCTGCTTATCATCTTCTAGCAGGCCAGTAGACGGGTTTTTAATTTGACTGATTAATTGAGTCGCTTTCTGATTTCTTGTTGACCATGCCAACAATCTACCAATCTGCTGGCTATCCTCCTAAAGCTTTTGTTGGTAGGTCCTACTTCCTGCAATCTCCTCTAACAAACAAAAATCCTTCAGCTGCTCCTTGGCTTTAGCTAGTTATTGCTGTAGTGCTCTTATAATAAGCTCTGAAGTATTTGTTAGGGTTACATTTTGTCTCGCCTTCTCAACAGCAGTCTGTAGTTCCAGAATTTTAGATTTACGTACATTCCTAGTTCTTGCCTTATAAGATATCATCTGGCCTCTAAAAGTAGCTTTAAATGCCTCCCAAACCATAAACATTGGGGCAGTATTTTCATTAAGCTGGAAAAATTGCTTGATAAACCTCCTAGTTTCTTCCACCCAAGTGGTATCTTGTAGAAGAGATTTGTCAAACTGCCATCTTGGCCTTTTTTTTGGAGTAATACCCAGCCTTAATGTAAACAAAACTAGTGAGTGATCAGAAAATTAATTGGCCATTATTTCTGCTGGACTGTTGCCAAAAACTTGTCCACTAAAAAAAAATGCAGTGGAGGAGCTGATCTATATCTTGCCGAATAGCAGGTAAATTGCAAAAAAAAAGGATACCCTAATCTCCAGGGGTCTATTAAGGAAAAATCTTCTGACAAGCTATTTATTAATTTAGCGGTTTTAGGCTTTAGCAGTCGTTTTGCCTTATTTGATGTATCTAATGCCAGACTGAATAAAGTTAAAATCACCACCCAGAATTAGTATACCTTCCATTTCTAGTGCTAATTGATACATTTGCTCGAGTGCTGTGGTATCGTCATCTATAGGACCGTACTAATTCACCAGATACAGCACTGTTTCCTTGAGCCTTACTTTTACCCGGAGTCATCTGCCTTTTCCATCTCGCTGGACCTCCTTAACCTGCCAATCCAGTGTGCTAAATAGTAAAATCCCTACCCCCTAACCGCTAAATTAGCGGATGAAAAATACGCGTGTGCATATTTCTTGGGAAGAGATATCTTAGGGGTATTGGACCTGAAGTGAGTTTCTTGTAAGAATATAACTTTGGGAGAGAGGGAGGTTAGCCAATTCAAGAACACAGAACTTTTACACGGGTTTAATAACCCATTAACATTGGATGGAAGTATTTTTATAGTCTGCATCCTTATCTCCATCCTGATTGGCCTCCCTCAACCTTATCCCTTCCTACATATTTTTCTGCTATTCTAAGCCTATATTTCACACCATAGCCCCTCCAAATGGGTCTCTGCGATTTCCTGCTTGCCTGGAAACAAATCCAGTGAACTTCACACTTATCCTGTTCATTTTTCCCCATGCTAGCCCCACCGCCCTCCCCTTACCATCTCGCCATAGACCCTGGAAGATGGGGAATAGCCCACCATACCCCCGCCCTCTCCTTCTGACTACCCCCATGTTGGGGGCCATGGAATTGCACCCTCAGTGACCCGACCCCTCCCATAATCTTAACGAAAAAACATGCTTTCTAATTTCCCCCCGCTCCTCTGCTCCCCATACAAAAAAAAAAAACAATAGGGACCAAAACTTAATTTTCTATTTTCCCACAGTAATTTCTTGAAGAAGCTCCTGTGCTTCATCAAGGCTTGTAAACATATGGAACTTTCCTTGTACCAATACACGTAATTTAGATTGCTGGGCTATAGAAGCCTGGGCTCCCTGCGCTTTGAACAGATATAGAAGTTTAACAAATTCTTTCCGACGGCGGGCCGCTGCTGTAGACTTATTGGAAAAGATGCGACAACTAGGGACTTCACGAGTTGAGATCTGCTTCTTTTGAATAGCCTGAGTCAAAAAAAGTTCTTGAAACCGAAGGTCTGCAAAGTTAACAAGGATTGTTCTGGGTAGCTTTGAGTTCAGGAATGGGACCCTATGTGCTCTCTTGATGGTGAATTCTCCAGTAAACCCATGCAGCACATTATCTTTGATAAAAGACTCAACCCAATGGAGCATTTGAGACCCCTCACAACCTTCAGGAACCCCGACCAATCGCAATTTGAAACGTCGGGAATGATTTTCTAATTCTTCAAGATTTTTTTCCAAAATGCATTTTTGTTTGTTATCTGAAGTTGCCTGATGTTGCATCTCAGTCATCTGAACCTCAAGACGCGATATTCTGGACTCAGCCTCTTGTAGTCTTATTGGGTAGCTAGCAACTGCTTCTTCAATTTTTGACAGGCGAAGATGTAAGGCCGCAATCTCATTCGCTTGTGTTGCTTTCATCTCACGTTTGTCATCCAAGATGAGGTAAAGCATAGATCTAATGTCAAATTGAAAACTGGTTCTGGTGTCTGAATGCAGGATTCCAGCGGACTCCTCTGAAGCCGGTTGTGTCCGGTCTTGGCTTACTGCTGCTGTCATACAGTCTACCAAGAATGCTAACGGCTGTCCATCTCTCGCATGCCTTGAATACCCCTTAGAGTGATCCAGGGGTCTAGGAGGTAGCGTCAAGAAGAAGTAGATGTTTGAATGCCCAGTGGCCCATCTGCTGGCGTTTTCCCCAGGGGCTCTTGTTCCACACATAGAGGCTGCGTAGGCTGCATAGGTGTTTGAGGTGTTTTGGGTTTCACAAATAATCGATATTGCCTTGTTTTAATTTGGGATGTCTCAGTGGAATCTTCCCCTGCATCCTCTTGATTTAAGCACTTTTCTTAATTCACAGGGTTTCCTGCTACTTGGCTATCTCCCTGAAAAGCCTGATTGAGCCAGAGTTATTTCTTCAGTTATAAGTTCTTCATTTGTCTTTTCAAGAGAAACATTTTCAGAAGTTTCCATGGCCTGATCATCACTAATGCCCTTTCCAAGATTTACCAGATTGTCCTCTGAACTTAGTGGGTTTGATACAGTAGCCAAGCCTTGACGAACTTTCTGTAAGCGTTCTGCTCACATCGCTGCTGAAGCTGTCTTCGCTTGGGTTGAATGAGTCTTTGATTTAAGCTCCCAACTTGTATCAACATGGGCTAGTACATTAGTGAGTTTTAGATGCTTCCCCATCTTGGCAGAAAAAAATCTGTCCAGACCACATAATTGTTTTGGCCTATCACAAGGAGGTCGCCTTAACAAACAACTTCTCAGGAAACTTGTCCAATCTTACCGTCCCTTAAAAAGACCAACACCAATCAGGGCAAGACTGTTCTGCAGCACTGATCTAGGGTGGTTCAATCTATCAGTTATTAAACAAAACAAAAAAAACAGCTGAGTTCCTCCAGTTATTCGCATGCCCTTCTATCCTTAGGCACTCGTTATTCCCTCATTAGTCTCTAAAGTCTTTGTTTTACAGTAAGAAGGTACAGTTGGTCAAATGGGAGAAGAAAAACAGACAAGAGGAGTGTCTCTCCAAAGCTTGAGGAACTATTATACACTCTTCTTGTTCCACACTCTGCCATTAGACAAAATCACCACATTAACTTTCATTTCCTTCACCCGAAGAGGCAATACAGGGTATGCCCAGACATGGGTCCCTTGCTCACTTTGCCACTGGATTTAGGCTAGCCTGGCTGATGAGGGGTGTTACCCCGAAACCGGTCCCAGGATGCTTGTTTCAGGTTCAGGGAAGACCTGGCTTGGTAGTTCGGGATGGACTGTTCCCATGAGGCACAGGGTCAAGACTCATTTGCATGTAGCTGGGGCTAAACTGAGGTGGCAAAGTGAGCTAAATAACGATGTTGGATTCAACCCAGATCTGTGACGGGGGTGAGTGTCTGAAAAGTTAAGCGACCCGTCCCTCATCTCCTTGTGTTTGCCTTTAATATCCATAGCCACCTTGCTCCACGAAGTTAGTAATACTTCTACCTTCCATACAGGAGAAGGAACAGTGACTTGTGTTTTGTCGCTCAAACAATTGCATGGGAACCTTTTGATACATTTTTCCAGGACATGCCACCAAAAGTCCAACCTGACTCAACACTTCATAACCCTCATGCTGTAGTCTTGCATGTGCCAAAGATAGCACTTTGTTGTATATTCCTTCAGAAATTACTACCAGCAATTCACCAACATTTTGTCCTCCATCAGACACTGGATCCATTCATCCTCAGATAATGCCCAACACATTTCCAACTTGGCTAATACTGCAAACCGTTTCAATCTCATTCTCAAATTCACTGGAACCCAACTCCTCATGAACAGGGAAGCTGGACAACTGATTTGACACAAAATGTTTTAAAACAGGACATACTCAGGCTTATACCATATTCTGTGTTAACAATACTGCCACTTTACTATATGTAGAGTATCTGTGCCCGACACAATATTTTTAAAATACAAAACACACCACCATACACCTAAAGCCTCCCTCTCAAGAGATTCAGCACCCTGCAAAGTCATTGAAGCAAATGAGATTATCTCTTCCCTACCCCTTTTTTTCTTCTACAATAGGAAGCACCCAAACCATTATTGCTAATATCCACCCTGATTATGCACACATTCTTTGGTGTCCTAGATGGTCTACATCATCTAGCAGACATTTGTACTTTTCTTTCTCAAGGTTAAACCACTGCTTTCAACAATTGTAAACATTCTATAGAGCCTTTCATCATTGATATTTGGAAGATGCTGGCAGTTGACCCCATTGTTGCAATTTGGGTCAATAAGGTTGTCACAGAACCTTAAGGACTTGTCAGCTTTACTTTACCAACCACTCAGAATGCTTGATGGCTCAATTTCATCCTTCATTTACAAATTAACTCCTTAACCTACATGGCACCCTCCGTAGTTTATATACCACAGGTACAGCATTATTTCTCAAGACAGTTTCCTGCTGGAGTTCACCAACTTCTTGGAAAACATATTTTCCATGAACAGAATGCATCATCCACTTCACAAATCTCATAACTGTCACTCTTGACTTAGAAAAGAGTTCTTCAGGATGATATGACTCTAAGAACATGTTCAATCTCCTTGCCCATCCCACTCTAGAAGATTGACATCATCCTTTGCAACATACACCTTCTCCTTCATTACATTTTCTTCGAAACTCAAGTCTGCCATCACTTTTTCTACAACATCCAACTTTTTGCCACTAAAGGTAAACATTTTGTTCTTAGTACCTTCTGGTGTGACTCCATCAAGAATGCGTAACTCCTTGCCTGCGATGAAAGTGAATGGGGAACCAGAATCTGCTATAATTCTGATCAATTTCCATTTACAGCAATGTTACAGTAAGGTGGACCCCTTTTTCTCCTCACTTTTTAGTAACCTAACCTCAACCACGCCATCCGACACTTCAGACCTTGTGTCAGATACCAGGAAGACATAACCACCATCATATTCATTGGCAGATTCGCCTTTATCATTCTGATTTACCCTAGCTTTTACAACATTCGTATTATTGGCTCTACACACATAGGAGAAATGACCCGTCTTTACAGTGAAAACACACTTGGGCAATGCTGGACACTACTTTTAACTTATCACATGCAGATTGCTCCCTCAACATAAACAAATCATTTTACCCCATTCTCAAAATCACCTCAGACGATTTGGCACTGTTCCTACCTTGGAACCTAAATGCATTTCGGGTTTTACCATTACCCATAGATATCTGCATTATCATTGCCATTTCTGCCCATGTCAGCATAGTGTTCAATTTCTTTTGCTACATTCAAGCAGTTTCTAAATCAGTATTTTCTCTAGACAAGAGCCACTCCTGGTTCTTCTTGTTATTGGTTCTCTCTGTAAGCTGATCTGTCTCTAATGATCTCATCTGTGAGGTAGATGTAGTTTAATATGTCAGCTAAAATTCTCAAAGTACCCACAAAATCATCAATAGGTTCATTCAGTAGTTGCACCCTTTGAAGAAATTAATATCTTTACAAGACAACATTGCTGATGAGATTGAACCTTTTCTCCATTGTTTGAACACAGTTTTGTGCTCATCCACATCCTCATTAATGTCACCACCTTCTTCTGGAAATACCCTCACTCCTGGAAACGGTAAAGTCTTCAACATTCCTGCTGTCTGGGAATAGGAGGTGCATGGGCATGGGGTTTTTCTTTTTTGTTGTACAAAACATTGGTAGTGTCAAAATAATCTTAGAATGCTTCACACCATTGTTAAGAGTTCAGAGGTGGAATGGCCAATACAGACAAAAAGGGTGATGATGGTGACAAACCTTCCTTGGCAGTATTTTATTTGTTGCTTACACAATAGAGATCATGTTAGTGCTCACAAATGCCATCTTTGTCTATGCAGTCTCTACATCATGTTGCCCTCTATATACTTAAACAAATATATAGTACAGTATCATGCAGTTCAAATTTCCTGTTTGAAGCACGACTCAAAATACGTCACAAAGAGCGCACACCCTGTACTGAAGAAATATGCGCAGTGCACTGTGTAAGAATTAGATTGTAAACAACAGAGGAGGGAGAGCTAATAACAAACAGCCAGGAGAAGGCATTGACAGGTTGCACAGCACACCCTATACGCTTGGAAGTCAGGGCATACTAACAATCAATGGCTTGGCAGAGTGTACCTCACACAAATCTGGCTGTAAGAAATTGGCTTATTGGTTGAGGGGGGGTAGAGGCTTCACTCAGGCAGCAACCACAATCCTTGTCAGGGTGAACCACAAAAGTCACAAAATTAACCTATGCTTTACCCTCTGGTAGCTTGGCGCAAAAGCAGCCAGGCCTGACTTAGAGGCAATTTGTAAAGTGTTTATGCAGCACATAGTAATAAAGTGAAAACACAAAACATAATGAAATAAAGTCAATCAGCAGGAACGAAGTTATGCATTTACATTTTTTTGTGAAATCTAGCCCCTGAAAGATCACAACAACTGCCCGTACAGACAGCTAGTCACACGAGATCAGGTCAAAGTCAAAATTTAATGGTGACCACTATGGAGCACGGATTGGATACAAAGAGAGGTTTGGACCCGGTATCGGCTTGCCTTTGGTCTTAGAAACATTCTTGGAAAAAAATTCTTGCGAATGTCGAGTGCAGCGGGGCAAGACAGCAGGCTGCGGTGGAGGATGAGTTGACGATGTCAGGAAGTTGTTGGATTAATTTTCAGTGAAGTTATCTATGATGGCGGGAAAAGTATTGGTTTGAGAGAAGCTGTATTTCCAGGCCAAGGAGATCGATGGTGAGCAGGGGGCACCACTTGAGAGGTTAGAACTCACTCTAACAGAGGCCAGCAACAGGGTTCCAGGCCTCAGGATCTTGTTATGTCCCTGTAGCTCACACAAGAGGTCAGCCACCTGACCCTTGTAGGCACTCTGGTGGTCCCAGGTTCAAGTAGTAGGTTCAGTCCTCTGTCTTCAGATAACAGGGAAGCAAGGCATTCCTTTCAGCAGCAGGACAGCAGAACAGTTCTTATGAAATGTCCACAGGTCCAGGAGTATACAGAAGAGTTGTTCTGAGGATATAATATTTGTCAGCATTTGTGTGTGAGGGGACACCCAGTCGTACCCTCACATCTGGCTCTAGAAAATTCTTCCCTTTCCTTTTCAAGGCTCCTCACTGTCTGGGGTGGAAATAGGCTGGAGTCTGGTTCCTTTGTGTGAGCTCGAGGCAAGCCCTTTAAATTGCAAGTGGGTCTGGGCACAGCTCCTCCCCCAGTCCTCTTGATAGGATGACCCATCTTGCCCAAACCTAGTTCCCTTTGTGTTACTGTCGGGGAGAAATACACAATCCCTAAAAAAAGCCCTTCACCATCATGTGGACACTGGCAGAAAGCAAAAGTGGTTAGGAGAAGAAAGTGACAACTTTCTAAAAGGTTCATTCTCAAAAATTAGACTTAAATGCCAACTTACAATTGAAGAGGATTTTAAATTACAATCCATTTGATTCTAAATAGCATATTGTTATTTGCTCCCAGTCAAAAGTTACCACCTATTCAATTAAAAAAGGTTACTCAGTATTAGCCAAAGACGGAGATATGCCATGCAGTAGTGAGAAATTACTTTTGGATTATTTCACCACCAGGAAATGTAAAACTTAAACCCACATGCGCTACTTTTGAAATACAATGTACCCTACCCTATGAGCCTTTAAGGCATACCTTAGGGGTGACTGATACGTAATAAGAGGAAAGGTTTAGGCCTGGTATAAGGTTTATTGTACCAGGGCAAAATGGCAGTTTAAAAGTTCACTATAGGTTGCAGTGGCAGGCCGGAGACATGTTTTAAAATTCTACTTTAATGGGTGGCACAATGTGGGCTGCAGGCCCTCAAGTAGCATTTAATTTACAAGCCCTAGGTTTATGAAGTGCCATAAACTAGGGAATTACAAGTAAATAAATGTGCAAATCAGTCATAGGCCAATTTTACTATGCTTTAGGGAGAGAGCACAAGCACTTTAGCACTGGTTAACAGTGTTAAAGTGCCCTGAGCCCTAATGCCTACTAAAACAAATTCAGAAAACAGGAGTGAAGGTAAAATGTTTGGAGGAATACCACAAGGATGTCAGGTCTAACACTGATGTTGAAGGATTGTGATGTTACCCATGTTACAGTGTGTCTGAGTGCTGGCAGCTTTTCACAATATGACAGAGCATGACACAGGCAGAATGCATGCACTGTGCCTGACCCTGTCTGGAAGCCTGTCCCTAAGGGCACCTCTCTTTCATCAGTTGCATTTCGGAAATCAGGAAGCACTGTTTCCTGCAGCCAGCTGCCACTCACTGCACCTTCCACCAAGAAGATGGCACACCTGAGGTGAGATGCTGCCAGAGCTGTAGCTCTCCTCTGAAGCCAATTGGCCAGAGGCTGGAAGTTTCTCTCCAGATGTCAGATCACCAAAAGCATGACTCAATGACCAGTTACTCATTGAAGCATGGACCAACTCATCACCATAGAAAAGATGAATGCTGGTCGGAAAATACGTTATTTAAGCAAGTGCGTCCATAAAGTATAACCGGACAGTTTGTCGACAAACCAGAAACTGGCACAAAGGGAACCTTCCTTACAATTCATAGAAGGTTGAAAGAAATAATGCTCACACATTCCACACACCCTACCTTAGCACAAACCTTTCTTGTTGAATTACTTTCCATGCACTCTATAACATGGACAAAAACAAATTGGACACCAAAGGTCATGTTTTTCTCATCAATAACAGGGAGCAGACATTGATGAATAGTTTTAAATCCATGAACATTGATTAACTAAAATGCCAGAGGTAGTAGAATTTTCATCACTCACTCTATGAAACGCCTGATAATATGAGAGAAAGTGTAATCGTATGATGCTTTAACTATGAAAGCATCACAGAAAGTGATGTCACATGACCTTTAACCCAGCACCTTAACAGGAAGAGACTTCACTGATATTACACTTCCAACAATAAGTGCAAGATCATACAGGCAAGGTTAAATAACCTCAGAGCTGATGAAACAAATAAAAGGGAATGCCAAACCACACGTTGGAGTAGGAAAGTAAATCCCGTACTAAAATCCCACGCGCAGTGGGGACTGACGCTACTCACAGGACGAACGCCACAGCAGGGCAAAGGGGACCCCATTTAGACTATGCTCATGGTACATCAATTATTTAGCAACAAAAATAGAGAACCCTGATTTCCTGAGTTACGTTAGAACTTTTGATCTAATCTTGCTGCAAGAAACCTGGCTCACAGATCATCAGCACATTCAGGGCTTCATGTGCTTCGCCACACCAGTTACAAGGAGCAGCAGATTCGGACATCGCTCTGAGGGGCTTTTCCCCTATGTGTCTACGACAAGCATACCTTCAGCAACTCTCATGGGCTTGACCTCAACAGCAATAATAGCAGTTGTAATTACCATCTTCCTTCAGGGTGAAGAAATGGATGTGGGCCTAATCAACTCATATATCAATCCCAAACGCAAAGTGAAAGACTAAAAAAAACTCACCGATCAAGTGGCAAAGTATGCAACAGAGATGAAAACACCCACTTTCATCCTGGCAGGGGACCTAAACCAATATCTCGTTGGTTCAGAAGAAGGAGAGGAGGTAATTATCCAAACTGGAATCCACAACATCCCCATCCAATGCGCCCCACTGCATGGAAGGAAGACATGCTTCAAAAGCCGCCTTCTAGATGATCTAGAACACCTAAACCTCTGACCGCTTAACAGCAGATTCCCTGATGACTCCCCTCCAGTCAAATCATTTTATTCTGCAACAACAAGTTCCACACTGGATTACAACTTTGTAAGCCTCTCTCTGTTCCCACATATCCTTGGGTTCAGAATGGGGGACAAGAGGGACAGTGATCACCGCCCACAAGAACTTCAGCTAACAGCCACTGCATCTAGATCTATTAAGCAAGACCTAATCTTGGGGCCCATTTTCACCTCAAACTTAAGAAGGATCAAATGTTCAATACACAACACAAATCCTCAGGCAGAAGCTGCAATCAAACTTTTCAAATCTCAAGCACTCAGCTCTAAAAACCCATTCGCCCATTGGGGACAGTTCACTGCCACACTTCTAGAACATCATGCCGCTACTTTCTCCAAAAAAGACCACTCCCAGAAATCATGCCGAAAAAACATAATTCCGAAAGGCCAAAGAGATCATCTTAAGTCCCTCAAAAAATCAATAAATATCACTTTGCACAGGCTGAGAAGACTTCTGGGTATTGCTAGCGCAAGCTTACTCTTGAGGGACCGAAGGTCAGCACTCAAAAGACTGAAATGGAACTTCAGCAGAGATCAAGAGAACGCAACCTAGGCAAAACTTCTACATGACATAAATCGCAATGACAGCGCCGGCTTCTGGAAAACCGTGAATGGGATTATCCACCCCCATCATGAGGGCATTACGTCATACATCTTGGAAGCAATCTGGGTGGAATTTCTTACTATTCACTTTAATAACCAAACGGGAGGCATCGGAGCACAAATCCCTAATACCTGGCCACCAGAAGAACAAGTTGGAGCATGCGACATTGAGACGAGGGAGCAGAAGTTGCCAGCCCCAGAAGACATATCATCATGCGAAGCTAGCAGCCCCCTGTCACTTCTAATAAAAAAGCAGATCGCCAAAGGGAGGAAAGAAAGGGCTCCGGAACCGAACGGTATTCCGCCTGCACTGTTCAAAGCAAAGATGGAGGACTGGGCTGACATCCTGCAACCTCTTTTTCTGGAAGTCAGGCTGTTAAACAGAATACCTGAATCTTGGAAGGTCTTGACAATTGTGCCAATTCACAAAAAAGGAGACAAGGCCGAGCCTAGTAACTACCGTTTAGTTGCCCTGATAGATAATGAAGCAAAATACTTTGCGGGCATTATATTAGAGGAGCTCACATCCTGGGCAGAGGCGAACCAGATAATACAGCTGAACCAGACTGGCTTCCGCAAAATGGCTGGCACATCAACAAATATTCTTACAATCTCGTTACTAATTGACGCAGCAAAAACCTCTAAACTAGCCTTACATCTATGATATATCGACTTTAGTGCTGCTTTCGAACACATGGAGAGGGGTAGACTGTGGGGAAAATTGGCGCTATGGCACATTCCACAGCGTATCTTAAACATTCTGTCACTTCTCCATACAGACACCTGGGTGCAGGTGAAACTAGGCAGCGGTACCCACCTCTCCTCAAAAGTCCCCACAACAAAAGGACTGAAACAGGGCTGTGTGCTTGCACCCACCCTGTTCAATCTATTCATGGCCGACCTCCCAAAGGCACTCGATGCCTGCAATTCCCACTCACCCAAGCTGGGTGGCAAAACATTGACCAATCTTATGTCGGCAGGGGATGTTAATATCTCTATCTATGAAAAACCTTGCAAATAAATTGATGGGGCCGACACTGAGCCCGCTTCTGAAGGTAGTCCAGGCTAAACCACTCCCCTCAATTACCTATGGCAGTGAGGCAATGCGGGGGAGAGATGCCAAGGTTCTGGACAGCACACTGGTCAAAGCATATAGCACCATGTTCTGCCTCCCGCATTATACTTCACAGACTCAAATAAGGCTGGAGTTCGGTCTTTTACAACAAGTCTTGGCCAGGCACGGATCTTACATCATCTGCTGGCATAATATCAGAAGCGTCACTACAAACACGTTAAATCATCTGCTGTGGTACGACATCCAGCATAGGGAATCCTCCCAAGCGAGAAGCTACCTTCAGCTCGCCCTGGAAACCACCAGGCACAAGGAACTTTGGGACACGCAACTCGGCCATCTAACCTTTAAAAAACTGGTCTGGAAATGCATAAAGCAAATTTCCCTGGTGGAGGACAAGGCAAGCTTCTCAAATAGATCTCATGCCTGGATGACCTTGAACTCCTACAAATCACTTGCCCCACCAGCATTCTTCAATCAGGAATATCCCAAAGCTATAAAAATGAATTTTCTAAGGCATAGACTGGGGATCTTTCCGTGTGCTCAGCATCTTCCACCATGGCTGAGTGCAACAGCACAAGACACATGCAGGCTGTGTAACACCAAGCAAGGAGATATTTTACATCTAATTTGTTTATGCAAGGAACTGCATCAAGAACTGCTACAGTTCCTAAAAGCACCCCTTAAGCAGAAAGGCACCCGCACCAGGAGGCATGCAGTGCTGGCCTGCCTAAACCCGAAGAACACTCAACTGAACTGTAGACTGGTAAAATACCTCATGCTGGCCGAACAAAAAATGCCGAAAATGGCGAAAATGTTATATATCTAACATAGGGATGAAGCTTTGGCATTGCATGACGGCCTGCAGATTGGAAGAGGTTTATTTAGACCACACCAAGGATGGACCACTAGCACTTTAGTGAATAAGCTCGTAACAAGTACAAACAATTGAACAACATGCACAATACGTCACTGGCCTACGGGCAAGTCCGTCTGGAGCTAAAAATCAGTGACTGCACTACATTTTACCCTGCAAACTAATGACATTCATCAATGCCATTACTGTTAACTCTTAATTTAAAATGTACAGTATTTTTCTATCCTGGGTTTTGACTGTTTTTACTTGAAGATATTTTTCTATAACATAGTGCTAAAAAAGGTGGCAATGGTTGATGAAATTATATTGAATATTTGTTTATATATCGTTTTATTTTTTTTAAAGCTTGAATTGCAATGGTTTTCGTTAACTATGCAAAAATAAAGTAAACTGAAACTGAACACACGTTGGAGTAAATGTTTTATTATCACTTTCGTACTCCCATATCTTGAGGTGATTTGCAATTAGCCACCTACTCTATTAATAAGTCTCAAAATGTGAGAAGTGAATACTGCTAACAAATCCTGAGCACAGTGGAATGGTTCTGTGATTGTTAAACACCTTTCAGAGAGCTCTCCCTCTTTGAAATACCCATATCAGCCTGAAACGTTATCAGGCTGGAGTCTTTAATAAAGGGAAGCACAAAGCAATATACTTAGAGATTTTTAAGATTCCAAACAAGCTCTAAGAATGCTTATCTATTATAGCAGCAATTGACATTTTCATCTCTCAAAGATGTTCAAACTAGGAATATGCACTGTTCCCGGGATTGGCACTGTTGTGTAGCTGATATGCTTTGAGGGTTATGATGGTGGCAGATAAAACAAGATACCACAATTATTTGGCCATTAAAAAGTAGACGTTGGCCAACTTGCTATTCAACTCGCTCAGCTTAAGCCCCACCACACTCAAGTTCTTCCTCTTTCCCTTGAGATTGAAGAGTTTCCTTAATTTATGGAAAAGACTTAAAACCCACCTGCTCTTGACTGCCAAAGACCATAGAATACTCTGAGGAAACACTAAATTTTTTCGCAAATCCTGTATCTCACCAAAACTGGAGCATCCTTACCATGAACATGAAGTTCATGGTATGTCCGATCCCTGCTGTCCTTTTGCCTTAGTATTTGAAATGGTTTACAATCTGTGCAGCTACTATAGGAATGCTCTAAATAAATTAATGAAAATACAAAGCATTTGTGGAATTGTATGGTGCAAAGATATAATTATTTGGTGTTCTGTGCAACACAGATCGCTTCTGCAGTCATCTTTTGAATAATTTTGCCACTTGCATCAAAAACAGACACTTATATTGAGGGTATGACCATTTCAATGGAAATACAAATGCCACCAATCAGGTATTGAACTGCCATCTAGCGATACTCTCAGGGAAAGGAAGAGTAGGTCAAAGTCTCTCTTCCAAAGGGAGGTCTTATGGAAAGGCAACTTGCAGTTGGCGCATTGGAGGGGCTAAATTAAGAGAGGAACATATGAATTTTTTTTAAAAGATTGCAGTTTACCGTATTAGGGAATGTGTGTTATATGTATTAGATCAGTGTTAAAATACATAGGCCTTGAGACAACAGTCTTTATATATGATATTCCACCCTCCAATAAAATAATTTTGATAGATAAATATCCCCTCCTTCTATAGCATAGTAGCTATAACTTTTAGAGTTTTGTGGTGGTTGGATAACCACATAAATGTAGACAAAGCAAATGTATAGCAGTACAATTGAATTGCTCACATATATGTAAAGTGTGAAACAATGGAATACTGTTGATTGGTGCATAATGTTTTCCCTGAATAATTTTTTGAAATCAAAGTGTGCATGTGGTGAAAGCACACTAAACAATCCTAAAGCCACACAACAACGGCTTTTCTTTTCAAAGGTATTTATGTTTTCTCAGAAAAAAAAAACATTTTAAACTTCGCATTGGTGTTGAGTTCTGTCTTTATTGGTTATTTGCCCCAAACATAGGCAAACTATTTTTCACTCTCAGTTACTAAGGGCCTGATTTAGAGTTTGGCTAATGGGTTACTCCGTCATAAACATGACAGATATCCCTTCCAGCCTATTACTAATGCCACTGGATTAAATGCACTTGCAACACGGGTTGACAGGATATCCTTCATGTTTGTGACAGAGGAGCAGGGAAGTGTTGTAGAGGGTTGTCATTGCAGTGCAAAGATCTTGTTGTCATCGCGGGTGTTGGGTCAGAGCTTTGAGATGGCATTCCCCATGAGCAGTTGATACTGTTGCGTTGGCGGGCAGTGTGAGCAACTAGATTTTGGAGCCAAAGGGCCAGTTTGTGTTAGCAAATAGCCAACAAATCTCAATTAATTTCCACTGAGGCCACACCAAGGGTCCAGGACTTGAAGGGTACCACTTACGGGTCATGGGCTTGCTCCAGCTGGATATAGGTGCTGGTTCAGGTGGTTGGGAGCCTGTTATGTCCCTCTGAACAGGAGGCCAGCAGACTAGGCCTTAGAGTCACTCTGGGAGCCCTGAATTCAAGTGTAGATCTAAATCCTTCTGACTCAGGCAAACATGCAGCAGAACAACAGGGCAGCAATGCAGCAAGGCAGTAGTCCAGCAGGGCAGCATTCCAGCAGAGTGGCAGTCCTTCGTGGCAGTATCTCCACAGGTCCAGAAGTGTACTGGAGAGTTTCTGTCTGAGTTACAATATTTATATGTATACGAGGTGCCTCCTTTGAAGTAGGAGAAGCTTCTAGAGGTTTCCCTTTGAAGTGTGAAGGTTTCTGGCCTCCTGTTCCCCAGCTGCAGACTAACTCCAGGGGGTATGCAGCTGTTTCTGTGGAGGTAGGACACAGTCTTAGGTGGAGAGGTATGGTGCAGCGGCCAGGGCAGCTGACTTCGGAGCACAGGGTTCACGGTTCGATCCCCAGCTCCGGCGGCAGCTCAGCTCAGCTCAGCACCATGTGACTCTGGGCAATAGCTCACTAAATTTCCACTATGGCCCCCAGCTCCTTGTGACCCGTAACGGTGAGTAGTTCACGCTTTACAAATACGGATTTACTATAAGTGTAAGTTGGGCTGTGCCGAGCTCAGCCCTCCCCTTCTGCCAATGATGGCCTATCCAAGCATACTCTCTAATGTGTGTTACTATATAGGAGGAATACACAAAGCCCAGATGTCAGTCACAACCAGTCATGTACAAGCACTAAATGGGTAAGGCAGGAGAATGCCAACTTTCTAAAAGTGGCACTTTCAAAGTTATAATCTAAAATCAGACTTTACAATGAAAAAAGATTTTTCATTACAATTGCAAAGACATCGACTTGAACTAGTTACCTGCTCCCATTTGGAAATTACAGCATATTAAATGTAATAAAGTAACTCCAATGTTATCCTTTGGGAGAGGTAGGCCTTGCAGTATTGAAAAACAAATTTAAGAGTTTTTCACTACCAGGACATGTAAACTTAAGAGTACATATTCAACTTTGTAAATACACTGCACCCAGTCCTATGGTCTGTCCACGGCTTACACTAGGGGTGGCATATGCATCAAAAATGAAGGTTTGGACCTTGCAAAAGTTTTTTTGCCATGTCAACATGGCAGTTTAAAACTGCAGTCACAGGCTTCAGGCTTCAATGCCAGACTTTACCACAAAGGAGGATTTTTCCAGACAATTCCAAAGACACCAAACATTATCTCTTTACCTACTACCATTTGGAAATTACACATTATTAAATATAATAAAGTAACTCCACTGTTATCCTATGGAAGAGGTAGGCCTTGCAGTAGAGAAAAAACAATTTAAGAGTTTTTCACTACCAGGACACATAAACTTAAGAGTACATCTCCACATTTTTAAATACACTGCACCCTGCCCTATGGGCTGTCCACGGCTTACGCTAGGGGTGGCTTTGTATGTATTAAAAAGGAAGGCTTGGGCCTCGCAAAAGGTGCATTCTGTGAGGTCAACATAGGTGGGTGGCACAATCAGTGCTACAGGCCCACTAGCAATATTTTGGTTACAAGTTTGGGCATAGGAAGTGCCTTTTTACCAGGAATTTACAAGTAAATTAAATATGCAATTGGGAATAATCCAATTCTACCATGTTTTAAAAAGAGAGCACAAGCGCTTTACCACTGGTTAGAAGTGTTCAGAGTCCTAAAGCCAGCAAAGCAGGAGGTTTGAAGGCAAGAAATCGGGGGGAAACCACTCATGGATGCCAAGTCTAACAATAGTCATTTACAGATCAGCCATGAAACTATGCACACGAGTAAACTGCTCCCATTCCATGAATTTCCTGCACAGTATTTAGATACGCTTTAGTTGTTTTACTTTTCATTAATAAAACAACTAAGTCAAAAGAATGTTATTCTGGGGTTGGGCAGAGCTCCTGGTGCTAAATGTGCTCAACCACATTTGAGGATGTGATGATTAGCCGGCTTGATTGTGGTTCTGCTGTCTCCTATGATTCAGGGGTGTAACAGAGGCCCCTGCAGCCTCTGTGGCACAGAGGTGCCCCTCTCAGCCCAAGGTCAATCAATGTCTCTGAGTGAGGGGAGACCTAGTGGCCTTGGTGCTGTCCTCCAAGTCAAGAGAGGAGTAGCTATGCAGGCATTAGTAATCTGAGTCTGAATGAGCCAGGAGAAAGGACGTCTCCTTTGTGGAACCTATCTTGGGACAAAAGCTCAAGCTTATCACCCAAGAAAAAAAACTACATATTTAACCTGCTGAATGTGGTTGTAATCACTTTTAGAACCAAGCTGTCACAGATGCCTTGTGCACATTTCTTAGAAATTAACTTCTTCTAGGCAGAATTTTAATCATCCATGGATACCTAGAGTATCCTTTTCGAACAGTATGAGGGCATCTTCCTTCAGGAGAGATTTCCTGGGGGATACAGAACCTCCAGTTTCCTGCTCTCAAAACTTAAAAAAGGGGAGTTAGCAGTGAGTGACCCCACGCTGGAGCACAGATGTCTTTCCCAGTTTCTTTGTCTTTGAAACACCTGACACTGGTCAATGAGAAGTCCTGGCATAATTACTACTGGTTTCTGTCCCGCATTTATATCAAATTTGTAGACAGAAATATAGGCTGTCATTACAAGTTTGTCAGAATTGGGGGCCATATGTATCAAAATTGGAATTTACGATTCTCAAAATGCGATTTTTAGCGAATCACATTCTGAGAATCACAAAACCCGATGTAAATAAAAGATCACAAAATTTGAGCTATTCCCAGAAATTCTCAGAATATTGATGCGAGTACCTATTATGCGATTCCTTATTTGCGAATTCGCAAATAAGGAATCGCAAATCTGAGAATCGGCAATTCAGGTGCAGCATGATGATATCACAACCAGGAAGTGTGACTGCCCATGCTGCACCTGATTGCCAGAAATTGAGAAAGAGGCTGGGAGGAGAGCTGAGACACTTGTGCACTGCAACTGAGAGAAGGAGAAATGGATACACAGGAGAAGGAGAAGCAGCAGGAGGAGAATCCCAGAAAGAGGAACCAAAAGTTCAGTGAAAGGGAGCTGGAGGTGCTCATACAGGAAATGGCAGTCAGCCATGAGCTCCTGTTTGGGAAGCAATCCCTACGTGTGCCAGAGGCAAGCAAAAGGAAAATCTGGGCTGATATACAGGAGAAGGTTAATGCCATCGGCGTGACCCACTGCACCGTAGAGGACCTCCGAAAAAGGTGGTACGATATGTGCCAAAGATCCAAAGAAAAGTTGGCAGCAAGGCAGGCAGAGGCAAAGAAGACCGGTGGTGGGACATCCACTGCAACTGATTCTACGCCTCTTGAGGAGTTGGTGGAGGGCACCCTGCAGCCGGAGAGTGTCAGTGGCGTGGCTGACCTGGACAACTCCGAACCCCCAAACTCCAGACAAGGTAAGAAGCATGCTATTACTCCCCTGATACATCACCACATCACTCACACACTCAGGAAAGGCCCAGGCACTAAACATGAATGCAACTCCAGTGCATGTTAACAAGCACACCCAGCAATGCATTATGGAAGATGTAGTCACATGTACCAGACAGTAGAGCAGTGAGACCCAGCAAGGTAGAATCAGAATGAGTAATTCAAGAAGGGCAAAAAACAGACAGATAGTACCCCTGTGACTCGAAATCTGACACATTTATTGCATGACCAATGCGAGGCAGGACACCAAATTAATGTGTGCATTTACATTCACAGCACCACCTGAAACACAGGAATCAACGGCAGAAGGGGAGGATGCATCCCACACTGAAAACCAGTCAGGACAAGAGGAGCAGGAGGAAGGCTGCCCAGCAATCCCTGTGACACGCAGACGGTGCCTTATAGTACCACCTCTACCACCGCTGGAGGCAGGTCCACTGGACACAAGTGGAGAAGATCAGCCAGTCCAGGGCCAGCGTGCAGCACAGCACACAGCACTGTCCCCTGTCCGTCCTAGTTCAGGAATTTCCTCCAGGGCACGGCCGTCCACAAGCACAGCTGCCGTAGGGGAAGACACGGTGTTTGCAGGGCTCGAAGGCAACATGCTAAAAGTCCAGCGCCTTCAACCAAAGGCATTCAAATCAATACAGAGCCAGTTTGCTGCCCACAGCAACAGCATGACCCAGATGAGGGAGGGTTTCATTGGCATGACTGGTGCACTGGAAGGACTGTGTTCAGAGATGCGGTAGGACCGGGCAACCAGGTGCAGGGAGAGACAATGTCTCCACACCCGCCTGGACATATACATAAAAGCTGTGAACTGCCTGTCCACTGCCACATCACTGCTGGCACGTTGCTGTGTCAGCATGCAGCATGAGATGGCACACTGCTGCCAGGATGTACCCATGGCCTGGTGCAGGTCACACATGCCGAGGGCCAGCTGCGGGCAGCAGCCACAGGTGGCACAGGACCCCTCAGCTCACTGGACCAATCCAGCAGGAGCAGCATCACTCCACCCATTCCCCAGGACAGATGTTGGAGTGTGCGGCAGGGGAGAACTGCTGATGACTCAGGGGAGGGCAGTGGGCACCCTGAGCGAGGGGCAACAGGCCGTGCTTGCAGAAGATGAAGTGTCATGAGTGGCACCTTTCAATGGGTGAGGCAACACATTACATCTTGACTCATGTTCGAGCAACAGACTTGCACTGTGTGTTTAACATGTGCAAGCAATTTGAACTCACATTGTGTGCATGTCTGGCTGTGTGACGGATATGCTCCTGCACTCAAGGAAATAAAAACACAGTTTTGCACCAATCTGTAGCATTGTGCCATCATTACTCACCTAGAAATAGTTCTGTGTGATCTCATCCCTTCTCTGGTGGCCGGTAGCCGCACCAACACCACCGGCTGGTCTGCTTTGTGGAGCTGGCCCCTCCTCATCTGATGAGTCTGAATCTGTGAGCTCCACTGGGGTGCCTTTCCTAGTGGTGATGTTGTGTAGCATGGCACATGTGACCACGATTTTGCAGCATGTCTTGGGGCTGTACTGTAGCGCTCCTCCACTCTTATGTAGACAGCGGAAACAGCGCTTAAGGATTCCAAATGTTCTCTCAATGGCACAGCGGGTGGCTCTGTGGGTGCTGTTATACCTCCGCTCCCCAGCAGTGGCTGGATTCACGTACAGCATACATGCTCTCCATGCCACTGGAGTCAAGCTATCCTGGCTGATGAAGGCTGAAAGCCCAAAACTGGTCCTAGGATGCTTGTTTCCAGTCCATGGAGGACCTGGCCTGGCAGTTCGGACTGGACTGTTCCCATTGGGCGCAGGGTCAAGACTGATTTGCATATGGCTGGGTCCAAACTGGAATGGCATGGTGAGCAAAAAAACGATGGATTTAGGCCCAGATCTCTGTACTGGGGTGAATGTATGACATTGTTCTGCATTCTCTCCATCAATTGTTCTTTTTGCAACTTTCTAAAAATAGCATTTCCAAAATTGTAATTTTAAAGTCCAACTTTACCATGAGAAAGGATGTTTCATTACAATTCCAAAGACATCAAACATGAACTAGTTACCTGTTTCCATTTGGAAATTACAGCTTGTTAAATGTAATAGGGTAACCCCATTGTTATCCTGTGGGAGAGGTAGGCATTGCAGTAGTGAAAAATTAATGCAAGAGTTTTTCACTAGCAGGACATGTAAATTTAAAATTTCATGTCCCATGTTTAAAATACACTGTGCCCTGTCCTGTGGGACGTCCAGGGCCTCTCCTGGGGTGACTTATATATATTAAAAAGGAAAGTTTGGGCGTGGCAAAAGAGATTTTATTTTTCCAGGTCGAAATGGTAGTTTAAAAACTGCACACACAAGCTGCAATGACAGCCTTTGACATGTTTAAGTGGGTGGTACAGTTAGTGCTGCAGGCCCACTAGTAGCATTTAATTTACAGGCCCTACATACAAGCAGTACCACCTTACGGGGACTCATAAATACATTAAATATGCCATTTGTTGCTATGCCAATGTTACCATGCTTTAAGGAGAGGGCACATGCACTTTATTTAGCATTGGTTAGCAGTAGTAAAGAGAGCAGAGTGCAAAGGTCAGCAAAAATAAGATCAGTAATAATGGAGAAGGAAGGCTAATTGTTTAGGTGACGACCACCCTAAGGCTGACAGGTCTAACAATATGTGGTTGTTTTGAGCACTGCAGCTTAAAATTTTTAAAAAATACCGAAGTCTTGCTAACTGTGGAACTCAGGGCCAGAGTGCATGCCTTCCCCATCCATGCAGGAGACCTTTGAAGTCTGAACATTTTTCCAACAATTTTTGCAATTAAAGACTATAATGCAGAACTTGAAAGCTGGCATACTACAGAAAGCATTGTTAACTTTTATATCTGAGGAGCTGAGACCTCAAAATCAAAACCAAAAATAACCCAGAAAGAATTGTAACACTCAAAGCAGATACAAATATGGGTTCAGCCCTGCAGATAGCCACGGTCAGCCACAAAACCTCAATATATTGGTCAGAATGTTCAGTCTTAAGGAAGGGTGGGCATTTGTTGAAAGGATCCTCCCCAACTTGCTGAAGCTAAAGCTTCTAAACTAATCAAAGTAAATTACATTAATCAGATCACCTCAAAGCCTAAACCAAATCCATAGGGTCTGCCACAGTATCCATTCTCTGACCTATGTAAACCAAACAAAGTTATCCCTCATGCACAATACCTGAGGGATGCCCAAAACTTGTATGAGTTTCAACTTACTCTGAAAAACCAGTGCATGCCTTGCAGTTTAGCAGTATGCTTACCCAAACTCAATTATTTGATTGCTATGGATAAATCCCCTTTTTGTAGATTTATATATAATCATTAAAATAAATCTTTGTTCAGTTAATATTTAATAACCATAAATGTTCGAATAAAACAGTACCATAAAACTCGTTAAAATATAAATATGAAATCAAATACAAAAAGCATGCATATCTGGTAAATATTTCCTAATTCTCACAGTACTATTTACAAAACTGAGCACATCTCTATAAAGGGATAAGGATTGCAGAGCTTGTAAATATAAGATTGCAGATCTGGATTTTTAAAGTGCCATACAAATTGTTTTAAGAAATAAACTCTAGGATATTTATAGAATTTATAAAAAAACATAGTATGCATGTGCCTTGTGCTTACTCTATCAGATGGGTGCAGTCTAGGATCCTTAAACCAAAGCCATGGTGTGGGAGACATCATAAAATGGACTGTACCAAAACAAAAATGGGTTAAAATACAACATTGATGACTATTAAAAACATAGATAAGATAAAACTGCAAGCCATAAGATGAAGGGATTAACGCGTGGGCTTTTACAGAACTCTTGGAATTTTCACGTTGATCTATAGCCACACTCATCAGGGCCATGAAATTCTCCTTAAGCTCAATTCTGGTATATCTCAGAGCCCTAGAGAGAATGTTTTCTTCCGAAGTACCCGATATAAAGCTTAAAAGTTTATAGGTCTGTCTGATAAATACCAACCATGGGATTTTGTAATAATAAACAAGAGATACAAAAATCAACAATTAAAGCTCTGTTCAATGTGGGTTTCCGATTTCACCCAAATCGAGTGCCATAACTGCATCAGTCATAATTTTATAGTTTCCTCAATGTATGAAAGACCTGGGCCACATGTACAACCATTTTCTTTTGCGATTTGCAAATTTGAGTGGCTCAAAATTTGTGAGTTGAACAAAGGAAATGCACTAATGTGTTGCAGACACATTTTGTGATACCCAGTGGGGTTGCTGATGATCTGCTTCATCAATATTCATGAGCCAGGTTGCAATTTGAAGTGGTGAGAACAATGGATTAAACCCAGAGCCTTGTGACTGGGGGTGAATGTTTGCATTGTTTACCATTCCACCCATCATTTGTTCTTTTTGCTTTTTAAATAAGGTAACTTTTTTTTTAATGGAGCCTGTTTTCCTTATAGAAAAATGGGATGCGTTTCAAAAACAAAGTTGAAATGGTTCAATTTCATTTTTTAAGAGTAGACAGTGGTCGGTGGGACCACTTCCTGCACTTACAAAACATGTTTGCTGCCAATCGCAGAGGGAAAGGAGTCTTTTGGGGACCCCTTCTCGTTTGCGAGTAGCTTACCACCTTCTTGAAGTAAGAAGTAAAATGCAATTGTTTTGCGACCGCATTCGGTCGCAAAACAATCATAAATCACCCTGCGATTTGCTTTTAGGAAGGGATGCCCTGGGCATGCCCCTTCCCAATAGCAATTCGCAAACCCTAACAGGTTACCAACTTGCAAAATAGGGTTGATACATGCTCCAACCCTAATTAGCAGTTGAGAATGGCCTGAATCTCTGTCTGCTACCACTAAAAATGGTCTTACATCTGGCCCCCAGTTCCTTGTGACAGATAAGTCCTGGGGTTGCTTGGGGGCTACTAAGAGTCTTCTATTAGTTTTATTTTTGGCTCACTGTAAAGCATTGTAGTCAGCATAACCCCAGATAATAGCTGCATTGGTAGCGAATGAAATTGTAGTGTCCTAATTGTTTTGTTTGAGAAGTTACCTTCTCGCAAATCATGACATAAACCTTTGAGGTTTATGGTTCCTCCATACAAAGTTGTTAGAAATGAGGGTCTCTAGTTGGCAATGGTTTGCACCTTTGTCCATGTAGGGACCCTTCTTCCTGGTCAGGGTAAGGGAGTTACCCTCCTAAAATAACCCCTGCTCACCCGCTTGGTAGCTTGGCTCGAGCTGTCAGGTTTATCTCAGAGTCAGTGTGTAAAGCATTTGCACATAACCAATAGTAATACAGTGAAAACACTACAAAAGGACAGCACAGCAGTTTAGGAAAATATCCAATATTTTTATATCTCCAAAACAAGACCAAAACGATAAGAATCCAACATACAGTACTTAAAAATATATACGTTGCAAGAGATCCTTTAAATTGCTGTAATATCTCAAAAACACAGTTCTTCCAAGTCGGTAGCTCCGTCCAGGGCTACTGCAATGCTAAAAACAACACAGTTTAACAGTTCCAGCCAACCTCGTCGGTACAGGCCAGCTAAACAGTTGTGGCTCCTAGTGGGAGTGCTGCGGGGTGGTGGGGCAGGGGAGGGGCAGGGTGGGGGGTAGTAAACTCCGGCATACGGCCAACCGGAGTTAAGTACATAAATAAATAAAACAAATTACATTGCATGCGCTGCAACGCAAATGGCGTTGCAGCGAGCGCAATTTAATTAGCTTTATTTATTTATTCATGTACTTAACTCTGGTCGGCCGTATGCCGGAGTTTACCACCCCCCACCCTGCCCCTCCCCCGCCCCTCCGCCCCACAGCACTCCCACTAGGAGCCACAACCGCAGCTAAAGCGTGCGTGCGGACGCGCGCAGTAGTAAGGCACTTGCACTTTGAAAACGGTTGTAATAGCATTTTAAAAATAGCATGTCCACTGCTTTTAAGTTTTTTAACTTCGCCTACTTTGCCTGCTTTTAATTTTTAACTTCGCCTACCTCATGTACTTTTCTTTTGCTGCACTCCACACTTTGCTCTAATTCCTCCTGATTTCATTTGCGGCTCCTCGCACCTGCTCCTAATTGGCCCCTCCTCTGCAGGCAGGCACCTTCCGCCCCAGTTCACCACGGGTTTTTCCCGATTGCGTGGAGAAGCTGGTGGCATTTTGGTTCCCATTCCGGCCCAAAGGCGGGGCAGAGTTCGACGAGCTGCTGCTAACTACTTAAGACACATGCCAATCTTGTCGCACAGCGTACGTGCGCAGCGGGAGCACCGCCGGCGCGCCAAATGTGCACCAAAAGCAAGCCCGTCTTTGCCCGTCCGCATAACGGCCGCGCACAGCGCCAGCCATGCTGCCAGTCTGGGGAAAAATGCTGGGGGGGATAGACGCAGCTGTTACATGAGTGAACAACCTTTGGTAATTTAGGCATTAAGGGGTTGCAAAAACTGTTTTAGAAGCAACAGGAGGGGATCAGCTTAAATGAAGACTAATCAACGCTAGATCTCTGGTGAAACACCACCTGGAGATCCAACTAACGTTAGAAACACACAATTTGGATGCAATGTTACTGACAAAAATTTGGATGCGCCCTGATTCAGACCTTGACCTACGGTTGGCATGCCCACCGGGATACAAGGCTTTTCACAAGCCATGGCATAGTGGCAGAGGGGGTGGGGTAGGGGTAATCCTTAAGGAGAAATGGAACTTCACCTCAATGGATATTGATGATGTGGAGGGCACAGAGCTTTTGGGTGTCTTGTTGAAGGATCTTGAAGGACATCTACTGACTGGCATAGTATGCTACAGACCCCCTGGTTCAGCCAGCCTCCAGCAAGAGGCACTTATTGATATCTTTAGCAATATGGCACTTACCCACACTAGACTGCTTATTCTAGGGGATTTTAATCTTTGGCCCAAAGGGACCTTCGACTCAGCCTTTAAAAATCTTCTCTAATCCTGTGAGAACCTGAATCTGCAACAGTGGGTAACAGAACCAACACACAGGGGAGGACACGCACTGGATCTAATTTTCTGTGCGGAAAATATTATAGGACTGGAGGATATTCTACCTGTGGATCAATCTGATAATTATCTGATTAAGTTCTTGATATTTAATCCCAGAAGGAATACCTCCACCATTAAGGAAAACAATCGCTGAGGCAGGGACTGGAAAGGACTTTTGAAAAAAGCAAAACTATCTCTGGTATTTCCTGCACAAAATCCTTTTAACTTAAATAAACAGGTTGAGGAAAATTATACGCTACTCTGTGATCAAATAGGCAATATGTTAGAGCAGATTGTCCCTATGAAAAACCACAAAAAACCACATAGGCTGTCAGCCCCATGGTACAGTGAAAAGTTACAAAACTTTAAAAAGGGCTGTAAACAGGCAGAACGAAAGTGGAGAAAAGAATGTACAGATGAGGATAAAATCGCCCTGAAAAAACCAATAAGTAACTATAAAAAATAAATTTCCATTATAAAAGCAGAATATTATGCATATATTATCTTAAAAGTATCAAATAGTACTCAAAGTATTTTTAAAATAGTGAAAGATCTCTACAACCCTGATTGTACAAAAAATAAGATTAATGTCACACAGGATGTCTGTGACAGCCTAGCGATCTTGTTTGAGGAGAAGATCTGTAAAATCATTGATGGCCTAAAATTGGGCGATTCTGACCAAGCGGAGGACCTTAGTAGCATGATTAAGGGGCCACCATTGATGCAGGAGGAGGAATGGGTAGGTAGAGATAAACTGGTAACTCTTGATCATTTTGAGATACCCTCAGAGGAGGAGTTTAATAGACAGCTCTAAGTGTCTGCTCAGTATCCCCAATGGACCCTCTACCACATAGGATTTGGAAAGAATTAGGTGCAGAACTCTTCCCGCTGCTCTGCCAATCACTTAGCAGCAGGGTAGTACTGGCCTGTTGGAAACAAGCAATAGTTACACCAGTTCTGAAGATATCCACTCCTGACCCAGTTTGCCCATAAAACTATAGACCTATTTCCCTACTACCCTATCCTGTGAAAATCAGAGTGCGCCTAGTTAGTAAAATACTTTCGTAGTTTTTGGAAAGTAACAACAAGCTAGAGGATGTTCAATTTGGCTTCTGGCAGGGACATGGAACAGGGACTGCCCTGGTGACAGTCTTGGGTGAACTTCGATTGAGAGCAGACAAGGGACAACCAGTCATACTTATTTTATTAGACCTGTCTGCCTCATTCGACACGGTAAACCACAAAATCCTCTTGACGAGGCTTAATGAAGTTGGAGTTAAGGACAGGGCCTTGAAATGGTTCCAACCATACTTGTCAAACAGACAACAGGCAGTAGCATTGCCCCCATATTGATCAGATTTTACTAACATTCAGCATGGTATCCCTCAGGGATAGGCAATTAGTCCAATACTGTTTAATATCTACTTGAGCCCCCTGATCTCTGTCATCAAGTCCCACAATGTCAGCCTGGTGAATTATGCTGATGATAGACATCTGATTTTGTCACTGGAGGGGAACCAGTCACTATCACTGGAAACATTTCATGCATGTATGCAGGACACTGAACGATGGCTTAAAAATAACTCTCTGCAATTTATCAG
The DNA here is from genome assembly GCF_964204655.1 of Triturus cristatus. Taxonomy (NCBI): domain Eukaryota; kingdom Metazoa; phylum Chordata; class Amphibia; order Caudata; family Salamandridae; genus Triturus; species Triturus cristatus. The sequence continues at coordinate 504,557,702 of NC_140584.1, read as the reverse complement.
TGATAAAACAGAGATTTTATGCAGTACAGCCAAGAAAGTTCCCCGTCTGCTCCCGACAACTTGTGGCCAATTCCTGTGGATAAGTCATTGATACCTGCTGAGGCAGTATGCAATCGGAGTAGTAATGAGCAACAGGTTGAGTTTAGAAACTCAAGTAAATAAAACAGTAGGGACTAGCTTTTCCCTTAGAAGAGTGCTACAGTAGATCCTCCCAATGCTGCCAAATTCAGCTAGGGCACAGATTGTGAGAAGTGTTGTTTTGAGCCGGTTGGATTACTGCAACGCCCTGCTGTTGGAGGCCCCAAAGTATCTGATTGAGAGACTTCAGAGAATTCAGATAATTGCAGCTAAGCTAGCCCTTATGAGACCACGTCGATCATCAGCCTCACTGGCTCTTAATGAGATTCACTGGCTCCCTGTGTCACAGAGGATTCAGTTCAAATCACTCTGTATTGTATTTAAGACCCTACATGGTCTGGGGCCTAAACCGCTGTAGAGCAAGTTCAAATGGTATGCTCCTACCAGAAGCTTGCGATCATCGTCATCTAAACTGGTGAAAGCACCTAAGTTTATAAGAACAAAAATAAATGGGAGGAAGAGCTTTTAGCTCTACAGCTGCCTGGCTCTGGAATGAACTTCCGACATAGCCTCAGACAGATAGAAGATCTTTTGCAGTTTAGGAAGAAATTAAAGACCTGGCTCTATCCTAAGGGTGCTGTCTAGGTCCCCTTTATCTTTAATGAGTGCGATTTTCACTGCAACATATGTAAATGTTCACGTTAGTGTAGGTCAGCGCCAGGATGCCCGTGGGGTGATAGTTGTAGGAAACTGGCTCTATATATACTACACCAAAATGAGGTATAGTGTGTATAGAGTCCAAGTGACCCCAGAGGTAGGCAGAGGTTAAAGTTAGGTAGAACCTAACTCTCTATTTGTGGTAGAGTGGTCGAGCAGTAAGGCAGTATCAGTGTTAAGCATTTGATGTACACACTCAGCAAATGATTTCACACACTCAAGAACTGAACTCTAGGCCAATTGTTTTAAATATACTGTTGTTTTATTTTTAGAACCAAGCAAGCCTGGCACAGGTAAGCATTAAATACTTTACAGTAATAAGTTGCTGAACGTAGAACAGTTTGAAAATGCAATAGAACTCGTACTTTGTTTGATTTACAGGGGATGCAGTAGGTTGCATCACTTAGCAAATACAGTGCAATGAAATGAATAGGCTTTTTCAGTGAATTACAGGCAAGTTACTTTTTACGTTACTTTTCTAACTCAGTGCTGAAAACCTAGATTCAGCACTGGGACATTTCCCGCAAACAGGTAAGTAAATACGTTTTGGTTATTCGTGCGACTTTTAAAGAATATTTTTAGATTTCAAAACTCCACACTTGTCAATTGAAAATTGTCAATGTTATCCTATGGAGGAAAAACAGTTTATCGGTTCACAGGTAAATTATCGACTGTGGGAGTTAAAGTTCTGGGGTTGGACTCAGGGGTCCCCCAGTGTCAGTGATCCACTCTTGTTACACCCTCAGCTGCACTAGGGCGGCCGGGTGCAGAATGTTGAGGCCCAATGTTATCCAATGGTGGATAGGGGGCCTCCGGTTGGTGTCTGCTGGCAAGCAGACACTGGGTTGTGGGAGCAAAACTCCTAGGGTTTAGGTCTTTGCAAATGGGGAAACAAAGTAGCACAAAAGTTGCACTCTCAGCGGCACTGGGGCGGCCTGGTGCAGTGTGCTGTTTCGAGGTCGGGTGCCCTGTTGTTTTCAATAGAAAACCTCTCGTTTGCAAAAGCACTGCAGGCAGGGAGACGAAGGACTTCTGGGTGCGACCACCACTTCGAGAGGTAAGTTGTGAAGTTAAGGGTTAGTTAGGCACTGTTGGTTTGGGCACAGAAGGCCGTGGGGCGTCGGGTGCAGGGGTGCCTTTTGGTGTCGGATCTTCTTACCAGCTCCGGGTCGCGGTTAAGGGGGCCTTCTGGATTTAGGCTGCAGACGTCGGCTGGAGGCTTGAGGCAGGTTACGGGTAGCCGGGTCTCGGGTCAGGATCGCTCGGATGACCTCCTTGTGATGTTTTTCTACTCGAGCTCAGGCCGGATTCGGCAGGTGCATAGTGGGCTGGATTCGCGGTCTCTGGCTCCTGCCAGAGGTTGAGGTTGAACAAATCCGGTGTTCACAGGAGAAGCAGTCTTTGGAAGGGAAGGCAGGCAGGTCCCCCGGGGTTTTTGAGGTTGCTGGCTGCAGGACACACTGAGATTTCACAGGAGCAGGTTCGAGGGGAGGCAGGCCTGTAGGACTGGGGCCAAGTCAATGGGCGTATTCCTTTTGTTAGCTAGCTGCATGGCTGTTCAGTCCTTCTTCTTGTTGTTTCTGGATCTGAGGAAGTAAGGTTCAGGGTGCCCACTAAATACTAGATTTAGGGGCGTTACAGGTAGGTAAAGGGCAGGGACCAATTGGTCCCTTCCCTGGGGTGGGCACACCCCCTATTGTGCCAACCTCCAGTGGGAGGGCGGCAGGAGCCTGTCCCTGGTTGGCTAGGTCCCCTCATCCTCAAGATGGCAGGACTCAGAGTTGTGCTTCACCTCCCCTCCCCCACCTGAGAGGTGGATTGGCAGAGGTGGGCACACCTCTTTCCCTCACTTGTTTTTCCCGCCAGTTCTCCTGCCCAGAGTGGGGGGTAGGACCAGTTGCGGAAAGTTGCAAATGATCTGGAGAGGCTCACAAAGGCGGCATTCCTTTGAAGCTTCCCCTTCATGAACCCTGCCCATCCTGGGGGGGAGGCTTAGCACCTCGTCCCAGGATGTGCATTGTTTCAGCCCCCCAAGAGCAGCAGGCTCTCAACCCAGGGGTCCAGAAACATGTCTGTTGGTGGCAGCCTAAGCAGCCACTCAGTCGGGTCACTAGAAGTTGGTCAAGTTTCAGGGGGCATCTCTAAGATGCCCTCTGTTGTGCATTTTACATTAAATCCCACACTGACATCAGTGTGGGTTTAATGTGCTGATAAGTTTGATACCAAACTTCCCAGTCTTCAGTGTAGCCAATATGGTGTTGTGGAGTTCGTAATGAAAAACTCCCAGCACCATATACTCTTAATGGCAGCACTACACTTACAATGCTCAAGAATGGACTTGGGCACTGTAGGGGTACAGGGCTCATGCACCTGTACCTTCACTACTGATATAGTGCACCATGCCAGACTGCCAGAGGGGTGACTGATCTATGCCAGGGCAGTGGTTTGTGGGCCCTTTTCACTTTGTTCTGCACCAAGACACGCAGCCTGCAAAGGCAGTGTGTGTGTGTGTCAGGGTACAGGACCTCTAAGGGTGGCACAATAAGTGCTGCAGCCCTAAGAGGCCTTCTCTGGTCACAGTGCCCTGGGTACCTGTGGTACCATTTACCAGGGGCTGACATGTGGCCAGAGATGCCAATTGGGTTTAGGCTTCAATGCAATTTTAGGGAAGGAACATAGGCCCTGGGTACCTGATTAGCAGGAGCCCAGGGCACAGTCAGTCAAAGAACATCAGCAATTCAGCAAAACGTGAGGGCATACCATGCAAGAAAGAGGGCACTTTCTCACAATAGTGCGCTTTATAAGTCTGTTTAACATTAACATTAACATCAAAATTAACATTAACAGACTCGTGAACTGTACCGTTCTCGTTGCGGCTGACATGTCGGTGTGAGTCGGACGTGGCAACTGTTGTGGTTGCGTTGCAAAATGGAAGTGGTGCACGGTCGGGTGCCCTCATGATGCGGTGCAGGCAATGGCTCGGTGAGAATCGCCCAGATGGCGTCAGTGAGACCGAGGCTTATGGGGCGAGGCGGTACCTGAAGCGTGCTGGCAGGTTGCGGAAGCCTACAACAGAGCTGGTTAGTGGGATCTTCCGTGGGTCAGCACAGACTGCTGGGTCGGACGAGGCAGTATGTCATAACACATACAAGCGGTGCCCCCAGCCACGATGCGGTCACGTGTGTCAAAGTCAGCAGGCAGAAATGGCATCGGTGAGACCAGGGTGGCGAAGTGAAGTCAGGCGGTGCGAAGTGCAGTGCCCACAGGTCACGGTGCAAGCCACGGTTCAGTGGCAGCGGCAGTCGTCATCGTCGGTGAGACCAGGGTTGCGGTGTAGGAGGCAGTGGTGCCTTCAGGGCATGGAGCTAGAGACGGAATCGGTTGCTTTTCCCTTCTCTGTGGCAACAGAAACAACGGTTCCAGAAGCAGTACCCAGAGGTTGGTGAAGTCTTTGGAGTCTCTGAAACTTCAGAAAAGGAGGCAAGCTCTACTTCAAGCACTTGGAGATACTCAGCACAAGTAAAGAAAGTTCAGTCCAGTCCTTTCACTGCAAAAGGCAGAAGCAGCAACTGCAGGCCAACCCAACAAAGCAACAACACAGCAAAGGGGTAGTACTCCTCCTGGCAGCTCTTCCAGCTCTTCTTCTTGTCAGGTTCCTTGATTCCAGCAAGTTTTAAAGTTCTGGGGTTTGGGCCCCAATATTTATACTCAAAATTCCTTTATTCTCAGGCAGTGAGTGTCTGTGCTTAGTCCAAACCAGTTTGGTTCTCTCTGGTCCAGCTTCCCAGCAGGAGGTGGGGACAGCATTGTCTAAAGCAGACGAGGCCCATTCAGGAACAAGGAAATCTCCTCCCACTACTCTAAATGCAGCCCAGGTCTATTCCACCCAGTTCTGACTCAACCAGGAAAGACAGGACACACTTTGACCGCCCCCCCTGTGGCTGTCTGAAGAAAATGCACATCTCCATTCCCTGTCACTCCAAAGCCAGACAGTCAATCCATAAACCCACTAGAGGCAGACAGAATGGCTAAGCAAGAAAATACCTACTTTCTAAAAGCAGTATTTTCAAACACAGAACATTAAAATCATCTTTACTAAAAGATGCATTTTTACATTCTGAGTCCAGGCATGCTAAACTCCATGTCCCTATCTTGTCCCAATTGGAACTTATGCTTGTAAGATGTTATTAGTAAAATGCCCATTCAATCTTATGGGACAGATACCCTTTCCATAGTGAAAAACGAAATGCACTATAATTCACTACCAGGAAATGTCACACACACCAGTACATGTCCTACCTTTAACATACACAGCACTCTGCCCACAGGGGTACCTTGGGCCTACCTTAGGGGTGACTTATATGTAACAAAAGGGAAGATTATTACCTGACAAGTGGGTGCACTTGCCAGGTCGACATGGCAGTTACAAACTGCGATCAGACTCTGCACTGGCAGGGCTGAGATACCTTTACAAGGCTACTTCTGTGAGTGGCACAATCAGTGCTGCAGGCCTACAAGGAACATTTGATTTGCAGGCCATGGAACTACCAGTGCACTGTACTAGGGACTTACCAGTAAATCATATATGCCAATCATGGAAACACCAAATATGCACTTCAGCACTGAATAGCAGTGGTAAAGTGCCCAAACTCCTAAAACAGAGTCAAAAAGCATAACATCTGGGGGTAAACCCACTGAAAAAGCCAAGTCTAACAACAGTATATATGAATCTAGGAGAGACTGAAGCCCATTTACAGTACAAGCCTGAAGAACCGCATTGTCTGCATATAGCATGGCGGGTAGCAATCAAGAATCAATCTTCGGTAAGTCAGCGGCGGATTGCAAGAGAGCTTTTGACAAGCCATTTATATACAGAGTGAAAAGAAATGGAGCCAAAATGCACCCGTGTCTGACTCCCTTCTTTACCCAAAAAGTTCTAGTACACTCACCTCCTAGACCAAACTAGACCCTAGCAATAGAATTCCGATAAAAGTGGCTAAGTAAATTTATTACCTGAATGCCATCACCCATTGTATGCAAAATGTGCCACAATTTAGAATGAATAACCCAATTGAACGCACTGCTAAGGCCCATAAAAGCCATAAATAAAAAGCCTTTCTCAACCTTAGTGTACTTGCTGACAGGTTCTTCCTGATTCAAACACTGTTCAAGAGTGCCTAAGCCAATCTTGAATCTGTATTTCAGATCAGAGAAAAGGAGTGTTCCTCTGTCCAATTTTGTAACCTCTCTAGTAACACCCTACTCATTTTTTTAACTGAACTGTAGAGCAGAAACTGGGGCAGCAGGCATGGCTCGCGGGTGGGGAGGCAGGTGCGTGGGTGTGGGCTGCGAGCTGCATTAAAAAATAAAACAAAAAATAACACTTACCTTGCCGCCACCGGGTCCAGCGTCTTCTCTCCTGCTCACCAGTGTCCAACTCCAGGTCGGAACAGGAAGCAGGCAGCCAGGCTCCCATCCATAAGCCAATCACAAAGCTGCAATGCAGTGTTGTGATTGGTCTGAGTGCCATGACACACCGCTTAGCCACGGGCTGGAGGGGTGGGCATGTTCTCCATACAGGCTGTAATGCAGCCTGCATGGAGAACAGAGAAGTGCACATGACTCGGGCCGCCCAAACAGTCATTGCGCACAGGAGTGTTCTACCACCCCTCCCCTGCAGCCCCGACCCGCCCCTTCACGCACCCTGCCGCAGAAGGACAGAATAAAATGCTAATAACATTCTGTTATTATAATTTTATTCTCTCCTTTTTTTTGCTGCTTCCTGTTAGTGGGGCGACGCTCTTCCACCTTAGCGGAGGAGCCGCCACTGAGCAGGGACGGATCTATCTCCCTTTTTAAAAACAGGGGCAAACATTGTCAATGATCAAGTAGAAGGTAACCCATCCCTAATAATGATCTTAAACACATTAGCTAAAAAATAGAACACAGAGTGTATTGCTGCCTTTAACTCCTTTGGTGCTCATGAACAAAATGGTTCCGTCATGAGCACCAGTGCTCCTGTGCTCATGACGGAACCATTCCGTTATGAGGACAGGGGAAGTAAATCCCTCTGCTGCAAACAGCAGAGGGATTCCCGTTTTTTTGGGGGTCCTCACGAGGTGAGGAAGAGCTTCCCCAACCTCCCGGGGCCCCTTTGTTCATTTTCAATGTAATGACGATCACGTGCATGGTGCGCCGTCGTCATACATTAAAAACAAAACTGAAACTTCTCAGCCCCCGAGCACTGAAACACTTTGGAGTGGTATCGTTGGAAAGGGGAGAATCTCTCCCCTCCCATTCAATGTCCTCTACTGTGTGCGGTTTTGCCTGTCACTGCATGATGGGGAATAGACAGGACTTGCTCCAGTTAACCCTGAGGCCCGCCACTCTCTCCAAGGCCACTAGCAGCCCCCTAGCTCCCTCAAGATCCGTACCCGTGTTGCTGAGTAACAAAATAAGATCATCTGCATATAAGGCTATGTGGTGGACCCGTCCCTCGACCATGAGCCCTGGGTCCCAATTCCCCATCCTAGCCTTGGCAGCTAACGGTTCCATAGCCATTTCAAACAGCAAGGGCAATTGTGGGCACCCCTGTCTCGTCCCCCTTTCTCCAATATATCTGTCTGATATAGTTTTTCCAGTTCAAACCCGATCTGTGGAGTCCTTATACAATAGGGCAGTCCAGTCCACAAACTCCTGCCCTAATCCAAAGGCTTGCATCACACTAAATAAATATTGCCATTCAAGGCTGTCGAAAGCCTTTTCGATGTCAATTGTTAGGATAGTAGCCTCTTCTTTGCAGTAAGAGTTTGCCCCAATCACTCGTACCAGTTTTCGAACATTCATTCCCGTATTGCGTAATGGTATGAAGCCGACCTGATCCCAATGTATGAGACCCATCATATGTGGCAGTAGGTGAGTAGCCAGTATCCTGCTCAGGATTTTGTAACCAAAATTAAGCATTGACAGGGGATAATATGACGTCTTGTCCCATGCCTGTTTCCCTGGTTTTATTAAGGGAACAATCAGCGCCTCCCTAGTGGTTCCTGGAAGCTTCCCCTTCTGCTTTACCTGATTGTATAAGGCATCCAATCGGGGTCCCAGCAAGTCTATATATGTCGCATTAAATTCAATCGGGAACCCGTCTGTGCCCGGCGTCTTGTTCCTGGCCATGGCATTAACAGCGCTTCTAACCTCTCCAAGCTTTATTTCCCTCCCCAAGGCCTCAGCGTCCTCTGCATCAAGTGTTGGTAATTCAGTATCCTCAAGGAAGTCAGCAGGGTCAACAGCTGTGCGGGATGTCTTACTCCTATGAAGATAAATAGTAGTCACTGAAATGCTGGTTAATGTCCTGCTGTTGATACCATATCTCTCCTTGGTCTGTCTTTATTTCTAAAATGACAGATTCCCTCTTAGCTGGGTTCGCCAGCCAAGCTAGTAGACCCCAGGTTTATCCCTTTCAGAGTGTGCTCTTACCATATAATTCATATAGTCAAAACAGCGCAGCTGCTCAACATGCCCCGCTACCGCCTCCCTGGCCTCAAGGAGCACTCCTTGCACCGCCACATTCTCCGTGCGTGCCAAATACTCGCTGTTCCTTACATATTCGTGTAAGTCAGGCGTGCAGAGAACAGCATCCAATCGAACATGCAGCTCATGCATCGGGGAGAAGGAGGAATAATCCCGTAGGCCTGGTTGTTGCGCTCTCCAAGAATCCACCAATCCCCAATGTTGCTGCCATTTCTGCGCACCCTTGCTGCTCTATGAGCAGGGGAATCAGGAAGTGGGGGGTGCGACCGGTCGAGTCCCACACCCTCAACACTATTATAGTGCCCCCCAGTAGTACTGGCCCCGTCAGCACCCATGAAATCTCTGCTAAAAATGACACCTGATCCACATTCGGGGCGTAGATACTCCCAATTGTGACATCTTTTCCAGCTAACTTACTCACCAGCATACCTCCCTTCCGGATCAATACATTCTCGGGTATATTGGAATGGGACTCCAGCTCGCACCCACTCCAGCACCCCACTGGTAAAGGCCGAATAGCTGGTACAAAATAGTTACCCTCGCCAAGGCAGCCACTTCTCTTGCACTGATATGGGTCTCCTGCAGTAACCCCACAAACCCTTTGTTGATACCATTTGTAGGGAATAAACAGACGCTTTCATATGCAGCACTTTTTTTCCCATTCCCCACCCAAATAAAATCTAGCTGTATTTTCCCATGGGACCCCCCTACATTTCCATGCACAAGGTGGCAGGCACCCCGTGGTGAAATGCACAACATGGCCATTTAACATTGTGGCGGGTGCTGCAGCCAGCAGCACCCGCCGCAATGTTAAATTTCCAGATGCGACCGCGCGGTGGTGGTCACATCATAATTAGGGGTGCCGGGCCGCCGCTTGATACGTGGGTGGTCCCGATCCCGCTACGATGGGGGGGGGGGACTCAAGTTTGCCTGCCATCGTAATCGGCCCCTCAGTTGGAAAGACCTTATTGGACTCATTTGCAGACCATTTGATATTTAATGCATACCCCATTTGGTCGAGCAGCACTTATGTTGCTTGCTATAGGGAAATCGTTTTCCTCAGGGATTCACAGATTGAGCTTTATTTCTACTATGATATGATCACTTAAACATATTAGACCACTTTAGAGTACCTTAGGAGTGGTGTCATGTTCTCTGAAATAAGAATATGATCATTGGTACGTGTAGCACTGTAAAAAGCAGAACATTTACCTGAGAGTTAGGATGAAAATCACTTGCAAACCTCAGACTGGCTGACATAAATAGGGGATTTAAGGCATCAGAATGAGTTTGCCATTCCCCCATATCATGTTCAAATCCACAAACTGCTTTTGAGTCATATGTACATGGTTGAATGTTAAAGTCCCCCACCCAAACAAGGAACATATTGTGCTTAATCGAGGAAGTGTGTTACTCAAGGGCTAGACCTAAGGCATTCAGGACATTCTTAATAATTTTATTAGTGCAGATATTATAACAAGTAATTAAAACTAAATGAGTTCCTTTGGTGAGACCTAAACAAAGCAAATGTAAATAAGGAGTGCCACTAATAAACCACAAAGGGCTTCATTACGAGATTAGCGGTGCAGGAGCAGGACTGCCCCACACATTGCCAAACCAATGGTTTAACGGCCACATGATTAGGAGTTTTCTTATGTCTGGTGGGCGGTTCTTTGGTGTTCGCATGGCGGTGCCTAGGCACCACAATGGGTACATCAGAATCTGCACCTGCACAACATGGACTCCTGCAGTCACTGCCGTACAGGTACTGGGATGCATGCACACAGGCGGGCTCACCATGTGCCCCCCTGCATGCATTCCATGGCCCTGAGGCAACTTGGGGCCCTGTAGGGCCCCCTTGTTTGCTCTCTGCCACGGTTTTCGTGGCAGGCTCCCCACCATGAAAACCGTGGCAGAGAGGAAACTTCTAATATGCTTGGCAGGACCGCCGCATATTGAAGCCTCAAAAACACCGCACCACTGCCAGGGATCTCTGATCATTGACGGTTGCAGTGGTCCCTGGGTGACCCTGGTCCATGGACCGCCAGACTCGTAATAAGGCCCTTACATTTTACTGGTAAGAGGCTAGAGACTAAAGTTGCTAGTGGTACTCATTATGTTTTATTTTCTTAAAACCTTTGTCCCGACTTGTTAATTGCTTCCTCTCAAATGCATATTAAGAGCTGTATTGATTTGTTTAGAAATTAAATCAGTAACTCCCAGGTAGAGGTATGCCTCTTCCATCTTGATGCATGCTTGGTCAAGCGGGTTCTTTCACAAGCAGAGAGCTGAAGCTACCCTCCAAACTGTGGCATGCCATAAAATGATACCGCCTCCAGCCAAATGTGTTGGTGGGGCTGAGATTCCCATGTGTCACAGATATTCCTAGTCCTAAGGATGAATGCTCTCCCATACTAGGGGCTGCAGAGGCCTGCGTTACACATCTGCCTCCAGATAGTTCTCTGGGGGAGTGATGACCCCCCACAGACAAGTATCTCTCGTCTGTCGTGAGTGGTCGACTCTTATTGCTTCTCAGGACAGGACATGTCAATAGTGCTTGAGCTAGTACTTACACAGCTCAACCCCGTACTTACACACATACTCCAATACGCCTCCCTATCCATACCTTACCATCTTGTGAAAGCATTGATATTCCAATCTACTACCAGTATACCACTTGGCTCACCCACATTTCAGTTTTTGTTTCTTTCCCTCTCTTCCTTCTTGCCCTTCAGTCCCTACTCTGACCATCTCTAATATCAACACCTAGGTGTCGTTGTACTTGGGTTTGGTTGTAGCTGGGCACCCACTCCTAATTTACAATTAGAATCACGCAGTGGTACAGCAATGACTGAGGTGTTTGTTCCCATACATTTCAATACATTATTTAACAGGCAAAGAAAATCATAGCAAAATGAAAACGTGCCACGTTCAATATGAATAGTTTATGGATCATGTGCGACCAGTATCTCCTGATAATTTTCTTAGAAAACAAATGTTTGCCATTTTACTGCATAATGAAATAGTCATTATTTATTTAGTAAGAGGAATGCACTTAAACAAACGTATGTCTCTTGTCAGAGTTGTTCGATATGTTTAGCGGGAAACCAGAAGTCGCTTTAAAATATTTAAGTCATGTACTTATAGCAATTTTCTAGTAACAGGATTTAATCTTCCCAAATTGCATACTGTAGGGATTGCCGAGACTGGAGATCTCCTCTGTGAATATGTCTGTCGCATGAAGGATATTTCAAAGGTGGCAATTCTTGCTTCTCTGTTACACGAGTTCCTATTATGCAGTGTTTACCTTTGTGTTGATGCATTGAGGCTCCAAAGACATTCATGTAGAATTAATGTTATATGTCACTAAAGTTGCAGGCTCTCATATAAATCTAATAATATCATTACATAAATAAAATACTAAAATACAATTCGTTGTCCTATTATTTCTTTTAAACCGTAAATGTTGTCTTCAAAAGCCTTTACACGCAGATATTACGATTTAGAATATATTTAAAAGGATGAGGTTGCAGTGCGTTTATCATTTGAAAAATATAGACACACCACATCATACTGCTAACAAGAAATGTTTCGTTTTTCATTCTCCACATCCATATACCTCCACATCTTTTTCATGTAATCAATTTACTGTTCTCGCCTTCCCTTTCGTTTTCTGTTTTTCCCCCTTCCTTCACTTGCTACCCTGCATTCTTCCCATCTTACTCCCCTCTTGTTCCTTGGTTTGTATTCTAATACTTTTCTTTATCCCTCTCTTTCACTCACCCCTTGTTTCCTTCCCTTTTCTTTTGTCTTGTGTCCTCCCCTTTTTTGTTTTTTTATTTACTTTTCTGCTGCATAATATGCTTTCTTTTTCACTCCTGTTGTTTTTTTCCCATCTTCTTTCCCTTTTGTTTTTTCCCCATCTTCTTTCCCTTTTTTCCATAAAAGCCTTTTTCCACTACCTCCCTGTTATTTTGGCACATTTTTATGTCTGGTGTAAAACACTTTAGTTTCTGGTAAAATATTTTGAAAATTAATAAATAATCATACGTCATAGTACATAGAATATCACATCTGGAACCCATGGTTTGGATTGTGGATCAGCTGACAGTAAGCATATATAGCATGGAGGCAATGAGACAGCACCTTTCCACCATGGCATTAGTGCCAGTATCTTTGACTTGTGTCAACCCCCAAGGCGGCCATTGGGTGTTTGGAATGTCATGCATTGCAAGAGATGGCATTTTAACTGTTTCTATCTCAGTGTACTTTAATACTGACAGACAAAGTAGTCTGTCTGCACCCACCTCCATGGTGCATCACACACTGGCTATTCTGAGATTAGTTGTGGGCAGAGCTGATAGTGGTGGAAATATTAGCATGGCCTCCGCACACTTAAGCGGTGCCTCCAACAGCATTTTTGGTGATCAGCACCAGACTGGCATCTGAGGTGGATTCTGTTGATGAGTGCCACCCAGCTATACATGTTCTATTGCTAGTGGTTATAATTGCAAGTTCTTTCTTCCCCTCCTCAGAAACCAATTTCAGCGCCTCGTGGGCCGCTCCTTTTTGAGGTCAAGCATTCAAGACCTCTTGTATATACTTTAGTATATACTTATATGTGTATGTACTTTGTGTGCTCTGGAAATCAACCCTAGGACTTGTCTTCTTCCGCTTAGGGTCTTGTCAACTGCCTCTATTTAACTGTCTTGATAGAAAACGACCAGTAGAGGTCAGTAAAATAACAGAATTGCTTTCTGCTTGTTCAACTGCCTCTATTTAACTGTCTTGATAGAAAATGACCAGTAGATGTCAGTAAAATAACAGAATTGCTTTCTGTTGTGGGACTCTCTTTATTTAAATTTTTCTGGCAACTGCCTCTATTCAACTTTCTTGATAGAAAACGATTAGCAGAGGTCAGTAAAATACCAGAATCACTTTTGCATTCTCTAGATTCCAGTCAGTAGAAATTGTCTTCAACGAGCACCCGTAGACAAAAATATTTTTTCAATCTTGTATTTTCAGTGATATGACACCGAAGGCCCAGATTTTATATTAAAAACAGAGCTTTGAACTATATTTCTCTCCATGTGTTCCCATACCTGGCATGTCATGCAGGTTGGTGCTTACTTTTCCTCCATGTTAAAGAACAGTAGATGTGTCAGCACCCAGGCTAATGTGCTGCATAGCTAAATACATATAAGGTCCCGAAGGCGAGTCCGATTGCATTGCAAATGCTTGTTTAGCTGGGTTTTTATACATAACTGCTAGGAATTTTGCAGTTGAAAACTCAGTAGATATTATGAATTGCATGGTTTGCAATTGCAAAATCATCTAGGACATCAAGCTGTAGGTGAGATCTCTGCAACATCCCACAAAGCTCCCAACAATTCCTCAATGTAATCACCTGTTAAACAACTTGTAGCACGTTTGCCAAGAGTTTTTTTTTATTCTACCTCCTAGCTTAATGTGGTTAGGGTCAATTGCAGTTGCAGGTGATAACCATTACAAATTGTAGAAGCGGCCCCTCTGGTGTTAATAGAGTTACATCATGTTAAAACGTGAGTATTATATACAAATGATCTTATATTTTCTTGTTATGCTGCGATGAACCAAAAATATTACCATTACTTTGAGTAATTTGATTGTCAGTGTATACTTATAACAAGCATTTGCAATGCAATAGGTCTCGCATTTACGCGAGTTTGAGCTATTGGCATTCTAAATGACAATGCCTTATATTTATGTTTTGGTTTTTAAAGCATAAAATGAAAGGCATTGTCATTTACAATGCCAATAGCTTAAACTCATGTAAATGCGAGACCTATTGCATTGCAAATGCTTTTTTTCATTGCTTTGTGACCTGACATGACATGTATTGTACCATCTGTGAGATATTGAATAAAAGACAAGTTAAAAAATATATATATATATAATGGTGTCCGGTACTCTCCAAAGTATTAACAATGAAGTACGCTTTCTGCTTGCTCTGTCTCATTGGAAAGCCTACAAGTTAACACATACACGGCATTATTACAAAAAAATGCCTACAGAAGTGATACCATCGCGTATTTACGAGTATGGTTTATGAAAAAAAAACTGACGCAATCAATGCTAGCGCGACAGTGATTTTATTTTTGTTACTTTAAGCGGGGGTGAATCGGAGGGACTGCAGAGACGTGCACCCAAAGAGAGCATGTTTGAAAAGTAAAAAGGGAGCGCCTGCGCTGCAGGAGCCTGCAATGTAAGTACACTGTCCACCACCACAGCTACTAGGTCCAGGCACCACAGCAAGACAAAAAACTTGACTGGAAACCCAGGAATAACCTGAGGAGAGGAGGAGGTGCTGACCAATGAAACCTGAGTGACGTGGGTGCCACATGGGAGCCGGTCAATGGTAAGTAAAGTGACGTGGAAGCCACGTGGGAGTTAGCCAATGTTAAGTAAAGATAAGTAATAGGTGGGCTCTAAGCCCCTTTTAAGATATATATATTTTTTTTTAAATGCAAGAGAATTTGCAAGCGCTGTGTGGGCGAAACCTAAAAAAGAAAGGCAGCACCTACCCCCCAGCAAGTAACATAGGGGCATATCAACAAGGGCTTTATCTCTGCTTTTTTGGCTTTAAAAGCCAAAAAAGCAGAGATAAAACTAGCGCCCTATCAACAGCAGGGTGCTAACACGCAAATTTGCATGTTAGCACCCTTTTACTCTACGCTTCCCCTTCCATCTCTAATGAGATGCAAAGGGGGCGTTCCAGAGTAAAATAATAGGAGAAATGTCGCTAAGCGACATTTCTCCTATTATCAAGAATGTCGCTAACCCTGTTAGAGACAAAAAAAGCAGCGCTAACCGCGGTTAACGCTGCTTTTTTACGTCTGCTAATTTTCAGACTTAGCCATGATATCCTATGAAAGGAGGATATCATGGCTAAGTTTGCCTGTCCCTATCAACAAGGTAACGTGTGATTATCGCTGGGTTTCCAGCGATAATCTCACGTTAGCCTGTTAGCGTGTAGATTTTTATCGCTATTGAGATAAGCGTTGCTAATAGCACGCTATCTCAGCGATAAAAATTCACGCTAGCCGGCGATAATTATCCTCACGCTAAGAGCGCTGAGCGATAATTATCGCCGGTTGTTGTTGATATGCCCCATCGCTCCTACGATGTTAATGCTAAATGTTGCATATTGCCAGGATAGCCCGCTTTAGCTTAAGGGGTGTTAACACCAGGGCACAAGTCCTAAAAAATGAAAATTATTTTTTTATTTATGTGTTTTGGTTGGAGTGTAGTGGATGTGTGTGGAGTGGAACTATGTGGGTTGTATTGGGAATGTTAGTTGTGCAATTGTGTGGAGTGTTATTGTGTAGTGGAATTATGTGGCATAGTGAATAGATAGGGGTGAGAGCTACATAGAATCGATAGAAAGCAAGATAGAAAGGAATATTTAGTTTGCGTAGGAAGTGGTGAATGACTTCGGCATCTATGTGAATGCGTCGTGGAAGTGAAGATAGAATGTCCAAGTATATTTACAAAAGGGGAATTGGTGCAGCTGCCTTGGTGGCCATAGAGGGGTGGCTTAACACCGAGACGGCTTCTGTCTGGGGCACAGACGGTGAAGGTGTGGCTTAACACTACGCCGGCTCCTGCCTGGGGACATAGATAGGAAACAGAACAGAGGAACACTGACATTCTTCACAGAAAGGCCTGCATGGTTTAAAATGAACACTGCTGTTTTGATAGAAAGCTGAATAATGTGAAATTATAGCGAGGTAAGGATCTAAACAAATGACACACCTTGGAGCCCGTCCTGAAAGCATGAAAGGGCCTTTATGCGTCCTTACCCTTGGGAGCTGCCATTGGAAGGCTTTCTATACAGCTAAGGTGCACTTGAAAGCTCGGTGATTCCTATTTTATCAGCAGGATTAGCTTGTTTCCAGCAAATGGACAACATACATCAAATTTAAATGGACCCCTTGGTGAGGGGCACCGACTTGAGTTTAAAAACCACTTGCAAAGAAGACAGATTTCCAATTTAGCGTGAGAGCGGGTTGCAAGGGGACACTGTTGCCGCCATAAAAGACGGAGGAAGAGAGGTGTCAGAGAGTAATGGTGGGTAAATAATTGGAAGCAAAAGAACTGCAGGCACACCCTCCCGACCACAAAGAGGTGCCATGTGAAGTTGGAGTCACAAGATGTTGTTAGCCAAAAACACTGCTATTATTCGGAATGCCCATCCAACTCTTCCACCAGCATAGCTGCCAAGGTTTCAGATTGCTTATGCGTGACATTTTCAAAGTTTCAATGTACTTATTAGTGAAACTCAATGACTATGAGTGACACTTTCTCGTGACTAAAATCATGTAACGAGGTCCATGGAAACAGACAAATATCAGAAATCACACTCACTTGAGCAACGAGAAACTCTACAGAACTCTGCAGCAGGTGCATTTAAACCTATTATTTCTACATAATCAGCACCTTCCACCTTAACCTCTGCGCCAGGTGCAGCTGACCCACAAGTTGTCACAAAAGCAGTGACCCACTGAGCTATGCACATAAAATACAGTTCTGTAAATTCTAGTGGACTTTCTTTGCAGCAGGCATATTAAGCCTCTGTGCAATTTTATGGTGAGAGTCAAAACTGCAGTAGACATAACTCTGACCTCTTTTCAGCAGGAACATAATCTGGCTTCTGGGTTAAATCTACACTATATAAAACAGATAACTAAATACATAAATAAATAAAGCACGAAATATTATCCAGGGAATTGCTTTGTCATAGCACAACAATAATATTCTTAATGGGTATATGTATATGGGCGAATCACAGAGCAGAAAAACATTTGCAGTGTTAGCAGTTAAATTAATGCTTTTTGACTTTGGAAAATCAAAACTAATTTCCTCATGATGGTAAAGCATGTCCTGATTACAAGGCCGGCATAACTGAAAAGCTTAATAGTGAGGCCTGCCATAGTTTCCCCGCAATGACAGACTGGCTCCCATTAACAGCGTCCTAAGAAATACATGCAGACGGCACTGATTTGTTACCTATAACTCAGAAAACACTATGGAAAATATGTTTTTATTGAAATATTCTGCCCTGCACAATACTTGAAAAATTGTTATTTGTAGTTCCTACAAATATATTCCTGATTAATTGTCTTGTGTTATAGTTTTTTAAGCCCACTTGGGTGGTAATGTTTACTTAAAATGTAAACATTCTCTGTGGACGCATATAGAAGGAATGTCTGACCTGGAAGAAGAGGCAGTCTCACACTAAAGGCAAGCAGATTGATCCCCGATTTAGGGGTGAGCGTATCTCCTGGGGAAATGCTAATTAAGAACAGACAAAAAAGAATATTTTTTAGAATTTGAGACTCACGTTGGCGTGACAACTGCTGGACACAAGTCGGGCTCTCACTGCCTGGGCATCGCACCGCAGCAGCACAAGTTGCGGTCCGGACTAGGAGAGGAGCAGTGGTAGATTATCGACCCCCGGCTCCCTCCTGGCGTGTACCACGGGGCTTGCAGCGAGCGGGGCACAACTGCAATTAATTCCTGAGTGCCCGGAAGCAAATTTAAATGAAATCATTCTACTACAGAGTGTGGCGACCGGGCACAGCTTCTACCCAACAGTGTATCCACTCCACCGGGACCTGTGAGAGCCTCAGAGAAATAGGAGTCGCCAGCGGTTCTCATCGAAAGCACTAAAGGAAAGAAGTTAATGACTGCGGGTGACCAGCACAAGTTTCAAGATGCACGTCGTGTAAAACAAAAGCAAGTAGCGGCCGCCACACTTAAAGACTAATGCACGGCGTGCGGCAGTATAGCAAAACGGCTGCACATATATTACGTGACCACATAAAGAAGGACTATATGGAGCCCGCAAGATGCGCGTTGTGTAAACCTAAATATAATAGCGGCCGCTATATTTAAAGAATAAATCAGCATGCGGTGGTACAGCAATTAGATCAAGAAGGGCTGGGCGAGAAGGGAGGGGGGAATGCCAGCAACAGAGGAGCCCGCGAAAGAGAAAGTGATCGTGATTACGATCGCTACGGAGGAAAGACACATGGCGCTGCGCGCGTGCACGTTCACGTGCACTGTAGCTTTAGGCCACGGCAGCACTTTGAAAAGCCCAGATATAAAATGTCTCTTCGAGCCTTTGGCTCACGACACCTAAATGCACGGCGTGCGGCGGTATAGCAAAACGGCTGCACATATATTACGTGACCACATAAAGAAGGACTATATGGAGCCCGCAAGATGCGCGTTGTGTAAACCTAAATATAATAGCGGCCGCTATATTTAAAGAATAAATCAGCATGCGGTGGTACAGCAATTAGAACAAGAAGGGCTGGGCGAGAAGGGAGGGGGGAATGCCAGCAACAGAGGAGCCCGCGAAAGTGAAAGTGATCGTGATTACGATCGCTACGGAGGAAAGACACATGGCGCTGCGCGCGTGCACGTTCACGTGCACTGTAGCTTTAGGCCACGGCAGCACTTTGAAAAGCCCAGATATAAAATGTCTCTTCGAGCCTTTGGCTCACGAGACCTAAAAACAGTGGTGTAGAAAGGGTGCCGTGGCCTAAGGCAAGCAGAGGAATATGAGCATCCCATAGTTTGGCATTAAAAGCAGCACTTATCGAAGTACCATTATCTTCTCTCATCCCTGTGCTCGGGATCCATTGGATGTTAGGCACCATTGATACATACAACCCTGCATCCTTTGTGAGGAAAGCCTTGTAAAATGGCAAATGAAAACATTGTTTGTGGAAAAAGTTGACTCTGGTTTGTATGTTTGGTGTTAATTGAAAAGGACACATTAACCTTCAATCGCAAGGACGCCCAGTTTGTTACTCGCATACAAATTTGCATTTGATTGCAAGACTGACCTTGGTTTTACAGCACATAACATTTATTTAGCAACAACCAAACATCTGTTTGCCAATAAAAACACATTATGTGAGGAGCTGTATATTAACACATTTGTAGAGTGGATGATGAGGACTTTTTTTGATTAGCAGCAGCACTGTTATGCATGTTAAACACATGGCAATTTATTTCTGTATATTTAATACCATAAAAACAGCTTGATATATAACGTACTGTCTTTGTAAATATTTACCAAAACATACAATTATATTCGATTTAAATACTTTATAATCAAGAGCACAAACTATAAATTAGTTAAAGTTCTCTGTACAATATGTCAGTTAATGGATTAGTGATTTTTCATAAATGTCACTGGACTATGATAAATGAAAATGCTGCTATAGCTAACCTATACATGAATTGTTCAAAAGTGTAATGTGAGTTTAGTAAATATATGTGACTCATTGCCAATAGAAACATCACAATTTAAATTACTGTTCAAAATTTTACCACCAACTTCTTTGTGGGAGCCACACATCTAAATGGCAAGACAAAACAGGAAAATAATGTAAGTGGTGTATCTTCATAGCCTAGTTACCAATTTCCTGCACACGTCTCACAAGCATTACACATTTCCATTTTGGTGACTTGGTTATCCAATTTAGTTCTCCCTCTTCTAAAGCCTAGAGCCTGCATGTCATATTGAAAGGAGGAGAAGAGACTCCGAAAGCAGGTGTGCAACTTTAATTAACCAGCAACACCGAGCTCCAGACAGCCCCTGTGTCTCCCTCATTCCACCCTTCCCCAAGAGTTCACGTGTACCTTCCCCACTCATACCCAGCATATCCCCCTCAATTCAAATAACCAAAAACAATACGCTCCCTAAGGTAACAATAATAAAGTATGAATCAAACATGAGTAAATACGGGAAACTGATGTATGTGCAATGCAGTTACCTTTTGCAAAAACAATGTCATGCAGAATAATGGAGGACATAAATTGGAAAGGAATAAATCCATGCTAATCAACAACACCTAGAATATACATTTTATTTACTTATTTATTTATTTTTATTTCAAAGGTTTTATATAGCGCTGGCTAGACCCGGAGGTATCAGAGCGCTTTTCATGAGTATCAGACCATAGTTGCAGGTTACATCGTTAAAAAGGTTACACAGTTATTAGAGCATGGCAACATAGTTACATGTAAGGTCGAGACAAACAATAAGGACATATATGTAAGGGAAAAAGCAGGCAAGGGGAGAGATTCAGGGGAGGGGGTAGGAGCAGGGGAAGTAGACAGAGAATGAAGGAGGGAAAGAGGAGGGGAGGGTGAGAGACACAGCATGGAAAGAGGAGGGGAGGGCGACGGGGACACAAACCGGTAGATGAGTCAAAGCTGCGTCCAAAGTCCAGTAAGCTGTGATCCCAGGGGAAGTGGTATCATGTCCCCATCTCTGATGCGAGAGGCTCCCTTTACGCAGTGGACTCTCTCGAAGGGGTCTCTGAGACTCCAAGGTCTACATACTGGATCCTTCCCCAAAAAGGGGAGAGGGAGTGCTTTGGCAAGGGGTGCCATACCATACCTCAACTGTGAGTGGATCCCTTGGTGCTGTGGACTTTCTCAGTGGGATCGCTGAGACTCCAGAGTATAAATATTTTATCTTTCCCCAACAAGGGGAGAAAGAGTGCTTAGTCAAAGGGCACATCGGACAGGGGTCTAGGCGGTGTAGCAGGCAAGAGGAGAGA
Organism: Triturus cristatus; assembly: GCF_964204655.1. Classification (NCBI taxonomy): domain Eukaryota; kingdom Metazoa; phylum Chordata; class Amphibia; order Caudata; family Salamandridae; genus Triturus; species Triturus cristatus. Next base: position 504,536,754 of record NC_140584.1, on the reverse strand, counting down.
TTCAGGGGAGAGGGGATAGGAGCAAAGGAAGTAGACAAAGAAAGAAAGAGTACTAAATGGGGACAAACAGCATCAGTTTGGGGAACAGACTGTTTTCTCTCTGTGACCATGAGTTTGCCCCATCTCTAAGGTAAAAGCCTAGCACAGGCCATTTCAGAAGCTTTGCCATCCAGAACACGAAGCACACAGTTTGTAATTCAAATTATTTTTCTCAATTCACAGAAGTTTATAGTACGCTGCACATCAGCAATCCAGATGTTTTCGTATTAAGTTCTTGGGTGCAGAGGATGATGCTCAGAACAAACAGTGTTTAACCCAGTCATCATCCAGGGGAGATAGTTCAGAATCATGAGGCTGAGGGAGAACATCAAAAACCCAATGAAGTCCAACTCATGGACCGCAGGGTTCTCTGTAGAGGACACGTATGTCAGAGGGAGCAGGCATAGGTTCTCCAGGACGTTCAGGATGAAGTTAATGTGGCACAAGATGTGGTAAGTGCGGGTGGAACGTGACGTGGCACGATAATGATTGCAGTAGGCCACACCCACCAGAAAGCAGAGTGCAAAGTGGAAACCAATGCAGAAGCACCAAACATTCCTTTGTGGGCTTTCCCCCCCAATCGAAGCGCAAATGAAGGAGAGATAATTCAGAACCCCAACCTCATCAGATACCAACTGCACTCCTACGGTCCAGTACTCGCTGAAACTGCCGCTCCAATTTGGTGACTGCAGTTGGCGTACACGGTAGAGACCCGATGAATCGCCCCTGGAGACAAAGAAATCTTCCTTCGGGTGTGCTATGCCGCCATCTTAGAGCCAGGCGTGATATCTCGTAGTGCGGCGACGCTCATTCCGGCGCAAATCTGAATATAAAAGATTTCCTCACCGGACCTCAGATGACGATGTGGACACGAGGATTCAACCATAAGCAGGATGCAGAGTGACCTCATCTGGCCGCCGTGGCCTCCAGGAGAAAAAAGAAGCACTCCATCCGCCATTTTGGTTTGCTGGGGAAGATCGAGACATCAACACAGTGAAAAGTCCTTAATTGCCGATATCCCATTCAGTTAAGGATATCATTAGACGCAGCAACCATTCCGATGTGATATGCCATCCTTTTCAAGCATATATGGTGCCATCTTCAAGGGGGATCCAACGCTGATGTTCCGCACTCGACAGAGCGACGGGATCAGGCAGCTATCGTCTGGCAGGCAGATAGCGTATGTATTGTATGTGTGTACATAACACTACATTACTCAATCCTTAAATCTGTAAGGTAAAGATTTGGTCCTCCTTGTTCAGTGCGCTCCCCTGGGTTCAGATCCATTGCAGAATCCACATCATACCTTTTCCTCACAAAATCGGATACAGTGTCAGGAACAACAGCAACCATGCATTTGTTCCGAACCTTTCCATTTTTGAACACCACTACATGTACTCTGACCTCCTTTACCCTGACTGGTGCAGAAAACTTCGAAGAGCCTTTTGCTGCATGCTGGGGTTTCTTGACCCTCACCCAGTCCCTGAATTTAACTCGTAATGTCCTCCAAGAACCCACATTGAGAATGAGAAATAAGAGCAATTATAGGCAATAAAGATTGCATTACATAATGCCACATGTATATTGTTAAGCAGAGGAAGGGATTTAAACCCTAGTTTAGTTTACAAAGGTGTATAATAAAAATTGCAAGTAAGGAAAATGGATCAGAAATATTCCTCTCAATTGAAACCCAATTAGGTGTTAGATCAAGGTCTGAGCTTATAAACCAATGAACATGTTATTTAATACCAAATTATCTCCATTAGAACACCGAATTGCTATAGCTGAACAACATGTTATATCTTTCTGAGATATACATTTTAAACTATAACTTCAAACTCTTTACTATGAGTACAATACTCTGCTTAGTAAAAAATCAAATGTTTACTTCTAAAATATAAAGTTAATTTCCATTTTAATGCTAATAAAGCAGGTCACATTTTTGCTAACTAGTTATGAATTGAAAGAGATAAGATCCAGATTCCTGTGATTTCACCTCCAAAAGCCACCTACTATTATCTAACATAGAAAAAGCTCATGAATTCCAAAAGTTCTACTCAAATCTCTATAGTAAACCCGATGATGCTCACAACACTACAATGATCACTTCCTATCTCATTTCAATCTACCAACATTATCCCACATGGATAGAACTACTCTTGATACTGCTTAAATTACAGAAAAGGTATACTCTGCAATTAAGTCCTCAAATTCTAAATGACCTCCTAGACCTGATGGAATTCCAGCAGAATTCTTCAAAGCTTTCACTACTCAACTAACCCTGGTCCCCTAATACTTATGCTAGGATTTTGCTTCCAAAGCTTTTGTTGAAGAAACTTTTAAAGATGCCACAATCATTGTTCTTCCAAAACCAGACAAAGACCATACATTACTTTCAAACTATCATCACATTTCACTCATTAATCAAGACTGTAAAATATACACCAAAATACTTGAATTTAGACTATCTCAGGTAATAAGTCATATTGACCACCCAGACCAAACTGGTTTTATGAAGAAAAGATTTTCAGCATACAATACCACACTTGTTTGTCACACTATTGCTTTCAAACCAAAAATAAAGCACTCTATTTGTCTTCTAGCTCTTGGTGTTGAAATAACATTTGATAAAGTTAAATGGAAATTGTTATTCAAACATTTGGAAGCATTTTGTTTTAGCACAACATTTCTTCCAATGGTTGAGGCATTGTATCCTTCACCTAGGGCGTTCCAAGGGCATCCCTTCCTAATAGCAACTCCTTAAGCTATGAAATAATGTTTTGCATCGGCAATTGTGGTCACAAAACACTTGCAGTTTACCACCCTACTCAGAAGGGTGGTAAAGCACTCGCAAACGGAAATGGGTCCCGTACCCATTTGTGAATGCACGCGCAAATATTTTTGGGGAAAACGAAACTCAAAAGTTTCATTTTTATTTTTTAAATGCATCCCGTTTTCCTTTAAGAAAAACGGGCTGCATTGAAAAAAAACAGCTTTATATAAAATCAGTCCCAGACATGGAGGTCTGCTGACCCCAGCAGGCCACCATCCCTGGGAGTGCCATCCAATCCCAATTGGGTAGCAAATTGTGACAGCCTCATTATTATGCATGAGGCATGCAATTTGCGACCCCATTAGGAATCGCAAACAGTGTCTCAGACACTGTTGTTCATCTCAATTAGCGAGTCGCGAATTGTGAGTCGCAAATGCTACGCAATTTGCGACTTGCTATTTGGCGGGTCATACATTTGGCCCTATATCACCCACCCATGACTTGGTCATAGATGCTGTTATCAGCTTGGGTTTCCTGTTTACAATAGATGTCAGTATTAAATTTGTATAAACAATCTAGAATTTTCTGTCTTTTTCTACTGGATGTCAAACACCTTTAACATTTAGTGAAGCAATTTTTAACGTACAACTATTCCATAACAAATGACATTTGAATACAAATTGGGATATAGACTTGACATGAAAAAGTTAAAAAAGAATAGAACTAGAAAGTAGCCCATGCATAAGGACAAACAAGCAAACAGGACAAACAAACATATAGGACGTTGAGAAGAGGAACACATGATATGAAATATTGAGACTACGAAGGTGCAATCCAGGATTCCGGTAGAAACCATATTGCCTACGAGCAGAAAAAAGAACAATATTAGTTATGCTGCATCAACCATCATGTATAATTTATAGAAGATTGAGATTCCTTTGCCACTAGAGCAAGAAGATCAAGATATGCAATTAAGTCTGATGGTGAGGTTAGGAATTTGGTGATATCATTTCTCCAGATTCACATTACTGCATGGTCAAATAAATCATATTTATATCCAGAAAAGAGTTTTTGCATTGCTATAATCTTGATAGATATAGACATTATGTCCTTCAGCATTAGTGTTGGAATTTTTCGAATAGCCTTCCGGATAGGTATCAGATGATGATGTTGTAATACTTTAAAAATCCTTTGTTTTGGCTTGGATTGATTGGGTTTGAGATACTAGAGAACTTGGTTAGCCTTGTCCATTTCAAATTTTTCAGAACATTTTATTTTCAGTAGAGAAGGTATTTCTTCCAATATTTTTGGCATTGATTCTGCATGTGAATCCTCCTTTTTGGTTTAGGCAGGAGGTGGGGAAGATATTTGTTTCTGTTTATTAGACGGCTTTTGTGTGATTCTTATGTCCAATAGATATAATTATAGAGAGAAATCTTGCTGAAGTTAGTACATTTTAATGGAATATGTAGGAGTGGTAGTCAAATTGAAAATATGAAGTGCAGAGAGCCAAGTTCTGCAGTTGTCAGGCTCCAAAAACAACATACCTCATCTTTAAGATGAAGAGCAAATGGTATTTACAGTACTTTGAGAAGAAGTAACAAAGGTGATAAGACCAACCTCTTCTGATTGGCCTCCCTCAGTCGACTTTAGTAATCCAGGCTCTTGACAGGAACATAAAAGGAGCAGAAAATCAGGCACCAAGACTGTGCAGATGTTGTGAAAGTTCGTAAATATGGCCCAGATGATTAAAAATGTTTTTAAAAAATGCTGCCAGTGGAAAACTAAGCTGGAAATTGACATTTTCTTTCATCATACTGAGCAGGCTGTGACTGAGCTTTAAGTGCGTATGCCATCTTGGATCGCACGTGCTCCTACAGTCCCTGACACTGTAATATGTTTGTATAAACACATTTAAGCTTGCAGTTATAATTATGATGTAAAACTGAAAAAAACACTGACATTTGCAAGTTATGGTTAAGACCAAAACCCAGGGAGGACTGATCAAGATGGCCACATCCCCTTGAGGCTTCGCATGGCTAGGGAGAATGCAGGGCCAATAGCCCTGTCACTTCCACCGAGGTCCTTTACAAACGATTGGGGCTGCTCTCCAACCCCAATGCCATAAAAGATGCTGATTAGTCACTAGGGCAACCACCGCTTTAAAGCCATGAAGCCTTTCTTCACTCCGCCTCTGGGACTTTCCGCTGTCTCCTTTGGCCTGCACCCCTTCCATGCCCAGTATTTTTATCAATGACATAATTTCAGATGTTGCAGTCATGTTATCAATTATGTCATAATTCATGTCATGAGTGATGTGATATATGGGGCAATTAGCAGTGCCTGGCAAGGGTGAAAGTTCTAGATACATTAGGGCACGAGTTATAGTTACTTGAGATAACTATAACTAGTGAATTTCAGTGTTTTTTCTAGTTTAAAATATTATATTTCACAGTGAATTTCTACATTTTAAAATATAAAGTAAGATATATTTACAATTCCTGACTATAATGTCAGTTGAACCTTTGTTTTTTAGTGAATTTCTAGTTTTTTTTAAAGTAAGTAATATTTTATTACCATGCGTAACACTAACCTCACACATGGCACTGCCTTGGGCCACGCATGTTGTAGTGTTGGCAGATGGAGCCTGCTTCCTACCACTTGTGGGCAGCCATCCCTTCCTCTGGCATGGCCTTCACGCATGCGCAGCATGGGTTTGGCACCAGGGCCTGGCCTATGGCCAGACACTGGGCCCAACCACCTGCGAGGACCATACCCCCAATGCGCTCAGCCTTTGGTGTTAGGCGCAACCCGGTTGTAGTTAAGCAGACTTACTAATTTTGTTAAAAAGTCACAAGACCAAAATATAAAAAGCATTAGCATAGCCAATAGGTCTCGCCTTTGGGACCTTATAAGTGTTTAGCCATGCAACAGTTGATGTTGTTGCACCAAGGATATTGTGCTGCATAACTAAATACTTATAAGGTCCCAAAAGTGAAACCTATTGGCTATACCAATGCTTGTTTCGTTTTACAGTGGTTTTGCTGACCTATTTCTCTGCTTTAGAGTGGCTCTGCTGACGTAGTTCAATGGCTGTACAAAAGCTCTACCAGTGTGGTATTCAGCATGTTTTTTTAATTGCATTTTGGGGGGGTTGGGGCAGTAAAGTGAAGGAGGTAGTGCATTTTATAGCGGGCATGGAGCATAGTGTTTGAGAGAGGTTTTTATAGCTTGAATATTTACCTGCCATTGTATTAAACATCTATGCTTGGTAATCCAGTAAGGAGTGTTGTACAGATGTGACTTTGCTAACAGAGTATGAATGTATGTTGCACAGAACTTTGACTATATATATTCCATTGTGCCTATGTGTGTGCGAGTTAGGTGTGGTGTTTTTATGGACAGCTGTATTTTATTGTAAGGCTAATGGTATTTATAATGTACATGTTAGATGTATGCAATAGGTAGAGAATGGCCCAGTAGTATGTACTTGTTTAAACCAAAGAAGCCATATCATAGTTTAAAACAGGGAGAGCTATTTCTAAAAACATACAGAATATATAATAAAGTATGTTATAATACCTTAATGCATAAATAAAAACATAAGCGTTTTTGTTAGGGCACTGCTTAATTTAGTAGGACAAAGCAGCTCAAAGACAGTTTAAGAGTGCTCCACAAAGGTTGCATTTTAGGTGTGTTCTAATGTTTTGGTTGTGTTGACACTATATATTGCATTTTAATATGTGCTCATAAATTTGTTCACCAGACTATGGTGCGTAGCGACAGGTTAGTGTTTGGCAAAGGCTCCTTCCTGTTCTTCCTTTTGTTGCTTAACATATAAAGTGCAAGTGGTGTGAAAATATAAGAAGTCACATATTAGTGAACGAAGCGTTGTAATTTGTGAAATTAAAAGCACCATTGTGATTCAAAAAGTTCCATACCAAAGAATAAACGCTGTGATTTTTAAAGTGTAACAGCATGCAGGTGGAATAAGTCATGCATTGGGAATGTAGCGCCGCGATGTGCTAAAGTATAAACGCAAAGGATATTTAAGAAGGCATATCTAGACAATAAATTGCCGTGATTTGGTGAAGGTTAAGTGTTATGTAAATGTTCCGCCCGTTAAACAATGCAACGACGGCCAGAAACCATCAGGGAGGTGTGGCTTTTATTTGTATCCCCTTGCCTGGTATGCCAGTTATTGCATATGTATATACTAGTATATACTATAGCGCTTACAATGTTGCCAGGTTAAAGGGCACTGTATATGAGATGTTATTAAATTGAATAGAAATATTAGTTTTTGGTTTTCATGGATTAAGGCTGGTATTTTTTATCTTAAAGACGTTTATTCCAAAAATACTTTTATACCGTTTGATAATCTACAAACAAGGTTTGGTTTATCTCAATCTGAACTTATTAAATACAAATATTTAACTAATTCGATTCTAGATTCCTTTCCGCAAGCTATACCATCTAATGTTACAGCTGACTTATCCGTTTATATTCAAACTATATCAATGGCAGCTCATGGTGTTTCTATTTTATATACAAAATTATCTAACACTCTAGGAAGTAACATAAATATGATTGCAATGTTCTGGAATAATGAACTTTCACTTTCATTGTCTATTGATACATGGGAAACTATATGGCTTAGTGATATATCTGGATGGTTACCTGTGTCACTTCATCAAACCAATTTCTATATTTTATTTAATTGTTTATGGACTCCATTACGTCTATTCCAAGCTAAACGTCTTCAATCCGACACATGTTGGCACTGTAAATTACAGACTGGCTCGTTATGACATATGCTTTATGATTGTCCTTTAACCCCTTCAGTGCCCATGACGAGATGGTCTCGTCATGGGCCGCGGTTGCGCTGTGCCCATGACGAGACCATCTCGTCATGAACTCCACCCGCTAATAAAAAGCCCGGCACAGGGCGGGGAAAGGGCGGGGCACAGAAGGGGTTAATTTAAAAATTTTGAGCAGAAGTTTGGGACATTATTAAGAAGTTGTTAAATTTACAGGAAGACAGATCATATAAATTGTTAATATGCAAATCCGTTAGTTTATCGCAGAATCTAAATATTCTTGAATGTAAACTTTTTAATTTTTTAATTTCTGCCGTGTTAAAATCCATTACATTCTGTTGGTAAGATGTTTCAAAGTTATCAGTTCATGCTTGGTGGTCATGGGTTATTTTTACAAGAAGAGGTGCCCAGTTATCTTTGTCTCGGGTTAATCATAATTCTATTTCCTATCACTCCTTCTGTATTCCTGTTGATATTTATTTTTCATCTTAATGGTATATTTATTGCATGTTCCCCTTTTTGCATTTCTTATATTAATCGATATGTCATAGTAGCTCTATTTACAGCTCAAACAACAGTTTCCCCCTCCCTCCTTTTAGTTTTATAGGAATATGACAATTTCATTATCTACTGAAATGAATATGAGAATATGGTGTTGTACGTATTGCATTAGAGATTATAGCTTAATAATACTTTTTTGTATGTTTATGTTTATTATTCATTAAAAATTCCAATAAAATATTTTGAGCATAAAAAAAAAGGGCACTGTATATAAGTAGGTGCGAGCAAAACATTAGACAGAACTCTACCATGAACTAACTTGCAACTATGGCTGGTGTTGGTGAAGTGAAAGTGTCGTGAAGAGGAAGCGCTGCAATTTGTTAAAGTGAAAGCGTTGTGGCATGCAATAAGTATATATTCTAGAAAAGCATTGTTGTTTGATAAAGTGAAAGCACCTAGAATGCAAGAAGTCACACCCGAAAATAAAGTTTTGCATTTTGCTAAAGTTCAAGCGTTATGTAATCTAAAAAGTTACATACAGGCGAATTGTGCGCTACGAGAGCTTTTAAAAGTTATCAACGCCAAAACCATGTGATTGGTTTTAGTGCTTTATTTGCAGTAAAAGAAAAGCCGTGCACGAGTAAAAAGAAAAACACACTGCTGGCCCGGGATTGGTGCGTGCGTGTATGCATGCGCGCGCAGTCTGCTCTTTTTTTAAGCACATACTTGTGCTTGTAGCGTGCCTCTGCGCGCTCCCGCAAGGTGTATGCCGCCACAAGCATGAGTATGTGCTTCGAAAAAGAGCTGAACGACAGCTAAAGGTCATGCGCGTTGCGTAGGTGATCCCTAAAAAGTGGGTCTAATGGCTTTATCAAGGAGTCAGCATTTCAGTATATATACATATGTAAAGCAGATTAGTCCAAAATTCACCAATATTTTTAATCAAATGTTTATTTCACTAATTCACACACTGCAATGTTTAATAACAGTGATTATTATTATCTCCTTTTGATACTACTGAGGGTATTATTGGTATTATTTTCCATTGTATTTGGGGTGAACCTACTGGCTTTACAGTGGCTACACTTAGAAAAGCATTTGGCTTGATTCAACCACGTATCTGTCCTTCACATTCTTGTGTGGTAACTGTGCATAAGTTCATCCCCCAAAGACTTACCCTTTCTGTAGGTGATAGCTGGATTGGCTGGCAAATCTGAACCTATCACCCCATCATTCTTTAAAATAGACCAATATCTACATGTTACATTTCACACTTTAAATAAGGAGGGATTATAGGTGGTTATGAACTGATACTCTCACTTTCTTTTTTATTAACCACATTTGGATGGAGCAGCTGCACCCTAGTCAGGGATTGTGCCTTCTTGCTATCCACATTCAATATGTTTTGCATGTATTCCCTCTCTCTGAATCTTTTCTTCAGCTGTGAGGTCTGAGTGTTTTTTGATTTGCCAATATCTTTGACGCCGTTTGATGAATCTTCGCAAAATTTTCAAAACGAATGGCCTGCTCCGGTCAGCTACTGTCTTGAATGTTTCAGGGTGATTCGTCAAGCGGGGGCTGAGAAAAAAGGGGGGTCTCAAAACGCGTTTTCTCCATGTTAAATTCCATAGTAACATCTGTCGCTGCTACAGCCCGAACTGCTTAACGGAATTACACCAAAGTTGGCAGAGAGGTAGCTCTTTGTCCAGAGTGCACTCTTTGCTTTAAATGATGTAAATCTGTTCAGTAGATCCTGAGAAATTTTAAAATACAAAAGTTCGATATCTGGTGAACGAGGAGGATTCGCAAACCCTCCCAATCTCGAGCATCACTCTGATTGGCTGCCAACACTCCAAACCAAGAAATGTTGGCAGCCATCTTGTGACTTGGTAAAGCCGAGTCACAAAAAAAAAGAAGAAAAAGAAAAGGGGGCAGGGTAGAAACTCTCTGACTCCCTATGCCTGCTCACTGGGTCCCACAGGGCCCCAGGCCCCAAAAAAGCTTTTTTTGTGGGCCAGAGTCAAGCTGCGTGCACGAATCCGGAAGAAAATCTTTTTACAAAACGAAGCGTGGGCTCCAGCGCTTCATTTTCCTTAAGCCCCCGGGTGGGCCAGGTCCTGGGGCAATCATAATTTATGTAGCGGGGGCCCGCGTGCCTCCCGCAGCACCGGGTACCGCCACATCCTCAGGGATTTTTTTTTTAAAACTGCGTGGGGGGTTCCTGCCCCCCACACTGCCCCAGGGACCACCACCTCCCTGGGGAATTTGATATTATGGGGCAGATAGGCCCCCAAATCTCTGAGGACTGCCACCTCTCCGGGGCTTAAATTTAAATAAATAAGTGTGGGGGGCTCCTCTCCCCCCCACACACCACATCCGTGCGGCCCTCCTCCTGGAGCCCTAAAGTGCCCTAGAGACTGCCAGCCCCCAGGGCCGACTCCGGCAATGCCCTGGGGTGCCCATCAACGGGACATTGCAGTTTACAATGACAGGACGAGGGCATGGCTTCCATGAAGCGAAGCAGATGCTTTTGGACAAGGGGAGCTGCATGTCAAAAGCTTCCCTAGTCCAAAAGCAATGCCGGCTCCTGCTGGAGGCGGGGAGCCTGCAGGGACCGCAGGGGGCAACGTCAGGCCAGGCCCCGATGGATGGAATCCTCGGGCCATAATTGGCCTCAGGAGGGGGGCCACGTGTACTAGTGGCTAGTTGTAGTACTGCAGTAGTCCGTTGTGGTCATGTGGGACTCCTGTAGGCCAAAAATAAAGAGAACGTATATGGGTTGGGGGTCTGTGAGTGGTTGGCCGCTTGCAGGAGGTTGGCTACCCATAGGGGGCTAGCCCCTGCAGCCAACATCTCGCTGCCCATGCAGGTTTGGGTGCAGAATCTGCAGCCAACTTTCCGTCACCCAAAAGGTCTTGTGCTGCAGGGGTTAGGCACAGACATCTTTTCATCAGTATTACTCTACATTGAAAAAATCCATAGAAATTCACTTGAAGAAAACAAAGGTCAAAGTGTAGTTATGCATAAATAAGGTGGTAATATTTTAACGTATGCTTAAAAAACTTTAGAAATTCACTGAAAAAACTAAGGTCAAAGTAAAGGTACATGTAGATATTCTATTTTAAAAAATCATACTGTTTCAAAACTAAAAACACAGATATTCGCCAGTAATATGTAACTTAACTAAAGGCTGCTACTTTGTTAATGACTTCAAGCTGTTGCTTCAGACTCAAGAAGGACAGCTGATGTACCTGAGCTGCTGTAATATTTGAAAGGCAGATCAATTGGCTTTTTGAACGCTTAATTACAGGATGGAGTGAGGATCTAGTGGCCTTCTTGGAACCTGATGAATGAATGTTGGTCAGTACACAAGCCGTTAAATCAGACCTGAGAGGAGATGGAAGCCCAATCAAATTAGTCTGTATTATATGTTGGAAAGTACTGTGCCACCTTTAGTCAAATATTGTGTATTGCACAGAACAAGCACTGAAACAGCAACCGCGAATCATACAGTTGAGCTCTATTCTCTGCACCTCGATTGTCCCCAGTGGATGCTGTAGTGTGTGTAAAAAGACTGTAATTCATCGCTTTCACAACAGCTTTCGCTTCTGGGATTACTATTATTATGAAAAAGCATGAGTGGGGCACCATACCACATGCCCCCATTACTGGAGGCATCCAATTGACTTGTTGCCAGTGGGCGCAGTATAGCCTGGTAGAACTTTGTTCATAATCAAGCATCCTTGCTGTAGGACCGGAAATTTACCTTTTGTGACTATCTGTACAGGTGGTAATTATTTTAGTCTTCAGTAGTGAAATGTTGAATGGTTCAGTCTGCTCAGTGGAATGCTGTCAGGTAATAGTGGCCTGATTATGAGTTTGGTGGAAAGCAAACTCTCGATGAAACGGCATTGAGAACCACGCCGCACAGTTGGTGGTCTGCCTTCTGTATTGAGATGTTGGCAGTTGCTGAATCGAAAGACCACCAGAAAACCTCTGACATTGGCAGCCATTTGCCAACTGCCTAGACGGAGGTAGGGGAAAAGCAGCTGTCAGATGGCAGTACAGTGAAGTTCACCATCGTCTGAATTATGAGTTGGCTTTCCGATTAAACGACCGAGCCAACCGTGGCGGAAAGACTTAGTTTGTACTATTTACCAATTGACTGGACTGGGCACTTATGGACTAGACTTCAGCAATGGGAAAGTATTTGTAGTAAGTGTTTTTTTATATGTGTCATGCATATGTGTACATTTAACACTTGTGCAATCAAAATATACACACATGCATCGACACATATAAAAAGATTCACATCGCCATCAGAAACCCCGCCACTGGCCCAGCGGTGACATCATAATATGGGAAGCAGGAGACCGACGCCACATCAGTCTTCTTGGGACCGCCACCATGGGGGTAAGGTGAAAAGATTGCCAAACTCATAAACAGGCACTTAGTTTCACAATGATTGCTGGAGTCTATTTTGATTTGTCGGTACCTATGAAAAACAGGCTGCAATGGTTCTTTTTTGTTTGCCTATTCCTGTAGTCAAAATCATCTTTCACTAAAGAGTGTTATCATTCAAATATGAAAGTATAAATGTTGTTTCACACTAAGATTTTGCAACGACGAGCAACTGCTCTCATTCAGACGCTTTTTTTAAACAATCCCATTGCTGCACAGTGCGTTACAAATAACGTTGGGCAATGATTTGGTAGAAGTTGCTGAAAATTAACAGTTCATTGAAATGCAGACATAAAACTATGAATTCCAGGACTGCTAAAAATGATCACTCTGAGTATTGGACACGTAACCGGAAATAAAAACAAAACGTCCTCTTTTATAGTGAATCGAAAAACAAACATTCAGAGATTAATGAGGAAGGGGAACTCGGATTTGCTGAGATGTGGTTTTAGAAAGACTTCTCACTGGAGTAAATGTTATAGCTTGGTTCCTTTCAATAAAAGCATCATATGTTGCGCACTGAGTGCTCATTATACAGCACATAAAGGCGCGCGCCTGCTTTTACGGTCATATATTCTCTTATTATCCAACAACTAAAGTAATTAGAGAAAAGCAGCTTGTTAAGAAGAAGGTCGGCGCAGACACTTTGCGCGAGAATTTTTCCATCAATGTTCACTTGAAAGCCTAGCGCTTTAGAAACGAGTCGGCAGCGGATTGCTAGCATCTATGCACATTGCACCTATAGATAGAACCTTTATCACGTGATCACAGAGTTTTACATCCTTAGCTAGCTATGACTACGACCAATTGTTGAATTGCTCCTCCGAGGTGTTAGTCAGAAATAAACCGCAAGCATGCCATTTCTCATGGGTTATTTTCTTACGAAAAAGAATGAGAAAGATGTAAGTCCCATGTAACCTCCTCTGTCCGCTGCACCCTCGGCAGTTATCCTATTTTATCCCCTCATTTTCAGTGTTCACGTGAATGAAGCCACCGTCCCGCGCCAAAAACACTAGCCCATTGCACTCTGTTAGTGCAGTGTCTTTCCACCCCTCTCCACAGGGCATCCTCGCGCTGCCACCGCCCCCTCTCTACAACTGGCTCTTGGGTCATTCCGATGTATGCCGCTGACCGCAGCACCCACAGGGGGCCACTAGAGCGGTCGCCGCCCTAGTGTCGCCTGGGCACTGGTCACCCCTTCCCGCCCCCCCTCTTGGGGGCCACGGACTCCAGTCGGTGTCCCCCTCCTCTTCTTGCCCGGAAGTGATGCGAGGGGTGTCACTTCCGGGGCTTCTTTGTTCTGGGGGAGGCTATATAGCAGGAAATCCATCTGCTTGGCACCGTCGATGGGGAGGGGGCAGAGCGGGGCCATCGCTGAGCCATGGCTAGATGGTGGGTCTCAAGGGTGGTGCAGGGAGGTAAGGGGGCACCGGCTAACTTATCCTTCATCTCCCTCACAGTGCCGCTGAAGCCCGTCTGCCCGGCCAGACACTCCGTCTTTGCTCTCCTAGTTGTAAATTTGGAGGCACCCGCAGGTGAATTGATGGATAGTCAGGAATCCCCACCGCTTTTTTCGATGAGGTCCCAAGTTGAGGAGACCCAGACTGGCATCTCCGAAGATGCGTGGATCGCAGCTTTTCTAGAACTGGCCAAGACCAAGGCATTGGCTTGGGCCACCGAACATTTGAAAGCGAATAATCCCGAGGACTCAGAATCGCCATTGAGGCCACAGCCCCAGAACACCATCCAAATGAGGAGGCTGGCCCTTCCAGGTCTAAGAGGATCCGCAGGCCCACGGTCAGAGACTTCCCGGCTGAGCAGTTGCCACCGAAGAACCGGGCCTTGGCCCCCACCCGGGGCACCACCCCCTTATCTGCGCCACCAGCGCCGGCTCCTGGACCAGTAACCGCTCCGGCCAGCTGCCTGCCCTCTGTGGCTTACGCCACATTGGATGACCTGGGTAAGCTCTCAGAAACTCTGCGGAGCTTTATGTCCGAGGTTAGAGCGGGCCTAGCCTTGGCCAGCCCGTTCAGCATGGTTGGGACTGCTGCTACCCCCCCTGCTGTGGCACCAGCGGTCCCGGGTTTCACGCAAGTCTGGGGTGGGGGGGCAGCCTGCCTGGCTTACCGCCTGTCCAGGTGGGGGATCCAGTTCTGGCGAGCCCCTCGTCCATGGGAGGACAGTTTCAAGCGGGCGTGCCCCCCCTTGCCGACTGGCACCCCCTCCCTGGCCACGCCCATGGCAGCAACTGCACCCGCCACACCCACGGAGGTCTCCACGGTCACGAAACCAGCAGTATTACCCACCGTAGTTGTGCCAAAGCCCCTGGTTACCATGGCACCGTTGCTATCTGGCCGCTGCAGTTTGGGGTGGGAAGTGCCCCTGCAGCTTAAGAAGGTATTTGGAGAAGGGAGTTTATTGATATTTTCACCCTCCTCATGCATGGGGCCGAGGGGGTCGACACTAGAAAAATGGGTGGGAAAGATGACGAAAAGAAAGTGCTTTTTCAGTCCTGACCCAAAAAGAACATTGGCAGGTGGGGGCAAGCCTTCACCATCTTGGCGGCGGTGATCATGGAGAGATTTCCGGAACAAGGGCCGGGCCTTTTCCAATACACTAGCATTATCACTAATGAGGCGGAGACAAGTGGGAGTATGGGCTGGTACCGCTACGATTGCGATTTTAGGAAGAAAATGGCCATGTGCCCCGAACTAGAGTGGGACCAATTAGAGGTGAGGCTCTGGGTCATGCACATGGGGAAGCGCACAGTTGAGGGGACAGCAAAGCCTAGCACCTCCAATAGTGACAAGCCCAAGGACACGAAACAGGAAGCGAAGGGCCAGTCTAAAAAGTCCTTTCATGGGGGTCGTGGAGGGGGTTGGAAGCAGGGCAAGAGGTCAATGTTCAATGGAACCTGTAGGCTATTCAATACGAGATCCTGCTCTTGGGGGAAATCATGCAGGTTCACACACAACTGCAGCAAGTGTGGTGCCGCCCACCCTGCCTCCTCCTGCTCCAAGCGAGACAGCCCGGCCCAGCCCCCTGCCAGGCACGACCAGTAATCCTTGCCCTTCCCATGTCCCCAACCCGCTATCCCTTCCCCAGTTTTCTCCTGACAGCGATACAGATCGCCCTGGGGTCCCCGAGGGTGGATCCAAATTCCTCCCTCTGGCTAAGGGTCCTTCCCCCATCAGTATCGCCAACCTCCTGCCCCTGATCCATGGGTATCCCAACACCAAAGATGGATCGCTCCTCACGGAGGGCTTTGTGGAGGGTTTTAGGATTCCGTACCTAGGCCCCCTAGTGACCAGGGACGCGGAGAATCTCAAATCGGCTAGAGACCATCCCGAGATCGTGTTGGCTAAAATAAAAAAGGAGGCGGCCCTGGGGAGGGTGGCGGGCCCTTTCAACCTACCCCCCTCCCGCACTTTGTAATTTCACCACTGGGGGTTGTGCCCAAGAAAGAGCCGGGGTCCTTTCGGCTGATCCAGCACCTGTCGTACCCAGAGGGGAACTCTGTGAACTCGTGGTTGGAGGAAGGGAGGTGTTCTGTGTCCTACTGCTCCCTCGACCTTGTGGTGGATATGATCAGGAGGGCGGGGAAGGGAGCCTGGTTGGCTAAGTCAGACATTGAGTCGGCTTTCCGACTACTGCGGTCCACCCCGACAGCCAACACCTCTTGGGCTTCAAATGGCAGGGCAAAGTTTTCTATGACAGGTGCATGCCCATGGGCTGCTCAGTTTCTTGTGCATACTTCGAGGCGTTCAGCTCGTTCCTTCAATGGGTGCTAATGGGTAAGTTCAAGGTTGAGGGAGTGACACACTACCTTGATGACTTCTTGTTTATCGGGAGGGCTGACATGCAGGAGTGCATGAGAGCCTTGCAGTGCTTTCAAGACTTGGCTAAACACCTAGGGGTGCCATTAGCACCTGGCAAGACTGAGGGTCCGGCGCAAGTACTGACTTTCTTAGGCATCGAGTTGGACACGGTCAAGGGTGAGTCCAGACTCCCTGCTGATAAGGTACAGGCGCTGCGCCAGGACAATCAGGCATTGCTGGGGAAAGACAAGGCCACTCTGGGTGACATCCAATACCTTTTGGGCAAACTAAACTTTGCAGCTAGGGTCATCCCGGTGGGGAGGGTGTTTGCTCGTAGACTGGCCAGGGCAACATCTAAGGTCAAGAAGAAGCACCACTGGGTCCGCCTGGGGTCAGGTTTGAAGCATGACCTCGCCATGTGGGGGGACTGCCTCTCTCAGTTCAACGGGACGGTGATCTGGTGGGAACCCTGGGTGGACAGTCAGGAGCTATGCCTATTCACGGATGCCTCGGGCAGGGAGGGCTTTGGGGCCATCCTAGGCGAGGACTGGTGTGCTCAGGAGTGTCCCAATGCTTGGCGCAGGCGCAACATCACTGCGAACATCACTGTACTGGAGCTTTTTCCCATCGTTATTGCACTACACCTTTGGCCGGAGATCCTGTCAAACGGGAAGGTCCTATTCTGGTCTGATAACATGGCGGTAGTCCAGGCCATCAATGGGCAAACAGCCAGGTGCCAGTTGGTCCTCTGCCTGCTTAGGCAGCTCTCAAGGGGTGGGCGAGGGATGAGCCTAGGGCCCCGGACAATAGAGCCCCCATCGATTTCAACATCCTCATGGGCATGCTGGGTATACTGGACGGGGTCACCTACTCCAAGTATGAGGCTACCCTCTTCGCGGCTGCCTTTTGTTTGGCTTTCTTTGGCGCCTTCCGCATTAGTGAGCTGGTGGCTAGGTCCAAGACAGACAGTTCGGGGGACGCCTTAGGCATCCTAGATGTGTCCCTCTCTGATTCCTTGTCCATCCGCCTCCGGAGATCCAAGACTGACCAGGCGGGGCGGGGGTGGATGTGGTCCTCAAGCCCCTCGGGGACCCGCGATTTTGCCCGGTCCACTTGGTCAGGGAATACTTGGTGTGCTGCCCCCCTGCCCCCGGCTACTTACTGATGCACTTGGACCAGGGGCCCCTGACCAGGTATCAGATGGAAAAGATTATCAGGGCTCGTTTGTCCAGAGCAGGCTTGGCCCAGCCTGATAAGAGATACTCCAGCCACTCAATCAGGATCGGGGCGGCGACGGCTGCTTTCACAGCAGGTTTAGAGCCAGGGAGTGTGAAGAAGTTGGGGCGGTGGGAGTCGGACTGCTACAAACGTTATGTTCGCCCGTGATGTACCTTATCATTTATTGTTTGCAGTGTATTTGCAGTGTTGATTGTCAAGATTAAATGTCTAGAGAGTGAAACCTTGTCTCTTGTTTTACTAGGGCGACCGGTATAGGTGATCGGACATTCATATATTTCCAGGGTGGCTCAGTGGGCGGTGCACCGGAATTGGATGTAGCACTTCCCACAGACACATTTTGAGTGGATGGGTTTCCCGGGCATGAGATGGAGCTGGCTCAGGAACAAACTGGAACAGAGACTGGCGGTGCAAGGGGCAGCACTCAAACTTTTAGTGATTCACCTGGGTGGGAATGACCTCATCGCCATGGGTAGAAGGCTTCTCCTGCAGGCCATGAAAAGCGACTTAGGCGAGATTTGCAAGCGCGTAGGGCAGTGCGACGTTCTCTGGTCAGAGATAATCCCACGCAGAAACTGGCGAGGGGCCAAATCGGGCGAGGCGGTTGAGCATTCACGGAAGTGACTCAATGGGGCAATGCGCACGTTCGCTGACCAGAGGGGCCTGGGCTTCATCAGACACGAGATGTTCAAAGAGAACATGAAGGGTTACTTTGAGGATGATGTAGTTCTCTTATCACCAGTAGGCATGGACCCTTTCCTGTTAGACCTAAGCGAGGTACTAGAGATGAGAGGTTGCAGGTAGACTATAGCTGTGGTGGGGGCCCTGGCGGTGACAGGGGCCACCTCCAAAGCTGGAGCAGGCCGGTACCAAGGGTACCTCTGCGCGACACCAGAGGGGGTGCCAGAGCCAAATCCGTGGAGCCTCCTGGGAGGGTCCTGGAAGCCGTGTCGGCGCCCCGCTAGTCCATCGGGTGGTTGTGGGCCTGACCAACCGGGGGTTTGCTATGCGACGCTCCGCCCAGGGAAGAGGCATGAGTGAAAGTTACCAACGGTCACGTGAGTCTGTAAGAGAATCACTTGGACTGCAGCAAAGGCGAGGTTCGCCCCAGTGCTGCCCGGCTCATCTGGCGGGCAGGCGGCCCAGTTGGTTGCCTGCCCTTGGATCGTCCGTAAGATAACCCACCTATTACATAACGGTGTATGTAATAAACCTGCAGCAATTGTACCCAATCAAACAGTCTGTGTTGTGTGTTTATTATTGGGTAATATATATTGGTTGGAGGGGTGGACAGAGGGATGCCAATGACGATACTATGAGGACAGGGCCACCTGACTGGTTCTCTGGGGCTCGGTGAAGGCAGTCAACTGACGTACTTTTTCTCTCCCCTGCTAGCGGTGCTGCAGAGTCACCACAGCCCCCGCAGCCATCTGCTGCTTTCTGCCAAGCTTCCCTCAATCACTGCCATAAAGAGAATCACTCGAGAAACTACAAAGGATAATTTTTTTTAAATCATGAAGCCAGCCGTTCATTTACTTCTGAAGAGGAATATTTATGTCAGCATATTTTAATGCACATTGTTGTGCTTCTAGCAGGATCTGAGATGATATAATTAATAGCTGATTAGTTTATAAATGTTTGAGCGTTTCATACTTTAAAGACATGTAAACAATAAGTAACGTATCTGAGGGAAGGTTTTGGACACTGAAAGGGTTAAATATACTATTCCCACTCCAAAATAAAATAAGCGAGGGAAGGTGTTGGACATAAAGTGACGACATTTACTCTTCCTACTTCAATTTAACTTAACACAGGGAAAATGCCGGATACAAAAGAGGCAACATGGACCATTCCCACTGCAATACAACTTATCTGAAGGAAAGTTTTGGACACTTAGGGCCTAATTATGAGTTTGGGGGTGCGGCACCAGGTCCTCCCCACTGCTGCACCGCCAAACCCATGGTCAGGCCACCCATCAGAATATGAGTGTTTCTCATGTCTGGCTGGCTTTATTTACATGTTGTGCCCACCTACATGCATCCCCATGCACATGAGCAACAGGAGTCCTTGTAGGGCCCCCTTTGCTTCAGGACTGCCAGCCTTTTTATGGAGTAAAGACCTCCATGACACCGCTGGTGGTTCTGAAACTCGTAATATGCATAGCGGTGCTGCAACAGCACCACCAACATATTGCTGAGCTCCTGAACACAGCACCACCGTCACGGAACCACGGTTCCCTGGCAGTTGCGGCAGTGCGATAGCAGTCCAACCGCCAATGTGGTAATTGGGCAGTCAGGCCACTGTTGCGGCAGTGGCTGGACCACCACTGCCGCACTCCAGGGAACCCAAGAGGATGTTCCATGTGACCAGGCTGAAACCCTACCTCTGGAGAGACTGCACAATGAGTGTCATGGCTATGGCAGAGGAAGTAGAGGAAGACAGTGAGCCTCTTTCTGACTTTCTGCATAGTGATTTGAAGGATGGCACTGTGGAAGGGGTTCAGTTAGCCCCTGAATTAGGGGCTGAGCAGCAGAGGGAATTTAAATAAAGGGTTAAAATGGTTTGCCAACCTGTTCCCGCTGACGCAAGGGTTGACACCTGTCTCCATGCTTGACATTGACACGGGAATGGCAGTGAAGGTCAGGATTTGCAAAATGTCTGACCAGGTTAAGCTATGCATTAAGGCAGGAGTTGCCAAAATTTCGAACCGGGGCTCATTGAGAGATATTGTGGTCCATGGCCTTGTCATATGGTCCTAGTACCAAAACAGTGGGTCTGATGACTTGCGGGTAGCCATATTATTAAGAGGTTACTAGCAGGAAAACAGAACTGTGCAACTTTTGTGAAGGAGTGCTTTGCCATGGTGTGGGCCTTGTGTAAGTTCTGCCCCTATTTGTCTGGCACTAAGGGCCTGATTACGAGTTTCGGTGGTCCTGGAGCGGGTGACACGCCACTGCTCTGCTCCAGGAACACCGAAACTGACCGCCGCCCGCCTACCAGATTACAAGTTATTTTGTGGTGTGGCGGGTGGGGAGCATGGCATTCCAGTGGCTGTACTGTTTAAAGGCTCATTGTGAGCCATACACAGCAGCGCAGAGGGACCGCCAGTGCACGTTCCTTCACAGGTACGAATGCACCGTGTTCTGCATTGCTTCCTGTGCAGAAACAGAGGGGCACAACAGGTCCCCCCCTGCATGCACCCGTGAGCACCGGGGCAAGAGAGAGCCCCGTAGGACCCTCTTCATTGCCTCACAACCACCCTTTTCCCGGCGGTGCGACTGCCATAAAAAGGGTGGTGGAGAGGCAAGTCCAAATGTTCTCTGCTGTTGCCGCTCAGGAATCACCAGCATATTTTGGCCTCGAGTGGCTGCCAGACTGCCGCAGGATCCTTGATACATGGCAGTAGCAGAAGTTCACAGGCGGTATGACCACCACACTTATAATACTGTAGGCAGTCCAACCGTATGGTGGTGGTCAGACTGCCACCACAACTACAGCTGTCGTAATAAGCCCCATAAGTTTGTGGTGCAAACGGATCTTAAGCCACTGAACTGGTTTATGGCTATGAAGGGAGATAATCCCAAGTTGCTGAGATGGTCTTTTTCTTTGCAAGGACTTTCTCGATCAGATCATCAAACCTCTCAAGGTTAGGAGTTGGTTCAGGGTGTTCTGATTTAGGAGGGGTGTTAATTAGGATAGAAAGGTCCTCCACGTGATAATGGACTTTCATCCCTGCCCTGAGTTCCTCAATTGTACTGATGTCTGTGTCTCTAATGCTGATAATTGTTGTCAAAGGTGAACAGGGATCATGAGTCTGTACCATGACATAGGCCTGACTCACAGATTGGGTCTCGTTGGACTGGAAAGGGAGCCCTAACCTTTACCCTCATAGTGTTGAAAGGTTATTGTCTTTACCAGGAGTTAAGCAGTAGTGATCAATAGGAGTGAACAAGTCCTTGTTACCTGTGTCACTGTAGTGTGGCCAACAGGTTCACTTCATTAAAATTCAGCTGCTGTGTTTAACTGACCCTTGACCCACCATTGGTTTGGTGTGTGGTGTTGCACAGTGCATGTGTGGTATACATGTGCTGGATGTATGTGTGCCTGTGAATACTCAAATACAGGACTAATGCAGTACTGCGGGCTGTGGGCATGTTATATGCATGTGCTGGATGTATATGTGCCTGTGAGTTGTACAACACATGAAGGATGTAGTGCTGCATGTATGGGATGTAAATGTGCTGGGTGTATGTATGCCTCTGATTGGTACAATAGATGAAGAATGTAATGCAGTGCTTGTATGCTGTTTAGATAAGCTGGGTGTATGTGTGATTGTACATGGTACAGTGCATAGCTGACTCTGGGTTCCATTTTGTGAGACCCAGGGCTGCACAGTGAAACATGAGGCGGTAGAGAAATACCTCCTGACAGATTTGTTGTAAATTGGGTGGGATTGCACCGGAGAAGGGAGAGCCAGTCTCTGTGGTACACTTTGGGGATTCTTGTGTGCCCAGCAATTTTGAGGGGATTATAATAGCATAAGATAACTCTGGCTGTTAATGCAGTTCTGAGAGAGTTCTGTGCTTTGTCTAATCAACGTTTTGACTCATAAGGTAGCCATAGAGAGTTAATGGGCCATGCAGATCACAGATTTGTATTTTATGTAGATAAGCAGGTGAGCTACCGCTTTTGACACTGAGATCATTTTGTTAATTCAGTTAATAAATTGCTGTCCTTTTAATACATCACAGTGATCGATTTACCAGCATCGTTGAGCTGCATGCAAACTGTAAATCATGGGTTTAGATCCTTCTTGTTTTTTTCTCAATCTGTTATTCTAAGATTGCAAAGAATTACTTCTCTTGAAATTAATAAAGTCTTGTTTATAGAGACAATACCAATCACAGCATTACATTTTAAAGCCTGACTTTGTGCTTCTCCAGACCATTCACTGTTAACATATGGGGGCTAATTATGATATCGGGTCGACTTAAGTCTGCCCAATACCATCTCGGTCCTGGGACCAACCGACCTCTGGTTGGCGGTCCTGAAAACGCCTACTTAGGATGCGGCAGAACACTGTTCAGCTGCATTCCTACATTTCCCTATGAGAGCATGCATTACGGCCATAAACCAGCTGTAATGCATGCTCCCATAGGGAAATTAAATGTGCTGTTCATCCCTGCTCCCCGTGGCAGGCCCCTTAATGTGCCTACCACGGGGTGCAGGGATCAACAGGGAGCCCCATAGGTGCCCCCTCAGTCCCCAAATGGAGGCCGCAAGCACAAGGGGCCCTGCTGGGGGCCCCCGAACACGCTTTCTGACATGGTTTCCATGTCAGACAGGCTGGAATAGAAACCTTGCCGGAAACCGTGCATCGTAATCCCAAGAGCAGAAAGGCCCGTCCTTTGGTATTACGAGCCAGTTCAGACTGGCCGACGGGCTGCTTGAGCCCATTGGAATCCAGCTGGAATGACCTGCCGGTTTCAATTCCGACCTGCTGATACATAATCAGCTGGTCAGAATTGAAACCCACATGGGGGTCGGAATGCCTCCAACCTCCATCGTAAGCGGCCCCATGATGTCTATAAATATGGACAATGTGTGATTTCTTTTCCTATTAACCCCCATTGTCTTAAATAACATTTCCTGTACATTGATTTACACACTTGTATGATTTATTGTGTCGCTGTGTGTGATGGAAAATGGTCTGCCACCCTACACTGGGATGAGTAGCACTATGACCAAACTAAATAAAAATAAATGAATAGGTTCGTTTGAAAATACTTTTTGTGTGATTACTCATACACACATATAAATATGGCAAGCACATCTCTTAAATAGGGGGATTGAACAAAGTCAAACACCTGCCTCCAAGTCAGAATATCTCCAAAGTACTTGTGAAGTGATAATCTACGTACCTTTGCTTCTTTCTACTGCATTGGCATTTAAGTGTTAGGCTCTAGATGGCTCCTAGCCAGGATGATGCTTGAACAAATGAAGGGCTATTGGCCCTTTAAATTAGTCCTTTGTTTGTACCTGCCTGGAGGAGTAAATAAAAACGCAACCTCGCTGCCTGCAGGTTGCTGCATCAAATGGTATGAAGATAGCATACAAGTGCAACTGAATTGTGTCCTGGTGTCCACAAAATGACACCAGGATAAATTCAGCATATTATTACCTTGGTCAGATGGATTTGGAACAAGTTCTGGATATATGTATATGTATATGATAGACTGAGAGTTGAAGGGAATATCCGAGGATGTAGTGGTATTTTGTTGTTGTCTAACTTCTTTGAGAGTGAATTTATGGGTGAGGCTAGGGATGTAAGTTAGTTGTATGACAGAGGCACGCATGGCTAACACACGTGTGTGTCTGCTACACAGATCCAACAAGGAATGTGTCTAAACACTGCATTCCTTTACCACCCATGCCATTACCACGCATGCCTTTACCATGCAATTTCATGGTAAAGGCATGACTAGTAAAGGGATGTGTGGTAAAGATCACACCTCAACCCCCTGCCAACCCCCTGCCCTCAGTCCTTAAAACTACCCCGCCCCCCTGAGCCCTAAACACTACCCAGAACCCTGAGCTCTAAACAATAGCTCGACCCCGAATCCTAAACACTACCTGACCTCCACTGAGCCCTAAACACTACCCCGACCCCCTGAACCCTAACCACTACCCCAACCCGCCCTGAACCCTAAACGCTATCTAATGCCCTGAGCCCTAAACACTACCCTGATCTCCCCTGAGCCCTAAACACTACCCCAACCACCTTCGAGCCCTAAAACGACCCGACCCCCGAGCCCTAAACACTACCCTGACCCCCCCCCGATACCTAAAAGCTACAGAACCCTTAAACACTACCTCCACACCCAAAAGCCTGGCCCTAGCCCCACTTACCTCACCCAGCCCTCTCCCGATCCTTTCTGTTTCTGGGCCCGCCCATCCCAGCATCTAGACAACGCACTGCCTTAACCACACATGTGCGTGGTTAAGGCATATGCGTAGTTAAGGCATGTGTGGTGAAGCTTGCAGGGAAACTGCACACGTGGCTCTGCCACCGTTGTAACAGCTGTTCCCATGTAATTTTACTTGGTTATTTATGAGCATTAAGTGATGCAATTTTGGAGACCCGGATTGATATCTGGAGTGGGTTTTTTCATGTTACTAGTCTTTTACTAGTTCTCTGCACAGGTTTGAGGCAATTAGAGTTATCAATTTAGGAGTTTAGGGTTGTTCCAACTAATGCTAATCCACCATCAGGAGAAGTCAATAGAAGAGATAAAGGGATAGGCTGGAAATGGTGACCACTAATTGTACTGTGTTCTCAAATGTCACCCTCAAAGGTGATCCCTAGGCTTTTGATTTTAAAACCTAGGATAAAAAGCAGTCAGTGGGTGTGCAGTGGAGTTTCATTTTGAGTTTAGTAAATATATTTCTACTTAGGGACAAGCTTGTCAGAGGCATCTTAATGGCAACCATGCTTCTAAAGAGGGCAGGAATATTTCAAAGGCTTGGTAATGTACTTTTTTTGTAGAAACTGAGGGAAGCATGCCTTTAGTGTGAGTGTGATTAAGAATCTTCTTGATATGGAGGAAAAGAAGAAATGCAAATGACAGGGATGATATTTGGTGAACTCAGATGTGTCAGTGTGGGACTTATTTAGGAGGTTTCTGGTTATATGTGCTGTGAGTGGTTAGGAAGGAAGCAATCAAAAGGAGAAAAGCTATTTAAATTCTTAAAGGGTAATACCATTTTCTAATTTCTGCATGTTTAAAAGTGACCCAGCTTCCATTTGAACACGGCGTTGCCCTTTATTTGCTGTAATCCTGTAGAAAGACGTACCTTTTGATTGATTGCTCCCTATTACTTTGCAGTGTGTCATATAGTTAAAGAACTGCTTCCTCCTTCAGTCTCCTAGATCTAGGACAGAGGTTTCGATTCGAGTGTCCATACTGCATCTTCACTTATTATTACTTTGGGAATTGTTGGGATGGGTTGCGGGTATTACCTGCCAGTGAATTAACACAAAGTGTAAACTTTCTGGAACACACATTCAACTACATCTTGAATATAAATGTAATTTAAACATACCAAACAATGTATGTTGCATCTAGGTAACAAATGCAGCACTTCCAAGTGTGTCCCCTATCTATAATTGGTGCACACACTATACGGCACTAGTTAATAATGGTAATGCTGCCATGGATAGGAAATTAAAAAAAATCTTTAATCAGAATACACCCAAATTCATACTAATCAGTATGGATGCAGATTTGAGTGTCCATACTGCACCCTTACTTATATTACCTGCCTCCTGGGTATTGCTTTTAGACCAGGTGGATTTTGCCCTTTGAAACACGTTTGTATCTGAATACCAGGAAGGCTGTTTGTGGCATCTAGCTTAATACCTCATCCATTTCTCTTGTTATCTCACTGTGCAGCTAGGGCTCATTTAATCTTTTTAATTTCTATATGAGGAGATTGTGATTTCAAAGTAAACTGTAAGCATCTCATTGAATCCTTTCAAGACATCACCCAGCACAGGAGTGATATCTGATTCTCTGAAGAGGTGAACTTGTTATTGTAACAACAGTATCTTGAGCTTTTCCTAGCAACTGCAGGAAAAAGCAGAGCAGGCAATGCACCTTTCCAGGAGGGAGTCGTTTTCATTGATTGCATTTTATTAATCAGCCTGTGTGTGGAAGAGAAGTGATTCCTTGTTTTTGCCTTTATTATTTCTTGTGTTTTATGTTTTCCCACTGTGTGGTGGAAGAGTTGGAGGGATGGAAAAATCCCTCGCATGGTGACGGATGTGTACCCCTGCCCTTAGCGTCCCTGCTGCCATGGGCGATCACAGGTCGCGCAAGTGTGCCATGACATAGGCCTGTCTCATGGATTGCAGTCTTGTTGGTCTAGGATGGACACCCAAAGCCCTACCCGTATGGTGTTGATAGGTTACTGCCTTTACCAGGAGTTAAGTAGCACAGGTACAATGGTAATAGCATACCTAGTAGTGATCAATTGTAGTGAACAGTCCTTTTTACCTGTGTCACTGGAGTTAGGCCTCCAGACCCAGTCATTTGAAGTTCCAATATTGTGTGTTTAATTCACTCTTGGCATATACCAAGTCAATATGTAGCGCTGTGCAGTGTGTATGTGGTTAAATGCATGTGCTGGGTGTATGTGTGCTTGTGAACGGTACAATACATGGAAGACTGTAGGGTACTCTTTGGGAGACCTAGGACAGACTGGAGGAGCATGAGAAGGTAGAGGATTCCCACAGACAGTTGTGGATTGTTGCATTCATGAGAACTGGGTGGGGCAAACACTGGAGGAAGGAAAGTCAGGCTCTTCAGTGCACTTCGAAGGGTGCTCTTTGCTTCAGTGAGAGGTACTGGCAGGAGACCTGTGCACATCTTAGAGAGGAGATGGGGCAGATAACAGAATCATAAGGAGTAGAATAATCCTTTGCTGCACATATCACTGAGGCTGACATTCAGTTGTGAACATCTATTTACTCCCATAACCTTTGGAATGGGGCTATCAGATTTGGAGTTGCTCCTACTGTGACCGATTACTTTCTGGAGGAACGGTAGAAAAGAGGAGTGGACACTTCAAACAGAAGCAGCCTCAAGCACAAACTTCAAAGACTCAGACACATAGGGTCTGATTGCGTGTTTGGTGGACAGGGTTACTCCATCATAAACGTGATGGATATCCTGTCCGCCGTATCACAATTCAATTTTATCCTATGGAGCTTGTAATAGGGTGGGCGGGATATCGATCACGTTTGTGACGGAGTTTCCTATCAGCCAAAATCGTAATCAGGCCCTAAGTCACATTTGGTGTCTAGAATTGGACTATACGAAGGGGAGCCCAAGGCCCCCTAATTATTCAACTGCAAAGCAGCCAGTTCGTCTGTATGTTAAGAAGGAGAAGCTCTGCAAGGCATCTGCCTGTGACCAACTGGGAACTAAGGTCTGCCAGTCCCCCAGCTGGGTGAGCCGCCATACCACAGTGAAATCCAAGACCATCTGCCCTAAAAGCTTGATCACCATCCCTGCCTGCTTGCCAAGATCAGTGTGCCCTGTGAAGAATACGAGAGCACTTGGAGATAGGGAGGTCCTGGAGGGGAACCTTGCAAGAGGATCCCTATTTTGAGGTGTGAGGAGATGACTGCTGCTCCGATTGGGTCGTCGTCCATGTGCAAACTAAAGTTGCCCCCCCCCGGTATCCAGGCGGGAGCCTCTATGAAGTTAGCCTTGGCTGCAGCAATCGGTGACCCATATAGCAGAGGGGCCTAACAAGAAGATTGCATTACTGCTGTGACGATCGGGCCATAGCCCTTATGCGTAGTAAAGTCAGAGAAGCACGTCATGAAAATGTCAATACTGCTGAGATGATCGGGCTGGCACCCCTGTGCGGAGTAAAGTCAGTGCCCCCTATGCCAGAAGGGGCCACCATAAATATTAGATTACTGCTGTGCTGATAGGGCTGTCGTCCGTGCGGGGAGTAAAGTCAGGGCTAGCTTGAATCCAGTGGCAAAGTGAGCAAGGGAACTACATCTGGGCATACCCTGCCAACTTAGGACGAACAAACCAAACACAAGGAGATGATGGATGGAGCGCTGAAACTTTTCAGACGCTCACCCCTAGTCATAGATCGGGGTTGAATCCATCATCATTCTTTAGCTCACTTCGCCACTTCAGTTCAGACCCAGCTATATGCAAATCAGTCCTGCCACTGGATTCAAGCTAGCCTGGCTGATGAAGGGTGTTACCCAGAAACCGGTCCCAGGATGCTTGTTTCTGGTTCAGGGAAGACCTTGCTTGGCAGTTCGGGCTGGACTGTTCCCATGAGGCACAGGGCCAAGACTGATTTGCATATAGCTGGGTCCCAACTGAGGTGGCGAAGTGAGCTAAAGGATTATGATGGTTTCAACCCAGATCTGTGACTGGGGGTGAGTGTCTTAAAAGTTTCAGGGCTCTGTCCATCATCTCCTTGTGTTTGCTTTAGGCAATACCCTGCTCATTTACAGCCCTCTATATGCTTGCCATTTACTCCAAATTTTCCCCATTTTTGCGGACAGCCCCTGCTCGAGTATATTGTTTTCTCCGCTAAACTGCACCAGTGCAGGTCAGATTTCTAATCCGCTATTTTTTGTGGGGCCGCCACCCCCCAGCATCTTGCAACATTTCGTTTTGCCACCACTGCCGCAAGGGATAGACAGATTTTCATGTATCGAGGCCATGCCTCCTCTCCAGTGATTTGAGTAGGAACCATTTGGGCTCAATTGGGACTGGCTGACCCACTATCCTGGCCATAACCCTTTCAATGCCTTGCCGATATTACTTGTATGATTGGACATTCCCATAGTATGTGGTAAAAGGTCCCTTCTTGGCTGCATCCCCTCTGACAAAGGTTTGTCCCTGAGCGTCCTATTCGATGCAACATTGTTCTGGTATAGTATGTCCGGTGTAGTATTTCTATTTGTATCAGTCTGAACCTGGAACGAATTGCTACCTCCGTAGGGCTCTGTAGTGCCTCCACTCATTCATCATGATCTGGGTTTCCTAGATCGCCCTCCCATGAGGCTTTTAGAGGACCCAAATCATCTGGGGAATTAATCATATTTTTTTTTAATATTAACTATATCGCTTTGGAGGTTAACGGGTTTGTGAGTAGACGATCTTCCAAGGGGAAAGCCTCTAGTAGTGCTACACCTTCGATGATGTGAGTCCTGAGGGCATGGCCAAGTTGTAGAGATTTCAAACACTCACCCTTTCCCATTTCATACTCTGACTGTAACATGTCAAATTTAATGTAGACTTGATCTCGCCACACATCCAGAGTTTCTGTAATCCCAGTAGTTTCCACTTGCCAACGTTTTCCAATTTCCTAACCTGTGGAAGTCTAGCGTTGCTCCATAGTGGGGTCATTTGTGTGAGCCTTCCCCCCCAGCCTAGATATTTGTTAACCCTACTCCATACTGTTAATACTGTGTGGGTGGGGAGCTCCCTTGGCTGCCTCGCATCGTAGAGTAATGGAAGACACCCCTTCACGCCCATATCCACCCTGTCTATCCTCAATGCTGGATCTGTACGCTCTCCAAACATCCAGTTATTGACTGTGACCAGCTGCAAGGCCCAGTAATAGCTTTTAATGTCTGGAATGGCTAAACTGCCCTTGTAGACTCCATTCTGCAACTTGCGAAGCGCTATGTGCCCCAGAGCAGAGAGCATAGCTCAGCATCCAACCTCTGGAAGAAGGTATGATGTACTACATTGGGCGTATTTTGTAGAATGTGTAAGAGTCGGGGGAGTGTCATCATTTTGTATAGGGCTGCTCGGCCCATCATTGTGAGGGGAAGCAATCGCCACTGTTTCACATCCTTTATGAATCTGTCTAGTTGGGGCACTAGATTTAGGTTATGCAATTCTTGTGGGTCTCTTGTTACCACTATTCCCAAGTACTTGAAATTCTTAGTCTCTATGGGAACTTTACATCTGGAGGTCAGATTGGGGGTGCTCCCCTTGCAGTGGAAATAGGAGGGATTTGTCCCAGTTGATCTGGTAGCCTGAATAGTCTCAGAAGATGCGGAAAATCTAAAGTTTTCTGTCTACTGATTGCCGCGGTTTGAGCACATATAATAAAATGTCATCTGCGTATAAGTGGTATATGTACCACTGATCTGTGTGAATCAGTCCCTGTCTCTTCTCTGGAACTCCTTCTGATGCATGATAGGTACCATTGCACCAGGCAGCCACAAAACCTTCTACATTGCTGCAAGGTAATAATATTTTTAATAGTGTGATGTCACAGCAGTAACATGTGACACTTGTAAGTCACTTTATATGCATGAGCAAAGGTACAGGAACCTGTAGATTGTTATATGTATAACTGGAAGCTACCAAACAGTACAGAGTATTTCAGACGAGGACTTAAATAAATTGTGTCTTATGTTGTTTTTTTTTTCTTTTCTAGGGAGGACAAATACAGAACAGAAAATCGAAACGATGCCTGGAGCTGCAGGAGAACGGTGACAATGAGTTTGGATTTCAGCTGGTGCTTCAGAAATGCAGCGGTCAGCACTGGAGCATCACCAATGTCCTGAGAAGCCTCTCGTCTTAACAGTCTCCTGGAGGAACCACCGCAGAACTTGATCCCTTTGCTACCGTGTAGCAAACTTTGCAATGTCGCCTGCTGTATTTTTGTTTTCCTTTTTTATTTTGCGAGTGTGGACAGTCAAGTGTGTGGGCTAAAAAAATAGATATTTTTATTTCGAAAGATTTTCCTCCGGTTTTTAGAAAGATGATGAATGACGGGTGAAGGTAGAACATATTAAACTATTTTGCAAATGTAAATAGGGATAAGGGGTAATATTTATAATGCTGAATATAAACTTTTATTGATAATCCATCATTGTATTTGTCTTCATTTTAGTAGGTGAGGTTTTCTAATCAAAACAGTATTATAAGTACAAGGCAAGTGGCAATATTTTAGCTCTACTTGCATCTACTTGCATCCATTTATAATTAACTTTTTAATGAGCATCAGACAAACGTAGCTTGCTAATATTTCTCCAAATGTTAGACCATCTGGATCATTACGGCAAAAATTAGTCACACTGATTTTACCTCAACAGTACATTAATATCTTTGCTTTTATTTTAACATGTATGGCCCATAATAGATTATCATTTCCATATTGGTATTATCAGTAGCATCTCTAGTTCGTCTCTAGTTCGTGTCCCCTAAATACAATAGTGCGCACTAACTGCCCCCTTGCCCACGCTTCGGTCTTCGCACCATGAGACTCGCTGTCGCAGATGTTCTCGATAAACTCCTCTGCTTGACACTCTAGCGGTGTGCTATGTGGACTTTCAGTCATTGGGTTGGGTAGAACTAAGATATTGTACAAAGGGTTCCCAGAAATCCCTAGGTCAGGAGGCCTGAGGTAACTCTTCTGGCCTGATGTAACTCTTCTGCATATGTCTCCAGTGTCTCTTAGCAATATGTCATGTCTGTGATCCAGTCCTTAAATCTTGGTGGGCTTCCACTACCCCTGCGAAGAGCAATGCGGCGTTTGGCCATCAATAATGCCACAGCTAGAAACTTTCGTCTTCTAGCCAGCTTTATTTTGTGCACTCCCAACAGGCACTCCCAACAGGCATGCTAGTGGGTTGTGAGGTATCCTTTCTGCTAACATAAGCGTAAGTGTGCTAGTTACGTCGTGCCAGTATGGTTGGAGCTGTGGGCATGACCATGCCACATGCAGAAAGTCTGCTCCCGAAGCGCCACATCTGTGGCACTTGTCCTCTGTTCGCAGTCCGCACTTGTATAGCTTTGCCGGTGTGTAATATATTTGATGTATAAATTTAAACTGAATTATGCGCAGGTTGCAGTTTGGGGTGAGCACCATCAGCAACACACAGCTGTAATCCCAGTCCTCCATAGCGATAGGGCTTCCCACTGCCTCCTCTCACCTTTGAAGTGGCCTATTTCGGGGTTGACTCTGTTCACCTTGGGTTGCGGCATATAACCGTGTTACTAAGCGCTGATGTGTGGGTGCTGTCAGTAAGATTTGTCTCAAGAAAACTAAGGGGGTCTACCCAATTAACCCTTTGGCATCTGGGTAATTAGACAAGTAATAAAGTGTATAATGCCAAGGAATCGATACAAATACTATTCAAAACAGAGATAGTTTAGTTATCTCTTCTTAACCAAAGTATTCTGGTGAACGAATCTAAATTTTCAAATCCAAAGTCAAAAGGTAAGGCAGCACAATAATATATACACTGACAAATAAGTATCAAAAAACAATTGTCATTATTTATTTCTCATACTGTATATAAAGGAATTGTTTACATATATACACACACACATTTATATTCGACACCTTTTCTCTTGGCCCTACTAATCAAATAAGGATGCTTTAAACTATTTACACAACCTGCATTCCTTTAAAATGAAGATCACTCTCTTAAAGAGACTCAAAGGTTCATCCGTTTAACCATATATTTCTAGAGTACTCTTTGTATCTCTTTAAACATATTTGACTTCATATGGGTGTCTTCAGTTTGTATGTCGACGCGTTTCAGCCTTAATAATTTCAGGCCTCTTCAGGACTAGGGCAATTAAATGTGCAACTTCACAATTTCAACCTAAAAATTAAATACATCTTTTAAACTACATCCGAACAACATATTTGCCATTATCAAATATACAATATATACACACGTGGGAACAAAAGACTCCATGATTATACTAGAGTACTATGTTCGTATATTTATCTGAAGGGGCGTCCAAAGTAAATTCGTTAATGTTACACACCCAAAGTTGTGTATTTTTCGTAATGCAAATTATATTTTTTACCGTGCACCAAACCAAAACGTGAACAAAATTATAAGGAAACTGAATGAATAAAGAAAAATAAAGTGTGCCTCCACAAACTTCCACCATCATCCCTAATTTCCACTACCCCTGCGAAGAGCAATGCGGCGTTTGGCCATCAATAATGCCACAGCTAGAAACTTTCGTCTTCTAGCCAGCTTTATTATGTGCACTCCCAACAGGCACTCCCAACAGGCATGCTAGTGGGTTGTGAGGTATCCTTTCTGCTAACATAAGCGTAAGTGTGCTAGTTACGTCGTGCCAGTATGGTTGGAGCTGTGGGCATGACCATGCCACATGCAGAAAGTCTGCTCCCGAAGCGCCACATCTGTGGCACTTGTCCTCTGTTCGCAGTCCGCACTTGTATAGCTTTGCCGGTGTGTAATATATTTGATGTATAAATTTAAACTGAATTATGCGCAGGTTGCAGTTTGGGGTGAGCACCATCAGCAACACACAGCTGTAATCCCAGTCCTCCATAGCGATAGGGCTTCCCACTGCCTCCTCCCACCTTTGAAGTGGCCTATTTCGGGGTTGACTCTGTTCACCTTGGGTTGCGGTATATAACCGTGTTACTAAGCGCTGATGTGTGGGTGCTGTCAGTAAGATTTGTAGCGCGTTAAGCGGTGTCGGTTCGTCTGGAAATCAGAAGTATAGTTCCCTTACTGCCATAAGCAGTCGCAAGTATGCGAATACCTTTAATGGCGTGCGGTGTATGCTGAGGGATGGAGCATCCTGTGATAGAAATTGGCCATGTGAAAATATCGTGCCCATTGTGTTTATTCCCATTTCCCCCAGTAAAGATAACATATTCTTCTCTTGTGTTACTGTTATTTGTGGGTGATGAGAGATGGGCAGCGCCGGAGCATAGATCGGGAGTTTCTGTGCCCTCTTTGTCAACATGTGCCATGCCTGCAATGTGCAGTATACTGAATGTATTACCTCTTTTGTGGAGTTCCTCCTTGAGTCGGATAGGAAAGTAATCAGGGGGGTCGGCTTCACACTATCATGCCCTACTTCTATGTGCAGTATATGGTCATGTGGATGTAGCCAGTAATGAGCAGGCTGTGCCTGCGCGCAGTAAAAGTATAATTGGAGGTCTGTTGCTCCAAAGCCCCCTCGATGGTAGGGTCTGGTCAGAACTTTCAATCCCTCTCTTGCCTGCTTCCCCGCGCACGTCAGCCACAGCATGGCTGTTCGCAGTTGTGCAAAGACTGCTTGTGTGAGCCAGATCGGTATGTTCATAAATAAATACAGAATTTTTGGCAGTATAACCATCTTCTGTATAGCGATCCTAACAGCCAATGAGAGTGGTAGTTTGATCCATCAATCTATCTGGTTCTCCAGTTTCGCCAGTCCTCTACCATAGTTCCCTCTAAGTACCGGCTCTGGGTTACGGTGTATCCATATGCCGAAATATTTTACCGGTTCAGTCTGCCATTGTAATGGGTAATCCAGATTAGGCCGCGCTATAGCTAGCGTAAACTGTATTACCACAGACTTGTCCCAATTAACATTGAGACCTGAGTAGTGCTCAAACCTAATATATTCTCTTATGAGTGGATTTAAATTACGATCTGGATATCGTGCATAAAGAACCATGTCGTCAGCACATAGCGACCGGACAAAGCTGAAATTGTATGGCGGATTCTGCATGCTTTTGCCGTATTTTACATGCTAGTGGTTCTAGCTCTATTGTGAAAAGAAGCGGCAAAAGTGGGCAACCCTGTCTCATTCCCCGGCTTATCCCAATCAGGTCTGATATATAGCCGTTGGGCTCTTTGTATAGTAGTGCTATCCAGTGTAAAAATGGTTCAGGGAACCTCATCCTACGCAGCACCGTAAACATGAAAGGCCATTCTACTGAATCAAAAGCCTTCACGTCCAATAGGGAATTAATCGCTCCTCTTATCTCATCTTCAGTGATGTGATGGCAAAAATACTCGCGATGTTCATTCGACAGCCATGTCAAGGCAATATCCTCTAAATAGTGGCACATTTCAGGCGGGGAAGCAGTTGATTGCGCAGAGTAGAGGCGGTTGTAAAACTCTGAGAAGCAATCTAGAATTGAGGGGGTGTCATATGTGGGTTGGTCTAGCGTGGTCATGATCTGGGTTATGTAGGTTTACATGTGTGTGGATCGAATTCTGTGTGAGAGCGTCTGCCCCGGTCTGCTCCCCTCTCCGTACTTGCGTGCAGTATATTTACTCAAAATATATTTTATCTCATCATTTGTGAAGTCATGATAGGTGTCTACTTCCAGCCAGATATCTGCCAGTAACCTAGGGTCCTGTGTAGCTTCATATTCCACCTCCAATTGTCGTATCTCTCTTTCCACCTTTGCCAATTGCTGCTGAATGTCTTTTAGTATACCTGCATGTTTACCAATACAATGGCCCCTAATAGTCACCTTAAAGGCCTCCCACAGTGTCTTTGCACTACCCACAGATCCTGCATTGTGGTCAAAGTACTCTACTATTGCCTGGCGCAGTTCAGAGCAAAACACCTGGTCCCTAAGTGCACCCTGTTGTATACGCCAAGTAAACTGTCGTGGAATGTGTGTGGGGATGGCAAATGCCAGTCGGACAGGTGCATGATCTGACAGTGTCTTGCGCATGTGTTCTACAGAAGTCGTCCATGTACAAATATCCTGTGTGGCCAGCCAATAGCCTATTCTAGAGCACGTGTTATTAGCAGTTGATGTGCATGTGCCCTCTTTCCGACCTGGGTGTCTCAGTCGCCATACATCCAACAGGGCACACTCATCCATACCGTCTCTTAGTGCCCTTGCCGCTTGCTTCCCATATCTTTCATTTCCGGTTGACCTATCCAAAGCTGGATCTATGCAGGTGTTAAAATCCCCACCCCAGAGGACAGCTGCTGGGGGTAGAGTGCACAGTTTTGCCAGTATCTGCACAAAGAAGGTTGGGTCATCAGTATTAGGACCATATGTTGTGATAATAATTAAGGCGGTGCCAACGAAGTTGCAGTGAACTGTCACATACTGCCCTTGGTCATCTTTAATGGAACTAATGAGAGTGAAGAGAGTGCCACGCCTAATAAGAAGCATTACTCCTCTGGCGTAGGTAGAGTATGATCATGCCATACGATAGGATGCCCACCTCGTGCCAATTCTGCCCTCGGTGAGGTCCGTGAGATGTGTGTTTTTGGAGACAGGCAACATCTACTTTGTGGCGGTCTAGGTATGCGAGGACCTTACGTATTTTCTGTGAATTACGTAGGCCTCGTACATTCCATGTCATAAATGTCAGGGATCGTGTGTGTCTGCCTCTGTTGTCTGTACCCAGGGTCACGTTTATGATGAAATTGCCAGTAACTTGTGTGTGCGTCTATGCCATGGCACGCACACACGCCATTTTGGGAAAGGGACAGTCTAGTTCACGGGTACTCATAGTACGGCCCGCGGGCCGTCGGCGGCCCGGCAAGCCTTCCTTGGCGGCCCGCGGACCTTCCACACATAGTGCCTGTGCCCTGTGCTTGTCAGGGAACACCGCCGGTTGCAGCAGCACGGAGCTGTGAGGCCGGGCGATTCTTTTAAAGGCCATTTACTTGTTAATGAGGCTTTGTTGTATTTCACCTCTTCTTAGCGCCCCTGCATCTCCCCTCTGATTGAGTGGAGATGCAGGGGCGCTAAGAAGAGGTGAAATACAACAAAGTCTCATTAACAAGTGAATGGTCTTTAAAAGACCTGTGAAGTACTTGGGTGCGGCCGTGTGCGTTCCCTGGAAGCCGTCTCAGCGCGGGGTGAGGTGACAGAGGACAGCAGGGTGAGGTGATGGAGGGCAGCAGGGAGTGAGAGCAGGGGGTGAGGTGACAGCGGGAGGAAGACAGAGTGCGACAGAGGGAGGAAGAGGGAGGGAGAGAGAGGGAGAGGAGGAAGACAGGGAGAGGAGGAAGACAGGGAGAGGGGGGAAGACAGGGAGAGAGAGAGGGAGACAGAGGGAGAGGGAGGGTGGGAGAGGGAGGGAGACGGAGGGAGAACAGAAGAGGGAGGGAGGGAGACAGAGTGAGGGAGACAGAGGGAAAGAGAGAGCAATAGAGAGAGGGAGGGAGACGGAGAGAGGGAGGGAGAGGGAGAGAGAGAGAGAGGGAGGGAGGGGGACAGAAAGAAAGGGAGACAAACAGTGAGTGAGACAGAGGGAGAGAGAGGGAGGGAGACGGAGAGGAAGGGAGGGAGAGAGGGAGACAGAGAGACAGAGAGAGGGAGGGAGAGAGAGGCAGGGAGACAGAGGGAGGAAGGGAGGACAAAGGGAGGGAGGGAGGGAGACAGAGGGAGGGAGGCAGACAGAGGGAGGGAGGGAGACAGAGGGAGGGAGACGGAGACAGAGGGAGGGAGACGGAGACAGAGGGAGGGATAGGGAGGGAGGGAGACAGAGGGAGAGAGGGAGAGGGAGGGAGACAGAGAGAGAGAGAGAGGGAGGGGACAGAGTGAAAGGGAGACAAACAGTGAGTGAGACAGAGGGAGCGAGAGGGAGACAAACAGTGAGTGAGACAAAGGGAGCGAGAGGGAGACAAACAGGGAGGGAGACAAAGGGAGCGAGAGGGAGACAAACAGGGAGGGAGACAGAGAGAAAGGGAGACAAACAGAGTGATGGATGGAGAGAGAGACAGAGAGAAAGGGAGACAAACAGAGTGATGGACGGAGAGAGAGACAGAGAGAAACGGAGACAAACAGAGTGATGGACGGAGAGAGAGACAGAGAAAGCGAGACAAACAGAGTGATGGACGGAGAGAGAGACAGAGAGAAAGCGAGACAAACAGAGTGATGGACGGAGAGATAGATAGATAGAGAGGGCGGGAGACAGAGTAAGAGATAGATAATAGATAGATAGATAGATAGATAGATAGATAGATAGATAGATAGATAGATAGATAGATAGATAGGGCGGGAGACAGAGTGAGAGATAGATAGATAGATAGATAGATAGATAGATAGATAGATAGATAGATAGATAGATAGATAGATAGATAGATAGATAGATAGAGCGGGAGACAGAGTGAGAGATAGATAGATAGATAGATAGATAGATAGATAGATAGATAGATAGATAGATAGATAGAGTGGGAGACAGAGTGAGAGATAGATAGATAGATAGATAGATAGATAGATAGATAGATAGATAGATAGATAGATAGATAGATAGATAGATAGATAGATAGATAGATAGATAGATAGATAGATAGACAGCCCAGTGCTGTGTCTTCTGCTCGCAACCTAGGCGTGCAATTTGATGCTACCTTATCATTTGACGATCATGTTAGGATCACGGCTGGCTGCTGCTTTGGCCTTATCAAATCTTTAAAGAAATTTTTTGACTTCCTCCCCATTGCCTCCAGGAAATCGGTCGTGGTTGCACTAATACTCTCCCGACTCGACTATTGCAATGGGTTGATGGCAGGGGTAAAAAAGTCCACTTTGAAGAAGTTGCAAAGTGTACAGCACGCGGCGGCACGGTTAGTGTTAAAACTCCCTAGGAAATCTTCAGCCTCAACTGCATTAAATTCTCTGCACTGGTTGCCACTGCATAAGAGAATTCTTTTCAAACTCTTGCTCACAGCTTTTAAATCTTTGAAAAATATAGGTCCCAAATACCTTGTTAAACGTTTTATTCGCTATGATCCTGTACGTTGTCTGCGATCCTCAGGGGCTAATCTTGCTAAGATCCCGAGGCATAAATACAAAACTAGGGGCGGAAAAACGTTCACAGTCCTAGCAGCAAGAGCTTGGAATAATCTACCTGTAAATCTTAGACTGATCGAGTCTGAATGCCCCTTTAGGAAACAACTGAAGACCTGGGTCTATCAGCAATCAGATACCTATGTGCTAGCAGCCATCTAGATCTTTTCACCGCTTATCCCCTATACGCATGCTCAGCGCCAAGATGCTCCTTCCAGAGCGAATGTTGCGCTTTATAAATATCCAAATAACAATAACAATAACAATATAGATAGATAGATAGATAGATAGATAGATAGATAGATAGATAGATAGATAGATAGATAGAGCGATAGATAGATAGATAGATAGATAGATAGATAGATAGATAGATAGATAGATAGATAGATATGTGTGCATACCGGGTCTGGAGGCTCAGTGGATGAAGGCGTCCGCTGCAGTGGCCTGTGTTCAACCTCATGGTCATAGATTTTTTTTGCTCTAGCCCCGCCCCCTCCCCCACTGGCCCCGCCACCACCGGTGCGGCCCTCAGCCAGAAACCACACTGTAAATTTGGCCCCCGAGAGAAAGTTTGTGAGTACCCATGGTCTAGTTTATCCGTTCCCTACCCAAGCCGGGTACTATAAAGGGAGGCTATGACGCTCACGCGCAGATGAATTTAGTAACAGAACGGCTTCAGTTTAAGGCGAATTTTACTGCTGCTACTCACTAGTTAGAAAGAATTATAAGGGAATTTTAATTTCTGTCTGGGGCTGAATTTTTAAATATTTAATAATTTTTAACCGGGTCACTTTAGATTCTGCTTTGTATATGCTGCACATAGTGGGATTTTCTAGCTCACCATGTGAATAGCGCTTTCATCTTGAGACCCCCCCCCGGTCCACCGTAGTCATTAGCGGGCTGTTTGAGTGGAGGGTGGTTTCGGGGTAATCAAAAGCAACCTACTTCCAGTTTGGGCCACACGCAACCGCCATTTTGGGAAAGGGACGGTCTAGTTTATCCGTTCCCTACCCAAGCCGGGTACTATAAAGGGAGGCTATGGCGCTCGCGAGCAGATTACTTTAGTAAAAGAACGGCTTCAGTTTAAGGAGAATTTTATTGCTGCTACTCACTAGTTAGAAAGAATTATAAGGGAATTTTAATTTCTGTCTTGGGGCTGAATCTTTTAATACTTAATAATTTTTAACCGGGTCACTTTATGTTCTGTTTTGTATATGCTGCACATAGTGTGATTTTCTAGCTCACCGTGTGAATAGCGCTTTCATCTTGAGACCCCCCCGGTCCACCACAGTCATTAGCGGGCTGTTTGAGTGGAGGGTGGACTCGGAGTAATCAAAAGCAACCTACTTCTGGTTTGGGCCACACTCAACAGCCATTTTGGGAAAGGGACGGTCTAGTTTATCTGTTCCCTACCCAAGCCGGGCACTACAAAAAGAGCCAATGGCACGTGCGCACAGTGGACGCGCGCAGTGGATGCGCCTTTGGCGCACCAAATGCACGCCCGTCTGCGCCCATCCGCGCCTTGCTGGGACCCGGGGCCATGATCCCTGCTTCATCTAATAGAGATATTATAACTTACTCTTCTAAACAGATGTTGGAGTACCACATCAATTCACAGTTAGATTGTACAAGCCACTGATTCCTGCCTGGGATGCAACTTTACAGCGCACATAGGATTATGTAGGGCACTTAATGTTTTAACACCTAATATTCCTACCAAACAGCAAGTAAATTTGCACGTCAAAGGTGGGACGACACTTACTAAGGAATTTTCTTTCTTCAACATCAATTGTCGCTCACTTCCAAAGCACCAGGCTGATGTTTTTGATTTTTTAAGTGACAAACAGCCTGACGCTATTTTACTTACAGAGACATGGCTCAATACCAGCTCTGGCCTGGATGTAGTCGTAGCTCAGCCACCTAATTATGCTATTGTTAGGAAAGATAGGAAGGACAAAATAGGTGGAGGGATCGCCATAATCTATAAAAAATTATATTCTGTAAATTTGATGGGTTATTGATCTCTGGCTGCCAAGATGCAGTGTTTAAATTGACCTTAACCCCACATTTCACTTTTTCAGGGATTCTGGTTTATCGCCCCCCTAGGCCATCTGGCCCATGGGCCACAACCTTCCCGGATCTAGTTACACCCTTTCCTCTTAACTCGGCGAATTTATCTATTCTGGGGGATCTTAATCTCCATTTGGAGGATCCTGCATGTACTATTAGTAATACTTTCATCTCAGACTTGGCATCAATAAATATTTTGCTCTGTAATTCTGGCCCCACTCATAAAGCTGGTCACTTGCTGGATACTATTTTTTCTAATTTATCCAACATTGATTGTTTCACAGCTATTCCACTGTGTTGGTCCGACCATTTTTTGGTTGGTGACTTGTGGCGCACAAAAACTAGAAACTGGAAAAAGTTGGACATTGCTATTTTTAATACATTTCTATCCATCAATGCCCCTATTTGCAAAAATATTTTACTTTTGATCTAATGGCATTTCAAAATTGGATTCAGAAAGCCACGGACATCTGCCTTCCTCCCTCTATTAAGAAGGTAAACAGTCACCGTCCCCCTGCCCCTTGGTTTTCAGACAGGCTAAAAGTTGAGAAAACTAAATGCAAGAATATAGAAAGACGGTGGAGGCGGGCCTATGCGCCTGATGCCAAACATGCCTATTTACATGCCAAAAGGGAGTATCATTCTCTTTGTAGGGCATCCCGTGCAAACTATGTCTCCTCAACTATAACTGATGCAAAGAATTGCTCTAAAACATTATTTAAGATGGTTAAAGAATTATCAGGCTCTTCAACCCAGCCCATCCCCCCCAGTCTGAATGAAGTGCAACGCGAGGACCTTGCTCAATTTTTTACAAACAAAGTGGAAGTAGTCTATATTCCACTTTGGATGGTAATAAGCTATCATATTCTGCCCCACTACTATCCACTCACTTCCAGCCAGTCTCTCCGACCGATTGTAGAGACGCTCATATTACGGACTCCACTAATAAGTTGGAACATTGGCCACTACTAGACATTGATACCCTCAAACAGCATCTAGGTAGTATTAAATCTGGTTCCCCACATGACCTCCTTCCTATTACAGTACTGCAGCAGCTAGAATTGCCGGCACTTACAACTATCATGGAACTTTTAAATGCCTCCTTAATGGAGTCCATCGTTCCCCCTAAATGGAAGCATGCAATGGTTGTCCCACTGCTGACAAAGGCCAACTCTGACCCTACTCTAAAATCAAATTATCGGCCAATTTTTCTTCTCCCTGTGTTCTCTAAGATTTGGGAGAGGCATATTAATGGTCTACTGTTCCAGTTTATTGAAACTCATAAGTTTCTTCATCCGTCACAATCTGGTTTTAGAACCGGCTATTCCACCGAAACCGCTCTTCTTGGCGTTACAGAAATTCTACGCCAGCGTTTGGATGCAGGCGATACAGTAGCTCTTGTCTTACTGGATTCAAGTGCGGCCTTTGACACGGCGTCTCACGCCATGCTGTTAAAGGCCTTACAATCTATAGGGGTCATTGGTCCTGCACTTAGCTGGCTAACTTCCTTTCTCACCAATGAACATTCCAGGTCTTCTCTTCCGTAGCCAACTCTAAGATCCATTCTTCTCCTTATGGAGTTCTGCAGGGGTCTATCCTTAGTCCTTTGTTATTTAATATTTATGTTAGACCCCTTGCAGCGATCGCTGAAGAGGCTGAGCTGTCGTTATTTACATATAACGATGGCACCCAGATCATTTTCTCTCTTTCTGAGGGAAAGGCTTCAGAGCAATCTGCTCTTCGGACTGGGCATAGCAAAGTTGCATCATGGATGCACGCCAACTTTCTCAAGCTTAATGGTGGAAAAACAGAGGTCCTGATTCTGGGGAAAAATAAAGATCTCTGGGGTCCGCAACATTGGCCTACAGAAATGGGTGCACTGCCGTAACCCTCCTATCATGTTTGCAACCTCGGCTTTATTATTGACGATTTACTATCTATGCGTCAACAAGCCATGAAGGTGGCTGCAACATGTTTCACTATTTTGAAATGGCTGAAGAAAATAGTCTGGATGCTACCTAGCCCTACCCAGAGAACCGTAGTCCAGGCTCTTGTTACTTCTAGACTGGACTACGGTAACATCCCCTACCTTGGAGCTAATAAAGATGTGACACTCAAGCTACAGCGGGTACACAACTCCGCTGCCAGAATGCTCTGCTGTGTTCCCAGAGCAGCCTCTATTTCTGGCTCCCTGAGAGACCTCCACTGGCTCTGGGTTGAAAACCGGATCAAGTTTAAAGCTCTGAGCTATATGTTTAGATTTAAGCTTGGCACGGCTCCCCTTTATTTGCTAAATTTAGCTCACCCATATCTGCCTTCATGCACTCTTCAGTCTACTACCCAGGCTAAATTCCAGGTGCCCAGGATTAGATTATCCCGTATGGGCGGCCACTCCTTCACCTACTTGGGCCCTGTTTTGTGGAATGCCCTTCCTCTGTCTCTCCGCACCCAAACTAACTATATACTTTTCCGTAAGTCACTTAAAACCTGGCTTTTCGATCAGTAAGTCATTTTCTCTTTTCTTCTGCTGTTCTGACGGGTGCCAGGAAACCCTTTTTGGGTAGCTGCTGCGCCTATATATACATTTTAAATAATACAAATAATAATATCTGCTATTCTAATGCCGACCAGGCTTTTCAAGATAACACCCTGTCCCCCCTCCCACTTCGCCAGTCCCGTTACAGAGAAGACAAACCCAGTAAATTTGTAACTTGCCCAACTCTCCCCCTCCCATTCCCCAAACAAAAAATTAACTAGATGTGGCGTACACAAGGTGGCTGGAGCTGCCATTCCGATTCCCTGTGAAAGAAATCACATGGGTGGTCGCTATGGGAGCACATAGTTCGATGCGCACCTCAGCTTGCAGGTCAGCAGCCTTATAGCGAGATTGTCTGTGCACACGCATGAACACCTTATCCTCTTGACATAATATGCATGTGCATATAGAGAACGTTCAAGCAATGCTACAGTAGCTAGTTCACTAAGCCCTCGAGTTTCACCTATCTGTGTCCTGCGGGTGGGACATCAGGTACTGTCCCACTCGAGTTCGTAAGCGTTGGTGCGCAGTCATTGGATAGTATTGTTGTTGCAAAAGATGTAGCCCTCTCCGTGTCGCACCAGATAGTCAATTGCACAGTTTAGTCCCTAAGACCCAGTCCTGGTGTCGTCCTGTGGCAGACTGGGTAACACTCGCTGTATCTTCAAGTTGCAGTTCCGTCGCTAACAGATGGTCTGTGAATGGTGACCCTATATT
Source organism: Triturus cristatus (assembly GCF_964204655.1). Taxonomy (NCBI): domain Eukaryota; kingdom Metazoa; phylum Chordata; class Amphibia; order Caudata; family Salamandridae; genus Triturus; species Triturus cristatus. Next base: position 504,492,681 of record NC_140584.1, on the reverse strand, counting down.
CTATGTCAGATGTAGAGGTCTGTTCTTCCGGCCCACCTCTTAGTGATCTCCTGCGTGTGCCTTGGGACCCCTTCTGCTGTAGGAACTTGAGCACTTCCTTTGGATCATTATAGATTGTGTTCTTCCCGCTGTTTGTTACCCGCAATCTGGCCGGGTAGAGCATTGCATATGGGATATTTTGGTCCTGAAGTTTCTTTTTGACAGGCACAAACTTCTTTCTTGCCAGCTGGATAAGTGGTGTAAAATTGGGGTAGATAGGTATGTCCATCCCCTCGTGTGTCAAGCTGCCCAGGTCCCGTGCCCTACGAAGTGCCGCATCACGATCTCTATAATTTAATAGTTTAGCTATTATCGGCCGTGGTCTGGCACCCGGTGGCGGAGGTGGAGCTAGTGATCTATGTGCCCGCTCTATGATAAAGACATCGAAATAGGTCTCCTTCCCCAGGAGAGAGATGAGCAGCTGTTTGACATATCGTTCCATGGGCCCCGTGTTGGTTGTCTCCGCTATTCCCATGAGGCATATGTTATTTCAACGAGAGCGCCCCTTGATGTCTTCAGCCTTCGCCATTAACGTAGTTAAGCTTTTGTCCATCTGCCCTTGCCTTACTTCCATTTGTTGGTGGGCATCTTCTGCTTCAGAGATCCGGTGCTCCGCCATGTTAATTCGTTCCGTGTGCTTATCCAGGCACTTGGAAATGCGGTTCACTCTGTAGGTTATAGAGTCTATTTTGCCATCGATGCTTGAGAGTGCAGTTTGTATGGACGAGAACATAGCCTGCAGATCGCTGGTAGTGACACCACTCGCGACCCCCTCTGCCTGTTGCGAAGACTGTTGGTCATCCGAGCCAGTCTCAACCAATTTCTTCGACTGGTCAAAGTGGAGTTTGGGCTGATTCCTGTTAGGATTGCCCATGGTTCGGCCGCAAGATCAACCCAGCACGTCCTCCCAGCGCGCTCTGCTTTGTGCATGTACTGCGCAGTTTTAGAAAGTCTTGGCGTATTCCTTCGCCCGTAACGTTAAAAGCCAGCTATTCTCAGTCAGGCAGTGTGGGAAGTGACTTGGACAGCAAAGGTTAGACAGGGGGCCCGCGGTTCTTACCGTCGTCATGCGCACCGTGGGTGCCCCGCTGTGGGTACGCCGAGCTGCTCGTTAATAGCGTCAGAATTGCTCCATTGATTTGTCACATGTAAACACCGTGTGTGGCAGTCTCTCAGGGTCTTACCGCCATACAAATCTCCGTGGGTCCGCGTCAAATTATCTTGCTGACTGCCGTAGCCATCGGCCTCTCCAGCCAGCCGGCAGAACAACTGTACTCACTGTGGCGCAGAGCAGAGTTGGGCAGAAATGGGGTGCTCAGGGGTGCAGCAGTGTCTTCCGGAGGTCGAGTCCACAGCCCTACGGTAGCTCGCCGCCTCGTCAGTGGTGGAGATCCCGGACGTTTTCTTCGCCCTGCAGGTAAGCTATGGGGCACGGCCCTGCTGTTTTTCCAGGCATCCCGGTTCCGTAAATGCAGTTTCCTCCCTGCTGGCGATTACACGCTGGCGTGTCGCTGCACACCAAGCCCTCCGTGTCTTGCAGTTGTCGTGCCGCCAGCCTTGAGCACACCCGGCACCGACCAATTCCACGGCCGGTAGCCACCATGCAGTTACTCCCTCACCTCTCAGGGAGCAGGAGCTCCGATGTGGAGTGCTCTGTGCAAAGTGCTCTCCGGGCAGCCTCAGTTGCAGTCCTCCCTCTTCCGAAGGTGGCTGGTCTCCAATGCTGTTCTTTTCCCGGGAGACACAACTCACCAGCTCAGCAGGGCAGCCGCCACGACTGCCTGTGATCTGCGTCTCGGCTATCCACCCCGCAAGCCCGCTGCTTCACGTTTCGGCCTCTCGGCATAGGCCCCAGCTCCGCAGTTCCATCAGATCACGCCAGCAGCAGTTCTGAGCCGACTAGAGCAGCGATAAAGGGGTCCACAGATAGCCACGATCTTGCGGTACGTTTATGTCAAAGATGTAGTGCCCTACATGTTCGAGGATTGCAGGATAGTTTTAGGATATGGCTGCGACCGAAAGACCTCGCTCAAGAAGCGGCCATCTTCTGCCGTGGCTAGCTCCGCCCCCTACATTAATATCTTTAAAGTTAACATAGTCAGGGCTCTAAACTAAAGCGGTTTTTCAAGTTTAACAGGGGGTCTGTACCACCATGATTATCCAGGATTTGCCCTTCTATATGAGGAATTGTGGGGTATATTCAGAACCTTAGGGAGTGCAAAAAATGATGCAATATTCCAATATTGCATAACGTTTTAAATGTTCTAAGCAATTTCTTAATTCCAGAATTTCCTCACAATCCCTTCTGTAACATTGTTGGGGATCCTCGACTGCTGCACTCAAATAGGAAATTCAGCTTAGTAAAATACAGACCTTCCATGAAAAAAGAAGAAAACCATAACTTACTGTGTCTCCCCCAGTGCAGACACCCTTAGAGCATGCACTGATCTATATTACCACGACTTACTAGGCTTTTGGCAGTAGTTCTCTTAACCACCCTCGGAAGAGTGGCCAGTCACACAATGCAATCTTCCAAGGATAGGATGGTTTCCTACCCAAAGAAGATGACTTGGTACACAAATTGCCATAAAATCTAGACCCTAGCTCCGTGGGCTCCTCATACCCCACCCTTTAGGAGTTGTTTCCATCAGCACAATGTCAGATAATGCCAGAGACATTTGATGAGATCATTGATCTCATAGAGAAAGATGACTGCTCGCCAACCCAACAGAAAGATCATTAAGGATGTGCCTCTGCTCTTCAACATGGTAAATAAATATACAAACTAGAGAGTGGAGGTTAATACACCCCAGGTTATGCTGACTGCTAAGCAGTGCAGGTGTATATTCATAGTTCATACTTTCCTGATTGTAGTGTCCCATAAGTAGTGGCAGCTCAGGCAAGAGACTGCAACAACAAGACACATTTTACCTGGGTCTGGAGAGGCACATGCCTGCCAATTAATATTTGAAGTAACTCATGATGAAGTGACTCCATCCTGATTCAAAACCCAAATGTATTTTGTCGGAGGAAAGTAATTTCTTTAGGTGTATTGTGACCATCCCCTAATCAGACTGATGAATAAAAACACAGACAGTAGCCACTAGCGTCTAGTACTGTAAAAGATTAATTATGCAGCCTTTAGCTGATGAGGAGAGCAAATAGATGCTAATATTGAAGAAGGAAACTCCTTATTACAAGTGCACATTTTTAAAAGGAACCAACCTTTTACCCACGCTAGGTGACATGCAACATAATTGGACTGCTCCTTATCCTGGACACAAGTCTATGATGGACTTTACTCAGACTCTTAAGACCTGCCCAGATGAGCTAAGCTTGTTTAACATCCATGTTACTATGAGTGGACATAAAGGGCCATAGATTAAAACTGCTATAGTGAGTTAAACAGCTTTAATATTGTTCACACTAACGTCAAGTTTAAAAAATGTGATAGGTTGTTGGAAACCTTACCATTATTCCCAGTTAGTCTAGCTGCACACTATTGTAAATAAAGCCGAACTTGGACTTCCATTCATGATGTGGTGCAGCCCACTGGTTAAACATTCCAACTGGTGTGGGTGAGGTCCTTTTATTAGTAAACATTGTTTCTTATACCAGGACTTAACAATCCAGTGAATGAGCATATAGGTATATTTCAAAGTGAATAATATAGGATCCTTTGATCTTTAATTGATGCTATTTTTATAGATGATTGTTCTGTTCTATTTTTGACTCAGTGATTCAGCTTTTCCCCAACTTTACTTCTGCTACTGTGAGGAACCATGGCGTATTGCTGTGTCCTCCCACTTATGCCCCCATTTTTGATGACTAAATGCTGGTTTTCTGACTCTGATTGTACCCTGGACTCTGCTAACCAGACCCAGGGCTGTGCTGTGATGAAAAGTACATGGTAATTATGTATAAATACAATTGCTAATGACAACCTACCTGTACGTCCATAGTATATGGTAGGCATGCAGGTTTAGAGGTAAAGTAGATTTAATGCACTTAAGTGTGCACGGCTGTGTTGCCTGCTGACATTTTAAAGGCAACCCTGCTTTTAAAATAAAATTATATGCAAATTTGACTTTGTAATTAAAGATACTTCCAAAGTCTTAAACTACTTTATGTTTACATATGTCAGCCCTGAGATCTCACCTGGGTGCCACAGTGGTACAGTGCTATGTAACTAAAAGCAAGGATATTATAACAGATGTTTTTTAAGCTCTGTAGAAGGAAAAACTGCCAATTTTGTTTTTTCCTTTTATATTGCATTAGCTCCTTAGGCTAACATGGGAAGGCTTTATTAAACTTTAATGAAGTCTAACTATTGACAGGAGTGAGCTAAAAATATACTTCAAAGTATCTAAATAACAGTTAGAATAAATCCAACAGCTTGCCATGCTTGGACTTCTAATAACTATGACAGAAAATACATTATAGAACTTGCTTTTCTGTTGTGCCAAAATCCAACCTTCTATCAGCCTCTACTGATTGACCAGCATGAGCCAAACTGCTCTGCTGAGGTGTGAAGAGGACTGCATTGGGACAAAGGACATATGGTGGGAGGAGATTAGCAGCTGCAGAGCAAAAAGCAGGATGGGGTGCAGTAGCCAAACTGGTCTTCAATGAGGTTATGACAGTTAGGACAGGACACAACCTCATCCCTGCTTCCTGCGCCCCCCACCCTGACTGCAGCCCCAGTAATTGAATTAGCAGAGTGGCTGGAAGGGGAGTTTTAGGGAAAGTTAATCTCACTAGTGGGTTGATTTACCTAGATCTTAACCTCCAGGAGAGAGTTTCTCCATTTTAGATTTTAAAGAATAGGGCTTTCTGGGACAAGAATTTGCCACACTGGAGTTCGAGGGAAAACATGGCAGCCAGCTAGCGGTGGGTCGCGGGTGTTCCGGAGGCCCGTGGCAGAGTTTTTGGATTAGCGATTAAGCAGTAGGGATTATGGAGTGTTATGGAGTGTTAAATTAAAACGTTAACCCGTTCGACGCGCATGACGTAACGGTTCCGTCATGCACGTCGGTTGGGCTGTGCTTATGACGGAACCGTTCCGTCATGGCCCCGCCCGCGCACGGAACCTTCAGCGTGGCGCGGAAATCCGCGCCGCGCTGAAGGTGTTAAACGTTTGAATAGCGCTTAGCAATAATTTACCTGTTCATCGGTGCTGAGCGGCAGCAGGGGACCCTGTAGCCAAGCACAGAGTTACAAGGCGGGAAGTGGAGACTGTAATCACGGCAGAGCAGCTGTGGGTGAGAGCAGCGCTGGAGCTACGCCGGGGGCGTCGTGCTGGCGCTAGGGCTCTCTTCCAGGGTAGTGGACGAGGAGGCAGCAGGAAGAGTGAGGCCAACGAGGAGAGCGCTGTTAATAGCACGGTGGAGCAGTCCCCGAGGTGAACGGTAAGAGTCAGAACTCTAACAAAAGTAAAATAAAAGTCGAGAGGGCTGAGAGGGGATGCAGTGTCGGTGAGACTGGCGGGTGAGACCTAGAAGAGACTCAAGATACACTTTAAGAAGTGTGGTGAGAGAGGGCACGGTGGAATTCCCTGAGCTGGTGAATTTCCCATCCAAGTGCAAAAAGGAACGAGGGGCGAAAACGAAGGAGGTGAAGTCTACATAATAAATTGGCAAGAGGGGGATCTTTGGAGCACAAGATAAAGGTGACCCCAGCTCTTAGGACTTATTTCAAAGTGATTCCGAAAACCCTGGTGTTGAGGAGTAACCCTATGATGGAGGCAGTGGAGCTCCAACAAAATCAACAAAAACAAGAGCACAGTGATTAACTATCAGGCGGGGGAGCGCTTTGGGGGTTTTAAATCTGGGAGATTGGTCTGCACATCTGAGCCCAAATCGTTTTCACGTTTTTTTAAATTTTAGTTCAGAAGAAAAGTTTATTAAAGGTAAAGAGGTGGAAACATACAGTACATATTACTGATCAAAAAACAATACATCATGTACATATTACGGCGGAGATATATGAGTAAGAAGAACATTTTAAAAAACAGCAAAAGGATAATCAGGGAGAGCACAATGCATATATAAATGAAAAAACTAGAAAAACAGCAAGAGAAATCAAGGGGGTTTAAGTACTTCCTGCTGAGCTGGGGTTGGTAAGGAGTGTTTCAATGCACATTTATCAAAAAATGTTGTGACAGGCAACCATAACTGAATTCGCTTCATGGCCATTTGTACAGGAAACAGGAGAAATGTATCCAGTCTATGATTATGGCATACATCATACCACCAAGCTTTGTAAGAAATCTTCGTGAAATCTTTCCAATTTCTCGTTATCTGCTGAAAAGCAACTGCTATTAGTAAATCAACAATTCTGATATTAATTTCGTAGTTATCCCAAATTGGGGAAAGGCTTCCCAAGAAAATGTCCTTTACAAAGAATGGGGCATTGGTGCCAAAAATTAAGTTAATTTGAGACCAAACCTGTTTCCAAAACTTATTTACAAATGAACACAAAAAAAAGCATATGAAACAAATCAGCATCAGGAGATGCGCAAGACCAACAAGTATCCTGTACATTGGAGAATCTTTTATTTAAGGTGTGAGGAGATAGTAAAAGCCTATTGTATGTTTAAAACAATGTTTGTGTTAAACTTGCCGTTCTGGAGGTTTTACGTATCTTAGTCCAAATCTTATTCCATGTTGACGGGGACCATACTACACTAAAATCCCTCTCCCAAGCAATTTTAGTCGTAGATTTTTGTCTAGGTGTACCCTTGAATTGGAGAAGAGTATATAAAATAGAAGCTTTAGGTTTAGTACGTAAAAGAGTGGACAAGTCAGTAGGCACATCAGCGATATGAGAATTACTAGAATCACTGGTAAGCCTAGTGTATACGTCAAGTACCGTACGTCGGAGAATATGGTATTTAGAAATCAGGGCAGCATGCAAGTTATAAGTCTGTCGAAGCAAAGGAAAGGAAATAAATTCATTGTTCGAAAATAATTGATGAACCCAGCTCAAACCATGTTGCCTCCATGACTTCCAATAAAAGGGTTTATTGTTTATTAATAAAGTCGTATTGTGCCAAATGGTGGACGCCAAAAAGGACTCAAGAGTATCAGGAGTTAGAGGGAGTAAAGGGGAGAGAAGTTTGGAAGTAAATTTAAATAGGGGAGAAGATAACCTTTGGGGTTTACGGGAAAAAGAGAGATATTTTTGAAAAGGGGGACAAAACGAACTTTCAACTGATGCCCATAAGGGGCAATCATCTGTGGGGTCAAGCGGCCAATATGAAGCTTGCCGTAATAAAAAAGCCTTCTGATAAACAGGAAATTTGGGAAAATTAACCCCTCCCTCAGTTTTAGGGTGCATTAATTTAGAAATAGACTTACGTGCTTTTTTAGTGTTCCATAAGAAGGAAGACAATACTGAGTTAATCGATTTGAAGAATTTGAGAGAGATTGGGACTGGAATGTTGGAAATGGTATATAAAACCAAAGGGGAAAGCATCATTTTTATAGTGTCTAAACGGCCCCACCAGGAAAGGTATAGGGGATGCCATTTAGTAGTAAGATCGGAAAGTTTTTTAATACAATTATTCAAACATAAAGTAACTGTCTTTAATCGTGGGCGTGAAACTCAATCCCAGGTATTTGATATGAGAAGATTTCCAAGTAAAGTTCGTTGGGGCACAATCAACTTTAAAAGTAAATTTAGTCAGAGGTAAGATTTCACATTTATCGCTATTCAGTTTATACCCTGAAACCAGTGAAAAAGATTGAACTTCCTTGAGAAAGGCAGGAACTGATTCACTGGGGTTGGAGATAAAAACCAAAATATCATCAGCGTACGCTGCTAGTTTGACATTAGTGATCGGGTCTGAAAACCATGTATTTGTGTGTTTTGACGAATCTTTGAGAGGAAGGGTTCTAGGGCTACATTAAAAAGAAAAGGAGAGAGGGGGCAGCCTTGACACACACCCCTACCAAGGTAAAAAAAAGGCGAGATGAGACCATTAGCACAAACCGCAGCGCGTGGACTAGAATACAAAAGTGAGATCAGGGCTGTAAACTTAGGACCAAAGCCAAACCATTGGAGGGTATAAAATAAATATTGCCATTCAACTCTATCAAAAGCTTTCTCTGCGTCAAGCGCTATAGCAGCGAGAGAGTGTTGTAAATGCGGAGCTTTAGATAAAATATTAAAAAACAGTCTCGTATTATCATTAATGACTCGCCCTTTCACGAAGCCGGATTGCTCCCTGCCTAAAATATTTGGTAGAATAGGGTCCACGCGTAAGGCCAGTCCCTTGGAAAAGATCTTATAATCTATATTGACCAATGAGATGGGTCTGTAATTCTTACAGTGTTTCAAATCTTTGCCCTTTTTAGGGATTAGACATATATGAGCCTCTGAGAAAGAGCCTGCTGATTCCCCCAAAGAGTTAAAGGAATTAATCAGAAGGTGTAATTTAGGTAATAATAATTTAGAGAAATGGAGGTAAAATTCGACAGTAAATCCGTCAGGCCCAGGTGCTTTATCTTTTTTTAAGTGTTGAAGTGCTTCTAAGAGTTCTTGTTGTGTTATGTCTATTTCTAAGGACGATAAATTGGGAAAAGTTTGCTGAGTTTTATGTATGGTTGAGAAGAATTGTGAAAGCATATGGCTTGTGGAACTCGTTTCGGGAGCATCTAATGCATCTAATGCATCTAAAGAAGTGCAAATTCATTCAAAATTTCCGTGTCATTAAATTTTAAGATAGAATTTCCATCAAAAATAGAATCAATATTGACTTTATTGTGTTTGGTTTTCAAATAGTTGGACAAAATTTTACCTGCCTTATTTTTCCCACCGTAATATTTTGCGCTGGACTTCAGGAGGTAAAATGAGGCACTGTCAGTAGATTCTTTATTAAATTGCAATTTCGCTTTTATAAGGGCATCAAGAACATCTTTTGAATTAGATGTGTAAAAAGAATGCTCCAGTCTCTTAATATTTTGAAGCAGGGATCTCAAGCGTTTGCGAGGAATGTTACACTTCTTGGCCACATAGCTGATAATAAAATCTCTTGCTGAGGCCTTAAAGGCGTCACAAATAGTTGTAAAAGGTAAGGAGGTAGTGTCGTTTAAGGAAAAATAGTCGTCATAAAAGGTGGCAAATAAGGAACGAAATGCAGGATCCAAAAGAAAGGAGTTATTAAATCTCCATCTTCTGGGCGCATTAACTTTTGGTAAAGTATACAAATCAATCGAAATGGGGGCATGATCAGATAACAATATAGGTCCTATTTCAGCATGCAAAAGTGCTTATGAAATATTGTGGGAGACAAAAAAATAATCAATACGTGTTTGGGAATGATGCACAGGAGAATAAAAAGTATGCTCTCTGGTGGTGGGGTTCCAAAACCTCCAAGCGTCCAAAAGTTTGTGCTGAGTGATAGCATGAATGAAGGATTTGTGTGGTTTGTTGGGAACAAATGGAACATTGGAATTTTGATCAACAAAGGGGTCAAAAATCTGATTGCAGTCCCCTGCTAGAATAAAATGATCTTCCATGCAAAGGGCCATCTGTTGGGCAATTGAAGACCAAAAGGAGGACTCACCACCAGTAGGACCCTATACATTGAAAAAGGAGACTGGAACATCCTTCAGCAGCAATTTAACATGGAGCCAATGGCCCTCTGTATCAGATTCCTTTGATATAAATTTACAATCAAGTGACTTACGACAGAGCATCATAACCCCATTGCGTTTGCCATCACTGTTAGAATAAAACATTTCCCCTACCCATCCTCGTTTTAGTTTTGATGACTCAGTCTCCGTTAGGTGGGTCTTCTGTAAGAATACAATATCAGCATTCAACTTCGCTAAGTGGGTCATAACACTTTGTCGTTTGATGGGGGAATTCAGCCCTCTAATATTCCATGATTCTAATCTCATCGGCATAACAGTTCAAGAGTAAAAATAAACAAGGAGAAGGAACAACAACAAATCAATTCAGTGAAATAGTCCGAGAGGACATACAAGGGAATGAAAATAAGAAATATGGTTACCAGGACTCAAGTGTAAGAGAGCAGACAAACGGAAAGTAGAGAAGGAAGATAAACAATTCTATAAGAAAAAGTCAGGAAGTAGAAGGAAATATATCCGGAGCTATGATTCAGAGGAAAAGGATAAGAAAATAAATATAGGATGAGAGGAATAAATAACAATAAAAGCAGAGAAATAACCGCCTCAGGAGAAAGATCAGACGGATCAGAAAAGAGAACAGGATAAGATATGCAAAACGAGAAGAACTCGACAACGTACAAAAGGGAAATAAAGAGAATAGATAGAAGAGAGATAAACAAAAAGAATAAGAAAATAAAAAAAATGGGAGTACAGGAGGAAAACATACCTACATAAGGAGAAACCAGGTAAAGACGGGGGAGGGGGTGGAACCACATGGAATGGACGACGCATCCAGGGATCAGCAAAGCGGAGGACCGGGAAGACATCATAAAACAAAGGTAGGGAATCTGTGGTGACAAAACAGAATCAGTGTTAGAAAAACTCCGTATGAAGGAACATTAACAGGAAAATTGAGGAACATTAACAAGCAAAGTCTCAAAAAGAAAGACACAGCGAAAACATCTTCAAGTATGCTATTGACAGGGAAAAAACAACATGCAAACTGCCAAACATCAAAAAGGGGAAAACGAGAATTTGGTCAGCATGTCAATGAAAAAAACATATTAAATATTCAAAGAGAGGATGCTGGACCAGAAGAATCCATGACATTCGGCTTACACGAATTGATAAAGCTTTGTGAACGCACAGGATCTTCATACGTGGTGGTTTCGTTATTATATGTGACTTTTAAGATGCATGGATGAAAAAGTCCATATCTGGCTCCTATTGTGCGCAAGTCAGCTCGCATATTCAAAAAAGCATTGTGTCTGTTGGCGGTAGCTTTAGCATAGTCTTGCGCAAAATACAAGGAGGAGCCAGACCATGTGACTTTAGGATATGCTCTGACCGCTGAAAGAACCTTCAACAGATCCGTATAGAAAGTATAAGATGACTCCTCTGGGCCTTGGCGGAGACGTAGCGTCTGCTGGAAGACGACCTAGCCGATGCGCTCGCTGAATGTTAAGGATCGTCCCCTCCGGCATATGGAGCAACTTAGGGAGGAATGATTTGAAAAATGTAAGAGAGTCTGTCCCTTCAAGTCCTTCTCCCAGGCCATAAATGCGCATGTTGTTGCGTCTACTGCGATTTTCCAAGTCTTCAACTTGTTTCTGAAGCATAGAAACTTGAGAGTGTAGATGAGAGACAGTAACACAGGTTTCTATAAAGGAAGATACATTGTGTTCAACTCACGAGACTCTAGCTTCAAGTTGAGACCAATTGTCCATTAACCCCTTGCATGCCCGCCCCTTTCCCCGCCCAGTGCCGCGCCTTCCATTAGCGGGCGGAGTTCATGACGAGCTGGACTCGTCATGGGCACAGCGCCACCGCAGCCCATGACGAGTCCAGCTCGTCATGGGCACTGAAGGGGTTAAGACTTGTAGTTTAGTATTAGTCTCTTCTTTGAAAGGCCGAAGAGCTCTAATTTCCTCCAATAGTAGCTCCATTGACACTGGTGAAGCCGATTTAGGTGGCGACGGAGGATCCTTTTTTAAGGGTTTGGTGTTGGATTTCCCTGAAGCTGCAGACAGGGGCTCCATTGTTGTATCATGACTATGAGGAGAAGAAGCCAGAGAATCTTCTAATTTAAAGAATTCAGAAAAAATCTTTGAGTTTTTTATAAAACTGTGTTTCGATTTGGAGAGAGAGGGGTGAGGTACTCTCGTTCTACCCATAAAACGCAGTTATCTTGCTCTGCGCCAGTGCTAGTATACTAGGGATCAAGCACAGCAAACAATGCGTGGAGCGCAAAAGAGTACCTTCTAGAAAAAACATGGGAGACTCCTCTAGTCAAGACAGTCATTTGCAGTCAGTCATCATGCCATCATCAAAGTACTGGTATGCCAGAGATAAAAGTACACATCCAAAAACAAACGAGAACTCCAAATGGATGTACTGCGGCTTATACCCCCAATGTTGGAAGAAAAAAACAATATATGAGGCAGTACACCGCAGAAAATGGTCGCGTTGAGCTTGTCAAGGACAGTCCCCCTTGACAAGTATGCTGATAGAGGAGAAGAGCAATGGCATTAAGATAGAAAAGCACTGCAGCCTGAAGACATGCTGAGAGGAAATGGAGTGGCAACCATAATAATTACTGCATACACTTAGATGAAGAGACTGAAACAATGTCCTAAATGGAAAAAAACAGCAGTAAAATACCACAGTTCCCCCTCAAAAAACTGCCAGTCAACGTTTTTGGTGTAATGCCAGTAAACGTATGGGCATTAGTGAGCAGAAAAGAAGCTTCAACATTACAGTGAGTAGACGCGCTCGCCCGCATAGAAATTCAAAATGGCGGCCGCACTAAGATCGAAGCCGCTGGAGAACTCACTTCGGTGAGAAAGGCATGCAAAGTCTGCATTTGAAGTCAGCGGGAGTCCCAGAGCAAGCACCGGGTCCTCAGAGGTCCGTGTGCGCCTCCGTCCGAGCGGCAGCAGGTCTTTAAACGCCGAGTCTTCCCAGCGGGCCGCGGAACTTCACCGGGTGCTGCCATTCACTCGGGCACCAAGCAACGCCCTCCTCATTTTCAAGTTTTATCTGTGGAGATTGGGGATGTAGCGGCATCTTCGGTGGATGAGGTTTTTGCAAATGACCCAGATGGCAGTATAGAGCCCTCAGTTAAGCCACTTATGGAGGAAGGAGGGAAAGCTTTAAATTCTGAAGAGGCGCAGAGTGAGGTAGAGCTTGGGAGAGATACTAGGCTTGGCTGGGAAGATACGGGTAACGGGGAGGTAAACTCTGGAAGTGGAGATTTTTCCATAAGCATGTTGCTCACCACCCTTACCATAGAGATTCGAGATAGATTAGAGACTTCAGAAATAAATCAGAAAGATATCAGGTCTGCGTGTGAAGTGTTAGAGAAAAAGATAGACGATCTGAGTGGAAGAACACTGTCACTAGAAGTTGAAGTAAGAGACCTCAAGGACGAAGTGCAGGCTAACAGGAAAGATACTGAAGGGCTCAGAGGTAGGGAGCGAGAGCAAGATGAAAGAGTCGAACGGTTAGAGAATTTTCAGAGAAGGAACAATTTAAAGATTTTAAAAGTTCCTGAGGGCAAAGAAGGAGGAGACCTTAAAAGTTTTGTAGTTCAGATGTTGAGAAGAGAGCTTCAGTTGGATTAAATTGCTAGGGACATTCAAAGGATCCATAGAGATCCTTTTAGGTTAAATACAAATCGAACCAAACCTAGGAGAATTTTAGTACATTTCCTCACTTATACTTTGAAGGAGAAAATTCTAGCTAAGGCCCTGAAGAAGAAAACTTTAGAACTGGGCGGAGTAAGAATCGAAATAAGATCGGATTTGTCGGTGGTAACATCTAATAGACAATGGGAGTTAGGGAAAAGAATGGAGACGCTAAGGAAGTTAGGTGCTTCAGTTCAGTTAAAGTTTCCCACCTTACTTAAAGTGATGATAAATAACAAGATGCACTCCTTTTGCTTTGTTGAGGAGGTGGATAAGTTCATTGAGCAGGTTGAATCGGGGATGCACTAAATGTTAGACCTGGGAGGCAGGTGGATGGGTTTCTGCTTCAGTGCTATTCGAATACTCGAATGGTTAAATTAATTTTTGTTTTGCATATAGTTTAATTCACACTAAGGGTACATGGGTTTCTTCTGTTGCACGCCGAGGGGTCACTCACACGGCTTTATGCCTTGGGAAGTTGGTCAGGGTTTTCCAAGGGTGGGGGGGGGGTGTAGGGTGCACAGGGTGGGGAGTTTAGGGGAGAAAAAAATCAATATGCCACACTTTGGACGAATTTGTGATACCAGGGGGTGGCACCCTGCACCCCATTGGTCCGGGTGCCCACCTGCTTGTCACCCCAGAATCACAGATAAATATAGGAGACCTGCTCAGCAACTCAGATCCCTGCCTTGAAACTACAAGAAGAAGAAGGACTGCCCTGCTGGACCCTTCGACTTCACAAGAGAGGCTAGAACTTTGCCTTACTCTGAAAGGTAAAGAAGTGGACTCTCTGAAAGCAACAGTTTAAAAGAGCTCCACTGGCTCCATCTCCACCAAGAAGAAGCCAGTTGGTCAGCGTTCAGAGGACTTTTAAGGATTTGGCCAGGCAAATTGTGGGTCGTGTAGTCAGATATTATGGAACCTTGGATTGGGGTTGTGGACACTCAAAGGCCCAAAAGAAACATCTGGAGAAGAAACACTGCTCTGCTGGATCCTTGGACTTTACAAGAGAGTACTGCACTCATAAAGACTGCACCTTCTGCACTCACAAGACTTCACAACAAAATGACTTTGCCTGTCTTAAAGGATAAAGAGTGGACTCCCTGATAAGCAACCGGTAAAAAAAGTGCTGGAAGGGCTATGTGCAACATCAACAATGAGAACAACTCCAGCTGACAAGCTTCACCTGGATTTTACTTGGATTCAGCAGGTGTTTTGTGGGAGTTGTAGTCCCAGACCCAAATAAGCAAACCAGAGCTTCTGAACCCTTGGCTGGTGCTGTGGACCACTTTCTTCCACCAAGAAATGTTCCTGGATGTAAGTGTAAAAGTGTTAGATCGCGGGTGGCCTAGATTCTTGACTTTGTCCCAGTCCCTCATGACCTTTTTTAACCCTTTGAGCACTATTTGCTTTTAATCATTAGTTTTACTTTTAATCTTTAATAATTCATATCTCTGGTTCCCTACATTGTACTTTGTTCATTTTTGTGTCATTTTAATCATGAAACCTTTTCCCATTGTTATAAATTGGTGTTGGATTGTTATTGTGTTTTGCCTTACCTATTTCATGTATTAGTGTTTTTAAATGCTTTACACACCTATCTTGTAAGTTACGCCTGCCTGCTCAAAGCCAGATACCAATGGTTGAGCAAGGGAATAATGTAATGAGACCTTGACTGGACCTTAATATTGTGATTGTGTCCTTATTACTAGTGGTAGGTACCTACCTACACCTACTTATAAACCACCTTCCAACAGCTACCCTTACTACTTTGACTTTGAAACCTAGCCATCACTAGACTCCCTTTTACTCATTTTTAACTCCATTCCAACCCAATTTGAGTGACAGTGCTGCACAATGTAAAGATGAGTCTAGGCCATGACTATGCCCAAGGGATGATGGTCAAAATAATAGAGGGAGTAAACATGGGGACTCAGTCAAATTATATTTGGTTTTATTTAAGGAAATCATTTCTATTAAAATCCTTTTTTGCATAATAATGTTGCAGGGATTCTGCACAAACACAGAACTATGCACAGGATTACGGGGCCTTAGTGTATAGGGACTGGGTCTTCTTACCACCTTAGTACCCACAAACCCAACTAACTTGCTATAGTGTCTCACTTGCTCTCCTACTCACTTACAGAGAAACAAATCATTAGACACCCCAGAACACAACACTGCCAGTTCTCTCAGGAATCGCGGTAATAAGACACACCCTTTCGCTCGCACTCTTGTACTTGTCCATTATAAGATCTGACAGAGACACAGAATAGTTTAAAATATTTATTTAACTAACGTGCCCTAACATGTAGTATATGTGCTACAACAACTAGGAGAATGCATAGTACAAATATAGTCAGCATAGCAGCTAGTCCATAATTCATGACGGGAGATTTCATCATAAAAAGACAATGGAGAAAAGACTATAGTGCCTAACCTCCCTCCCCTTGCTAAGAAGAAGTATTATTATATAATAGAAGATCTCTGGGCTTTGGCTGCAGACCCCATACCTTAGCCCATAGATGGTACATCTACATCATAAGCGCTGTCTCGCTCTTCTCCTTGGAAAGGTCCCTCCCCAAGTATGTCTCACCTATTCATGTACCCCACTAAAAAGCCAAGTATTCTGTCCAAACAACAGCTGCAGCAATATGTTTTGTCTAAGTGCTAAGGTCTGCCGAGAACAAAATCACAAGGGGCATTGTTTTTCAACCTTGCACATAATGTTCAGTCAGCATCCCAGGAGCATGCAGAGTGAACACAGCTATGAGTTCTCATGTGAAAGCAATCATTAAAAGTATTGCAAAAATAAAGATGTGTAGTAACGTGCACAAAAGCAGCAGGCAAGCTGCAGCGTGCTCAGGCTAAGTTAGTAAAAAATGACAAAGTCCCTATGGGCCACGTGACAATTACTGTTATAATGAATCATCACATCAGACAGATGTTTCTGAAGGATCTTCAGATTTACAAACCCCAAATACCTTTTTATCACCCACAAACTGCAGCGGAAACATCCCTGTGACTACACCATCTTCCCAACTGAAGTTAAGATTCATACTTTACTTAGGTTTCACATTTCACCAGGATGAAACACCCCAGCCAAAGACAACTTAAAGGTAATGTGTTTGTCTTACAGGGTATACTGATTATACTGAAGTCACCATTAATCTATAAATCTGAATGTTGCGGTGAAAATGATGTGGAACTCATCAATCCCCTTCCCACTGACAATGCTGAACATGTCAAAAGCTGCCTTTGGCACTGACTGCGATGAAAGAAAAAGAGGGATAGAGATATGTGGGAAGGCACACAGGAGACATCGCAGGTTTGTAGTCACACAGCTCATCTCATCAGATGGAGGTACAATGGGATTTTCTGCAGTCTCTCATGAACAACAGACTTTCTTTTATACTAAACATAATACAAAACTACTGTACCTCTCTTCTTACATCAACACAGTTTTTTTATTTGTATGGATTTCTCATGAATGGTACATTTTCACAGGAAATGACATATGCACAAGATTTATAGTAGTAACTGATGCACAATGGTAGACATTCGGTATATTAATGTTACAGTACAATTATGTTGGCGCCAAAAGAATCAGCATGAGACTGGCCTTGTTCTGATGTCGGCCAGGCTGGTGATGAATTTACCAAAATACCATCCAGTCACAGCCTCCATCAGGCTGCTGCACTGGCTGTCTTTGGATCGTAGGATCTTCTTCAAGACTTTGTGCATGACTCACAATGCCTTCCACGGTTCAGGTCCTGAGGCGATTAAGGCTATTGTCCATCGCTATGTTTCTAGCAGGCGGCTCCGGTCCGCAGATAAGAATCTGCTAGCAGTACCGAGATTCAAGAAGGCTAAATGGGGAGGTAGAGCTTTCTCCACTGTTGCTGCTAAGCTGTGGAACTCCCTCCCGGAAGAGCTTTTGAGTCAGGCGTCCCATTTCCTTTTCCGTAGAGCTTTAAAGACCTGACTTTTCTCACAGACCTCTGTATGAGCATGTCTCTCTGTCTGCACCCTCGTGTTCCGCACATAGCGCCTTGACGCCCCTGGGCTAAGTTCGCGCTCTACAAGTCCTATATTCATTAATTAATTAATTCATTCATGTCTTATAGCAGTTGTTAATACTCACCAAATGTAGGATGTAAGGAGAGGATGTAACCTTACGGCTAGAGTGGTCGACCTCGAAGCTGGGTGACTGGGTTTGAGTCTCGGAAACAACGCTCAACATCCTGTGATTCCGGGCAAATCACGTAATCTCCCCGTGCCTAACAAAAGTGAATGTGTTCTTCTGTAACGAAACTGGTCTATGTAAAGCGCTCTGATACCCGATGTCTCAGGTCTAGTTCACGCTATATAAAACTCTAAAAAAAGTGTGAGACTCCAATCAGAAACAAACATTTAAACAAGAACTTCATAAACACTGTGGAGGACAACGAGACAGTTGTTACAGCTCAACTTTGGGAGTGTGACAGAATCTCAGGAAGTGGGAGCAGTGGCCATTATAGGATTCCAAAAGGAGTCCCACAATCTAAACAAGTAATAATTTACTGACTATAACTATCTCTCATCTGAGGCCTCTGAAGACAATGCTGGAAGTGGTTGAATAATTCCAAGGAAGCAATGAAAGTCTTTGAGGTGATACCGCAGAAGAAAGTTCGAGAAGCACTACAAACAGGAAACCTCTGGGAAAATGTTCTTGATTTCTGGGTTGAAGATTATCTCAACTAGAGAGGTAGGACCACAGGTGAACAGTTGAACTCAAACTAAGGAACACAGGTAAAGAGCAGAGTCAAAGCAGAGTCTACCTCTCATCAACAGAGAATAAAGCCAAGCATCCGGATTGTGGCTATTCTAGATGGCAGGGCCCTTGGATCCTGGGCTCCTCGAATTCTGCTGTAGATCTTCCAATCCATTATCTATGAATCCTGCAGTAAATACTCTAACCCCACTGTAGACTGCCACTCAGATGAAGCATATGTTCACAGATATGGGGTGCCTGCATGGAGACAGGACTGATTGTGTTGGCAATGGTGGGTGGAATTATAACAAGTGGGCAGCACACATGATTGACACAATCCTGGGTGGCATAACTCCTGTCACAGTGTATGGATGATATCCTGAGTGAGAATGCCCTAAACACGCAGTGGAACAGATGGCCAGTAATGCCTACAACCCAATATGGATGGGAGTGGGAGCAAGCAGAGTGGGGGTAACCATCTGTGGTTAGCCATGACTGTAACCCTTTCCAAAGGCTGCCCAACATACCAATACCTGTCTAGGACACAAGAGTGGAATAGGGGAGCCACACAGGGAGCATAGGCATGTCCAGCCATCTCACATGACATATATTAATCTACTAGGTAAATGTTTTTGTACCTCATATGCCACATGAACCATCAATGTATACAGGAGAAAGAGGTGGATCAGGTATAACATGTTCAATAGTGGGCTTGAGCAATGAGCCATGAAAAACAGGATGTACCAGGAGATCATCTGTAGAATTACCTTAGCTGCCTCTGGGTTCATCATATGTTCTATGGGAGAGGGGTATCAAAAGTGTGGCTGTAACCTTCTTGGCCGTTGTGACGATAGATGCTTAGTGAATAACTAAACTCGATCTTGAAATTTACATTGAGGTGCTAATTGTCAATGTTTGGTTGACTGCTTTTGGTGAGCGAACATGGCTTCCTGTATAATGTTCTTATCTCGTTCCAAAATGTCATGCAGATGCTGATAGGTTTGTTGCACAGAGGACACCTTTCTCTCTTTCTCTCTGTATTTCCAACAGAATGGATTTTGGGTGATACTCATGCTGGCAGTAGAAGGATGCAATTCCCATAGCAAAATGAGTTGTCCTTACGGGCAAACTCAGTAAGACAGAGGGCTTCTACCCAGTTGGTGTTATGGGTGGTCAGCAAGCATTGTGGGAACTGTTACATCATTTGTTTCATCTGTTCAATTTGTGTTTCACTCTGCAGATAGTAGGCCAAGGACAAATGGAGATCAATCTCTAAAGACGCACATAACATACACCAGATCTTTACCATGGAACGAGACCCATGGTCAGAGATAGTGGGAGCAGAAACCCTACGTAAACATAAAATGTGCTGATTGAAAATATCTCCCAATGTCTTTGCACTGGGTGTCTTACAGATGAGAAGGAAATGCATAATTGTTAGGCCTGGGGGGAGTTTGTGGAGTCAGGGAGCACCATGAAGTGGTGTGCTACGGGAGTTCCGTGAGCAGCAGAGTACGGTACATGATGCTATTCGTGCTGATTTTTAGCACCAGAAGTTTCTTCCATGCAGTAATATCAGTATGAACAGCATCATGTAGAGTGCCAGAGTGCACTTCTTCTATCTGCCAAAACTCTGCGAACTCCACCGGCAGAGTGAAATTCTTCGCCCAGCCCTAATCATTTTGGTTAATAGATCAACTTTGAAGATGGTGGTGTGGCCACAAATTGGGGGGACATTAGTTATGAATTCCTTACAGATAGTATTCCAATGGAAAGGAGGGACAGGTCATGCTGCAGCAGTCCAGTGGGACAAGAATGTGTGCATTTATTTTAGGTGCAGATTGTGTAGTTCTAGACAAACACCTGTGCATCTTTATCCTGGGTTTTCCAGGAAAAGCAATGTTGATCGCATGGAAGAGTTTTTGATTTTTCTATGCCATTTGGGGTGCGGTATGATATGTCTAAAGTTCTTTTTGGCAGAGATCTGGTCAGGTACTTAGAAGCTCTCTTTTTTGAACTAGGGATCATTTCAAATTATGTTTTCTGGATCTAGCAGCCAGTCCACAGGATCTGTTTGAAAAGAGACAGAAAGTACGTCATTTAGAAATGTGTTCAAGGCTTTTGCACATATCACAGTTCCTTCTCGGAGGATGGTCAAGGGGTGCTGTTCTGTGGTTCATCATCTGAGGCCCAGAGCCTAGACAAAGCATCCTCTTTGGTGTTTTATGTTCTTGTTGATATGTTATGACAAACTCAAACTCACTGAAACACAGCATCCCATGAAACGTATGGGTGAAAATGCTTCTACTGAGCACAGAGAGTGCAGTTTATTGTCTGAATAAATGGTCACAGTATGGTAGGCTCCTCAAAGGTAATATTTCCATTCTTGGAAGGTTGCTTGAAAGGCTAATAGCTTATTTTTAATTTTTATATTTTTGCATTCAGCAGGAAGCAGCATTTTGAAAAAACAAATTGCCATAGGGTGAAGTTGTCCCGTTTTGGGGTGCAGTTATGACAATACTGGACCAATCGCAAATTGGAAAGTGTCATTCTCCACCACATATGGAAATGCATTGTCTTGATGTGATGGATGGGAACTGAGGAGAAACCCTCTTTCACCCTTGGTATGGCACCCTCTGCTTCTGGGGTCCAGAAAAAAAAAAAAAATACACAGGAGACAGGTTATAGGGTCAACAATATAATAGAAGCTAAAAATACACCTCCTGTAGAAATGCACATAGCCTAGGAAGCTTTGAACTTCATTGACACAAAAGGGTGAAATCTGTTCATAATTGCTTCAACCTTTCTTTGATCCATCACTGCCAGCGTGATAAGAAACCTATAAATTCAACATTTAGAGTATTGGAAATACATTTTTTAAGCTTAGCAATAAGATAAGGCTCACATAGACATTGGAGAACTGTCCACATTTCTTCCACTTTCTCAGTACTGGAATAGATTAGAATCTATGTAGAGGACTACAAATACACCTAGAAAGTCCTGAAGTACTTCAGTTATTAAAATATGGAATGTTGCTGAAGCATTATTCATTCAGAAAGTCATAAGAAAGTACTCGTTGATACCACATTTTGCACTATGTGTAGTCTTTATGTTATTTTTATTTTTATTTAAGAAGTTTTATATAGCGCTGGCCTGACCCTAGGGTATCGTAGCGCTTTACAGCAGATACATTGCAGAGATTCACAAAACACAAAACAAAAAGGTGACACATTAACAGTGCAGGACAGTCTTAGTGTTAGGAGTCCTTCGAAGTCTTAGAGTTGGAGCAGTGCGCAGTGTCAGCTACCTGCTCCGATTGATCCTATCGACTCCCTAGGGAGCGGTTGAGGAACAGGATTTTGAGTTGGCTTTGGAATTTTACAAAGGAGGCAATGGTTCTGATGTGAGGGGGGATAGAGTTCCAGATTTTGGGAGCGCTTCCGGTGAAGGATCGATCTGCAGTTTTCCACATATCTCCATCGCAGACTCAGAGGAGATAGAACACTCAGAGTAGGTCCAGTTTTGTATAAATTACATGTTTGTCATACTTGATCTGGGAGTACTGGGATTATGCCTAATGTTTAGACTATCCTTTCTGATAAAATACCACTAAACGGGAAACAGCCCTCATCAGGGTAAACATATATATGGAGATAAATACCTGCACAACCACAAACTCAAATGGCATTCAATTAAAGACAAAAGAGAGAGAATGCGTCATTTGTAGTTCTTCCTGAAGGGGCCAACACAATATAACTTTTTAATACAAGGTTGCAGCAACAAAGACTGGTCTAAGATTATTCTGCTTGCGTTTAGGGATGTCACTAAAACACTGTTTCTTCCAGTTTTGTGTGCTTGGATTACATATGCAGAGATTAAAAGCATGTTTTAGGTCTCATCTAATTATTTTATACACTGTAGAGAATCTGGAAACATTAAAATCATAATTGATTTTTGGCAGTGCTTTATACAAATGGCAGGCTCATAAGAATCTTGGTCAATATGAACAGAGAGGAAAACCATGCACTTCACCAGTCCCTGGCTGGGTTTGTTATGGACTGCAGTCCCTTGAATCCTACAATACGTCTGCCAATCGCACTGCAGCCTCCCACTCAGATGGGATACCTGCAAGGGGACATCACTGACTGTGCTGGAGATGGGGAACAACAACAGGGCAGCACACGTGACAGCCACCATCATGGGTAGCATGACTCTTGTTGTGCAGCAGGAATGGCATCCAGAGTGACAATGCACTGAGCTAGTTGTGGAAGGGACAGCCAATAATAATCAGGTCCAAAGGGGAATAGGAGTGGGGAAGATCACCTGTGACAAACTGTGACAGTACTAGGCATACAAGAGGCCCTGAGTTAAGTCTGGCATCAGAATCTGTTTTGTGGGCTACAAGAGAGGCAGGAGCTTCTGGACTATAGCCACGCAGGCTGGAGTCATTTGCTTAAACTTTCCCATAGTCTCTCCTACTTGGCTCTGCAAACTGGGCCAAGTACAGGTTGTTTAACACTTGGCTTTTAGTGATAGTGATGGAGTAGTCACAGGCTTCTGAGGGGGTTAGTGAGGGAGTACAACACTCTCAGAGCTCAACAGATACCCAGCAGAGCAATAACATGATTAGCCAGCCAAAGGCTTGTCTTAGAAAGAAAAGTAATTTATTACAAAGTAAAATACAATTCCAGATATTTACAGATGAATAACTGATATGTGGGTGTGAGGCCAATACAGCTGGGCATTCCGCCCTTCCTCACTCTGCCTCTTTTCTGCCCCTCACCTGTACTATGATGGGTCATGTGTAGAAAACAGTGCAGGTGAAGTGTTTCTCCTTAATTATTAGTATCTTTAAAGCTATATTAATGTTCAGTCTCTCACTAGTTCTCTAGACTGCAGTTGGTCATGGTTTGCCCTCTCACTCACATCCCATGTTCACTGGAGACTTGCTGGCAGGGGCCGAGTACAGTGGCTACCCTGCTTGTGTTAGGCAGGTGCAAACTGCACAGAAGGGTTCTAAAGGCAGAGACGGCTGTCTTTGGAGAAGGCCCTCTTTTGGGCTTGACCTTGTTGACATCAGTTGGGCCTCTCAGTTGAGAAGGGCCTATTCCTCCTAGACTGGAGAATCTTAGTGATAGTCACTGGACCTCCTTTTGTCAGTGATGCATGCAACCTTCAAGGTGCAGGTCCCAAGGTGGTGACTTTTGAGTTCTCCTAAAACCCTTCACAACTCCCGTCTCAATCATGGGTCTTATTGGTTAATCACACAGATTTTAGTTGAGAACTTTAGGCATCCACTGGGGTATAGATGCATATGTTTTAGGAAAGGAGATTACCCTTGGCTAAAGGTGGCCTCAAAAAGCAAATGCACATACTGAGAGAGGCCCCCTAAAAGGGTAGACTGTTTTGTACAGGCAGTATAAAACTAACAACTGGGTATGGTCACCCCTTCTTAAGTAGCTATTTGAGTTGTACACAGATGTCCTAGAGTTGACTTCTACCCAGGCCAGGTCAGAGTACGTAGAGAGGTGTCTATGCATCCAGAGAAATGCAAATGCTACACGTATAAAGCCACATCTGAAACAACATAGGTATCTATGAGAAAGTGCCTCTTTTTTCATGGTTACCCCTATTATTCTGGGCTGATGCTGCTGGTTTCTGAACTGTGCAGACTAGGGAACTGCTGTCCGGACCCTAGTGTACGTGTTCTGACCCTTTAAACATGGTACAATTGGTTAACTCCTAATTGGCCATAGCATATGGCTCGGTAAATACACCAATGACAGGGAAAGTTAAATATCACTTGTGGACTATATTACATGTGGTGCTATCCTCTAGAAAACATGGCTTCAGGCCTGCTGTATAGCCCAGCTGTTGCAGCTTTTAAACCTGCAGGCAAGCATGTCAAACTGACCCTCCTTGATAGGAATATCAAATAGGTCACCCCTAAATAGGCTGTGTTGCTCAAAAGGTAGTCTGGTAATTACAAGCGGTTCAGACAAGAATTGAATGCTGGCATGTACCTACAGTAACTGGCCCCCAAATGCTATTTTTACGGTAAAAGGGCAATAGCTGTCCTACGAGTTAAAATAAAGTTCAGAATATAACCATAACTCTGTTTGTTACCTTTGGTTTTGAGCAAGCTACTAGAGTAATTCAAACACTATTTTTAATGTTTATTATTGATCCAATTCAGTGCCACAGGGAACATGGCGGACACAAGCTAATCGGACATGAGCTCATCTGGGAAGACATGTTTTTTTTCCCCGTGTTGGCGGGTTCCCTCGCCCCTCACTCCAGGCACTCACTTACCTGTACCTTGCTCCTCTACCCGATGGGACTGCTGAGGCGGGCTTTTGGAGCGTCTGCGGCGGGTCCCAGCCCTGAGGTGGTTCCTGGTGATTTGCGCTGGGGGGCGCGGCATGGGAGCTATGGTGAAGCAGGGCAGCCAGCATGTGGATGTGGTGCAGTGGCAGTGGAGTCAGCACAAGTCAGTGAGACGTGCAAAAGGACTGCTCACACGCTGCTACAGTCTCTTCTAAGATGATCAGCAGTGTGCAGGTGTAGGTATGTGCCGGAGCTGGTTGGAAATACTCCCTCAGGTGGCAGGGAAACATTTTGAGCCTCTCAACAGCATGCTGGTCCAGGGAAGGAGCTGGGAGGCAGTAACTTAAGTCCGGCGGGCGAATTGCCCCTTGCCCTTGGAGAGGGGTAGTCAGCGCCTAAAGAAGGTAATTGGCAAGGTTTCTAGCTATACACTATGCACCAGACGCTTGGCAGCAGTGCCAGCGGTTGGCCCTGGGCTGGATTTTCCACCTGCCATAGATGTCCTTGGTGCTAAGGAAACTGTAAAGGGGCAAAACACAATATTTGGGAGGGCAGCGGATGAGGAGGCCCCCTTAGTGAAAGCTGGGAGAACTTGGAAACCCGCAAAGGTGACAGGGAAGAGTTTGCAGGGAGGGGGAAAATGCACCCCCCCGCCAGATCAAAGTGACCCCCTCCCTTAAATCTTTCTATAAAGTTTTGACACTGCAAGGCCCTCTAAGTGAAGGGAGAGGGGCCACAACAAGCTAGAAGATATTAAATACGGATAATGTTGATTCTGAGTCTGTAGCTGGTGCTGATAGGCGGCCCTGCAGAGATTGACCTTGAATGTTGGGGCCAGCTGTTGATCTAAATAGCTTAGCTCAGGTCCCTACCTGTAACAGATTTGATGTTCCAGCTGTGGTAAATGAGCCAAGTTTTGCCTATGGGTACTCCCAGCAGGTGATGGACACTGGGAGCGCTGATAGGGAGCAGCCAGTGCAGTCCCTGACCTCCATCTTGTTAGGCCCGAAAGAGGAGATTAATAATAGATTCAAGATATCTGCGGTCAACCAGGCAGACATCCAGGCCTCCTGCACTGCTCTGGCTCAAAAACTAGAAGAAGTGCACCCTTCGGACGGGCGTATTGGAGGAGGAGGTAGTTACAATGCGGCAGGGTATTGCAAAAAACACCATCGGTATAAGCATGCTGCCTCAACCGAACCAAGGATTAAGAGATGAAATTGAGAGGATTGAAAGCCACTCTCGGAGGAAAAACCTCAGGCTCATGAATGTCCCAGAGGCAGAGGAGAGCTCCGATATCAAGGCGTTTGTAATTATGCTGTTGCAGGACACTGCTCTGAGAGACCGGCCAGACATACATCTTGATTTAGAAATTCTGTGTATCCATAGGGATCCCTTTAAAAGGAACCCTCAAAAGCGGCGGCCAAGGAAGATACTTGTGAACTTCCTCTTATATGTGGTGAAGCTGCTTGGCTTGGGGTAAAAGCCCACTGAAATTCCTAGCAATGCTCTGTGTCATGTGGAACAATCATATTTATAACTTCAGATCAGTGGAAGAAGTTGATGACCCGATTGAACTTATCCAAAAACAAGGTGGTTACTTGAGATTAATGGAGCTAAGGAGTGCCGGACTAGAGGGGGGTCGGATTGGGGAGGGGATGCTTGTCTCTGTGTAATCTAATGGTTTAGAATCCCTTCTCCTCAGGAGAAGCTCACCAGGCAGCTTATGCCTGTAAACTATGGGAGGGTTCCCCAGGGTGGGATGGGTGGGCGTCATAGGGGGTAGGTAGGGCACTGGGTGGGGAGCAGTGGGAGAAAATGGAGAAAATAAGTCCTCATTATCACCTAGATGTATCTTTGTAGTAAGAAGGCATAGGGCAATGTGGAATAGAAAGAACTTAAATCCCCAGGAAATAATGGGGGTAGTAATGAGCTATCCTTTTTAATGTGGAACGTGAATGGCCTTAGGTCTAAATGTCGACAAATATTGGCTATGAAATACTCAAAAGAAAGTTTGGCTCATATTGTCATTCTGCAAGAAACTCATCTAACAGCTAGTGAGAGTAAAGCCCTCTTTTCTAAATCCAACTGGGTGGACAGTTTTGTCATTTCGGGTCAAGTAGAGCATTGTAAGGGGGTGGCTACCCTGATTACGAGGGGAGTTGGAGTTGAGGTAAAATCCTCAAAAACAGATCGCTTTGGAAGGTAAGTTTTGGCAACTCTTAATCATGGGGATAATGAGTTTGTATGTGCCAGGTTTTACGGTTCAAACTTAGGTGACCCCCAGCACATATGTAACCTGGAGTGGAACTTAGTAGAGGTTGCATCCCAAGTGATTATTGGGGGAATTTTAATACCCTCCTAGATCCCTTTTTTGATAGATCCACCAAAATGAAGCACGCCCAAGCCCCTAGGACGAAACAGGCTCATTAAAATATGTTCCAGGACAAAGGCCTAGTGGATGCTTGGAGATATACAATGGGTTCAAGGAGGTGCTACACTTTCCACAGTAAGAAATACAGTCACTTTTCCAGACTGGATTATATATTTTTAGATAGAACCATAGCAGAGAATATAAAGGAGGTCCGAATTCTGCTGGGCCATGTTTCAGATCATGCTGCAGTTAGACTGTCTTTAAAGTGGTCTAGTGGCCGACATAATGTTAGGTGGACCTTAAAAATGGCTATCCTCTCAGATCCTGAAATTCTTTCCAGCTTGAAACAAGCCTGGCCAACTTCTTTCTTGACAACGCAGGATCTGCTCCCCTTGATTTTATGTGGGGATGCTTTTAATGCAGATATCAGAGGGGTGTTGCAAAGTCTGCTATACTTTAAAAATAAGTCGGAAAGAATAAACCTTATAACATTGGAGGATAGAGTGGGGACATTGGAGGCTGAGTTGCAGCAGCAATGCTTGAGGCCAAATGATGATAGGGAAGGATTATCAAGGCAGTTGAAAGAGGCGAGGCTGAATTACAGGATTATGTTGGTTAAGATGTGCAGAGCATGTTGGCAAACAGGGTGCATGAGGCAATTTGAATATGGAGAGAGATTGGGGACCTTACTAGACTGGAAGGCAAGAGTTGAGAGATCTAAGAATCATATCAGTGAACTGGTAACTAACCTGCAGGGAGAAACCTTGAATAAGGTAGAGGAAATGCATGTCTGGGTAGTTTCCTCATTTTCCAAACTATATGCAGAAGAGGTTCAACTTGACACCGAAAGACTTTGAGTTTGGCAGGAAAGGGCTCGCCTCCTGGGACTTACAAAGAAGGGTAGAGAATGTTTGGATGCCCTAATAACGAAGGAGGAAATTAGGACATACCTTCTGTGGACTAAGAATGGTAAGGCGGCTGGCCTGGACACCCTTCCATCAGAGTTATACAAACTCTTAATAGGAAAACTGATCCTAGATGGGAATTACTGTTTAACTCAATATATCGGCAGGGCGAACAGATTTCAAAATTGCATTGGTTTTGAAATCTGCCAAGGACCCTTGGAATGTAAATTCCTACCGCCCAATCTCCCTGCTAAATGCAAATTATAAAATCTTTATGAGCATCTTGGCAGGGAGATTGGCTAATCTTGCCCCCCTGCTGATACACGCAGATCAGAAGGGATTTATTCCAATAAGGCAGATTTAAGAGCTCACGCAACAGCTGATAGGAGCTATCGATCTTGCCACGACTCATTCAGTTCCCTTGCCCGTGGTCACGACTGATTCTGCGAAGCCTTAGGCAATCGATTGGGTATGCTGGACGTTTCTGTGGGAGGCCCTGGATATAATAGGATTCCGCCCGGACTTTATCCATACTCTTCAGAAAGTCTACAAAAACTCCTCGGCCAGGATTCTTCTCAATGGCTCTCTAACTAGAAGTTTTAGAATACATAGGGGTACAAGGCAGGGTTGCCCCTGTCGCCTCCTTTGTGTGACATATTTATCGAGCCTTTGGCACAACGACTCCAGAACGATAGTCAGGTTATTCCCTTTTATACATCTACTTTTTGTAGTAAGATTGCACTGTATGCTGATGATTTGATAATTTATACATCAGACCATGTTACAACTATACCTAGGGTGGAGTGGGTTGTGTCTGAGTTGGGGGCCCTGTCGGGTTATTCAGTGAATAATTCCAAGACAGAGGTTATGTATTGACATATAGAAGGCTGGAGAGAGAGAGTAAGTGCAAAGATAAAATACTTAGGTATCACTATTGTCAACCTAGTCAACAAAATTCCATCACATAATTTAAAAAGGGTGGTTAAGGAAGTCGACTCTTTACTCTCTAGATGGAGGAACTTGCCACTAACAATCTACTGGAGAGATAACTTAATTAAGATGTTGATCCTACCAAAACTGACATCTTTTTAATTGCATCCCCCTCACATTCCCAAGATTAATCATAGATAAGATCAGGGGAAAATTACCAGTTTCAGATGGGCTTCTAGGGGGGTTAATTTGGCATGGAAGAAGATGAGGCATGGGCTTTAGAAGGGTGGTTTAGCACTCCCAGGCTTAAATCTTTACGGTATAGCATTTCAGTTCAGGAATCTCCGGATGCTTTTGAGGAAGCCGAGTAGCTCTACATGGGGAACGCTCTTAGGAGAAATGATAAGAGAGTTTACTGTCAATGAGTTTTTGTATAAGTTTGGCTCCCCAATTTTTTTTAAAAAGTTATGGCGGAAGGTCTTTAGAACAGCGCTCAACCTATGGTGCAAGGTGAGGAAAACGCTTAGTGCTGGTTATTATTCGGACATTGCACCAATCTGAGATTGTCTGGCACCCCAGAATGTTTGAAGGATGGGTTGAGTCTCCCTCTAAGGCGGGCAGGGATTGTCACCTGGGGAGACCTGATGACTGTAGAAGGGACACTACCGTGGGAAGTCTTGAGAGCCATAGCTGGAGATAGTCTATCCAGGTTCAAATATATGCAGCTGTCCTCCTGGTATGGCCCTTGGTACAGGAAACTGAGGGGGAGTGGAGTTTGAGTTCCATCTCCAGGATGTAAGATCCAAAAGGAGGTCGCCAGATGGTATTAGAAACTCCTGGCAGCGGAAGAAAAGAAAATGAAGTCTCCCATATATGGTGTAGGGCAATACCTTTCTGAGGATGAATTTACAACCATTATGGCGTGACTCACTGAAACTAATGTACTCAATCGTTAAGGCAGCGAACCTGAAGCAAAACCACTTCTTCTCTATCAGCAGGCTATATTGGACATTACTAAAAAATTGCTAAGTTCGCTTCTTCGCCTATTCCCAGGTGTAGAAGGTGTAGTCTTTTGAAAGCTGATGATGTACACATTTTCTTTTTGTGCCCTAAGATTAAAGCATTCTGGACTGACATGAATACCAGTTTAAAAGAACTTTTAGGGGAAACAATAGTCTTAAATTCTCTATTATTTCTGTTGGGTGTAGATGAGACCTCCCGTAGTTTCGGAGCAAAGCGGCTTTATGTTGCATTTGATACGTTTAGCAAGGAGGGAAATCTGTAAACGGTGGATTGATCCACCCCCTCAATTACTGCTGATTGGTTTAAGAGGTCTATTGAACTTGGCGTATGGAAATTGAGTGCATGATCAGAAAGCCTCCCGGGATTTGGGCGGATCTCTCTAGGTGGTATGGAATTTAGGAAAGATCCTCAGATTGAACAAGGAGCTCCTATGATTACACAGAGACACCGCTGCAGGAGATGGCTCGACTTGGGTAACTTGGAGCGCAGAGCCATGCGAAAATTCAACAGACCGTGAGGCGTACAGATAGAACAGTCTGAGATTTCATAGCGCTATAGTGGTATGAGGACAAAAAAAATCCAAATCAGTGGGCACATTTTTATCACATTTGTAGGAAAGGGAAGTTTTAAAATGTTATACTTTGTCTGACTGAGTCCCCAGTAGGTTATTTAGCATTAGTCTGTAAGCAACTGGCCTCGCTCAGCGATCCCTCTTAACGAGGTGTAAAAACTACTCCCAGATCAGAAACAATAGCTTAGGACTTTTGCCAGGAAGACCTGGGTGTAAGGTATATGACTTCTATTAGCTCATTAACTTCATTAAATTGAAAGCGACCAGAATGAGGCCTGCCCATTCAAGTGTAACGCAGATCTGGGCTAGAGAAGACTTTGCTCCCTGTGCCATCTGTAAGCATCTTTGTATCAGTCCAGAGGGAGGAGAAGCTGGTTTCAGAACCAGGTTGTTCAGTGTAGGAGGAGAGAACTGCTCTTTTCCTTAAATAGTTGACACACCGACAGACTCCAAGGGCAGAAAGGTGCTGCCATGTTGGATTTCACTAAGAATGGTGCTGTGTTGAATAGTTTGCCTTAAGACAGAACAGAATGCTCTGCAAAAGAGGGAAGGGTTGCTTCAGGAAACATTTTCTTCATTGTTAGGGTGTGCCAAGGACCCATCCCTACCCACAGGCTAGTGAATCCTACAAAAGTGGCACCTAAACAAACATCATCAGAATGCTCTTTCGACCTTGCATGAAAATCAGAAGACTGAGTTTGAGGTCTGTGTAGAGACTAGAAGGGCTAGATCTTGTCTTAGTTGGACTTAGGGCACAGTTGTAGACTCCAAGGTCAGTTGGCTTGCCTCCTCGGAGGCTAAATGGACATAAACACCTGAAAGGAGCCTTTTTCCTGGAGTGACTGGTTTACAAGCAGAACTAAACTTAACCTTGCTGATGGCTTCTGCTGGAATTATACCAGGCCACTAAGTGGTGTCTCTGAGGTCCTGGGAGTCATAGAATCGACCAAGAGGAGCTGCTCCAGAAAATCTGAAAAGTTGGGATATCCATGACCTCTGGATCTTCTGCAAGACCTCACTGGGAGGACATCTGACTTCCAGAGGACTATGCCGGGTACAACATGTAGCCTTGCCATGCTGGAGGTGTTTGAGCTCTAAAAAAGAGACTACAGGCCTGATTTAAAATTGGGCGGACACAGTAGTGTCCATCGGTATGGCACAACAAATTCCATCTGCCAAATTAAGAGATGTCTGCCGTCCTGAGGTCAGCTTTGTACATTGAAAGTAAGTTCCATCAAAGCAGTTCCTTTAAGTGTACTAAAGGTTTGGTATATGGCTGTCATCAGTTTTGATAGCCTTATAACAAACTATTGACTTTTTTTGTTTTTCAAAAACAAACTCCAAAAGCGGGAGTTTGTTTTTCAAAAACAAAATAAATCAAAATGACCCCACCCCCAAAAATAAGCCCTTGGAGTTTTCTGTTTTTTTCCTGTCCCCCACTGCCAGGGTCTTCCTGGTGGAGACAGAAAGGAAAAAAGGCAATATACCTTCCCACTAAATAAGACAGGTGATGTAATGTCTTTTCTCCGACTCATTCTCTGTTCGATCTTTGGAGGAAGTATTCCTGTGACAGAGCCAATGTGGCCTCCCTCGATGAAATACTTGAGGTCCGCCCATCTCTAAGGGCCTCATTACGATAGCGGTCAGACGAGCGCCTGACCACCATTGTTTTGGGCACAGGCAATCTGGCAAGGAGTTGGCGGTCCCAACAGCCCAATTACAATACAACCACTGTGCAGGCGGTCCTAAACGTGCCTTTTTCTATTACGGATTGTGCTGCTAACAACAAAAGGACCGCAGCACAATCTGCAATACAAAAAGATATGTTTTCAAACATCCATGTGCCAGGCACCATGTGGTGCCTGGCACACGGTACATGGACGTTGGGGGGGCACCACAGGGTGCCCCCCTGACCCCATAGCAGAGGCTCACAGGGGACGGGGGACCTGCTAGGAGCCCCCAATTCCCTTTCCGATCGGACCGCCATGTAAAGGCAGAGGTAAAGGAACATCCTAATCCCTATGGCGGTGCCTCTGCAGGCACCACCCCCATTGTATGGATTAGGCTCTCGGAGGTGGTTGTCTTTCCCCCAGCTCAAATCGCGCCAAACGCTGGCATTGTAATTCAGTGGTCGGACCAATATTATGGATGTTGGATGGACCACCACTGGCAGCCTGTCGGTGATGGTCTGCCCGACATCCTAATCAGGCCCTAAATGAGGCAAGCAGACCGAGGGTTTGGCAAGCAGCATATTTTGTCATGTTCGTTATGGAGTACCCTGACTGCAAAACTCTAACTCAGGCCTTTTGTCCAAAGGTAGAACTCTTCACCAGGCAAAGGTGCAGAAAGTGTCCAGCCAGTGAGATGACTTCGATGGCACGTAATTTGAATATTCCTGCTCAAATCATTTTCCGTCAAAATCAATGGCTTCTGCGGGATCTCGTCCAATGGCTATCTGACTTCACGAGGACTACAATGTATACAGCCTGAAGCCTTGTGTCGCTGGAGGATTTTTACCTTCAATCTCAGAGACTATAGGCATTATTTAGAATGTATCACACAGGATACTCTGCCACAAACATGGCAGAAGTCCCATCTGCTGTATTACAAGTCCCTTATAGCCTTGTTGCACTTGTAATACAATGGACAGGATATCTATCACATTTGTGAAGGGATATCTCATTCCCCAAACTCTAAATAAGTGCAAAGGTAAAAACGTTGCTTGTGAGGACCTACTTGGTGTATCCAATATGCATTTCACTGTGGTAGGCCTGAATTTGCATGAACAGTAACATCTGATGGACCCTTTGCTTTTTCTTGGTGCTTTTGTCTTAAATCTTTAAAAATTCATATCTCCAGTTTTGCTTATTGGATTTTTGTTGTTTTGGTGTCATTGTGCTCATTACATTTTTCTCTTGTTTTTCGAATCGGTGGTTAAGGATGTCTGCTCTGTGCCACAGCTATCAGGGGGTTGATCCTAGGTTTAAAATATTGAAAAAGTGTTTTACACTGCAACGATTGTGGCCTTTTCTTTGTGTTGGACTCATCAAGTGGAAGAATGAGAATGTGCCCAGATGCAGATGGTAAACTGCTTTCTCATCCTCCCTTCCTGATTGATGACCTGATGCTCTGGACATTCAGCAAAAGAGAAGAACAAGTCAGCGTGTTACAGCTGTGTTTTTGCCAGTGGTAGGAAACACACCCTGAGGTAAGATATTGACTCATTCTGCCTTCCTGAGTCACATCTCAGGAATGATTAAGCATACAAAATAGGGTTTTAGTAGCCACTCACCAATCCAAAGGCCTTTTTGAAAATAACTTAGGACGCAGGTACAGTGTACAGCTCAGTTGGTAGCATAAACATCTCAGAAAATGGGACAAATGCACCATTTCAGGCGTAATAAGTGATCTTATTATCAAATCAATGTGCGTCCTTGATGCTGCTGGAGTGAGTTATGCACTCAGATATCCATGGGTGATTGTTGGTCACCAAAAGCAAACCATCTACAAACATTGTGCATTGGACATTTAAGAACAATGATTCTGTGCAACTTGTCCATCCGTCCTGGTAGGTCTTCCTGACCCACAGGATTGCAATTATGACAGTCCGCTTTTGGGTATAACAAATGAGTCAGTGAACAATACAACTGCCATGTATAAATGAGTAAGTGACCTATCGCCCATAATACCATGCTGTACGTACTTCGCTCTCAGTTTGCTGTGTAACCAGATTCTTTTTTTAAAGAATGCCTGATCTTCGAAACCCCGGTACACAAACTGCAAAGAATGTGCTAAAGCACCTGACAAACACAAAGGTTATAAACATAACAAGCATTGGCATAGCCAATAGGTCCCGCTTTTGGGACCTAATAAGTGTTGAGCCAGAGCTATTGGCTTTGGCAATGTCTTTAAGCTATGTTGTAGAGCAGCGTGACTGCAGTGCAGCATGTTGAAAAGCTATAATGAAAAAGTGTTTTAAGCATTTTTAAAGTAAAGGAAGCACATATACGCTAATGTAAAAACAATGATTTTAACAAACACCATGAACATGGCAAGGTTGGTAGGGCTGGGGGTGAAGCAAGCACTGGTGCCTATGACAATGTATGCTCAGAAATAACCCCAAAAGAAAACACAATCCCAAAAGAAAGCAATGAAAACATCAGGAGAGGGAAACAAAGAAAGGGGAGGAAAGCTGACTTGGAAGTCGGCTAGGCAGGGAGTGTGTGAAGAAATATTCCCTGAAGGGTATTAGGCTGAGAGAAGCCACCTGAAATGTAAATTCTCCAGATGACGAATGACAGGACAGATTAATAGCAGCAGAAGTGGATGAATTGAAGTCCAATTGTAATACGATACAAGGAGATTGAGCAAAGTGAGATATAATTTGTTCAGGGCATGTGCCATTGAGCTGCGCCTTGAGCGCAGCTGTTGCTATGCCTGGAAACGCTGGTGACACCAGGATATGGTGGCGCACCTCCGTACTCCACCCGCCCCAGCCAAAGGGGGTCAGCGAGTCACAACTTACAAGGGCGAGTTAATAGCTGTGGGAACTGTGATATTAGTGGTTGATTATTCTTACACACATTCATAGTTTCAGAATATAGAACTGTATTCAATGTTCTCTTAAAGAATGTTTGGATTAGAATATTGCTGTTAGATTCCTTACCTGTCAGTTGATGCTGGCTGTTGGTGGATGAGGTGCAATAAACCTTACCAGCAGAACTCGACTCTTCATGTTTGTGGTTAATTATAATTGGAAAACACCACACTTTCTTTGGCGACGAGCGGGCGAGTTGACACCTCAACACCAGAAACGCTGAACCCGGTGAATAGTTTCCTCCTCCAGTGGCTGTCCATAAGTTTGAAGAGAAGTTCATTCTTCTCCAGCGGTTGATTCTTGTGTTGGCGGTATGAAGATTGTAATGTGGAATCTTCCGTAATGTGCAGTGAGGAGGATGGAGGGTGGCGTGTGTGATGAAACGTGCATGCGTTTGGACACTTCATTTAAAAAAAGAAGCTAGGCCGCATCAGTATAATCTTTTGTGCGTTCCAGCTACGTGGGGGCTTGAAGCTAGGCCACAATCCTTTGTGCGTTCCAGCTACGTCGGAGCCTGAAACTAGGCCTCAATCCTTCTTGTGTTCCAGCTACGTGTGGGCCTGTAATGCAATTGGTTTGCGTCTTGATGATTGGATACTCTCCGTACATCACCACGCAAGGCATTCATGTTATGTGCCTGTATCAACCAATTGGATACATAAACGTCATCACAAGAAGCCATTTTGTTGAGTTGGGATTGCATCAATGTAATAACATTGAAACACGTTATTACGAGTGACGTTGGCGACTGTTTTAGCGCGTATTTATTCGGAACAGTTGATCAAGAGCTCCGTTTTCTTCAGTTTCTTGCATTATTGCTACATTATTAAATACGCTTTGCTTGACATTGAATTAATAAGTACTTTCCCTGCATTTTATCACGGGGATTATTTATCTGTGTCACTCAACTTTAAATTATTTTCCTGGTGAATTTACATGAAGAGCCTGCGTTTTTGGTGACTGGCACATTTTTTACAAAGGAGGTAACATTTTAATTCACATAAACAGTAGAATGTTCTAGATCTTGTGCAGAATTACCTGGTAAAGGTCATTTTGTTATAAAAAAATTTTTTTTAAATTAGTTCTGTATGAAAACATATTTTGTTTCTCTGTAAAAGTATCTACAACGTGAAATTTCTGCATCATGCAGAATGTAACACAACCCCCTTTCTTCTTAAATAGTCCTGGTGAACCAAATGTGGAATGGCAGAAATGGAAAAAAAATATTTATAAATTATGCCAGAGTATGTGGTACCAACTTAAGTGCTGAACAAAAACATTTGTTGTTATTACATTGTCTTGGGGGTGAGGGGCAAGAAGTTTTAGAACATCTACCTGAGCTTAGTGCAGCTGAACAAAGGAATCTTAATGAGTATGAAATATGTATTCTTCAATTTGATCATCATTATCTTCCAAGGTTAAGTACTATAATGGAAAGGTATCATTTTGGTCTTCTGGAACAGAAAAAAGATGAATCAGTTGAAGAATTTGTATCAGCTCTAAGGAAACTGGCATCGTCGTGCAAGGTTGGTCCAGCAGTTGAGGAGAGAATTAGAGACCAATTTGTTTTGAAATGTGCACATGACAATATTAGAAAGGAACTATGGTTAAAAGATGAACCTCCTTTAGAGGAGGTTATCACAGTTGCAAAACAAGTAGAGTACATGATGAAATGTGTTGATGAACTTAAAGGTGAGAAGAATAAGCCAACCACAGTTGAAACTAAATTTGAAGAAATTGTTTGACAGGTGCAGAAGAAAAACGTGACAGACAGTCACAAAAATAATCCTTTGACTCCTAGTACTAGCGTCTCTACATATGGAGGAAAGCCTGTTTGTTTTATGTGTGGACATTTAGGACATTTAGCTAAAGCTTCCTTCTGTCCTGCTTTACGAGTTATATGCAATACATGTGGTCGGAAAGGTCATTTTGCAAAATATTGTAAAAGCAAGGTTGATAGAGGTGAATTTCCAACCCCGAAAAATCAACCACAAGTGAAAGTAGTTACTTTACAAGTTGACGACAAAGAGCAGAACATCCCTCTCATATGGTGGGAATAGATGGCACATTACTTAATTTTAAATTTGATTCGTGTTCTCACTTGACAATGATAGGATGTTTTCCGTCAACATTCTTATAACAAAGTTAAACTTGTCAAAAGTGATCTTTCTCCTTTAGGGTATGGAGGAATTCTGATTAAGATGTCAGGATATTTCCTAGCTACCATTGGGTTATGTGGATGTATGATTGCAGGAAAAATATATGTGGCCAAACGTGGTGATTCTCTTCTAGGGTGGCCTCACCAACGTTTACTTGGTGTACGTCTCAATCCCAATACTTCACCACAAGTTCAGGTTCAAGAGGTAGATGATTAATCTATTATGTTTGCTGAGCAATTCTCAGATGTTTTTAGAGACAGTCTTGGTTGTCTCAAGTGTTACAAACATCGTATTAAATTAAAAGAAGGTGCAGTGCCTGTAGTTGCGAAAGTAAGGAGAATTCCGTTAAAGGAACAAGCTGGTTTGCAAAAAGAAATTGAGAGACTAGTGAATATGGGGGTCACAGAACCAGTGGAGGCCACAGAGTGGTTGGCTCCCATTGTTGTAGCTAAGAAAGCCAGTGGAGAATTACGTCTTTGCATTGACTTGCGCTCCTTGAACAAGGAAGTTATCGTAGACAAATTCCCATTGCCGAATATTGATGAGATGGTAGGAACATTGGTTGGTGCAAAATACTTTACTACCCTTGATTTGGCATCAGCCTATCATCAGGTTGAGTTAGATGAATCCTCCCAAGAGTTGACTGCTTTTGTGACTCCCATGGGAACGTATACATTTCGCAGGATGCCATTTGGTCTTATTTCTGCTTCTTCAGTATTTCAGCGTATCATGACCAGGATTCTTAGAGCTTGAGGGTGTCAAATGCTACCAAGATGATCTTTTGATCTTTGGTAGCTCAATGCATGAACACAATGTACGTGTTTGTGCGGTGTTGGAATGACTCAGAGAGGCTGGTTTATCACTTAGAAAGGATAAGTGTAAATTTGGTGTAGAAGAGGTGAATTATCTTGGTCATTGAATTACTGGACAAGGTGTCTTTCCCAAGAAAGAATTGGTTGATTCCATTATAAAGATTTCTGAACCAGTCAATAAGGAAGAGCTTCTCTCTTTCCTAGAAATGGTTGAATTGTATAGTAAATTAATTCCAGATTATGCTGACAAAACTCATAATTTGAGAAGACTTACGGTGAAGAATGTTGCTTTTCAATGGTCAAGAGAGTGTATGGATGAGTTTGCTTTCATCAAGGATGAATTGAGAAAAGCTCCATCTCTTCAAGCGTTTGTTTCTGGTGATCCCACTTACATCATGACAGATGCTAGTGAAAAAGGATTAGGTGCAGTCTTACTTCAAAAGAAAGGTGGAAAAGATTGCTTAATTGCTTGTGCTTCCAGATGTCTCAGAGGGTCAGAATGTAACTATTCAGTCATAGAAAAAGAGTCTTTGGCCATATATTGGGAATTAAGGAAATTCAAGAATCTCATTTGGGGCACTGAGGTTGGTGTGTTGTCAGACCATAAACCTCTAAAAGAAGTATTTTCAAAAAAAGGTCTTGATGCCATTTCATCTAGAAATAAGAAATGGATAATTGCTCTACAGGAATTAAATTTTGATGTTGAATACATTCCTGGTGTCATTAACACATCCGCTGATTGTCTTTCCAGATTAGCTAATGTAAATGAATGTGTTGAAGATGAAGTGTGCCAAGATGATGAAGAGATCAACGTATGTGAAATCACTGATTGCGCAGTTTGCGAAGTTGATTGGAAATCTGAAATTGAAATGGATGATAAAATAAAGGGTGTGATGGTGTTGTTGAAGAACAACAAACGTTTGGAGAAGCCATGGGATTTCAGTTGTTGATGGTATGCTTGCTCGTGGTACGAAATTGGTTCCTCCTGTGGGTATTAGGAGTAAATTACTCAATTTTGCTCACAATGGTCACCTAGGAATAGTAAAGACAAAAGAGTTGCTAAGAATACAATTTTGTTGGCCTGGCATGGATTTGGATATTGAGAGGATGGTTCGTGAGTGTGTTGAATGTTGTGCCAGTGATAAAATCCTGAAGACCAAACAAATACCAATTGTTTGCAGAAAATTGCCCAATCATCCTTGGGATGAAATTTCTATTGACATTCTTGGCCCTCTACATGGAGTGAGTGACACACCTTATTTGATTGTTGTTTTAGATCTTTATTCCAGGTGGATTGAGGTTGGTGCTGTTAGAGAAATTTCTTCAGAAACTGTTATCAGATTCGTAGAGGAAGTTTTTAAGAAAGAGAGTTTTCCTAACAGCATTCTCTCTGATAATGGTCCACAGTTCAGTTCTAATGAATTTAAATGTTTCTTAGACAACTGTGGTATTGTTCATAAAAGATGTGCAATTTATCACCCAGAAACTAATGGAGCGGTTGAGAGAGTCAATAAAACTCTCAAAGAAGGCATACAACTCGCTAGGGCTAATGGGTTGAATTGGAAAAATGCGCTGCAGGACAGAATTACAGCTTACCGCATTTCTCCCCATTTGACAACTGAGAGATCTCCTTTTGAACAATTTAAAGGAAGAATTCCCAATACAAAATTCTGTCCTGGGTGGATGAAGTTAAATAAAGGTTTTGTTGACAACCAGATAGGAGATTGGAGGAAGAGAGAACTAGATAAGTAGATTAGTAGAAAATTATACTTTGATGATAAGAAATGTGCTCAGTTTCAGGAAGTGAAAATAGGTGATCTTGTAAAGATTAAAGCTCCTGTTGGTTGTCAGCCTGGGTCTAAATATACCAATGTTAGACCTGTGATCAAAATCTTCAAGAACGCTGTCAAAACCAGTGATGGGAGAGTGTATCGCTGTGGTAAATTCTGATGTCCCTTTAACAGATACACATGGTAAGGACACTAATTCTTATTCCAAGTTCTCTGGTACTCTGCCTTCTTCCACAGGTCCTTCTAGGGTTCCATGTGTTGTTAGAGAGAGGAGTCAAAGACTGCGCAGACTTCCAGCGTATATGAAAGACTATGTTTAACACACTTCTATTGTCATTCATGCAATTATTTTTCATTCATGTATTCTCTGTTGTGATCTTTATATTGTTCGATTTCATTTTCATAGTTGAGGAGGAAGATGTGTGATATTAGTGGTTGATTATTCTTACACACATTCATAGTTTCAGAATATAGAACTGTATTCAATGTTCTCTTAAAGAATGTTTGGATTAGAATATTGCTGTTAGATTCCTTACCTGTCAGTTGATGCTGGCTGTTGGTGGATGAGGTGCAATAAACCTTACCTGCATAACTCGACTCTTCATGTTCGTGGTTAATTATAATTGGAAAACACCACAGGATCGAACCTGTGACACTTGTTACAGGCCATTTACTGCTGCCTGAGCATTAATTTTGCCCAGCTGTCACAAGCAGCTTCAACTTTCCATGCGCCACCCGAATTAGGGGGGTGAAAGGAGGATGCTGCCGGGCAAGACACCAAATAAGTAATTGAATATGGGAATGCATTATCTTATTGTGGCACTCCCAGAACTGCTTTCACTTACCTGATGTACTGATGGCTGGATCCAGTAGTATGCCTCGCTGAGCTGCCTATCTGTGAGCCGGGGTATCCTGCAACAATATTTTACCCTCTCTTCCCAACCTCTTCTTTTCACCATGGCTCTCTGCTGCAACATGTGAGAAGCTCAACACTGGAACTAAGTGTTACGTTGCAAGAGTTCTGCCTGGAAGCAGTCGCCCTTGAGCGAAAGGCAGATAAAACCCATGACAGCCATAGTGGGAACTACTGTGCTCAGACAGAACAGCAGCATTTGCAAATTCCTGCCTCTAACGGCACAAAGTATGCTTGAGTTGTGTTTTTTGTGTGCAAACCTAGATCCAGCACAGCGATTTTGCTGCCGGGAAGATAAACAGAAATAGGCTGCTCATGTCTACATTTTGGGCAGATACATACTCTTGCAAATGAATGCAGATTCCACACCCAGCAGCACATTATTCAGGTATGGCTAACAAGTGTCTGTGCTCCTTCGAGCCCAGCCTCACATCTAGGAGCTGTACATGTGTTAATGCGATATGGGTGAAGGGGCGGCAAGTATAGATCCGGTTGTGCCTGGCGTGCTCTTTCACGTTACCTCCCTTATCCCCGAACGGGGAATAATATGATGCCAGACACCCCTGTCCCCCAAAACACAGTCATGAGGCACCCTCTCTTGTTCACCTCCGAGCACCATGTAGGAAGAGCTTGGTCCATACTCCTCAGCACTTATGCTGTGGCTGGGCCTGTCCTCGGAGTCCGAAAGGAGGGAGATAGAATGAAACGTAACCTACCCCCCCAAGCAAAATTGAAAGGAAACCCCTGAAAGCGGCATGAGTGGTAGCGAGTGGAGGAAGACACAGGAGGAGTGCTTAGACAATCGAAGGTCATAAAAAGTCATCAGTAAGATCCGCTGGCATGTGTTGAAAGAAGAGGGGCTAGTTGTGACCTTCAGCTCTTCTGGACCCAATATGAGCAGACTTGACCATTGTTATCATAGCGATAGGTAACTAACAAAGTACAAAGAAAGAGCATTCTTAAAATGTAAATTTTAGAAAAGGGGGAGTGGGTCGAAACAACACAGCAAGTAGAGCAAGAAACACCTTGGTGGGCGTGGAGAATCAACACAGTCAAGAGAACACAGGGGCAAAGGGAGAAACACACTAGCTAAGGAGAGCAACATGAACCAAGGTTAGCATGATAAGAAAACAATACAAATTAGACAGTACTGAGAGTAATAAACGAGTGTCTGTGATTAAAGCCAGAGTTTGTTAAAAGTATTTTTTAATAGCAAGGGTATTGCAGAGGTTTTTCTTTCAGTACGTAACTAAAAGATTGCTATTTAAGGACGCTTTAACAGCCAGAACCAACCAGATTTTTTTTTGTGATTACCGACTAATCTAAAATAATAGGGATACACCATATTGATCTGCCTTAAAACATTTTCAGAAAAGGATTTGCATAATGTCTAGGAAGTTGATTGATGATGATTGCAAAAACAGCAGGTGTCAGCTGCGCAGGCGGGACTACGTTTGTCTTCTACTTAGAAATATTCTATTTTCAATTCCAATTTAACTGCTCTGGTGTGCGGAACGTCGATGGCAGAGTGTTTGCTATCTTGATCATTTCCTATACAGAACAAAAATAACAAAAATCTGAACTACCAGCATCAGTGCGACAAATCAGGCAGAAACTGTAAAAGAAGTTCCTTAAAATCACTATCATAAAGGTACATTAGACCCTGAGCCTACTTCTGAAAACAGATTCAAGTTGGCAAACGATCCATCTGAGAAGCAGACATGTTAATAGAGGAAGTGGTCTTTTGCTCGGATATTTTTGATGTTCTCACAACCCTGTGGTTCTCAACGCAATTCTCTTAAGAAGTAGGGTGCACCAACTCAGAGCCGGCTCTTGGGCACCGGGTGCTGACTTCGAGTGGGAGTGCCCCGTTTGCAAGTATATTATGGTTTTAAAAGCACATGTTGCCCCCATTCCTTGCCTCCAGCAAATTCGAGGCAACAATAAAAATGTCATGATAACTCCAGTGATTAATGTTTTTCCTGGAGAGAGATCAGTGGTTTGTATAGTGGAAGTTTTGACTCATCGCAAGGTAGCGCAGATGGTAAATATGACTGCTGAAAAGAACGTGTACCATGCAGATCACAAAGTGCATATAATGTAAATAGGTCAGTGGATTACTGCTTTTGTCAAAGAGATCCTCTTGTTACTTGCAGTTTATAAGTCAAATTCCTAATATAGAACAGTGAGCTATGAGCTGTCATCAAAGAGCTGCATGCAAGCTTCAGGTTATGGATTAGAGTGTTATGATGTTTCTCCAGTCTTTCATTATCCTAATGTTGCTTGATCAAGCACTCTTACACTACACTGCCTGCCAGTATGGATGACACATGACTCCTACTCGTTGTGGTCCTCTGTCTTATGTAACATTTCCTATACAATGATTTACACATGTATGATTGATTCTCTCTGTGTAATATGTGTGTGATGTAAAGTGCTCTGACACTGGTATGAG
This sequence comes from Triturus cristatus, assembly GCF_964204655.1. Lineage (NCBI taxonomy): Eukaryota > Metazoa > Chordata > Amphibia > Caudata > Salamandridae > Triturus > Triturus cristatus. The sequence goes on along the minus strand of NC_140584.1, from coordinate 504,449,712 downwards.
TGGCACTGTAAGATTAATTAAATGCACCTGAGAGAGAGAGACTTGAGGGGCACCATTAAAGGGTGGTAGTGAGGGAATTCATGGCGGAGGTGGTCATTGGGGGGCACCAATAAACATTGTCGCACCGGGCACCACCATCACTAAAGTACCTACGTGCCCTCTGGGGTTCTTTCTTGTGCATATTTTCGGATGAGGAATGTACAGCCAGACGTGCACATATGAAGCTCTTTTTTGTATGTCCCTAGAGTATGTTGGAGGCTGCGTGCAATTCCCAACACCCACCGCATGTAACTGGTCAACCATAACTAACTATGGCCAGAATCTCCTTAATTGCAAGAAAGAGAAAGTTTCTTAAATTCATATTTTCCTGTTAGTCAGTTATCAGTTTAACATTCGACTTCCCATTTGTGTATAAATTACTATTTCACAAGAATCTAATGGCGCTATAAATAATTCCATGGCCTAACATTAGTGAAATTCTCTTCTGAATGCCATATGAATGTCCATTGAAGAGCAGAAAAGGGATTTTGTCCGGTGTCCCAATGACCTGAACATTTTGCTTCTAATGGTGAGGTTGTGCATTCAATGACATCGCTGGATGCCTATAGGCCAATAAAGTGAAACCTCTTGGAGGTCGTAAAAGAGCTTGGAGTAGAAAGGGCCATCCTTATTACCTAACGAGACATGTCAGAAATGTTTTATCCTACAGTGCTATACAACAGAGAGAGCAATGAACAGCCAGGGAAAGGAGCCTTAACTAAAAATATAACAGATGCCTAGATGCGTCACTTTGTAAATAAGGCGCAACATGGCTCATTTTTTATGCAGCTGGTGTGTCATAAATAAGGCTGTGTGTTTGGAGTAGGCAGGGCTCCATTGGATCCCTGACAAATCTTTAAAAATGTTTCAAAGAAGTATTTATATTTTTAAAGTAGCACATCTTGTTTTATGGAAAATGGGCTGCATAAAGCTATATATATTTAACAAGTGATCAAAGACCTGGTGGTCCGGTAATCTCTATAGACCACCATCCCATTGACGGCCATCAATCAGAATAAGTCAGAATTTTCGACGTACCTCATGAAAATTGATGAGGTAAGTTGAATTGCGATCCACCCTGAATTCTTATTTTATGATCAGGCCTACTAATACACAGATCTCTTCATAAAATAATTTAGTGGTCACAAAAAATGTAGGTTGCAAAAATGCCATCAGTATTTTGCGACCACAGCTACATACATCTAGAACATTACCTTATTCTTCCTTGCATATGATGGAAGATTTGTTTTTCCAAACGCTCCTTATGGTTCTAACTGCATTCACCTACCTCAGCAGTGTTATTTGGAAAATACTCCTGCCATCATTGCATCTTTTCAAATTAGCAGTGTTTGTTTATTGTATCCTAGACATCCCCTTTGGGACCCCCTCTCTCCTAAAAATGGGTCTATGAGAAATGTAAAAAACCCCTTTAGGTATGACCTTCACCCCATTTTTCAACATTGCTTTTTACAATGTTGAGCCGATCTTGACTATTTACCACCTTCTTGTTAGGTAGTATAAGCAAAACGAAAGTTCTTCTCCACCCAAATAACATTGGCTAAGTCGAAATCAAAGGAACTTTTTAGTATCATTAAAAAATTGTCCACTCCAACCACTCCAAGGAGCCATTGCAGCTCATCATTCTGTGAGAATATTGCCACATTTTTTAAACATAAAGTTGAGATCATATTCTCCACTTTCACAAATATTGACAAGACAGCCAAGTCGAATGTTAATATGCTCAAGGTGTCCAACATCAATCCTCCCCTGGTTTTTGATCAATTTTTACCTTTGGAGATATCTAAGACGATCAAGCTCTTAACCTTGATTCACTCAGGAGCCCCCAATGATCCTGCCCAGCTTGGATTACCAAACAAGTGCCTGAAATCATTGGAAAGGCCCTGACCCCTTTGCTAAATAATGTTTTTTCCTCCGGAATTTTTCTGGGTATTTGGAAGCTGGCTTCTGTTCTTCCACTCCTGAAAAAACTGAATTTGGATCCTACGGATTCCAATAACTACAGGCCTATTTTGCGGCTCCCCTTCCCGGCCAAAATCCTGGAAAAGGAGATGAATATTCAACTCAGCGCCTTTCTTCATCGCAACAACTCACTGGACCCGTCACAATATGGGTTCAGGGCTGATCATAGCACGGAGTTGGCATTGCTGAAATCCACTGAGGAAATCAGAGAGGCCGTTGATGGAGGAGGTAGTGCAGTATTGATTTTACTGGACCTGTCGGCAGCCTTTGACACCGTCCATCATAAAATATTGATGGACCGATTGTCTGAGATTGGTGTCAAAGGCTCAGCATAGAAACTCTTACAATCTTTCCTCACCAACAGATCCCAAACGGTGGAGCTGGATGACCACACATCCAAACCTTTCACTCTTCCGTGCGGGGTGCCACAGGGCTCTTCTCTTAGCCCAACCCTTTTTAATGTCTATGTAGCACCCTTGGCAGGAGTTATTAGATCCTTTGGCTTCCAGCTCACCTCCTATGCAGATGACACACAAATAGTGTTGTCACTGGCTAAAGGAAATGAGAAAGAAACTGGGGATCAGTTTTCTGATTGCATGACGGCTATCTCCTACTGGATGTCCTCAAACTGTTTGAAGCTTAACTCTAACAAGACTGAGGTTTTGATATTTGGGGTAAATCCTTTAGTATGGACACCGGACTGGTGGCCGGTTGATCTGGGACCCTGCCCCTCACCCTCCAGGAAGGCCAAAAACCTTGGGGTGTTGGTGGATAACACACTTACATTGGGCGATGAAATAAGCTCTGTGACCTCGGCTTGCTTCATGATTCTTAGAATCATCAGGAAAATTAAGATTTTCCTTACTGAAAGCGGCCTTAAGACAGTAGTAATGGCCCTTGTAACCTCGCGTTTGGACTACTGCAACATTCTTTATTTGGACATACAAAAACAGCACATGTATAGGCTTCAGTTGGTCCAAAACGCTGCAGCTAGACTGCTGACTGGTACATCTAAATTTGTATCAGTAAAGGGAGAATTTAGGAGACTACATTGGCTGTCGATAAAACAAAGAGTCCATTTTAAGGCCCTCTGCACTGTTTTTAAGGCCGTTAATGGTATCTGCCCTGAATTCCTCAAGCAGCAATTTCATTGGTATGTACCGGGCAGATCACTTTGCTCTGCCAGTGCCAAACTAGTGCATATCCCTAAAGTCAGAAAACTTAATTGGGGCGGTAGGAGTTTTACTCTTTGTGCTTCTAAGGCCTGGAATGAGCTTCCTTTTTCCCTTAAAACGGCCCCAGACCTCTTGTCCTTTCGCAAGGGCCTAAAGACATGGCTGTTCCTGCAATAGTCCTCCTCGACTTCCCCAGGTAATCAGTGCTTAGCGCCAGGACACCCAAGGGTAATCGCGCGCTCTATAAGTGCAAATAACATAACGTATATGCTATATGAGTTTTCTTTAGTCTGAGTAGGGCATCAGCAGCAAAAGATCCATTGTAGGTGCAATAGATGACAGGAAACCCAAGGTGCAATTTGAGCTGAAATGGTTCTCTCGAGTTCAGTTTGGATTTATTGGACAACCCATCTTAGCTAACTCAAGCAACATGTGAGACAGCACCCTCTCGCTCAATATTAACATACAAATATCTAAACAGTTTAGAAGAGAAAGATACATGGAGGCCTGAAACCCTAGAGCCCTCATCATTAGCAGTTCATAGAAGCAAATTTAAAGTTAAAATAGTCAGTTTAGAATTTATAACAAACAGTGCACTTTGCCTTCAAGCTCTCACTAATACCTTTACTTGCAGAAGACTTGTGAAATGCTGGGGCCATAGCTATGCACGCGGGTAAGATGGCATCTCTGCTTTGAGCTCCACAGAGCCTCCTGTGTGTACCAGTCCGGATGATTTCTGGATTGAAATAAAACTCTTCACATGCGACGGAACATATACTGAACAATAGGGTGAGAGTGCGGGCCTCTATTTACCCCAGTTTGTGTTATTTTAGATGAACTTTCTCACAGCCTGATTCCAAGATGGCTGTGGCCCATTCCCTCACAGCGGTGATTACCGTGTGCCACTTTGGAGCCGTATGAGGAGGTATGCCAGCTCCCTAGTGGTTCTTCATTCCCCAAAGAATCTGAAGGGGCATCGACATCCACGTGCAGTAATAGCGCTATCTCCATTCCTATCATGCTCTACCGAATCCATAATTACCATGAACGTGCACTGTAATCTGTAAACTAACCGGCCCAGCAAATGCGTCAGGACAGAGTCATGCCTCAGTATCATAGTGATTTACAACACTAATGAAGTGTGATATCGGATCACATGCTGTTGGGCCTCTATTCCCTGGGGTTGTTGTGTCCATCTGCTCACAGGCTTTGCAATCTGTTTTTCTCCTCAAGATGCTTCCACCTCTTCACAAAATCGCGTCTCTCACCTTGGCCTAGCTCTGTTATTCTTTGTACTGTGTCACCTCATATTCAAGGTATCTTTTGCATGGTCCCGTTGCTCTCTCAAACCTTGAGAAGATCTCTGAAGTTGTTATGGCATACTACATAAATCACGATTACTTCCATCACATGAGGTTCCATGTATTAATTTTGTACACTAAGTGAAGTAATAGCAACTGCACCATTTCTCCAATACTGGTTGGCCCTAACACTGTGACTTTACACCTACTATTTTTGTAGTCCTTTGCTACAAGCAGTCACTGTTGCTCTGATATATATATAAGGTGCTAGGTACTTCAAGAGGGTACAATTAGGGGTTGGTGTTTGGGGTTATGGCTGAATTTTTTAGGTGTTTATGGCACCGAGTAAGCCAATATCCAGTGCGAACTCATATGAGAGCCTACATCGTACGGCATCTCAAGTCTGACTCCTGTAAGCCACAACACAACTCTTCATCAGTGAGCAGGCTCGGTGCAGTATTCCGAGTTGTCTAAATCCATCTCAGTACCCTTGCTGTTTTAAAGTATTAGCTCTTAGTGAACAAAATACCGTTGAAGAACGCAGTTGCCAGTGATTTGTTCCATTTGTCCCATCTGTTTATGGTATTAACTCAACATCTATGGCACGTTTATGATCGCTGTTCTGAAACACCAGTTCTTAGTCACCAAAATTCCCTCAGGAAACATAGTTGCCAGTGATTTGTCCCTTTTGTTCCATCTGTGCATGGTCCTAACTCAACATCTACAGCATATCAGTGTTTTCCTACACGTCAGAGTGACACAATTAAAGTTTATCGCACTATATCCACGGTCTACTGCAGCATATTTTCTACCCCACAGGAACATAATCTACAAATGTTTTAGCAGTATAGACCCACAATATGTCTGACTATAGAGACAGAAATATGAAGGAAAGGGATGCAAAGACGACCCTAAAATGTTCTAAACAGTCACTTCCAAATTCAGAGTCCCAGGTGAAAGGAAGCCCTGATTCCTCCTCTACCTTAGATGCCATAGTCCACATACTTACCTCTGAACACGATATATCTCAGAGCACCAAAACAAATACTATCTTACTCCAGGTGGAAGTGGCTGGAATTTGCAAAGACCTCCAAGATTTATATATTAGAATTTCCAGTGCTGAGGCAAGAATATGCTCAGTGGAGAACTATGCTAACAGGCAGCCAAAGACTGAAAATCCTCAGACGCTCCATTTCCTTATTACAAAGTGAGCTTACAGAACAGTAAGAACAGAACCGAAGGAGCAACCTCCGTATTTTTGGGTTGCCTGAAGTGATTGAAAACTCTGCCAAATCTGTAGCCAAGTTCCTAATATTCTGGATCCCTGAAGTCCTCCAAAACTCCTTCATCAAAGACTTTGAGATCAAAAGAGCTCACAGGGTCCCAACTTTTAAGCCGAAAAACATCGTTACTCAAGAGACCTCCAATCATTAAAACTCTAAACTGTAAACCCACAAAACATATCCTCGCACATATGTGGAAGGTGCACACGATCAAATGGCAAGAACATAGGATTTCCATCTTGCAAGACTATGCTAGATAAACTGTTATTCGTTGTAAAGGCTTTCTGAACCTGAGGAATCATCTCATGGACATAAAGATTTCATTCTCAATCTCTGGCCCCTCAAAAGCAGCCTTGCTAGACAACAAATCAAAATCCCAGATAGATTCTGACTCACTTCCTGAAACTTCCACATGTAACCACATGGCCTACCTCTCCTGAATTAGATCATGCTCAACGTCTTTATCCTTTTGTTGACAATCAGTTCCTTCTTGTTTGAGGAATACTGTTTCTAATTCCAGTCCACAGAACCCAGATTTTGCCCAATTTTTTTTTAACATGTGCATATGTTATATGCCTAACAATGTTCCGTTATGCTTGTTTTAAGCTTGTTCTAAGCTCATGTGTTCTTGCATACAATTCTTTTGGGGGTTAGATGTGTGATCACACAAACAAGATAACAGGTTCAATAAATGGTCGATCAACATCCTCCTTGTGACTTACACAGATTTCACAAGCAGAAATAAGTCCTCCCATCCGACGACGATCCATCCACGTCAACTTCATGTTGTATTGTGGCTTGAATTAACAACTCTGGATTTGTTAATAGCATGCCTCCTTGTTCATGTGTTCATAGTTTATCTGCCAATATGCTCTTCAGCTATATTCTCTTTTAGTCTGGTATTCACTTATGAACGCTTAGCTTGAGGGTTTCGGTTAGCCTCCACTCTGAGGACACTAGATCGCATACCTACGTAGGCCCTACTAAGTAGACCATATACCCTCATAGGCTTTCTCGCTGTTAGTCCTACCAAATGTGTCCCATCAGTATTATACCTAATTATGATTGTTATATTGCTGTTCTTCCAGTCGGGATGTAAAGACAGCCACATGTTTATCCTCAAGAATATATGCTTTCACATGGCTTACTTGTCTATGCCAGATGTATTTACATTTCTGTTTCAGGTAGGAAGCTTGTAGGGATGAAGTTATTGAACTTAGTCTTCCATCAGTCCTTTATGTGTGCTGATGTTTAAATATGGCTAGAATCCTTCTCATAGAGCTTAACCTACACCGGGTCATTTTTTCAGAGTCTGGTTTGTTTGCGACATCTGTGTTTATCTGTTGCCAACTTTGGCCACTATTACAATATCCGTTTGAGTTGCCTCCGACCAACACCGTTTCTGTGTGAGAACCAACCGACCATAGGTTAGCAGTTCTGCATACCCTATTACGATGCGACCGCACATGGTGCGGTCACAAACTCCCATTTCTCAATGGGAGCTTGTGCGGCAGCCGGAAACCGCCTGCAGCACAAGCTCTCCTTGCGAAGTGGAAGTTTGTGGAAATCCCTGCACCATGTGTAGTAATTGTTTTCCCAACTGCCACGACCGAGGGCCGCAGAAGGATGGGGGCCCTGCTAGAGGATCCCAAAGTTTCTTTTCAACAGCCTTTCCATGTCGGAAAGCCGACATGGAAAGGCTGCTGGAAACTGACATCATAACCCCGATAGCGAAATGCCATCCTGAAGGGATTATGGGTGGTTCCTGACTGGCCAACTGGCTCCTTGAGCCCGTCGTAACTCAGTCAGATTGACTGGCCGGTTTATACTCCAACTGCCAACATTGAAATTCGGCAGTCGGACTGTAAACCTTCGATGGCGGTCGGTAAGCCTCCAACGAGCAGTCAGAGGCTTACGGACCGAAATCATAATGAGGCCCTAAATGTTTTAAATGTTCATGTTAAGTGGACCATGCAATATGCCAGGCCATAATGTTTATGTTATGCCTACCATGTTTTCTCTATACGACCGGTTCTGCATGCCGGGTTCAGCCACTACATCTGCACTCCACTACCACTTTCCCCACACACCATATCTGCTACAGAAATCCCCTAGTGGGATGGGATCCTAACCTGGTTTGTGGCCCCTCTGGAGCCCTTGTGGGTTCCCTCAGTCACTCGTTCTTTCACCCTACATCCTCCCTAGTCTCCCATCCAAATGAAAGTTATCTGGTTCCATGATTTGACACCCACCATCTCACAAAGCCTCCTCCAGGCCACTTAATCCAGGATGTCCATCAGAGTAACTGTTTAATGTCTTCACTAAACATTCTCTCCCTGAACACCAAGGGGTTTAACCACCCTGTTAAGAGAGCTAAAATCCTAGATTATTGTAAGTATTTAGCTGGCAATATAGTACTACTCCAAGAGACTAAATTAGGTTTCAAAGAAGCACTACTGATGAAGAAAGGTAGGGTTTCTGATGTAACTTGCTCTGAAGCCCATGGGTAGAAGAATAGGGTTCTTACCCTACTCTCCAAAACATCTAATTTATCTGTAATTGCATCAGAACATGATACCAATGGCAGATGACTACTTACTAGATTGAACAACGGGAATGATGATCTTTATGTCATGAACATTTACTCTCCCAATGCAGATGATCCAATATTCTGGTTAACACTCAATAAGGATTGAGCAGATATTCCACAAGACTCTAAAACAATACTGGGTGGGGATTTTTATCTTCCTATGGACCCACTTTTGACCGCCACCCTGCTTTCAAATTCAGAACCCTTATGGCACATCACAGCACTCTTCACACCGCCTCCTAGATGTTTGGAGATTGCATCACCCCAAGGGTAACCACTTTACATTCTTCTCCCCACCTCACTCTAGCTTTTCCCATATAGACTACTTATTTGTAGACCCCTTACTTCTTAAGACAACTGCTGATGCCAAGATCCACCCCATTCTTGTCTCAGACCATACTGCGGTTTCAAGGTTTCAATGTTGTTTCGTAACCATCCAATTAAAGGGGGAAATAAAATCTGGCATTTGAATACAGAAATACTAGAAAATGAACTGCACATTGCAGCTCTTCAGTTCGAAATAAATCACTTTTTTAGAGAAAATGAACACTCTGTTAAATCCCCACTAATTTTGTGGGACGCTTTTAAGTGTGCAATAAGAGGGCATATAATTAAACGAATGGCATTTAAAAATTGTGAAATTAAAAGAACATTGCAACTCTTAGGCACTGCAATTAAAAATACAGAAGAAGCATTTAGACACTCCAATAGCAAGTCCTTACTCAACAATATCAAACAACTAAAATATTCCTATATGTCCAGTTGCTAGTAAAAGAGCATATCTTAGAGCCTGGTTTAGATCTTGTCAAAGGGGAATACTCCGTCACAAGCGTGACAGATATCCCATTAGCAATATTTTGATCCTATTATATCCTATGGAGATCGTAATTCGGCAGATGGGATATCCAACACATTAGTGGCGGAGTATTCTATCCACTGAAATTTAAATAAGGCCCTTGGTTTTAATACTCAAAAATGTAAACAACTCTTTCTTTGCAATAGAGCTGGCAAAACGCTTGCCTCCTCTCTTGAATTCTAGAACCTCAGTCACAAAATTACACATATTATGGCTGAAGATGGCTCTCAGAAATTTTAAACTGAAGATATACTTGAAGTATTTAAAGACACCCAAGGTCAACTCTACACCTCACAAATTGTAGGAGACAAATCTAAGTGCTTATAGATTTTTAGATTGCTCCCCATGGCTTCGGTCTCGCATATGAATTAGCCAATAGAAACAGAGGAGTTTAAAGCAATAAAATCAATTCGGTTGGGCAAGGCACCTGGCCCTGATGGCTTCCCCATTATTTTCTTTATGAAACTTTTACATCCTTTCCCATCAAGCACCTCAGAAATACATTTGACCATTTTGCATTCCATGACAAGTTTTCTGGTACGTCATCCGTAGCCACAATAGTGGTTATTCCTAAAGAGGTAAAGGATCATTCAGATTTTCAAAACTACCATCCCATTTCACTTCTAAATATAGAAGCAAATATTTTTTGTCAAAATATTACCCAGCACGCTAGAAAATTGCATACCTAAACTTATTCATAATTCCAAAACGGGCTTTGTTAAAGGTCGTCTTGCCAGAGACATGCACACATTCTGTCGTAGAACAGAAAAATCCTGTCTTTCTTCATGTCCCACAGCAGCGATTGCCCTTGATGCTGAAAAGCCTTTTAAAAAGGTTTCCTGGACTTTTCTTCACACTGTCCTTAAGTCCCATAACCTCCTCCTCAAACTTAGCTACTGCAAGGTACAAGACCGGGATGCCCTCTTTCCCCCTTGCTTTTTTAAATCGATATTGACCCCTTATTTAAACTTCTCAATGTAGCCCCTGGAATTAAGGGTCTCCAATTTGGACCTAAAACATATAAAACCATGGCTTACGCAGATGACTTTCTTATCTTAAGACATCTGTGGACATAGAAAATACAATTCCCAGTATTACCAGTGTCATTCATCTGTATTCAGAGGTTTCTGGATATACATTAACCCCTTCGCCACGGGGGTAATTTCCCGCGGCGTGGGGGGCAGCGTTGGCGCTGTGCTCGTGACGAGCCCAGCTCGTCATGAGGCACAGTGGAGCTGTGCTCATGACGAGCTGAGCTTGTCACGACTCCGCCCACTGATTGATTCTCACGCACAGGACGGGAATCAATCGCGCGTGGGCGGAGCGCGACCGTTATGACGAGCCCAGCTCGTCATGAGCACAGCTCCACTGTGCCTCATGACGAGCTGGGCTCGTCATGAGCACACAACGGATTAAATAAGGAAAAAACTGTGGGCTTTCTTTTAAATCCTATGTGCTTTCCCACACACCTGGGTGATTCAGGACTTTAATGGCAGCCCAAACTTCTCAAATATCTCAGTATGTGGTTCTGTAGTGATATAACTGAAACAGTACACTGAATCACAGATTATATGCAAAGATAGGTACCTACTGTCCTCCTGGTCACCCAAGTTCATTTCATGATGGGGTAGGCTCCAAACCCTCAAGAGGATGTTACTCTAATATTTTTGTGTCAAAATTCCTTTGGAATGACAAAAGAGTGAGAATCTCATACAAGTCCCTTAGGAAAAGTTTCCCTCCTGGTGTTTGCAATCTACCGAATTGGAACCTCAACCAATCAGCCTTTTTGACAGCACAAGGTGCTGTATGTCTTCTCCCAGAAACACCTAATACCATTATCTGGTTGGAGGTAGAACAGGAAATATGCTTTCCATTTAGTCTGTGCTCCTTCACCCCAATGTCCAAAGTTTTACCACCTTATTCTCAACAAATATTCACAGATACTGCAAATGCACTTAAACTACTGGACAGAAGTCTGCCGTAGCCTATCCTTAACATCAGATGAGCTTCATTATGGCATAACCCTAAAAGTAAGGCAGAAGTCAATACTCAGGTTGTAAACTCGTGGGCCCACAAAGGCATTAGGCTAATCAAGGATCTATACGATAATAACAATTTTTCGCTCCCCTTTTCGGTTTTAGCCCAAACATACAACTTCTCCAACTTAGGTTTTTACAGCTTTATAAAGATTAAACTGAAACTGTCAAAGTGTACTCTTTCCAAACACACATCCTTACCGTCCCGCCTTGCGATATGGCAATACTCAGGACATATTGCCTCATAGATTTATTAATTTTTATCTGACCCGCTACTGAACACAAATTTCGATTTTGCACACAAATGGACTAAGCCTTTCAATGAAGATGTATTTGGCCACATCAGTGACGATAACTGGCAAAAAATTGGCAAACTCTCGGTATTTAACAAAATTGCCCCCTCTTTCTTTCAGTCTAAATATTTTACTAAGAATCTCCTACATTGAACCCCATCTAGGCTACATAACCTAAACTGCCAGCAAATGATATCTGTTGGAACTAAAACCAAGAAACTGACTCACACCAACACATGTTCTTTGAGTGCAGACTCCTGGACTCATACTGGTGCTCGATTCAGAACATACTAGTGACTTAAGCATAACACTAAGGGGCATATTAACAAGGGCTTGTGAGAAACTTATCGCTGCTTTAGCGTTCGTTTTTGGGCGTAAAGCGGCGATAATTTTATCGCTTTACCAGCAAGGACATGCTAACGTGTGTTTTGCTGATTTAGCGACCGTTCCCTGCACACCTAACTTTGCGTCGCTAATGAGATGCAAAGTAGGCGTGCCTCCAATTACTCCATGGATAAATATCACGAAGGCAGCTTTGCGATATTTACAATGAGGTGTAGCGATAAAATTATTTGCGCTACCTCAGCCTTAACGCAGGAATTTAACGTCTGCGAAATTCCTGACTAAGGCATACCTGACATGGGGGGTGGATTGTGGGGCTAAGGCCACAGGGCCTTATCAGTAAGCTTATCGCCCTTTTCCATGGAACATCGCTGGAAAACCAGCGATGTTCCATGGAAAACGGCGAAATCCCCGCTATTGCCGGAATACAACGCTAGCTTGGCGATATATTCCGGTGATACAAAAAACCTCGCTAAGCGCGGTCAGCGATAATTATCGTTGCCTGTTGTAAATATTCCCCTTAGTTTTCCTATGTTTGCTCTTGGCCCCTGGACCTCAGTATCCACCCTGACCCTTAACACCAATGATATGGCTTTGATGGACCTTCTTCTGACCATTGCAGTGAACGTTATCCTCTACGAATGGAAATCCTTTAACCGTCTCTCTCATCACACCTGGTGGGCATGGGCTTCATACCTTGGATGAGCACACACCCTTGACACAGACATTGGAATTAATATTAGCGAGTGGACAGTATATCATTTGTCCGACTCCTGAGCCTGAACAATAATCACTTCCAGACTCTGGATATCCCACTCACTCTCCCCCATTTCATGTCCCCCCAGTTCTTGTTTGTTTGATCTCTCTGACATCAAGGCAATACATTACTTCGATATACATAATTCTACACTATACTCTCTACTGCTATCAATGTAGAAGTTTCACCACCTTGGTGCCCACACCTTTGAGCTCTATTAGATACCCTATATGGGCTGAACATACGAGTGTGCCCGGATCCATGATGGTTCCACAGCTATAATTTGTATATTATTGTTCTCCCTTTTCTCAATAATAATGCATTCTTGAGTGTATACTGGCTTACAATATCCTACATGAAACTTGTATATCATGGGATCAATGTTATTGTTTCAAATGTCCACCATTTATCTGTATCGCAACGATAACACAAAAAAAGACTTGTACAATGTTTCTTAACGAATTTATAGATTGTGTTGGCCAAATAGGAGAGTTCTACAGTCCCAGGCTGCAGAACATTGACTAATGCTGCCAGTGGATCTTTCTTTCATTTGTTCAGGGTCTTATGTCTACTATGTTCATAAGTAGCGTCATGTGACATTGCTTTAGATATCAGTGAGTATGCTAAAAACAACCAGCCCATCAGCAAGTCAGTACATAGTCAGTTTGGTATGTGCACTTGTAGAAAAGTGAGGTGACGGCTGGGCTAGCATGACCATTTAGTAGTAGGGCAAGGAGGAGATTACACCACTCTTAACAAAGCAGCCTTTTTAGTCACGTAACCCGAAATCCTCAATCGAGCGCACTAACCGAAATACAATATATCGGGGCATATTATCAAGAACATCGTTAAAATTATCGCCGATTTAGCGGCAGGAAACTGCCGCTAAAGCGGTGATAATGGGCTTGATAATATGCCCTTGAGAATTCCAATAGAAGTCTATGTTCTGGTGTCTATTGGAATTCTCAAGGGCATATCATCAAGCCCATTATCGCCGCTTTAGCAGCAGTTTCCTGCCGCTAAAGCGACGATACTTTTAACGATCTTCTTGATAATATGCCCCATTGGGTTGTGAAGGAATCTATCTTAAGCAGTTCAGTATCCACTTTTTGAGAAGGGAATGGTATTATAGCACCCTATCTCTCTGCCCCTTTTCGGATTATGAATTGAGTGGGTGCCCACCTGGATACCAGAGTCACACGAAGTTTCATATTTTACAGCAATACATTTCCAGCTTCTGAAAGTAATTGAAAACGATCATTTAGAATAGAAACTACAGGAGAGAAAATGGTAAGGAGTCTGAACGGCTAATAACAAATGTTCTCAAAGTAATTTAATGTTAGTATTATGAAAAAACAAATGTTATGAATTGTAGGGTAGACGCAGGTAGCAGCTTTCAAAAAAGGACTTTAGCAATTGTGTTAATATGTAGCATTTTTACAACTGGTAAAATGTAATTTTGTTTTTATTGATTTAAGTTACCAACTGAGTTTAAAATTCATCCCATTAAAAAGGCGTTCTCTTTCCATTTTTCCATTTAATCCACAAGCAGGGCTATTTTAATGAAATGTTCAACCCAATTAACAAGAATGTTTTGACGTTTGTAGTTCATTTTTGCTGTATTACATTTGTGTGTCACTTTGAAATATCCTTATTGAGTCCATTTCTTTTGTTATTATGTTGAGTCTCATGAGAATCTCTTACTGAGATAACATATTGTAACCTTTTTCAAGAATATAATGTATGAGCATGTTTCTTTTTTCTAATTTTTGTTTTTCCCTCTGTTAGGCTCACTCATGCTCCCAGTGGAAACCAGTGTGCCATGAAATAACTCCCTCATTAAAAAATGTAAATTAGTCTTATTTCTTCTGACTGCATAAAAGTAATTCCAGGAAGCCTGGGTTTGCTAGTAGAACAAAAATATAAAACATAAAATACACACAGTACTTGCTAGTCTAATTGAAAGCCTAAATACTTCACATGAAATGAAAGTTACATTTTAAATGTGGAAAGTAACTGTGGTCCAACCAAACTGGACCATTATGAGTCAAGAATAGGGCCAAGATTCATAAAGGTTTTGCGTCTGGATTGCGTTACTTTTTCACGCAAACCTGACACAAAAGCTTTTTTGGGATTAAAAAACCAACACAAATAGGTATTTGCATTTGTTTGTATGGAAAAGAAATGCAAACTAGCGCGAAATGTTGATTTGCATTGCTTTACATCAAGGGGGCGTTACATGGTGCATGGACGTTTCCATGCAACGACCCATGGTTTTTGATGCTAAGACCCATCTACTAATATTAGTAGACAGGTTTTTGCGCCAAAAATTACCGCCGCTGAAAATCAGGGGTTAAAAGCAGAAATGTTCTCATTTCTCCTTCCTTGCTGATTTTGCATGTGTGCTGCACTGTACAGCACATATACAAAGTAGGACACGGTTCAAACATGTCTAGGCATAATAGTTTGTACAGGAAGGGTACCCTTCCAGTACAAACCTATGCTAGACTTATGCACACACCCCTACAACATGGCGTAAAGGGGTGTGTGTGGCGCTCGGCAGCACAAATCAACCCCGGCATCCTTGGATACTGCATTGCATTGTGTGACTCTTTTGTGAATCTGGCCCACGGTATTTTAATAATGCACAAATTAATCCTATGAATGTGCATGAAAAGTAGGGTCACGTAGGAAGCACCACTGTACACAGAATAAAGCATGCTTCACAGGGTATTAATGATTGAGGAATTGTGTTTTATTTGCACAGATTGCACTACATGTCAGTTCAAAAAGCAGCTCCACATTGAACATGCCACTCTTCAGGTTGAAATGAAGCATGATGTGGCAAAGGCAACAGTTTTGAGGTTGATCTGGTGCACAGATTGCGTGTGCGAACACAGTCCAAATGTAAACCCACCTATACCATAGCTCAGACAAAAGTATCTTAAAATACATTTTTGATTTAAATAGGGTTTCTTTAGTTTTTTATAGTACCTGCTTTTAAGATGCTTTTTGTCAATGCTCACTCCCTAGGGCTGCCATAGTGGTTGCAGACTGATGACAGATGCAAAATAAAAGGACACACCCTAGCAGCAATTAGAAGAAAGGTGAGACTAAAGCGCTTCATGAGATGTAATTGACAATGCCTCAAGAGGTTATTGTGATTTTACATCAGAGATGTACCTTCACAGAATGCCCACAATTTCGGTACATTGGAGATGGTTAAACTTTTCATGAAGCAATGTGTACCTGAGGTAAGACACCTTCAACTCATCAAAAATATCAGAAATACTATAAATTAGGTAAAAGGGCCTATTCAATAACTGAGCTCTAGATCAGCAGAACAAAATGTAAGTAAGGTGATAGGGAGTCAATCAAATGAAGACTCACAGTAAATAGGGCAATTCAGAGAAATTTAAAAATCAAAAATTAGTCTAAGGGCCTGATTAGGACTTTGGCAATTTCACAATGGGCGGCCAAGTCAAGCCTCGCTGCAAGTCTGCCAAACCTGTAGTCTGACTGCCCCCTGGATTATGAGTATAATCCAGTTGGGCGGCCCTGCAGCAGCAGTCCCATGGTGGTGCCTTTTAATTTAGAAATGCAAAAAGAACAATTGATGGACAGAATGCAGAACACTGTCCAGTACAGAGATCTGGGGCTAAATCCATCGTCTTTTTGCTCACTGTGCCCAATGGGACCAGTCTAGCCTGAACTGCCAGGCCAGGTCCTTCCTGGACTGGAAACAAGCACGCTATGACCAGTTTCAGTTTTTAAGCCCTCATCAGCCAGGATAGCTTGACTCCAGTGGCATGGAGAGTACGGGACCCACGTCTGGGCATACCCGTACAACTTGGGGTGACAAATGCAAAAAGAACAATTGATGGACAGAATGCAGAACACTGTCATACATTCACCCCAGTACAGAGATCTGGGCCTAAATCCATCATTTCTTTGCTCACCATCCCATTCCAGTTTGGACCCAGCCATATGCAAATCAGTCTTGATCCTGCGCCCAATGGAAACAGTCCAACTCAAACAGCCAGGCCAGGTCCTCCCTGGACTGGAAACAAGCATCCTAGGACCGGTTTCGGGCTTTCAACCCTCATCAGCCAGGATAGCTTGACTCCAGTTGCATGGAGAGCACGGGACACACGTCTGGGCATACCCGTCCCACTCGGGGTGACAAATGCAAAAAGAAGAATTGATGGACAGAATGCAGAACACTGTCATACATTCACCAAAGTACAGAGATATGGGCCTAAATATATAGTTTTTTTGCTCACCATGCCATTCCAGTTTGGATCCAGCCATATGCAAACAGTCTTGACCCTGCGCCCAATGGGAACAGTCCAGCCCGAAATGCACGGTCAGGTTCCCCCTGGACTGGAAACAAGCATCCTAGGACCGATTTCGGGCTTTCAGCCCTCATCAGCCATGAGAGCTTGACTCAAGTGGCATAGAGAGCTCAGGACCCACGTCTGGTCATACCCGTCCCACTCGGGGTGACAAATGCAAAAGGACAATTGATGGACAGAATGCAGAACACTGTCATACATTCACCCCAGTACAGAGATCTGAGTCTAAATCCATTGATTTATTTGCTCACAATGTCATTCCAGTTTGGACCCAGCCATATTCAAATCAGTCTTGACCCTGCAACCAATGGGAACAGTCCAGCCCGAACTGCCAGGCCAGCTTTCAGCCCTCATCATCCAGGATAGCTTGACTCCAGTGGCATGGAGAGCAGGTAACCCACGTCTGGGCATACCCGTCCCATTCGGGGGGACAAATGCAAAAATAACAATTGATGGACAGAATGCAGAACTCTGTCATACATTCACCCCAGTACAGAGATTTGGGCCTAAATCCATCGCTTTTTTGCTCACCATGCCATGCCAGTTTGGACCCAGCCATATGCAAATCAGTCTTCACCCTGCGCCGAATGGGAACATTCCAGCCGAACTGCCAGGCCAGGTCCTCTCTGGACTGAAAACAAGCATCCTAGGACTGGTTTCGTGCATTCAGCCCTCATCAGCCCAGACGTGGGTTCCTTGCTCACTGTGCCACTGGATTCAAGCTAGCCTGGCTGATGAAGGGTGACATACCCCGAAACAGGTCCTAGGATGCTTGTTTCGGGTCCAGAGAGGATCTGGCTTCGCAGTTCGGTCTGGACTGTTCCCATGAGGCACAGGGTCAAGACTGATTTGCATATGGCTGGGTCCAAACTGGGGTGGCGTAGTGGGCAAAAGAACGATGGATTTAACCCAGATCTCTTGACTGGGGGAGAATGTTTGAATCATTCAGCATTCTGCCCATGATTTGTTGCAGTTGCACTTTTTATTTAGGAAGGCACCACCGTTGGAGCGCCACAGCCTGTTCCTGCAGGGACAGAAATGCACAATGTTGTGCTTTTCTTTCTGCGCAGGGGGTGCAAGAATACAGGGTGCACACCATGTGCCTCCCTGCATGCAGCCCCATGCACAGAGGCATCACAGGGGGTCCTCTATGGGCCCCCTGAGTTGCCTCACCCCATTGTTTCCATGTCAGGGCTCACCGATGTGGAAAGAGTCGCTGTGAGGCAAATTGTAACATGCTCAGTGCTGCCACAGCAGCACCGTCAGCGTATTGATGCATTAGACCACTGCGCCACCTACGCAGGATCAAAGATACTGGTGGTAGAAGTTGTCCAGTTGCAGTCCAACCGCCTTACTTGCAATATGGCCGGCCACCACAGGGTCAGCAATCCCATTGACCGCCGAACTCATAACCGGGCCCTCAGACCCAAGTGGGCAGTAAAATCAGAAGAGAAACGGACAGCACCTAGTGTAACAGTAAGGTCTCTCACTTACCCTAAAATCAAGAGTTATTATACATTATTTTCACATATTAAATTAACAGAACTGAAGAGCCAGTTTTGTTTGATGTTATATTCATAGAATATCAGAGCAGAGTCTCATAAAACATTATAAATTGCCTAATCTCTATCCCACTACATGAATAATGACTCTATCATACGTTTCAGGGTGATGCAGCAGTCCCAACCCTCATTGCACCTCAGAGGCTTCCTTCCCTGAGAGTTGCAGCAGGTAAGTGTTATGTCTTTATTGACTATTTGGTGTGTGTGTGTTTGTATTTATCTATGTTTATTGGTGAGTGAGTGTTATGAAAGGATGCGTGTGTGTATGTCTGCATGTGAATGCATGGGAGTAAGTGAGTGTTTTTTTGTGTGTGGTCCCCTCGCTGCCCTCTGAGATTTGTTACCAGCTGCTACTGGTAAAGAGCTTTTTTCGAGGCAAATATATATTCAAACCCATTTACAGATTTAGCTTGTTAAATTCCCTCCTCAAATCAAGAGGATCAAGAGGTCAAAACTCCCCCTCATGAGGTATAAGGGGTTTCCAATGCTCGTCGGCTCCTAGTACAGGCTCTGGGTTATGTGACCCTTTCTGGTAACCCAGAATTTACAATTTACTTTTCTCTTCCTATGGGCTTCCTCCTGGAGGTCCCTCAATTCACTTGAGGAGTTGATTCAATAAGAAACAATTTACATTTTCCACATTTACAACAGAATTTTCATATGATACATTTTGTTCTATCCCTTGAATCACAGTTTCATTTTTAAATGCGCATTATGTGGTCACCTGGTCTGCATTTTATTTCCAAGCATGATTATATATTTTACAGTCTTGTGGGCAACATACTTTAACATTGCCAGTTCTTTTAGTTGCTCTACTGCGCTCAACAAAGCATGGATGAAAGAACTGTTCTGATAGGAGTTCCAAAGGATCTCCTAAAACCCCTTTGTGACCACGATTGTCCAAATTCATGCACCACTCCAAAACCATATTGGCTGTCTGTGTAAAATGTCACATTCAAAACTTCTGATAGACAGCAATCTCTTGTCAATGCCATCATCTCTGCCACTGTGCTGAAGTAACATATGGCAGGTATAACACTTCAAGAAATTAATAAATGGAACAGACTGCAAAGGCAGCCTCCAGTGTTCGATAATTGTCTCTTAAGCAAGAATCAGATACAGACAGAATCATATCAGCTGTTTCAAAAGGAGTTTCTCTGTTGTCTGGTCTTGGCTTGGTACACACCTTTGTGACTGGTTCCAGTTTTTGTCTTCATTAGTGTTTGAAACAAAAAACAGCATCATAGGGTTTTAGAAAATTATCTCTTTTGATCAAAATATTCTCAGCTGCCAGTCTGACATGTTTGGTCAGATGACTGTTTGTCACATGCTGAGTCAGTGTATGGGTCAGCAATATATAAAGAAAATGTGGAACAAACACAACTATTGTATGTACCATTGCAATTCCTTCTCTATACTCAATTGCAATGCATACAGCTGCAACCCCTTTCAGACAACCAGGAAAACTTACAGCTACTGCATCTAATACACCTGACAACTAGGCTACTGGCTTCATAACTTCTCAATAATTGTGTTTTAAAACTGACAAAGCACACACGTTTTTCATTTTCAAAGAGGTAAAACTCATTGCTATAGTCAGGTATTCCAAGAGTGGATGCTTTGTTTTCCTATCCAGATCCTTAACGTGAGCTTGAAGGTTATTGAACCTAATTTATTTTATTTCATCATTGAGCATATACGTTTTGTCTACTGATACCAACCTCACATTCATCAACCAACTCTTCAAGCCTATTAAGTGCTTCATTTGCACACCTTGCAGCTTCTTTGATCAAGTGATCGTAATTCAACTACACTCTATAACAATAAACTATTTGTGTCAATGGTTTGTTGCAAAATTAGCTGAATTTAGTTTTTAAAAGTCCTCATTACTATCATTCTCCTTTGTAGATTCAATGGTAACAGCAGTAGCAGGCATTACAACTGGATGCATGGTCAGTCCCTGTGATCGTACACCTGCACCATCTCCCATTGCTTCAGTTTCAGGTACTACAAAGCTCTGCCTTTTCTCTCTGGATTCCATCAGTATGTGGAAGAGGTCTAGGATTCAAAAGTTCACTTAAAAAGTTATCACTTTCATCTGGATCCCCTTCTCAGCTCTGCTTCTCTCGGTTTCCCTCATCTATTTTCTCTCTCACTCCCCTCATCACCTCCTTCCTCCAGCATTGTTCTTGTCTATCCCATTTGGTTCTCAATCATTGTTTAAATTAACCTTTCACCTGATTCTTAATTTTCTTTCTCCCCTTCTATGTAGCCATCTAATCCCATTTGCTCCACAAATTGTGTAGGCATAGGTAACAGTTTTCTATCCTTCATAGGTTGTCTAATTAAATCTAGCTTCCTAATGTTAATGGTATTAAGCTCATGTGCTATTATCCCTTCCCCCAGTTCCAGCCTTTTTAGTTCTAGAACTTGCTCCTCCTCAAACTTAGCAATGGCAAGGGTCTGGTCATTGTCCTTCTCTATCTTGGCAAACTCTAGCTTGAGTTTCCTTTCCTCCCTCCTGTCTTCCAGCACCTCTGGGAAGTTCTTTCAGGACACACTGCTGCCTGGTCTGGAGTGGACTTCCCGTCATGGGAGAAAATTGCTTCCAAACAACCGCAATTTCCACAGGTCTGTAAAATAGTAAGGTTTACCGAGATACACAGCACAAAATGTTCGATGACCAGAACTGTTGTCTGGGCATACTTAGTAGTAGGACGGATTCCCATCACTCACCAAAGTGACATGCTTCATCATCTGGTTCTCCTCTTAGCGCCACTCTAGTGACGCCAAGGGCTACAACCCCTCAACTATGAGGGGGAGCACACTGATGTTTTCATAGGAGTAATCTATCCACTAGATGTGAAGGTGTCTATATATTAAGGGAGTGATCGGCGCAGTGTGTGAACAAGTGAAAGTGAAAATATAAAATGGCCCTTGCGGGAAAAAAGTTTTATTTAGTATCCCTAGAGGATCAGGTTAAAAATGGTGCAGTGACAGTTTTAACAAAATAACTATCTGGGTCTAAAGGTCGACATGTTTCTGCCTACAGGACTATGAATGTCCATGACTTTCTTCAGGACCGTACACTGTGTAAAATACTACTGCTAAAAAAAGTGCCCTAAGTGTGGTGCAGAAAAGTATATAATACAATCAAAAACCGTCTGAAACACAGATGGAACAGACTCAACCTTAAACCTGAATTTGTAGGTAATTGAATCCTCAACTGTGTCACGAATACTGTTGGTATCCATGTGTTTTGAGGAAGACACCTCACCTCGCCTGGCAACGGCTCAGGATATTGAGGCACCGCTCTCTTTATCGGTACTTCGGGTTTGAAACAGAGCCAAGGGGAAGGTGAAAATTGCTCCCCCCTTTCTAGGTTGCATGACAAGACCATCTGTCAGGTGACGCTCTGATTCTTTCTCAGAATTAGATCCCTCCTCCTCATTGACTTCTCCTTCTGAGTAGGCTGCTGCCCGTGCTCTTAAGGCTTTCTGAAGCTCTGCCTTCTTGGTAGTTCCCTTATGGAACACCCTTCTCCCCTGACAGAAATCATGAGCTCGGCCACTGTGTATACCTCCAGGTGAATATATGACGTTACAACGCATACCATTGCAAAGCATACCTTTACAACACAGACTTTACTACGCACCTACCATTACAATGCATGATTTTACAAAATAATCCATTACAACTCAGGTTCATAGGTATACATTAAAAGTACCATTACAACTCATAACATTACCACACATACCAATACAACGCATACCATTACAACACATATTACTCAACATTTGTTAAACAAATTTTGATGCTCCAGAAGAAAAAACAAGAAAAATAAATAAATAAATATTGATATATCACAAACGTAGAAAAGTCAACGTTTTTCTGGATGTAAATCAGTAAAAGTAGATATCAAAACAATTATACTAAAAACACTGTACACTCAATGGTAAAACCAGCATGTGCATTGCAATGCACAAGAAACTGGTGTCCTCCACTATTTCCACTATAATTGTACAGCCACGATCCACTCAAAATGGCTGTCATTCTTAAACGGACCATAAATACCAATATTTTGCAAACTACTTAATAAATATACATTCTGTCAGGTACTAAATCACACGGAAAATCCATTTCAAAACATATTTTTTTTTAAATATTCATTAACCCCCAACAAATGTATGAATTCAGCCTACCACCATTTTGTGCTTCCCTCGTGACCACACACAGCTAGAATAGGAGGAGACAACTGAGAGTTTGGATTCCAAACACTGCCATCTATTGACTGAAGTAAGTGAAAGTTTTATACGAAATACACTTCTAATTTGAAGATAAATAATTCCCAAACCCAAAATTAATTTTACATTTATAATACATTTACAGATCTGGGGCACAGACATACAGCATTCAAATTGCCATCTATTGACTGAAGTAAGTTAAAGTTTAACAAGAATCACATTTAATTTGTACCAAAATAATACCACATCCTAAAATTAATTTTAGTTTTCTTATATTATTCACAGATTTTGGACATAGAGATCCATTCATAGAATTGCCATCTATTGTCGGAAGTAAGTGAATGTTTAATATGAATCACATTTAATATAAATAATCCCCAAACCATTTTTTTTCTAGTAAATTAACAGACATCTGATATAGATATACAGCACTCCAATTTGAAAAAATGACCTGAGGAAAATCCTATTTCTTTTAGAAAAATAATGTATTTTTTTGTAAATCCGTTACCTCGGGGAAGGTGCTGCTCAGTGCTGGGGGGCAAAATTAATATTTGAACTCCGCAGGGTCCTTGCCTCAGGGAAGGTACTGGTCAGTGTTGGAAGACAAAATTACTATTATAACTCCGCAAGGTACTTGCCTCAGGAAAGATGCTGGTCAGTGGTGGGAAGTAAAATTACCATTCCAACTCCGATGGGTGCTTGCCTCAGGGAAGGTACTAGCCAGTGGTGGAGGGCAAAATTAATATTCTAATTCCGCCATGTGCTTGCCTCAGGGAAGGTGCTAGACAGTGGTGGAGGGCAAAAATGTTATTCTAACTCCACTGTTTGCTTGCCTCAAGGAAGGTGCTGGTCAGTGGAGAGGGGCAAAATTACTTTTCTAATTCGACCGGGTGCTTGCCTCAGGGAAGGTGCTGGTCAGTGGTTTGGTAAAATTACTATTCTAATTCTGCCATGTGCTTGCCTCAGGAAAGGTGCTGGACAGTGGTAGGGGGCAAAATAGCTGTTCTAACTCCACCATGTGCTTGCCTCAAGGAAGGTGCTGGTCAGTGCTGGGGGGCAAAATTACTATTCTTACTCTGCCGTGTGCTTGCCTCAGGGAAGGTGCTGGACAGTGGCGGGGCAAAAAATAGATTCTAACTCCACTGTGTGCTTGCCTCATGGAAGGTGCTCGTTAGTGGTAGGTTGCAAAATTACTATTCTAACTCTACTGGTTGCTTGCCTCAGGGAAGATGCTGGTCAGTGGGGGGGATACAAAATTAGTAGTGTAACTCTACCGGGTGCTTGCCTCAGGGAAGGTGCTAGTCAGTGCTGTGGGCCAAATTACCATTCTAACTCCACCGAGTGCTTGCCTCAGGGAAGGTGCTGGTCAGTGCTGGGGGTCAAATTACTATTCTAACCACGCCGGGTGCTTGCCTGAGAGAAGGTGTTGGTCAGTTATAGCTTTAAAGTGTAATCAATTAATAGTGGAAAATATAGTCATTTTACTTTTTTCCACAGGTTCAGTGAAATAACCATAAAAACAATATGAACAAAGCAATCAGCTGAACTTCAAACCATAACCACCAGCACTTGTTCAACACGCAGACGACCATGAGAAGTAAAATAATTAAATAATATAATATTACAGCCAAAACTAACCAACACATTTCTCTTCAGTATACAAAAGCAGTACAAACAACAATCTGTTTAAAAACAAAATAAAAAAATGGCAAAAACAAGCTGACCTAACAATCATTTTGAAAACCTCTGTTAATGTCAACTTTTCCTTTTAGACCTACCCAACAACACCCAGAAGGGAAAAAACACAAGTCAGCCATATCACCTAGAGAAAGTCCTTTACCACCAAAAGGACAAGCAATCAGACAAAGGAACCCAACTAAGGTGAAGTTAAACACATTAACTATTCAAAATACCGATTTTTCTTTTCACAGGAGCCAACTACAAACCATAGTACAAAATCATAGCTGGCAAAATCACACTCAAGCAATAGAATAAACAACATGTTCTTACAAAAGTCTAGAGGCAGTCATAGAAATATTAACCACATTTTTTACAGGTTGTAAACAATAAACATTTACAATTTATAATAACATAATCACATTTTTTTTCACACAAACATCAATATGGCAACTGGAAGAGAGGCACAATACATCAAGTCCAAAACACACAAGATGATGGACGGAATGTTGCACAATGGCAAAACATTCACCCCCAGTCACAGATCTGGGTTTAATCCATCGTTATTTTGCTCACCACGCCACCCCAGTTCAGACATGGCCATATGCAAAACATCAAGTCCAACAGAGGCAATCGATTACTAAAGTACGATGGCTACCTTTATTGTAAGGAGAGATTAACTGAGCCCAGGAGTCATTGGAGGTGTGTGCAGTATTACTCGTCCCATTGCACAGGCAGAGAGGTTACTCTTGGTGACTCTGTTGAAAGGACCACAGAGCATAACCACTTCGCCTCTGCAATGGAAATTGAGGTTAGAGAAAACATAAATCAAATGAGAGTACTTGCATTCATCTCCAATGAACCCTGTGGCACAGTTTTGATGGAGGTACCCCAAGACATTCCTATGCATGTAGCAAGTTGTGTGCCCACAATTCCTAATCCACGCAGAATTACCCAAAGAAAAAAACAGGCAAGTAATGCCCCAATGTGTAACACTCCAAACGTACTCTGATATTAACATTCCTCCTGAACTAACTGTAATCGTTACTAATGAAACCCTCAGAACAGGATACTAATCTTTAGCACACCCCATAACCTTGTAAAATGGAGACTAGTGATATTTGGATGATGGATGGGATCTTTAACACCATACATTCACCCAAAGATACACTATTCACGCCAACATTAATAACACTACAGTTCATTTAGTGTACAGTTTATTCCCTTATAAGTAAACCTCGACATACACTGAATTTTCAACAGTGGTAAAATGTAAAACACTGAATAAAAGTACTAGAAAAGTGATAATTAATTTTGAATTACCCATGATGAACACCATAACCAAAATGTATCCTAATACCCAAATTCAAGGATGTTTTTTTCATTTTTCGCAGGTGTATTGGAGAAAAATTAAAAAAAAATCCTTAGTTGAGGATTACATATCAGACATTAAACTGCAATTTGAGTTAAAGAAACTAACAGCATTATTTGTTGTTCTTCCTGACAGTGTGGATCAAAACTACACATCAATTACAGAATCTGTGTAGTTTACATCAAACAAAGACAAATTGGCTCCCATACTAAGTTAATTTGAGGACACATGGATTGGCCATTAAAGCAGGTCGGGTCGCAGGAGGATCCAAGGTTCCCTGTGAAATGATGGAACGGTTACACAACCTGCTTAGAGGGCGGAGCAAAGACTAATAATGTCATAGGGGAATGGCCAACTCCTTCAACAAATCTATCGGAAATCCTCATCCAAGCTTTTATCACTTCTTGGAAATTTTGAGGGTGGAGCAAAGTTTACAAGAAATGAGTAAAATGCAGTCATTGACTGGTAGTCTGAACTAGAGCTGGGAATATTTCGTGGAGTTTTCGCTACGCAGAACTCCGTGAAGTGACAAAGAAACTCAGCGGATTCAGCAAGTGGCTGAGTGCAGTGCGAACTGTGGTTCGTGCTGATCTTCCTGCTGCTCAAGTAGAAATTCTACCCGAGTGGCAGCTTGGGCTTGCCAACTTACCGCACAAGTGGGGAAAAAACTATGCTGCACTATGCAGAGCAGAGTTTTCTGCACTCCGCGAGCTCCACAGAGCGCAAAGAGCAGAAAACTCTGCAAAATCCGTGAACAGAGCAGAGTTCATTGCCCAGGTCTAGTCTGAACCCATGGGTTTCAAAAAGAATAAATGAAATGCCAGAGCAACTATTGGGACAAATTCAATAGTTTGCATTGATGCTGGTTCCAGACTACCTAGACACTATTGCACACATACTACTTGTCTAACTAGCACCTATCCTATCTTACTTGCCTATTTTGCAATTCATTTTTTGAAATTAAATTGGCATTTTTCAAAAAACATTTCTAAATTAAAGGAATGTTGGGTTTCTTACCTGGAGTTGTCTTCTTCCTTCAACTTTTGGTGATTGTAAACAACCTTCAGTCTTGTGCACTCCAAGAATCCAAAGTTACAAATTCATAATCCATGAAGCAATCCAAAACCTGTTGTCAAAGGCAACACAGATTGCATAACCATACTTTCCAGCAAATTTGCTGCTGAAAAATTTACTGTGTAATCTAAAAAAACACAATCCTGAAAAAATAAGGACTTTTGGCAAAAAACACAACAAAAAATCCACGTGTTCTGACTGCCTTGAATACAGTATTCTTTCTTTAAAAAAAATGTGTTGCAAAAAATTAAACACAAATATTACTTTCTTAGCTCTTTGGTTTAAAAGATATCCCAATGTTTCTTGGGAATTTTTTTTTTATCCAAATGTGTTAAAAAAGAAATCATCCCAACACAAGCATGCAACCGCTACCTGCATAGGAATTAAAATGGTGGTTAAAACGTTCAAAACATACAACTTAGTACTAACATACATCTAACTACCTCCCTCCTCACTCCTTACAATCTGTGTTTAATAAATAAAATTTGTCTTACCTGACCACAGCTCTTCCTTGTTACTGATCTTAACTGCAACGCTCGACCAACTGTAGAAACAGATGCACAACCGTGAACGTCAAATCTGAAAGGAAAAAGGAAAAAAGGACAAATTTCCCACTGACTTCAGTGGGAAAGCGTGGGAAAGCACTGATTTTTTTAAAAATAATTAATTGTACAATTTTAAACCCCTGTTATATATTTTTAACAATAAATAAATACATCTTATTATATTGATATTTTATATCTACCACTAAATTATTATAATAATAATAAAATATGTATAACTTCCAAATAGTATTTTAATATTTACTGTATAATTTTAAAAGTTAATATTAAAAGTATAGAGTTGTATTGAACAATGAGTTGCTATATAGTATTGCACAAACACAAGTCTTATCCTCAAAGCTGATCACCAATATTAGAAATGGGATTCCTGGTTGGCTGAGGTATGCACCCAGGCCAGGCAGGAACCACCACTCTAGTCAGGCTAAGTTAGATACACACTAAAAGATAACCTGTGCTCACACTCTGGTAGCTTGGTACAGAGCAGTAAGGCTTATCTAAAGAGGCAATGTGTAAAGTAAACACACACAGTAACAAAATGAATACACCAAAAAGAGTCCACACAGGTTTATAAAAATTGAATATTGTATTATAAACAACACAAGCCCAAATTGACACAAATCCAATGCAAAGAAGTGAAGATACTGAGTTTTAAAGGAATACATGCAGTAAAGAACTTAGAAGCAAGTAGTGCTAAAATTATTTTTTTCAGTTGCAGTGGACCGGGGCAAAGTCAATGTTCAGGCCGCCCGCAAAGTAGCAACGCCTGGCTATAGGACCCACGCACACCCAAGTGAACAAAGTACCTTTCCTGCTCGTAAACAATAAGATGCGTCGATCTTCTCCACGCAGTGAAGGCGATGTGTCAGTTCTGAAGATGGGTGCCGGAGTCAAGAGCCATTGAGAAATATTCTGGATTCTGCCGTGCAGTCGAGGGGATGCATCAATCTCACCAAGTTGCAGCGTCGGTGATACGCTGTCCGATGTGTTGATCTCTAGAGGCAAAGCACTGATTCCGATGCAATGTGCCGATTTTACTCCAACAACTGGTTTGATGCACCAGTCCCGTTACACACAGACAGGAGATGTGTCGAAATCTTTGTTGCAAGCATCTACCAGTGAACCAGGCACAGAGGTAGAGACTTTGATATCCCTGAGACTTAAGCAACAGGAGGCAGGCCAGCAACCCCTAGGAGATCACTCAGAGTGAAGGCGGAGTCCAGCTCTCCTTCAGCAGAGTCAGATAGCAGCAGGCAGCAGGGCAACAGCAGAGAAAAGCAGGCATTCCTAGCCTGAAGTCTGTAGATGAGTTCTTCAAGCAGCACAGCCATCCTTCTTACAGAAGTTCAGTTCAAGATCCAGAAGTGTCTAATTTTAGGCAGTTAAAGGCCCAGTACCTATACCCAAAAGTGTGTTTAATGTGGGGGGTGACTTTAAAGCTGCTCTCTGAAGTGAACAAATATCCCTTTCAACCCAATCCTGTCTGCCAGGCTATCTGTTGGGGGGTATCAGTCATGTGTGTGAGGACAAGACCCTGCCTACTGAAGTGAAGTGTTAGCCCCTCTCTTCCATCCTGCCCAGGCAATGCCAACAGAATACAGATGTGTGTAGATTAGTAATCAGACACAACTATCCTTCCTGTGTTGTGGCTGTCTAGAGGGAATGCACAAAGTGTAGCTGTCACCAACTCCAGACACATATTGGAGACACAGTCAGGCACACAGAGCAGTAATTGCAGAGAAATGTTCACTTCTAAAAAGTGACATTTCTATTTCTAAAAGTAATGTTAAATCCAACTTCACCAGTGAGTAGTATTTATCATTACCATTCCAAACATATGAAACATGAAAAAGCCACTCCTCTCTGATCAGGAATTACAGCTTAAGTGTATTAAGGAATTCTCAATGTTAGCCTACGAAAGTGGTAGGCCTCACAAGAGTGAAACACAAATTTGGGTGTGTGTCACTACCATGACTTGTAAATATTAAACACATATACTTACAGCTTTTACTTACATGGCACTCTGTTCTTAGGGTTACTTGAAGCCTACCTTGTCTGTGACTGATATGTAATAAAAGGGGAGTTTAAGACTTGCCAAGTAGTTTTATTTACCAAGTCAAAGTGGCAGTACACTGCACACACAGACACTGCAGTGGAAGGCCTGGGCCAGTTTTTAAAGGCTACTTGTGTGGGTGGCACAATCAGTGCTGCAGGCTCACTACTAGCATTTGACTTACAGGCCCTGGGTATATGTTATGCCAGTTTACAAAGGAGTTACTAGAAAATCAATTATGTCAATCACTTAACACCAATGTCACCGTGTTTAGGGAAGGAGCATGTGCACTTTAGCACTAGTTAGCAGTGGAAAAGTCCTCAGAGTCCTAATGCCAGCAAATAGAGTCAGCAAAAACAGGAGGTAAAAGGCAAAATGTTTGGGGGGACACTTCAGAGAGGGCCATTTTCCAACAGAGCCTTTCCCAAAAAGATGGCCACTTTTTGCATCTTACATCCAAATAGTCTGGTTGTTTTTTTCACTAAAATCCAATGCATGTGGGGAGATGGGAGGGTAGAACTGTTTCGCTCGTTGCTGTTTATGTGCCACCGGGATTGCAGACGGCTACATTTACTGATTTGGGGCGTTTGGTCCTGGGACTCCATGGGGGGTTCTGGTGTTAGGGGGTGATTTTAACGCGGTTGTATCCGGTAGAGAGGACCGTCACCCCCCCAGGGATCTCCCTAGAGCCCAGGCCTGGCTGGGTGGCTTTCTAGATACTTTAGGACTTATAGATTGCTGGAGATTGATGCACCCGGGACAGGCACAATACACCTTCCACTCGGGGGCCCACCGGAGTCTCTCGAGACTTGATTATATACTTATGCCGGCGTTCCAGGCTGGAATGATCGGGGAGGTGCGTCATTTGGCCCGAGGTATTTCTGACCATTCCCCTCTATTGTTGCAGATGGAGGTTGTTCCTGGGGCAGAGGGAAGAGTAGCGCCAATTAACCCCTGGTATTTACGTAACCCTAATATTCGTGCGGAACTGGTTAAGTCCATTGATCATTACTTCGACGATAATGTAGGGTCAGTGTCGTCTGCTGTCTCCCTATGGGAAGGTTATAAAACGGTGATCCGGGGGCATGCCTTGTCTCTTATTTCCCATGCTAGGAGGTGCGGGAGGGAAGAGGTGGTCCGCCTGGAAACTGACATAGCTGAGATGGAGGGGGATTTGGAGCGGGGTGTTACGGATGAGAAAGTGCACGTTCTCAGCCTTAAACAGTCAGATTATAGAGCGCTGGTCACGGATGCTGCTAAAAGGATGAGTAGAGAGCAACAAGGACGACTGTATGATGTGGGAGATAAGGCCGGAAAGTTGATTGCTTGGTTGGACAAGAAGGAGAGAGCGAGTAGAGTGGTGCCGGTTGTGGAGAGAGTGGATGGTGTGTGTGTGACTGACCCGGTAGAAATTGTTAACTGCTTCGCGGATTACTTCCGTGGGGTATACTCTCCGGTCTCTGGGCGTTCGGAGGAGGACTCTCGTCTGTTGCTTAGAGATATTGCATTGCCGTCCCTCTCGGAGGCTGATAGCATGTTGATGGAGGCGAAGTTGTCGCCGGATGAGATTGCTTTGGCCATTCTCTCGATCGCTTCTGGTAAGGCCATGGGTTCCAATGGTCTCCCCATTGAATTATATAAGTTGCGTCCAGATAAGATAGCACCGTATCTCCGTGACATGTTCCTTGCTGCACGGGCGGCGGGCTCCCTCCCGCTTGACCAACGTCTTGCCACCATAGTTGTGATACATAAAGAGGGGAAGCCGCAAGACCGCTGCACCTCCTACAGGCCTATCTCGTTGTTGAACGCGGAACCCAAAATCCTGGCTAAGGTATTGGCCAATCGCCTGGTTCGGGTCGTGGGCGACTTGATTCATCAGGACCAGTCCGGTTTTATACCTCATCGTAACACCATCCTGAACCTGAGGCGGTTGCATGGCGTACTTGCTAGAGCGGAGTTTATGCGTGAGCCGGCCATCTTGGCGTCTTTGGACGCTACCATGGTGTTCAATACTTTAGAGTGGCCGTATATTTGGGCGGCATTAGCGAAATTCGGGTTTGGTCCTGAATTCATTGGGTGGGTAAAATTACTATACGCTGACCCATTGGCGCAGGTGGTGGTGAATGGTTGGGTGTCGTCTCCCCTCGCACTGGGGAGAGGTACGCGACAGGGCTGTCTGTTGTCGCCCCTCCTCTTTGCACTTTCTTTAGAACCTCTCGCTGCCTGGTTGCGTTGGGAGCCATCGTTGCGGGGCATTAGATGGACGCCGGAATTTGAGGACCGTGTCTCCCTTTAGGCGGATGACATCCTTTTGTATCTCACCTCTCCTCGAAAGTCCCTAATTGTATTGGTGGACGTATTGAATTCCTTCGGTCGTAATTCTGGCCTGGTTATCAACTGGGCCAAGTCATGTGTTTACGTCCTCTCGGCGAGGCCCCCCTCCTGCCGCGGGGGTGCCCTATTCAGATTGCTACATTGGGGTACAAATATTTGGGAATCTTCATATCACTGGACCCCACGGTCCGCTATGAGCGAAACCTTCTCCCTCCACTCCAGCGATTGAAGGCCGACGTCGCGCGGTGGCGACGGCTTCCGCTCTCGCCACTCGGACGGGCGGCACTGTTTAAAATGATGTCGCTGTCTCGCTTCTTGTACGCTTTACAAAATACGCTAGATGTCGTGCCGGCCCATTACTTCCGTGAGGTGGAGGGTCTTCAGCGCCAACTGTTTTGGGACGGACGACCGAGGATCGCTCTCGCCAAGTTGACACTCCCTTGGTATGATGGGGGTGTTGCCCTCCCCGATATTAAAAGATACTATTGTGCATCTCAGTTGGCGGCGGTGAACCACGGGATATACGGTCTTGCTTTGAATCCGGCCTTCGAGATGGATAAGTTATTACTTCCGGGCGGGGATTACAATAGGGCACTGTATTCGGCGACTCCGGATGCACGGTTGACGGGACCAACGCAAGTTGCGGTACGCGTGTGGCATGCGGCGAATGCTGCGATGGGGTGGAGGGATCGCTTGACTCGAGCGACGCCGTTGTATGCCTCCCAGCGCTTGGGTTGTCTGTGGAAAACGAAAGGCTTCGAGAAATGGGACATGATTGGTATAAGTAAGGTGGGTGACCTCTGGGCGAAAGGGTCCTTTAAAACGTTTGAAATGCTCAAAACTGAATACAAATTAAATGATAGGGAGCACTTCCGATATGCACAGGTCTACCATGCGCTGTGTTCGTTTTTTCCGGATGTTGCTGCTATCCCAGAATATTCCCCGTTGGAAGATAGAGTGTTAGATGGCTGTGTGCCCGACAGCACTATTTCTCTGATCTATAAAAAACGTATTAATGATCGTACGGACTTGCTGACCCATCTGCGGGAGGCGTGGACGGCCGACGGATTGGAACTGGACGATGAGGATTGGGTATCGGCGGTGGCCTCCCCGAAAGAGGTGGCGATCCCGGCCCGCCTTAGATTTGTGCAGCTGAAGATACTCCATAGAGTGTATGTCACAGGACCTGGCTTGATACGTATGGGTTATTCTAGGGATGGAACGTGTAAGCGTGGCTGTGGCTTGTTGGGTACCTTTCTTCATATCCTATGGGAATGTTCGGAGGTCGTGCGATTTTGGAACGGAGTACATACTGTAATGGAGGAGGTCACGCATGTCGCTTTGTTACCAGAGGCCAGGAGGTGTTTGCTGAATGTCTGGGAACCAAATGACTATAATGCGGCGCAGACGCAGTGGGTGACTTTGGGGTACATGGTGGCTAAGCGCAATATCGCACAGTTGTGGGGTTCCCCGAGGCCGCCTACGGTTTCGGTATGGAAGGAGAATATGGATTGGTGTATGTTCAGGGAGAAGACGGTATATGTGGCGAGAGGCAAGCCTGGGAGGTGGACTAAGGTGTGGGGTCCATGGAATTCCTATCGTGGAAATATCTGCGCTCCGCCTCTGCCGCGAGAGGTCGACCTTGCTTTGTCCCCCTAGCCGCGCATTCTACGTGATCGTGTATGCTTTGTCCTCTTCTCCGCTGCCCCCCACTGCCACCTCCTGTCAAGAGTTATTCCAGATAATGTGGATCTTCCCCTGTCCTGGGGAGCGCACGCTGCTATTTCGGACTCTCATTGCCTTGTTTGTGTGTTATTGTTATTGTTTTTTTTTTGTTTTTTTCTTCTATTAAAAATATGAAACCGTCCCTTTTGATCGCCCTTGGACTGTGGCTGCGGCCTGTTATATGTGCTTACGAACTACCGGGAGCTTTTGCTTCTGGCTCATTTGAATGTATGGCGCTGCCTTGCTGGCTCCCGAGCTTTCTAGCGGCCGGCCCTTGTGGTTGTAGGCCCTTGTTTGTATCCTTTTTAATGTGTAATAAAGGTTTCCTATAAAAAAATAAATAAAAAAAAATCCAATGCATGAAGTACCTATGATTTCACAGTGATTTTTAGTCAATTTATTTGTCTGCTAAACTATATTGTCACCTTCCTTGTTCCCTTTTGTAAATTGGCTTTTCATTGGTACCAGTTAATCAAGGAAATAGTTGTAGAAACGCTCCGTGAGGTAGTTCAGTTTTAGCAGACTTGCTGCTTCCACCCATATCTCAACAGGATCCTTCCTCTTTCTCTTCTTTAAAAGGTCCTCAGTGTATCACGGTGACATAAGTAGGGCTTTCAGTCTTTGAAATCTAGCTAATTATGAGGACGTATTACCTACTCACCCTCTCCTTTTTTTAAAATACTTCCCACTTTTTTACAATGCTCCCCATCCCCTGCCCACCCTCTCATAATGTGTAATTCTGCTGGTGGCATTCCTCAATTTACTTATAACTCTCAGTGAGCATATTTTTTCAACCAAAATCAAATTCGGCTGACTGATGACATTTCCAAAGGATTCCTGTTACATACATGTGTCACTTACAGGACTGCAGCTGCTACAAAGAACTGTAGTTATTCAGCTCAAGCCCAAATCTGAACATGGACAGCAACAACCCTGACAGTTGTGGAACTGAGTAAATAGAGAAAAAAATGCATGGACTGCACTGTATTGTTAGTGGATCACTGGACCTGGTATTTGGTTGATTTACATCCACTCTAGCCATAGTAGTACTGGCAGAAGTATATGTTTATTGTGTAAATTTAAATTCATTACAATAATATGAATAAAAGCAATTACAGAATAAGATGAGCTGTCAGTGCAGTCAAGTCTCTTAAAATGATATTGTTATAACTTTGCAACATCATAAATAGGCTAGCTTAAAAGGATAAAACAAGATAACGAATACAATCACTACTATAGCCTTCTAGCAGACACCATCAGCATTTTTTAGTCTATTATAGGCTATGTCCAGGAATTTTGTCCATATAGACCTATTGGATTGTAGCGTAAAACATGCCCTAGTTGCTTCTCTTATAGTCCCTAATGAAAACTCTCTGAAGATTAATAATAAATACATGTTCTGAATGCCACTCAGGCCTGCACAAATACATAACATGCGGTCTAAGGTTTGGCCAAAAGGATTACACAGCCTTCAATAATGTCCAGAATGACTTATATTCCAGGAGCCCTCAAACTGCTTTAGAGGAATGTATAAGAGGTGAAATCTTAAAATTTATTTTTGGTTCTGGCCTCCAAATTGGAATCAAAATAGTACTGTGTGGGGGGCGTGGCTAGACGCCCAAGGAGTATGGACGCGTCTCCGTGAGGCTCTCGGTCCCGGAGCGGAGAAGTCCAACTTCGCGATGATTTTTGGAGAAGCGGCTGGCAGCATTTAACATCGGAACTGCTCCTGCACCGCGCACAATGTTTTTCGAACAGATTTGAGCCGATTTACTTTACCTTTGTCAGGTAATTAGTGTTTGCTTGTCTCAGCAGCAGCGCGGCCGCCATTTTGATTTTCGGCGGAATGACTTCTCCTTTCATGAGCTTCTACCACAAAGCGGCCTAAAGACATAATTCCAGTGGCAATTGATATCTCCTCTACTCATGATGCCCGCAAGACCGTTTCTCCTGGTTTTTCTCTGTTGCTGTCTCTGTTTTTACCTCAGCCTGCATGGATGCTAGCAGTGGCCGCCATTTTAGGTGATGATTCGCCCCATTACTTTCTCCTGGTATGTTTCTGCTGCCCAATTCTGGACAGGCGCTGGCTGGGTCTGCACAGTCTTGCTTGGGGCCCACGAAGATTCCTAGCTGTTACTCTCCATTACCACTTCTTTCGTGGATTGTGGTTTTTGGTAACCTTATTGGCAAATAAGTTCTGGTCTGTTCTCTTCGTCCTCGCCTTCACCCTGCTTGCTGACTCACGACCAGCTACTGTGTACCATATTCGGTGGTTTCTTCTTTTTTCTTTTTTTTTGTGGCATGCCTTGCTACTAGCCCTACTAGTTGATGGGTAGGACACGGGGCGCTCATACCAGTCCGTCCCTGCCGCCGCGTTCTTTTGTCAAAAACTCTACTTTATTCTCACAACTCTCCAAGCTGGAAGATTCGCAGCTGTCTGAGGAAGGGGTCAAGCATTCGATGATGGATCCTGCACCTGCTACAACTGCCAAGTCGAACGTGAAGAGGCTAAAAAAAGACCCTCCCTCGCCTCCCAAAGCATCCTCGGATATCTCCATGGAACTTTTGCTACATGAGATAAGGGCTCTTAGACCCTTTATGGAGGAAACAAATTCCACATTACAAGCTCTCTCTGACAAATGGGGGCAACTCGATACAAGGCTTACAGCGGTTGAACATAATGTTGCCACCCTCAGCGACACTACTAAAACTGTTCCTGTCTTGCACTCGCAAATTACCACCCTCCAGAAACAGGTCGAAGACCTTGAAAATCGCAACCGGAGGAACAACCTCCGCATTTTTGGCCTGGGGGAGGGACTTGAAGGGAGTGACCCTATTACGTTCTTTAAGACTTTCCTCCCTAAAGTCCTTCACTTGTCAGACGGAACTATGCTCAACATCCAACGAGCCCACAGGCTAGGGCGCGTTCCTTCTGCTGGCTCCTCTCCCCAGCGACCGAGGGGTGTCATCATCTATTTCTTAGAGTACACAGATCTGCTAAAGGTGTTGGCGGCAGCCAAAGCTCTTCAGCGTGTCACATGGTCAGGCTCCACGTTATTTTTTGCGCAGGATTATTCTAAGGCCACTGCTGACAGACGCAAAGCTTTCCTGAATCTTCGACCTGATCTTCGTTCTATGGGGGCTAGATTTGGCCTCTTTCACCCTTGTCTTTTCAAGGTCACGTACAATAATAGGACTACGACTTACGAAGATCCTGGGCGCCTGCAGAGCTTTATCGATTCACACAGGATGGACGCCACCACCTCTTCGGAAGCATCCTCCTCACATGTTGCTTAATCGCTACTCAATATTTTTGTCTTTCTATCATTCTTCCTGCTCCATAGTCTCTCCATTTGCTAGGCGAAGTTGTTTCCATTTTATTTTATATAGTAGTGCTAGGTATTTGTGCTGGTTTCCACTGCATTAATGGTTTTGCATTTTTACAGTATTGTTCTTTAATATTTTTTAGGCTCGTATTTTCCTGGTACCTGTTTTTTACAGTTGCTTCTTGAGATTAATTTTTGTCATACGTTCTTGTTTCACAGTTATGATGTCCTCTTATACGGTCTTCCCCGTTCCCCATCGGATCCTCCCTGGACGTGTGTCTGCTCCATGTGGTTTCACCCACCCTCCCACCCATTCTCTCCTTTTGTAGGTATGTTTTACATTTTGTCTTGCGTCCTCTCTATTGTAATGTTTTTGTTTTGGTGTTCTGCTCTTTCATGCGTATCTCATTGCCTTTATGGTATCCCTACTGCTCCGACTTTCTCTCTCCTACTTATCTTTATCCTCTTCTCAATCCTTGCTTTGTCTTTTTCTTCTATCTCTCTCTTTAATCAAAAGATTCCTTCTGTGCCATGCATTTTTTCCATTTTCTACGGATTTTGTACTGCATTGACTTTATGCTTTCTAATTGCATTCTGTTTTACTTATGATTGCTCATGTCTTTGAAACTAGTTACATGGAACGTTAGGGGTTTACATTCTCCCATTAAACGGCAAAGGATCTTGACCCATCTGGCCAAATTAAATGCGGACATTGTCTTTTTACAAGAGACTCACCTCTCCGCTGATGAATCGTTAAAGTTGAAAAGGGGTTGGGTAGGGGAGGTCTTTTTCTCTCCTGGGGATGGCAAACGGAATGGTGTGATGATTCTTTGCCGTAAATCTCTCCCGCTTACATTATTGTCTCAGAATTCAGATGTTAACGGACGATGGTTAAATGTCAAATTGTCCTTTAAAGGGGTTCCTGTATCTCTGTTCAATGTATACGCCCCAACCTGCGGAGAACCATCTTTTTGGTCCACCTTAGCTGCTCAGATTGCCCTTGGTTTGGAAGATAATTTTATTTTTGCTGGTGATTGTAATCAGGTTTTTGACCCCTTTATTGATAGAAACTCCAAGGTTCCTTATATCCCCAACAAACCCCAGAAATCATTTGTACGAGTTATTTCCCAGCACCATTTCTTTGACGCCTGGCGTCTCTGTAATCCAACCACCAGAGAGTACACTTTTTATTCCCCTTCACATCACACTCAATCGAGAATTGACTACATTTTTGTTTCTCATTCTATCTCACAAACCCTTACACACGCAGAAATTGGCCCTATTTTGTTATCAGATCATGCCCCTGTGTCAATTGGACTCGAAATTCTCCCTCGAGCCACAGGTCCTAAGAGGTGGCGCTTCAACAATACCCTCCTTCTGGACCTGAAATTTACCGCTGCTTTTACTACTTTTTTTGAAGAGTTTTTTGTGTTTAATACTGACCAATCCATGCCCTTCTCCACCATTTGGGATGCTTTCAAGGCCTCAGCGAGAGATTTCGTGATTGGCTTTGTTGCAAAGAGGCGGAAACTTTCCCGCAAATTTACTGCTGACCTTTTACGGGACATCAAAGCACTGGAACACTCCTTTTACACTTCGCATTCGAGCCAATCCCTCACGGCCCTCATTAACGCCAAATTAGCATTTAACAAGAAATCTACGGAAGATGCTTCTTTGTACTTATTAAAGTCCAGTGCTAAATTTTATGGGGGCAAAAACAAGGCAGGAAAGATACTAGCTAACTACCTGAAGGTTAAACAGAATAGACTTAATATTGAGTCCATCTATGATGACTGCCTGGATTTAAAATTTAAAGATTCGGATATTCTGAACGAATTCTCCCTATTTTATAAATCCCTATATACCTCAGAATCGCAGCCCTCTGATGACTCTCTTTCCCAGTTTTTTTCAACACTTCAGACTCCTCCCTGTCATCAGCCGGATCTCAGTCTCCTGGAGTCCGATCTAACGCACCAAGAATTGTCAGCCGCACTCCAGCTGCTCAAGAAAGATAAGGCGCCGGGGCCTGATGGCTTCACAGTAGAGTTCTTCCAACACTTTTCTAAGCTCCTGTTACCCAAGTTGCATTCCCTTATAGCTTCCTTTAGCACACTGGGTTGTTCTTCAGGCTCCTTTTCGGAAGCACACATATGTTTGATACCGAAGGAAGGGAAAGACCATAGACACTGCAAAAATTATAGGCCTATTTCTTTGGTTAATATAGATTATAAGATTTTCTCAAAAGCCTTAGCCATACGTCTTGACTCCTACTTTCCTGACTTACTAGAAGCGGAACAATCGGGCTTTGTCAAAGGCAGATTTATCACGGACAATACTAGACTTCTCTTTGATGTCTTGACCAAATCCTCGTCCTTGAAGCACCCCCTAGCGGCAATAGCGCTTGATACCGAGAAGGCGTTTGATAGGGTTGAATGGAAGTACTTGTTTTATACTCTTCGTTGGTTTGGCTTCGGCCCCAAGTTTGTATACTTGATTTCTCTCCTTTATTCCAACCCGCGTGCGGCTATTTGTGCCAATGGTCTGATTTCCTCATATTTTGATTTGGGCAGGGGAGTTCGTCAGGGCTGCCCTCTCTCTCCTTTTCTTTTTAATTTAGCTTTGGAGCCCTTTCTCTCTAAGCTTCGTCAGAATCCAAATTTATTCGGCTTTCAATCAACGAACATTCACCTTAAATTAGCTGCCTATGCAGATGACATTTTACTTTTTATGTCCAACCCTAGTGTTTCTGTTCCTGCCTTTTTGACGGACGTACAGGCATATTCTAACATCTCTGGCTACAAATTGAATAGCGATAAATGTGAGATTCTTCCCCTGACCAAGTACACATTTAAAGCAGATTTCAGCGCCTCAAATTTTACGTGGAGCCCCTCTCATATTAGATATTTAGGCATGTATATTACTCCCTCAATATCTGACACAGTAGCGCTATGTTTAAACAAATGTCTACAAAAAATCACTGATTTAACGGCCAGGTGGCATCCACTGTACCTATCGTGGTGGGGTCGGTTAGACACCATAAAGATGATGCTTGCACCCATTGTACTATACACCATATCCAACATTCCAGTCCCCATCCCGGCCAAATTCTTTAAAAAAATTAATTCCGCCCTCTCTTCCTTCTTGTGGAATTCAAAACGACCTCGTATGTCATTAGCTAAGTTAATTCGCCCAAAAGCTGAGGGAGGAGTTAATTTTCCTGATTTTCAGGTTTATCAAAAAGCTTTCCTTCTACGACAAGCCTCACTCTGGTTGCTCGACCCCTCGGAGAATTGTCCTCTATGGCTTAGGATAGAGCGTCTTTTCCTCTCTCCTTTCTCCTTTTCTGAATACCTTTCATTTTCACGCAAACCTCAGGCGGTGTCCTCTCCTATAATTAAACTGACTTCCAAGCTCCTGCTGTCCTCACCTTCTCCTCCCCCAGATTCGATTGACTACTTCCTAAATTCAACAATCTGGCATAATAAAGACTTGGTTGTTCGTGGCAAACCATTCTTTTGGAAGACCTGGCATCGAAAGGGTTTAATATGGATACACCAGCTTTTCTCAGATTCAAAGTTTATGTCCTTTCACTCACTCAAACAGCGTTTTGACTTGCCTGCCTCATTCACGCATAAATATCCTTCACTCAAGTCGGCTGTGATGGATAGGTTTGATCACCTATCTGCTTCGCCTCAGGTCCCCACTTCCCAGACTTCTTCCTCACAACTCTCCTCCCTACTTAAGTCTAAACCCTCGGCTTCTAGCATATATAAGCACTTACAAGGAGCAGACGTTCTTAGACAGAAATCTAAGGTGGAGGATGCTTGGGAGCGCGATTTTCAACTTTCATGGCCACTTTCTCTTTGGAATAATATCTGGCTCAAGTTGCGTAAATCCTCCAGGGCAGCAAATCTCACACAAACGCTATGTTTTGTGTACAATCGTATTTTACTTACGCCAAGTGCTTTGAGCAGAAGATTCGCATCTACTCCAGATACGTGCTGGTCATGTTCGTCCCCAAACGCTGACATATTTCATGCGCTGTTTCTATGCCCACTTGTGCAAAGCTTTTGGGAGCGAGTTTGGTCCCAAATAAATTTAATTTTTGCCACTGCATTTCCCTTTTCTATCCCTCATATTTTCTTGGGGAGTCTCTCACCATGCTGGGAGAATGTCCCAGGTAATACTAAAATTGTTGATTTGTTGTTAGCGGCTGCGTTTCAGCAGATCACGGTTAATTGGAAGGACTCTACTAAAATCTCTTATAAGGCGTGGTGGTATGTAATTTGCCATAATCACAGGCTAGACACCTCCTTTGTATATCCAACGCAGTTGGCAACGAAACATCTGGACCTGTGGTCCCCTGTTACACTGTACCTCGACTTGTGTGCCAAAAAATCCTCTCAGCTAAAGCCGTCCCAACCAGAGGTCTTGAAGCCCCCATGAACCCCTCATGCGTTCCCAGATTTATTTCCAAATTTTTAACACTGTTTTGAGTCATTTTCTTTGCATCGCTAGCATATCTTCTACTCATGAGTTTGTCTTTTTATTTTTAAGCAGTATAAGTCTATTGTAATGTGATGGCATGAAATTATCGTTTTCTTTTTGTTCTATGTCAATGGATTACCTTGATATGTATTTATTGTTATTGCTTACAATATGGATACCTCTGTTTGTCTCAATAAAAATTTTTCTTTCAAACTTAAAATAGTACTGTGTTGGCAAGAAATATGATTTCAATAAGTACACAGCCTTGCCTGAGACCGTTGTTGATTATTACCATAACCGATATAGCTGATTTCCCTGACAGTTTAACCTGCAGCTAGGTGTCCGAGTGGAGCAACATGATCAGATGTAATAAGGCACTGTCAACACGTAGGTATGATAGTTTGGACCAGAGTAAAGTTTTGTTTACCTTGTCAAATGCCACAGAGTAGTCTACACAGCAAACATATAGGGATTTACCTCAATATAGTGCCTTCCGGATCAAGAATCAGATCCATGATGCTGTTAATATTTGAGCAGTTGGGTCCCAACTATGCTTGGAAGACTGTTGAAAGATTATTTGCAATAGACCAAACAGCGAGAAGAGCAAGTAAGTATTTGACAAAATATTTTCCATCAAGCGGACATTGGCTGGATCACATCTGGAGCCCTTTTTATGAAATATTCGGCTCCACAGCAATAGATCATGTTTTAAAACAGTGATGCAAATCCCATTGGTGATGGGAGCACATGAGTAATTGCATTGTGTTATGAGCGATATGTCCTTCTCCTTAATTCCCAGACCCTTGTAGACATATGGTTTCACAGTGAAATTCGGTGGGAAAATTGGTCCTTACATGTACTTCCTCTCTGGAGAAGGAGTAATAATAGTAACTTACATTTCTGTGGGAGGCTGATCCTCTTCAGATTAAGTTACCAAAAAATTCTTAAGTTCTTTGTTGCAACTGCTTTATGTAGTTTATCCCATAATTTGGAGTTTATTTGGATGCTTATGGTGGAGTTCCTATGCAATGATTTGAGGCACCTGAGTACAAAGCGCTCTGTGGACCACAGTGTAGCCAGTAGGACAAATGAAGAATTTCAGTGATAGGTCACTGAGGGCCCTAGAGCCCTGAATACTGTAATGCATTGACTCTGGCTCGGGGTTAATGATTGGTCCAGAACAACCTCCACAATAATTTACCGATATACAGACCATGAGTGGTCTCCCAGATGATGACTATTGAGTGTTCCTAACTAATTATTAGACTTTGATTCATACCCAGTAGCTCCTCAGCCAAGTTATTTTTCCAGATGGTTTTCCTCGTAGGTCTGGGCGTAGTTCATGGAGTTTTGCTACGCGGAACTCCCCGAAGTTACAAAAAAACTCTGCGAAGTTCTGCGAGTGGCGGAGTGCAGTGCGAACTGCAGTTTGTGCTGCTATTCCTGCGGCTCGGGTAGAAATTCTACCCGAGCGGCAGCTCGCGCTTACCAACTTACCTTTCACGATCGCGAGCTGGGAGCTGGGAAAAAACTCAGCTGCACATTGCGAAGCGGAGTTTTCTGCACTCAGCGAGCTCCGCAGAGTGGGGAGTGCAGAAAACTCCACAAACTCTGGGAACGGAGCGAAGTTCACCGCCCAGGCCTAGTTATTTACTGCTGTTAGTTCCACTCTCATTGAGGGAAGATACTTTTTTTTTGTTAAAAAATGCTTTTATTGATAGAACCATATAAAATAGTATAGCTTCAATGTAAACGGTTACACACTATGTTGCGGTAATAAGTTTCCACAATTGATAAAAGCAAGGTTCAAGATTGTACTCAAGTTGCTAATATAAAAGGTACAAAGCATTTAATGTGTGTTTTATGACTAAACAGAAAAGGTGAAGGAAAAAAGAAGAGAAGGAGGGAGCTTTACAAAAAGTACTATTAGTGGAACTGAATATAAACCACTAGTAATCTGAACAAAGTTAAACAACTAATAAATAAGTTGATAAAGCCCTATGGGGGATCTAATGTCCTGTTTCAGTAGATGATCCCCAAGCATGTGTAGACATAAATGAGGTCTGTTTATGGCAAAGTAAGTTTCACCATCAAAGTGATCTGTGTAGTGTCCTTTCAATTTGAAGTTATGTTCTGTAAAGCAA
Source organism: Triturus cristatus (assembly GCF_964204655.1). Lineage (NCBI taxonomy): Eukaryota > Metazoa > Chordata > Amphibia > Caudata > Salamandridae > Triturus > Triturus cristatus. Next base: position 504,406,146 of record NC_140584.1, on the reverse strand, counting down.
TAGCAATAAGAAGGCACAAAAACTTTCCAGTCATGGTTCAACATTGCAAGTAGGAGAGTATATTCCTAGAAAAACGGAAATTGTATAGACTGGTAATTGAACAGAACAGTTATCAACAATCTTACCCCAAACCTGTAACCAAAAAAGGTAAAATCTTGGGTATTCAAAAAACATATGTAAAGAATTGCTATTTTCTGCATTATAGGACCAGCACTTGCTATCAATAGAAAGTTTCATTTTATAAAGAGAGTAGGGGTTAAAAATAACCTATAAAAAATAGTGCTTCTAGCTGAATATGAAGTTGAGTGAATTTTATTCCAGAAGGATATCAGCAAGGTTTGATGGAAATGTTTTTCCCATTGTAATTCCACTTTGGTTTGATCTCTGGGAACGTCCAAGGAAAATAAAGCGTGTACATTTGAAATGCTTTTCTTTCAATACAAACGTGAATGCTAGTGAAGGAAGGACTTAGAAGATGATGGCTTATTAAAAATGTGTTGAAATGCATGGAAAGACATGCTTGATGCCTTTTGCACCCAATTCCACCCACTGTAAATGTTGGTGTTTTTCTTTTGCCATGTAGAGGAGAGTTTAAAATTGTAGTTTACAAAAAGAAAGAGGCAAGAACACGTGGTTTATTTGTGAAGAATAGTAAATCTTTGAATAAAAAATGAGATATAAAATTGAGTTCTATATGCCTCCAGGCTGTGGGGGTGATGGCGAAATCGGGAGAAAGTGAGGTCCATAATTAATTGAGGATCAAAGCGGAGTGATAACTATAGAAGTAATGGAAGTTAACTCCACCTTTATCTTTAGACATTTCGAGCTTCTGTAAAGAAATGTGTGGCATTTTGCCATTCCATAAGGCTTTCCGTAGAATGGTTGTCAATGGTTTAAAAACAATTATGAGGAATCTTCACATCTAGATAAATGTTAGTTTATAATTGGTAGTATCCCACCAAGACAGAAATACTGGCTATATCGTATACAGAAGGAATGGACCCTCTGTTTGATTTCTTCCAAATTAATGGCAATGGTTTCCCTTATTGAAGAAGAGTATTTAATACAATGACTTTCAATACATGTGGAATACCATGAGAAGCCAGAATTTGAAAACATGTCTTTAAAAAATATTTATTCTATGGCATGACTTCCGTTTTGTCAACATTTAGTTTGTATTCTGTTACCCTGGAATATTACTGCAATAAACAAAAAAATTTAGATAGTGGTTTCCAGATCAGATGTAAATAATAGTATATCATCTGCATATGCTGTAAAGTTAATTTCGAAATCACTATGCTTAGAACCCACATAACCATGTGATCTGCAAATTTGTTCCAGAAAGGTTTCTAGGGCTAGGATGAATAAAACTGGGGGGAATGGGGGCAGCCCTGTCTTCTACCCATTATAAATCAAAGTAAGGAGACTGGAAACCAGTGACAAACACAGAGGTTCTAAGTGTAACATAAAACAAGTTACTATAGCCTAAAATATTAGGCCCAAATCTTTCATCAACAAATTCCATTGTACTCACTGAAAGACTTTCTCATCATCTAGTGTAATTGCCGTGATTGATAGCAATCTACTTGATGCAGCATGTATAACATTGAGTAAGGTTCTGGAATTGTTTGTGATGTATCTGCCTTTGACACAACACGACAGTTTAATGACTATTAGATCAGGAAGGCATTTATTGAGTCAAGAGCTAAGAGTTTAGAAACAATTTTACAATCTGTGTTAAAAAGGGAACTGGGTCTATGGTTTTTGAAAGCAGATATGTCTTGGTCTTTCTTGGGTATCAAACACAACACAGTGTCTCAAAATTTCCCATAAGCACCAGATAATGAGGAAAAAGTGAAAGGGGTTTTGGTCAAAGTTTAGAAAAACATAAATACAATTACGCTGTGAATTCATCAGGACCAGGTGTTTTGTCTTGAGGTAATTTTGTGAGGGCAGCAGAAACTTCATGAATGTTAATGACTTGTGCATAGTAGCAAAAAATTAATCTAGTTCTCTATCTGAAGATGACCTTTCAGGAATATACAATTGTTGATAATAATCTATAATGCTGCACATACAAAAGATGGACGGAATGCTGAACAAATCAAACATTTACCCTCAGATCTAGATTAAATCCATTGGGGCAGATTTATAAGAACTGATGCATCTCTGCATATTTGCTAAGATGCGTCAGTTCATTTGCATCACGCAAAAAAAAACTTGCGCCCCCATGAATGTGTCGCATTTATAATGCAGCGCACCGTGGTGCACGGATTGACAGATGAATGATGCATCTGTTGGCTTAAAGGCAACTCAATGCTGGAGTCGTGTCGCAAGCACGAAGCAACTCCATCAATGCTCAGGAATGCCTATTCCTATTATGCTGCGTCACTCCTTACACCTGCTTCAAGCAGACGTAAGGTTTGACGCAGTGGCGTCGTATAAGTGATGCAGTGAAATCTTGCAGATTTCACTGCGTCATTTTTACGAGGCTTTCTTGTGTCAGGAATGCCCACCCTGCATACATTATACCTGACTCAGGTGCAATGTAGCGCAGGGCTTTACAGCGTGCCGCATCTCCCTTGATGCATCACGTTGTTAATGTGTCTCAACGTGACACATTGTTTACGACGCCGCTGCATCACAAAAGTGATGCAACAACGCCGTAAAAGTGTTGCAAGGGGCTTGTAAATCTGCCCCATTGTTGTTTTGCTCACCATGCCACTCCAGTTTGGACCCAAACATATGAAAATCAGTTTTGATCCTTCTCCTCATGGGAACAGTCCAGCCTGAACTGCCAAGCCAGGTCCTCCATGGACCGGAAACAAGCGTCCTAAGGCTGGTTTTGGGATATCACACCTCATCAGCCAGACTAACTTGAATCCAGTGTCACAGTGAGTAAGTGACCCACGTTTGGGCATACTCATCACACTTAGGGCAAAATATGTTGCACAAACAAATGATGGATGGAATGCTGAAGAAACCAAATATTCACCCCTAGTCAAGAGATCTGGGTTGATTCCATTGTTCTTCTGCTCAACACGAAACCCCAGTTTCAACCCAGCCATGTGCAAATCAGTCTTCACCCTGCTTCTCATGGGAACAGTCCAGCCCAAACTGTCAACCCAAGTCCTCCCTGGCCCAGAAACAATCATCCTGGGACAGGGGGTGAATTTTTTATATGTTCAGCATTCCTTCCATCATTTGTTCTTTTTGTTTTTGTCACGCTAAGTGGGAAAGGTATGTCCAGACATGATGGGTCCCGTGCTCACTGTGCCACTGGATTCAAGCTAGCCTGGCTGATGAGGGGTGATACCTCAAAACCAGTCGTACAATGCTTGTTTCCAGTACGGGAAGGACCTAGCCTGGCAGTTCAGGCTGAATTGTTCCCATGGGGAGCAGGGTTAAGATTGATTTGCATATGGCTTGGTCCAAACTAGGGTGGCATGTTGAGCAAACAAATTATGGATTAAACCCAGATCTTTGATCGGGGGTGAATGTTTGATTTGTTCAGCATTCCGTCCATCATTTGTTCTATTTGATAATAATCCATAAAGCTGCCTAGGATCTCTGAATCTTTATAGTGTTTGTGTCTTTTTAATCAGAAATAACAGTTCTTTTCAAATTTTCTTTTCGCATTTTAAAATAATTCGTTATTATCTTCCCTGCACTATTGCATTCACCTTAACATTTAGCATTAACTTTAAGTAATGTTCAACATGCACTAAGGGTGGAGTTCCTATTGAAATATAGTTTAGCTTCTGTCATGCAGGCTAATGTAGTTGATTTAACCAAGAATAAATATTCAAGTTCAACGTCTTTGATTATTCTTGAAATGGAAGAAGTTTCAGCTAGAGCTGTCTGTTTCTTGGCTACTACGTAAATTGATAATAAAACCTCTAGCTGTCGATTTAAAAGCACCTCATGCTGTATCGAAGGACATGGTATGTGTGTCATTGACTGAGAAAAATTCATTGGCGAAGTCTTGAGATTTAGCAGCAAAAGATTTATTTATCAACAGTCAATTAGTAAAATGCCATGTATTGGATATAGGTATATCGAGAACAATATCTAAATCTTTAATAACAGGAGCATGGTCTTTCATAACAATAGCTTCTATTTCCACATTTACTAAAGAGCCTAACAGATTGGGTCTAAAAAAAAAATAATCTATCCTGGGTCTAGACTGATGGACAAGTAAGTAAAAAGTGTATTCTTGGATGTCAGGATTACAAATATGGCAAGCATCAGAGTCCCCTAGAAGATATAAAATGCTTACATTTTTTTTTGCATCTTAGAAGGTTTATAGCGTAAAATGGGTTATATATCAAGAAATAGTTCAGTCACCACTCATCACTAAATTAGTATTGGAACAAGACATTATCTTCAATGAAATATTGCACCAAAATTCAAATCAAGCTCAATAGGACCATTGATGTTACAAATTGATAAAGGTATATTATTAATATTAAGTTAGAGAAATACCCATTTATCTTCTTTGTCTGTTTCTTGGTGTCACACCATGACCATGACCATGTATAAAGATTTATGAAGAAAAATAATGACCCTGTTTCTATTATTTATGACAGGGGAACAGAAGAAAGGAGCAACCCAATTTTTCTTTAATACATTTAAGTCTTTTTCCATTAGATGAGTCTCTTGAGTAGAGGAATCTGGAATTGTAATAAGTGAGTAATAACCTTTTGTCTCTTAATGGAGTTATGAAGACCTTTAACATTTCAGGAAATTATTCAAAGTGAGTGCATAATTACAAGTACATATTGCTATTATACAATGAGTGATATAAAGAAAAAACACTGAATAAATTCATAAGAATAGCAAGTATGGTGAGAAATAACATAAGATGATACAAACAGGTATTGTAACCAAAATGTATGGTGTAAGGAAAAAAGATAGTAAATAAAGAATAGGAAAAATATAGTAGGAGAAAACCAACTAGTACCCCTGAAGGTAGAATGAAAAGAACGGTAAAAAGTCAGAAAAACCCGAACCATTGTAATGACACTAAGGTAGAGGAAGGATAACATTGGAACCAAGGGAGTGGTGAAACACTGAGGTTCCATGAGCCCCCAATAAAACAAAACTACATATACTTAAGGATTGACAGTTATAATAGCAGTTAACAACAAGGACGAGTTGAAAACACCTACCAACCATAAGAAGGGTAGAGAACAAATGTATGGGTACAGAAGGGAAATGTGAAAGACACAGAGAGATGATGGGAACTATCCGCTTCAAAGAAAGATGAGAATAAATCTGTAGGGAAGAGGAGGAGAATAACAATCAATGAAGAGACAATTATCCAGGTGTGGAAGAGAAATATTAGAAACACAGCATAAGGACTATCACGTTTCTCCAACATCCATAGCGTCTCCTCCATGAGGATGAATGAATTCTCTTAACTGAGCTAGAGTCTCGTAGACAATAATCTTATCCTTGAAAGTAACATTGACCATATCAGGGTATAAATTCAATGTTAAGAAGACACAAATACTACTTAATTTCAAACCAGGAGAATCAATTTATGGTATTTGTTCTGAGTTTACTTATTTGGGAGTAAGATTATCTGCACAGATAGAAAGGATATTTTCTTTAAATTATGCATTTTTATTACAGGACACTGTGAAATCGCTTAAGCAATGGCATAAACTTCCTATAGGCATTATTGGCCGCTCTAACATTATAAAGATGAAAATGTAGCCTAAATTTATGTATTTGTTTAGATCAATCCCATTACGTGTTCCACATATATTTTTTAAGAAGTTAGAGGGGGTGTTTACTAGCTTTATATGGGGATATAGGAGAGCTCAGAGAGCTAATGATTTCTTAAAGCTTCCATATGATCAGGGCAGCTTAGAATTCACAGATTTTAAAAAGCTTTTATGGGCTGCTTTCACTGAACGATTTCGTAGCCTTTTAAATCCGGAGTATAACATCTTTTTTCATCATTTCTTATTGGGAGAAGATAGAAATATGTACTTATATAAAACTGATGATCCAAATTATTTTAAAAGGATCAAATTTAAGACCATCAGGGATAGTATTAGCGTATGGCGTGCTATATCAACTAGATGTAATCTGTCATTTTACCATGATAAATTACCCTTATGGGGTAATTCGATATTCCCAAAAATATTTCAGGAAGCTGCCAGTAAGCGATGGGCAAGGTTTGGGATTGCTTATTTAGGTGATCTTTATGATTATAATGGTTTTACTTCTTTCAAGAATTTACAGAGGCAATATGAGCTGCCGGACAGGATGTTTCTAAAATATTTCCAGATTAGGAACTATCTGGTGAAGCATTTGAAATTGGAAATACCATCTAGTTCAGAAATATGGGACTGCTTGTATAGTGGGATGACAAAATCTATGATTAGTCAGATGTATAAATGTATTCAAAATCCTAAGCAAAACGATTTGGAAAAACTGGCGGCTCGTTGGCAAGAGTCTCTGGGGACAGAGGTTACATCTAATACTATTCAACAAGCACTATGTATTATAAATGAGTAAGTGCATTCAGTTAATCTTCCTTTGCAAAAATTTCACACTATCTGCTGGCTTTATTATACGCCGGATAAAATCTCTGAATGGTCTCGGACTAGTTCGGATTGGGATCGGATGAAATGTCCTAGATGTGACTTATATGCGGCTAATATTATGCACATGTTCGTAACCTGTCCAGAATTGCATATGTATTGGCAGAAGATCAATCAAGTAATCTCTCAGAGATTGGGTATAGAAACACCATTAATGATTACAGAAATCATGATGGGTCTCAAATTAGCAGATCACCGACTTACCCGTCTTGCTTCGATATTTTTGGTTGTTGCTAGATTGGCAATTGCTCGGGTATGGATTGCCTCAAAACCACCCTCCAAAAACGAGGGATGGCTACTGGTTAAGGACACATATGAGATGGAAAAAGCCTTAGCTCAGGCAAGGGGCACTCGCACCTTACAAAAATTAGATGCGGTATGCGGGCTTTTATTTGAAGTATCTTTGCTGTCTCTTAATGTTTTTTTTTTTCTCATTCTCCTTTTTTCCCTGATGATTTATTTTTCTGTAAATAGACATTATTTTCATGAAATCCTAAATTGGAATTTAACTGTGCTCTGTTGCTTTTGTTTTGTTCATGTCATATATTGTTCATTTGTATCCCATTTGTTGACAACAAAAAAAAAGAAAGTAACATTGAACAGTGAGGAATGTATGAGACCATATATAGCATTCATTGATCTCAAGGCTGGACACATCTTAAAATACTCCTTATGATGAGTGGCTGTGACCTTTGGCACATCTTGAGCAAAGAAGACCTAATGATCCAGCCATAACATGTTTCCGCTGTTTTGCAGCTGAAAGTATTATCATTGGGTCAGTATACTGTAAGAAGAAAACAAAAATGCTTCTTGATTTTGTAGAATGGGCCGATGTGAATGCTCGAGGACTAAGTCTATGTGCTATTTGTATGTTGAATGGGGGAGTGTGCAAAAGACCAACCAATTTTGGAAAAGCTGATATGGAGCAGATTTGAAGCTAAGGTGGCAGCAGCAATGACAGGACATGAAACGTGGCAGAGAAACAAAGTTAAAATTGCTCAGACATGCCCAGAAAAGTTGAGTATGTCGCTCTCTCTTATGTCCGCCGCTCACCTTCGCAGCTGCATTAACTTCCGTGAGGCAACAGAAATCCTCAGTTTTTTGACCGTAGGAATGGAAGCTTCAGGGTCCGTAATCCATCTTGTGAGTGGTCAAGCCACATCACTTGACCACTCACAAGATGGATGGAAATGAACCTCCACTCTATCATCCTCACTACCTTTCTGTTAGAATTGAACCAGGCTGCTTTCCTGTTAGAACATTTGCAGGTGCCTTTATCATGGGTACATAACAGTGCTCAAGTAAGTTAATCTCTGGCTACTAAAACAAATCAGATTATGAAAGATTGGAGGGTAAAATGTACATTCTATGGAAACACAGTATTGTAGGATGACTTAATCTCATTTTCCAGTAGCATTGCAATGCATCTGTAGAGTAGATAAACAAAATTTGGAAGGAGATCATATGGACAGCTTTTAACACACATTCTCCTACCACCTAGAACTGATGCCTGGATTTAGCAATCATTTACCCTTACTAATTTACAAATTCATTAACACATTAGTAGGAGAAGGTCATTTGTCAGATCATCCCTCCACCTTTTCCAGTGAGTGGTAGGCTCATTAGTGCTACACATAAAGAACAAGACCTGACTAAATTAAATCAAAATGAAAATCAGCAATCCTACATTAGAGTGTGCAAGTTCACAAACCATACCTCATAGGATAGAAAAAATAAACAACCTAGCTAACTCTCTGGAGCCCTAGTCCAGAGCCACAACCAGTGTCTCCCTTGCAGGAATGTTAAACAATAGCTTTGAGACTGAATTGTGCAACGTGAAACTTGAGACAAGAAAGATTGATTTAATTCATTTAAATTCTAATCATTTTAGCGTGTATAATGAGGAACCACTATGAAATGTCTTGCTACAAACCTATTTATTTGTAATTCGTCAATATGCCTTCACTTTTTGCTGGAGACTGTATGTTATCAGCTTACATAATGTAAAGGCTCCAGGAAAGCAGCACTTTTTGTATTACTGATTTTAAATAATACAGAAATCTGCTTGTACAATTGAACAGTCTAAATTTAACTCAACCTTCAAAACCATTGGCAACATCTTGACATCTTTTTATTGAAACATATGTTTCTTCTGAGTTTCTCCTACCTGTGAGAGCTGGTATGAAATGCTATGTGCAGAAAAAAAGAGGGAATTTGTTTTTTTGTCTGTCTTAAATGCATATTTGCAGAATGCATAAAATCAGTGCATTTATGTTATCAAAAACCATAGAGAGACACCTCAAAATTCAATAGGTGGAATTAACTGTGCATGATATGTTCTATGGAGCAATGAAAATTGTGATGTGTCCTCTCCATACCCAGAGCTAGGTCTCTTTTTTCTTCATGTGTATATTATAAATTATGGGCCAGATGTACGACCCTTTTTTGTGGCCGCCAACGGGAAATCCTCCCTTTTGCATCCGCAACAAAAGGGTAAAAGCATGTACAAATGCTATTTTGCGAGTCACTGACTCACAAAATAGCATTTGTGACTCTTGCTTCAAGTAGGTGGTAAACCACTCGCAGAGGAGAAGGGGTCCCCTGGGGATCCCTTCCCCTTTGTGAGTATGTGGAAAAATATTTTTTGAGAGCAGGCAGTGGTCCCAGAGAATTCTGCCTGCCCTTAAAAAAATGAAACTGAAAAGGTTAATGTTTCTTTTTTAAATGCATCCCATTTTCCTTTATGGAAAACGGGCTGCATTTAAAAAACACAAAAACAGGCTTATTAAAAAAGCAGTCAAAGACATGGTGGTCGACTGACCCCAGCAGGCCACCACCCCTGTGAATGGTAGCCATTCCTAAAGGGGTCGCAAATTGCGCCTGCCTCATTAATATTAATAAGGCATGTAATTTGCGACCCCATTAGGAATCGCAAACAGTGTCTGAGACACTTATGTGCATTCCAATTAGCGAGTCGCAAATTGCGATTCACAAATGAAATGCAATTTGCGACTCGCTAATTGGCGGATCGCACATCTGGCCCTATATGTTTTAAAAAATAGAAGTGAGGGACAATTATAGACTTTTACTCTCTTGTGTTCTCTTTGGGGTACTTTGAAAACAACTTTTCTAAAAAGACAATGACGGAAAGATTTTCAAAAACAGACAGCTTAAAATGGCTGTGGATTTATCATATTCCATGGTGTTGGATTTTGAATGCTTTGTCTTACTGTCCCAGGAAACATCACTAGTTAACTCTGGGAAAAGCATTTGAAAAACCTTCTTTTGCGTAAACTTGCAACCAACCATTCTGCTGAATAGTCTTTCCTGTCTGCCCTCCATCCTCACTGCACTCTAAAATAACCTCCTCTATTCCAACTCAGTTCCACACTGGACTGACTACTCCCAACAGCCTCCTCTATCTGACTTCTTAAACTCTCTCACTCCCTTTAGGGGTCCAAATGTAACGGTCTCCCTTTCCTTCCCTACAAGGCTCTATGCTATATTGAATCAAGGCTATTTTCCACCAGATGTGTCATTAGGAATATTTTGACACAATACCCCTCATTCACCTCTAGTGGGCACAGACAGTAGTTTGCAAACTTGGGGAACGTCTTCACATGTAATTTATAAATTGTCATTCTCTGCCCTTTGGTCCCACAGGAGTATTCTCTGCCTCGTCTATGAGACCCCGGGCTCGCTACCCCAAGGCCATGACAAATAAACAAAGAACATGGGTTTGCCCTATTCACCCCAACACATCAGGGCAACAGCAAACAGGAACAAAGGCAAATGATGAGCGGGAAACAATCAGACTTATTATTTGTAGGAAGAAAATCAATTAGTCCCTACATGTAGGTGCATAGTCCCCAGGCTAATCATTGAAATAATTCAAATGCTCACCCAATATGCCCTATTAGAAATTGGGGTCTCTAGTTGGCAGAGGTCGGTACTTTTGTCCAAATAGGGACCCTTGCTTCTAGTCAAGGTAAGGGGGATACACTCCTTAAATAACCCCTGCTCATCCCCTTGGTAGCTTGGCACAAGCAGACTGGCTTACCTCAGAGGCAGTATGTAAAGCATTTGCAAACATATACAGTAATACAGAGAAAACACTACAAATGGACACCACACCAGTTTAGTAATCTTTATCTAAAATAAAAGACCAAACAACAAAAATCCACAATACAGTATTACAAATATGACTTTCAGATGGTAGGAATAGTTCAGTTCAAGCAAAATTGCAGATGCAACACTTACAAAGTACATGGGATGCGTCATGCAAACAAACAAAACGGGCCGCAGGGAAGGTGATGAGTCGGTTCCTTACACTCAGATAAGGTGATGCGTCAGTTTCTTGCTTCGGGGAGGTGATGCGTTGGTTCCTTACTGCAGCCCAGGGGAGTTAATGCATCGGTTTCTTACCGAAGAGGAGGTGATGCGTTGCTTTCTTACTGCGTGGGGAGGTGATGCATCGGTTTCTTACTGCGTCCCTCAACAATGGAACAGACATGGCGCCCGATGCGATGCGATGATCCAGTGATGTTGCGTGAACTTGTGCAGCCTCGCAGCAGGCCTTGCGTCTGATTCAGTGCGGTGATCTCGGACTTCGGAGATCGATGCATGCGATGCAGCGTGCGGTGATTTCTCATGGCTGGCACTGCGACAGTTTCTTTGGCGATCAGTCGGTGCGGATGCCTCTCGTTTTGCGTTGATTTTCCAGCTCCCCATAGAAAACAGTCTCTAGAGGTCAGGAACAGCAGTAGGGAGCTCTTTGCAGATGAGAATTCCCAGCAAGGAAATTCAGGGGAGCTGGTGGTGAAGTCTCTGTGTCCCTGAGACTTCAGAGCAGGAGGCAATCTCAGTTTCAGGCCCTTGGAGATCTTCTTTCAAGCAGGTGACAAAGCAAACAGCAAAAGTGCTTTTCTCCTTTCCTTGGCAGCAAGCAGCCACTGCAGGCCAACCCCAGACAGCGAACAGCACAGGGGCAGAATTTCTCTTCAGCTTCCCCGGCAAAGGTTCCTCTTGATTCCCAGAAGTGATCTAAAAGTCTGGGGTCTGGGCCCCTCTTTTTATACACAAAAATCCTTTGTTCTCTGAAGGCAAAACCAGTTCTGTCCCCACTGGTGCAGCTTCCTGGCAGGAGGTGGAGACATCATTGTTGAAGACAGACGAGGCCCGTTCAGGTGAAAGGAAATCTCCTCTCCCTACTCTAAATGCAGCCCAGGCCTATTCAGCCCAGCCCCGACTCATCAGACCTCTGGAGCCACTGCCCCTCTCCAGATCCTGTCAATCAAAAGCCAGACATGCAATATACAAACCTAGCAGAGGCACACTGGATGGTTAGGCAAGAAAATACCTACTTTCTAAAAGTTGTATTTTCAAGCACAGAATGTAAAAATCACCCTCACTAAAAGATGCATTTTAACATTCTGAGTTCAGACATACTAAACTTTATTTTTCTACCGTGTTCCCAGGGCCAGTTATGTTTATAAGATGTTATAAACAAACTCCCCATTCTGTCCTATGGGAACAGGTAGCCTTGCAATAGTGAAAAACGAAATTGGCAAGTCGATATGGCAGTCCCAGACTGCACACAGGCTCTGCAATGGCAGGCCAGAGTTGCACGTTACAGGCTGCTTCTGTGGGAGGCACAATCAGTGCTGCAGCCCACTAGCAGCATTTGATTTACAGGCCCAGGGCACACACAGTGTACTATACTAGGGTCTGACAAGTAAATCAAATATGCCAATCATTAAATCACTAATCCATAACAAGAATTTACAAAAGGAGCACTTGCACTTTGGCACTGAACAGCAGTGGCAAAGTGCCCAAAGCATCTAGACCAGCAAAACAGAGGCCAACACACAACAATAACAGGCAAAAAATCCAGGGGAGACCCACGCCAATGGTGCCAGGTCTAACACGTGTCCCCCCCAGCTGAAATGTGGGGAGAACTACCCACCATCTTGGGAGTAATCTTCACTAAGGCTGAAAAATCTGTACAGACCATCAGCATTGGCGTGTTCTGTACAAGGGAGGTGTTCCACTGTGAAGTCCATCCCCTATGGGGAAATGGACCACCTCAACAGCTTTGGATTCTCACCCCTCATTTGCATCAACCATCTGAGGGGCCTGTGGTCTGTCTGAACCCAGAAGTGAGTCCCATACAAGTATGGCCTCAGCTTCTTCAGCGCCCAGACCACAGCAATGCCTCATGCTCAATCGCACTCCACATCTGTTCCTGTGGAAGTAACCTCCTACTAATGAAGGCTACAGGTCGGTCTAGGCCCTCTTCATTCAGTAGTACGAGCACAGTCCCCACACCATGCTCTGAAGCATCTGTCTGTACAATGAATTCCCTTAAGGAGTTGGACGCCTGAAGCATGGGCGCTGTGCACATGGCAGATTTCAGGGCATCAAAAGCTTTCTGGCGGGCGTCAGTCCTGTTCACTTTCCTGGACGGCTTCCTGGAAGTCAGCTCTGTCAAGGGGGCAACAATGGTGCCATACCCCTTGACAAATCTCCTGTATTACCATGTGAGTCCTAAAAAGGCTCTCACCTATGTCTGGGTCTTGGTGGCTTCCCAAGCCAGAATGGAATCAATCTTGGGCTGCAAGGGCGCCACCTGGCCGCTCCCTACCTGGTGTCCCAAGTACACCAAAGAACCCTGCCCTATTTGGCACTTACTCACCTTGATGGTGAGGCCTGCCCTCTGAAGAGCCTTCAACACTTCCCAGAGGTGGTGCAAATGTTCCTACCAAGTGGCACTGAACACTGAGATGTCATCCAGGTAGGCAGCACTGAAATCCTCCAGTCCAGCCAACACCTGGTTGACCAACCTCTGAAAGGTGGCAGGGGCATTCGTCAACCTAAAGGGCATCACCCGGCAGTGGTAGTGCCCCTCTGGCATTGAGAATGCTGACATCTCTTTTGCCCCATCAGATAAGGCGATCTGCCAGTACCCAGACGCTAAGTCAAACGTACTGAGGTACCAGACAGCTCCCAACCGATCAATTAGCTCATCAGCTCTGGGGATGGGGTGCGCATCAGTCCTGATGACCGTATTGGGCCCTCAGTAGTCCACACAGAACCGAAGTTCTGGTGTGGCACCGGGTGCAGCAGCCTTTGGGACCAGGACCACTGGGCTGGCCCAAGGGCTGTTTGAGGGCTCAATTACCCCTAGCTCTAGCATCTTGGAGACCTCCTACTTGATGCAAGCCTTGACCCTGTCAGTCACTCTGTAAATTTAGTTTTTTTACAGGAGGACTGTCCCTAGTGTCAAATTTATGGCCACACCACTGAGTGGTCAGGGAGAATAGAGGAGCAAACTGACCCAACAGTTGGCAACAGTCACTCTGCTGTTCAGGAGTCAGGGCGGGGGAGAGTGATACACCGTCCAATGACCCATCGTGCTCCTTTGACCCATCGTGCTCCTTTGTAGACAGAAGGTCAGGAAGAGGCTTAGTCTCCTTTCCATTCCAGCATCTGTTGCTAGGAGCATGCCCACTTCGGACCTCTCCAAGTGGGCCTTCAGGCGGTTCACCTGCAGGACCCGCAAAGGGTTCCTGGGAGACTGCAAGTCCACCAAGTAGGTGACATTGCTCCACCACCTCAAATGGTCTGTTCCACTTATCTGGGAACGCACAAGGCTCCACTGGGGCCATGACCCATACTTTTTGTCCAGGCTGAATCTCGATCAGATTGGCATTCTGATCATACCACCGTTTCAGCTCCTCCTGGCTGGCTTCCAGATTCACCTGAGCGAGTTGTCTGAAGCGCTTAGTCTGGTTTCTGAAGGCCAGCATGTAGCTATATACATCCTGGGGAGGTTTACGGGGAGCTTTCTCCCAGCCTTCTTTTACCAGACTCAGAGGTCCTCTTACAGGATGGCTGTAGTGCAGCTCAAAGGGACTGAACCCTAAGGACTTCTGGGGCACATCTCTGTAAGCAAACCAAAAGCATGGTAAGAGGATGTCCCACTTACACCTCATGGGTTCACCAAGACCCATAATCATGCCCTTCAGGGTCTGGTTGAATCTCTCAACCATCCCATTACCTTTGGGGTGGTAAGGAGTATGAACTTGTAGGTTACACTGCACTCCTGACACAGGGACTTCATAAAGTTTGATATGAAGGTGGTACCACAGTCGGACACCACCTCTCTGGGGAACCCCACATGGAAGAAAATCCCTATCAACACACCACCCACCATGGGGGCCATCACAGTCCATAGAGGGATGGCTTCCGGGTACCGGGTGGCATGGTCCACCAAGACCAGGATGTACCTGTTGCCCATGGCTGTCTTGGGATCCAGAGGAGCCACAATGTCAATGCCCACCTTCTCAAAGGGGGTGCTGACCACAGGGAAAGGTTGGAGAGGAGCCTTACACTTCCTCCCACTCATACCACTCATCTGGCAAGTCTGGCAAGACCTACAATGAGTGTCAGAACTCTTGCGCATTTGGGGCCAGTAAAAGTGGGTGGCAAGCCTTTCAAAGGTCTTGTCTTGCCCCAAATGTCGTGCCAAAGGCACATCATGAGCCAGACCTAGTAGGAAGGCTCTGAAGGGCTGACCCAGGTTCAGCAACCTTGGGCTCACTATACAGGAGTCCATTCTCCCAGTATATCCAATAGGATCCAGACTGATCACCTGCTGCCTGGTTTGCAGCCTATTGCCGCAAACCAACAAGAGAAGGGTACTTCTGCTGCTCCTGGCAGAATTCCTCCCTGGTGTGACCTCCTTCCTGCTGCCAATGGGTCGGCTCAGGCAGGTCCCCCAGTTCAGCCACTTGTTCTGCTGTAGGCTCCAGAGTATCCCCGTCAAGGTTTGCTTCCTCCTGGACCGGGTGAACCTCGGGCTGGTTTCCCACACCCCCTGCCTCTTCTCTTTCTACTCTTTCAGGCTCCAGGTCCTCTTCAATGCCCTTACCGGCTGCCATGGACCGAGTGGTCACACACACCCACTCAGGCAGACCCAACATCTCCAAATGAGACCTCAGCTCCACCTTCACTCAAGAGGAGCTCTCCAAATCACTGCCTAGCAGACAGCCAATAGGTGTGGCTGGCCTCACAGCTACTTTCAAGGTACTTGAGAGCCCTGCACTCAAAGGGAACCTGTGCCACTTTGCAGTGGCACTCTGAATTGTCAGCGGCAACTACTGGGTAGAATGGGTTGGGGAACACCTGCTCTTCAGACACCTGCCGACAACTTACAGCTGTGACACTGGCTCCGGTGTCTTTCAGAGCCTCCACACTATGGCCATTGATGGTCACCCACTGCCTGTACTTCTTAGTGTTATCAGGCAGATGAGCTCTGGGGACCATCTCACTGTCTCCTAAAGAGACCAGACACATTTATGCTTGACCCCACCCCTCCTGGACACACAACTCCTCCCCCAAGGGAACACTGGCCATCTGCCAGGGAGGTGCACCAGTGGGTGCGGTGATAACATTTTTGGGACATCTAGGATCCCCTTGGAAGTGGCCCACCTGACCACAACCATAACACACCTTGGAACCCCTCTGAATAGGCTTATCTGTCGGGACCCATGGCTTCTTTTCAGTGGGAGGCTGGGAACCCTTACCTTGGTTCCCTTGAGGATTACTTTGGGGCCCTTTTTGGAACTCCTTCTGTTTACCCTTGTCCCCCCCACTTTTCTGCTGGGGACCCTGCCCACCTTTGGTGGAGTGTCCCACATGACCTTTTTGGGCTCTGGTGCAGACCCAGCGGTCCGCCTCCACAGCAGGTTTTCTGGATCAGTCAGCTTAATGTCAATCAAGTGCTGGCATAGCTCTGGAAAACAATTATCTGACAAGTACTCCCATTCAACCAAATCATAGAGCCCCTACAAATTATTCACCTTGCTAGCCTTCACTCAAACATCCAGTGCTCTGCAAAAATTAGACACATACTCCACCCAAGTACTTGACTCCAGCTTCTCATGGTTTCCAAACTTCTGCCTACAATGCTCTAGGGTCAACCCATACCTGGCTATCAAGGCTTCCTTCATAGGGGCATAGGACATCTGATCCTCAGTGGGCAAAGCTAGCTAGCTATGGTAGCTAGCTAGCAATCTCTCCCTTCCTTCACTGATGAAGCGAGCCACAACCCCGCTTCCCAATCTCTCCCAGGGACCCGGTGGCACCTCATCGCTACTTCTTAGGCTTTAAACCACTTCCCAATGTCCTCATCCTTCATGAAACCTTTGATAACATCTTTGGGAATTCATACCTTTCCTTCCCAGGCACTGATGGTGTGCTGCCACCAGAGGGATTGATCTCTAAACTCTTTGCTTTCAGATCCAACTCCCTCAACCCTCTCTCATGCGCCAAAAGCATCTTCTTTTCCTCCATGGACATTTTCTTGCTCTCCAACTCCAATCTCTTATTCTCTATGGCACCCTAGCTCCCAGCTTGACCTTAGCAAGCTCCAATTCATGCACTCTGCCTCTCTCCCCGTCCTCCATCTCCTCTGGACACAGACCCTTTGAAGACACACTGCTGCCCACCCTGGAAGGCACTTTCGCCCCAGTCAGGCCCAACAGACCCTCCTACTGCCAATCTAAATTCTTTCCCTCCACCATAGGCTCTTCGGTATGCTCCCTTGCATTACTTGATTCCAACCAGGCCCTCAGCGCCTTTTGGTATTCCTCCTCTCTGGTGAGGCCTCTAACAGAGATTTTAAAGTTTTTGCAGAGAGCCTTAAGTTGTGGCACAGTGTAGGTATCAACCCTCCCCTCTTCAAATTCAATATCCACAGGGTGCAATGGATGCTGGTTTACTCATGGTGAAAATTGGCGGCCCCAAGATGCAAAAAGATTCCAAGGAAAAAAACTCTACCAAATGTACTTGGTTGCGTAATGGTCTGCACCGTACTAGTAGTGTACACCAATCACTGTCTATAAGTCACAAATGCTAGTCCAGATCCCACCGCTGCCACCAATGTTAAAAATTGGGGTCTCTAGTTGGCAGCAGTAGGTACCTTTGTCCAAATAGGGGCCCTAACTTCTAGTCAGGGTAAGGGGGATACATTCCTAAAATAGCCCCTGCTCACACCCTTGGTAGCTTGGCATGAGCAGACAGGCGTATCTCCTTCACCTTCAAGGCAGCTCGCTACCGTTGCATACCATATTGCAGACTGAGGAGCCCCCGCAATGGTAGCGAGCTGTCATGAAGGTGATTAGAAGACGCTTTTTTACTGCCAAGTTCCTGAACATTAAAGAGGGCCTATGGTTTAAGAAGTGAGGCTAATAGTCAGAAGCCCTCCATAGGTTTTGACAAAGGAAAGGTGGTTGTCTACTATATACCAGCACCATCTTCGTGCTCCTGGCCCACAGAGGCTCGGCTTGGAGACACAAAAGTCAGAGTTTTAGTACGAGTGTGGCCCGGCTTGTTAGTCTTTAACCATTGTGTTTTCTTCTTTCTTTTTTGCCCATGTCATGAAGAGGCCCTAATCAGTGGGCCAAAATGTTTCGACTAGAAAAAGCGTAGAAGTCTATTGGATCAAAAATTATATGTATAGATTTATGAATACATACTTCCTGGACTCAGTGGAGGTGGAAGTATCCCTCATTTGTGTGTATTGGACTATTTCCATACGGATTGTTTGTGATTTCCTGTTGGTTTGCATCCAGTTTTAGATTGTATGGGTAGAAAGGAATCATGAATGATTATTGATGTCTATGTTGTCTTGAGATTTATGTTATTCTCACATTTTTGATTTGTGATACATTACCAAAGAAAATATTAAAACTCACAATGTGAATCAATTGGGGCAGATTTGGTGAGCATTTCAATTATTTAAATGATTAGCCGGTGGACTAGGTACCCACATGTAGGGACTAATTGATTTTCTTCCTACAAATAATAAGTTTGATTGTTTCAAACACATCATTTGCCTTTGTTCCTGTTCCCAAGGCCATGGCAAAACACACAAGGACCATAGCCACTGTGTATTGCAAGCCATTTCATGAATGTAATGCCTTATAGAACAGCAACATTTAGTGTTAATACATGTATACATTTATGTATTAATTTATGTGCACTGTATTGATCAAAATGCTAATGGGTGACTGTATTATCTATAATGAAATTCACATTTATATAATCAAACTATAACCTATGTATTTGCTCTTTTTAACTGGATTTGTTTGACTTTCATTTTTTTCTGAGCATTGGTCTGACTGTGACCAGGCCTAGATCATTTGATCTGTTTCTCAATAACTGCACTGTGAGTTAACTTTTTTTTCTCTGCAGATGTTTATGAAGAAGAGCTTATTAGTTAGAACAGTCTTTTTGTTTATTGTTGGAAACTGTTAGATTAGAAATTTTAGGGAGAACTTGAGCATGGATGTATGAGGATGAGAGACAGCTTCCTGTACCAGACAGGCTGGACTGTTGCTAACTTCATTGCTGTACAGCTGCACTCTTCTTCATTTAATGCTGGGGATTTTAGGGAGTCTACCTGCTCCCAGAGAACATCATCTTCTGATTGAACTTTCCAGAGGCAGTTGGTAGTATGAAGCTTCCAGAACCTTCAAATGTATATTAATTGTGTGTTCCTAGAATAGCTTAGCAGATACTCTCCTAACTTTGATGTGTGAAGACCTGTCCCGCAATACACTGAGTTCACCTGCCCAAGATGCTGAGCTTTAGGCTTTAAAAGCTGTGTCTATTCCTTCGAACCTCAACTTGGTACTTCTGATGCTGGCATCTTCCTCATAGAAACCCCCCTTGCCACTTGTAAAGCTTTATTTTGATTAGGGAGTTCCTTTCAGGAACTAATCTAGTTCTTGTTCTGTGCTTTGTATTTTGTTAAATTTAGAATTTTAAAAAAAATATATACAAATTCAGATTGCATAATTATAAAGATATAGGACCTGATTTAGATCTCAGGCGATGGGTTAGTCCTTCAAAATGGTGACGGATAACCTGTCCGCCGAAATATAAATCCCATTATATTCTATAGGATTTAAATTTTGGTGGACGGGATATCCATCACCATTGTGATGGAGTAACCCATCTGCCAAGATCTAAATCAGGCCCTTAGATGCTGTTTGGATAAACTGATTTACTAATTGACTAATTTGTAACATTTTTTTTTTTACAGAGTTTTATATAGCGCAAACTTGACCCGAATCGGGTATCAGAGCGCTTTACATAGCACCAGTTGCATTACATGAGGTCATCAAAAAACCGGTGAAAAAAAGGGTCTAAGGGAAACTATATTTAATGACCTGCCCAAGTCCTCATCCCCTGCTACAAACTCATAAAACCTACAAAAAAATAGACTGGGGGTCTAAGAGAAAGCACAATAGGTGATGTATATACTAGTTGAAGGATAGCTATTTTATCACCCCTGGCATTCAGAGCAGAGCAGGATTCCCATCAAATTGCTTCTCGTAGTAGAGCTAAAGTGTCAAGCTCTGATGATCAATGTTATCACGTGGTTATCCGCCAATTCCAAAAGGACAATCCTTTGATCATAAGGATTCCCTCTACGGCAAGCTCATACGCTCTCAAAGAATGCCTTCCCAACCCAAGGCAGCCAATAGATGCCGAGAAGTGTTTAGAGTAATGAAAAAACTGATGTGATGCAATGCAATGAAAAACATTAAAAAGATTATGTGGAAAGACTAGAACGTCTAGACAGTATATCTCTCCTCACACCTAGTAAAAAAAGGAAAACGGAAAAATGCAGTAAACGATAGTCACCGCTATTAAGTCATAGCAGTAAACACAGTGACTGCTAACAAATGGTCAACATGTTTCAGCCTAGCCGGTAATTGCCCAAGGCTTTCTTCAGGACCTATACTCTTGTAGCTACTGCATATCTAGAAATCTCTCCTGGCATAAGAGAAAAAAAGGTTAATTAAAACCATACAACCTCCCTTGATGCGAAACCTTCAATCACGGGATGTAATCATCACCTATGGAGATATAAATCAATTACCATACTCTGTGCTTAAAACATAGTGAAACATACAGACAGTAAGGTATGCCCACTCAAACTGCAATTCTTTGCTTACCCTGCATGTTCAAGGCCCAAACCTCACCTCCCTGGAACCTTCCTCAGGTAAAGATGAGGCCCCGCTCTATGGAAAAAAGGGGGAAAAGAAGGCACCACATGAATCACGCAGAAGGGATGCTAACGACCATGTCACAAGTACAAATTCGTTAAGCATAAACTAGTATACCCAGTGTGTCTCCTCAGAATACATACTGACCTATACCTCAACTCTTAAAAATAGAAAGCACTAGTTCTCGGTCAAAATGTCTAAAAAAGCTAACAGTATTCGTAGCTAGTGGGGGTCAATGTGGAGAAGATGAAATTTTATCCACATCCTTATGTGGAGGCAGTGGCAACAAACCCAAATTCCTGTGTGCATATAGCCCCAAACTCAATATCAAAGAACACAGTGCTATTGCATTGTCTCTATAAACCCTGGCTCTAGTGCTGACAGGGCACAGCTCTTAGGGAGATATGTAGCTAATATGTGTAAATGGCTTGGTGAAGCCTATCATCCCAAAACCATGAAGGCTCCCCCTCCAGCACAAAGATTACAAATGCCTGAGTGAGTGAATTTCAACACATATCAGACAATGTAAATAAACCAAAGTGCGTGGCATTAGTTAATGGCAAAAAGAATATAACGCCGAGCTTCGAAAATTATTAAGGTAAAAGAATATCATCAGGTCTCAGATGGCTTGAATGCACTGGAAGTACTGGCCTAAACTTGTGTGACAAATAGCAAGGAAAAATGTCACTGAATTTCAGGGGAGCATAAGCATTTACCCGGCATTATGTGGTTTGTCACGCCAATGTACAAAAATATATGACCCCCATCACGGGCGGTCATCCCGCAGTAACTAACCTGTCCGTCGGTACCTCTGCGTATTGCCGAGCCAGACAAGGAGGCACCGAGGGACCATCTTCGTGGGTTTAAATACAATCGACCACTTAGTCTAAGTTATTGTGTTTCCCGTGCCGGATTATCGCGTCACGCGCATTGGCCACGGTGATCACGTAGGACTACAACGTGATATCATGCGCTAGTCTTTTGTAGTTCAAAAGATAAAGATTGCTGGACTACGGAATATGGCTGCAATGATTAGTGAGTGCAGTGCGTAAATAACCAGCCCACCCAAAAGACTCTGATTAATAAAAGTACTCAATAGGATCCTATAGCGTTCTCAGGTGTTCTCAAACGCGTTAAATTCCATATACACTGCAAAGTGAGCAGGACATCGTCAAACACTCGGAGCCCTAATGTGATATTCAGACCAAACAGTGCATAAGCCTACAACATGGGGTCATTCTCTCATTACTGGGTTTGGGGTAATCGCTCAAAGATAGTTCACGTTAGCATCAAAATCTGCCATAGCTGCTAATCAAATTAAACTGTGGCTCGCTTCACACTTACACTGAACTTGGTCGGATAAAGTCATGCAGGATGTCTTTGAAAATTAGCCATCTATCTATTTACAATTTGCAACATTGTTTGTTAATATAGTGTACTTGTCATGCACACAAAGGTACCTCTGGTAGCATACATCCTAATAGTAGAACTAGCACCAGTTCGCCCTACAGGCCCAGTGAGCAAAGATAAGTCAAAATCCCTCTTATTACACGGGGCAAGCTTTGCACCATAGTTATCAAAAACAGTAAACGTCTAGTAGGAAGGTGCTGGCCAGTTGGGGAATGGAGAGTTGCCAAATTATAGACTCACCCAAGGTATGTCGTCATTCAGACCCAGAGTGTCACTATGGAGCTTATATACCCATCTTTGCTCTTTAATAAACAGATATCTGGAGATGTCACTAACAGATAGGGGTATGTTAGGTTTTTCCAGAACTGTCCATTTGAAATCCTCTGGTCCGTGGTGTTCAGAGAAATGTCTCATGTGTCTCGTAGTTAGCTTCTTGCACCGGAAGGTGCTTTTATGTTCTAACATCCGCGCCTTGACTTTGCGGGTAGTCATCCCTACATAATTTATCTGGCACGGGCAGGTGATTAAATAAATCAAATTGCTGCTGTTGCAGTTGGTGAACTGATATTGAACCCATGGTTTGTTGGTTCCTATATCAATAGACGACGTATGTGAAGTCTGTGGACAAATGGAACACTCCCCACAGGGATGATGACCTGTGACCGCTGGTAATCCCCAGAGTGTACCTAGCTGTCTCGGTAACGGTGTCTTGGGGCGTGTATGTACCAGTTTATCCTTAATGTTGCTGCCTCTTTTAAATGCAAATAGAGGCAAAGCAATCTTCTCTTTAAGGCAATTAAACAGGCGCCAATGGTGTCTGATGCTCTTCTGTATCTGGTTCGATAATGTACTGAATGTATGTACAAAAGTCAACCTGTCTAGAGGTGGTTTCTGCATTGGTGGCTCAAGAAGAGCCTCTCGGTGGTTATTAGTGGCTCTCTTTAGAGCGCGCCTCACTAATCTGCGAGGATAATGTCTCTCCAAGAGATGGGTAGTCAGCATCTTAGTATGTGTATTAAAGCCCTCAGAGGTGGAGCAGTTCCTACGGACGCGAAGAAATTGTCCGTAGGGTAAATTATTTGTGGACTTTTTGAATTTATACTTACTTTGACTTTGTAATTACATGTGTAACGGATACCTATGTATGCCTCGACCGTTTTGTGATTAATTATCTCTAAGTGCTTTTGGATGCTGGCTGTCATATCTGAGTAGTGAGTTTCGCGCCATGGGTTTCCGGTAAATCTCACTTTCCAAGCCATGTGGTGTAGAGAAAATAGACAGGTCGAGAAATGACAGTCTGGTCTTACTCGACTCAACTGTGAAATTCAGAAATTCATTCTGTGCATTCAACCAGTGATGAAAAGCAATGATAGAATCTTGATCACCCCGCCAAATAACCAACACATCGTCAATGTATCGCTTCCACAAGCGAATAGATGCAAAAAAGTGGTTGGTGGGAGCTAAAACATATTCCTGTTCGAATGCGTGGACATATAAATTCGCCAGGCTGGGCGCGAAGACACTTCCCATTTTTGTCCCTGATGTTTGCAAGTATAGGGAGTCCTCTTATTTGAAAATGTTTTCTTTCATTGCCAGCCGGGCAAGCGCCATGATAAAGTGAACAGGTGTAATGGTACATAAAGACCAAAGACCTCCTCCCGGTAGACCCATCATTTCCGGGCAGGGCTCTATCTTGAAACCTTTGTCTACTTCTGTAGACTTCTTCTTAAGACCCATTGTACAACAAATGCTCATGTATTTGCAGGATACAAAGGATGTATTAAGATTACTACCTACAATTGAATTCGACACGGAGAGAGACTATTTAGTATCCTTCGATGTCGAATCTCTCTATACTTCAATTCCCCAAGACGAAACCTTGGAGACTGTTATGTCCATCTTGGAGGCTACCGAGTTGCATTCCATTACACCTGTTCACTTTATCATGGCGCTTGCCCGGCTGGCAATGAAAGAAAATGTTTTCAAATACGAGGACTCCCTATACTTGCAAACATCAGGGACAAGCATGGGAAGTGTCTTCGCGCCCAGCCTGGCGAATTTATATGTCCACGCATTCGAACAGGAATATGTCTTAGCTCCCACCAACCCCTTTTTTGCATCTATTCGCTTGTGGAAGCGATACATTGACGATGTGTTGGTTATTTGGCGGGGTGATCAAGATTCTATCATTGCTTTTCATCACTGGTTGAATGCACAGAATGAATTTCTGAATTTCACAGTTGAGTCGAGTAAGACCAGACTGTCATTTCTCGACCTGTCTATTATCTCTACACCACATGGCTTGGAAAGTGAGATTTACCGGAAACCCATGGCGCGAAACTCACTACTCAGATATGACAGCCAGCATCCAAAAGCACTTAGAGATAATTTACCCTACGGACAATTTCTTCGCGTCCGTAGGAGCTGCTCCACCTCTGAGGGCTTTAATACACATACTAAGATGCTGACTACACATCTTTTAGAGATACATTATCCTCGCAGATTAGTGAGGCGCGCTCTAAAGAGAGCCACTAATAACCACCGAGAGGCTCCTCTTGAGCCACCAATGCAGATACCACCTCTAGACAGGTTGACTTTTGTACATACATTCAGTACATTATCAAACCAGATACAGAAGAGCATCAGACACCATTGGCGCTTGTTTAATTGCTGTAAAGAGAAGATTGCTTTGCCTCTATTTGCATTTAAAAGAGGCAGCAACATTAAGGATAAACTGGTACATACACGCCCCAAGACACCGTTACCGAGACAGCTAGGTACACTCTGGGGATTACCAGCGGTCACAGGTCATCATCCCTGTGGCGAGTGTTCCATTTGTCCACAGACTTCACATACGTCGTCAATTGATATAGGAACCAACAAACCATGGGTTCAATATCAGTTCACCAACTGCAACAGCAGCAATTTGATTAATTTAATCACCTGCCCGTGCCAGATAAATTATGTAGGGATGACTACCCGCAAAGTCAAGGCGCGGATGTTAGAACATAAAAGCACCTTCCGGTGCAAGAAGCTAACTACGAGACACATGAGACATTTCTCTGAACACCACGGACCAGAGGATTTCAAATGGACAGTTCTGGAAAAACCTAACATACCCCTATCTGTTAGTGACATCTCCAGATATCTGTTTATTAAAGAGCAAAGATGGGTATATAAGCTCCATAGTGACACTCTAGTTCTGAATGACGACATACCTTGGGTGAGTCTATAATTTGGCAACTCTCCATTCCCCAATTGGCCAGCACCTTCCTACTAGACGTTTACTGTTTTTGATAACTATGGTGCAAAGCTTGCCCCGTGTAACAAGAAGGATTTTGACTTATCTTTGCTCACTGGGCCTGTAGGGCGAACTGGTGCTAGTTCTACTATTAGGATGTATGCTACCAGAGGTCCCTTTGTGTGCATGACAAGTACACGATATTAACAAACAATGTTGCAAATTGTAAATAGATAGATGGCCAATTTTCAAAGACATCCTGCATGACTTTATCCGACCAAGTTCGGTGTAAGTGTGAAGCGAGCCACAGTTTCATTTGATTAGCAGCTATGGCAGCTTTTGATGCTACCGTGAACTATCTTTGAGCGATTACCCCAAACCCAGTAATGAGAGAATGACCCCATGTTGTAGGCTTATGCACTGTTTGGTCTGAATATCACATTAGGGCTCCGAGTGTTTGACGATGTCCTGCTCACTTTGCAGTGTATATGGAATTTAACGCGTTTGAGAACACCTGAGAACGCTATAGGATCCTATTGAGTACTTTTATTAATCAGAGTCTGTTGGGTGGGCTGGTTATTTACGCACTGCACTCACTAATCATTGCAGTCGTATTCCGCAGTCCAGCAATCTTTATCTTTTGAACTACAAAAGACTAGCGTATGATGTCACGTTGTAGTCCTACGTGATCACCGTGGCCAATGCGTGTGACGCGATAATCCGGCACGGGAAACACAATAACGTAGACTAAGTGGTCGATTGTATTTAAACCCACGAAGATGGTCCCTCGGTGCCTCCTTCCCTGACTCGGCAATACGCAGAGGTACCAACGGACAGGTTAGTTACTGCGGGATGACCGCCCGTGATGGGGGATGATATATTTTTGTACATTGGCGTGACAAACCACATAATGTCGGGTAAATGCTTATGCTCCCCTGAAATTTGGTGACATTTTTCCTTGCTATTTGTCACAAGTTTAGGCCAGTACTTCTAGTGCATTCAAGCCGTCTGAGACCTGATGATATTCTTTTTCATTAATAATTTTCGAAGCTCGGCGTTATATTCTTTTTGCCATTAACTAATGCCGCGCACTTCGGTTTATTTACGTTGTCTGATATGTGTTGAAATTCACTCACTCGGGTATTTGTAATCTTTGTGCTGGAGGAGGAGCCTTCATGGTTTTGGGATGATAGGCTTCACCAAGCCATTTACACATATTAGCTACATATCTCCCTAAGAGCTTTGCCCTGGCAGCGCTAGAGCCAGGGTTTATAGAGACAATGCAATAGCACTGTGTTCTTTGATATTGAGTTTGGGGCTATATGCACACAGTAATTTGGGTTTGTGCCACTGCCTCCACATAAGGATGCGGATAAAATGTCATCTTCTCCACATTGACCCCCACTAGCTACGAATACTGTTAGCTTTTTTAGACTTTTTTGACCGAGAACTAGTGCTTTATATTTTTAAGAGTTGAGGTATAGGTCAGTATGTATTCTGAGGAGACACACTGGGTATACTAGTTTATGCTTAACGAATTTGTACTTGGGACATGGTCGTTAGCATCCCTTCTGCGTGATTCATGTGGTGCCTTCTTTTCCCCCTTTTTTTCCATAGAGCGGGGCCTCATCTTTACCTGAGGAAGGTTCCAGGGAGGTGAGGTTTGGGCCTTGAACATGCAGGGTAAGCAATGAATTGCAGTTTGAGTGGGCATACCTTACTGTCTGTATGTTTCACTATGTTTTAAGCACAGAGTATGGTAATTGATTTATATCTCCATAGGTGATGATTACATCCCGTGATTGAAGGTTTCGCATCAAGCAAGGTTGTATGGTTTTAATTAACCTTTTTTTCTCTTATGCCAGAAGAGATTTCTAGATATGCAGTAGCTACAAGAGTATAGATCCTGAAGAAATCCTTGGGCAATTACCGGCTAGGCTGAAACATGTTGACCATTTGTTAGCAGTCACTGTGTTTACTGCTATGACTTAATAGCGGTGACTATAGTTTACTGCATTTTTCCGTTTTCCTTTTTTTACTAGGTGTGAGGAGAGATATACTGTCTAGACGTTCTAGTCTTTCCACATAATCTTTTTAATTTTGTCATTGCACTGCATCACATCAGATTTTTCATCACTCTAAACACTTCTCGGCATCTATTGGCTGCCTTGGGTTGGGAAGGCATTCTTTGAGAGCGTATGAGCTGCCATAGAGGGAATCCTTATGATCAAAGGATTGTCCTTTTGGAATTGGCGGATAACCACGTGATAACATTGATCATCAGAGCTTGACACTTTAGCTCTACTACGAGAAGCAATTTGATGGGAATCCTGCTCTGCTCTGAATGCCAAGGGTGATAGAATAGCTATCCTTCAACTAGTATATACATCACCTATTGTGCTTTCTCTTAGACCCCCAGTCTATTTTTTTGTAGGTTTTATGGGCATTACATGAGGTCACATTCATTTTTGTTAGGCACGCCGAGATTAAGTGATTTGCCCAGAATCACAGGATGTTCAGGGTCATTGCCGAGACTCGAACCCGGTTCCCCAGATTCGATGTCGGCCACCCTAGCCGTTATGCCAACTCCTCTCCAACTTGACTAAAATATGTAAATTATCCCTCATGGTTTGGAGAACATTCTCTCTGTTGTTTTTGTGGAGTTACATTGGTTTTACTGTAATTGAAATATATCCTTTGATACGCCTGCAGTTGACAACCAAAGGTCCATATGGCCAGTGCAAGATCCCATATATTATGATTATACTAAAATATTTATGTTCAGGAGGATCCGCCAGATCTCTAATTAAACAAAGAAGGGCTAATTTGTGAAAGGAATGTTCTAGTAAGCTTACACCATATATAGCAAACTGTATACCCTTAACAAAGGCTGCAAATTTTGCCAAAATTGCATAAGTGAGTTATCTCCATACCAACAGGGGGGCATATTATCAAGCACAGCGTTAAAATTATCGCCGCTTTGCTAAAGCGGCGATAATGAGCTTGATAATATGCAACAGAGAATTCCAATAGAAGCCCATTTTGACACCAGAACATGGGCTTCTATGGAAATTCTCAAGGGCATATTATCAAGCCCATTATCACCGCTTTAGCGGCAGATTTCTGCCACTAAAGCGGCGATAATTTTAACGCCGTTTCTTGACAATATGCCCCAGGGAGACTAGCCCCATAAGACTAATCCTTACTCTGGTTCATTTTAAAATAGAAAAATCTATCATGAAAGTGTACTTCTGTATGTTAATGCACTTACTTTAGCTGTTAGTGCACAAGCAAGGCTACTATACTAATGTGTTGTTGTGAGAAAGTGTTTTATTAGTTTGGGTGGATTGGCGTTCACCACAAGTCACTTGTTAGGTTCAGTCAAAGGATTCAGAAATGTTAGCCTCAGTTCAGTCTCTGGTAGCTCTGGCACAGAGCATACAACCTCAACTTATTAAAAATGTGTAATGCCTTTTGAAGTACTAAAACAGTTAAACAGTCACAAACATAACACAATAAAAATCCCACTCCAGATTATAAAAATTAGAGTAAAATGTAATGGACAAAATTACACCAAAATGACAATAATCCAAAAGGGGAAACTGAGTTATTAATTTTACAAAATAAACGTGAAAAGGGATCAAGAAAAAGTAAAGCACCAAATATAGTCACTGACCACAGTAGACTTGTCACAAGATGCAATTTCAGGCTGAGAGCAATGGAGCCTCAATTGGATATACCAAGTGGATTGGTCCCTGTGAAAGTCTGGAAGTGAAAAAGTTCAAAAAAGTTTCAAAGTTCTACTTGTTAATAGGGAAATATTTTATATGTTTTCAAACATTCTTCTGGTGCCCAAAAAACCACAGGAGTACACTTGTAAGGCCCCAAGAACCCTGTTGGGTGGGGGGCTCGAGGCTTAGAGACTATCAGGGTGTCAGACTGCGGCCACCAGCAAAATTCACTGGTCAGCTGGAGATTTCCATGATCAAGGCCTCTTGCAGCTTGTTGTATCTCTGTAGACACACATTAGGTCGGCCAACTGACCCACAGAGTCCACTTCTTTATCATGGGTACAAGAGGTATCAGGGCCCGCCCAAAGGGCTCCTCCGGGGTGACAGATAGCAGATCCATTTCACTTTTGCTCTTCCACAGGTCCAGAAACCGTTCTGAAGGGGTGCCTTGGTGTGCCACATTTATCCAATGCTGACAACTGAGCACACCCTAACCAATGCGGTAAACATTTCCGAGGGCAACACTGCCTCTTCTTCATTAGTTCATGTTTACCTCATTGCAACTGGCTCAAAACAGCATGAATCAGTGCTTTTTCAAGATGACAAAAGACTTCAGTCACAATAAACTTGGGTTCAGAGGATTGTGAGTGTGTTGGGGAGTTCATTATGGTAATCACTGAGGTCATCGCACATCTAACACTAGAATCCATTTTGAAGTCTGTACTCATAAAAATCTACGAAACAGAAGTTTGGTAGAACAGAGGCAGGGTCCACAAGCACCTAGGCAGAGGATATATTAGGATGGTCTTGGCATCCTGTTTTCTTCCTTTCAAAAGCACCAAAATGTTACCTGTAACTCAAACAGCTCTATCAGATACAATTTGGCACTGTGGTGTCAACAGGATGTCCGGAGCCCATACTCTGAAGATTCTGCAGAGCTCAGGCAAGTCAACCCTGCCAATTCAGCCCAATTTATTGCTTAGCTCCTTTGAGAATTTTCGCACCTCATTCACACCTCATTCAAGGCTGAGCAAAGGCTGATAGCTGAAAGGGGCTAATACTAATTAGCCTTTTGAAAGCTCAGGCAGGTAAAAGGTACCTTTCTAAAATTTACTTTTCTAAGTTATGAAAAATCTGATGTCACCAATACATTGAATTGTTTTATTAACTGTTAAAAATAGTGGTTTACTTATTTTTCTAGCTGGTCCCTGAGTTAGCAGTGTGAATATTTTAATCTGCACTTTGGATTCCCACATACGACAGCTAGCCCTTCCACAGAGAAAATAGCTATACGGGTATAGTAATAAAAGAAATACAAATGTGTAACCTTTCCCACTTTTAAATACCATGCACCTTGCCTTGTGAGCTACGAGACTCACATAGGGCGTAACCGACAAATATTTAATAGGGGGACTTCACCTGTCAAAATGGGTTATTTTGACTGGTCGCTCTGCAGGTTTTAAACTGCCACAGTCAGGCAACCCAGGTATGCCTGAAGCCATGGTGTTTCTGTCACATTAGTGGATTGCGCAAAATGTGCTGCTGTTCACAGGCAACATTTCATTTTCCGCACTATGGTTGCAGTTTCTACAGCATGTGGAATTGACTTATAGAAGAGTAAAATATGTCAATCAGGGATTACCAAATTTCTACATGTTTTAGGGGTCAGAGCACATCCAGGGTTCCACTTTGACCTTGGCTTCCTTCTTAAAACATTTGGAAAATCCAACCTTCTTCCACAAAACACATTTCACTCATTGCTTGTTAATTCGTTACTGCCAATCCATTCATTTTCTCTGATAAGTGCTCAATTTCACATATAAAATCTAACATTCTCATTGAAATACAAAGCAACTGAGATGACACATGGACCATACCCACATTGGTCAATACTTTAACTAGTGGCGTATGGTTATATTTAATAGTAACATCTTAAACCCCAAAGAAATTAAAGAAAATGTTCAAATGCCCATGCGCACCCTAAAGCTTCACACTCTATCACTGCATTTTTTCTTTCGCCAGTGAAAGGGACGTTGAAGCATACACAATAATTGCTTCCTTCCCTTCTTCGTTGTACTGTGACAATACTGTCTGAATGCCTACGCTGCTGGCATCTGTTATGATCATACACACAAACACTTAGGAACGGCACAAATCACATTATTTATATTAACAAACTTTCTCTCACAATCCTCAGACCATATAAACTTAATTATGATTTTAAGTAGTTATCTGATATGAAAATTCCCCATAGAGAAATTCCTAACAAACGTGGAGAAAAGCTCTACCAATTCAAGGACTGATTTCACCTCCTCCTTACTTTTGGGACATGGGTTGTCTCTAATATCTCCCACCACCTTACTCTCTCGTTGAATCCCCATCACACTGATCGTATGTCCCAAGTATTTAACTTGTCTCTCTGCAAATTTGCACTTCGAATACTCAACATTGAGACCATGTTTGTCCAGCAAAGACAAAACTAGTTGGAGTTTGGAATCATGGTCATTCCTGCCCTTCCCCCATCACCAGTATGCCATCTTGAAATACTAACACATGACTATACTTACCAAAGATGTGAAACATCAAGCGTTGGAATACTGCAGCAGCGGACGCACACCCAAACAGCATCCTTTTATAATAGGAACAGCCTACATGCGTAATAAATGAAGTGTACTTTTTGCTTTCCTCACATGATGGGGTCTAATGGTATGCTGCTTGCGAATGAATCAATCAAGAAGAAACATTCATGCCTCTAGTCTTGGTTAGCATCACATTGAGTTTAGGTAAAGGGAATTAGTCAATTAAAATATTACTATTTAGATGGCATAAACCAACACATAATCTGATTTTGCCGCTAGCTTTCTGGGCAATAACTAATCGAGTGACGCATTCTGCTGACTCAACCGGTTCTATAATATCTTCTTTAACTAGATGTTGCAATTCACCTTCCAAATCCTCTAATATTTCTAAGCTTGTGAATCTTGGGTATAGCATTCTCCTTCAGCATTATTTTGTGTTCAAAACCAACCATCCTTTGCCCAATAACTTCCCCCTCACCAAGCACTTGTACCTGTTCAACACCATTAGGATCCAAAATAATGTTCACATTTCTTTGGTCCTTCCATCCCAAAACTAAAGGACCTTTCTTTGAGACATAAACGTTACCAATGGATTTCCTGTTCTTAAATCTAAAAACTAGATTCCTATACCTTAACAATTCTATGATTTTTCCACTAGAACTCTCCAGCGCTCTGTCTCTTTCAAAGAGATGGAATCCCAATTTTTTTTTAAATTCGTCTTTCCATAGACTCATTCACAATTGTACATGACAAACCAGATTCCGCAGCAATGTGGAACACAACTCCTCTGAATTTCATGAAATACATAGGTTTACTTTTGTGGTTACCATTCTCAATAATCAAAACCACTCCTTTCTCTCACATTCCACACACCAGTATCATCCGCGTCTGCATCCTACACACTCATGGACAATGTGTCCACTTCCTCAGTAAACTTGACTTTCTCTTGTTTGGATACCTTTAGTTTACAAACACACGCTAAAATGCCCAATCTTCTCACACCCACTGCATTTAGCGGGATCATATCTATCATTCACATGGTGGTTTTTACTATCGCACCTATATAACCTTAACTCTTTGCTCACATAGGTTTTCCTGTCCACTTTCTTGAATAATTCTTTGCTAGCATTAGCTACGTTGGATTTGACTACTTTGGTTTTGTTTGGTAGGACTATAGCTACAGTCTGATGTTAACCGCGCTGTCTTTCTTCAACACTTTAGCGCACCTCCCAGAAGTCAGCCTTCCTTACAATAGACATGACATCTTTTAAAGGACTGTCCCCACTAATCCACAGTCATTCTTGGATTAATGGATCATAAGCTTGCTTTACCACCTGATACCTTATATGTTCTCCTTGTATGCCACCAAATCGACAATCTAAAGCAATCTAACTTTTCAAAGCAGATACATACCCAGCAATAGACTCACTCTGTTCTGGTTTCCTTTGTTATGCAAATACATGGCCAGATGTGCAACCATTTCAGGCTGCAAGTCGAAAATGTTGTCTTTTTGCGACTTGCAATGTGCGACTCGTAAATTGAAATCTACAAAAGTATCTCAGACAGTACTTGCGATTCCTAATGGTGTCACAAACTGCATGCCTCCATAATATTCATGAGGGAGGTGCAATTTGCGAACCCATTGGTAATGGCTAGCACTTCCAGGGAGGGTGGCCTGTTGGGATCAGCAGACCACCATGTCTGTGACTGCTCTTTAAATAAAGCCGTTTTAAAAAAAAATGCAGCCTGTTTTTCCTAAAGGAAAACGGGATGCATTTAAAAAAGAAAAATTAAACGTTTCTGTTTTATTTTTTAAGAGTAGGCAGTGACTCGTGGGACCACTGCCTTCTCTTAAAAAATATTTTAGCATCCATTCACAAAGGGGAAGGAGTCCACTTGGGAGTGGCTTACCATGTACTTGAAGTAGGTGGTAAACTGCAAGCGTTTTGCGACTGCATTGCCGTCGCAAAACAATTGTACATTGAAGTGTGAGTAGCTACTAGGAAGGGACACCCTTGGCATGCCCCTTCCTAATAGTCGGTAATAAGTTACCGACTCTTAAAATAGGGTTTGTACATGGGGCAGACCAATTTTTCAGTCGCAAATGGGCCGATTTCCCATTTGCGACCGCAAAAAACGGTCGTACACCTGGTCCACAGACCTTTGGAGAAAAATATGTATTAATTTTCTAATGACTTCACTAAAAACATTCTCATCCCCACATCATCCTATTTGGACATTTGGTTACAGATCCTTAAACCCTTGGGACCTAAGGAGTGAAGCAGAAATTATTTTTTCCTTTCTGATGACACTCTGTATACATGGTCATTTGTAGCAATATAATTCAAGAAATATTCCTTCCATTGTAACCAAGGAACTGGTGGCTTTCCTGGGGAAAAAATAAAAAAACTCCTTAGGTGGATTCACAGTAATACTTGGTGCAGCAGTTTCCATAGTATCATTGGTCTAGTCCTAAGGATGGTCTTAGTCCAATCTTCACCACCAATTACGATGTACTGGCAGAGCCAAAATTGATAACAACCATAAAACAGAATTGCAACCAATTGTATTTTTGTAGTGCGTGTAGACACGATGAAATGGGGAAAAGTGGCTAATAAAAACACTACAGTAACCGTGAAGAGAAATATCAATGCCAATATGCTTTGAAAAACTGTGTCCGTGCAAGCCTTTTAAACAAGAAGACGAAACTTTAATACCTGTGCTGTGTGTGTCAGCGACAAAACATGCCCTTGGCAGATGGTTCTATGCAGTGCAAGCTAGTAGTGTCATGGGATAAAGTTGCTACAAGCTGTGTGTGTCAGTGAATCAACACGCTACAATACGATGGCACCAGTACGCACTGAGGTTCATGCGTTGATGAAAAAGCTGGTGTGTAAACACACGGTGCGTGATGGCGTACGTCTGATGCTGGCCTGAAAAGGAGCTCACTCTTGCCTCATAACCACTCTAGGAAGTTTAAAGGTTCTCTCACTAATTAATATTTTTAAATGTGATGGCAAGATACTTTTTTAGCATATTACTGAAAAAAGCATTTGATTTTTTTTTTAATTGACATGTTTTTATTAGGGTTTTGTATGTATTGCATTACAAGTAACAATCATCATTATAAGCGTAAATTATTGTACCATAATACACCATAACATCGTGGACCTTTAAGAAAGTTAGAGTGTGCGTGTGCTGTAGTCCGTTAGCTGCTGAGATCTCCAGTGGTGCCCGAGAGACTTGTCTTCCCAGTGGTCGGCTCTATCTGGCCCCCATGTATATCGTCCTGGTCGTGCCTACACCTTCCGTCTCGATCGGGGTCAGCTGCACCTCCCCACCTGGGTCTGAGCTGCGATCCCTTCCTACCCGGATTCCCTATCATGTCATGTAACTAAAACAACGGTGTGTAAACCGCTAACTGGGGCTCTTGCTGCCTACGTGGCGGCTTGGGAAGGGCCCTGGAGTAGGGGAGGGGCCTCGAAACTGGGTAGAGTAGGGGAGGGAAGGAGGTAGTGTGGGAAATATGGGGGGGGAGAGAGTGCGGGGTCGGCAGACGAGAAATTCCCGTGGTAGATTATGTATGGACTGGTGGTAGGTGTATGTGGTGTGCTCCAGGGATCCCTGGGGGGGGCGGCGGGCCCACCACTGGGCACGAGGCGGGGGGACCGGGTTCATACTTGCCCTCGTGCCTAGGCATGTTACCTACCTTATGGGTCGCCCGTATCCCCCGTCGATCCGGGGCGGTCGGGGGGGCCGCCGGGGCGTGGGGGGCGGATTGTGTTATGTCTGGGGTTTCCCCCGTCGCTCCTGTTTGCTTAAAAAGGATGAGGAGCTGTGCCCACTCCATAGATATCGGGCGTTTGCGGGCGCCTTTTGCCTCCTCCTCTCGCAGCAGCTCCTCCTCTGCTGCACCCCACTTGAGCACCGCGCCCACCCATGACGGACTGGATGGCCCCTCCGGGGCCCTCCAATGCATCGCAATGTTTCTCTTCGCCAGGAGAAGGGCCAAGGAAATGAACTTCCCGGGTACTTTCGCGGATTTTCTCCTCGGGGTTATCCCCAGCGCGCATTCCTCCCAGGTGGGGGCGGACGGGAGTTCGGTTGTTGCTTGAATGGCTTGGTGTACTCCCCCCCAGAAACGTTGTATGGACGGGCAGGCCCAGAACATATGTTTGAAATCGGCGTCTACCTGGTGGCAGCGGGGACATTCAAATCGTGTATCGGGGTAAAACCGGTGGAGCTTGTCCGGGGTGAGGTATGCCCGGTGTAGGATATTAAATTGGATATTTTTAAAACGCGCGTTCCTGGACACCTTTTTAGGAGATTCCAGGGCTTTACGCCACTCCGCATCGTGGAATACTCTGCCCGCGTCGTTTTCCCATGTTTCTCGAAGTTTGTCTAGGGAGACGTCTGTGAGCTCCCGGATCGCTTTATACAGCCAGGTGATGAGGTGGCTGCCTGCTCCCATCCGCAGTACTGTGTGTAGCACCGGATGCGTCGGGGATTCCCCATCGCGTGCGTGCCAGAATTGGCCACCACTCTCCAGCAGCTGTCTGTGTTTCAAAAACTGCCCTTGGGGGAGGTCATGCCACTCCACTAGTTGTGCGTACGTCCTCAGCTGTCCCTCTTGGAACAACGCCTCCATCTCTGTGACCCCGTGATCCGTCCACACCTGGAGGGCCCCCGCGGTGTAGTATCCGCTCTGTCGGGGGAAGCCCACAAGGGGGAGCAGAGGGGAATATAGTGGCTGGTCCTTCGACATGCGGTGGATCCTCATCATGCATCTGCGGGCTATAGCGACCTGGAGCGGGTGTGTACGTGTCGGTTTGGAGCCCGGCATGAGTAGTCGGCGGATCGCAGGCAGAGGAAGTTTGCCGCCCTCCGTGATCGTCTCCCCTACATGCCGTTCCACCATCCAGTGGGACAGCCACTGGAGCTGTGCCGCGAGAAAGTACGATTCAAAGGATGGTGCTCCCAGGCCGCCAGCGGTCGTGGGGAGGTACAGTGTGCGCAGCGCTACTCGGTGTCGGCCGCCCCCCCATATCAGGGCTGCCAGCAACATGTCTAGTTCCCGAAAGAAGGAACGCGGCGGTATGATGGGGAGGTTTGCAAAGTAGTAGAGCATCCTTGGGACCATGATCATTTTTGCCAGAGCAACGCGCCCTATGGGGGCTAGTTGCAATGTCTTCCAAAACCCTACTGCCGAACGCAGGCCTGTCAGTGCCCTTTGGTGGTTCCCCTCGAAGAGGTCTCTGGAGGAATGATATAGGCGCACCCCCAAGTATCTGGGGGCCGTCCCGTCCCATCTCAGCGCCTGATCGCCCAACGTGATCTCTAGGGGTTCCGTGTGGGTGCCCAGAGGGAAAATGGACGATTTTTCCCAGTTGACCCGGAGTCCCGAGATTCCCTCGTACTCTCGCAACGTTGCCCAGATGGGCGTGAGGTCGGACATATATCAGGAGATCGTCCGCATATAACGACACACAGTGGGTGACATCTGCTATGGGTACCCCCATGCGCCCCCCTCCTGTCGTAGTCTTACGGCCAGGGGTTCCATTGCTAGGGCGAAAAGGAGAGGAGAGAGGGGGCATCCCTGCCTGATCCCGCGGGTCACTGGAAATGGTGCCGATATAAGTTTGCCGAGTCTCACTCTGGAGGTGAGGCCTCTGTACAGCAGCTGGGTATAGGCCAGCAGCGTGGGCCCCACACCCACGTGCCGCAGAACCTCGAAGAGGTACGGCCACAGCAGGGTATCGAACGCCTTCTCCAGGTCCAGGACCAGACACGCCGCCCGGGGATATCGTTCTTTCGTCTGATCCTAAATGTGGAAGAGGCGACGCAAATTATGTGAGGTGTTACGCCGGGGAACGAATCCACATTGGTCCGCATGCACCAGTGTGGGAAGGATTTGGCTGTAACGATCCGCTAAGATTTTCCCGAGGATCTTGCAGTCCGTGTTCAGAAGCGTTATCGGCCGGTAGGACGCCGGGAGCTCGGGGTCTCTGTATGGCTTCAAGAAGGTCACTAATATCAACGTCCGCATCGAGTCTGGGAGCATTTGGCGGGCTACCGCCTCTTCGTATATGGAGACCAGCCGCGGTGCCAATAGCGTCGCGAATGTGTGGTAGTACTCAACCGGGAATCCGTCCGCGCCCGGTGCTTTCCCGCGCGCTAGGGCTTTAATTGCTTGCTTTACATCGACCGGTTTGAGTTTCTTGTCTAGGTCTTTCCCGATTGTGGGGGGGATCTGGAGTAGAGTCAAGCCATCTAGGAATCCGGCAAAGTCTCCCGAGGGTCTGACATGTGGGAATCGGTACAGGGTCGCGTAGTACGTGCGGAAGATATGTAGGATATCCGTCTGTGTACTTTTGAGTTGCCCGTCCGGAGTTCTGTGATTGGGCGCGGCACTGTGTCTTGCTTAGCTTGCCAAGCCAGTAAGGATCCCGCCCTATTCCCCTCTTTGTGTGTCCGAGCCGCGTATGCTCGAAAGTTATATTTGCGCAGATCTCGCAGCG
Organism: Triturus cristatus; assembly: GCF_964204655.1. NCBI lineage: Eukaryota > Metazoa > Chordata > Amphibia > Caudata > Salamandridae > Triturus > Triturus cristatus. The sequence goes on along the minus strand of NC_140584.1, from coordinate 504,367,969 downwards.
CCGCTGCATGGGAGGATTTGGCCGCTGATAGTTGCGCCTCGGTGGGGGCTCCTTGGTCTACTCTCTTCGAGAGTTCCGCGAGCTGGGTCTCCACCCCTTGCAATGCCCTATCTAGCACTCTTCTGACCCCCACTACTTGTTGAATGCAGTGGCCTCTGGCGCTTACCTTGAATGCATCCCATTCAAATGAACGTGCGGATGCCATGTTATCGTTTTGTCTAAAGTGGCCCTGCATAAATTCCTCAAGGGTTTGGCGGAATACCGGGTCTGTAAGGCATTCTCGGGGCAACCTCCATGTTGGGATCGGGGGGTGAGGGGGTTTCCATCGGAGGACCGCCGTGTGTGCATCGTGATCCGACACTACTCTGCCTAGGTAGTCCGACTCTAGGACTGAGGATAAGAGTGACGTGGAGCATAGGAATCTGTCTAACCGGACCCTCAGATCGTGTGGGATCGAGTGAAAGGAGTACAGCTTCGTGGTGGGATGGCGAGTTCTCCAAATGTCTGCTAGTCCCCATCTGTCTGCCCAGTTGCGAAGGTCTGTGGCCTGCTTGTATGCTGACGAGTGGGCTTGTGGCGGGTGCGAGCGATCCAGGTGTGGATCCAGGGTGCAATTGTAATCCCCTCCCAAGAGCCATGGGACCGATGTGTGGGGGGCCAATGTGTGGGTAAGTTTGCCCCAGTAACCCTCCTGCTCTGTGTTGGGGGCGTATATGCTCCCTATCAGTAGTTGTTGGCCCTCTAGCAGTCCCGTCAGTAGTGCATAGCGGCCCTCTCTATCCACGAGTCTGTTTTGCTCCTTAAAGGGCACCCCCGGTCTGATCCAAACGAGCGCACCCCTAGCGAATGCGGAGTAGTTCGTGGCACAGATAATGCCTCGCCATTTTCTCTGTAGCCGGTCCGCCTCCCCTGCCGTCAGATGCGTTTCTTGTAAGAGTGCTATCTGGGCCTTTTGTCGCTTGATGTAGGCATAAACGGAATATCGCTTGCGGGCTGTATGCATCCCCCGAACATTAAGTGTCAGGAATTTTATGTCCATGTTAGGAGAGTTGTGAGACATGCTGTGGGAGGTCATGTGTATATGTCCTTGTTGCAGTGCGGGCCCCTCGGCCGTCGCGCCCAACCCCTCGCCCACCACCTACCGCCCGTCTGTGTATTGCCTCGCCTGCGAAGGTTGTCTTGCCCGCTCTGGGAATGACAGGGAGGGGACATAGGGGGTAAGGAAATGAACTGTAACAATGGTGGGAAACAGTCCCAATGCTGGGGGCGCATCGTGCGAAGCGATGCGCCCAAACTGGTTGTCATGGTGTAGCTTTAGTTCGTACGCGCGGGGGTGGTGAATCTAGTGGCTGCCGACTCCCGCTCTGGCGGGTGCCCGTAAATCATTGGTGTCTATAAATGTCCTGCCCGGTGTCGGGCTCAGTGGTTATTCTGTCCCACGTGGTCTGCCGGGCCGTTCGTGCTTGTTTTGTTGCCGACCCGATCCGCGGGCCCCTCGTCAGATGAGTGTGTCCGCGGTCTGGGGGGTCACCACAGGGGGTGTCATCGAGCCCTCTCGTGATCCTGGCGTTGCGCTCTTTTCGTCATCCGAGCTAAAGATGTGAGGGCCTCGTTCCGATTCCGAGCCCCTATCCTGGGGACTCAGGGTGGCCACATCCTGGAGTGCCTTCCGCCGCTCCGCGATTATCTGTGCGAGGTCCGGAGAGCTGGCGGTGGTAGTTCCAGTCTGCCTGTTAAGCGGCGTGGAGGACGCCCTGCGGGTCCGGCGACCCGGGCGCCCGGGTTTCATGTTCAGGCGAGGGCCGGGGCTATCCCCGGGTTGTCGTGTGTGCTGTTCCGCCCAGGCCACCGCGTCTTCCGGGTCCGTGAAGAAGTGTGTCTCGCCTCCATAGATGATCTTGAGGCGGGCCGGGAAAAGGAGCGCATATTGTATGTTCTTCGAGCGCAGGGTACGCTTCACTGCCAGGAAGGTGGCCCGTTGCTGCTGGACCGCACGGGAGTAGTCCGGAAACAGCATAACTTGTTTGTCTTCCAGCTGCAGCCGTCCCCGCTGTCTGGCTGCCCGTAGGATAGCGTCTCGGTCCTGATAATGGAGGATTTTGAGCAAGAAGGGGCGAGGGGGCATGCCCGGCTGCGGTCTGCGGGCCGGCACTCTGTGGGCCCTTTCCACGGAGAAAAACGCGGTGAGAGCGTCTGCTGGTGTGAATGTGGCTATCCAGTCCGAGATGTATTTGACCGGATTGGGCCCTTCAATGCCTTCTGGCAAATTCATGATCCGGATGTTGCTCCGCCTGGAGCGCCCTTCTAAGTCATCTGTCTTAGTCTCCAATACCTTTATCCGAGCGAGTAGGTCCTGGAGCGTGTTGTCCTGCTTTTGCACCTGCGGTTCCAGTGTTTGGAGAAGGTGCGCGCTGTGCGCCACTTTGTCCGCCAGTTTCCTGTGGTCGTCGCGGAGGAGGCCCAGGTCCGATGACAGCTCGCCGAATCTCCCTTCTAGTACCACTCGAGATTATTCTATGGCTGCCAGGACCTGGTCCAGTTTTCTTGACGTGGGGTCATCCTTGACGGGCTCTATGCTGTGGGGGGGCCTCGCCGGCGTACGCTCGGTCGTCCTAGACTGGTGAGAGGCTGGTGGCATCCCCGCCGTTTTTTGATGACCCATTGTGTGAGGGGGGGAGATCCTTCGGCGTCTGTGGATACGTCCGCTCACCGGTGCCCACACTCTGGTTGGTCCGGTAGGCCCGCTCTCCTCACAGTCGTGGCATGTCAGGCGGCCATCCCCATCGGGCCATGCCCCACCGTCTCATCGGGAAGTGCACCGCCCGCGTCCCTCCTGTCCTCGGCTCGGTCACGGGGCTGGTGCACGGGATGTCCGCGACCCCGCAGCGTCCGCGGGCCCGCCCCGTTCTTTGGGCGGAGGTGAGCGTGCCGCCCTCGGTAGTCCTCAGGAAGTGCGACCAGGCCCGTCTCCGTGACGCTCAGGGGCTCCCTCGGATCGCCACACGCCCCACGTGGGTCCCGTTCAGCCCGTCGGGCCTCGTGGTACCAGTGTCACAGGCTGCACGCACCTCCCGATCCAACAGTCCCTCGGAGGTCGCGGGGCATCTCTCTCCCCTGCCGGTGTCCCCGTCCGGGCTTCCCGTTAAGGCTGTGGCTGGGGTCCCTCGTCTTGGGTTCTCGAGGACGGCGGGCCGCACCCCACACCCCCGTTAGGCGCTGCACCAGCTCTCTCCCTTAGACAGGACGCTGGGGGGGGGGCCCTTGGAGTCTCCCCGGAACTCGCGCCCCGCTCGGGGCTCACCTGCTGTGCGGGCCACTCCGTCTGGCCGCCATCGTCCCGGCACGAATCCAGCCCGGTATCCTCCGTCCGCTGCCACTGGGGGGGAGGGGCAGGGGGATCAGCGCTCTCCCGCCGCCTCGCTCTCGGAGCTGCCGGAGCCCCCAGGTCGTCCCTCCGGGTCCCGCTCTCGCCTCACTGTCGCTGTGCACCCTCACGGGCGGTCGCGGTCTCCAGCCAGGTTAAACACGTCGTCTGGGACGCTGCGGCTCCCCCATCTCGTCGCCGCTTCGTTCCGCTCCGTCCGCCATCTTGTGTGCAGTCCGTCAGAGGCCACGCGCGGAGCCTCCAGCGCCGTCCCAGCCTTGATCGCGGGGATCTGGAGTCGGTCAGGCGTGTCACTGGCGTGATTGGACTCGGTACGCCTCGTTGCAGGGTCGATGGACGCCCGGGGCAGGTAGGATTAATTGCGTTACGGGCCGCCGAGCAGGAGCCTCAGGGAGAGGAGTCCTCCATCTTGGCTGGCTCGGCCACGCCCCCCGAAAAAAGCATTTGATATACAGATATTTAAAATTGAGGTGGATATTTTGAAATGTATTTGAAACATTGAGATAATACTACATTTTAAAAGCACTTTTGCTATTCATGAAATAACAAATTGTCATTAAGTAGAGCAATTCCTATGTGAATACTCATGAAACGTCTCCTTTCCTTAGTCTGGCTGTCAAGCCTGAACAAAGGGCTGTGGCTTCACTGAGAATCCTGCTCCTCAAGCTCTCTCTCCAATAGGCAGCAGTACATGAACATCAATCAGAGTGAATGAAGGAACAAGCATTATTGCTTTGCTATACAATACCATTAGCAAAGCAAATGACTTTAACTTAATCAAAGGCGAGACCTATTGCATTTTCAATGCTTGTTAGTACATGTGGGCCTTCTTTCCTATTATACCTCCTGTCCTTGACTATTATAGAGAAAATTAGAAATTCCCCAAATGCTTAAAAAAGAGTTGAAAAGAGCCGCTTCTGAAATGTTTGGATTTAACAGCAAGGAAAAGTGCAGACTGAGAAGTCCAAGAGGTGAGAGGTACTCTGCAGTATTATTTATAATACTATGTGTGTCCTTGGGCAGGCTGCGAGATGTCTACTACCCTCGATCCACAAACCTGGGTGGGCCCTCCTATGGCCCCTCCCTGCCCTCGGCACCGCCCTCTCAGCACTTATTGGACCGAGAGCACACACTGAAAGTCGTTCTAAAGTGCCGAAGGCATCACTTCAAAAAAGCTAACATTTTCGAGCGTTTGGTTCGTCGCCTGATGCTGGCGCAATGCTGCGTGATGCAAGCCAGGCATGGTGGGTGATGACGATGCTGACGTCGTCCTTGGGGTCTGCAGGAGAAGATGCAGTTCTGAGCCGAGAACAGCTCAGCAACTTCTTCAGTGAGTGAAGAGACTGAGAGCAGCCTCTGCCGATCGATTTCTGTGGAAAGATTTTTTTTAAGTTGAAGTAAGGGGAGTGTGTCAATTCTGAGCTGCATGCAACAAAAGGTTCCATGACGTATTTGCTTGGCTTTTTCTGCTGGTACGGCCTCGCCTGCGAAAAGGTTTCTTGTTTTTATGAGGCCATGTGTTTGGCCCCATGAAGATAACAAACCTTTTGTGACGAACGTAATTCAGGCGAGTCCGTCCAAGTGGGACGGCGCAAAAAGCCAAGCAAATACGTCATGCACAGCTTTGTTCCAATGGCTGGCCACCATTTACCATAAACAGTGACGCCAGCCAATGGAACAGAGGGGCGGGGCTTAAAGCCCCTTACAGAAATCAACCGTTAACACTAAATCTCGCCAGCGAGACTGCATATGCGCGCAGCCTACGCCAGGCAAGACCTAAAAAGGGGAAAGGATGGCACATGTTCTGTCGTGAAATGGGGCAGAGGGCACTAGGATTCTGCACCCCAGTCGTGGGTGGGACAGCAACCGGACACCATTTCCGGTCAGGGAGTGGGGATGGGGCATTGTGATAGGGAAAGGGCAAGACCAGACGTGCCTGTGAGCAGGACGAAGACCACGAATAAAGCACAACTGATCACATACCTGTCTCTGCGTGTTCTTTGTGGGGAGACCAAGAAATAGAAATAGAAATACACGTAGAAACCCAAGTGAAGGAAAAACAAAGTATCACAGTAAATATGATGGTGTATTGCTTATTGAATGCTGTGATGGATGGCTCCATAATGAGCCCCAGAAGAATACAGCTGTGGGCACCCAGGACGCCATGGAACCCAAGTGGCTATAGAGGCTAGTAAACAAGACAAATGAGTGGCAACTACCCTCCCTAACCCCACTAACATGAGGAATCGGGTGGGGGGCATGAAAGGAGCAGGAAGAGAGAACAGTGATGAACTGCTGGAAAGAGAAAGCCATACAACTAAACAAAAGTGTCCAAGTAGCTTCTGCTAGTATTTCCGAGTTTAATAGTCCCACTGCCTGAAGTGTCCTGGAAGTGTTGGGCTTAACCCAGAAAGGTAAACAAACAAGTTAGTGCTCTAGATCTTGATTCAAAGTTCCATAAACCAGTTCTCCACCATTTCCAGCCTATCTTAAAGCCCCACTCTCTCTTCGTTACGGGATAACCTTGGAATTGTAGTCTCTTTCATCGTACTGTTTGTTTTCTCCTAAGATGTTTTTTCCAATCTCTTTCTCATAAAACTAATGCAACCTAACAGCATCAGTATTCCAAAAGTGGTCCAGAAAACACACAACATTTACACAAGCTGTTTTCAAAGTGTCAGGCACCAGCCCTGTGTGATTACTAGGGTTAATATTAAAATATACTCACATTTATAAATGACATAATCATTTTACTACATTCAGCTATGTACAAATAAAAGCTGTTTCTGTAAGGTCACTTAGATATGGATTACCACACAGAAAATCATAGAGAAACCAGAAAATACCGCTTCCTATGCCAGGTTTGACTGTTGTAGGAATACGACAGTGCTTCTGCCTAGTTAGCTAACAAGCATGGTTGGTAAATTACACATGGAAACAAAGACAAGGGCATACTTTGCAAATGCCTTTCCTTTGCTGCAGGTGCTGCCTGCTTAAAGCCTTCCTTTAAGCAAGCCCCACAGAGCCATGTATATATTGTCCTTGGGATAAAAGTAGAGGCCAAAAGACTTTCAACAGGCCTGGATTATCATCTTTTTCATCCATCCAAAATTGCATGAGAGTACAAGCGTGCCCACTTTCTTTGGTCAAGACCCCCCCCCAAGAGAACTCTACATGTTCTGAATTACTTACAAGGGGCCAGAACACTCCAATGTGTAATCCCCCTGATGCCCCTTCCATTATGGTCTGGGTGTCTACTTCTCGCTCATGTTACACGACTTATCAAAGACTAGTTGAGCTTCAAGTACCTTCGTTGAGACAGAATATGCTCAGTGTGATGTGGAGACCTACCTGTCAGGGGATCTTTGTTGCTCATGATGATGGTGGGTCCTCTGGCTAGAACTGCCAGTGCTTCCCCTTGCTAGGGACACCCATAGTGGTATAAAGGTCTGTAACAGCCCTCTATGCTGTTAAATGAAATTCTGCTTCTGCCTTGAGTTAGTAATGGTATATAGGTGCCTTCAGATCTGAATGTTTCATATCCAGTTTACAGAAGGAGAATTCGTAACCTTGTTGGATTTGGGCACGAACCAATAGTAAGATTACCCATGGCACCTTCAGCAGGGGTGCCAGGTGCATGGTTCCTGAACCAGTGCATTAATGGATGCTTCTCTTGAGGTGGTCTAGGTACCAACACACCATTGTTCAGTGTGTCATTGGGATCATACTGACCCTGATGTCCGGAGGTTCCTTGAGAGAGACCTCCTAGTCTATGGTGGCATCTCTCCTGCTGTGATTACACCTGCTTCTGCTGATATACTATACTGTTTTGGCCCTAGCTATTGCAATGCAGACTTGATCTTGTCTCTCCATGGTATCCTACTCTCCGTTGTCACTTTGGCCAAGATTTTGACCATCATCCTTTTCAGAGACACGACTGAAACAGCCTTTCTCCTGCTATTTACGGTTCTGGTTTCGAAATGGCAGCAATTTCATGGCTCTAATTATTGATACTCTCCTGCCTGAAACTGGGCCTTGGGTGGCTTAGGACACCTTTGCTGTTTCCAGCTTTTGCCTTACACTAGGCTCACACAGGAAGCGCCTGCCATGAAAATATTCATTTTGTTCTAAATCTGTCTTGTTTCGGTCAAGGGGCAACTATGAAAATCGTGGTGTCCGCCCTTTTACTTTAAGGATGATTTTAAATGAGCGCTATGACATGTCCAGGTCAAGCTGCCATGTGCTGCGAGGAGAGGATTCCCTCCCCAAATGATGGTTACCCACCAGTGGATTGTCAAAATCCTTACCCCACCCACACCATCTGGAAAAGAAAAGGCAATATCATTGTTTATCATTATAAGTTATTATATTGCTATAGTGCATGGTACGACGACTATGTATAATCATATTGACAAAGTGATAAAGAGATAATTCATGAAATACTTCTGCTGCTGAAACTATGTATGTGTGTGAATGTGTGTGTGTGTGTGTGTATATATATATTCACTGAAAAAACCATAGGTTTCACACATGTTATAGTTAGCTGGACATTTTACTGATAAAAAACCAATGAAATTCCCCCGTTATAGTTACTGTAGGCAACTATAACTCACGCGACCGCAATCCTCTGCTGATGCTAATACTGTATTTAGACACTTATTTGCCCATGTCTTCTTCCATTAAATTTTAGCTATACATATATTACAAATATTTTTTTTTCATAAAGACACATATGTCATCAGCAGAGGATTACGGTCGCGTGAGTTATAGTTGCCTACAGTAACTATAACGGGGGAATTTCATTGGTTTTTTATCAGTAAAATGTCCAGCTAACTATAACATGTGTGAAACCTATGGTTTTTTCAGTGAATTAGCAAGGTTTTTTAAATGCTAATTCCTAACTATAACGTGTGTGAAACCTATGGTTTTTTCAGTGAATTTGTACGGTTTTTTAAATGCTAATTTATTTATGTATTATTTTTTATATATTTATTTTACAATAAACTACGTATTAAAAATTATTATAATTTTCTTTTTGGTTTTCACCCTGCGAATTATTTTTTTTTTTATGCAAAAAAAAAAATTTTTTTTTTGTGTTTTTCAGGGTGCGCGCACTGTGCGCGCACCCCCGCGATTTTTTAAAAAAAAAAATATTTTTTTTTTGCCTTCGGGGTCCTTCAGGGACCCCCTGACAAAGGCTAGGGGGTCAGGAACTCTCTACCCTGCCCCCTTTTCACGTTCGCCACCTTCCTTTTTCACTCTCGCACTGAAAACAAACAAAATGGCGGCCGACACTTCCTGATTTCGACCGATTCGAACGTTGACTAACATGTAACCACCAATCAGAATTACGCTCGCGCACGTTAGGGTGCTCGCACGGTGCTCGCACGGTGCGCGCACCCTGCGCGCATATATATATATATATGCTTTTAAATGCTATTTTCTCCGGAAATACTGAACAGATTTACACCAGACCTACAAAAGGCACTTCCTTGACCTAGGGACTACCTCTCTGCCAAATTTTGAGTAATTCTGTTCAGCCGTTCGGGCTGTAGCTCGTTCTAAAGGTCCTATGAAAAAATGCATGGGAAAAACGCGTTTTGGGACCCCCCTTTTATCTCAGCCCCCGCTTGACGGATCCCCCCGAGACTTTCAGGGTAGGAGCGGAGCGTAGCGCCCCACCTATTTTGAGAAATTCGCGAGGATTCGTCGACCGGCGCCAAAGTTATTCAAAATAGAATGTTGAGGTTTTCCTATGGAAACGTGGTCCTAACTATAACTACCTACTGGCGACCGCCAGTAGGTAATATATATATATATATATCTGTGAGCAAGCCTGTGGACACAGGCGAAACGCGTTACCAAAGAAAAATAAAAGAGAATCTTTTAAATTGGAACCGGAGTCCTTGTGTTGGTATCCAGGGACTGGAAGGGATCTGGAGCTGGTGTTTACATATATATATATATATATATATATATATATATATATATATATATATATATATATATATATATATATGTATATATACACCAAAACAATGTTCTCGTCCCGATCACAGATTGAGGTGCACGCTAGGAATACTTCCTCAATTAGAATTTGTATTTGCAACACGACCACAACACTGAACAGACAGGTTTCGGCTTAGCGCTTTTTTCAATGTTGGTGTGGCTTTCCCAAATATGCAACTTTTAAAACAAAATTAAGTGTAAACACAAAGAAAGGAAGCGGTTCCTCCAAACAATAGAAATAAAGAAGGTTCCCTTCGAGGTGCAGTGGTTGATTGCATTTGTCAGGCCTTTCACAATGGTGTGCTATAACATGATTATAATGGACATTGTTGGTAGAAGGGTCCTAAAAATTAACAAATCATCATTATTTCCACATTGCTTTTTAAATCAATATCATAGGCTATTATATTATTGAGTCCAAATCACATAATAATCAATATTCTATCAAGCGCTCATTATCATGCACTATTAACAGATACCACCCTAAATGGGCAAACGCTTCTAGAGAAATTTCATTTTATCTTCTATTCATTGATTGCCTATGTTGAACTCACCATGAATTAATACCATGATTCAAAACATTATATATATATATATATATATATATATATATATATATATATATATATATATAAAAATTCACTGAAAAAACCATTGGTTTCAGGGGTGTTATAGTTAGCTGGACTTTTCACTTGTACAAAACCATTGAAATTCCCCCGTTATAGTTAGTTCAGCTAACTATAACTCGCGCGCCCGCAATGCACTGCTGATGACGTCACATATTACATCACTCATGACATGGTCAGTGACATCACTCATGACATCACTGATGACATCTCAAATGACATCACTGATGACATCACTGATGACATCATCCAGTGAAAGTCTGTTTTTCAGAAAATTAAATATGCTTTATATATGTATATCTAAACACTGATGGAAGAATAAATGGGTATATAAGTGTCTAAATGGATGATTTGTTTTTGAAAAATTGATTGTGTAACTGACTGATTAAGTGTATCATAGTGAATACATGGCTTAGTGAGTAATGTTTAAATATGTAAATATCTGTATCAGTCTCTCACTTTGTGTATAAGTGGCTGCATGGGTTGGTGAGTAGCTACATGGGTGTCTATATAGGTTATTAGTTGTTTTTTTGAGTATCAGTCTGAGTGTATGCATGGTTCGGTGGGGGGTATTACGTAGTGCATAGGTGCATGAATGAGTGACTCACTGTTTGTATGTGTTGAAGACAGCATGTGTGCAGGACTGTATGGGTGGATGAGTGTGTGTATGGGTGTGTTAGTGAGTGAATGACTGTCTCAGTAGTGTCTTTATGAGTAACTACATATGTTTTAAACTAGTATATGTGACTATTGGTGTATATAAGTGAGTATATGTGAGAGTGAGAGATTGAAAGAGTTCCTGTATGAATAAGTATGTGTTTCTATAAGTGATTGTTTAAAAGACTAAGTATGTGTAAGCTTCCGTAGAAGTAAGTGTGGTGGTGTGTGTATAACTGTATATGCAAGTAAATGTATGTTTGATTCTTTATTAGCATGAGTGACTATGTGTGTGAGTAACTCTATGGATGAGTGGCATTGTGTAACGGGATGTATAGGTGTATGAGTACATATGATGAGTGAGTACATGTATGAGTGACTGTATAGGACTGTTGGTGAATGAGTGGATGTGTATGTGGATCTTAGAATTACTGAAGAGGTTGTTGTAACTGGTATTGGTATGTCCATTGTTTTGAACATTTTAGTCTCTATTTTTGAATGTGTGTATCAAACGTTATATTAGGGTTAGAGGAGGTCTGCCACTCTATCACAAGGATGATGTCATCAGTGATGTCATTTGAGATGTCATCAGTGATGTCATGAGTGATGTCACTGACCATGTCATGAGTGATGTAATATGTGACGTCATCAGCAGTGCATTGCGGGCGCGCGAGTTATAGTTAGCTGAACTAACTATAACGGGGGAATTTCAATGGTTTTGTACAAGTGAAAAGTCCAGCTAACTATAACACCCCTGAAACCTATGGTTTTTTCAGTGAATTTCTGAGGTTTTTTAAATGCTAATTCCTAACTATAACGTGCCTGAAACCTATGTTTTTTTCTGTGAATTTCAAAGGTTTTTTAAATGCTAATTTCTAACTATGCCTACAGAGATAGGACATGTGAAGAAAGAAAAAAAATGCACAGAAAGAAAAAAAAGAAGTGCAGAAAGAAGCAACAGAAGTCCTCAAAGACGAAGAAAAGTGCAGGAAGAAGGATAACGTGCAGAAAGAACAAAAAGAAGAGCAGAAAGAATCCTTGTTGCAAAATCATCCTGTACCCTCAACCTTTTCAGACGGATACTGGTGGTAACTGAGTCTGACTAACCAGTCCTAGAGCCAGTGCTATGTTAAAAGACACTTAGAATACAGTGAAAACACCTACATACACTAGGGAACATTATGCGTTGGGGTCCCCTTGTGATTAGCATGACCTCCTCTGTAAGCCCCTAGTATATAATAGGGCAGGGGGGTTAAAACTACCTCTTAAAACAGGCCACAGGTCGTTTTTGCACACGTTAACTCAGGCCCCGTCCCCTCCCTTCACCACTGTGTAAACACGCCCTGTGTCCGTTTTTAGTTGGGAGATTAAGTTCATTTGAATCCTGAGGGTCCCTAGGGTCCAACTAGCCCACTAGGTACCTCCAGTAAGTGCCACAGAGCTGCGTTGCAGAGCGGTGTAAAAAGTGGCACGGCCTGGACCACCTCTCTGCAATGCAGCTCAGTGGCGCTTACTGGAAGCACTTGGTGGGCTAGTTAGCCCCCAGGGGCCCTCAGTATTGAAGGGAAATTATATCCCCAATTTAAAACGTGCTATAGTGCGTATTTGCAAACGTCACCTCAGGCCCCGTCCCCTCCCTTCACCACTGTGTAAACGCGCCCTGTGGCTGTTCTAAGTTGAGAGATTAAGTCCCCTTGAATCCTAAGGGTCCCTAGGGTCAAACTAGACCACTAGGTACCTCCAGTAAGCGCCACAGAGCTGCGTTGCAGAGAGGTGTAAAAAGGAGCTTGCCCTCAGAACACCTCTCTGCAGCGCAGCTCCCTGGCGCATACTGGAGATGCCTGTTGGGCTAGTTGGCCCTCAGGGACCCTCAGTATTGAAGAGAAATTAATTCCCCAACTTACAACTCGCCAGGGGGCGCGTTTGCAGAGTGCTGCAAGGAGGGGGCGTGGCCTCCGGCACGATGCCAGTCTTTTATTTATTTAAATTTTTTAAGAAGGGGAGCTGTGTGGTTCCCCTTCTTATTCTAATTTATTGGCCCTGATGAACCCATCCCCCAGGGCCTGTCTCCTAATTATATTTTTTTGACCCCAATCCCCAGGGCCGGCCACTGTTTTTTATTATTTTTAAAAAATATATATTTATAGACACACCTAGGACATGCTGGACAAACCGTACGTACCTATCACCATGACGATTTGCGTGATATTCATTAAAAGGCGACTATGCATACAATGAATCCACGTGGAATGTATTTACACCACTAGTGAAGCTCTGACATGTCTGATGCCCTACCGTGCCTAATCCCGGTAGACACCCTTGTCGTTTATTTATACAAACATGGGTAGCTATTGACGGGCACATTTAATACACATGCACACCAAGCCATTCAAAGGGGATTCGACAAGAATTCGACCAAAACTATGCAAGAAACCCCCCTCACGGTTAATAAAACACACATCCACTGCCGGATGTGTAATACTTTTTATTTTACTCTCTGGAAAGGGGACGAACATCACTTGAGAGTCACAGCGTGCTCCTGGCAGAGCCCAATGCTGTGTTACACCCACCATTGCCTGCCGAGTGCCACACACCTCTGTGTTGTATTCCACCAGCTAGTGCATATGCTATGACACTCTCTAGCCCATGTGCACTGTAACATCACCCCGTGAATATGTCATGCCACACTTGTCTTCGCACGGGTTATATTGCCCCATCTAACGTGCCTTCCTCGATGCCTATGTTATAACGCACAGTGCTATGCCATACATATTACAATCTGGGATCCATATCTTTGTCACAGTGCATATGCAATGTTACACTCCCCAGCACATATTTTATATTACAACTTTAGAGACTAGTTAGGTTACACAACACTGCCCTGTGCATATTACACTCCAAGGCACATATCGCATAGCACGAGCTAGTGCTGTGCTAACTCGCGCTCTCCAATGAATCTGTCATTGCGCACAATGTATTGCATATTATATTTCACGCCCGGTTCATCTTATATCACACTTGTTGGTGCATAGTTTATACCATACACTATATCTAGTTTTAATTTTCAATCGTGCTCTCAGGAGTATGTTCTATATAACACTGTGTTCACCTACCCTTTTCACGGGCATTACATTTTTCGATAGGGGGTGGGGGTCAGGGGGTGTTTCTGCCAAGTGAGCCCGGAGTCACAGTCACAAACGCCCTCTTCTTCCTGAATAAAAGTGAGATTATGCTGCATACTTGTTCATATTTTAAGTAATTCGCACAGACACACGTTTTAAAAACAATAAAGTTCCTAATACCCGCCTTCTCTGAACAGTTAGCTTGCTGCCCCATCCCCCTCCTCCCTATCCTCTGTTGTGTGAATCCATGTACTAGCCTCCTCCCTCCTGCCATGCATGGTCTGATGTGCTGCCACTGCCCTCAATTTAGTATGATGTACCAGTCCACTCCTCCTGCCCTCCATTGCCCAATTCTATGCCCCATCATTGACCTCCTGCTTAAACTCTGTGCTTAGCTTGCTGCCCCTATTCTCCTTCCCCCTGCCCTCCGATGTCTTTGTACATGCCCCTGCTCCATCCTTTTTTCCCACCATGTTCCATGGACCTGCCACTCCTATCTACTCTGAGTGTTCTGTTGAGCTGCCACTCCCCTCCCACCTTCCTAGCATTGTCAGATGACTGTAACCTGTCCCTGCCACCTCCACCCTGCCTGTCCACATGCCATGCCCCTATCCTCTTCCTCCTGTCCTACATGGTCCATTGTACTGCCACACCCTTCTGCCCTCCCTGGTCTGTTGTGCTGCAACTGCTCCTCCTGCCTGACCCGTGCAGTCTGTTGTGAGGCCCCTTCCCCTGAACTTTCTTGTCTGTGCACAGGTCCTGACCCTCCCTTCTATCCTCCATCGTCCTTTGTGCATGCCCCTGCACCCTCCTTCTTGTCCATCATAGCCATTGTGCTGCCACTAACCCTCCCACTTGCCATGCATGGTCTTCTGTGCTGCCATGGCCCCTCCCACCTTCCCTGTGTGGTCAGTTAGCTGCCCCTGACCCCCTCCCACCTTCCCTCCATGGTCTGTGTGTATGCCATCACAGTCTCACTGTTGCTCTTCATGGTGTGTCTTGCTTCTAGTGCCCATCCTGCCTGACCTCCATAGCTATCTTGCTGCTCCTGCCCTGCCCCCTTGCCCCCAGCCCTCTGTTTACATGTGAAGACCCCTACTCCCTCCCTCCTGGCTTGTCTGTTCCATTGTAATTCCCCTGATCCGTCCCTCCTGCCCTTTATGGTCTGTTATGCTGCAGCTTTCTCTCCTGTCTGTCCATTATGGTCAGCTAGCTACCATTGCCTCTTGCCCCTCTGTTCTCTGTTGTCCATGTGCATGGTCCTGTCCCCTCCCTCTTGCTTTCTATGAATTGTTGTGCTGCACTCCCGTCCCGCATGCCCTGTGTGGTGTATTGTGCTGCTGCAAACCCTGATGCCTGCCCTGCAGGGTCAGTTTGGTGCACCTCTCCATGTCCCTCCTGTCCTCTGTTATCCAAGTCCATGTCCCTACCCCATTTCCTTCCATGATCCAATGTACCATACTTGCGAACATTTTGAGCTTGGTAAGAGGGAGATTTTGAAAAAAAACTGGGGTATTGATTTTCCCCTTTGAGTTACATTGAAAAAGAGGAGATTGTAGACAGGAGACAGATCAAATAAAGCCCATTTGAGCTTAAAAACATTGGACGTTTCCTGGCTGAATCGGGTCTGTTGGCATGTATGGTTGTACTACCATTGCCTCTTCCTTCTGCCCACAATGGTCTATTACATTGCCACAGCCTCTCTTGCAAGTCCTGTATTGTTGGTTTGTTGCCACTGCCCCCCTTTCCACTGCCCTCCATAGTCTGTTGTGCTGCCACGGCCCTTTCTGCCTGCTCAGTGTGGTTAAATTGTTGCCTTTGCACCCTCCTACCTGCCTTCAATTTTCAGAGTCCGTGCCCCTGGCCTCTGCCTCTCAACAGTATCCTAATGAACAACTAGATTGCTAACATTCTATATTTATTACAAAAGTGTGGAACGCCTGACGTCATCTTGATGTAATCAAAACTGTAATACCTAGAGCATTTCCTTTAGAAATTACATATATGAGAGGGTCTTATTGGCATCAAAATTATGGTTAGTGCTCTAAAAGACTAAAATAAGGACATATTTTCTGAGTTTTCAAATAGCGACAAAGCACTTTTAAATTATTTGTTATCTTTATGTTTTTTTATCCAGTTGACCACTTGATTAAATGTTGCACTTAGGGGAGAGGATGTGGTGTTACTTCCAGAACTGCAGACTTTGCAATTGGGGAACCAGGTTGGAGTTTCTGCTTCAGCTCGACATTCTGTGATTCTGGTCAAATCACTTAGTCTCCCCATGTCTACAACCAAAATGAATTTGTTCTTGTGTGATGTAACCAATGCTCATGTAAAGCACTCCAATACCTGACAAGTCTGCACTATATAACACTGCAAAAACACAAAATAATAAGTGTTTTGCACACTTCTGTCATTTTGCTGTATTTGGGCTACATCTGGGTGATTTTGGGCTACATTTGGGCTCTTTTGTCTCCGGTGGCAATCTTGGGAGATTTATTTGTTATGAAGTTTCCTAATTTCCTCATGTACTGCAGTCTCCTCAGTAGTAAATGCTTTCAGTTTTTTACTTTGATTCCATCATGAAGGTATTCAGATATGTCACACATTTGCCATAAATTCTGAAAGTTAGCACTCTAGTTGCTCATTAGATCACTGTAGTAAAACTACTGTTCACCATGGAAGTCTGCTCCTGGTATTAAAAGTGCATGTTTCAGTCTGCATGTCAGAATTGTTTAATGAAATAGAAGAGGATTTGAGAAGTCACTCAAAATGTGCCCTCATTTTCTTTCTTCGGCATTAATCATAATTTCTATGGCAAAATGAACCCCCTCATTGTGTTCCTTTTTAAATTAAATGTTTTAAGTGTTACCAGTTTATTCCAATCAAGATGTCTTCAGGTGTGCCATACGTTTGTCATAATGAAGACAGTAAGCGCCCTAGTTGTTTTTAAGAACACTCTGGGACATTCTGTCATTGGGCTATACTTGGGCTACATCTGGGTGATATTTGGGCTACATTTGGGCTCTTTTGTCTCTGGTGGCCATCTTGGGAGACTTATTTGTTATGAAGTTTCCTAATTTCCTCATTTACTGCAGTCTCCTCAGTAGGAAATACTTTCAGTTTTTTACTTTGATTCCATCAAGAAGGCATTCAGATGTGTCACACATTTGCCATAAATTCAGAATGTTAGCACTCTTTTTGCTCATTAGATCACTGTAGTAAAGCTACTGCTCACCAGGGAAAACTGCTGCTTGTATTGAAAGTGCATGTTTCAGTCTGCATGTCAGAATTTTTTAATGAAATAGAAGAGGATTTGAGAAGTCACTCAAAATGTGCCCTAATTTTTCTTTCTGCAGCACCAATCATACTTTTGATGGAAAAATGAACCCCCTCATTTTGTTCCTTTTTAAATTAAATGTTTTAAGAGTTACCACTTTAATCTAAGCAAGATGGCTTCAGGTGTGCCATACGTTTATCATAAGTAGGACTGTTAGCGCTCTAGTTGTTCTTTGGAACACTCTGGGAAGCTGCAGTAGAACACACACGAATCAACTGACAGTCTCTGCCCTTGTTGGATGTACATGTTTTACTGAGAATGTCAGACTTCATTCTCACATGACTGAGAAAGATAATGTGAATTTACAGAAAATATGCTCTCAGTTTAGCTTATAGATCACCTTCCAAACCTCTGTGGGAAAAGCATGAGAAAATATTTTTCTCTCAATCATGATATCCCAGCAGAAGGTTTTTCACATGGTGAAATCACCTTAGAACATACCACAATTCCTAAAATGGGTATGGTACCATCAACAAATGATTTATAATGTAACTAAAGTCTTAAAACCTTCTATTAACTGCAATGCTTTTTAATGAGGTGCTATCATGTATATTGGTCCCAAGATGGCTGCCAACACTTCTTGGATGAAGTGCTGACAGCCAATCAGATCTCAGGATGAGATGTGTGGTTAGGCTCCGCCCACATATATATATGATTTTACTTTTGCTTTTCTCAGGAACTACTGAACAGATTGACACCAGACCTGCAAAAGGCACATCCCTGACCTGAGGACTACCTCTTTGCCAAATTTAAAGTTATTCTGTTCAGCCGTTCGGGTTGTACCTTGGACTAAAGGTCCCTATGGAAAATTGCATGGGGAAAACGTGTTTTGGGACCCCCCTTTTTTCTCAGCCCCCGCTTGACGAATCCCCCCGAGACTTTCAGGGTAGGAGAGGATCGGAGCGCCCCACCTATTTTGAAAATTTCACGAGGATTCGTCAACCGGCGCCAAAGTTATTCCAAATAGAATGTTGCGGATTTCCTATGGAAACACGGTGCTAACTATAACTATCTACTGGCGACCGCCAGTAGATAATATATATATATATATATATATATATATATATATATATATATATATATATATATATATATCGTCCTTTTTCCCACACCGGGTTTCCGCAGAGGGCCGGCCGCAGAGGGCCGGGCTGCCTAGCAGGATTCCGGCAGGAACAGAGACTGACTCCCAGCAAGCCCGGCAGGCCAAGAGACAGTCCAGGAAACCCCGCGCCCCCACAGCCAGGCAGCCGGGCGCGGGGAGGAGAAGAGAAGACCGCCACTCCAGCCCAGCAGGAGCAGCACCAGCACACCATATGCAGTCTGTCGACAGACAGAAAAAAGAACAGGCGGGATGCTGGGTAAGTACTGCTTATGTACTCCCTGTGGGAGGGCAGTATTAGATGGTCATCTCCACTTTGTTATGAATGGGATGAGGACATAAGGGACCTGGGGGTAATATACAGGTCAACGTGGAAACTAGCATGTCAATAGCTTATTGTGCTGCGGTATGCGGAAAATGTCATTATAATACTTTCATACTGGAGCATTGTGAAAAGTGTCATATGAATAGGGCTTTTTTTCCGGCTAAAAAAAGTAACTGGCATTGCTGCAATCGACCTCTACATATTGGATCAAAGTGAAAACCAGTATTCAAATTGAGGTTTGCACAGGACGTCAGTCTGGACACTGGCTTGGCCGCTGTGTAACGTGTTTCCTTTTTAGGACAACATGGAAATGGCCATCCTCCCTAAACATTATCAGGCTTTATCACTTCCTCATGTTGCCGTGGGTCCTTTAGTTTCGCAGTTAGTCCTGGCACCCATTCTGCACTCTCTGCCTCCCTCCATCTGCCCACACACACGGAAACGTTGATGAAATATATATTTAAATCATAGTCGTATCTCACATGGCATAAAGTTAAGTCCACATAGTAACTTACATGCAGAAAAGAGGATTAACCAGCGCACCATGATTCATTCCAGTGTGTAAAGTACAGAATGAGACAAGAAATGTAACAAACATAATTGAGATGAAGAAAAGCACTTGCTTTTAAAAACTTCTATGAATCCAAGAATATCTTTGTGATAGAAAGACTACCATGACTTTGAACGGCATGCTGGCCAGCCCTCTTCAGTACTCACTCCTCTCTATGGGGCAGATTTACAAGCCCCATGCGCCTCTTTTACGCCGCCGTTTGCACTTCTGTGACGCAGCGGCGGCATAAACCATGCGCCATGTTGCGCCTTATTTACAGCGTGATGCATCTAAGGAGATGGCGCAAGGGTAAACTTGCGTGACGCATCTTACCTGGCACATCCCTGCTGATATGCAGGGATGCGCCAGTCCTTGTAAATCTGCCCCCTTATGTCTTGCTTCAATCCCAACTAGAGTAGTTGCAGCAGCATTCCCCATTACCTTTGAATCATGCCCCAAAGGTTATTATAGTTTATCATAGTTATCATTTCATAACAGGGCATATCAAGTATATTCATGGCACATATATTTGCGTATGGCATCTTACTTCACTTCCATAATTCATATAGTGCTGAAAAACGCACTAATTACCTCTAGAAGTTAGAGTGTCAGAACTAGTTTTGTTTTGTAATCCACTTAGGTGATATTATTTTTCAAATACAGTTTCAGGGCTCTACAGTGTAAATCTTGCAGGAACAACTGCAGTCTAATTTATGTGCTCTAAGCAGCTGTTCACAATCATTACCATGTCCCTGCTCACACTCCCCATATACTCTCGAGGAAGCCTTTTGACATTCGTATCGTGTATTTTGACACCAATTAATGTTCTCCTCTCTTCTCCTCGGTTAACACGCACGCTTGCGCCTCTCCATCATGCTTAATTGTATCCCTTAACACTCCTTTTTATCGAGGCCGCAGATGAGTTAACACAAATTTCAAATGTACTTAAAATTCGAAATAATTCCGTTTCCTATATCTCTGGATGGCTTATTATTACCCTAGTTCATTTTTGAAATGTTTATTTGTTTTATATATATATATATATATATATATATATATATATATATATATATATATATATTCACTTAAAAAACCATAGGTTTCACACATGTTATAGTTAGCTGGACATTTCACTCGTAAAAAACCATTGAAATTCCCCCGTTATAGTTAGTTCAGATAACTATAACTCGCACGCCCGCAATCCACTGCTGATGACGTCACATATTACATCACTCATGACATGGTCAGTGACATCACTCATAACATCACTGATGACATCATCCTTGTGATAGAGTGGCGGTCGCGCGGGTTATAGTTATCTGAACTAACTATAACGGGGGAATTTCAATGGTTTTTTACATGTGAAATGTCCAGCTAACTATAACATGTGTGAAACCTATGGTTTTTTTAAGTGAATGTGCAAGGTTTTTTAAATGCTAATTCCTAACTATAACGTGTGTGAAACCTATGGTTTTTTAAGTGAATTTGTAAGGTTTTTTAAATGCTAATTTATGTATGTATTATTATATTTTTTATATATTTATTTTACAATAAACTACCTATGTATATAGTTATAGATTGACTGTATCCTGTAATATGGAATGGCTCGTTTAAAATGTTTTTTTTCTTTTTAAGGGTTTTTCACCGTGCGCGCACCCCGCGAATTTTTGAAATTTAAAAAAAAAAAAAAAATCACCCTTCGGGGTCCTTCAGGGACCCCCTGACAACGGCTAGGGGGTCAGAAACTCTCTACCCTGCCCCCTTTTCACGTTCTCCACCTTTCTTTTTCACTGTCATACACAAAATGGCGGCCGACACTTCCTGATTTCGACCGATTCGAATGTTGACTGACATGTAACCATCAATCAGAATTACGCTCGCGCACATTATGGTGCGCGCACCGTGCGTGCACGGTGCGCGCACTGTGCGCGCTTATAGATTTTTATGTACTTTTAACTGCAATTTCTCAGGAACTACTGAACAGATTGACACCATATATACAAAAGGCACATGCCTGACCCGAGGACTACCTCTTTGCCAAATTTCAAGTTATTCTGTTCAGCCGTTCGGGCTGTACCTTCGACTAAAGGTCCTATGGGAAAATGCATGGGAAAACGCGTTTTGGGACCCCCCTTTTTTCTCAGCCCCCGCTTGACGAATCACCCCGAGACTTTCAGGGTAGATACTGAGCAGAGCGCCCCATTAGTTTTGAAAATTACGCGAGGATTCGTCGACCGGCGCCAAAGTTATTCAAAATAGAATTTTCAGATTTCCTATGGGAACTCGGTCCTAACTATAACTATCTACTGGCGACCGCCAGTAGATTATATATATATATATATATATATATATATATATATATATATATATATATATATATATATATATATATCTCCTTTCAAAACGGCCCACTTTTCGGCTTCTGGGCGCTCTGTTGACGGTGCGTCAGAGGTACGGCAAACCCAAGCCGTTACTAATCGTCCTTTTTCCCACACCGGGTTTCCCCGCGCACTCACGAGTCAGGAGGCAGTTGTGCAGTGATGCAATTAGATTTTTATTCCATATTATTTCTTCAGCATGCCAGTTCTGTTAACTCTACGCGTTTCGGTCTCCACTGAGACCTTGTTCACAAGACTGATCACAGGGACTGCCATTTCTTCAAATTATAAAGCACACACAATACTCATTACGTAATTTCCTGCTTAACCCTGGCGAGGGTTTGCAAGATTTCCCTTTGTTTTTCTTTCCACATGGGTGCTTTGCCTTCCTCCTTGTTGGAGCTTCCGTCTCCTTGGGCCCTGGCGTTCCATGCTGCCTTGCGTGCCCTTGACGGGCATCTGCTATCGGTCGCTATGGGGCCCTTCTTCCGGAGTGTCTGCTGCATTTGCCTCTACATCTGTGGTGGTGTATCCTGCTGGATGTTGTCACTGCAGCTGGGGTGGTGTCCTGGCGGCCCTATGGGTGTCGCGCTTGGTTCTGCTGTCTGCTCCTTCGGGTTCTTCGGGGGCGCCCGCTCCTGTTTGCGGCTGTCGGGGGGTGAGTTCACAGGGTCTGTTCCTGGGCTCCAGTCCCATGCTTCCGGGTTCAGCAGTCACCCGATTAAGGAGGTGGTCCATACGCCTCCTTACATGCCCTCACTCCCCCCTGCATTGGTTGCAGGGGTACTGTCCTGCTTCAGATGTTTCAGTAAGCAAGGGACTGGTGTCGGATGCCTGTTGGTACCTTTCTCGTATACACCAAGTTTGCGCATGCTGTTGATGGAGGTGGGGGTTCATTCGTGGACTCCCTGCAGTTTGGGGATATGTGCCGTCTGCGGTTGCTGGTTCTGGTCCCAGCGGGAGGTGCTGGGCCCTTTGCCATGCGTTGTCTCTCCTCCTGCGGGTGGCTTCCTCTGGGGTGGCCCTCGCTCGTCATTTCGGCCTTGGCGGTCTCTGTCATGCCTTGCCTTGGGTTTGCGGGCTTCGCTGCTGTGGCTCTGTTTCCTTTGCGGGTTCTGTCTCACCACCCCCATGCTTGCTGTGCACTGGCTGTTTCCTGTCCGGTGGCACTCCATCCCTGGGTTGTGCCTTTGCTGGCTAAGGGCTAATGCAGGCGCTGCTGTGCTGAAGCGTGGGTCGTGGGTCGGGTTCCTTGTGGTCCCCCACCGTCTCGCTTATTTCCTGGCCTGGTTCTCTTGTCGGTGCTGGGTGCCTGGTGGTGTGTTTTGTCCGGTCCTTGTTCCTGGCTGCATGTCTCCCTTTTGCTTGGTGCCTGGCCCTGCCGCTCCTGCCGCTCTGGCGGTTCTTTCTTGTTTAGCCGGCCCTTGACGGTGTTCGGGATGTTCGATTGTCGTCTTGGGTGCTGCTGTGTTTCTGCCTGCCTTTCTGGTGCGCTAGCCGTGGTACTTGTGTCCTCCTGGGGTTCCCTGCTCTTGCGGGTTGGGGGGCTTCCCTAGGTGTTGCAGTTGGGCCCTTGGTCCTCCTGGGCCTGATTGGCCGCCGTGCTCCTGGCCCTTGTTCTGGTGTGGGCGGTTGTTCTCCGGCTGCCCACGTCGCTGGTGCTTGCCCTCTCCTGGGCATTTGGTCCTGCCGGGGTCTGCCCGCTCTTACTGTTGCGCCTGCAGGTCCTGCTCCTCTGGGTGTTCCTGGTGATGGTACTGTGGTTTGGCCTCGGGTGCCTGGGTCCGGGGTGTGGTGCGGTGTCCGCCACCTCCTGGTTCCCGGGGTTTGCGCCAGTTGCTGCCTCCCTTCCGGCGGCTGGTGTTTGTCCCGGTGCCTTCTGTGTGCTGGGGTTGCTTAGTGGGGGCTGGCTGTCTGGTGCTATCTCCCTCTGCTTGCCTCCTCCTTGCTGGGTGCTACTCTCTTGGTTGCTCCTGGCTCTGGTGCTCCCTTTGCGATGTTGCTGGCTTTTGGGGTTTCCTTGGCTTTGTCCTCGTGTTCCCTGCTCTTGGCGGCCCCTCCTGGTTCGGCCTTCAGTGCTGCTCGGTCTGGTTTGGGCTCCTGCTCTTCCTTTCCTTTGCACCCCCCCGGGTGGGTTCCCTGTGCGGTTCCCCTGTCTGGGGTTCGGGCTGCTGCTGTCTGGGTCTGGCTGTCTTTCGCTGTTGCCGTGTCCTGGGCGCTGGCGCCTGTTTTCCCCTCTTCAGTTCTGTGGTTGGGGTTATTTCTGCTGCCTTGTCCAGGCCTGTGTGGGGTCCTGGTGTTCAGTACTTCTGGGTTGGCATGTCCGGGGTTGCCTCCTGTTGCTCCTGGCCTGATGGCTTCCTGCTGGTGTTGCGTGGCCTCTGGCGGTGCCTCTTTGGTTTTCTGGCTGTTCGGTGGCTTCCCTGCCGGCTGTGGGGTGTGTTTGCCGGGCATTCCTGGTTCTTTCCTGGTTCCGGTGTCCTGGCTCGCTCCTGTCTTCCCTTGCTTCCCCTGGGTCTGTTCCCGGTGTGGGTGGGTTTCGGGTGCCCCCCCCCCTTCTCTTGTTGGGGTGCGGTTCTGTGATGTTCGTCGTCGCCTCTGTGGGGTTCGCCCTCCTGGCTGCGGGTTGTCCGGGGTCTGCTGTTGGTTGGCCCTCTGGCTTCTCTGCTTCCTCCGGTTTCCGCTCGGCGGTTTCTCTTGTTTGTTTCTTCCGGCCTTCTGTATGGTCCGGCGGTGGTGGGCTGGGGGTCTCTGTGGGCCTTCCTGCTCCTGCTTTGGCCTTTGTGCTGCCTGGGCTCTTTCTGTGGACTGGTTGGGCCTGCGGGTCTTTCTGCGTGGGCGGGTTGCTTGGCTCCGGTCCTGGCTTCCTGGTTCCTTTGCGTTTGTTGCCCTGTTTTTTGGCTGTTTCTTGGCTACTCTCCGGCGTTTGTTGGGTTCGGGCCTGGTGGGTTTCTGGCCTGGGGGCTGTGCGCCCAGTGACTGTGTTCCGCTACTCCTGCCCTTGCTGCGGGCTTGGCCGGGGTGTTGGGTGCCTGTGCGATTCTCCGCTGTGTTGGCGCATGTTTTTTTCTGCCCTCTGCCCTCTGTTGTTCGGCAGGTTCCTGCCTGGTTGTCTCCTGGTTTGGGGGCAGCCGGGGGTTCCCGTTCCCTGGGCTTGCGCCCTGCCTTGTTTTCCCTCCCTTTGGGGTTGGGGGTTTTGGGGTTGTGTCCGGTGGCCCTGTCCCCTCCCTTGCTCGTTCTGTTCGGTTCCGGCTTGTTGGTTTCCGGTCTTTGTTGGCCTCTCTGTTGTTTGGTCCGCTGCTGGTTCTTTCTGGGGGCTTCTCTGGCCTGTGGTCTTTTGGGTTGGCTTCTTCTGCCCCTGCTGGTATGGGTTTGGTGTCCGTCCTGGTTGGGCTGGCGGCCCCCTTCCCTGTGGGGTTTTTTGGCCTCCTGGGGTTTCTGTTGTCTGCCTCCTTCCCTCTCTTTAATAATAATAATAATACAGAATTTTATAAAGCGCGAACAGTTACCTCTCCAGGAGGTGTCCCGGCGCTGGACGCAAGCGGAAAAAGCAGCTACCGCAGTGCAGAACAGTAGATTAACGAGGTTGGGAGAAGAGCCAGGTTTTCAACATTGATTTAAAGCACGATTCAGAGGGGGCCTGCTGGAGCTCCGGAGGGAGTGAGTGCAGAATCTTGTTGTCCTCTATGTATTTACTGAGTTGCCGCTGGACAACTTTCTCCAGCATCTTGCCCGGGGCAGCCAGAAGGGAGATAGGGCGTAGGTTGGTGAGATCCATAGGATCTCCATTAGGTTTTTTCTTTAAAGGGAGGAGGGTAGCATGTTTCCATTTGTCTGGGAAGACCCCCGATGTAATGGATGTATTCCAGATCTGTTGTAAGGGCGGGGCCACAAAATCCGCCATTGTGCGCCACAATTTGGGAGGGCAGGGGTCATCCGGCGAGCCTGACTTGCAGCACCTTAGTTCATGTAAAACCGCGGGCAGAGTTACAGGTTGAAAACAGGTCAGCGGACCGCTTATCAGCAGTTTAGCCGATTCTTCTGTTTTCTCAGTAGCTACCACTGGGCCAAATGAATCATAGACACTCTTAATCTTCTGGTCAAAAAAATCCGAGATTTTATTACAGATAGTGACCGAAGGCGGAATCTCCCTTTCAATGCATCTAGGCTTGAAGAAGGACTGAACCACCTTGAAGACTTCCTTGCTGGAATGTTCTGCCTGTTCAGTGGACGCAGCAAAAAATTGTTTTTTTGCCTTTCGGACAGCCTTCTTAAATTTATGGGAGGCCATCTTATAATGAGATCTCTCCAGAGTCCCATAGTTTACCCTCCACCGCCTCTCTAAACGTTTACATATAGCCTTCTCCGTTCTAAGATCCTGTGAGAACCATGGGGCAGAGGGGGAGTCCCTTTTGGACAGCGCGCGTTTCGCTGGAGCAATGGATGAAATCATATTTTCAATCCAGTAATGGAGCCGCTGCGCGTCAGAATTAGCATTCAGTGTTAACGTGGGCATGTTTTGCACTAAGACTGGGCCCATAACGGACGGGACCAGCTTCGACCATTGTCTTTTCATAAAAACACGTTTGCTTGGCGTGGGTCTGTCAGCTGTCAAATTTATTGAAAAAGGTAAAAGCAGATGGTCAGACCAAAGTAGTGGCTGAGGATCTTCCAGCAACACCCCTTCAATATTCGAGAGGATGAGATCGAGTGTGTGACCCGCCCTGTGTGTGGGTCCCTTATTAATTAGGCTCAGATTTGCGGCCGTCAGGGTGGCCCTTAATATCTCTGCTTGGGCACAATCTGTTCTGTCCATATGGATGTTGAAGTCCCCTACTACAAGGAAGTGGGGATGGAGGAAGGAGCTCTGCACTATTACGTCCAGCAGGTCAGTTTTCCCTCTCTTTTTGGTTTGGTTGGGTTCTGGCTCCTGGCCTCTTGCTGCGGCTCCTCCCTCTAGGTTGGGTGCGTGGTGGTTGTCGTTTGATGGCCCTGGTGGTGCTGGCGTTTCTTTCCTGGGTCCTGGGCCTCTTCTGCGAGGTTGGGTGGGCTTCCTCCTCTGTCCTCTCTGGGGGCCGGGTCGTTTGGTTTGCTGGGTTAGGCCGGTTTCTGGCCTGTGCTTCCTTGTTGGTCTGGGTGTTTGTGCCTGCGCCCTGTTGTCCGTTCTTGGCTTCTTTCTTTGGCCTTCTTCGGGGCGGTCGTGTCTGCTCGGTGTCCGTACGGCTGCCGGGTCCTGTGTGCCTTCCTGGTGGTTCTGGGTTGAGCTTCGTTGTCTGGTGGGTTCCTTGGCCGTGTCCTTTGGGTCTTGGCCCTGATTGCCCTGTCTCCTGTTTCTCTGGTTGGCAGCCGTCTTGTTGGG
This sequence comes from Triturus cristatus, assembly GCF_964204655.1. NCBI lineage: Eukaryota > Metazoa > Chordata > Amphibia > Caudata > Salamandridae > Triturus > Triturus cristatus. The sequence continues at coordinate 504,341,119 of NC_140584.1, read as the reverse complement.
GCCCAGGCCTTCTGTTCTTGGTTGTCTCCGGTCCTTGTTTGGTCCCTGGTGTCCGGTTCTGGGTGGCGGGCCGGTTGCTTCCTCCGGTCCCCCTGTCCTTCCTTCTTGGTGCTCCCTTGGGTTGCTGCTTTGTTGTGGTTTCCTGGGTGTGCTTGTGGGTTCGGAAGGCCGGTATTCTGCTTTGGTATTCTCCACTTTGTTATGAATGGACGAGGACATAAGGGACCCGGGGGTAATGCTCTATTACTTACCAGTAATCTTCATTACTGCGGGTCCCGTTGTCCTCGTCTCATTCATACTTCCCTCCCTCCCGCCCGGGCGGCCGGCCTTCCTGTCTGGGCTTGGTTGTACAGGCGGGATGCTGGGTAAGTACTGCTCATGTACTCCCGGTGGGAGGGGCAGTATTAGGGTCCCAGCATTCCTTTTGTTTTTTTCTGTTGGGAGATGGTCATCTCCACTTTGTTATGAATGGGACCAGGACAACGGGACCCGGAGTAATGAAGATTACCAGTAAGTAATAGAGAATTATGCAGCATTCAAATGTCAATTTTTGCATTGCCTGTGTTTGGAAAGAACGGCTGCAGAGGCAGAGCCAACATTGCCCCAGCATTTAAGTATCCTTATGACGCCAGCCCTCATTTTGCCCCAGTATATAATGGGCACATTTCTAAATGCCCATGATCCTGCCTGTAGATTCTACTTACTGGTAACTTGGTGGTGCTGGGGTTCAAGCCAGTGCCTGAAGCCAACTTTGGAACATGCATCGAGTGAGGAGGCTTTCACTGAGGCCATGACAGATGTCCCCAAGCCAAGTGCCACCAAGCAGCAGTATGCTGTCACCTATGTTAGAAAGGTGACTTTTCAGGTTCTACAATACATGTATACTATCATGTACATACTACGAAGAGGGAGATGCAGGTTTTTACTGGTGGCTTAATATTTGTTTAATGGTGATGTTTGAATTAGTTGGACACAGCGCTCTCCAAAATACTGACCTTAGATTCTAGGGGAAGAGGTAGACAGGTCTTGGCTGTGACAATAGCAGGCAGGAGCCAACATCAGATGGATAGAGGAAGGCAAAGCTGCTGCCTTTAGGACTGTGCTGAAAGTCTCTCAAATTATTAATTCCTAAAATCTGTCTTTCCCTAAAAGATAACCTGCGAGCCAAAGATTATTTTCTAGTTTCCTATCTGGTAAATCCAGCTTGATGGATAAGCAATCTTGTGGATTCCCAACTTCAAGAAAAAAAATTCTTTTTTCAGTGGATTCTAAGCAGGTGGGTGTCTTGTCCTTTTTAGAGAAGATCATGATATGTGCTTCTCTTCATGAAGTAGGCAAGGGTTGCCCCCCATTACTCCCCTAACAAGCTGAAGAAAAATTGGTGAAATATCTGGAATTAAGCCAGTAGATAGTTCACTTGGCACTGCATCTAAACCTAATGGTTTAACCGCTGTTGATGAGAGATATCGGATGATGGCATATTGGGCTACCTTTTTTTTAAAGAGAAGAACAATGGTTGAAAGTGTCCATGACATTGGCATCTTATGACAAAATACATTTACAAACAAGGAGCCCCAACTGGGATGGAGCTAGAACCATGTGTACCCCAGGTTAGGAAGATTTTGGGGCCACTGCCGCTGGACTTAAGTTACCAAACAAAAGCCTTTGGACCAGTTGTGGGGATCTAAAGTTAATAATAACACAATCACCTTCAGGTTTTACAGGCCCTGGGCCAATCCAACCGATCCTACTTGTTAGCAAAATGTTCTCTGCCATTTAGAATGGCAAGCCCCTGTGGCAGATTTGCTGGTCTGAAACCTTATTTACCAGCTGTGCATGAGATTCCAACTGATGGTCCCATAAGGGAGGCACTCCGGTAAGAACAGTAAAATAAGGACAGGCTGCAGAAGGGAGATTGATGTGTGCTACACCTGGGGTACACATGGTTCTAGCTCCATCCCAGTTGGCCTGAACACACTGATCCTGTTATTTACCCTGTTGATTCTGTTGACCTTGTATACATTCACCCCCCTCAACTTGGGAGGACCTACTAGGCCATAAGTTACAGATGGTATGTAAATACAGCTTGGCCCTTGGGATAACAAAGTCAACTGGGAACTGAACTCAGAAGCACCCCTCAACACTCCCCCTTGTCTTGCACCGTTCATAGAAGGCCTAGGGACCAACGTAGGACAAAAATGAGTAAGGACTCCAACATCCTTACACACAGATCTGGGACCCCCCCAGTCCAGAATCAATCATCAATCCATTTATAGAGCGCACTACTCGCCTGTGAGAGTCTCAATGCGTTAAAAGGGGGAGGGGGTTAGTTGTGCTGCTACTGATCAAACAGCCAGGTCTGGAGAAGTCTTCGGAAGGTCAGCAGGTCCTGGGTCTGTCTCAGGTGGATGGGGAAGATGTTCCATGTCTTGGCGGCGGGGTGGGAGAATGATCTGCCACCGGAGGTCGTTCAGTGGATGCGAGGGACGGTGGCGAGGGCGAGGTCAGCGGAGCAAAGCTGGCAGTTCGGAATGTAGAAGGTGAGTCGTTTGTTGAGGTATGCTGGTCCAGCGTTGTGAAGTGGTTAGTGAGCGTGGGTGAGGAGCTTGAAGGTGATCCTCTTGTTGACAGGGAGCCAGTGCAGGTCTCTCAGGTGGGCAGTGATGTGGCTGTGATGGGGGATGTCGAGGATGAGGCGAGCGGAGGCGCTCTGTATGCGTTGAAGTCTTCTCTGGAGTTTGTTCGTTGTTCCTGCGTAGAGGGCGTTGCCGTAGTCCAACCTGCTGCTGACGAGGGCTTGGGTGACCGTCCTTCTGGTTCCGGTGGGGATCCATCTGTAGATCTTGCGAAGCGTGCAGAGGGTTTTGTAGCAGGAGGAGGAGACAACGTTGTCTTGCTGGGTCATTGAAAGTGTTGAGTCCAGGATGAACCCCCGGTTGCGTGCATTGTTGGTGGGTGTCGGTGCAGCTCCCAGCGTGGCCGGCCACCAGGAGTCGTCCCAGGTGGAGGGGGTGGAACTGAGGATGAGGACCTCTGTTTTGTCAGAGTTCAGTTTCAGGCGACTGGTATTCATCCATTCTGTGACAGCCTTCTTTCCTTCATGGAGGTTGGGTTTGGCGGTGGCCGGGTCCTTGGTGAGGGAGAGGATCAGCTGGGTGTCGTCGGTGTACGAGACGATGTTGAGGTCTTGCAATCGGACGATGTTGGTGAGCGGTGCCAGATAGATGTTAAAGAGGGTCGGGCTGAGGGATGATCCTTGGGGTACGCCGCAGGTGATCTTGGTGGCTTTGGATTGGGATGGGGGAGGCGGACTCTCTGGGTTCTGCCGGTAAGGAAGGAGGTGATCTAGTCCAGGGTTTTGACGCTGATCCCTGCGTCGTGGAGGCGTGTGCGTCGGGTGTGGTGGAAGACGGTGTCGAAGGCGGCCAAGAAGTCCAGGAGGATGAGGGCCTGTGTTTTGCTGTTGTCCAGCAGGGCCCTGATGGCATCGGTGGAGGCGATGAGGGCAGTTTCGGCGCTGGGGTTGCTGCGGAACCCGGATTGGGACGAGTCCAGGATGTTGTTCTCTTCTAGGAAGTGGGTCAGTTTCCTGTTGACAGAATCTTCTCGATTACTTTCGCCAGGAACGGGAGCAGGGAGATGGGTCGGAAGTTCTTGAGGTCCTTTGGGTCCGCCTAGGTTTCTTGAGTAGGGCGTTGATCTCAGCGTGTTTCCAACTCTCCGGGAAGGTGGCGGTCTCGAAGGAGCTGTTGGTGATCTTCCGGAGTTGGGGTGCGATGATGGAGCTCGCTTTGTTGAAGATGTGGTGGGGGCAGGGGTCGGATGGTGATCTGGAGTGGATGGTGTTCATGATTTTGATGGTGTCTTCATCATTGACGTGGTTCCAGGAGAGCAGGAGGCCGGTGTGGTTGGGGTGCGGTGAGTCTGAAGTGTTGGTGTCTGTCGGGAAGGTCTGGGTGTTGAAGCTGTCATGGATGTCTGCGATCTTGCAGTGGAAGAAGTTGGCTAGGGAGTCGCAGAGGTCTTGCGACGGCGGGATGTCGTTGGAGCTGGAGCTGGGGTTGGCGAATTCTTTCACGATGTTGAAGAGCTCTTTGCTGTTGTGTGCGTTGTTGTTGATGCGTTCCTTGAAGATCATTTTGGCGGTTCGAATGAGTTGGTGGTGCTTGCGGCTGGTGTTCTTGAGGGCTGCGTTGTTGTCCGGTGTCTGTTCGAGGCGCCACTTCTTGTCGAGTCTTCGGCATGTCAGCTTGGAAGCCTGGAGGTCGGTGGTGAACCAGATAGCCCTCCTGTCGGTGCGTCTGTTTGAGGGTTTCCTGATCGTGGCAAGGGTGTTGGCACAGTTGTCGATCCATTGCCTGAAGTTGCGGGCGGCTTTGTTGGTGTCGGTAGGGTCGGTTGTTGGGCCTCGGGCGAGGGTGGTGATTAGCTGGCCTTCGGTGACCTTGTTCCAGCTGCGGTGTGGGATTCGTTGTGGGTGGTTGTGCGTGGTGTGTTTCTTTAAGGAGAAGTGGATGCAGCGGTGGTCGGTCCAGTGGAGTTCGGTGGTGTGGCTGAAGGTGACATGGTTGCTGGCTGGTGAAGCTGCAGTTTCGGCAGGTGAAGGGCCCGTGGGTGAGCTTCGGGTGGCCTGGAAGCAGGTGGATGATCGGCCGGCATTGAGTGCGTGGAGGAGGTTGGCGTCATAGTGGTGTCGGGTGTCATGGGGCTCGCAGGCCAGGGAGTCTGGCTCTGGGCGCGGTCCAGGCGCAGACAGGCGCAGACAGGCGCAGACGGGCTTGCCTCAGGCACGCCTTCTGCATGCCAGCGGCGCGCACGCTGCGCATGGCCGCATTATGAAGGGGAGGTGGGAGGGAGGAGCAGCTGGGAGGTGGGTGCGGGGGCGAAAGGGCGAGCGAGGGGGGCGGGGCCACAGGGGACACAGCGGCAGGAAAGGGGAGTGAGGGAGCAGGCAATGGAAAGAAAAGGGCAGAGAAGGCTGGAAAAAAAGGCTGAATAAAAGGCAACAAAACCAGACAAAACAACAGAACAGCAACAAAACCAGAATAAAACAGCAGAACAGCAACAAAACGGCAGACAACAGCAGCCACCAGAGGACAGGCAGAAAAGGAAATGGGCAGAAAGAGTGGACACAGAGTCGTGGCTGCGCGAACTCGCGGCAGCAGCGGGCGGGAGCAACCTGCCTGTGAACAGGGTCAAGGGTCGCTCTAGGTGATGCACTAAGGGAGTTAGCTCAGTCTTCAGCAACTCTTTAAGACTAGAACTAAAACCTTCCATGAGGAGCTCGCCTTGGGTATCACAAGTTCCAGCACTAGCCTCCATCAGATCCGCATTGATACAACGCCTTTATGGTGTCTAGCTCCAGAGAATTCCCACAAGAACGGGGGTGCGACAGTGCCAAGGGAGAGGAAACTAAATTCACAGCAGTAGATAAGTCAGCTACAGCACCTGAGTTTAATGATAGTCTTCTCTTTTCCAGAGCTATTTCCGTGCTGATCACCCCACAGCCCTTTCTAACATCCTGTCAGTGGAGGTGCTCTCAGCTGGATGGGCACGTGGGCCAGGTATTCGAACAAAATATTGAGTAAAAAATATTGAGATGCAGAAATATTGAATTATTAATATCGTGATGCACAAATATTGTGGTGCAGGAATATCGTTTTTCTAAGGTAAGTAATATTGATGTTATAAATATCTATGTTATCAATTTAATTTGCAAAATAATCTATGTTGTTAATATCAATGTTACAACATGCGGGGTGATTAGCAGCGGAAATAAGAGGCATATTCTTTCTAATGTCATAGTGGGTTGTGGTGTTTGGAGGGGTACAGGGTGGAAAGTAACTGAATTAGAATTAATTGATAATTAATTTTGAATTATTATTAATTATTTAATACATTTATTTTCTAAGTTAAGTTTTAGGTGCGGGTTGTGGGGTTTGTAGGGGAACATGATGGGTAGTAAATTTATTAATTAATGTTTAATTTTTAATTATTTAATTGATAATTATGTACATTGTGTAATTCATTTATTTTTTGTGCAGGTTGTGGGGTTTGAAGGGGTACAGGTTAAGAAGTAAATTGCTTATAATTAATTAATATTTAGGTGCTGATTCCGATCCGGTAAAACCCGTGTACGAATCTTCGTACGGAGCCTTTTCTCCGTCCGACTCGTACCCGGGAATAACACCTTACAAACTCACAAGTACGGTTCGCACAGAAATACCATTTCCGTACGAGTCGTACAAAAGACCGACCGGCAAAAAAATACATACAAATCTGAATCTGGACGGCGCATACGACTCCCAGCAGTGGACGCAGACATGTGAGGGGTGGGTGCAGAGGACTCCCAGCAGTGGACACAGACATGGGGGTGGGTGCAGAGGACTCCCAGCAGTGGACAGAGACATGGGGGTGGGTGCAGAGGACTCCCGGCAGTGGACAGAGACATGTGAGGGGTGGGTGCCTATCACTCCCAGCAGTGGACAGAGACATGTGAGGGGTGGGTGCCTATCACTCCCAGCAGTGGACAGAGACATGTGAAGGGTGGGTGCCTTTCACTCCCAGCAGTGGACACAGACATGGGGGTGGGTGCAGAGGACTCCCAGCAGTGGACATAGACATGGGGGTGGGTGCAGAAGAATCCCAGCAGTGGACACAGACATGGGGGGTGTACATCATTATCAGATGACCCCAACTCCATGGGTGTATGTACGCATCCCTAACTTTGGACAATGATGATAGTGCCATAACCACACATCACTGACAGCAGTGTCCCACTCCCAGGAGGATGGATGTCCTTCCCCCACTGCATGACACACCACATGTGGGTGTGAGGACAAATAACACATTCATACCCACCCCTGGCAGATGCAGCACAATACACACACTGAGATCATGCCACAAGACTGTATAGTCATGTCACTGCCTACTAAACTAAGAGAGCCAAAGGGAACACACATTGTCACGCACATCCCAGGAATGATAGGAATGTACAGGTGCTGGGCCAGCCACCAAGATGTTGTCTGTCATGGAAGGAATAGGGTGTACTTCCCACAGATACAATGCCCACAATTGTGAGTCAGGTGTACAAATACCCAGCATAACAAGTCCCATATGTGTGCTAGGCTGGGATTACACACATGCATTGTGCAGAAAAGAGACAATTTCTCCATTAAGGCATGGCAAAATACTCTATACACAAGTACAGTGAGTACCAAGGATGGCACAGACGATGCAGCCGGAGACATTGCTGAGCAGGCATGGCCAGAGTTGAAGGGATCCATCACCAACAAAGGAAATGTAGACACAGGGCAACGCAACAATTGTGCAACTCTCTGCAGGGGAGATGTCAGGTGCCACAGAGGAAGGAACACTCCTAGGGACAATGGGCCCGATTCACAGAACTAACTTAAGACAAGATCCTAAACTTAGTACTTTTGGTATTCACAGAAGTTAGGATTTTGTCTTAAGTTTGTCTTAAGACAAACTTAAGACAGACTTAAGACAGACTTAAGACAGACTTAAGACAAACTTAAGACAGACTTCAGTCTGTCTTAAGTCTGTCTTAAGTCTGTCTTAAGTTTGTCTTAAGACAAACTTAAGACAAACTTAAGACAAAATCCTAACTTCTGTGAATACCAAAAGTACTAAGTTTAGGATTTTGTCTTAAGTTATTTCTGTGAATCGGCCCCCTAGTCTCCAAACACAAAGAGCAGACACGACCAAGGATTCTTTGCAGAGACCTTGTGATGGCACGCAGATACCAGCATCCACCCCATGAGATGCAGACTACAACATTTCCCTGAAACATAACACATGCCCACAACCCCAACTCCTGTAGCATCAGCATCAACATCAATACCTGAAATGCAAGACTTTTCTAACGAAAATAGAAAAAGCTTTATTCAGCATGAAAATAATAATGTGTAAACAAAACTATTCACATAGGCCAATGGCCAGTCCATATCATCAGTCCTTGGGGGGGGACACATGGCCATGCGTCTCCCCTAGCTTGTCTGCACAACAGAAGACTCCGTGTCGTCGACTGGGGGGGGCGTCATGTGGGGAAGGACCAGGCACCGCAGGGACAGGAGGGGGAAGGGTAGGTGTGGTGGGTGCAGGGACGGACGACTCCACCAGGGGGGTGGGGCAGCGCCAAAGGTGGAGGCGAGCTCGGCGCTGCACACTGCTGCCAGTTCTTCAAGTGTCCCCCCTGCACCCGGAGAAACAACAGGCCCCAAGGAGAGGGGGGATCGGAGGGATGGGTTGCAGCGCTACTGGGGGAGGTGGTGGACAGGCTGGGGGACTTAACTCCCCTACCCGTGGAGTGCCTTGACCGTTTCCAGCCAGGTGAACTAGTGGGGCTGAGGCCCAGCCCAGCAAAGTAGGCCTCCTTCTCCGAATCTGGGGCAGGGAAGCCAAGGGGAGTGACATCGGAGGGACTGGGGAGTGAGTCATGTGTACGAGGACTGTGGCTGTGTGCCTGCCTGTGTGCCCCAGACCCAGTGGGTGTGCCTGCTTCCCCCTGAGTGTGCGTATCAGGAGGTGTACGCTTGCCCTTACGTGGTGGTGTGCTGCTTGTGTCTGGTGGGGTGCGTGTGTGTGGATTTCTCGGTGTGCTTTGGACAGGCCTGGGTGTGGGACTTGTGGATGGGGCAGGGGTAGGGGGGGACGCAGCGCTGCAGGTAACTCACTACTGCCGTCAGTGACGAGTCCAGGGACCTCAGCAACATCCGTTGGTCAGACATCACTGATGACATGCCCTCCATGTACGACAACATCTGGGTCATCAGTCTGGTGTGGCCATGGAGGACAGTCAGGATCGATGTCTGACCAACTTGCAACTGTCGCTAAATGTCCACAGACTCGGCAGCGAGGGCAGCAGGGGGGACAGGGGCAGGGGGTGTGGTGCCTGGCACGAAGGAGACATGTGGTCGCCTAGCACGGACAGAAGGGACCCGAGCAAGTGGGAGGGCGGTGATGGGAATGGAGGGGGCGGTGACGGATGGAGTGCTGCTGCCAGCTGTTTGAGCAGCCTCCGCCCCCTCAGGGAGTTCAGCCTCGGACCCGTCAGCCTCGTAGTCAGTGTTGGTACTGGGCAGGTCCTCCGCCTCACTGCCCTCGCCCTCCGTGCCACTAGATTCCGCCGACTCCTCAGCAGTGGTGGCACCAGTGCTCGATCCCTCCTCCACGTCCGTGCCGGTGTCTCCCTCGGTGTCCTCCGATGATGCTGTGGGCAAGGTGAAGAGACAGGAAAAAATCAGTCACCTGTATACATCTGACACATGAGTCCAAACAAAATAGGCAACAGTGCATAACAGGAAAGGCATCATGAGTAACATCTAGAATACTCCCCACATATGTAGGCCCTGCACTCCCCAGTTGGTTGACCCACCATGCCACTTTGAAAAAATGAACATTAGGACACAACAGCAAATAACTTGAAATCCCAAGATCCTGAGAAGATAGTGTCTGGGATCAGTTGAGCACAGCAAGACTTTGAAGGCATGCCACCTCTTCTTCACTGTCAACCCAACAGTAATGTTGCACCCAAGGCCAAATACCACATGCCAATGCAGAAGGTGTCCCCACACTCTGAGACCTGTGAGAACTTAGGAAACCCCAAAGGAATACATTGTGATTCCTGGAGAATCATAACCCTTTACACAATTGACATGTCTAGAATGTGTGAATGTGCCACTTTGTGAACAGAACACACATGTGTCTGTATAACAGAAGTCACACAAGGAGGTGCACACCAAACTACATGTACACAGTCATTGTCTGAGCTGCCAGACTCATTCAAATTAGCCACTGTTAGGCAGAAATGGTGTATCAGTAAGTACATATACATGGCACCACGGTAGTCTGGATGACTTAACACACGTAAGTTGGTATCGTCAACAACCAAGGACTAACCCAAATGCAACCACACTGTGGGAACATGGATATGTATGGACTCTAAACAAGTTTTGTTCAAACGGTGCCTTACTTTAAAATGTGCCAGCGGCTCCCAGGAAAGTGTAAATGTGGTATCTTGTGCACTTCCTTGGGAGACATCTGTCATGCAGGCACATCATTGTCCTTCACAACAAAACAACAAGGTCAAGCATATGAAACATTGAGAGATGTTGACAGGTGTAGTGATTGGCAAGGGACAATTTCTCTGAGTAACAACTTGAATAATGTCATTTGTCACATGGCTATCCGTCACCTGATTACACAGTTGGCTACACATATGACCTACTGACTGTCATCTGGAGTGGCACACATGTCCACACCCAGGACAATGCATTAGCTAATGGGCCTGCAATTGTTTAGCAAAAAAGCCGAGCTATACTGTGGGTTCCCCCTCATGGCAAGCCAGAATGTCCCCACAGATGTCAGCACATAAAGTCACAACTGTGTAGCATCTGAACCACACACAGGTGCCAAAAATGTACAAGCAGGATACATGATTGTCACAAACAGACACAGGCAATGAAGCACGAACATTAAGCACTGGCCAACATCACGGGGGCACGATGACTTTCTGTACTGCGAATCATCACACACAAGTCAGAACTGGCAATGAAACATCAGGGTTGAACATGTACGCCCCTCCCGCACACACCCACCCATACCTGAGTCAATGTGACTGATACCGATCAAGAAGTGACACCTCTTATTCAGGGTTACAATAACTGTGCTTGAAAACTAGCTTCATTAACACGACATCACCTTGTAGGGCTGCCAAAACATATTTGTCACAATCAAACATCAACAGATTGTTGTGAATAGCCACACAGGCACTGCCCAGTGTGAGTATGCACAAGCAAACTGGTGTATCCCTGTCCAGTGGGCAAATGTATCACACATGTGAAAACTACTACCTAGGCCAGGGAACAATGCCACAGAGGTAGAGCCATGATGAACACACAGTGAATGTGCACAGTGTTGGATGACACACATGAGTAGGAGGGCAGGCTGTGTCAGGGGACTGTAGTGGGCACACTGCTCCATGGTCCTGGAATGAGCTGACTGTAACAGGAGCAACTGTCCCAGCACTATGCATATATCCCACTCATGCACATCATGTCTGAGGCCACAACATTGGTAATGCATGCTGCAAGTCTGTTCATTTGAACCCTTACACTCCTATGTTGAGAATCAGCATCAGTGCCAACAATTATGCACCCCCAAATGACTGAACAGGACAGGGCACAGGCAGACCACCCCCACACATGATGCTGAAAGCAGTGTGCACCTTGATAAACTGGCAGGCTAGATGACCATGTGCAATAGTGATAACACACAGACCAGGTGACACATGTCAAGGAGGGGAAGGGAGGAAGAACAGCTCAGGTTGACTTTGGGGAACAGGATATGCACTGCACATATATAGCCTGGCAGTGTATCCAGGCGACTGAGCAGATCCAAAAGCTGGCGATACACAACAAACACACATGTACCTACCCCCTTCCTGCTGCTGTAACTCCTGTATCCGCCTATCCAGGTCAGGGAAGACCACCGCCAGGACACGCCGCATCTGGTGGGTCAGGCGCCGGTGCCCGCTATGCTTGCGAGGAGGTGAGTCCCCCAGCATGACCCAGGCGATCCTCCGGGTCCAGCACCGGATGTCCTGCCATCTCTTCCTCACTTGTGGCAGGCGCCGCCTGCGACCCTCCACCGATTGCACGGCCTTGACGGCATCCTTCCAGATCTTCCCCTTGTGGTAGGGGGATACCTGTGCATATGACAAAGTGGGACAACATCACTACACCTGCACCATGTCACAGAGACACACATTGGAACATCTTTGATTTGTTGAACAGGGCATAGTATGCTGGCAAGTAATAGCACCTTAGTCATAGGGAGTTTTTCCACTGTGGACGCACCAATGCACTACATGGCATAGTAAGTGCACAGGTGGCATGAGGGGTGTGAAACAATCCCTGATCATGGCACACACTGTGCATCCCAAGCAACACAAGGCTGATGGACAGCACCACAAATCAGTCACCTGCCCCAGGCTACTGACAAAACCTCAGCAGAGTACACACACACACACTGGCACACATCAATCACCTGCCACTGGCAACAGCGGATGCAAACCTCACTCTGCACATGTGCCACTTGCCAGGGGGGGGGTCACAGGTGTGGGGCTAGCTCAGCAAGTCAGACACACAGCACGGCATACTTCACACATCAGATGGATTGAGCAGTTGCCTCCTCCATGCAGCTGTGGTGCAACACTCCACATAGACACTCACCCACATGAGAAGAAACATTCACACACATCAATGTCCAGGGGGCGTACACATCATTTGGACACTCTCACCACTCTCACCACAGCTCCACTCAACTCTCACACACATCTGTGGGTGCAGTCATCTGTCACACCGGGGTGACCACTGAATCACCGCAGGAAAATAGAACAAGAATGCCCAAGAGGATTAGGCTGGCGGAATGTGCCATGCACTATGCAGTGAATGTCACAGTAAGCACAATGCAAGTGAGGAGTGCACACATGAACTACATCAAGCCCTGCATGAGAGACATAAGCCCCCCCCCCCTTCGGGACTCACTCCAACCAACATTGCATGTCTGTCACACCTGGCCACAATGCCAGAAGTGACAGGCACAATAAAGGTGCACAGGCAAAGGTAGTGGAGTCAGCACTCACCTGCTCCCCTGGTCGACCATACAGCATGGGGTACTGTGGGAGGATCACATCCAGCAGGGCCTGGTTCTCCTCCTGGGTGAAAGGCTGGGCCCTCCCCACAATCCTTGACATGGTGCCAGAGGGAAACAATACAGCAGCAGTGGTATCGACTGACATGTTGTGCAGGCAAGTGCCCTCTCATGGGTTCTGGCTGCCTTATATCTGCCTTGCTGGCCTATTTCATTTACAGGAGTACAGAGTGATTGGTCAGACTCATTTACATCCTACGTTTCCTCCAATCCCTTTAAACATACACCAGTGACAGCCTTTGCTTCTTTCGTTTTTGCAGCATCATGTCAAGTCAACAACCAATTTGCAACAATGTTAAATGTGGCCAACTCCTTTTTCCAGACCACATGATTTTAAATTTTGAACGTGAAACTCGGTATCCATGACAACCAGCATGCATTTAGGCCCTAATACTTGTCCCTCATGTGTCCCCATTGTAATTCTTAAATCCCCACACAGGTACGGCGCGTTTCACACGTACCCCTAGGGCACCATCACTACAGTTATACAGGCCGTACTCATGCGTGTACGGCCCGTACATGCGTGAGTACGGGCCTATCACTATAGTTGGGGGTACCGTAGGTCCTAGTGATACAACAAGTACTCACGCGTGTACGGGCCGTACACGCGTGAGTACGTGCCTATCACTATAGTTGGGGGTACCGTAGGTCCTAGTGATACGGCCCGTACTCACGTGTGTACGGCCCGTCCATGCGTGAGTACGGGCCTATCACTATAGTTGGGGGTACCGTAGGTCCTAGTGATACGGTCTGTACTCACACGTGTACAGCCCGTACACGCGTGAGTACGGGCCGTATCACTAGGACCTATGGTACCCCCAACTATAGTGATAGGCACGTACTCACGCGTGTACGGGCCGTACACGCGTGAGTACGGGCCCTACACACGCCCTCAGAGTGTGTGTACTGCCTTTCACAGCTTACACTGGTGATAGGAGGCGCACACGAAAGGAATGGAGGTGTCAGACTCGCACAAGGCTATACATCAAGTCATTGTCAGTGCAGTCCTTCATGTGCAGGGCCTAGGTGTGTCAGGCAGTGATGTGGCACATGTCTCCACATGTTGTGGCACAATAGATGTGTGATGAGGTGTTTACACATGTCATGTGGGATGGGGCACTATGTGGCACACTTCCCATTCACACTTTGCACATGTGTGCTTGTACGACACACGTGTCAAGCACTGCATCACTGGTATGTCAGCAACACCCACAACTGTCCCCTGATGCCAGGTACACGGATAATTACACCTGACATGTGACTCCCAGCGTGCCACGATGTGACTATGTCATGTGTGTGTCATGTGTTCCCATGAGCTGTCCGTTGGTGTTCCATCAAATCCATCTGCTGTTGCAGCATCCAACATGTATCTGTGTGCATATGTGCATGACACACATATACGCACACCATGCCACATGTGGACTCACATGTTACATGTGTCATGATGGTTCGAAGATGAATTCCTGACATGAGGCAATATCTGCGTTCTCTCAATGTCTGTGTCATCAGTTTTTGACATGTACCCCTTCATGGAAAAGTGTGTTATCTGTCTTTTTCAAGATGACATGTGACCTGTGCGTCTAGACTCCCGCCAGCTGTCTGTATGAGATGACATCCTTCAAATGCTGATATGTGGATGTCTGTCACTCATGTAATGTGTCTGGCTTTTCACTTACACTGGCCCGCAGCTATTTTAATGGCATGTCACGTCAACATTGCCATGCAACTATTGTGGCTGGCTCTTCGTAGGAGTATCACCTGGCTGGCCTACGTGTCCTGGATGTATTGCACAGCACAGACTCTGTATTAAGCAGATGTGTATTAGCTGTTGAATATGTGCTCACCTCAGTGAAATTGGTGTGATAATGTACTCACTCTTCGTTATTCCTTCCAAATCACTGCAGGGCACCGCCTCTCCCCAGACGAATGCCAGACCTGGATGCCATGCGTGAACATGACTGCATACGCAGATACCGCTTCTCCCGAGAGTTGATAGAGGACTTGACCCGCCGGCTTGCACCACACCTCCAACCACAACACAGGTATCCTACAGCTCTGACCCCCAAGATGAAGGTGATGGCAGCCCTACATTTTTTTGCCACCGGCACGTTTCAATTGACCATAGCTGATGTCGGTGGCATGACCCAGACAATGTTCAGCCGTGTCCTGCATGATGTTATAGAAGCCATGTTGGTGCACCTGGATGACTTCATCCATTTCCCCACTTGTGAGCAGTTGACAGGTGTCAAGGGTGAGTTCTATGCCCTGGGAGGGATGCCTCATGTAATTGGGGCCATTGATGGGACACATGTGGCTTTGGTACCACCACAGGCACAGGAGGTAGCCTATAGAAACAAAAAACATTACCACTCCATTAATGCCCTTGTGGTGTGTCTTGCTAACATGCTGATTTCCCATGTCTGTTCCCGTTTTCCAGGGTCCGCACACGATGCATACATCATGAGGCGTAGCATGGTGCCAGAAATGATGCTGCAGCTGCACGGGGAACGAGCATGTCTTGTTGGTGGTTATACTCTGTTGGTCCTGTGTTCAGCGCTATCTTTGTATCTTACGGCATCTCCTGACCCACTTCTTCACATGATGTTTCCATGTAGGGGACTCTGGCTATCCCAACATGCCATGGCTGATGACGCCTCTCCGCAACCCCAGAACAGCCGCAGAACACCGGTACAACGACACCCATGGGCAGACGAGGCACGTGATTGAGAGGACGTTTGTACTCATGAAGAGCAGATTCCGGTGCCTCCACAAGACCGGCGGCGCCCTCCCATATGCCCCGGTGAAGGTCTGCAAAATCTTCATTGTGTGCTGCATGCTGCACAACATGGCAGTGGAGAAGGCCGTGCCACTCATCCTTGATCTGGATGAGCAGGATCATCCACCCGTGGAGGATGAAGGGCTCGGGCACGGGGCAAGTGAGGATGAGGATGAGGATGAGGATGAGGACATCCGGAGTCAGCTTATCCGCAACTTCTTCTCATGATGGTGAGTCCCTGGGCCCGATTCACAGAACTAACTTAAGACAAAATCCTAAACTTACTACCATTTTGGTATTCACAGAAGGCACTTACTCATTTTGGTATTCACAGAAGGCACTTACTCATTTCGGTATTCACAGAAGTTAGGAGTCCTAACTTTAGGACTCCTAAATGCCTTCTGTGAATACCGAAAGCCTTAAAATTAGGATTTTTCGCAGTTTAGTAGTAGTATAGTTAGGACTCCTAACTTTAGGACTCCTAAATGCCTTCTGTGAATACCGAAAGTCTTAAAATTAGGATTTTTCTCAATTTAGTAGTCCTAAATTTAGGACTCCTAACTTTAGGACTCCTAAATGCCTTGTGTGAATACCGAAAGCCTTAAAATTAGGATTTTTCGCAGTTTAGTAGTAGTATAGTTAGGACTCCTAACTTTAGGACTCCTAAATGCCTTCTGTGAATACCGAAAGTCTTAAAATTAGGGGGCCCGATTCACAGAACAAACTTAAGACAAAATCCTAAACTTAGTACCATTTTGGTATTCACAGAATGCACTTACTACTTCTGGTATTCACAGAATGAACTTACTACTTTTGCGATTCACAAAATAAACTTACTACTTTTGCTATTCACAGAATGGATTTACGACTCCTAACTTTACGTCCGCACTCGGGCCGGAAATTCCGGCCCGGAGGCGGAGCTTCCGGCCCGGAGGCGGAGCTTCCGGCCCAGAGGCGGAGCTTCTGGCCCAGAGGCGGGGCTTCCCGGCCGGAGGCGGAGCTTCCGGACCGGAGGCAGAGCTTCCGGCCCGGAGGTGGGGATTCTGGCCAGTGGCGGATCTCCGCCACTGGCCGGAATCCCCACCTCCGGCCCGGAAGCCCCGCCTCCGGCCCGGAAGCCCCGCCTCTGGGCCGGAAGCTCCGCCTCCAGGCCGGAAGCTCCGCGTCCGGGCCGGAATTTCCGGCCCGAGTGCGGACGTAAAGTTAGGAGTCGTAAATCCATTCTGTGAATAGCAAAAGTAGTAAGTTTATTTTGTGAATCGCAAAAGTAGTAAGTTCATTCTGTGAATACCAGAAGTAGTAAGTGCATTCTGTGAATACCAAAATGGTACTAAGTTTAGGATTTTGTCTTAAGTTTGTTCTGTGAATCGGGCCCAGGATTTTTCTCAATTTAGTAGTCCTAAGTCTAAATTTAGGACTACTAAATTGAGAAAAATCCTAAGTTTAAGACTTTCGGTATTCACAGAAGGCATTTAGGAATCCTAAAGTTAGGAGTCCTAACTATACTACTACTAAACTGAAAAAAATCCTAATTTTAAGACTTTCGGTATTCACAGAAGGCATTTAGGAGTCCTAAAGTTAGGACTCCTAACTTCTGTGAATACCGAAATGAGTAAGTGCCTTCTGTGAATACCAAAATGAGTAAGTGCCTTCTGTGAATACCAAAATGGTAGTAAGTTTAGGATTTTGTCTTAAGTTAGTTCTGTGAATCGGGCCCCCTGTGTCTGAGTATGCACGCTTTGAGCCTTGTGTGGCATGTGTTGCAATGTGTGTGTCGAGCTGACTGTGTGCTAAGTGACTTGGAGGTGTGTTCTGATGTGTCATTAAAGTGATGATGTCAGTCCAGACATTTTAGCTGGGACACTAAATTTATTAAGGGCATGTTAGAAATAGGATTTCTGGTTGGCTAGGGCTTGCGCCAAAGTCAGGCAGAAACCACCACTCTAGTCAGGGCTGGGGAGTTACACGCCAAAGATAACCCCTGGTCACCCCCTTGGTAGCTTGGCACGAGCAGTCAGGCTTATCCCGGAGGCGATATGTAAAGCGTTTGCTGACAGTGCGTGCAGACCCCCCAGGACAGAAGTGGCGACACCACGGTCACTCAGTGGCGACTCAGCCATCCCGGCTGGTCCCTGACCTACTGGTTCCCACTGGGGAATCCCTCCCCCTCTCACCCCTCCCTCTGGACTTCTGCACCCTCCCAACTGGAGCGGTACCGCCAGACACCAGGGCTACTGGAGCTCTTATTACAGACACTCCACGTCCTCTAGACACTGGGAGATCCTCCTCAAATGACCTATTGGTACAGCCTAGGCCCCCGACCTGATGTTCCCTAAAGAAACCATCCAGGCCCTGAGACTGGGTTTCGGGCACCTGGAGACACGCAGTCCCACCGGAAGACACCTCAGCCACTCCTTTTGGAATCACTCCCCAATGCAAGTTCCCTATCCCAGAGAACTCACACCCAACCAACCAGCAAGCTGATTATTTCAGAGAACTCACACCAAAGTATTCAGCAAGCTCCTTATTTCAGAGAACTCACACCAAACTATTCAGCAAGCTCCTTATTTCAGAGAACTCACACCATTCATCCACACACACACCCCCCAGACTAGTAAGACAGTTTCTACCGCCCCTGATTTCTCAACCTGACCACCACGTGACACAGGTACTATTATTCCGGGAACTGGGAATGGGACGTTCACATTCATCCAGCGCATTACACATTCATCCCCACCCCCCCCCAAGACTGGTAAGACAGTTTCTACCGCCCCTGATTTTCTCAACCTGACCACCACGTGACACAGGTAACACTACCCCGGGAACTCGGAATGAGAATACATGCACTGGACACACATCTGCTGCCACCACTGGATCCCACCCTTACTGGTGAATCCAGAAACACATTTCCACAGAAATGACACTTAAAACGGACTTAGAACAATAATCCCTATACCATGTGATTATCTAAATGCAGAGTTTTGTAGTGCAGCCAGTTGCTGCTGCGGTACAGCGCAAACGCAAGTCCTAAACCCACCGCTGATCACCAATGTTAGAAATGGGATTTCTGGTTGGCTAGGGCTTGCGCCAAAGTCAGGCAGAAACCACCACTCTAGTCAGGGCTGGGGAGTTAAAATAACCCCTGCTCACCCCCTTGGTAGCTTGGCACGAGCAGTCAGGCTTATCCCGGAGGCGATGTGTAAAGCGTTTGCGCGCACACTCAGCAACAACACCCAAGGCCCACCACAAAAGAAACTCCACACAAGGTATTATATAAAAATAGCCTTTGTATTACCAAAACAAATTAGATAAAAACACACACTTTACAATGTGCCAACAGGCACGGGCAGAATTTACAAGGGATTATATGTACAGGGGACAGGGCCACATGGACCACTGTCAGGAATTAGCACTTTTAGAACTTAGCACTTAGAACATAGGGTATAAAATGACTGTAGCACAAAATAACATGTGTAGCACACAACCAGTAACTACTGGTAACAGGCAAGTACCACCTACGCAACCCTAACCACCTTAGGAAAATATTACGCAGGGAATCAGGACCTCACTAGCACCACCTGTACTAGGAGAAAAACAACCACCTAAGTATCACAATACCTGGAGGGGTCAAAGCACATTACACATGATGCATCGCAACACATTCAGAGGTGTAGGGAAGGAAAACACATGATGCATAACATACATTCAGCGGTGTAAGGACAAGGCACATGACGCATAAAAACACATTCAGAGGTGCAGGAAAGGAAAACACATGATGAATAACATACATTCAGCGGTTTAAGGACAAGGCACATGACGCATAAAAACACATTAGAGTCCAGGTCGCGCCAGAACCTAAACATAGCAGCTGCCCACTACTTGCTGGGCAGCTGGGGACAAGAACAGGGCCTAAACGCTGCAGCTGGCACTAAGTGCTGCGCAGCTGGGAAGGCAAATAGGCATGGGCTCTCAATGGCCCCTGTAGCAATATCCAACATGCTGGAGCCCCTTGGGCTCTGAAATATACGCATGTCCCCAAGCGTTGGAGCCTCGCAGGCTCAGAAACAATAATGCCCCCTTTGTTGGAGCCTCAGGGCTCTTGAACAATAATGCCCCCTTCGTTGGAGCCTGTGGGGCTCTAAAACAAATATGCCCCCAAAAGCGAGGGAGCGCACTCACGCTCGGAACCACCTGTGCCCGCAACGTTGGAGCCTTACAGGCTCGAGAAACAATCGTGCCCTCAAGGGGGTGGGGCGGGGCCTAAACACAACATGCCCATGTGGGAGCCTCTCTGGCTCTAGAGATAACATGCGCCACGAACTAGTGGCCCGCTACGGCGGCGCCACTGGCAAAACTGGTCCCTCTGGGGCTCTAAGCATAATGATGCCCAGGTCGTTGGAGCGGCCCGCTGCACACACAGGGCCGCTCTGACTCGGCGCCTCGCACCAACACCAAGCCTGCTCCCTTGGGGGAGCGCGAGCACTGTGCCACCCTGTCCCCTGCCCAGCCCTTACTCACCGGGCTCCGGCGCAGGGGACTCCTCTTCTTGCAGGTGGCAGCACTTCTCCGGCGGCGCAGGGCTTCCCTCGCAGATGGGAGCCTCGCGCTGCTCTCCTACTTCACCCGGGCCCGCAACTCTTGCGCCGCTTCCGCTCCAGCCGCTGGTCCCGCCCCCGTCACAGACAGTCTTGCCTGACTTCCGGGCGGCCGCGGCTGGCAGCGGCGGCGATTTCCTCGCTTCAAATGAGGGGTAGGCTCTCTCGAGCGTGACAATAACTGCAGCAGCGGGGTGGGCACCCGTGTGGGATGCCAGTAAGCGGGGTGGGTACCCGTAGTATTTAGAACATGAGACGAAGACGCAGGGTGGGCACCTGCGCACTAAAGCAACCAAATAAGCGGGGTGGGCTCCCGCCAGGCACACATCATGGGGGAATCCCTAGTCTGGGGATTCCTTCTCCCTCGCAGCGCGATGCTGCACAGCCCCCAGCTCCTTTCTCTGGGGAAATAAAGCGCTCTCCAGGCGCTATGTTCAGGACCAGTAGAAAGTCCTTGAGAGATCCAGGAAACAGAAGCAAACGGTCCCACAAAGTCCATTAGGCATCCAGGGGCTGGGCAGGGCCCAGGGAGGCAAGCCTTCCCCTGGGCCCCAGCAGCAGCACGCCCCTGGCAGATTCAAGTACAGAACGAGAACCTTTTCATGGGGTCACAGCCCCTCTTTTATACACCAAATCCCTTTGTCTCAAGGGTGCAGGGAAGGGGCGAAGCAGATACAACTGGTTCCTGAGCACTTTGTTTTGCTCAGTCCCTCTCCCTATTCACAGCACAGGCCAGGGTCATCAGTCGCACCACAGGGGGCGGAGCCAGCATTGTGTGGGGAAAGCCCAGCCCTATTCAGGACCCAGGTGTACTCCTCCCACCCATCTAGCTGCTGATCTCCCTATTCACCACTGGGTGACTCCTCCTGACTCTGGGTATTCCCTAGCCCGTCACCTGACCTCAGCCAGCCAATCACCAGCCAAGGCACTCATTTCACACTGCACACAGAAGTGCCCACTTCTAGAAGTGGCACTTCCACACTAGAGACATGCACGCCGCACACATCATCGCGCAGCATTTTATCACACGAGTCCGTACATACCAAACTCGCACCTGCACTCCCCACGCATCAGGAACTACTAGGGACACTTACATTCCTCCATGCATTCCTATGGGAGGGCAGGCCAACCTCACTACACGCACGCACTTTACCCTGGGACACAGTGGTAAAGTGCGCAGAAACCAAAAATCACTAACACAAGTCACAGTTAAAAAAGCAAAAAGTTTCAGGGGTGAACCTGCCAGAAGGGCCAAGTCCAACAGGGCATGGTGACAACAGCATTCCTGTAGAGTACATGTACATGACTGAGGATTACTAGCTCTTCGCTGACTTGTTGTGTGTCTGGCCTCCCCAGGTTCTTGCGGCTGTCGTCTGCTCATGTCATCATTGCCCTCCTGTTATTCCTCATGAGTATTTCAACATGTACTGGATCGGAGTTACATGCACAGACATGGTGAAACGTCATTTGGGGTAAGGAGTGCAGCAAGGTATTTTGTGGGTGGTACGTGTTTGTGATATGTGGGAACTGCTCCTGTGCATGGCAGCAATTAACTCATTGGTAATTTGACACCAACTTTTGAACATTATTTAGCTAAACATAAAAAGTGATTTCAGTTCAACTTTGCTATTGGTTGAGCAGCTTCTTTAATTGCCTTAAACACACTTTGGTCCAACCACACTCCCATATGTAGTAGGCCTCTGTTAGCTCACTTCCCAAACATCTCTTTATCAGTATATCGTCTTGAAAACATAGTATGTTGTCCAATTCTTAAATCAAAAATGTGAATAATCTTTTTGGACACAGCAGCTGCAAAGGCAAGCCCAAATGGAAATCCGCAGTAGCAGCATGCTTCCAACAGAGTCACAAATGATGTTGTCTTGATTCAAAGTGTAGGTGGAGAGGACACATCGAACTCATTCAACACTTTCTCTTCTTATATTCCAAAAAGGTGATAACTGGCTCAATTGTTTAAGTCGACATACATGCAAATTAAGTCCCCAATGTTTTATACCAAAACCATGCTATTATGATTTGATTGGTTCTAATATGTAATTATTTATATCAGCCCAACATTTTTCATCCATTCTTCATTATATATAGGCTAGGCGAATGCGCGCTGACACTGTGGGCTGAGGGGGTGTGTGACGCCTAGACCAATCGCCGAGCACTAAGAGGCATTTAATGGCAGAATAGCGCGTGCGCAAGCATGGGGCGCGCCGCTGGCGCGCCAAAGGCAAGCCCGTCTGAGCCAGTCCGCGCTCGTCCCGCGCCCGGGGCCGGACACTCTGCTCATCATCCTCCCGGGGGGAGAAAAATCTGGTCCAGGAAACAACTGCTCGATCTGTCCAAACCGAATTGTGCAAGGCCGACCTGTTTTTCGCTGGACAGGATGTTGATAAAGGGTAGAAACCCCTGCGAGTCACAGTGCAAATCTTGCAAGTTCCATATGCCTAGACCGACCCCTATAAAATCGCTTGATACCTCCACAATACCAAGGGCCAACACATTGGATACTGATCATTAGAAACAACCCATCAAAGCAGCCCTGATAAACTGCAGATCGCTGCCTAAGCATGCTTCTGATCTGTGGCTGCTTCTAAAAACCTCAGATCTGGATCTGCTATTTTTGACTGAAACTTGGCTGCGAGAAGGATCGAATCCAGACATCTGCCTGACTGTTCCCATAGGCTACAGAATGGTTATAGCCAACAGAGCTGACAACAGACTTGGAGGTGGTCTGGCAATAATTCTGAAAGAAGACTGGGACATTTCATATAAAAAAAATAGCAGAGCTGGGTCCCATTGAGGCCTTGTCCTTCCAAATTAAATTCACCAAAAATCTGTCAATGGCAGGACTTCTGATCTATAGACCCCCTAGCACTCTGACTTCTTACTGGTCGCTACTATTTGATTGCATCGCCAATCTATCGTTACGCTATTACAGCTACACTGTACTAGGAGATTTCAACGTGCATATGGACCTGGCTAATTGCCCTCAAACCTCTTTAGTAGACGATGCACTAAAAAGTTTAAATCTTGTGCAACTAGTTCAATCCCCCACTCAATTAGCTGGACACACATTAGATCTCATTTTTTCTAATGACAGGGCCATCATTGTGGAAAAGCCGCTGCCAGTAACCTGGTCAGACCACATGCTAGTCACATTTAAGCTGGGACTAATGCGCCCTGCTAAGCACTATGGACCTACTATAGAAAATAGAAGAAACTGGAGGAAAGTTACTCCTGATTCAATGAGAAGTGAATTAGCCAATACCACTCCAATCCCCTCTGGAAACCCCAACAGAGATTCCTCCCTCTTCAATGCATGGCTAACCTCTGCCCTAGACAAGATTGCTCCGATCAGATCCTGTAAAGTAGCTAGGAGCAGGCCATCAGCGCCTTGGTTTAATACCGAACTCCAAATGGCAAAAAGTCACTGTAAAAAGCTGGAACGCATTTGGAGGAAAAAAATATGAAATCTCAGCTAAGGAGACTTATAAGGAGGCACTGAGAAAATTTCATACCCTCAAACGTAAAACCATGAGAGATTTTATGGCCAAACAAATCATGGAGGCAGAGAACTCCCCTAGGGAGATCTTTAAGATAGTAGAGAGTTTCTTGAAACCTCAGCCCCTTAAAAGCACCATCCTGACGTCTCTTCCGCTGTGTGATGAATTAGCCTCTTTTTTCCATGACAAGATTGCGGCCATTTACTCTACCTTCCCGATTACGGATGAGCAGGAGATGCCTTTACCTTGCCATTCAGTCAAATGGTCAGACTTCCGTCGGTATGAAAAGGACGCTTCCCTGAGGGATCTTATGAAAGTCAAGTCTGGCTGCCCCTCTGATCCCTGCCCAGCTAGAATTCTCAAACTCCTAGCCCCCGCAGTGAACAACACGTTGAACAATGTTTGGAACACCTCACTCGACACAGGAATTTTCCCTACTGAATGGAAGAAAGCCTTTGTCCGTCCTATTCTTAAAAAAGAAGACGCTGATCCTACGGAGCTGAAGAATTTTAGACCAATCTCCCTGCTCCCCGCCCCAGCTAAGATTCTGGAAAAGGAGGTCCAGAGGCAGCTGTCGGATTTTCTTGAATCCAATAGCTGCCTACATGACTCACAATCGGGTTTTAGGGCGGGCTATAGCACTGAGACTGCACTGCTGGAGGTGGCAGAGTCAATTCGTGAGACGATGGATACAGGAAGCTGTGCCATGCTTGTGCTGCTTGATTTGTCGGCAGCTTTCGACACGGTCTCCCATAAGATTCTGCTCAATAGGCTCCACTCACTAGGCGTTACAGGGACCGTGCTACGTTGGTTCCAGTCGTTTTTGGAAGACAGATCTCAACAAGTCTTCCTTCACCCACATGTTTCCAGTTCCAGGACTCTATTGCAGGGGGTCCCTCAGGGATCCGCCCTGAGTCCATCCTTGTTTAACGTATATCTGGTTCCCCTGGCATCTATCGTGGAAGGTTTGGGTGTGCGTGTTGTTTCGTATGCTGACGACACCCAACTTATCTTCTCCTTCAAAGAGCAAAATGAGAATGCTTTTACTAACTTCAGGCAGTGTCTTCTTAATATCTCTTCTTGGATGACTGATAACTGCCTGAAATTAAATACTGACAAGACCGAGATATTGTTTTTTAATCAGCCGCTCCCTCCTCAATCTGAGCTCTGGTGGCCAGTAGAACTAAACCCCCCACCAATTCCGGTCAACTCAGCCAGGAACCTGGGTTTTAGAATTGATACCCAATTAACAGGCAAGGCCCAAATATCCTACATATCCTCACAATGCTTCTGAAAATTGAAGGCACTGCGCAGGTGTCTTCAATTCCTTCCTATGGACTGCAGAAAGACGGTGGTTCATGCGCTCATCACCTCTCAGTTAGACTATGCCAACAGCCTTTTCATTGGTCTCCCTGACTATCTTTTGAGGAGACTTTAAAGAATCCAAAATGCTGCTGCTAGACTGATCAGAAATGTGCCACTACAGTATCACATTACACCCCATCTGCAAAGCTTACACTGGCTGCCGGTTAAAAAAAGAGTGATGTTTAAGGCTCTGGTCCTAGCCCACAAAGCGCTCAGAGAGGTTGGCCCTCTCTATCTGAGACGTAGGCTCCAAAAATATCAGAATGCCAGAACTCTACGATCCAGCAACTTGAACCTCCTAGCCATTCCACGCTTTAGAAAAGCAAGGCTAGGAGGAAGAGCCTTTGCAGTAAAAACTGCCACGCTGTGGAATATGATGCCAAACCCCCTGCGTCAGATAAAAGCGGAATTGCAATTTAGGAAGGCCCTCAAAACATGGCTGTTTGGCCTATCCTCTACCCTTTAACTCCTCGATCTCTCTCCCGGTATCTCCCCATCTCTCTATGGATGCCAGCGCCGGGACACCTCCGTTGGAGGTAGCTGTTGCGCTTTACAAATGCTTAATAATAATAATAATATACCCTTTCAAATATTTCATTCTTGTTGGATGCAATTTGCGCCCACAGCATTTCAACACAATCTATAATTTTTTCTCCATATCCTACTATTCTCGGAACTCCAGCTGGAACGCTGCCATTTTTTTGTACGTATATGGTGAAGGGAGCATGAGTAGGGCCCCCCTCCCATACCTCGTATTTTATTCTAGAGCTGGGGGCAATGGCTCCCTCCTTGAGATGTTTTTCGCCCCGGGGACCCCATCCCCTGGGCCTGGTGTATACATTAAGGGGAGGAGGGTATGCAGCCCCTACTCCGAACTGTTTTTGGCCCCAGGCACCCCATCCCAGGGAGCCCAATGAATAACTTAAAGGGAGGAGGTGCACAGCCCCCTCCCTGAGCCATTTATGGCCCCAGGAACACGATTACCTGGGGTCCAATGTATTTATAAAGCAGAGGGGGCCATGCTGCTCCCTCAACAAGCCTTAACAAGATAATAGGAACCATATCCCTCAGAGCCATGAGCTCATTTAAGATGAAGGGGGGCATGTGCCCCCCCTCCCTGAGTCTTCAATGGCCCCGGGAACCCCATCACCTGTGGCTGGCTTACTTGCTGAGTCCTGGGGAGACCATACACAGTTGTTTTGAGATGTCATCAGTGATGTCATGAGTGATGTCGCTGACCATGTCATGAGTGATGTAATATGTGAGGTCATAAGCAGTGCATTGCGGGCGCAAGTTATAGTTAGCTCAGCTAATTATAACTAGTGAAATATTATTTGCGTGTGAAACCTGAGCCTAACTATAATGTCCCTGTTAGGATTTTTAGTGAATTTCAAAGGTTTTTTAAATTCTATTTCCTAACTATAACTTACCTGTAACCTTTGTTTTTTTCAGTGAATTTATATGTTTTTTTTAAGTAGCAATGGTGTTTGCAGAATGGTGTGGAAAGGGGAGGGGCCTCTAACCAGCTCTCATGAATCCCGCTGTTTAGGACTTATAGAAAATTCTAAGTGGGCTTCTTGGTCCCCAACGTCCTTTAGCATCCAAGCAAACTTTATTCCCCAACCAGTCATGTGCCAGGAAACGTGTTTGCAGAGTGGTGCTGAAAGGGGATTTGGCCTCCAAAGACCTCTTAGGAAACTGACTGTGTGGGGCTTCCTGGAGGTAACAGGAGGGGTAGTTGGCCCCCAACGTCCCTCAATAGGCAAGGGAACTTCCTCCCCCAACTAGCACTATGTCAGGAGGCGCGTTTGCAGAGTAGTGTATAAAGGACATCCTTGATGATTGCACAGGTAATGCCTGTATGATTTTATGAGTGCCACTGCCAAGGACACACTGCGAATACTGGGTGTTTTGACAAAGTGTAAAACACATTTATAGACATATTTTACAAAAAGTTTCAGTATAGCTATTTAGTAAGATACTAATTTAACTTTCCCCTTTATATGCATTTGTCAAAATAACTACATCAAAAATGCATTTTCCTTCTTCGCAGCAACACTGATGGTCGCAATGACATTAGTAGCCACAAATACAAATGACAAAATATAAAACAGATATTTAAACATATTTTACTCAAAGTTTGAGTCTATCTGTTGAATAATATAATTGTTTAACTTTATTTTAACAACACATTTAACAAAAACAACAATTAAAAAAAATAACTTTCAACAATTGAAGTCACGAATAGAACATAACTACAAAACACTCATACACTACCCATTCTTACCCAAACTTAATAGGAATCAGAAACTGCTCCAAAACTAGTACAATGCACACTCTGTGAAAAGATCCACTCTAGAGAGACAAATAAAAAATATTCATGTGGGATAACGTCCATGATCTACCATCTTAAAAACCTAACAGAGAAAACATCTCTAACTGGCAATCAAATAGAGGGAAAGTGGAGGATCATCAACATCAATAGCACCGCATGGAGAGTATTGTTGTCATAACTGCTGGAAAGTAATCTGTTACAGCTATTGGCAATGCTGCAAAAAATCATACTTGATAATTCTTTTCCCCTTTTATATTTTATGAACATTTCCCAGTGCACTCTCGTAGAAAGCAATGCCATTGGATAATACACTTTTCAACTAAAACAATAAGAAGGACATGGCCATTTTTCTATCTTGAACATTCTTTAAGATGAGTTCATAGTGAGAAGATTTGCGCAATACACAATATGTCATTAAACATTGTCACAGGGTGCAAATAAAAAATATTCTTGCAGGTCTACGTCAATGCTTTACTATCTAAAAAAATAGCAAAGCAAAAGTGTAAAAGCACAAGAAAGCCACGTAAGGCAGGAAAACCCTCGACTTCAATAGCAGCCACAACACCACCAGGATAGAGAGTCCATTCAGACGTCCAATCTCAACGTCAAGATTTGGCTCCACAGTTTTCCCAGATGATATCATACTGCATGGATTGTGGAGTTGTAGTTAGTGCTGGAGAGCAGTCCAAAACGGCCCTTTGCAATGCTGCAAAAAATCATAAACGTTTATTTTTAAAATTTGTGGGCTCTTCATAGTTTTTCTACATTAGCAGGCATTTTATTATCTTACAAAATGAGTATCTAAAATCAATGTGTTCATTTTATTTAATTCTAATTTAATGTAACACTACTTACATATAACTTGCCGAATAGACAAGTCAAAGTGTTCCTCTACAAATAAATACACAGCTAACTTTTGCAGGTTATAATTATTTAATTTTCACTTTTTAAACATGTCAACAGTCTGTGTTTAAATCTTCTAGTAAGTGCATCGACAACATATACATACATACTCTGGTTTTTTAGACCACAAAATGTTACATTTTGTAATCTCTTCTTTAAAACTATCAACTGTAATATATGTGTCTTGTTGTGTAATTCCTCTTCTTAAAAGCTCTTCATTTTCCTTAGAATCCTTCTCAGGACCAAAGAAACAAAAATTTACATTACCACAAACCCTTTCTACGGCTACCACAGTACCATGCAAAAGTGCTCTATTAATTTCTCCTAAACATAAAGCAGGAATAGAACATAACTACAAAACACCCATAAAACTACCCATTCTTACCCAAACTCAACAGGAATCAAAAGCTGCTCCAAAACTAGTACAATGCACGCTCTGTGAAAAGATCCACTCTAGATAGAAAAATAAAAAATATTCATGTGGGATAACGTCCATGGTCTACCATCTTAAAAACCTAACAGAGAAAACATCCTTAACTGGCAATCAAGTAGAGGGAAGCTGGAGGATCATCAACATCAATGGCACCAGCAACAACAGTTACCGGCCAGAAAGTCCGTTCAGAGGTGCAGACTACACAAATATGGCCCCAGAGTTTTCAACAATGGCCACGTCTTGCATGGACAGTAGTATTGTTATAACTGCTGGTGAGCAGTGTGTTACAGCTATTCATAATGCTGCAAAAAAATCAAACATGTTCATTTTTCCCCCTTTTATATTTGTGGCACATTTCTCAGTGCACACTCATAGAAAGAAACTCTAAAATGGCAACCTCTTCAACTTTCCAGTCTATCATCATGAGAAAGGCAGCAAATGAAATATTTTGATTCATTTTAAACAACGGCATCTCCACTTGTGAATGGTTAGCATCTGTTAACCCTTTCCCTCTCTTTCAAAATGAGGCTCCAGCGAGTGCATCTTCACGATGATTGCGGCGTAATCGCAAAAGAAACTCAAGTTCAAACCTATATCTAGCTTCATTTTTTAAATGTATATACTACACAACAATTTCTTACATATTCCTGAGTTGGAAATTAAAGCTTGCCATTACCTAAGTTTTGTCATCACTCCTCAACTTTTTAAAGCATGTTCTGTCTCTTTAACACCCTTCCTCCACAATACTCTGTTAGCTCAATGTACTTAGCAACCCAGTTGAACCAGTAGATTGCAAGTTCAAAGCACATTCTAGAAGGAACATGCTACTTCCAAATAAGATACAGCAAGTGTGCTTTACACCAGAGATTCAAAAGCATATGCATATCTGTATTACATTTCTTTTTTTAAACAACAGCCAATAATATGACTTCTTACTAAGGCATACAACACACTACTTAATGTTATTCACTTTCACGCTGACAGCATCCAATGAAATACATCTTTAATAAAAACCACCTCCATTTTAACTGCTTTTCCTTTCGAAAACGACCTCATTCAGCTCCAGCCTTCTCCTGATATTATTGCTCCTTCACTTCTAAATGGATTAGGGGCCACAGCTATATTTATTTGGCTAAGGAGGCTGCACAAAAGCGAGGTATTGACAGTGAAGTTGAGTTTGCCAAATGTGCAGATTACTTGCTTTGAGCAGAGAGTGTTAACGTTTCATCAGTAGCTGGCTTTGCTTACCATTGTGGATTTCCAAGCGCCTCACCTCATGATTGTGCACTTTGGTGGCAATGACCTAGTCACATTGACTAGGGTAGGGCATATAAACCTCATGAAAGAAACCTTTGCAAAACTGATGTTTCTTTTCCCTCACACTGTCTTGGTGTACTCTAATATATGTCAAAGACAGAAAAAGAAGTGGTCAAATCAATTCTGTCCACAGATTGACCAAATCAGAAAACATGATGCTAAAACTATTTCTGCATTCCGCAGAGACCATTCAAGTCAAGTCAAGTCAAAACCACTTTATTCGATTACTTAAAATCATAAAAGTATACTACACAAATAAATACATAAAATCATGCGATTCACAAATCTACAGTTAAAAACAAGTCCTAATAAAAATTCATAAAAGACCATAAACAACGTGCAATCAATAATACAGAATCAAATTCCATATATCAGATAGGCTCCACATCCTGTATAGGTTTTAGTCTCACCCTCCTTTCTCTAACAGCTGCCACCAGAAAACTAGCGACACAGAACATAATTAATGGACAATCAAGCATGCTTAGGAACAATAAAGCTGGTTTATACTGAGTAAAATTCCTACTCTTTAGCAAGGGAATAATAAACCTCTTCCTGGCATGTTTGAAAAAGGGGCAGAATAACATAAAGTGCGTAGTGTCTTGTGGAGAAATATCATCGCACTTGCAAGGTGCAACATTTTCAGGCTTATGCCAGCCAGCCACATCCCAAAGTACAAGGTGTAATTGGTTGAACCGGAATTTGGACAACAACCATTTGTGAAAGGGATGGGTTACCACTGTAAGATATAAAGACAACCCTGAGGATTGAGATACCAGGACGTGTCCCCTGACGGAAGGTTTACGTAGTTCAACTTCTTCCCGCTCGGCCTCCCTTAACTTCGTGAAATTGGATTTTACCCAGTCAAGATCTGCCTTACAGAGAGTGTCAGGGCTAGAAAAAATTTCCGGTCTCCCAATGTAGGCAGATAACCTCTCGATATTTGACAGCCATGGAATTTTATTCATGTTGTCAAGTCGAGTACAGTCCTTTAGTATTTTATGGTTTAGAGTAAGTTTCGGGTTTAGCCAAATTTTAATCCATAGCAATAATGGGGCTAATTTAATCATGTCTGCTATGTATCCTAACCCGAGTTCCAAATGGACTGAGAAAGAAGCAGTAGATTGTGGGAGGCCGAGGAGGGTGCGAAGAAATTTATTTTCTTCCGTTTGGATCGCATCGTGTTTAATGTAACCCCAGATTGGCGCCCCGTACCTTACAATGGAAACTGTTTTGGCTTTGTAAATTGTTAGTATTGCCTCTGTCGGTTTACCCCCCAGCCTTTTTGCAAAGCCAAGTACAGCCGCAGTTGAGATTTTTATTGAGTTTATCTTTATAGAGAGCTGGGGGGACCATGAGCCCTTGTCGTCAAAGACTACTCCCAAGTAGGTGAAAGTCTTTACTCTTGAGATTACGGCTCCCCTACAATAAAAAGGCTTTACCTTATTTTTCGCAAGGCCTAACGACATAGCGTGAGATTTGCCGTTATTAACCACCAAGTCCAGGCTATGCATAAAGTCCCCGAACGAGTCCAGCAATCTTTGCAGCGCCAGGGGAGTCCTAGCCAGCAGGACAGCATCGTCCGCGTATAGGAGGACCGGTATCGGGGTACCTCCCATGCGCGGGATGTCCTGCGTTGCGGCCAGCAGATTTTGTTCCAGGGAGTTTATGTATAGGGTGAACAGCATGGGCGCAAGAATGCATCCCTGTCGTACCCCTCTACTAGACTTAAAGCTGGCCGTACACTTCCCATCCGTCGTCATCCTTATCGATGCATTCAAATCTTGGTGGAGCTCTGAAAGGAAATACACAAGTGGGGGGTCGAGTCCCAAATCCAAAAGCATTGTCCACAGCTTTGACCTATTAACAAGATCAAAGGCCGTGGACAAATCCATAAAGCCCAAGTAAAAAGAGCCCCCGGCCACCCTAGTATATTTATCTATTACTAATAGGAGGTTCAGACATTGATCCTCCGTGCTCCGGCCAGCTCTGAAGCCATATTGAGCATCGGACAAGATGTTATTGTCCGAGGCCCAATTGGTTATCCTAGCAAGTATGACTTTCCCCAGGATTTTTATAGAGGAGTCTATCAAGGATATGGGCCTATAGCACTTAGGGTCTGCCCTTTGGCCTTTCTTGAACACCGGTATTATGGTAGAATGGGACCAGGATTTAGGAAAACCTGCGATAACCGAGGAGTTAAATACATTGGTTAATATATTGGCCCAAAAAACCGGATTTGCCTTATACAGGTCGGTGGGGACCCCATCCGGTCCGGGAGCCTTCTTACCCGCAGAGTCTTCAATTGCTTTTAAAACTTCAGTTAAATAAAAATTAACTGGAATTAAAGTAGAAGCCGAATCTTGCCTGTTTATGGGTTCTAAATCTAAGTCGCTACCATATATAATTTTAAAGTGGCTTAACCAGTCCTTCTCTGTTATATTAGTATCCAACACTCCATTTTTAACATCAGAGAATAAAGGAGTGTTGATAATAGACCAAAATTTCGCACTGTCTTTTAGAGTTGCCTTGTCCATAAGATCGGCCCAGGCGTTAAGTTTAATTTCTTTTTTCCGGACCAACAGTGCTTCTTTATAGTCGCTCCTTAACTGCGACACTAAAATTTTATTCCTCGGGCTGGCCTGAAGTGCAATTTTAAGATTGTTATGAGCTTTAGTGCAGTTATGGTCAAACCAGCCGGAGACTACTTTAGTTTGTACTGGTCTACTTTTACTAGTTAGGTCCTTTGACACTAGGAAACATACGGCTTCAAACGAGGAGATTACTTCCTTCCCTATAGAAAGTTGGTCCCCACAGATTTCCAAGTCTAGGGCCGCCTCTAGCTTTATTGAGTTAAAAAAATCCTCTGGAACTACCTTAGACCAATTTAACCTTCTACCCTGATCCTTTGCCCTAAGATTATTGTCCAACATGGGTGAGGCAAGGGAATTTAAGAGAGAGAGGCCATCTAACATTTCGATTACCACCGGATTGTGGTCACTAAAAATAGATGGAATCGCGTTATAAAAACATACAAATTGTAAAAGTCCAGATGAAAGAAATATGTAGTCAATAATGGTGTTACTGTCCCTTCCAATAAAGGTGGGCACCCGTACGGTTTGTTCGTGGAAGCCTGGTTGATACAGCTGGTTTTCAATAAGAAGATTTTCCAGAGCTTCGCCCTTACTTGAGTGCTCAAAATGTTGGGGTGATGTCAGATCAGGTCCATCAATATCAGTTAAACAACAGTTATGACTACATAAATGTACGTTAAAATCACCAAGCAAAATATAATAACAAAAAGTGGTTTGCTTCAAAGAATACATTTTTAAAAAATTCGCCAACCATAGCAAGTGTTCATTCGGCACGACCTCTTGTTGAGAATTATAACAATTTATCAGTAACAACTTCCTATCATTGGGGAATTTAAATTCCAGAATAAGAAAGTTGTTACATGTACAAGTTATCCTGCTAACGGTTCCTTTTAATTTCACCGAGAGCAAAACCACTAAGCCTCCTGAGGCCCTTCCGGAAACTGATTTAGAAGCTGGAACAAAGTGAGAAGTAAAACCATCTAGCCAAAAATTACTTTCTGTTTCCCAGGTCTCTTGAAATGCCAAGATATCAAAGTCCTTCAAGAAGCTTAACCAAAATAAATTATCACTCTTAGCACGTAAACCGGCAATGTTCCATGTTAATAGTTTGATCAAGTTTTTGGGTGAACCCCCCTTGCGGTCATCGGCAGGCAGATGACTCTCTGTAGGTGATGCGGGGGGCTGATCCTCTATGTGAAGAGCCTTAACCGAGGATGACTCGTCCCCCCCCCGTATACCAACCTCCTGTCAGTCGCACGTATCTAACAGGGAGAGTGCCTCAAAGCGATTAGATGTGGGTATATTTAGCCCACCCATAACCTGGTGGGGAGCACCTGCCCCCTGGTGAAAAAGAGGCAGCGAATTTGATGCTGGGATGAAGTTTCTCTGTCTAATCAGATGGAAACTATCTCTCCGTGGAAATTGAGAGTAGAAGAATCCAAGGGGGCGTACTTGAATACTATTAATATCTAATGGCAGTGAAGCTGCTCTCAGTAAAACAGTAGCCACATGTTGTGTGTGTTTAAAATTGACTATAACACAATCTCCATTTGATGTTTTTTTGGAAGGCCCAATCCAGTTTACCCTGCGAGTACTTAAGATATCGTTCGCCATGTTAAAAGGGAACCCACACTTCCTATGTAACCACGACACTGTCTTTTGCTTAAGTGAGTCGTGCGATTCCTCTTGCAAGGGAACTGCCAACCTATCCTGGGGAGGGACATTGGCTAAGATCACAACGTAGGGAGAGCAAGCCGGGGGGAGGTTAATAGATCTAACTTTCGTTACCGCCTCACCTTTAGACACTGAAACCCGCTCCTTTTCTATTGGGCAAGCTGTGTTTGAGGCTATAGTAATCATAGGTGATGATGGCGTGACACTAGCATTAAAGCTAACGGGCTGAGAAGAAGTTTGTGGGTTTTCTACTCTACCCAGATTGACGTGCCCAGCTACACACTGCCCCTTCTTTTTGTTACAGTCAACCCAATCAAGATGTTTTGTTAATAATCCTCCCAACCTTTTTACCTCGTCAGCGACCATATCGAGTTTCCTTACCAGAGGTTGAAAAAGTAGATCTAGCTTTGTATCGAGTAAAACCTCAAAGGAGCTGAACAATTTTGAAAAATGGTCAGGGAGTAAAGTAGTTGTTGCACCAGGACTGCTGTTTAAAGGCTCGTCTGGCACGATATGAGATTTTTCTCCAATGTTCTCCCTTTTTTTCCCTTTGGTAGAAGCCCCCCCCTTATTCCTTTGTTTCCTTCTGCAGGTCCTAACTGGTCTGGGAACATATGTATCCTCAACTGTCTCATCACTTGCAGAGTTCACATCCAAATCCTGATCTACAGGGCCCTTGTGAACCTGGGCAGTGGCCGTAATCATAGCGCTTGCTTGAATAAGGGGAGGGGAAACACAAACAACTTTGTCCGAAAGCGAACTCTCATTAGTTAAAGGATTTTGGGGGCTCACCTGGAGGCAATCCTTCCCCAGGGAAGCCCGTCGGTCACTGTTAATTTTATTGACCTTTTTAACTAAATAGTTATCAAGAGGGCCGGTCCCCGTTAGCCCTGGATCCCTTAAGCTTTTAGGCATGGTCAAGGCAAACAAAAAGACAAAAGACAATAACCAGGGCAATTAACACCAGTTAATAGTTCGACTGTACAGTCAACCCTTTGACGAAATTACCAGCTTGGAAGTCTTCAGTGTTCTGTGGCTGCTTAGGTCGACATACAGGGTAGGGCCCAGCCCAGCCTCGGACAGTCCCGGACTGTCACAGACTGTCCGCCCTTTGTCCGGGCTTCGTCCGGCGGCGTCCGTGCGCGTCCGCTGCGCGTCAGCGGCGAGGCGCTTTAAAGGCGCCTGGCAGGATGGCAAATTGCAACCAGGTGAGGGCGATGGCAGCAGGCCCCCTGGGAACTGTAGTCCTCCAAACGATCCTCGCGGCAAATCAGGCGAAGCGGCTCCCGCGACAGCGGGAGCGGCGAGGCGCTTTAAAGGCGCCTGGCAGGATGGCAAATTGCAACCAGGTGAGGGCGATGGCAGCAGGCCCCCTGGGAACTGTAGTCCTCCAAACGATCCTCGCGGCAAATCAGGCGAAGCGGCTCCCGCGACAGCGGGAGCGGCGAGGCGCTTTAAAGGCGCCTGGCAGGATGGCAAATTGCAACCAGGTGAGGGCGATGGCAGCAGGCCCCCTGGGAACTGTAGTCCTCCAAACGATCCTCGCGGCAAATCAGGCGAAGCGGCTCCCGCGACAGCGGGAGCGGCGAGGCGCTTTAAAGGCGCCTGGCAGGATGGCAAATTGCAACCAGGTGAGGGCGATGGCAGCAGGCCCCCTGGGAACTGTAGTCCTCCAAACGATCCTCGCGGCAAATCAGGCGAAGCGGCTCCCGCGACAGCGGGAGCGGCGAGGCGCTTTAAAGGCGCCTGGCAGGATGGCAAATTGCAACCAGGTGAGGGCGATGGCAGCAGGCCCCCTGGGAACTGTAGTCCTCCAAACGATCCTCGCGGCAAATCAGGCGAAGCGGCCATTCAATGGGCTGTATCTGTAACAACAATCTGCGTTTTGACATGCATAGAATTTATAGAAATGATGGAGTGCACTTTGCAAATGAAGGCAACAATGTGTTTCTAAGCAACCTGAAACTCAGGTGTTATGTGTAGCAGCCATATACACACAACCAACGCAGCAGCTCTTGTCAGAGCCACCCTAGTACCCAAAAAATTGTGAAGTTTTTTTCTAAAGGGTTTTTTATTCATTAGTTTTTCACAATCTCCGCAACGATGTCGGGATCCCTATGATACGTCGTGAAAACGGAAAACAAAATCAGACCTTCAATGGCCACCAACACATCCAAAAATAATATATAAAAAAATCCATTCTGAACATTGTACTACACATATTACTATATACATACTTCTTTCAAAGCATGTTTAAACTCATATTTTTGTATTCTGTTTCTTTAAAAACCATCTTTCAGACCTATTTTTTTACGTTGTGGTGACGTTGTTAACCACATAATGACCCCTTTTCCATAAAGGTTAAAACACGTATATCTACACATATCACAGTATTTTACACACTAGGAGTTTCTTACAGTATTATCTAAAATCATGTTTTTCAAGTGTATTTCTAGAGTAACCATCTCGAAATCCTATTTTCCATTTTCGCGGTGAGGCTGGAGACTCCCATGGTTATGCTGCGAAAGCGGAAAGCAAAAGCAGGAATTCAATAGCCACTACAACATTAAACAATTATACAGTGGCGGCTCCCCCATTAGGGCATGGGGCGTCGCCCCACTGCTTTCTCGCAGTGCGAGAAGGCAGAAACATAAATGGTAATAACTACCATTTATGTTTCTGCTTCTCGCACTGCGAGAAAGCAGAAGTGCCTGGTTGGGGGTGGGCGAGCCTGCTCGAGGGCAGGGGGGAGTGGCTTGCCAACTGTTGTGCATACTGACTGTTTGGTCGGCCTGGGGCCGACCGTAACTGTCAGTATGCACAACAGTGGGCAAGCCACTCCCCCCAGCCCTCGAGCAGGAACGCCCACTCTCCCTTTTTCTCTATGTGGAGAAATTTGCCCGGCTGTGGGGCGCTCTTCGATGCGCCTCAGCGTTGTGATTGGCGAGGGAGGCTGCCTTTTCTGATGACAATCATCGAGCTTCAGGAATTGGAAAATGCAGGACGGCGGGAAGCTGAGGTGGCGCAGGATGGTAAGTTTTAATTGATATTTTTTTTTAATTAAACCCCTCCCGTCTCCCCCATCCCCTCCCTCGACGACCCCATTTCCAGAACCCCACCCACCCGTCATGCCGGCCGTTACTATATCCCAAGTATTGCTTTACGCACACTTCAGAAGTGTGCATGGATGCTGTCAATCTCTTTCTCTAAATGACTTAAAGGGATGTAAGGGTTCTGATTTTAAAGTGACAACCCATATGCAGAAAACGCCATAGAATACTAGCTCTAGTAGTAATCAAATCATGATATTTGTGTGAATCATGAATAACTTGCATGAGAAAGATGTGCGTGTGTGTGAGTGTGCGTGCTTGTGTGTGTGTGTGTGTGTGTGTACGTGGGTGCGTGTGTGTGTTTTCATGCTTGCCAGCAAAGGAACCTACTCTTCAAGGGTATGGGAGTAAGCAGCGGTTAGAAGCCAGGCATGTACTTGCAATAATGCAAGGGCCTTTGAGCATAAGCATGGACGCGTTCAGGTGGAGTGTGACTTTCTGTTGTATGGGTTCTGACAGAATGTAGAATTTCTTGATCTCCGAAAAGGCGTTGGATGATGGAGTGAGTTGCAAATCAAGGAAGGTAACCCCTTTATGTACTTTGAGGTCCAAGAGTGAGGGGGAAGAAACGCAGTTACTGTAAAAATACTCTTGTCAGACCTACATTTCTTTTCTGATGGCCTACAATAGACTCATTACCAGGGAAGTTCCACAACACAACACAACACTTTACAACAATCAACTATACAAAATTCATTTATTTTTAAAAATGTAAATTAATTTTGTATAGTTGATTATTGTAAAGTAGGCCATCAGAAAATAAATTTAGGTCTGACAAGACTATTTTTACAGTAACTGATGGAGTGAGTTGTACTGACAGAAGCAGGAAGTGGAGATGAGTTTACAGGAATGATACTCTGGTTGAGGAATGCACAACCATACTCCACTTCTCGCGATGGCTCTTCCTCGAGGAGCCAGGTATTTCTCCGATACGTGAGATGTGAGGGAAGGACCGCCATGAGTCAGCTCTGACCAGAACTATCCTGAGTTAATAGAAAGGCGAAGCCAGCCTAGGAATGTGTTTTTTATGAACTGTCTTGGTTACAAGACTGTATGCTGAAGCCTTACTTTCAGAAAGAGAGAGCACTAGTCCCAGACAAAATTGTGTTTACTCAGGCAACATTTTGGTGATTTTGTGTTATGCTTGTTAGACAAAATTACTGAAATGGCGCATTAATTATGCTTCATTAGCGGCAAAAATTTAGCAAGAACACGCGTACATTAAGCAAATGAATAGAATGTGAGCAGTGATATGTGAATTCGTTCTCACTCCTTCGAATTTCCCAAACTTGAGAATGCTGACCCTGGTAAAGATGCTGTGGGTGTTGTGTGTGTCACAGTGTGCACAAGGATGTGTCCGCTGTTTGTGAGGGTTGGTTTTTCGTGCCTCGACGGCAGTATCAGCTTGGCACAGATTAAACCGGTGACCATGATGGTGGTAAGAGTTCCTGTGAACGCCTTTAATTTCATTTTACTCCCTCCTCACATACCCGCTAGTGTGAGGTGTGGGCGCCATTGTGCCACTAACCCCCCTTGCACCGCCCCTGTTTTTCTTTGCCCTTTGAGTGCGTATAATTTTTATTATCTTTGTCATTTGTTTACATTTCTGAGTCGATGTATTTTCTTTCCTGCCGCCTCCCGCCAGCTTCCGTTACTCATATGTAGATGGTGTAAGCTAGCTCAGTAGGTTCACGGAAGCGTTGGCGAGATCTCCATTTTTACTGTAGGTCATGTATTTGAATCTGGGTGGTCAACTCAGTAATCTATGCGCTGAGCTCTCAGCCCAATGAAATGTTCTATTCTGAGCTATTTTGGTTTCCAATGCATGAACATAGCAGCAAAGCACTTGTGCTCCACTACCACACAAAACATATATCAAATGCAAACATTAGCAAGCATTGGCAAAGTCTGTAGTTCTGGCTTGTATTGAGTCCTGTGTAAAACAATAAAAAAAATCCTGTTGCACTGAAAGAAAAAAATGACTGCTTTGTGTACATAATGCATCTATGAGTTAAATAATTTAATGTGTGATGATTCCGACAACTTCCACCTTATAAAAATTGTTCATCAGTCGTTGTAATGCAAACACTGAAAGCGGAGTGAAACATTAAAGAACCAATAGCAGGAAGGGGCGGGAGAAATACTCCTGAGTGTAGCCAAAGTCCAGTCTTTTTTTTTTTTTTAAGGATTTTGTAAGGACAGGCGTTGCACACAACTGTGCAGTCAGTAAACTCAGATGTAAAAAAGTTGAAAGCGTAAGTGGTCATCCTCCAGCAGGTAAAATGATGAAAGGTGCATTAGGGTAGCAGCTGCATCCAATAAGCAGTTAACCTGGTTTAAGTTTTAGCCTCCAGCGAGGTCAGTGTAGGGCCTTAGTACAGCTGTGATGTGGTAATAAGAATTGGGTCCATGGATTTACCTGGCCTGCAGCAGGAGGCCCTGCCTTTATAAGAGTGGAGGCTGATGCAGGAAGGGAAACAAAACTGAGTACCTACCTGATCAATACAGCGCCATGAGGCACTGAGGATGTTCACAAGGAGCGGTTTCTAAGTGGTGTCACAATGTTTTAGAACATTTCACCGCTGTATTGTGGCAACAGTTCTTGCCTCCTCCATCCACAGAGTCCTGGGTTGTACCTTGATGATGTGTTAATCCAAGCATTTTATCCTTGTGTCCGTTCTTGCGTTTACCCGTAGAAGTTCACGCATCATACCCCTACCTGTGCTGGTTCAGCTACTAGACTTTTACCACTAGGTGTGCTGGATCTAGCATCTTACCTCTGCTTGTGCCTCTTCTCGTAGGTTACTGCCCCCTGTGCTGGCTACAGAATCTTACATTTACTCCTGTAAAGCCTTAGGGTTACAGTGCCTATACCACTCACATCTTAACTCTACAGCTTCAAGGAGGTTTAGCATCTTACCTCTCTCGTGTGCCAGTTTATACGTCTCCTTTGCAGTGTGCCTGTTATTGGGGCGAGGTAGAGTCAGAAGGGAACAGGCAGAGGAGATTGGATAAAAGTGAACTCGTGAAGATCTACTTAAATGCCCACAACTTACAGAAAGGCACGCACTGAACTAAAAGAGACCCAGCAAATTTGTGCCATACTGCTGGCAAAAACAACAGACACCGGGCAAGTGTCCCTTCACCACATCCGCTTCTTTTCTTTACTCTGAAATATCCTTTCATACTAATAATGGAACGTGGAAATTGTTTGGGAAGTAATTCTAGAAGGCAAAGAGATTCCTCCTTTTGTGACCTGGGAGCATCAAGGGTCTCTGAAACTATAACCAGCATTGGGCTCATACATGGAGGTTTATCGTTGCATTCATTTGCTTTCAAATGCACCATTTGCCAATCTTTTTTTTATTTCTTTCTCAGGAGAGGGACTCTCGCTAGACCCCAGGGTTGTCCATTGAACTTGTTCACATCGCTAACTAGTAGTGTTTTCTATTGGAAAGGGTAGAGTCAAAGCAGTCTTGCTTAGTACCCTAACCATCTTCAGAAGTCAGACTTGCTTGGCAACACAGATATTCTCTGAAATAATGTATGAGTTTTCTTTTATGGATGGCAGAAAAACTGAATTTTTAGTTCATTTATCACAGACATAGTGCTGAAAATCGCACCAAAAAGATGCCAATTTTTAAAAAAATTCTTCAGCACTGATCACCGAGCGAAGCTGTGTTTAACGCTCGCTGGTGACATTGTTTTGAACTACGATCTTCTGGGTGACTATTTTAATGATTTTGTTTTAAAAGATTTATGGTTCTTAACTTGATTTTAACTTGAAAACGGCATTTATTTTAATAAGTAACAGGAAGGGAGTTATCTTTTGTACTTGGGCACTTGCACTTTAGCTGGAGCTCCGCTCTCGGCGAGGACGACACCACTTCCGCCGGTTAGCGATCTAGTGGTTCAGGGGGGTCTACTTAATGAGCACGCTGTCGCGCCCGCGCAGCACTGATCACCGAGCGAAGCTGTGTTTAACGCTCGCTGGTGACATTGTTTTGAACTACGATCTTCTGGGTGACTATTTTAATGATTTTGTTTAAAAAGATTTATGGTTCTTACCTTGATTTAACTTGAAAACGGCATTTATTTTAATAAGTAACAGAAAGGGAGTTATCTTTTGTACTTGGGCACTTGCACTTTAGCCGGAGCTCCGCTCTTGGCGAGGACGACACCACTTCCGCCGGTTAGCGGCCTAGTGGTTCAGGGGGGTCTACTTAATAAGCCCGCTGTCGCGCCCGCGCAGCACTGATCACCGAGCGAAGCTGTGTTTAACGCTCGCTGGTGACATTGTTTTGAACTACGATCTTCTGGGTGACTATTTTAATGATTTTGTTAAAAAAGATTTATGGTTCTTAACTTGATTTCAACTTGAAAGCGGCATTTATTTTAATAAGTAACAGGAAGGGAGTTATCTTTTGTACTTGGTCACTTGCACTTTAGCCGGAGCTCCGCTCTCGGCGAGGACGACACCACTTCCGCCGGTTAGCGATCTAGTGGTTCAGGGGGGTCTACTTAATGAGCACGCTGTCGCGCCTGCGCAGCACTGATCACCGAGCGAAGCTGTGTTTAACGCTCGCTGGTGACATTGTTTTGAACTACGATCTTCTGGGTGACTATTTTAATGATTTTGTTTTAAAAGATTTATGGTTCTTAACTTGATTTTAACTTGAAAACGGCATTTATTTTAATAAGTAACAGGAAGGGAGTTATCTTTTGTACTTGGGCACTTGCACTTTAGCTGGAGCTCCGCTCTCGGCGAGGACGACACCACTTCCGCCGGTTAGCGATCTAGTGGTTCAGGGGGGTCTACTTAATGAGCACGCTGTCGCGCCCGCGCAGCACTGATCACCGAGCGAAGCTGTGTTTAACGCTCGCTGGTGACATTGTTTTGAACTACGATCTTCTGGGTGACTATTTTAATGATTTTGTTTAAAAAGATTTATGGTTCTTACCTTGATTTAACTTGAAAACGGCATTTATTTTAATAAGTAACAGAAAGGGAGTTATCTTTTGTACTTGGGCACTTGCACTTTAGCCGGAGCTCCGCTCTTGGCGAGGACGACACCACTTCCGCCGGTTAGCGGCCTAGTGGTTCAGGGGGGTCTACTTAATAAGCCCGCTGTCGCGCCCGCGCAGCACTGATCACCGAGCGAAGCTGTGTTTAACGCTCGCTGGTGACATTGTTTTGAACTACGATCTTCTGGGTGACTATTTTAATGATTTTGTTAAAAAAGATTTATGGTTCTTAACTTGATTTCAACTTGAAAGCGGCATTTATTTTAATAAGTAACAGGAAGGGAGTTATCTTTTGTACTTGGTCACTTGCACTTTAGCCGGAGCTCCGCTCTCGGCAAGGACGACACCACTTCCGCCGGTTAGCGGTCTAGTGGTTCAGGAGGTCTATTTAATGAGCACGCTGTCGCGCCCACGCAGCGGCCATGCTCAGCGGGCGCGCCTCTGGCGCGCCGCTGGCGCGCCGAAGGCACGCCTAAGGCAAGCCCGTCTGCGCCCGTCCGCGCACGGGGCGGGTTCCTCTGGCCTTCCTATACCGGACAGGAGGTGCTATACCAGCAATGAACTACATATGCTGAATCAGGTAGCTAAGGGTTTTCACTGCCATAAAATGTTTCTGGACACCTGCTATGAAGTAACAAATTTCTAGACACAGTTAGGGAGGGTTTAGCGTGCAACAAGTGTTTGTCACCGCTTCCTACGGTGTTAAACCTACCAATTAAACATAGGGAAACTACTCAGGGTTCGGATAGGGGCCATGGAAGGGATACTCATTTGAATTGTATGCTATTTACTGCCAGATCACTAGTAAAGCATTCCACGGAATGTGCCCTTTTATTGGAGGACAATAATGTAAAACTGGCATTTATCACAGAGACATGGTTAGACAGCACCTTGGGTCCGGACCTGGATAAAGCCACACCATTTGCCTTTCACTGCTATACGCTTGATCGAACCCAGAAAAAAGGTGGAGGGCTTGCGGTGATTTATCATGAATCACTCACTCCACTCTTCCTGCCTGTTTACGATCAAGGGTGTGAAGCTCTCTCTTTTAAGATATATTCAGCACTATATAAGCCTTTTAAAGGGATTTTAATTTACCGTCCTCCTGGTGGGAAGAATGGTTTTTTAGACTCCCTGAGTCTGTTATTAGAAGAAGGGCTGAGTCAACAATCATTTGTAATGCTTGGAGACTTTAATTTTCACTTGGAAAAACCTGATGATCCGGACACAGCCAGACTAAATAACATCATGGCTATAGGAGGCTTTGAACAACTGGTCTCTTCTCCTACTCATGTGAAAGGTCACACCCTAGATGGGATATTTTCAAACAATAATGACCTAGCTAATATCTCCACTCTCCCTATCACCTGGTCTGATCACTTTGTGGTCAAGTTTGAACTAAACAGTTCTAGGAGGTATCTCACCGGCCCTAAACAGAATAAGGAGATTATTACTAGGGCATGGGGCAAATTGGATGCCAAACAATTGGAATCTTCCCTTATAGATTCAATGCACACAGTTCAGCAGGACATTGAAGAGGCAACAATTTTGTATAATAGATGGATAGTTGATGCGTGTCTTAATTTAGTACCCCCTAAAAAATGGACACTGAAATGGGCCTCCCCTACCGCACCTTGGTACTCAGGAGAGCTCAGGGAAAAAAAAATATTATGTAAATATGCTGAAAGGAAATGGCGTAAAAACTATGCTA
Source organism: Triturus cristatus (assembly GCF_964204655.1). Classification (NCBI taxonomy): domain Eukaryota; kingdom Metazoa; phylum Chordata; class Amphibia; order Caudata; family Salamandridae; genus Triturus; species Triturus cristatus. The sequence continues at coordinate 504,297,037 of NC_140584.1, read as the reverse complement.
CGGCTAACAAAATAGAACTTAAATTAACTATCTCCAATTATAAGCAATCCCTTACGTTAGCTAAGAAAGAATATTTTTCTTTACAAATAACCAAGGCTAAATCTGATTTCAAGGAGCTGTTCAAAACAGTTATTAAACTGTCCAGTCCCAAGACGCCAAATGATCATGCTGCTCCTGACTTCTGTAATGTAGTCGGGGCGTTTTTTAAGTCGAAAGTTGAAACTATTTTTTTGTCCCTGTCGGGACTGATCAATAAAAATTAAACTCAAATAAATTGGAAAATTCTCATCCACCTGTTAGGACATTGGATTATTTTTCCCCTCTGGAAAAGGCTGATACTGTGAAACTGCTGAACAGTATAAAATCTGGTGCCCCGAGTGATCCCTGTCCTACATGGATCATCAAGCAAATCGCCGATATTGTTTGCAGGGTTCTGACACCTTTGTTCAACGATATATTTTCATCTGGAATCTTTCCAAATCTTTGGAAAAAAGCTTCAGTGCTCCCATTACTGAAAAAACAGTCTTTGGATCCCAAGGACCCAATTAATTACCGTCCTATCTCCAGACTTCCCTTGCCAGCTAAAATATTAGAAAACGCTATAAATAAGCAACTTAGTGATTTTCTCCACTTTAACAACTCTCTGGATTCCTCACAATACGGTTTCAGAGCTTTTCATAGCACTGAGCTGGCGCTTCTTAACTCCACGGAGGATATGTGAGGGAATGCGATGTTGATCCTATTAGACCTTTCCGCGGCCTTTGATACCGTTCATCATAAGGTATTACTTAATCGATTATCAGAGATCGGGATATGTGGTCGAGCCTGGAAATTGTTAAACTCCTTCTTGACGGACAGGTCACAAACAGTTGAACTAGACGGTAACATCTCTGAACCCTTTTCTTTGCCATGTGGGGTGCCGCAGGGCTCAGCTCTTAGCCCCACACTTTTTAACATCTATGTGGCACCCCTGGCTGGCATTATTAGATCTTTTGGGTTCCAGCTCACCTCCTACGCTGACGACACACAAATTATGTTGTCGGTGATGGAGGGAGCTGAAAAGGAAATAGGTGCACGTTTTTATGATTGCATGGGATCCATCTCTACGTGGATGTCGGCCAATTGCCTCAAACTGAACTCAGCTAAAACTGAGGTTCTGAGATTTGGTAACAATCCTCGGATGTGGACACCTGATTGGTGGCCTGACAATCTTGGTCTCTGTCCTATACCTTCCAGGAAAGCCAAAAATCTGGGTATGGTGATAGATGACAAACTCACTATTGGGGACCAGGTGAGTAAGGTGACGTCGGGATGCTCAATGGTGCTCAGAATGATTAGGAAAATTAGGTTTTTCCTATCTGAGGGGAGTCTGAGAACGGTGGTGACTGCATTAATACTGTCACGGCTTGACTATTGTAATAGTCTACATCTCAATATGCAAATACAACATCAGAACAGGCTGCAGGTCATTCAGAATGCTGCAGCCAGACTGTTGACCCGGACTCCCAGGACTGTCTCAGTTAGAGGAGAATTAAAGAAACTGCATTGGCTCCCAACTCATTTGAGATCTCGTTTCAAGATGTTGTGTATTGTTTTTAGAGCCTTGAACGGGATAGGTCCCTAGTTTCTTAAAAATAAGTTTTCTTGGTACATCCCTAGCAGAACTCTCAGATCTACTGGTGCTAAGCTAGTGAAAACTCCCTGTTTCAAAAAAGTAAACTGGGGAGGCAGAAGCTTTGTAAATAGTGCCTCCAAAATCTGGAATGAACTCCCCCTCATGTTGAGAAATGCCTCTGATTTTAGTTTTTTTAAGAAAAATCTTAAGACATGGTTCTTCTCCCAGTTTTAGTTCTCTGTTATCTTAGGTCATCAGTGCTCAGCGCCAGGACACCATGTGGTAATCGTGCGCTCTAGAAGTAATAATAACATAACTCATAACATAACATAACAGGTGAGAACCCCCCCGAATCCCCCTTATTGCCCTCGGGCTCGATCGCTGCTTTGCTCGCTCGCATACGTTGATTCATTCTGCATACGCCTCACCAGTTTCAAATTCCACCAGCCACCACTGCAATTATAAATAATGCTGGTGTTTATTCTTGGAACAGTAGTCAGATATATTTTATTAGATTGAGGTTCATTACTATTGGTTAGGGCAGTTGGGGGAGTCACAGTAGATAACTCACTATATAAATAACTCTATAAAAGCATTTATCAGAATCTCAATATCTATATAACATGAACTCTGGAAAGGAAAAAGAGTAAGAGAAAAATAAAGTGTAATAATCATTGGTATAATTCAACTGATACATATAAAATGTCTTCCGTTGGAGGTTGTAACATAAACCAGAAGGCATAATATGGTAAATGCTTTTTGAATAAGGGGGAAGTCTTTCTTTAATATCCATGAACTGCTCTGAAATGCTGTCTGTCTTCACTGTTTATCACTATGCACACTATATGTATGGAGAATGGTCAGAAGCAAAATAGCTTTTAAAAAAGACCGCAAGGTCGAAACGCATTGCCGTTGTGAATGAACAATTTGTAACATGACCTTGGAGTACAATGTGTGTGTATCTATATCATGGAGCATACTTTTTGTAATATGTTGAACGGGCCCTGGCACCCGTTTTTTGCACCGGCCCGAAGTGGTGGAAGTGACCACCAGTGCCAGGGATTTTCCTGGAATTGAATTTTGACTGGTTCCTGCAGCCGACCAATTTAAAGGAAAGAAGAAGCTATGGATGCCCAGGGCAACAGCTTCGGGTGAGTGGGAGCTGAACCGCGACGCACGGGAAGGTGTCCTGAGGCACCCGGAAGGAAAGAACGCAACTGGTCTGGCAGGATCTCCTTGTCACAGAAGGAGCAGCTGTACTGCGGAGGGTCGTAAGAGATTTTTGCATGTTTCTTCTTATATTTCTTTTTTCTGGGATATTTAGAACTGTGATAGAGGTGGCAACATATGGCACCCTGCAGTGTGTGTAGCAACTGGGAATATGAAGAGGGCTGGTAGAACAGCAGAAGCATGATCCTTGTTCAATGAGGACGATACAGGTTCAGATAGGGGATACCGTGGAACAGGTCAACGGAGTCTGGAAGAAAGACCTGAAACAAATGCTAGCGCATTATGAGAAGCTACAGAAAAAGTTTCATTTAGCAGCTGACCATTTGAGGTGGGCAATATCGTATTACACTGATGTGACATGTCCAGGCTGTGCAGCTCTCTATAACCTGGCTGCTAGTTTTTCTAATTCAGAAAAAGTTTCTTCCCTGGATAATTACATTGAGGTCGGTAGGATCCTGAGACGGATGGACATTTTGATAACACCGAACTACCAGAATCCACACCCCAACTGTTGGAAGAATGGTCGATTCTCATGGCTGGTACCTGCAAGAAGATGTAAGGTTTACTGTCAAAATATGCAGGTATGGAACTGGAATCTACGTGTAAGGAGATGGATACGTTGAAAGAAGAGCTTGACAAACAGCCTGCACAAGATCAAATTTCTGAGACAATAAAACAAATGGAAATACAAGAATGAGATAAAACAAAAGAAGAGATGAAAATTTCTCAGACAAACAGGATCTTGGCCTTTGGTAGAAAATATGATGAGGCTGTGAGACAATACAAACAGATGAGAGCCTTGAGACAACAGGAGCTGGCAATATCAGAATCAGGTTCTGGGTGTTACTCTGATCTGGAGGTCCAATCATGACCCTTGAACAAAGATGTCCTCCCTTTCATTTCCCTGGAGGAATACCATTTTTTACAGTCAAACTGAACTCTATAATCCAGACCACCGGAAGGAGCAGGAAGTGGAGACACAAGTGCAAGAGGCAGAAAATCCGCTACAGAGGACGCAAACACAAAAGACACCAAGCTGCGTGGGAAATCGACGTGGCAAACCTAACGAATGTAATGGGTGAGAGGAACTTAACAGCAGTGAACTTGTCAGCACATGAACTAACTGATGATGAGCACAGTTTGCTAGGATCAAATCTCTTTTTAACTGGCATTCGTATCATAAGAACAATTACAGAGCTTGCCCCCTACAACCCAAGCTGGGCTGGCCACGTGGTTAGTTGTGGTATGACAGTGAAGATTAAGCTCAATGGAAAGTCACAATCCACTCCAGCTGGGCAGAGTGAAAATGTTCTCCAAAAGGACCCAGCCCTGATACTGGGGACCAGCCGGCGGCAGATACTAAGTACTTAAGACATTAAGATGACGTTTACAAAGCATGTCGCCTACAACCCAAACCGGGCCGGCCGCATGATGAGTAAAACTATACATGACCAGCACAAGCTCAGGAATGTAGCCACCCAGACCCCCAAGGGTCGGCTTTGAGCACGTTTTCACTAAATGTCTCACTGGCGGTAGAGGAAAGCCAAATTTTATTAATAAGAACAAAAAAGAATAAACATAAAACATTGGAAACGGCCCCACAGCTGCCCTCACCCCACCCCTTCTGAGCACTGCGCTAAAGGTAGAAAGTGTGTGCCCCTACAGTCTGCCCTCTAAGCCTATCGGACAGCTTGACAGCATTCAGACACCCCTATATTCTCCTTGGGTATCCAGTATTGATATCAGTATGAGCAGATAAGTTGAGCAGGCCAACTCTGTGAATTCCGTGGAGAGGATAGACATGAATATGCCATTTTGTCTGTGTTCGTCACCATGGACAGTCGCTCCATACCCAGCAGTAGCCAAAGTTGGTGAAGTCATTGCTTATGGTCCGGAGTTTTGTATGTGTCCCAATTAGCCACCAGAACCCGAATTGCAGCATTCAGGGCAAGGACTGTCTATTTTCCCTTTGTGGATCAAAGAGGGAAAGTGAGTGCATTAGGGAGTCCTGATATTGTGTATGCAGGGAATCCGAGGATCGCAGTGCTAAAGGCAGAATCTATGTCGTCTAGAATTTTTTCCCAGTAGCTGGTTAGCCTTGGGCAGTGCCAGAGGAGGTGGAGCAGAGTCCCAGCACTACCACATCCCCGCCAGCATTGGCCATTGCATTGTATGTTCCATTTCTGAATGTGTCAGGGGGTGTAATACCAGTAAGAAAAGACCTTGTTAGCAGTTTCTGTGTACCCTGCAGTGTGCATTGTGTGTTGCGCTCTGTAGAAGATATCTTCCCACTCTTTATCTGACAAAGTTCGTCCAAGCACTGTTTCCCAGCGGATCTGACCTGGAGATATGTGGCTCTGACAGATGGAGATAAATCTCAGAGGTCAGCTTCTTATTGTCTTCCTTAAGAAACAGCCATTTCTCGAAGGGAGTCAAAAGTCGTCCTGCCTTATGGCGTACATCCGGTCGAAGCAACCAGTATTTCAACTGTGTGTGGGTGAACTGGTTGGCTTTTAACAGGGAGTAGTCTATTTTGAGTTGGTCAAACGGGATGAGGCCTTCCTGGTCAAAGAGACATCCCATGTGCTTGCAATCCCGTTGTGATTCAGTGTTTGGCAGTGTTTGGGGTCAGACCTGGTGGGAAGTTCGGGTTTGCGAACAGGGGTGTCATGGGCGAGGGGACTGTACTGAGTCCTGCTGAAAGCGCCACTTTGTCCCAGACTTTGAGAGTTGGGTTGGTTACCGGGGAGGAATAGAGCCCCCAAACCCTTGGGGTCGGTGCAGCCACACCGTCCTCCAAATGTGGGAACCTGCAACAGTTTGGTCCATGACGACCCAATGTTTCTCAGTCAGTGGGCGGTTCCACTCCACCAGGTATCACACCTGTGCTGCCTGGTAGTAGTGTAGCAAGCTGGGCACCGCTAGGCCCCGCTTTGTTTTGACCGCTGCAGCAGTAACTTCTGCAACCATGGCTTTTTCCTTCCCCAAAGAAAGTCTTCAATCTCCTTTTGGAGAGCGCTAACTATGCTGGTCGGTGGGACCAGGGGAAGCGCCGGAAGATGTAAAGGGCTAGTGCAAGGATGTTTATTTTGACAGTGGGGGCCGCTGCCATTGTGATAGATCCCTGCAAATTTGGGCCACAAGCGCTGAGTAGTTGGCCACTGCAGTTTTGGAGAGGCTATTGGTTAAGACTAGCCCTGAATAAGGGAGGTCACAGGAGATCCACTGAAGTGCAAACTTGTCTCTCAATGTACGCTCCATGGGAGGGACAGCAGTGAGATTTAAAATGTTAGACTTTTGCATGTTTGCCTGAAAGCCGAGAGTGCCCCAAACTCCTGTGGCTCTGAGACAATAGTTGGGAGAGACACAAAAGGTAGTGTTAGCAAAAAGATGACATTGCCCGCATACAGACTGATTAGATGATGGTCAGCTCCGAATGGGATGCCCACCGCCTTAGGATTGTCCCTTAGTCTCTGAGCAAGGGGCTCCATGCAAAGAGGAGCGGGGAGATTGGGCAACCCTTCCTCATCCCCCGCTCAATGGGGAATTCGCCGGACCTCACACCGTTCACCCGCACTCTCGCACAGGGAGCGATATAAATGCTCTTGATCCAGCTCTTGAAGCGGGCACCAAACCCGAAGTGTTTGAGAGTCGCGAACAGATATGTCCAGTGCACCCGTTCAAATGCCTTTTCGGCACCGACCTCCAGCAGTAGGGCTTCTTCGCGTGATCGGTGGACCTTATCTTTAAGATGGCCGATGCATTTAACATTATCCCCACATTGACGGAAAGAGATAAACCTAGCCTGTTCTGAATCTATAAGTCCAGGCATGAGGGGATTGAGGCAGTGTGCTAGGACACTGGCGACGAGCTTCGAGTCAACATTCAAAAGCGAGATAGGTCAGTATGAGCTGCAGTGCCTCGGTCTTTACCTTGCTTCGGGATGACCCTAATCGAGGCTTGCAACATAGACTCCATCAGTGTGCCCATGTCAGCGAAGGAATTAAAAAGGCGGGTAAGGATCAGAGCTAGCTCTGGGCAGAAGTTCTTATAATAAGCTGCTCCGTACCCTTCTGGACCCGGCGACCTTAAAGGCTTCAAGCGGGCGATCGCAGAGATCACCTCCTCCACTCGCATAGGCTTGTCCAGTGCCTCAGATTCTGTTGGCGGAAGGGGATTGATCACCTCAGCACCCAGGTACTCCCGGATGTCTGTAGTAATAGCAGTGTCCCGTGCATATAGATCAGCGTAATAGGCCTGGAATGTAGCTTCAATGCCATCTGCATTGAAAACTTCGGGCTGGCATCCCTCTGGACAGATTTAACTGAGGGTGCATACTACTTGCAAAGTTTGTTAGGCCGGGGATTGACATTCTGTCCAACAGCTAAATTTGACTATGGTTGAACTTATATTGATGTGTTTCTTTATATACATAAGTTAAAGTTAATGAAGGTTTTCTTGCAGAAAAAGAACTAGGGTCAAAAAAAGCCCCGCTGCTGCTGGGGTAACAGGGGTTGATTTGACTCTCAGTTGTTTGAACTTAAGAGATATTGAGGGACTGGCTAACCTGGCAGAGCTAAGTGAGGAAATTGGTGAATGGTCTGATGAGAGGGAACTACTGGAACGGCTGGGCATTGAAACAGGTGGTACCGCAAACAGTAAATTTAAGCCGAAATCAAAATGTAGCACCAATATGCCACATGATAGCCTTGATACATTTCTACTGATGGAGATTTGGGGTAGTACTAAAAATAATCATGCACATAATCTGACCTCAGGACAAAAACTGGTGTTGAATACACTTAACAGCAATCCGAGCTGTACCATCAAGCCAGCTGACAATAGAGGTAATGTGGTTATTTGGGACATTGACAAGTATATACAGGAAGCGAATGGTCAACTGATTACTTCAGGTACTATGTTTGAACCAACAGGAAGGCTTACAACAGTGCTGTGCAGGAATTCCACACTTTACTGGGGCAGTGGAAACAAAGAGGTTTACTGGAGAAAGAAAAATTTCAGTTCCTCTACATAAAGAAACCAACAATACCATGTTTTTACATGTTGCTGAAACGACACAAGGACAGGGTAGGCCCCCCCCCGGCAGACCAATAGTATCTGCTAATAATAGCCTCCTTGAAAATACCTCCATATTCCTAAATTCCTACTTGTTCCCATATGCATTCCCTCCTATTGCAGAGACAGCACTGCTTTCATTAACAAGATTGAGGGAACTCCATGGCAGGAGAATTACTGGCTGGTAACGATTGATGTGGTTTCATCGTATACCTGTATCAAGCATACATGGGGATTAAAGCATTTTTTTTTTACAGCTAAGTCTATCTTTCTCTAGAAGCATTCAGGAATAGTAATTGATATGTTGACCTTCTGCTTGGAGAACAATTTTGTTCTGTTTGAGGATCAATGATATAAACAGGTGGTCAGAACAGCGATGGAAAGCTGCTTCACGCCGAGCTATGCTTGTATTTTCATGGGGTGGTGGGAAGAACAATATGTATGGATGGAAAAGAATGAAGAACTGACCAAGCATATCTTGTTTTGGACAAGGCTCATTGATGATATTTTCATAATTTGGAGTGGTCCTAAATATAAGCAAGAAAGATTTTTTGCCTTGATATCTGATAATGAGATCAATTTGAGATTTAGTCATAGGAGTGATCAAAGTGAAATGGATTTCCTAGATGTAAATGTCAAAATAGAAAGTAAAGTGATACAAGCTAGTTTGCATTGGAAAGAGCCCTCAGGCAACAATATCCTACACGTAACTAGTCATCACCCCAAAAAATCTCAAGCTGACCATCCCTTATATAGAGCTCATTCGCGCAAGACGCAACTGTAGAACAGAACAGGCATATGAGGAAGAGAAGGATAGGATGTTTACGAGATACAGACAGAGGCGGTATCCACCTAGCGTCTTAAAAGCTGCAGAAACGAAGGTGGCGAGCCTATAGAGGCCAAGCTTACTGATGAATAAACAGTTGGATGTTGGCAAAATTAACCCAGTAAGAAGGATTATGACATTCAATACAGAAGCACACATGGTCAGGAGAATCCTTAACAAACATTGGCATATGATTAAAGCTGATCCAGTCTAAAAGGCGCATGTCACCTCGCACCCTCTAGTGACATACCGGAAAGCCAGATCCTCGAAGGACATGCATGTAGGAAGCTATTTGGGCACAGGTGTAAAGGAAAGGTAGTTACAGAAGCAGAAATATTTCTACAAGTGTGGAAGATGCAAAGCCTGTATGAGCAGTAGAAATAGAAAAATCTTTCCTCTACCCACGGGTAAAACAGGAGAGATTAGAAAATTCCTGAATTGCAACAGTGATTAGCGTGTTTATGTTATTCTCTGTCTATGTAATCTCCTATATGTGGGAAGAACATTTTTTTTGTCAATTAAAAAAGGAACCTTGGAACATCAGAGAGCGATCAGGAATGGTGATTTAAGCTGCTCAACTGCAAGACACTGGCTAAAACATTATAATAAGGATTCTAACAAATTTTCTTTTTTTGGAATTGAGAGGATCGGCCAGACTTTAAAGGTGGGGGAGATAGAGAGAGACAACTGAGAGTTTGGAGTCCAAGTACATTCTCCTTCTCAGCAGCACATCCCCCTTTGGACTTAATGAAGACAAATAACTTTGCGTCCACATTGGATGAGTACCAGTTCCTCTTACATGGGTCCCGTTGACTTCTGATCCCTTCTTATTTTTTAATTATAAGATGACCTGCGCTGTGATTGATGTTTCACTGATTATACTGCTCATTGGTGGAGAATTCTACCAACACTCAGCATTGCTGGATTGGAATTTTTACGAGCAGGTATATTCTAACTGCAGGAGGTATCTTAATTGATATAATTGGAGGGTAACCCGAGTTTTTGAAATGTGGAAGCGCGCAACTGAAATGACGCCATCAGTGCTACCACACTGGGGGCTCCAGCTGGAGCTTCCTCCCTTTGCTTTAAACCTCGATTCACTTATGCACGGTGTCCCTGACACATGTCTCATTATTTTTCAGAAATACTAGGGTATGCGTAAACAGAAGGGTTAAGAACATACATCGGCATACCGAAATCAGAATTTGAATTTGAGTGCTGTTAATTAAATGTTGTAAATGTATTTGATTACTTAATTAGATAATGCAAATGGAACCCATAAATGAGAACCAGTTGTGCACTTGAGAGAAACTCATGTCTAGAGCGATTTTATTTGGGTGGAACATACAGTACTCCCTCTACTTAGAAAAGGCATAACATTTCTGATCAAATTTCTTTTTTTAATGTGATTATGGAAAGTTAAATTCTCATGAATTAACTAATTTAAGTTTTTTGAGTTTCTTGTATTTTTATGGTACTTATCATAGGTTTGAGATGGGAATACTCACACATTATAATATGGTAAAGGCTTTTCAAATAAGTGGGAAGTCTTTCTTCAATATCCATGCCTGCTCTGAAATGCTGTCTATGTTCACTGTTTATCACTGTGCACACTATATGTATGGAGAATTGTAAGAACAAAATGGGTTTTGAAAAAGACCGCAAGGTCAAAACAGGTTGACATTGTGGCTAAACAGTTTGAAACGCAACCCTGGAGTGCGATTTGTGTGTATCTACATCATGGTTCATACTTTCTGATTTATATATATTTATATATATTTATATATCTATATATATTTTGTTCCAATGTGCCTTGCGCAATAGGATGTCACTCGACATTGCTTGAGTTGAAAATGCAGCCTGCTGTCTTGTCTCACATTCATTTTTCAGGCCGACGCGTTTCAGGATCTCACATCCCTTCTTCTTGGGCCTCCTATTGCGCAAGGCACATTGGAACAAAATTATACACGGCAGCCGGCCGTGAGGAGGGGCACCATCGCAGGCTGGAAGAGAAACACAAACCAGCCTGAGAGACTGAAGCTTTGGACTTCCAGAGCTCAACAGTACAGAGCTTATACAAATGTAGTCTGTGATCAGGTCTTCACTACCTACTAAGGTTAAAAATGACTTTTAATTGCAAACAATGTTATGACCTTACTAAAGGGATTAATTAATCTATCTCGCATTACAGGACTCAATGTCCCAGGAAGCAATTGAATACACGCCCACTGGGGGAGGCCATACCAATGATTAAATCGAAGTGAAAATGCAAGGATGCGAGTGGTTTCATTACATGTTTGCGGCCCAAGAAGAAGGGATGTGACCTCCTATTGCGCAAGGCACATTGGAACAAAAAAAAATGTATATATATATATATATATATATATATATATATATACATACTGTGAGAAATTGGGTTACTGGTTAACTGGGGTGCGAGCCCTGGTCAAGCAGCAGCCACAATCCTTGTCAAGGAGAGGCACAAGCAATCCCGAAATTAAAATAGCGTTGTGCCAGACCAGGACAAAGTCACACGTTCAGGTAGACCACTATGAAGTGTGGTCCGGCTACAAGGACCTGGTTAGGCGAGCTGAGCAAAGTACCTTAAATTCTGTTTACGGAACGTTGGTGGATCTGAGGCAAGAAACCTTGTGTAGCTGAAGCGATGCATCATTTCCGAGATGCGGTACAAGGTCCTGTGCGCAGTCATCCAGGATCCCATTGACGAGGTTTGGGATGCTAAGTCCAGACATCAAGGATGCGGTGTGCAGCTGTGGCAATGCTGCGGTTTCAAAGAGCTGTGGAGCGATGCAGAGGCAGGAGTCTTGGTTGAACTGCTGTTGATGATGGATGCAAGGACCGGGGTTGGAGATGTGCAGTGCCTTTGACGATGCATCAGTTCTGAAGATGCAAGGTTCATGTGGAACTTTTGTGCTGGGCCCAATCCATGCAGCAGTGGCAATGCGTCAGTTTTGCTCAAGGATGCACCATCCAGCCAAGGAAAAGTATTGTTTTGGCTCCCGGAATCGCTGCTCAGCAGAGAACACGGGTTGGTTCTGCTGGTAAGCACCTTAGGGCCACTTCCAAGGGTCCACGACTGGGGTGGAACTACTTGGTAGGGTAGACACAGATGGCAGAATCCAGGTGCAGATAGTTAGAAGCCTGTTGTGTCCCTGAGGCTTCAGATCAGGAGGCCAGCCAACCAGCCTATGGAGTCACTCTTGGTTCTGATTTTAAGTGATGCAGGCCCAGTCCTCTACCCCCAGACTCACTACATGGAGGCATGCAGCCCTTTGTATTGGGACAAGACACAGCCTATTCAGGTGTAAGTGAGGCTGGGTCCAGTTCCTCCCTCTCATCTTGACAGGATGGCCCATCAAGTCCCAACTAAGCTCCCATTGTCTGTGGCTGTCTAGGGAGAATACACAAAGCCTAGCTGTCATCCACCCTAAACAGTTTCAGAATTGCACCAAACTTTAACTAGGTATATTTTACCAATTGGAAATTACACTTATAACATGTAATAGGATGATGCCAATGTTACCCCCTGGGAAATATAGGCCTTGCAGTGTTGGAAATAAATTGAAGAGTTTTTCACTACCATTGCACGTAAAACTTAAAAGTACATGCCCCGCTTTTGCAATACATTACAACCTGCTCTCTGGGCTGTCCAGGGGCTACCCTTGGGGTGACATATGTATTAAAAAGGAAGGGTTGAGTCTGGCAAGAGGTTTAACTTGTCAGGTCTACATGGCCAGGTCTACATGACCATTTAAACAATGGCAGGCCTGAGGCATGTTTAAAGGGTTACTTGAGTGGGTGGCACAATCCGTGCTGCAGGCCCACTAGTAGCCTTTAGCTTACTTGCTTTAGCACATTCACTGCACTCTACTAGAAACTTTTGAGAAATGAAATTTGCCAATTAATGCCAATGCAACTATGTTTAGGGGAGTGAGCTTGAGCACTTTAGCACTGGTTAGCATTGGTAAAGTGCTCCGAGACCTAAGGCCAACTGAAGCAAAATCCAGCAAAATAGGAGCCAAGCGGGAAAAAGGTTTGGGGAGACCACCTTAAGGCTGACAAGTCTAACAAATAGGGAAAAAGTTTCCAGAGGTAACCCTACCTACTTGTACAGCAGTTCCTGTGTATCCTACTGAAAACAATCTCAGGGTGCCCCTCGGTACCTAAATCCAACACTGCAGAGCCTTGCTTCCATGTGCAGAACTCATGGGCCCACCCTAGAGGTGTGGGCAGGGAAACAAGCAATTCCTCCTCTGTGGTCACTCAAAAGTAGTTTTTTAGGCATCTCCTCTCCCACTGGAATTGGTGCCTGACCTACTAGAGGAACAAAGGAGGGAGCAGGCCCAGGTATTAGCTACATCTGCCGGTGGCAGGGAAACCTCTTTGAAGTTAATTCCAGAGCACTGCCCATAAGTCATCCTGTCAGAGGAACAGAAAACCTTCCCATAACAAAAGCCTTTGTATCAGCTCGGGGTGCAGGAACATACTACATCAAAAGGGTATTCTGCACCTGGTAGAAGTTCATGCAAATGTGCTCTTAGAGGCATTAGGCAGACAAACGGGGGATTTTTTGTAAAAAGTAACTTAAAAACATATTTAGTACAAATCTGACTATACCAGTGAATTGGGCTTGCAATACATATTTAAAAAATCCCCAAAATTAACTTTGTAGCTGGATATTAAGTTGCAATAACATTAGTCAATTCGAATATTTTATGTCAATGCTCACCTTTGGAACAGCTAACCCTGTAACAGTGAAAATAGCATTTGGGACCTTGTCACTGTAACAACACGATCAACATTAATCGTTTAAATTTCCTACTTTTAAATACCATACACCCTGCCTTATTAACAATTAAGGCCTACGTAGGAGTGACTTATTACTATTTAAAAGTAGGGTTCAGGCTTATCAAAAGAGTTTATTTGGACAGTTCAAATTAGCTGTTTTAAAACCAAACAAACAGACTATGGTGGTAGGCCTGCAGTCACATGTTGTACTGTAACTCTAGTTGTGGCACAATATTTGCTGCAGTCCACTAGTGACCTTTAACTTACAGGCCCTCTGTAAATTTTTCTCTATATAATAGGGTCGTATAGGCAAATTAAGCATGCCAATTCGGAGTATAGCCAATTTCTACTTGTTTAGGCGTCAGAGCAGATGCACTATAATATAGTTAGAAGATTTCCACTGCACAGAGTCAAAACTCCAGCAGCAGTAGGCCAAAGAAATGGGGATGATCATATAAAAAGAAGTATTTTCCTACATGCCCTCCCCCACATGAACAGTCAGAAGCAACTCAGCCATTTCTTTGGCAGTTCTCATCATCTATGTGGAATAACCTGGAAAGGCCACTTGCAGTGGCATGGTCTCTCCCAGGGCTGTGCTCCACTGTAGCTCCATACCCTGTAAGTGAATGGACCAACTCAACTGTTGGGATTGAACATAACAGCAGGATCTCACTCCAGCAGAGGCTACCAGCAGGGTCCAGTTTAGATCCAGTTGCTATTGTCCAGATTGTCACTCCAGCAGCTTATTGAGTCGCTGTAGCCACACAAAAGGTAAGCCAACTGGCCCTTACAACCCACTGCTCAGTCTTGGACACAAGTGAGAGCAGGTTCAGCCCTTCAGGTCTCTGCACAGGTCACAGGCCGCAGGCCCAGTCCTTCTGTTCCTTCTGCAGGTCTAGATGTGTTCCGAAGAGCTGTGGGTGAGGTGCTACTGTAGTAGGATTCACAATCCAGTAGGTGAGGGTGACCCCTGGACAGTTTTAAACCAATGAGGGTCAATCCTTCCCAGTTTTCCAGCTGATCCTGTTGTCTTATTACAGTGTCACAGTACACTATTCTGAGTAAAATCGAACATGTCAGCACCCTTCTGCCCTTTGAGATTTCTGGTGTCCCAGCTACAGGTGCTTTAAGGGAAATGAGCACCCCCTACTCCTCAGCCCCACCATATAACACTATCCTGGTTCCAATCCAGCTACAGTTGGCTCAGAGAGCAAGGACCTCTCTTTCCCAGGTCTCCAATTATACTTATCTATGACTGTACATCCTCACCCTGGTCCCTTTCAAGTTAACAAGTTCCAGAACCCTCTAAAGCTACCCTTAGTCAGATGAGAGGAATCACCTACCTCACACCAAGTTCTTTCTGCCAAAAGGCTGAAGCATTTGTTTCTGCTCTGGAAGCAGTTTTCACATATAGGGGAAGCAGTGACAGGCGCCAGCTGCTGGTCGGCTAATGCTGTTGCACAGATTCTACTCTGGAACTGACCTATGCTTGGAACCATAGAACATCAGTATGTAGGAACTGAGTCACCATATCACCTCAGGATCTATGAGTCTGAGTCCGATTGGCTATCGTGCCTCACTTACCCTCCTAACCTCACCAGAGAAACAAGTGAATTGGCAACCTGAAACACAACACTCTCGTCCCTCTCAAGGATTGTGGTAACAGGAAATACCTTTTCACTCTCTTACCCGTACTTGTCCACAATAAGATAACCATGACAAGTGTACAATATTTATTTAACCTATCATGCTCTGAAATGCGGATACCTGCAGAATTAGAAAACAAATGCATAATATAAATACAGGTAGCATTGTTAATAATCCATATACTGTGAAATGCCCTGTCATTTTATAGGACAGAGTGACCCCACCCATTGCTACTAAAGCTCGATGACTATATATATGAAAGATCTCTGGGATTACAGGCAGACCCGGTATCTTAGCATACACAGATGGATGCTCCAGATGTCAACAGACGCAGTGCTCTTGTAATGTAATGTGAAGTAATGTAATATGCTAATTGTAAAGCGCGACTGTCACTCCGAGGAGCATCATGCCGCTGAGCGGAACCCAGAGAAGGAGGCAAAACTGTTTAACTGCTGGCGGTAAGAAGGAGGCATCATATCAGAGTTTTGCAGAGAGTTTCCGATGCAGAGAAGATCCAGGTTTTTAGGGCTTTCCTAAAAAGGGTCGCAGATGTGATCTTGCGGAGCTGAATAGGGAGTTTGTTCCACGCCTTGAGCCTATCAATGTGAGTGATTTTCCCCCCTTCGAGGCTAATCTAAAAGCTGCCATTTTCAGCAGATTAGCATTTGATGATTTTAGACTCCGAGAGGGAGTATAGCGCATAAATCTGGTTCAAAGATATTGAGGGCCCAGGTAGTGGAATGCCCTAAAAGTACTAATGAGAACCTTGAACATGACGCATCTATGGATTGGCAGCCAGTGGAGTGTTTCTAAAGCCGCTGATGCAGATGACCTCCTAGGCCATTTCAGCACTAGACGTGTTGCAGCGTGCTGGACCATTTGAAGCTTATGTAGGACCGACTTATTGGCACCAGCATAGAGGCTGTTACAGTAGTCCAGTCTAGATGTGATTAAGGCAATATCAACTGTCTGTCTGGCTGAGATTGGAAGCAGATCAAAGAATTTCTTTAGACTTTTTATAATGTGAAAACAGGTGCCAGCAGCTGCCAGTGATTGCTGTTTAAAAGAGAGAGTGGCATCAAATTGTATTCCCAGGTTCCCAGCCACGTGCACTGTGTTTGGCGGAGGGGTGATATTTGCTGGCCACCAGGGCTTAGGAGAGAAGTAATTCTCTTGGCCTAAAGGTAAAATGCTATTTTTTGGGAGTAACACTTAAGATGGTTAGAATTCATACGGCTAA
The DNA here is from genome assembly GCF_964204655.1 of Triturus cristatus. Lineage (NCBI taxonomy): Eukaryota > Metazoa > Chordata > Amphibia > Caudata > Salamandridae > Triturus > Triturus cristatus. The sequence goes on along the minus strand of NC_140584.1, from coordinate 504,280,594 downwards.
AAGTAGCGGTGAGGCATATGCGAAGGCTTTCTTCCACCTGGGTGGTGTTATTGTCCAAAACCAGAATTAGCTGCGTATCGTCCGCATATGAGATAGTCTCTATATCAAAGGACAATATCAGCTTAATCAGTGGGGCCATATAGGCATTGAAAAGGGTGGGGCTAAGACTCGAACCCTGTGGTACACCACAGAGCAGTGGTTTTTCTTGCGAGCTATATTAGCCTTGTGTGATCACTTGTCTGTGTTTCTGCAGAAAGTTCTTTATCCAGGCTAGGACTGTACCAGAAATGCCAAAGTATGAGAGACGGTCGAGGAGGATTGCGTGTTAGACCGTGTCGAAAGCATCCGACAGGTCTAACAGCACCAAGACTTCTCTTTTTCCCTGGTCGAGAGCTGCTCTTAGGGTTTCAGCCGTGAACAATAAGGCAGATTCTGTAGACTGTTGCACTCTGAAACCAGATTGATTGGGGTGAAGCAGGTTTGCTTCCTCCAAAAATGTTGTGAGTTGAGTATTGACAGGTTTTTCTGTAATCTTACTAAGACAAGGTAAGAGAGAAATAGGACGCAGATTGGAAAGTGTCGTGGGGACCGCAAGTTGTTTCTTTTGTAGAGGCATTACAGCTGCAAGTTTCCAGTCTGCTGGAATCTTGGTGGTTTATAGGGAAGAGTTTATTATTTTGTTCATGATAGGGTTGATAATATCAATGAGAACATGTAATAACATGGGGGGACAGGGATCAAAAGGGTGCCCTGATTTGATAGTCTGAATCACCTGGCACGATTCTTCCAGAGTAATTGGCTTGAAGGTTTGCATAATTGCTCTGTCATTGCCTAAAGAAGCCTTGTTGTTAGTGAAAGGGAGGAATGGAGAGGGGAAGTGTTTTTGTAACATTCGGACTTTCTGTTTAAAGAATTCTGCTATATTGTTACAGAGACGCTGGAGTGGGGAATCTCTTGTTGTAGGATTTTAGGATTCGTAAAAGTATTAACTATTTTAAAGATCACTTTTTGGTTAGAGTTTGAAGTTTTAATTACCTCAGTGTAATAAACTTTTTTTGCGGTTTTAATCAGGGCATGATATTTTCTGAGGGCTGCTTTAAATTGACTTAGTTCTGTCTCATCATAAATTCAATGCTATCTGCGTTCTAAGGACCTAAAATGGCTCTGAATTTCTTTCAAGGATTGCGAGCACCGCGGTGCAGAGGGCTTCTTTATAGGTCGGCCGTGATGTGGATCTACTGCACAAAAAGCTTGTTATCTACTCTCGTTCCATGTGTGTCTTTCTGGCTCATGAGCTCATCTATATGATAGGACATGTGTGGCGATACATTGTATTCTTGTGGTATGTCTAGGTGCTAGTGCCTTGCCAGAAAAAATAACAAGGGCTATTGTTGTTTGACCTTGCCTGTTGTTTTCAGACTAAATCCCAGGAAAAGAACAAAAGGAGAAAACATATGCAGGTTCTGTGTGAAAGTACAATGTGGCACAAAAGCAAGTGTGTTTATCAAGTAATGTGTGCAAAGAAAATATGAGGCCTACAATGTGCACAGTTAGGCTAACATAGGGAAAACTACAATGGGTCATGCCGTGAAAACACGACAATGCTAATTAGCCAACTAGGGTTGCAGGCAGACAAAGTTTAACTTTTAAAAAGTTTCTGTTCCTAAATGTTTGATCAGGAATGAGACTCTATCAGTAAATTAGTTAGCTAATTAATATTAAAAATTGTGGTTGAATCATCTCTATAGGTTATCCCAACCCTCAGTTAACAGAATTAGTACTTCAGATTGAACTTTAGTTTTCTTCATAGGAACCGCTACAGGTCTTTACTGTGAAAATAGCTTTGGGGAGCTAGTCACTGTCGGTACATGCCATCACTAAATTCTTGCATGTACCATTTATAAATATTAGGCATCTTACCATGTGGGCTATAAATCCTATTTATGGGTAACTTATTTTAAATTTAAAAGTAGAGTTCCTTCAGGATATACAGGTAGGCTTGAAGCCATGTTTTCTTTGTCAGCCTAGTGCATGGCATAGTATGTGCTACACTCCACATATGATATTTACCTTTCTATGCCATTAATGTATTTCCCTGAACCATATACTGTGGCTTTACTTGAAAGTTAAAATTTCAGTTGGGGATTAGCCACTTTTACCATGTGTTAGGGGTCAGAGCACATATACTGGGGACTGGATAGCAGTGCTTCAGTGTCCAGAGTTAAAAGTCAACAACATCAGTCAGCAAAAAAGGGTAATCAAGCAAACAATTTGGATTTTGTCTCAGAAAACATCAATAAAATGAGTGGTTGACAATAAGCAGTTACAGCATCAGAAGGTGATGGGTCTCACATGACCTATATTATGCCTGGTACTGCAAATAAAATCATCAATTAGTCAAAATGTAATACAATGACAAGTTTATTGGACGCGGATGAGTAATAATAGAAATAACTATTAAAATGCAAGCAATTTAAAAGACATAGGACCCACGGAGAAGGGGCGGGAGGGAGGGGGAAGAAGCAACACGGAGAAGGGGCGGGAGGGAGGGGGAAGAAGCAACACGGAGAAGGGGCGGGAGGGAGGGGGAAGAAGCAACACAGAGAAGGGGCGGGAGGGAGGGGGAAGAAGCTCCTCGACACCACATCTCCAGACGTCGCCTTCCTCACGGAAACCTGGCTGAACGTCTCCTCAGCTCCCGACATCGCCATCGCCATCCCGGACGGATACAAGATCACCCGGAGAGATCGCGTCGCCGACCAGACTGGAGGAGGCATCGCCATAGTCCACAAGAACACCATCCACATCACAACCACCACCGACGACACCCTCAAAACCGCCGAACACATGCACTTCCAGATCCACACCGATCCCAAGACCACCCTCAGAGGCACCCTCATCTACAGACCCCCGGGCCCACGCACACAATTCAGCGAAGATTTCGCCGACTTCATCAGCCCGCACGCCCTCCCCTCCACCGACTACATCCTCCTCGGGGACCTCAACTTCCACCTGGAGAACAACAACGACCGCAACACCACCACCCTGCTGGACAACCTCGCCAACCTCGGTCTCAAGCAGCTGGTGACCACCCCCACCCACTACGCCGGACATACACTCGACCCCGTCTTCTCTTCCAGCAAGGACATCGTCTTCAGCCACGCCACCGGCCGCCACTGGACGGACCACAGCTGCATCCACTTCAGCTTCAGAAGGAACACGACCCACCACCACCAACAACAGGCCGCACGCAGAAGCTGGAACAAGATCACTGCCGATCAGCTCGCCGCATCCCTGAGCCAGGACCCCCCCGTATGCTCAGCGAACCCCAGCCAGGCTGCCAGCAACCTCACGAGGTGGATCAGCAGATGCGCCGATGACCTCGCCCCCCTGAGGACCCCACCCAGTAGACCCTGCAGTAAGAAAGCACCATGGTTCACCGACGAACTCAAGAGCTCCAAGAAGAACTGCCGAGCCCTCGAGAGAACCTGGCGCAGAGACCCAACACCAGACAACATGACTACCCTCAAACTCGCCACTCGAAAACACCACCAACTGATCCACGCCACCAAGAAAACTGCATTCAAGGAACGACTGGACAAAAACGCACACAACAGCAAGGAACTCTTCAACATCGTCAGAGAGCTCTCCAACCCCAACGCCGGCAACAACGACATCACCCCATCACAAGACCTCTGCAACTCCCTCGCTGCCTACTTCCACAACAAGATCGCAGACATACACAACAGCTTCAGCACAGAGCCGACGAACCCCACGACTGCAACGGCACCCCCCACCACCATCCTCCACGCCTGGAACCAGATCAACACCGAAGAAACGCAATGCACAATGAACTCCATCCACTCCGGATCCCCAACCGACCCCTGCCCCCACCACATCTACAACAAGGCCGACACCATCATTGCACCCCACCTACGAGACATCATCAACACCTCCTTCGACACCGCTACCTTCCCGGAGAGCTGGAAGCACGCCGAACTCAGCGCTTTACTGAAGAAACCAGCAGCAGACCCCACCGACCTCAAAAACTACCGCCCCATCTCGCTCCTCCCGTTCCCAGCCAAAGTCATCGAGAAGACCGTCAACAAGCAGCTGGCCACCTTCCTCGAGACGAACGGATCCCTCGACATCACGCAGTCTGGCTTCCGGGCCAACCACAGCACCGAGACCGCCCTCATCGCAGCCACCGATGATATCCGAGCCCTGCTCGACAACGGGGAGACCGCGGCCCTCATCCTCCTGGACCTCTCCGCGGCATTCGACACTGTCTGCCACCGCACCCTAGTGCAGCGCCTCGACAGCGTCGGAATCCAAGAGAAGGCGCTAGAATGGATCATCTCCTTCCTCGCCGGAAGGACACAGAGAGTCCGCCTCCCCCCGTTCAGATCAGAAGCCACCGAAGTCATATGCGGCGTCCCCCAAGGCTCCTCGCTCAGCCCCACCCTCTTCAATGTCTACATGAGCCCCCTCGTGGCCATCGCACGCCAACACAACCTCAACATCATTTCGTACGCCGACGACACCCAGCTGATCCTCTCCCTCACCAACGACCCCGCCACAGCCAGAGCCAACCTACACGAAGGGATGAAAGATGTAGCCGAATGGATGAAGAACAGCCGCCTGAAACTAAACGCAGATAAGACGGAAGTCCTCATCCTGGGATCATCACCCTCCGCCTGGGACGACTCCTGTTGGCCCCCCGCCCTGGGCAGCGCACCCAAACCTTCGGACCACGCACGCAACCTGGGCTTCATCCTGGACTCCTCCCTCTCATTGATCAGACAAGTCAACGGCGTCTCCTCGTCGTGCTTTAACATTCTGCGCATGCTTCGAAAGATCTTCCGGTGGATCCCCACCGAGACCAGGAAGACGGTTACACAGGCCCTCGTCACCAGCCGACTGGACTACGGCAACGCCCTATACGCCGGAACGACTGCCAAACTCCAGAAGAGACTCCAGAGGATCCAGAACGCCTCAGCAAGACTCATCCTCGACATCCCCCGACACAGCCACATCTCCGAACACCTGAGAAACCTGCACTGGCTCCCAGTCAACAAGAGAATAACGTTCCGACTCCTCACCTACGCACACAAAGCCCTACACAACCAAGGCCCGAGATACCTGAACAACCGCCTCAGCTTCTACACACCCACACGCCAGCTTCGCTCGACCAACCACGCCCTCGCCGCCGTCCCCCGCATCCGAAGAGCCACCATGGGAGGAAGATCCTTCTCCTACCTGACCGCCAAGACATGAAACTCCCTCCCGACCCACCTCCGACAGACGCAAGACCACCTCGCCGTCAGGAAGCAACTCAAGACCTGGCTGTTCGAGCAGTAGCGGACCCCCCCCCCCCCCCCCCTCCCCAAGCGCCTTGAGACCCTCCGGGTGAGTAGCGCGCTATACAAATGCCTTGATTGATTGATTGATTGATTGATTGATTGATTGAGGACCTGATTTATATCTTGGCGGATGGGTTACTCTGTCACAACGCTGACCGATATCCCATCCACCGAAATATAAATCCCACAGGATATAATGCCATTTATATTTTGGCGGATGGTATATTTGCCACCGCTGTGACGGAGTAACCCGTCCGCCAAGATATAAATCAGGTCCATATTTTAAGTTTGGTGAATAACTAGATGAATGGGACTTGTATCTTCTAGTATGCTCTTAATCATAATGTTGAGGTATTATATATCATCTTTTATACAATGACATTTTTGGAGTTATTGGAATGTTTTTAAGCCTGTGTTTCTAAAACTCATAGCCAGGTATAGCTGATAAAATAAAAATCAAAGCACAACAATGATCTAACTATATATCAGCTTTCATTAAGTAAAATGCCAATAAAATAGTATATCAGTGACACCTAAAATAGTGTTTTTCCATTTAAAAATAAATCAATTTAATGATATATAAGCACTTAATACTGCTAAAAATAACAATAGGTCTGCCAGAAGAATTCTATCACTTAGTGTGATGGCTCCTGATACTGTACAGTTAATAAATGGAAAATGTTATAGAATGTATAATATTTGTTTCTTATTTTGCCTTTATTTTGATTTTGACTTTTGTCTCTGAAATAATGTATCAGTTGGAACAGCCCTGAAGAAATGCAACAGCCTATCCACCAAACACGGGTTGCCTGTTTTTTCTCTACTCTGGAATTTTCCTTCAACTAACGAAAGTAATAATGATGTATGAATATACTTGCTAGCCTTTTCGCGGTCAGTGTTCACAGTCAATCTATCCTGAGCAATCTTCATATCATATAATAACTGTAGATGTTTGCAATTTCATTTGCATTTTTACTGGTATAAAGTGATGAAATATAATTGTTGCATTTCATCATTTGTGTATGAAATCTGTATTTACCAATACATTGTTGTTTATTTCTGTTGTTACTCTCCATCTCTAACAGTACCTCCTGTTAATTTGTAATCATAGGTTGCATGTCAGGTAGGGTTACTGACTTGATGGGTAATAACAGGAATGAAGTGCATTTGCGCTCATCCCTTTTATCCCTGTTTCTACCTTGGTAATATCTCTACAGTGGATACTTTAAATGACTAGACCTATTGCACCATTAAAACTTCAGCATGTGGAAGCACCCTGCATCCAGCCTTGCAAAAATATATATTTTCAAGATTGACAGCAATAATAAAATCAACCAAAATGAATATGTCACACATTTTAGAAAATGGCTAATTTCAAACTGGATGGTTACAGATCATAGATCAACTTCATCACATATTTTCCATTCTTGATGAAAATAGTACAAAGACAGGCTGAGCAGAGCTGATTTAACCCATGGCCATCATGAAGTCAAAAACAGTTTTTTCACATATGCTAAAACTGACTCCCTGCTAAGTGGCTGCAGAACAAAAATGGACATACTATGAAATGTATATTGTTTGTTTCTCCATTAGATATTGGCTTTGTCTCCCTCTTGATTCACAAGGATTTGCCATCAATGCCCCCACAACCAATACCTATGCATTATCTTGTAGCTCTATTTGCCCTGGTTATGCCCTGTTATTGGTTCCCCTTCAAGTGAGATTGAAACATTCTATCATCGCCCTGCAACAGTCCTGTTATACACTTGAGTAGCTCCCTAAATATCTTCTTGACTAACTACAATTGGTTGTCTTTTGGATTATTGTACTTCCAACAGTATCTGCCATTTCTTGAGTCTCATTTGTTCCTTGCAGATACTAATCGGGAGTTCACGTGCATCAAGTGTAGCATTGTGCAAGAAGAGTTACTTGCACTCTATTCTGATGAAGTGCGGCTATCACCCTGCTCTTGTTTGTCATATCATTTTGTGGCAATATGTCTCATCACCTACAAATGCAACCTGAGCTCCTGCCAAACTGTCATGTTGCCTTAAGACCATGATATGGATCCTCCATTGTGCAAGGAAAAGAGTGCAAATCTGTCACATACATGGCATACTAACACTAACACTGACACTCTCCCCAAGTTTCTAATATGTGTCCCTAGTCAGGACAAAGGAAGCTTTAGTTACCACAGCAACCATATGATAGAATGACGGGCCCCACAGAATGCCATGCAATGTTGTGGTAGCCCAAGCACTAAAGAAACATGGGAGTTCATTTAGGGCCAAATGCACAACCGTTTTTAGTGGTCGCAAACAGAAAATCGGTCCGTGTGCGAATGTTAAAAGCGTTGTAGCATGTACAAACTGTATTTGCGAGTCGGTAACCTATGACTGACTCGCAAAATTGAGTTTGCGAGTCGCTATTAGGAAGGAGCATGCCAAGGGTGTTCCTTCCTAATAGGCAGTTGCAGGGGGATGTACGATTGTTTTGCGACCACAAATACAGTTTCAAAACAATAACAGTTATCACCAATTTCAAACTGGTGGTAAGCCAGTCACAAACACGAAGGGGTTCCCAGGGAACCCCTTAGCCTTTGTGTTTGGCTACAAAAATATTTCTTAAGAGCCGGCAATGGGCCCACCGACCCCTGCCTACCCTTAAAAAACTGAAAAGAAAACTTTTCTTTTTTTTCTTGTAAACTCATCCCGTTTTCCTTTTAAGGAAAACGGGCTGCATTTGAAAAAAAAAAAACATTGCTATATTTAAAAAGCAAACACAGACATGATGGTCTGCTGTCCTGAGCAGCCCACCATCCCAGTGATTGTAGCCCATTACCAATGTGTCACAAATTGCAACCTGCTTCACAAATATTGGTCATTTGCAACCACATTGGGAATTGCTAAATGTGCCTGAGATACATTAGTCCATTCCGTTTTGTGAGCCGCAAATTGCGAGTCACAAAAAATCACAATTTGCGACCCACAAAACAGAATGGTTGTACATCTAGCACACAGTTTCCTATGAGACGCCAATAATTTTCAGGTCCCTAACACAGCTATCTTTGACCAATGCCAAAGTATCACTAAATGCTGAATTTTCATGTTTGCATTGGTCAGAGCCTCTCAAACCATCATGCCACTCCAATGCATTAAGTTTTACAAACTTTTAGGTACAATAGAAGATTAAAGGGTGGGAGATTGCACTGATATGGCTTGCATGGATCCCCTAACGTTTCCTTACCCAGAATGCCATGCAAACCTCAAAGTTAGCTGGAAAAATCACCTTTTTCACACATTTTGGTGTGGGAAAGTTGTGGCATCACATGGGCTGACACAAATTTCCTACCACCCAGCGTTCACCCAGGTCTCTCGATAAAAACGGTGCCTCACTCGTGTGGGAGGCCCAAGTACCCGCGACAGGCAAGGGCCCACAACGTAGTGAGGCGACATGAAAATTGCCTATCTCAAAATGACCTGGTTTTGCAAGGGGGTCACTTGGGTTTTTGGCCCGGTGCTCGGCGGCCACCTAGGGAAACCTACCAAACCCACACATTTCTGAAAACTAGACACCGGGGGATTTCAGGGAGGTATGGCTTGCGTGGATCCCCCAACGTTTCCTTACCCAGAATGCCCTGCAAACCTCAAATTTAGCTGAAAAAATCACCTTTTTCACACATTTTTGTGTGGGAAAGTTGTGGCATCACTGGGCTGACACAAATTTTCTACCACTCAGCGTTCCCCTGGGTCTCCCGATAAAAACGGTGCCTCACTCGTGTGGGAGGCCCAAGTACCCCCGACAGCCAAGGGCCCACAACGTAGTGATCGACATGAAAATTGCCTATCTCAAAATGACCTGGTTTTTCAAGGGGGTCACTTGGGCTTTTGGCCCGGTTTTCGGCGGCCACCTAGGGAAACCTACCAAACCCACACATTTCTGAAAACTAGACACCGGGGGATTTCAGCTAGGTATGGCTTGCGTGGATCCCCCAACGTTTCCTTACCCAGAATGCCCTGCAAACCTCAAATTTAGCTGAAAAAATCACCTTTTTTTCACACAGTTTTGTGTGGGAAAGTTGTGGCATCACCGGGCTGACACAAATTTCCTACCACCCAGCGTTTCTCCGGGTCTCCCGATAAAAACGGTGCCTCACTCGTGTGGGAGGCCTAAGGATCCGCCACGGGCAAGGGTCCAAAACGTAGTGAGGCGCACTACGTTTAGGACCCTTGCCCGTTGAGGCGCACTACTTTGGACCCTTGCCTGTCGCGGGTACTTGGGCCTCCCACACGAATGAGGCACCGTTTTTATCGGGAGACCCGGGGGAACGCTGGGTGTCAGCCCGGTGATGCCACAACTTTACACACCAAAATGTGTGAAAAAGGTGATTTTTCCAGCTAAATTTGAGGTTTGCAGGGCATTCTGGGTAAGGAAACGTTAGGGGATCCATGCAAGCCATACCTCCCTGGAATCCCCCGGGTGTCTAGTTTTCAGAAATGTGTGGGTTTGGTAGGTTTCTCTAGGTGGCCGCCGAGCACCGGGCCAAAAACCCAAGTGACCCCCTTGCAAAACCAGGTCGTTTTGAGATAGGCAATTTCATGTCGCCTCACTACGTTGTGGGCCCTTGCCTGTCACAGGTACTTGGGCCTCCCACACGAATGAGGCACCGTTTTTATCGGGAGACCCGGAGGAACGCTGGGTGGTAGGAACTTTGTGTCAGCCCGGTGATGCCACAACTTTCCCACACAAAAATATATGAAAAGGTGATTTTTTCAGCTAAATTTGAGGTTTGCAGGGCATTCTGTGTAAGGAAACGTTGGGGGATCCACGCAAGCCATACCTCCCTGGAATTCCCGGATGTCTAGTTTTCATAAATGTGTGGGTTTGGTAGGTTTCCCTAGGTGGCCGCCGAGCACCGGGCCAAAAACCCAAGTGACCCCCTTGCAAAACCAGGTCGTTTTGTGATAGGCAATTTTCATGTCGCCTCACTACATTGTGGGCCCTTGCCTGTCGCGGGTACTTGGGCCTCCCACACGAGTGAGGTACCATTTTTATCGGGAGTCCCGGGGGAATGCTGGGTGGTAGGAAATTTGTGTCAGCCCGGTGATGCCACAACTTTCCCACACAAAAATGTGTGAAAAAGGTGATTTTTTCAGCTAAATTTGAGGTTTGCAGGGCATTCTGGGTAAGGAAACGTTGGGGGATCCACGCAAGCCATACCTCCCTGGAATCCCCCGGGTGTCTAGTTTTCAGAAATGTGTGGGTTTAGTAGGTTTCCCTAGGTGCCGGCAGCGCTAGGGTTCAAAAACTACAGCTGGGCACTTTGCCAAAAAAAGTTCATTTTTCACTGCGAAATTGAGGTGTGTCCATGAGGCGTTTTGCGCCGTTACCTGTCGTGGGCACTAGGCCTACCCACACAAGTGAGGGCCCATTTTTCTTGGAAGACTTTGGGGAACACGAGGTGGGTGGAAATTTGTGGATCCACGCAGATTCCAGAACTTTCCACCACAGAAATGTGGGGAAAATGTGTTTTTTGGGGAAGTTTTTTAGGTTTGCAAGGGATTCTGGGTAACAGAACCTGGTGGGAGGCAGTCAAGTCACCCCATCCTGGATTCCCCTGGGTGTCTAGTTTTCAAATATGTATAGGTTTGCTAGGTTTCTCTAGGTTCCGGCAGAGCTATGGTTCAAAAACTACAGCTAGGCACTTTGCCAAAAAAGGGTCATTTTTCGCTACGAAATTGAGGTGTGTCCGCGTTACGTTTTGCGCCGTTTCCTGTCACGGGCACTAGGCTGACCCACACAAGTGAGGTACCATTTTTCGCGGAAGACTTTGGGGAACGCGGGGTGGGTGGAAATTTGTGGATCCACACAGATTCCAGAACTTTCCACCAGAGAAATGTGGGGAATATGTGTTGTTTTTGGCAATTTTTTAGGTTTGCAAGGGATTCTGGGTAACAGAACCTGGTGGGAGGCAGTCAAGTCACCCCATCCTGCATTCCCCTGGGTGTCCAGTTTTCAAAAATGAATAGGTTTGCTTGGTTTCCCTAGGTGCGGGCAAAGCTAGGGTTAAAAAACTACAGCTGGGCACTTTGCTAAAAAAGGGTAATTTTGCATTGTGAAAATGTGGTGTGTTCACGTTGGATTTTGACCCATTTCCTGTCGTGGGCACTATGCCTACCCATACAAGTGAGGTACCATTTTTATCGAGAGACTTAGGGTAATTCAGGTTTGTAAAGTAACTGTTATTACCTATTGACTTTCGATGCATTTCTGGCTTTCAAATGAAAGACATTGTGTAAAAAATAAGTCATTCTAAAAAATGACTGATAATTCTCATGGTAGTATGAGTATTCCCAATTTCATAAATGTGCAAATATCTACTGTTTCTAAACTCTATATTTAGTTCCCATTTCAGAAATACATAGGTGTCTTTCATACCGATTTTTCCATGTACACATTTTTACAGAATAATTACTATATACCCGGTACATAATAAAAAACCATTGCAAGTTGCTGCTCAGTTTTTGGCTCTGGGTTCGTCGGGTTCTTGGTGAACCTACAAGTCCTATATATCCCCACAACAAGTAATGTCCAGCGGATGTAACGGTATATTGCTTTCAAAGAGCTGTCATAATTAGAAGAAGTTACAGGTGAAAACGTTGACACAAAAGGCTTTTTTTTCAACAAATTTTCAATTTATCCCATATTTAACTGTTAGTTTCTATAAAGAAACCTTGATGGATCTACACAAATGACCCCTTGCTGAATTCAGAATTGTGTCTACTTCCAAAATGTATAGCTTTCCAGGATCCATTATTGCTTTTGTACCCATTTCTACCATTAACTGGAAGGAGGTCGAAAGCACAAAAAATAGCAAACATAGGCTATGTCCCAGAAAAATGCCAAAACTGTGTAAAAAATGTTGGGTTTCTGACAAAAGTCTGGTATTCCCTAAAAGCTGGGAAAATGGTGATTTCAGCCCCACAAACCCTTTTTTGATAACATTTGTAGGGAAAAACCCAGATGCTTTCATTTGCAGCCCGTTTTCCCCCCCAAAAACTACATTTTGCTGTATTTTGGCTCATTTCTGTGACCCCTCCAGGGGAATCCACAAATCCTGAGTACCTTCAGAATCTCCATGATGTTGGAAGAAAAGGACGCAAATTTGGCTTGGATACCTTATGTGGTCAAAAAGTTACAGGGGCCTCAGCGCGCACTACCCCAAATAGCGAAAAAAAGGCGTGGCACAGGAGGGGGAAAAGGCCTGGCAGCGAAGGGGTTAATCTTACTCTTCCATAGTTTAACACATTCCTTACTTTTGCTTACACTGGAGAGGAAATAGTAAATTTAATCCCGCACCCACTCTAATGTTCAATGCTTTCTCTACTATTGCTTAGACTGGAATGGGAATAGTAAATCAAGCCCTATGAAGTCCAACACTTTCCCTAATGTTGCTTAGACTAAAGTGGGAATAGTAAATCAAACCCCTTTGAAGTCCAACACTTTATCTACTGTTGCATTGACCTGAGTGGGAATAGTAAATCAAACCCCTCCGAAGTCCAACACTTGCCCCACTGTTGCTCAGACTGGACTGATTTTGGGATGCATATGTTAATTGAAGCAAAAACCTTCTAATTTAGTAGGCTGGACTGTACACAGGGGATATACTCCCAGGTATCCTCAGAGCTACCTGTAGCTCCCGAGCGACTGGTTGGAGAAGCCTGCTCCACCCATATATTCATTTATTAGGATTTATAAGGGAAGTAGCGTTCTCTATATTTAAATTTCATGTAATATATGATGAGAAATATAGTTTTCAAATTGTATTTTTCCTTTGTATCTGCTGATTGCATTATGTTACACATACATACACACATTTTGAAAACGTGTAAGCAGAACCACGCCATTTAGAATAAATCTAAAGCACGCTACCGGCTACAGTTTTGCATGTTCGAGTTTATTTTGTCTGGTGTTAAATATATTACTAGTCGAAAGATTGGTTGGTATATTTGTTCTGTTCATTTACGTTTGACAGATAATCTGTGGTCTCCTGGGGGTATTGTGTGATTGTCATGAGTTCTGAGACCTGGGCTGCTTTCATCTTCTTCGCCATGCCTTTATTGGATGCTTTCCCGCACCGCTCTCAGTGCCAAGGAATTACTGTAGCTTGCTGAAGACCTGGGGATATATTGACTTGTTATTTCTCAGATTTTCACAGGCTGGGAGTTCAATTCACATCTGCAATGTATATTGCTAACAGTTCATGGTTGTATAGCCACGTCGAGGAAAAAACACAAGTATTTGTATATTTGCAAAAACGGTACGATTATTATCTGCAAAGTTGACACAGGTTACAGTCAGTTTCACAATAAACCTGTATATGGAGACAGAATCATTGTGTTCAATTGATGGTCTTTTATTTTGTCTGGTGCCATCTCACTCACTATGTCTAATGGGGCAGTTGTCTACTATGTTTTCACTGTGATCGGTTTACGAGTGTTTCTGTGGTTTAGCAAGCTTTGTAGACAGAGTAACCTTTAAATATTATTTCATGAGAGCACGTAGTCACAGACAACAACTAGAAAGCTAACCCCAGAAAATACATTTATAAAAGGGATTTGCCACTTGTCACGCCGGGAGACGTTGATATATGAGAACACAGGGGCATCTTAACAAGGGCTTTATCTCTGCTTTTTGGGCTTTAAAAGCCAAAGAAGCGGAGATAAAAATATTGCCCTATCAACAACAGGGTGCTAACATGCAAAATCGCATGTTAGCACCCTTTTTCACTACGCTTCCCTTTGCATCTCTAATGAGATGCAAAGTGGGCGTTCCAGAGCAAAATAATAGGAGAAATGTCGCTAGTGACATTTCTCCTATTATCAAGCTTCACGCTAACCCTGTTAGAGACAAAAAAGCAGCGCTAACCACGGTTAACGCTGCTTTTTTATGTCTGCTAATTTTCAGACTTAGCCATGTAATCCAATGGAAGGTGGATTACATGGCTAAATCCACCATGGGCTATCAACAAGGATATCCCTATCCTTGTAGCGTTATCGCTGCATTACCAGCGATAACCTCCCAAAATGCCGCTATCGCTGGCTTTTTTATCGCCGAGGCGGTTAGCGTTGTTAATAATGCGATAACCAGGCGATATTTTCCAGCAATAGCGGGCGTTAAAAAAATTAATGCTAAGCGCCCTTAGCGTTAATTTTCCCCGTTCCTTGTTAATATGCTCCACAGTTTCAAAGATGAGGTACGTTGTGGTCACTGCAAGCAAAAGTAATAGTGGTGTAATTGCCTGAGGGGTTTTTGGAAGTTTGCTAGATGTGACAAGTGAAATCGTTCTGCAGCATATGTTACCAAACGTGGTCTGAGCAGCAGCATTCCAGCAGTGAACCAATCTCAGAGGCAAGACAATACTAAATTAGATCCATGAGCATGGGAAAATCGGCTGCCTCGCGGTGATGGCTAATCAGGACAAATGATCATTTTCTCTTTGAGTCCCAAATGTAAACGAAGCAGGCAGTGAGGTGTAAGGAGTCTGCTTGAAATTCCAGTATAGGATTTACTGGAGACGTCAAAGCACATTATGGGGTTTGGAGAACATTATTAAAAATTTGCAAGAAAGTCTTAACAAACAGTTCATTGAGAACATGGAATCCATAACTGATGTGACCGAAATCAGCATCCAATCTCTGGATGTCTGAGAAATCCTAGATTACGGGATACCTTAAGGAAGGAATATAATAATTCAAGGAAACACCCAAAAATAACACAAACTTTTTAGCAACCTAATCTGGATTTAGGAAGCAAATACTTGTTCAGAATGACAATCAAGACAAGATTAAGGGCCTCATTATGAGTTTCTCACTGGGAAGGTGAAGTAGCGGCTGAGGACCGCCGCACCAGCGGTCGGACCACCATATTATACGAGTATGGTGGTTGGACCTTCATGGCACCATCACAACCTCCAGGGATCCGTGATCCCTGTCATAGGCGCGGACGTCCTGAGGCCACAATATGCTTGGTGCAGCAGCTGCAGCACCTCCAAGCATATTACGAGTTTCCTCATCACCAGCAGTCTCATGGCATTTGTCACACCACAAAAATGCTGGTGGTTAGGAAACTTAGGTGGCCCTATAGTACCCCTTTTCCCTCAGGGCCTAGGGAGGAATGCAGGCCGCCACATGGTGTGCCCCCATATCTGCATGTCCCCACAGTTCCAGCATGGCATGGACTTTATAGTCCATGCCGTGCTGGAACGCGCTGTGGCAGGCCCATGGCGCTGCCTTTCTTAGAACCTGATTTCAGTTTGGAGGTCTATCCGATGGCTAAACCCATAGTGGTGGTCCGTGGACTGCTAGACTGGTGGTCCACTTGCCGTATTATGAATATAGCAGTGGGACTACCACAGGACTGCCGCGACTGCTGGGGATCAAGGTTGCTGCTGCAGCACCGCCGAGTATATCAGGAGTTTCCTCACTGCTACAGTTTTCATGGTAGTGAGGCCACCAGGAAAACCATGGCGGTGAAGACACAAAGAGGGCCCTAGCGGGCCCCCGTTGCCTCAGGGCCATGGTGTGCCTGCAGGGGGGCACATGTTGTACCCCTCTGTGTGCAGTCACCCCCTTTCCATGCCATGCAGGAACAGACTTTAGCATTCCCATTGCAGTGCCTTTTTAATAGGCACCAGTGTGGGAATGCCAGAGGACTGCCCGCCAGACCACAAGATCACTCGTAATCAGTGGGCATCTGGGGGTCAAGATTGGCAGTCCTGGAGTGGGGCAATAGTATGGCGACCCACTCCAGGACCACCAAACTTGTAATCATGCCCTAAGGCTCTCCTACAAGCCTTTGAAATGCAATTTTCCCTTAAGCCATATTTAAATAACCTGTGAGTTGTGTGGTACATTCGAAGTAGGTACTTGAAATGAATGATGTGTAGATTTCCGTTGGGTGTGAGTGCACTTGTTGTTTGGCAACAATACTCCCAGTCTGGTTGCGTAAGCTGTGGTTCTAATTTCACGTTCCATTGTTCCGTGGCCCTATTGTGTGGAAGCGGTGTTTCTTCTCTCGCAGCCCTATACAACTTAGTTATCATTTTGTGTCTTGTGCGGCTAATGAGTAAGACATGTAAGGAGTTTAATGTAGGGGGTTCAGACAGAAATGTAGAGTGAAAATCAATAGTGGTGATTGGTTTTGCAAGTTCTTCTGTCGTTAAAAAAGTTCTGTTAGGGAAGACGTCCTGCATTTTTTCAATCCCTACTAGCGCCAGTAATCGCATGGCACCCAGTTCATGTGTGAGTGAGGCAGCTGCGTGATGCGACAGGGGTAGATGTGGGGAGTATAGAGGCAGCTTCGTTACTCTACGGCCGAGTGCCTGCCAAGCCGCGATCGTGGAGTCTATTGGATTAATTTCTGTCCTTGGTGTACCTCTGCGTGTGTGAGTCAATATGGAGTGCAGAGGAATGGGATGTGCATCCCCATCCTCATCGGCCACATGCGGGAGGAAATCATGTGTATTGTACCAATAGTAAGCATATTGAGCTTGAGCGCATAGATAATATAAATATAGGTCCGGTACATTGAAACCCCCGCCTTTATAATCCAACGTGAAAGTCGTCAAACTCACTCGGGCCTGTTTGCCTCCCCAGATCAACCTTACTCGTTACAAGCGGACTGTTTTGAAAAAAGCGGTGGGCAATTGTATTGGGATAATGCTAAAAAAAATAAAAGAACTTGGGTAGCACTACCATTTTTATGAGTGCCATGCGGTCCACCAGGGACTGTAGTAACCGTATCCACTTGTCCACTTGCTGTTCCAAGTGAGTGCAGGCTGTTCCGTAATTCTCATGAATGACTATCTCAGGGTCGCGATGAACCCACACCCTAAGGTATTTAACTGGCTCCGCCGACCATAGTAGAGGAAACTCAAGTTCATAAGGAGAAGTGGCTTTAGTGAGTGTCACCACCACTGATTTGGACCAGTTAATGGTAAGACCAGAAAACCTCCCAAATCGTATAAAAATGCTCTCAGAATTGGGTCCATGAAGACATGCGATTCTCTTATAAACAGCAGCATGTCATCTTCGTAAAGTGATGTGCTCACCGGACGGTGAGCAAAGTGCAGCGCTGACTCTCCATGTCTTTGTCTGATAACACAGGCAAGTGGTTCCAGTTTGATCACAAACAGTAGAGGTGATAGGGGACAGCTCTGTCTAGTCCCCCTGCTGATTTGTATAGGGTCTGCGGTGGTGCCCTCCACGGGTATCCTTGCTATGGGGTCGGTGTACAGTAATCATATCGAGGTGATAAAAACTATGAGGAACCCCATGCACCTGAGTATGTAAAACAGATAGCCCCATTCTATGGAGTCGAAGGCTTTGGCCCCTTCAAGCATCACAGCCGCCGCCTTTAACTTTGGGTCAAGAATGTGATACATGGCGAAAAGGGTGTGTAGCTTATGCAAGGTGGATCGTTCGGGAATAAATCCAGATTGATACGGCAAAACCAACTTAGGTGTTAATGGCTTTAGTCTATTTGCTAATATTTTTGCCAGTATATTTGCCTCAATGTTTATTAGCGAAAGCGGGTGATACGAGTTGTAGTGGGTGGGCGGTTTATCTTTTTTGAGCAATGTAATTATCAGGGCTTCCTTAGAGTTGGTGGTAAAGTGCCCACCTCATAAGCCTCGCCATATACCTCAAGTAAGTAAGGTGACAATTCTTCCGCATATTCTTTCTAAAACTCGCCAGTAAGGACATCAGGGCCCGGGGCTTTTTTTTGGAAGAGTTTTAATAGCCTGTTGAATGTCTTCCTCGGATATAGGTTGACTTAAATAATCCCGGTGTCCCTATGATAACCACGCCAGGGTGATGTCCAACAGGTACTTTTCCATATCGTCTGTGGGTGCCCCAGTTTGCATCACGTACATGGCCGCCTAAGTTGTTCTAAATTGTGTAACTATATCCTGTGTTTTGTAATGATCTACACCTGAAGCATCCGTTATTTTTGTGGTGGTGTGTCTATCTTCTCTTGCCTTTATCTTCATAGCTAAAGTGTGACCCGGATGTCCCCACTCCCCGTATGCACGTGCGACATGTTGCCTTGATCTATAGCGGATCTCTTTGTCTGCCAATTTGATATATTCTTTTAATGACTCCTTAATTTGTCCAGGAAGAGAAGTGCATGGTGAGATCTCATATTGTCTTTCGAGTCTGGACAGGGTATTTTCAACCTTGGTTAGTTGACCTCTAGTATCTTTCAATATCCCCGCTGTCATACTGATGCATTGGCCCAGAATCGTGACTTTGAACACCTCCCAGAGGGTTGCTGTGCTGTCTATCGAACCTTTGTTGTGGGCGAAGTATTGGATGATGGCATCACGGATAGTGTGCATGTAGAGTGGGTGTAGTAGCGCTTTAGAGAGAAATCTCCAGGTGAATTGCCGACTCACAGACTGTGCAATTCGTAGTGTAAGTTTGACTGGATTGTGGTCTGACAGTGTTCTGGGTAAGCACGCAACCTCTGAAACCCAGGCCGTCGCGTGATCACTCGTCAACCAGTGGTCTAGGTGGGACCAACTACCATGTACGGTGGAGATGTGTGTGCCTTCTAGTTTGTCTGAGTTGTGGAGGCGCCATATATATGACAGATATAGCTCTGACATCCCACCATTAATGACTTTGGCCACCTTTGGTGATTGTCCCCCTGACTCACTTGACTTATCCTTACTGGGATCTAGGTGTGTGTTAAAGTCACGCCCCATATTATCGTCGCATCTGGCTAGGTGCGCAATACGGCTAGAATCTCTTCATAAAAAGTCAGGATCTTCCATGTTGGGGCCACAAACATTCACTAAGGTAACTAGTTCTCCTGCCATTTTGCCATGAGTGATGGCATATCGACCCACATCATCCGTGCAGCTCTTGATCATGGTGAAAGGGATCGTTTTTTTGACGAGCGTGAGTACTCCCCTGGCATACGATGAATATGAAGAGGCCAGTCTATAATTGGCCCAGTGTAATCCTATGCACTCCTCATTAGAACGTGTAAGGTGTGTTTCTTGTATAAAGGCGATTTGTATCTCGTGACGATCTAAGTATGCCAGCACTTGACATATGTTTTTGGGCAAGTTAAGCCCCCGCACATTCCAGGTCAAGCACCCAATTTGTTCACTGTCCATGTATGACATACTTAAGGCACTGACAGCATATATAATAACAACTCTTTGAACCCCCCTGCACCCCACACCACCTACCCACTTCAGCAACCCCAACCTGCTAAAGCCATCCCAAACCCCGCAAAACAATACCCAAAGGTAAACAGTATCTTTAAAGCAGTTGCGGGGATCACCCATTGGGGAACGCCGGGGCACAGTTATCCTCCCAGATTGAATAGGAGATGGACGGAGAGCAGTATGGACTGTGTTCCCGCCCAAATACCAGCAGCGCTAACCAACAGGCATGTCAGGACATTCCCAAAAATAATATCAAAATCTTATCTGCATGGCCAGAGTTCAGGTCATCAGGTCAGAAGGCAGCTGTAACTGGAGTGAAGTCTATATCGACAGGTCTCTGTTCATGAGTAGGGAAAAATTAAGCGTCAGTTCTAGATGCTGTCTCCCAAACAAGTTTGATCCGGTTATCATTCCAGGCCTTGTTGCAAGGACCCGTCATTGTCGTTGTTCGATGGACTAGAGGCCTCACGGTATTCCCGCTTGAGGGTCTTTGCGTAGTCCAGCTCTGATTTTGGGGTAGTGAAAATCGTCGATTTTCCATACGCGTCTATGCAAAGTCGCGCTGGGTATTTTTTCCACAATAAGACGTTTTTTGGCCGGTTGATATTCCTTCCTTGCTGCCTGCACTGCCGCTGTAAAATCCGGGTAAATTGCCAGAGTGTTTCCTTCGTGGATTATGTTAGCTTTTTCCCTAGCCAATCGTAAGATGGTGTCCTGGTCTCTGTAATTCAGCAGTTGCGCAATGATGGGGAACTAAGGAGCGCCCGGTGGAGGGCGGGCAGCCAGCAAACGATGCGCTCGTTCCACTATCAGCATCCGTGATAAATTCTCCGCCCCAAAAATCGTCTGCAGCAAAGTCTCAATGTAGGTTTCGAGACGACCAGTATTGGTGGATTCTGGCAAACCAGCTATGCGTATGTTGTTACGCCTGCATCTAGCCTCCAAATCCTCATTCTTGGCCTGTATCACGGCAGCACCTTCTCCATGGCGAGGGTTTTTGCAGCCGTTTGTTGAAACCTATTTTGGCGTCATATATACGAGTTTCTGCTTCTCCCAGGCTCAACGCATGTTTGTCTAATTTAGTGGACATGTGATCCATTCTTAGGTTCAGATTGTCTATCTGGCCATCAATAGAGTGCAGACTGTTCTGTACAAGAGAAGTGTCTGTTCGATTGCAGCCAGGATGTCCGTGGGAGCATCAATTTCTGAATCAGAGGCAGCTTGTTGATTTGCTAGATTTGGGGGGCTCGAATGTCAGGCAGGGCTGATTCCGCTCAGTTTTTCCCATCTTCAAGCCTGGTCTTGTGTTGCGATGAAGTGTGTGGCAAGTCACTGAAAGTCGGGAATAAGTTGTGCCACGTGTACCAATCCAGCCGCTCACTGCAAGTGTAAGCCGTACCAGAACTTGATTGTAAAGCAGTCACAGATGCACCGCAGTGTCAGGGCTCAGTTAATAGGCCCGCTGCAGTATCTAGTATGTACAGTGTTCCGTGGGACATCACGTTTTCACGCTGCGTGGCGCCAGTTTATCAATAGTTTTCACAGGGCCTGCGAGCAACCTTGGGCAACACCGCCAAATGTCTAGGAGCTGGAGGAGGTGAGTAGTATTTGTGGTGTTCTCACCCGGAGCTGACTCAGCCCCACAGTCCAAAAGCCTCACTGTGGCTCACCAAAGTAAATGATAGTATTGCCTTGTCTACTTAATGGGTTGTAGTCACAGCATGAATCAATTAGGCGCTCTACTCACGAATTGTCAAAGAGTTTTCCCCAAGGCCAAGCTATAATCCGCCCACTGCGACCACCAGGCCCAGTTTTCATCAATCCGCTAGGAAGTTTACACCACTTTTCTTGCTGTGCTTGTTGAGCAGACAACCAGCCCATTTCGCGCTTCACCAACATGATGGCAGCGTGTGTAAGACCGGGTTCACTGCGTGCAATGCCCCAGACTTGCTGACACCGCCTGCAAAGGCCTCTCCAGCGGTTATGCCGATATTGGTCTACAGCCCGGGTGTCAGTGACAGTGCAGCCTCCCCGCCGATCCGCACCATGCCCAGGAGCTCAGCCGGCATCCCAACTAGCAGCTGCGACACCTGCAGGGGAACACTCACCCGGTCGGCACGCACCCCAGAGTTCGTGCTGATACCAACGCACTCCGTCCGTTCCCGCGTGCAGAGCTTTGCAGCACGGAGGCACGACCGCGTGTTATATTAGCAGAGCCACTCACCGGGGCTGTTCGCACTTGGTCACACACCGCAGTATCTGCCGGTTCAAATCGAGCCGTGGGTGCTAGGGCGAAGATCCTCCACCAGGCTCCGATGTGGGTCAAAGCAGCCGCCCGTGCTTCTTATTCCTGAGCCCTAGACGATTGTAATGTCGTGACACTGACGCGATACGCTGAGGCGTACGCATCAGGTCACATGATGTTCTGTAATAAAATATGGGTCGCGCACGCACGTACGCCAGAACGACTGCGGCGGTGGACCACACCAGTAAGCTCTGTGTCCCCGTGTTGTTACTCGCCAGCAAGGCCCCGGCTGTAGAGGTCACTGTCACAGGCACAACATAACAGACGATCTGCACCACCATCTTGGGATCACAGGCCCACATTGTGAACTTTCGTTTTTCTCTATGCTCCGGGCAGCCGACAATGATATTTGCAGAACTGCAGCAGCCAGGGGCAGTTACCAGACTAGCCTCTTGGTTTTGGTGTGATGAAAAGAGCAGGAACAGCAGGATTTTTAGAAGTTATGGGCTCCGTCTGGCCGAGCTGTGCTACAATGCAGCCATCTCGCTGTGCGCCCTCTAGCGCCCTCCCTAAAGTTTAATAATCTTTTTTAATTTTCTTTATGCTTTACTGTAGGCAGACCTCAACCACGGCTGTGGAGTCTCCCTATGGTAAAGCACAGAGAAAAGTAAAAGAGTTTATTTAACTCAAAAACATTAGTACACATATTTCTATGTTCAATATTAATGTACATTTTATATATTTTTTATTTTGATTGTAGAAAAAAAGTGCAAAAAATGTGACTACAATATTAACTTACTTTTGAATTAGGTATTTAAATGGTTTAAATGCATTAAAGTAAATATTTTTTCTGTAGTTTAAATAAAAAATATATTTCTACCTAAAGCAAAACAACGACCTCATTTTTTTATTATTCAATATTAAGTATTAGAATTATGCACAGAATGATTTAAAAGTATTTCAATTATATAATAAAAAAATAAAGTTACTTATGTTACTTTAATTCATAAACTCAAAAAGAGTTGTTACACTATTTTATAATTAAATAGAAAATGCATTGTATTTCTATTTTAGATTTTTTAAATTATTTCTGATTGGATTTTACTTTAAGTCCCAGCATCCATTATTTTATGTTGAAGGTGTTGCAGTACCAGTGGTTGGCCATATGTGGTACTGACTCCATATCTGAGCTGGAGTAATTTCCTATTGTCCTGGGTCCCTTTTTGCGTGTATTAACTTTAGAAGTGCACTTTGTGAATAGCAATTAGCTTACACTTTTTTGGGTCTGTGCATGTCCCTCCCTAAACCCTTCATAACCCTCCCTAAACCCCTCCCATTTTATAGTTAGCATGCCCCTTTTTCCAGCCACTCACTCCTTTCCCTCCCACATTTGCTGCTAAGTAGTAAAAGTACATGTGTGATGAGCTTGCCATTGAAAAAATAGGGAAGGTGGAGGTGGAGATTTACGCTCTTAGGTTTGCGAGTAGTATTTTGTAGTACTTTACTAATACTTTTGCGGTACTACTAAATATACTACAAAATGCAGTTTGTGAATAGGCTCCTATGTGATTATTCCAAATGTGTCTTAAGAATGGATAGTGATGCAGTACATTCTGACATGTACATCTCTGCAAACTTTGCTGAATTGTATCACTTCCTGATTGGATGCAATGTCCAATATTAGGCAATATTCTTGACATCAAGAGCCAGTGAGCAATTGGCCATGCAGGACAGTGAATATTGGCAATGAGAGTCATACTGAGTAACCTCTATCCCTGGTATGCTATAGGCCGCTGAAAAACTATTCTTGTAGTTGTCAAGGTCCTTTTTTTGTGGCTATAAATGAACAATCTTACTATTTGGTATCCATATATCAATGTAATGACAGGCTCATTCTATAATGACATAAAAGCAGTGTTATTACACTTTATCACTAGCTCTAATATCTCATGTGCACTTAATGTGATACAGCTCAGAGTCATAATATGTTTCTTGTTTCATCGTCCTGACAGCCTTTATGTAAAAAAAAAGAAATAATGTTATCAAGGTGTTCAGGCTCCCTGTTTTGAGAAACATTGGGGACAAATGTCTAACATTAGCTTACCTCCACACCAACCAGGGTAACACTGCAAGGAGATATTCATACCTAGTAGCTGTCCCATGAGCCCCTGAGATCACCCTAGTATGCTCCCAACAATCAGCTGTCTTCGCTGGCTCAGAGAGTCCAGGTGAAATGCTAACGCTTTATTGAACAGAATAGGAAATAAAAGAAACTGAGTTAACTTGGAAAACATAAAAGTGAAAAAGAAGGCTCAACAGAGAGTGTGAGTGTACTTGAATGATTCATATGTGAAGAAAATGTGATGGTCTTTCAACCATCAGAGGGGGACACTGCTAACACAAATGTAATTATTTACGAAATTCTTTGTTAAAATACAAATGTGTATGTTTAATGCAAAAATTGTAGTAGGCAACCATACTTAAAACCTATAGCCTGCAACCTAGAAATGAATTTTAGTATTGGCATATGTGAAGACACCATGTTTTAACGTGAAGGCCCATTAATATTGGAAAACTTGTTTTCACTTTGAATGACAATTGGGCATGATGTTTTTCTCTTTGCTGAAAGGCGTTGCATTTTCAGGAGCTACTGTTTATCAGATAATGAATTGACATTTGTTGTATTAGACGATTGATAGTGAGGTTCACACCACAGAACATGTAGACTACAGGGAGGATGATTCATGTGAAGATGATATTACAAACAAGAAAGGATGTGCACGCAACATTCAAGGACACATGGTTGAAAGATTGTACTCTTGTGAGAGGATGGGAAGTAGACCTGTTCCCAGGAGCATGCTGAAATAATATTAGTCAACGTGAAGAAGAAAGAGCGTTAATTTAGCAACATAGAAAGCGTGTGTTTATATTAGTGTGTGTTCCTGGACTAGTTCGCCAGATTCAATTAAGGCGATTCTTTCATCCTCTTCGATACAGAGAAGAGCAGCATATCATTCTGCTCCCTTTTCCTGACTCTCTGAGAGGAGACCTTGTACTAAGTTTTCTGGACATCTCTTTATGAGAAGTCTTGGTTTATTCCTTGCTCTGCTATTTTTTGAGCTGAGAATAATTTCCAGCTTATTCTGATCAAGCTTTATGCATATGCTCGAATCTCTCTTCAGAACACTTCATGGGTTCCGAACTGACTAATGTAATAATACTTTAATAAAAAGAATGAATAACAGAAAGATTTCAATAAAACCCTTTAACTCAACTGTGTTTATGGACTGAACTAAAGTAATAATAAGTTATAATGATTTATGTTGAGATTTACCTTTATGTCTTAGCTGACAAAAAAGATCCATTGACTTGAAATGTAAGTGGGGTTCTGAGTGAAGTTAGTGACAAGCGGAACCCTATACTCCAGCAGTAAGAAGCCAACTGTGTGCATGAAGAACAATGTGTGGTATAGCAAAATGTCAATGAGAACTTGTGGAGGGTGGCGGGGAAGGAGGTGATAATTAGACCATAGTGCTACTACCAGCATTATGCAATTTTATCTTATTAGCAATTAGAGGAAGAAAGGCCGAAGGTCATGCTGGGCAAATGTGGCTGGAAGAGCATCATCAGTGACGTTTGGTACCCGTAGGGACATAATTGTATATCACAAATGGAAAGCTATAATACAACGCCATGACTGAATATCAAGGAGATTGGTTTATACTTGGATTTTTTCCTGATAATATAATATGTGGATGATCTGTATGGCTACACATACAGTGATACAGATTCATCCTACCTAATGTGCAGATTGATGATGTAATGATGGAGTTGAGGTTCGAGGTATCATATATGGAGCTACACAGGTTTTCGGTTGGGAGGCACAGAGCTTGCTTGTTTATGGGGCCCAGAGCCAGTCAGCTTTGGATGCGTATTAATAACTATTAAACTGCATTACTAGGCCATATCCATGAACTTGACAGAAGTGTAACTATGCAGGTCAGTAGATAACTCTTCCCAATTGCAACCTGTGGTGAGAAACACAATGCACCGGCGGCTCCACTATCACATTCACAAGCAGTACATGTACAAACAGGGCCTGATTCATAAAGGTATGTTACACTTTTGTGGAAATTTGCACTTTGTCGTAAGTTTACTGCTTTTGGTATTCACAAACTCCAAGTGTAAACTTACTACAAAATTGTAGGTTACATGTGTCCACCCCCAGAGTAATGCAATTGGCTTGTAGGGTAGGTGACGTCCCTCCCTTACCCTTCCCCAGACTCCTCTTACTCCTCCCTCCTCCCATTTCTTTCAGTAGCAATTCTGCCCCTTTTCACTCTCACTCACCTGTGTCCCTCCCACATTTACTACTAAAATGTGTACTAACATGTGCTGAGACTCTGCAGTCAGGGCGGAGATCTCCTCACATATAAGTAAAGACAAATCTTACACTTTGTAGTACATTTTGTAGTATGCTTTGTAGAAATACACAACGTACTACCAAGTGTACTTTGGGAATCAAGCCCAGAGTGTCATCTCAGTTAAGAAATTATGCTTTTTTAATTCGGCAGGAAGGGAAAACAAGCATAGAAACCAGCTCGCATTCTGTGCAATTAGATAAAATGTGGCAGATTACCATAATGCTGTCCCACTCCCATACAGTGAGAGGCAGCAATGACTGGCTCCTGCCTCCCTTTGAAATGGCTGTGAATGAAAATCTGCCCTACCATGATTGTCTCTCTGACTGTTATCTCAACAGAGACAGGCTTCTAGCAGACATTGTGAGGTACATTCATCTGGCCTCGGTCGCAGTGTTCTTCATTGTTTATAAAGATTAGGATCTTGTTTCAGGCTCTTATAAAAATGTGTTTTTCTATTGTAATACTTTGAATGTGGTAAAACCAGACTGTAATGTAATTGGAATACCTTGCAAGGATAAACTGCATTACGAGAGTAAAGGTGCCTGTCGGCTGTTGCATCTCGAGTGATAATGGGGCCCAAATTCATGGATGAAAGCTCTGCTGATTGCTTAGTTTCTACAAACAGGGGCTTTTCTTTGCAGTGCCGCGTGGGGGTACATCTGCCAGGTCATTTAATTATCTCGACCATTTCAGGTAACTGATGGGAATAACAATGGCACGGCCCAGCTCTTACTATAAGGTTTTCGATTACCAAGCAGGAAGAACCCCTTGGAAAATAGACACTCAGGAGTGAGCGTTAGAACCATAAAGCAGATGCCGATAGGGTAGAGCAGTTTTCCAGCTGTCAAATAATAAGAGCGAAGCAGCATTTATCCAGCAACTGGTCAATGGGTTACTTTGAACACACTAAACAATATGTTAACATCTGTGTGTAGAAACTGACTTTTTTCAAAATTATCTCATATAGAGGTTGGCGTTAGTACAATCTTAGTATTTTAAAAGAAAGGGTATGTTGTGGAAAGATGTGACATTTTTATGTCACATCTTAGGTGTCAGTACAGTTCAGTTGCAGGTATGCAGGAAAGGTGCTGTTCAAAGTTAAGGCACTATGCCATTATGCAAAACAAGCACTGGCAAAGTCGATAGGTCTGGACTTTGCAAGTTGATGCAATGTTTTGTATTGCAAGCAAGATGGCCTGCCCAATTGATTATACTAAAAATAGGGGAGCACACCGTTATTGGCCGGATGTCGAGTCAAAGGCTTTTTTTAGCTCAGCTTGTTGAAAATCAGAGAGAACAGTTTGTGCTCTGTCTCACTGCTGACCCTCATTCTGGGACAGTCTTGGAACAAAGGATGGACAGAATGCTGGGCAATGCAAACATTCACCGCCAGTCACAAAGATCTGGGTTTAATCCATTGCTCTTTTGCTCACCACATCACCCCAGTTTGGACCCAGCCATATGCAAATCAGTCTTGGCCCTGCTCTTCATGGGGACAGTCTAGCCCGAACTGCCAAGTCAGGTCCTCCCTGGACTGGAAACAAGAATCTTGGGCCCAGTTCGGGGCATCAACCCTCATCAGCCAGGCCAGGTTGAATCCAGTGGCACAGTGAGCAGAGGCCCCATGTCTGGGCACACCCTTCCCACTTAGGGTGACAAAAGTAACAAACGATCGAGGCATGCTTAACTATGCAAACATTAACCCCCAGTTACAAAGATCTGGGTTTAGTTCATCATTCTTTTGCTCAACATGCCATCCCAGTTTGGACCCAGCCATATGCAAATCAGGGATCCAGAAGAGTGATACTTTAAAAATACCTCAAGGTATACCCAAAATCTTTTTCTTTATTGGGAGGGTACCTGGAGTATAGATAAAAACATGAGTTTTTAGGGTTCTATTGAATTCAATTATTCAATTATACCCTTGTTTCCATGCCAACATGTTTCGGCCCTCTCTAGGAGCCCAATCGGGCCTGGGGTCTTCTTCAGGGCTGTATTTTGTGTATCCCTGCTTTGTCTTGTGCACGCACACCATGCACATTCATGAGGCCTAATGCTCTCACCTGTCTTGGTTTTTTCTCCAGAGGATTTTCTGTAAGACAGGAGAAAAAACAGAGAGACAAATTTTACCCTAGTCATCAAATATTTTCTTGAATTTACAGGTATCATTAATCCATCATCATCAAACCTGACAACATTCTTCTTTTCTCTTTATAAAAGACAAAAGATTTGGTGCTCCCATTGTGAATGTGAGGTATATTTTAATATGGCTGTGTATCCATAATTGTCTGTATTATGGGTTACTTTCCTTTGGCGTGATATATTCTAGGTATTCTTAGTGACTTGTGTGTGGGGTGGATGGTCTATGTTGTGAGTTTACTTTTTTCAATTACCTGCATACTGTGTCAATCATACACAAACCAGAATGTGCTTACCATCTAGTGTGTTTTTTCAATGGTCATGCGGTTCGTGTGGATAGTGCCGTCTTGTAGTTGCACACTTAAAGGGAGAGAAAGAGCATATGAGTTTATGATGCTTAGTATATGAACCAGTTTACATTTATGATATTTTACTTTTTCAATTCTTGTATTTTATTCCTCCTTGTTGTTTTATTGGAGATAGTCTTTTTCCACTCTTATAGTTACTCAAAACGTTATGGAGAGCCCACCTCCATTATGGCCGGTGGTCATGAGTCAATCAAGAGGTCATAGAGAGCCTCCCTCTATTTTACCTCAGACCGGCTGATCACTTCTATGTCATACTCTCTTGCATATTCTGGTCTGGATATCAAGCTTATGTTGATTCTCACTTTTACAAGTATTCCTCTGATATTCTCTATCTTTCTTTTTACTTTTTTCTTTTTTACATGCCCATACTTCTATAGTTTTTTTAAAGAGGTGTTTTAAGAACAAGTAAGCTGTTAAGCTCTTATACCCTTTGCCTGACATCATAGTGCCTATTGGTGAGGGATCCTCATGCAGACCCATATGATGCATCCAATTTTAGATTTATTAGACAGTACACTCACAACCTCAGGCTCATTGCTCCGGGTCCTGTGTCCTCAAATACCGGCATCGCGGTATCGCACTCAGCCTTCTGCTACCTTTGTCTTTCGTGACCCATTTTTAAACTAACACTTCTTGGCACGAGTTCCAGAAGGTTAAAGCCCTTCTGCCCGACACCAGGTGGAATTTTCACAATCTCTCCATGGGCCGGCGGTATGTTGAGACAAGCCGCCGTATCCATTTGTTTTGCAAACACATAATCACTTACTTCATCAAAGAGCCAGGCACAACGGGTATACCTCGGTCATTCCGCTCCGACCGCCACTGAATGACTGGTTTTGCATCGGGGGTCCGTTTAAAAATGTGCTATCTCACTAGTGACTGTTACGTCATAGAGCTGCATCCATGTGATACAGAGGGCATGCTGGGAAATGGAGTTCCGGCTTCAGGACTTCATTTCCATTCCAGTTGAGGAATCTGACCCATTCATTTGTTTCGCGGGGGATCAGAAGTGGGATGAAAACAGACGCATAATGTTGTTTAAATATTGCTAGTTAGCTCTTCTGGTTCTGTTGTTATATATATTTTTTTATTTTTCTTATCACCATAATATTTTAGGTGGTGAGTACCTTGTTTTTACATATAATGAGCAAAAAAGTTTTTTTGTAGAAAAAAGACATTTTACTGTATGTTTTTGTGTTTACATTTCTTTTTTATTTCTTTCCACTTGCATCATTCCCTTATTGGGGTGATGTTATCTCAGCGGACAACATCCATTTTTGATTATGAGAATATTGTCATGTTTTCAGGGGCATATATGGTGGGTAACGGTATTGCATCATTTATATTCTTTTTTTATCATTTGAGACTGTAAGAGATATACTCACAGCTGCAGGAATCCTACAATATTCCTGTGTATTACACAGGCCAGTTTAGGTGTATCCGTGGTGGGACATATTTTGTTTGATTCTTGTTCACTATGTCCCCTGTAATCAAGTGAGTCTGGTATCCTGGAAGTTTGTAAATAAAGCGTTTCTACCGGAGATGGAAGGTAAATACATAGGTGCATTAGGCACTCAACAGGTGAGGTCTATGCCAGAGGTTTCCATTGGATTTTCTCAGTTAATCCCCTTGTGGTACTTGACAGACGGTAAATCCATCTCTGTTCTAGCTTCAGTAGTTGTTTTTAGCTTGTAGTGGCTTGTAATTTCTCAATCACTATCCATGTAAATTAATTTTCTCTATATACTGTTGTTTGAAAACGGCGCATCAGTTTAGTAATATCTAAATGTGCTCCTGTGTTCATTAATACGTGTTTTGATTTCACATGTGGTCATGCCCTTGTATCTTAATTGGCATTTACATGTGATGACATACACAAAATTGCTACTGTTACAATTTGTATGTTTTTTAAGTACCAATGGGGTGCGTAATCCAAGCTCGCATTCTTTGCTTGCTTTTGTCAGGGGACAAATATTGCAGTTTCCACAAGGGTAGTGACCTATCACCTCAGGTAAGTTCCACGTGGTTTGTAATGTGCGGTCTCCATTGGTAATCTGTCAGGGTCGGGTGTGTACTACGAGGTCTCTGAGTGACCTGCCTCTTTTAAAAGTAAACATAGGTCTTTCCAATCTAAGGGAAGCGGAATTTAGAGTCTTTCAGTGTCTCAGTATTATTTTTTTCACTGTGTTTGCTTCTGTACCATATGTAGTCTCGCACACTAATCTGTTATTTTGGGGTTCTATGTGTGTCTCCAAGAGTGACTCTCTTGGGTCGTGTCTAGCCCTTTTTTATTTAATTTAGCTGCTTAACAAGCCAGCTAGGTTCACAAGCCATTATCATTAATACACTGAGTCTCTTGTCTCCACATTTATTACGCAAATAATGTTTTACCTTTTTATATAGGAGAAGAAACTCTCATTTGTAGCAGTGCACTAGGTAATAAAAGAACTAGATGTAAAAGATCCATAACAGTGGAACCGCTCCTGGTAGATACATGAGGTACAGCCTGACAGAGTGAATAACTGGTACATTCTTGTATGGAAGATACAATTTTGCAGTTCTTAGTTCAGATTGTAGAAGACTTCGGTCTACTGTAGCATCTGGATACTTGCGTCAAATAAAGAGAGAGGGGGGACCAGGAGCCTGTTAATGGTCCAGTGCCCGTGCTCCACAAGAATGATAGGTAAATCAAATGGGGGGCACTGTTCCAGAGTAAGTGTTGTAGAGAGTCAACGACGCACTAGAGAAGGGGGAGCAGGAAGGTGAAGGTCAGGGCCCTAATATAGGGGATGAGGAGAGACATATATTGTCTCTTGTTGCCCTCACACACCCCGAAAGATGTCATGCTTCATCATCGGGCAGTTGCTCCTCGTCGGGCCGGCGGTGCAATGCCCTACGGGTCCCCCGAAGGGTCTCTTTGACGGAGATCTTTTAAGAGAACTGCCGATCGGTGCATGTGGGTGTGTGGGTAGGGGTCCTCTGTTGGGAGTGATGCATGCGTGCAGTGCATATTAAAAATGCCTAAGGGTTACCAGAGGGAAGTTTTAATAGAAAGGTACCCTTGGCAGAATAGAGTTACCTGAGGGGGCGCAATGAGCCCAGGTAACTATGCGAGGTCGACATGTTTCACGCCTGGTTTGGTAGAATAGATTCCTGGCGTTTCATCAGGACCAAAAGTGAAGGTGGAGTGTGGTGACTAAACAAGCGTGTTAGTGTGAGCGGGGTAACATTGGCCCTATCACACCTATAGGGGGAGAGGGAGGGACGCTGCCTACAAACTACTAGTCAGTGGCAGCTGTACCTAGAAAGAAAGTCTTTGTCCCCCTTAGATTCTGACCTAAAAATGGAGATAAAGTAACTCCATGAGCTTTAAGGCGTGGGATGCCCGCACCGTCTTGGGGGTTTACTCGGGTGTCGGCGCTTGTAGCCTGCCCTGTCCGGACGCCAGCTCATGGAGTTACTTTATCTCCATTCTCTCTTCAAACATTTGTGTAAGGTGTCAACTAAGGGCGTCCGGTTTTAGCTTGTAAACCTCAATTGGGAGACCGTTCGATCCAAGAGCTTTGCCCGGGCGAAGGTCTATTATCGCACGCTCCAGGTCGGCTGTGGCAAGTGGAGCCTCCAGGGCATCCCTGTCCACATCCGACAGGCATGGCATACGAATATCTGTCAGCAGGGCAACAGAGTCCTCCTCCGGACGGTCCGACCCCCTACTATATACCTGCCGGAAGTGCCTAGCAAATTCCGCGGTGATCTCCCGGGGCTCCGT
This sequence comes from Triturus cristatus, assembly GCF_964204655.1. NCBI lineage: Eukaryota > Metazoa > Chordata > Amphibia > Caudata > Salamandridae > Triturus > Triturus cristatus. The sequence continues at coordinate 504,248,044 of NC_140584.1, read as the reverse complement.
AACCACGGCCCCTGAAGCTGTTTTTATTTCTGGTACCACTTTATTGGTCCGCTGTTTTTTATCAAGCCACGCTATAAGTTTGCCTGCTTTGTCGCCTTGATCGTAGATCCTGCCCGCCTTGTGTCGAGCCACAGTTTGGGCAGTCTGCGTAACCAGCTCCCTATACTCCGCAGTTTTTAGTCGCAGCCGATGTTGCACCTCTGGCTCCCGATCAGCGCATGCAGCCTCCTCCAGCGCCCTTAGGTCCGATTCAACGGAGTTAATCTGTGCCTCCCTATCCTTACGGCGGCCTGAAATGGCCGACAGGGCCTCTCCCCTGAGCACTGTTTTAAAAGCTTCCCACAGAGTTACAGAGGAGCTCACCGATCCGACATTTTGTTTGAAATATTGAATTATGGAGCGGGACAGCTTTTTCCTAAGATCCTCATTTTTTAGATACCAGGACACAGCCCTCCCGGCTATTCCCCATCGTGATGCGTGTCCAGACTGGTGAATGGTCGGAGATACCACGTGCTAGGTGGGAGGCCTCCCGTATGATCATGTCCTGCTGTAATGGAGTCAATATATAATCTAGGCGGGAGAATGAATGATGTGGGCTGGAGTAGAAGGTGAGGTGCCTATCCATGGGGTGCATCAGTCACCACACGTCTGTGAGCCCGAAGGCATCTAGGAAGTCAGCCAGCCATTTCTGCCCTTGAGGTGTGTCTCTGGAAGGATGTCTGTCCTGGGTTCCTGAGACCACTGCGTTTAAGTCTCCCCCGATGATCAGCTGACCATCAGGGAGGGAGAGTAGGAGTTTGCCCAGGTCTGTATAGGATTGGGTTCGAAGGCCAGGGGGGATATAAGCGGAAAGGAGATTTAACCTGCAACCCTCCCACCTCCCCGACAGTGCTGCAAAGCGGTCCAGTGGGTCTGTTTCCGAGTGGTCAATGTGGAGGGGCAGGGAGCGGCGCAGCAAGATCCCCACTCCTCTGGAGCCAGAGGTGAAGCCGGAGTGAACCGCCAAAGTATATCCCCATCTGTTGAGGGCCTGGCATGTATTACCCATCAGGTGTGTTTCCTGCAAGAATACTACATCAGGGAGGTGTTGTTTAACAAATTGCAAGACAATGGTACGTTTGAGCCCATCACCCAGCCCGTTCACATTCCAGCTAAGGACCCCAAGACTCCTCTCCCATCTACTAGCCATATCCGTTACTGTATGAGCTGGCCTGTCCCTGCGCACCGGTGTATTCTTTAACTCTGTTCATTTTAGCAATGTGTGACCATAAAAACCTTCCAACTCCCCCCCCTCCCACCTTCCCTCCCAACATTTCAAAACAATACATAAAATGTTTGGGACCCCATGCAGTGGACCCGTACCCTTACGTCGTTCAATCCCTTTCGAAAGTGCTCTTCCGCCCCTTCGAACAGAACCCCCCACCCTGCTCCCTGCTCTGTACATTTCAAACTACCCACTACCCCAATTAGCAGAGCGCCTGTCGCCCGACCCCACCCCGTAGAGAGTGAACCGCCCCCCGAGGAAACTCTGTTAGGGAGAACGTGGGACGGCCCCAACTCCAGCCACATACCTGTGTTACCCCAGACTATAAGTCCCTTAAGTCTATGGTGCACTCGAGGATCAGTCACAAAGTCACGGAAGTAATGGGCGGATGGGTCCGCTTCCCCACACCAGTGACACCACACATAACCCCGTGCAAGCATTATACATTACTGTTCGACGAGGCGTGGTTTCACAGTCTGAATCCTCATCGTGCTGCTGTGTCTTGGAGCGGGTCCCAGCGGGGACTGTTCGACCTGGAACGCCATGACCTTTGGCTCTGCTCATCTACCGCTGGTCTCCCCACCGCAGATCCGGGGGAGGCGGCCCTGGTCTCTCTCCAGTTGTCGCGGTCGTGCCCCACTTGTTCTTCCGGTGCCGCCGCGTCGAGCCACTCCTGGACCGCTGCCGGCGAGGTGAAGAAGTGGGACTTGCCCCCCGCAACGATCTTCAGTTTCGCGGGGAAGAACACCATATATTTGATGCCCCGTTCTCGGAGAGCCGCCTTTACTCCCATGAAAGAGCGTCGTTCTTGCTGGACTCGCAGCGTGAAATCAGGAAAGAATCAGATAGTGGCCCCTTCGTATTGCAGGTCTCCCTGTTGTCTGGCCACCTGGAGGATGGTGTCCCGATCCCGATAGTTCAATATTTTGGCAATTATTGTTCTTGGCGGAGCCCCCGGCCTGGGTTTAGGGAGCAGGGCTCGGTGGGCACGCTCGATGGTAAAGATCTTGGAGAGTCTCTTCGGCTTTAAGTGGCGGAGAATTAAGTCTTCCAGAAATAGCTCCACACTTTGCCCCTCCATTCCTTCCAGCACACCAACTACGCGGATATTACTCCGTCGGGCTCTCCCTTCCTGGTCCTCGAGCCTAAGCGCCATTTGGCGGTGCTGGAGGACGAGCTCATTTACTCGCCCCTCGAGCCGTTTTTCCGAGGCCTGTAGTGCCTTGATGTCCGTCTCGTTAGTTCTCGCTCTCTCCGTGGTCTTGCCAAGGTCCGTGCGTAGCAGGTTAACCTCAATGGAGATCTTGTCCATTTTTGTCCCGAAATTAGTGCCTAGCGTCTGTATCGCGGCCATTATGGAAGTCAAGGAGGGCTCCGTTCGGTCTGCGGTGTTTCCCACCGTCGCTCCAGACTGCGTCGGACCAGTTGGCACCGCATATTTATCTAGTTTGTTAGTTTGTGTTGTTGTTCCCACCTTGGGCCACATGTTGGATATCGGCTCCTTCACCACCAGGGTCTATGCCACCAGGCCGGGTGACGACAATCGCTATTCGTGCCCTGTTTCCACTCCTTCACTTGGGCAGTGTGGTAATTCTGCGCAGTAGGCCGGCTCTGTCACCGCGCGGGATTTCGCGGTGCACTACACTAGGCCCCAGGCAGCAGCCAAGGGCGCCCCCTTTTTGCAAAGATCAGTTCAGCCCGCCATTTATGGCCACAGGACCAGGGCTTCTCTCGTCGCGGGCGGAAGGCTTCAAGCGTATCCGCGCACTTGCCCTGAGTGTAGGTCTTCCTGTCTCTTTTGCGGCACCACCACCAGGCCTGAGGCTCAGCCGTCAGGCCCACTGCTCGGGTTCTCTGCTCAGCCAGTCTATGGCGCCATGGGCCGCCGCTCAGGCCGCCACGCCACCAACCTCATACGCGCCGCCACACACTGGTCCCCGGGACCCCTCCCCGTGTCTGGGGTGTCCGCGTGGCAAGGCGTCGCCGGTAGAGCCTGTCTGTCTGCAGGCCGGCCTCACCCACGGGCCGGCAGCGGTGTCAGCCGAGGCCCACGCGGCACCCCCACAGGCTCTTGTGCCCCTCCTCCAGTATGTCAGTCGGATCTTGCAAGGTCACAGGCAGCAACGCGGCTCGGCGCCTATGCGGGCCCAGCCGCCGGAGAGCGGTCCCGGCTCCGGCCCAGTGCAGGGTATAGGCCGCAAGCCGGGGCCCCTATTTGTGTCCCTTCCGGTCCTCAGGCTCCAAGCCGCAATCCCGGGCCAGCCGCAGCACAGTCGATCGCGGCGATACGTCCCCGCTGGGTGCTCGGACTTCGCTCAAAGCGCGGATCAGTAGCGCTTCACATAAGGGAGTTGGCGCTGCGATAAGGGTGCGCTCCAACCAGGATTTGATGCCGGATTTCGTGGGGACAACAGCGGTCCCGGCGGAACTCGGTTCCTAGGCGGCCATCTTCATCTGCGCCTGGCCACGCCCCCCTCGTTTTCAATGTTCTTAAGAAATTCTTTGGCTGCTGAACTAGCCTCCTTGTCACACTGTGATTCTATTTCATGGAGAACAATGTTAATAGACTCAAATCTAGACCGCCTCCGCTGATCGCCCCCTCCTTGCCTCGCGTGGGGAGTGGGACGGCCGGCCAGTACACCTTGGGCGGGTCTGGGCTGGGCGTGCACTACTCTGGCTCCTCCCCCCATGGCTATCGGCATAAAAGGCGGACAGTGGACTACCTGCAGTGATTGCAGATCTCCCGAGGCTTCGCCGGGAGCAACGGTGTTTCTTTTATTTTTTTAACTGACCTGTGCGCCCAGCGCTCAGGAAACAGCGCCAGCAACTTCCTGTCTGCCCCTTCGCCTGCTTCCACGACAGTCAGACCGCCTCCGCTGATCGCCCCCTCCTTGCCTCGCGTGGGGAGTGGGATGGCCGGCCAGTACACCTTGGGCGGGTCTGGGCTGGGCGTGCACTACTCTGGCTCCTCCACAATACCCTGCCCAAATCATTTCTTACACTCCTTTCCAGCTTCACAGGCTACAGGGTCCGTGGGTTCTATCTGCCTCCACACACTCACGGATATCCCAGCTAGATTTATCCCCTCCTTCTCACTGTTCCTGTTCATTCACTTCTCCTATCCCGGTCCCCCTTTCCACAGAAGCCGTCAATACTGCCCCAGTTAAGACCCTTACGGCGTATTATTTGAATACCAGATCGGCGGTGGCTCATTCACACGAACTTTCAGTGTTGCTAGATCACCATGCACCAGATCTTCTCCTTTTAACCGAGACATGGTTCTGTGATGACTCCCTACCCACCTTGCTAGCTACATTGCCCGCCCCCTACTATGCACTTCGTGCCGATCGTTCTTCCGGCAGAACGGGGGGTGGCGTTGCGGTCATCGCCCGCTCCGATCTTCCATTTCAACTACTTTCTCTCCCCGATATTGCCACCACAGAGTATCTTGCTATTCGAACCACGTCTACATCCCCCCCCTCACCTGTATTCTCATTTATCGTCCTCCCCAGTCGCCCCTACGATTTCTCTCGGATTTCCAGGAGGTGTTAGCCACCCTCTCTGTTAATAACTCTTCAGTGTTATTACTGGGTGATTTTAATTTTTGGCCATCCGACCCAGCAGAGTGTTCTTCTTCTAGAGAGTTCTCAGACACACTGTCATCCCTTAATTTTGTTTCTCACGTATCTTCCCCAACTCACGTCAAGGGGCATATCTTGGACCAGATTTGGTCCTTGAACTGCCCTGTCGACTCCCTTCTTATTTCTCCTTGCACTTGGTCTGATCATCACCTGATTTCTTTTGTTCTTCCTATCAGTTCTCCAGTCAGGGCCCCCCTTCCTAATAATGTCTGGGTCCGCTCGTGGAGTAGAGTTGACCCGGCTAACTTATCAGCTCTTTTAAGTGCGTCTTATCCCGTCTTACACGGGCTTTCCACGTCGGCTCAGGTTAATAGCATTGAACAATGGCTCTCCTCAGCCAGCGAGTCCATTGCCCCCTTGAAACGTCTGACGTCCAAGCGAGAGAAAGACGCCAACCTATGGTTTACCGAAGACTTGAAAACTATCAAGTTATCGGTACGCCGTGCTGAGAGGGCTTGGAGGAGAAACTATTGTCCCATCTTAAGAGCCGATTTTACCACCCTTTTAGCTCAATATAAGAATGCCATCTTGGCTGCTAAAACGGCCTATTTCTCCTCCAAGATCCTCACAGCCGAGAACCAATCTAGGGAAATTTTCTCGATTGTTCAGAACCTAGCCTTTTCAGATCGTACCACGCTTAAGCCCTCTCCTTCCCTTGCCCTCTGTCACTCTCTGAATAGCTTTTTCATTGACAAAATTGCTGCCATTAAAGCTAATATCCCTGCACCTTCCCCGTCTTTTGTTGATCCCCAGTGTCCTCCTTCCCAAGGACAACTAAACTCTCTCCCTCTTCTGACTAAGGAATCCTTCACATCCTTAATTCCCCTTGTAAAATCTGGCTCTCCCCTCGACACCTGTCCCGCTCATATACTACGTCACATTTACATCTCTTGCCCCGATCCTCCCCTTCACTTACTGAACAGTTCACTTTCCCAGGGGGTTGTTCCCAACCCCTTGAAATCGGCTATCATCTTACCCATCCTAAAAAAACCTGGCGCAGACCCCTCGATCCCAGCCAACTTTCGCCCCATTTCTCTCCTACCATTTTTGGCTAAGGTGCTCGAGCGCCATGTCACCAGGTCTCTGAGCACCTTTGTGGAAGAAAATGGGGTATTGGCTGCCCGCCAGGCTGGTTTTCGCCCCGCACACTCTACGGAGTCCGTAGTTCTTTCGGTCCTTGACAACCTCAGGGAGGGGAGGGACACCAATCAATTCCAGGCATTGGTCCTCCTCGATCTCTCTGCCGCCTTCGACACGGTGGACCATACCATCTTACTCTCCCGTATCGCGGCGGCGGGGATCAGGGGTACGGCCCTGATTTGGTTGTCCTCCTTCCTGAGGGACCGCACCCAGGCAGTTCGCCTGGGTGACTTTACTGCGGACTTTCGGAAAGTTCTGTGCGGGGTCCCCCAAGGCTCCTCCCTTTCACCTCTTCTGTTTAATCTTTACATTTCTCCCCTCATTCTTTCCTTACAACAAATGGAGGTCTCCGTATATAACTATGCGGATGACCTCCAACTTGTCTTCAATCTGTCCTCTTCTTCTGATTCTATCTCTAATTTCCAGTCTACTATGATTTTCATCAGGGACTGGATGGATTTCAACCACCTGAAACTCAACCCTGATAAGACCGAGCTGGTGTTGACGGGTGGTTGTTCCAGTCCCTGGTCTTCACTTTTCTGGCCCCCTTCCCTTGGTCCCTCTCCGGTCCCCTCTACTTCGGTCAAAACCCTTGGTATTAAACTCAACTCTCACCTTACCCTCCACTCCCAGGTTAGTTCTGTGGTTTCTTCCTCTTTTCTGTCTCTTCGTACCATCCGCAGGGTCTCTCGATTTTTCACCTTTGAGGCCTTGAAGTTGATCGTCCTTGCGATGGTCATCTCCCGCCTGGATTATGGCAACGCCCTTTATGCAGGTATACCTGCATATAGTCTCAGGCGGTTGCAGATGATCCAAAACCAGGCGGCTCGGCTGGTCTTTAACCTTCCTAAATCCTCACATGTCACCCCCCTGCTGAAACTTTTACATTGGCTTCCAGTTCGGGAACGCATCCAATTCAAGCTTGCATCTATCACTTACCAGGCTCGATTGGGTACGGCCCCTGCATTCATTTCCTCGGAGATTATCCCCTACTTGCCAACTAGGGAGCTCCGATCTTCTTCCCAATCTCTCCTGACAGTTCCCCGGTTTCGCCGGAAAAAGTGGGGGGGCTCAAAATTTGCGACTCTTGCCCCAATCCTTTGGAACTCATTGCCCCTGGATCTCAGATCCCTAACCCTATACTCCCAGTTTCGAAAGAAACTTAAAGCCTACTTCTTTAGCAAAATCTTCATTTAATCCTCTGTTACCCGACCTCCCTTCCTTGTCTAGAGGAGATCTGCCAGTTTACAGCGCCATGAAACCGCTGGTGTAAGAGCGCTATATAAGAATTTTTAAACTCAAACTCAAACTCAAATCGCATCTGTACTTTTCTAACTCAGGAGTACCAGTAAAACCACCTCATACCTGAGAGTCATTCTAGCTCCATAACATACAGATTACTCTCTTTCTGAGATTTTACAAAGAGCTCATGGCTTAGTGAACATTGGTAAAGAAAAACATAAATTGCCTGCAATTGTGAAAAGAAATGTCCTACTGTTTGTATGTTAGTTACTATTTGCACTAACACAATGTTTAGGCGATGGGCATGGCAGTGTATCTAATTTGCTTGGACACCATTAAAACAGCCACTGATAATGGATGCTCCATCATAGCACTGTGCAACACATGTTTTCCAGTAAAGTCCAGCTTTCTGTACTGCTTCAACAATGGCAGCAGCAAGGCGGGAGACATCTAACATCTCCATATGGTAACACTTTAGTGCATTCTCATAAACATTGTCATTACCATCAACAAAGTGGATATTAAAAATCAGCTGCTCTTTATGTGAGAAATCTATTCATATATTTGTCACTTTTTTTGACAATATGCTCACGGGCAAGCACTGCCATCACAGATATCATGTCATTTTGGTAATCAGGAGAGGTATAGTGCCCATGCCTCCTGCACATTTGTTTCTTTTAATCTCTCATCTTTATCAGAAATCATTTCTAACAATTCAATGAAATTTCCCCTATTGTGAGAATACTCAGCGTCATCCAGGGCACGGAGTGCAAGCCCTTAACGACCCAAGAGACATACTACCTTAAGCAGCTTCTGAACATGTTGTTTATTCTCCTCAATATCCTGCTCTGCACCTCTTACTATCATGGCAGAAACTGCTAACGGTTTGTCGACTGCTGTAATCTTTGAAGTTGGTCCAAGCAATAACTGGTGATTTATGCTTCTCTGACTGTGACTGTTTGGACAAAAAACAAGTAAGCTTTTCCCATATACTGAAGCCAATATCAATAAATGCTACATTGCCATGTTTACGTCCTCCTCCTTCCACAGAAACAGTACTAAAATGCCTACATGCAAACAATAAACAGCACCTTTAAGGACTGAATACTCTACCCAACAATGGGTTTTGTAATCTCCATTAAACCTGCGGCATGCATTTAAGAGACATTTTTTGAAGTGTTAGTTGCACTGGGTCGCTATAATGATTCAGTGACAAGTCGTCTGCAAAGAATTCACTTTACGGGTGTGATTTTGCTGTTGGGTTCTGACTAGTTTCTTTGATCTGAGGTACTTCTATTAGGTCTCTCCTCAAAAAGAACTGCCTGTACTGTCATCAGAGTATGATGAACAGTGAGAAGGGCCAGCCAAAGGCCAATTTAAGGAATTAAATCTTCAACCTCCATGTGAAATGAACACTCAGCACTGTCAGCATGTGAACAAATTTCAGTAATGCCAACAATGGCAGAATTATCATCAGCACAGGGAGAAGGAGCTGCAATGGCAGCAGATAATGTTTCAGGGATGTCATAAGAATGTGATCATATGCCTTCACTGCTAGACAGAGCAGCATCAGACAGCTCTTTTGTTCTCTTGCCTTCCATAGAATCTGCAGGAGAGTCTTTGGTACTCCTTTTTTTGTTGAACAAATCCAATATTGATCTTTGTTTTGGATTTTGGGGCTTTCTAGTAAGGAAAGACATATTTTTCTTTGTTCCTTTGTTTGCAGCTGAACTCAGCAACTCCACTGCTAAAATGTCAAACATACAGAAAAAAGGGTTAGGGAATGGCATGGTACACTGCAGGTAACAGTGAGGAAACACAGACAGACTTTCACACAAATGCATGTGATTTTGTTTATTTTAACGGCCATTTTGTTGATAAACAGTTTAAAAGAGATGTTTTATTGCATATATTATTTTCTGTATGTTCACATAGTATATTATTGTATACACAACCATGAGAATCAACCTTTATTACAATAAATGAAATTGCTATTTACCCACCTTGAGACGGATTAATAAAGAAATGAGCTCAGCTATAGAAAATGCATGAGAAGGGCTTAAAGTGGTAGGGATAGGGTATTTGAGGAGGATGGATTGATTATGATGAACAGGGAAGGCATATGATAATCAAGGATATGTATTCCATATGGCCAATACCAAACAGTGTCAGTAAAAAGCTTCAGGGTTGCTCTAGTTTGCCCTTCAGAAAATGTGGAATTATGCAGCACCGACAACACTAGATACCCTGGGGGAAAAGAAGTCTAATATGGGGGATGCCTAGAGGAGCAGAAACTCTCACCTCACCTATTCAGTAATGCAGGTAAAAAAGACTTGTTCCTCTGAAAATCGACTCCTGTATCATCAACATTCAGTATTTATATGGTGTATTATGTGGACATTCAAATGGAAGAGGTAAAGTTGTAGCAGGACCCTCCCTAGTGGTTCCTACATAGGGATCAGTGCAAGAAGGTGAGCCCCGGTCAGTTATCCACCCTCGAGACACAGAGAATTTTTGCAATTGGGAAATATACATAGAGAATGACTGCAGTATTTGAACACAGGGTTGGCCAGCACCAAGTGTTAGATACAAACCAAACACAGTTCTTAACTTTGTGACCAAAGAGAATTGGGGTGATGGTGCACAGTAGTTTCAAACACATTGATTTACTTAGAAATCTTTCCAAAAAGTCAAACCTATTCCTACAAATTCCATGTCATTTCAATTACCATCAAAGATGACAATTAATTGGGCATCTTCACATATTCCATCACTCATGATATGTTCAATTACATCACTTGATGATATCACTAATGAAATCGCAAATGGCATCATTCTTGACAACACTGGGCATAAGAAGATCAAAAGTGTGCAAGGCTGTATCCAGTTCAAAACAACTTATTTATAAAGATATCAACTTCAGACAGTAACACTCAGCTTCAGAGATGAAAACACATTCTTACCAGGGATTGACTAGCCTCTAGAAAAATAAGGCAGTGCCAGATGGACAGGTCGGACAGGTCAGTGTGTGGGGCATTTTTTGGAGCAGTTTGTGGGACTATTGTATGGCCTGTTGAGCTGGTGTTTAGTGTTCAGTCCCTGCATTACCACAAGCATTGCCTGCAGCAAATAGAAATGCACACAGTCTCCCATGCCTTGCAAAATGCTCATAAAACATTTCTACAAGCTTAAAACTGGTATGATTTGCAAAGGCGGGCATGTTCTTAGCTATCTGGTTCACTAATGGGGGCATTTATTTTGGTGCACTGGACTATTTTTAGTCCCAGTGTAATCCTACCACACCAATGTCCCCAAACACACTTGCATACGCTGATTCCATCCTACCCCCGACAGTCACCAAATCATTTGCCCAAAACCAAGTTACATCCACGGAGATCAGCACTCTTAAATACACACATTGTCAATGAAGAACAGATACAAGGAGAATGGCCTGAAAGCTACATAATGAGTAAAAAGAAGTCCCATGTTAATTTCATTGCTCCCCAGGACACCCTCATGAGTCCTAGACTTTTTCAGATCCAATTTGATACCCCATGCTTGATCAGAGTGGAGTTGGGTAGATTTGGGTAGATTGGGGTAGATAGAAATGGGGTAGAATGGAGTGGGGTGGAGGGGCATAGAGTAGAGGGGTGTCGAGTGGAGGAGTGTCAAGTGGAGGGGTGTAGAGTGGAGGGGTATGGAGTGGAGTGGCATGGCATAGGTTGGAAGAGCACTGAGTGGAGCATAGTGTTGTAGAGTGAAAAGGTGTTGACTCTTGTAGAGACAAGTAGTGTAAAGTGGAGTGGGGTGGTATGGATTATACATCGTATGATTACAGACAAATTTCCAATTGAAAACAGCCATTGCATTTGCACAGACAGAGTATTCCTGCACACAAACAATAATGTGTAGAAATGTGATCACCTAATGTACTGATTTGTTTTGATCGTATTAAAATATTTGTTTCCACCACACTTCAGAATTATTTCAAAAAGTGCTTAATTTCTACTTTTCACAAATTCTGATGTATTCAAAAATTTCAACAGAGTTCATTTTTGTTGTGTGCTAGAAAACATAACATCCTCCGACCTGTCCTCTCACATGGGTACTCATCAGGATGGATTGTCACATAAATTCTCTCACTTTGAAGCCAGCAAAAGAAAAGCAAACACCAGGTTCCTTCAAAATGCAAAGCCTCACATTTGACCTCTGTCTTTGAATGCACAGCAAATGAGACAAGATAAGAACAAAATGTAAAGGCCTGTTTACAGATAGCTAGTACTCACAGGAGAGATGAAGTCAAGCTGGATAGCCTAAAACAACAAGCAAACAACAGAGCCAGCTAGGAAAGATTCACTCTGTGGAGTGGCTCAACATAAAAAAAAAAAATAGGTCCCAAAAGTGCAAGCAGTGTAAGGAGACAAGTACTTGGGCTGTGATCTAGGAGAGGGTCACATGCAAGAAGAAGGAAGTACCTATTGTAGACCTGACCAGCAGGAAGCAAGCGAGTCTGGCTTTGAAGCCCACTAATGGTAAGTAATAGAAGACTCCAAACCCACTAACAGTGAACAAAATGTCTTGGAGAGACAGTGAATTCGCTATCTAAGTAACACCTAAAAAAGTAGTCAGGAGGGATAAAGATTGAGGGTGCACTCCAAACATAGTATGATGAACCAAAACTTCTAGAGGAAAATCCTATTTCACGCGATCAACCTGAATCTTAACATTATCACAGATTGCATCTGATAGGCAAATATTACCTAAGTGATGAGATGTAACTCAGGGAAATTAGGTTATATTTCAGTATGGATACTTTAGTCACAATAGAAAGAGTTGTGTAAAGATCCAAGTTAGGGTGGGTTTGGGGTGTAAAAAGGGAAATTTTATACACAATCCTGCGTTATGTGCTGAAAGATGAGAGTTTCACAGCAGGAATCGTAACGTTTTGAGTCTGCCTCAACAACCTTGAGTGTCGCGCAATGGAAATCTGTGGGTATAAGAGAGAGTTATAGAGGGCATGAGTAGCTCTCATGCCCTTCATCACGACATGGGCAGAGGAACTGCAAAACAGTGAAAATCTCCCTGTCAAGAAAATAAATGACAAGCTAATAAGAGGGTGAACCCACAGTCTGTAGCAACCTAAGAAAAAAGAATCCTGTTCCAGCCCACAAGAACTGCATGCATAACCACCACCTCTGATTCTCAGAGAAATCTGAGCTGCAGGGGCTCAGCAAGCTGAACCTTGTAAAGTGACCACTCCAAAACTTTTACATTTTCAGAGACTATTAATACCATCATTACATATCTATGAGAGCAGAAAATACACCCACCATAACTGCATCGAACAGTCTCTGCACATGTTGTCCTGGTGTGGCCTAAAGATAGAACTATGCAAGTGTAAATACGTTAACAAGAAAATCAGCACACTAAATCAAATGTCAAAAGGAATCAGTTTGGCTTCTCCTGTGCAGCATAACACTTGAAATCAGTCTGGGAGGCGGTAATCCACCATAATTTAGCAACATATTCTGTGTTTTGACTCTCATTTTTTTAGGTTGAGCCTAGGCAGCACGCTGTATTCGGCAAAAGGACTTTAATCCTTCCTGTTGCTTACCATAGGTCAACTCCAGTGTTGCTCTTCTTTGCTGCCTCCTAACTAGTTCTTGCAACCGATGCGTACCTTCTGTTTTTCGCTGAGGTGCACTGCCCAAGTGCAGTTTCCTTGTGCTCCCTGCCCTCGGTTATCTTTGTGCTCGCCATGGAACCACTAGCTGTTCAGTTGCATACCAGGGGCCTGGCATGGGGTATTAAGGGTGGATTGGATTGGCACAACGTGTCTTTATACGCAGCTGATGTCTTGATATATTGAAGGGACAATGCGCTTACCCTACTGGCCCTCTATGCCCTGCTTGATCTTTTTGGTGATATGAGCGACCTCAGGGTAAATTGGGGCAAATTCTGTATTTTCCCACTCTGCTGGGTCGCTCCTAAACTTCGCATGACTCAGGTAGAGGGGCGTCCCTCCTGGAGCTTTGAAACTTTTCATTACTTAGGCGTGAGTATCTATCATACTGACAGGGACTAGATTGATGGTAATTATGGCAGTACCTTGACCTCGCTTCATCAATCTCCACATTTTTGGACTAGACGGCCTCTCTCACCCATGCGTAGGGCGTCACTAGCGAAGATGCATATCCTCCCGAGGGTTTAATCCTTTTTTCGCTGACTTACTGGTGATGCCCCTAAGATCCTTTTTTTCTGCTCTAGGAAGTTTGGAATCCGAGCTTGTCTAAGGACCCGCTCGGAAGCAAGTCTGGCGTCCAATGATTCAGCGTCCTATGTTCGAGGGAGGGCATGGGGTTCCCTACTTGGAGCTGTATTTCGCAGTGGCCCAATTGCAATGTCCCATGCTCTGGATGGCTGGTGATGAGGCTGAGGAGGGTAGACTCATTCGAGCAGTCTTAAGGGATGTGAATATACTAGACTGGCTGTTATCTCCAGGAGGTCCTGCTCAGGGTTTGGGCAGGCTTCTGCATGTGGCCAAGCTGGTCTGGGTTAGTTACATGTGCCCTCGCTGCACACTGGTCCCTTATGCACTGCAACTGACCGTCAGGAGCATGCCTGCTCTCAAAGCCTTGCCTGAGCCACACTCTTGGTGGGAGGCGGGGATTACTCAACTGAAAAACCTGTATGAGGAGGAAACTCTCTGGACTTGGGCCTGGCCCTTTTTTGTACATAATGCAATTATGGCAGCAATTAGGGATACATGGTCGACAAGCACCCACTACATTTTGGTTTGCAATGCTTCTTGAAGCATGGCCAGCACCATCGGGCGGTATCAGCATTATAAATTGCACTACACCTGGTAGCACAGTAATCCGGACTCAAGGAGAGCCCATGTGGGATGAGTGCTTAGAGACAGACTTGATGGGCAAACAATAAAACATGGCCATCGAGTGGTTAAAACGCATTTCCTGTAATGCCCATCTGACACAATTCAAACACCTGCATCAGACCTACCTTACACTGCATCACTTCCATAGAATGTTCCCGGGACTGTCACTGGCCTGTCAGCATTGTGGACATGCAGATGCTATATTTATGCACATTGTGTGAGAGCGTCCTTCATTGCTCCATGTGTGGACCCAGGTGATCGAACAAGTGTCAATGGTTATTGATGTACAGGTACCACCAGACCCACTCCTGTGTCCTTTGGGTATTATGCAATGTACCAAGTGCAACAAGCACTATCTCAAGCTGGTGGACTTGGTGGTAGTCCTTTTTAAACAATTAATTGGTATAGCCTGGAAGGCCCCGCAGCCTCCTACGTTTAGATGCTGGCTTCAGTTGACTTACAAGTGGGCTTAGGTGGAGGCAGACGCCATGACACATGATCATCGGCTAATGAGGGGAGTTGGTGCTGCCATACTTTGGGACACATATGTCCTCAAATTTTTGGACAAACTACATGAGCCCCCCAACTAAACAACAGACTCCTATGTACTGCCACTTGGAGATGGTTCGAGTAATGTGGATACCACGGCCCTCGCCATAAATGCGCAGGTGCTGGGTGGCGGTGCAGGCCATGTAGATCCCTGGAGGAGTTCCCATAGGGATACACCTTATTTCCCTCCTCCCACACCCGCTCCAATGCAAAGATGTGTTGACACATGCTCCTGATCAGCTCCCTGTTGCTCCCCAACTAGCTGCCTCTGAGCAGCATCAGCCACAAGGTTCTGTTTGCTGTTAGTTTGTTCTATTTTATAATAGGCAATTATGACTGCTTCTCTATCAGATGAGATACACTATGTCAACCGGGGTTCTTATCCTCACTGTTTCAGGTGCTACATTGCTCTGTTTTCATTGTATGATTTGCTAGCAGGATACTGTCTTTTTTTACAAGACAGGCCATGTTTGAGTACTCACTCTTTGATTATACCTTTTGCTGCATTTTCTCTAATGTGTGCTGTTTCGTGTATAAATGCCAATAAAGGCATAAAAAAAGTGTTTCTAGCAAAATATTTCAAATACATTATTATTGTATGTTGAATATTATCAAGTAAATCTTGTGCAAGTCTTAGTACATTTAACTCTGCTGATTAAAAAACAAAGCTTGCTTTAACATTTTGAGGCCTAGTATTAATAGAAATAGTTAGATGCTACAATATGCACATTTTAATGTTGTGTTAGTTCATAATAAATTGCACGTTGTCAATGCACATGTCTCTTTAACTATATTAACATTTTAATAAAATTGTTTATCAAATCCCTCATCTGGTGGTTATCTTAACCATCACCTTTCACATGCAATGTCTGTTCAGAGTGCTTTCTGATCATCAGTTGGGTCTTGTCTCTTTCATTTCAAACTTTTGAAATTCAATGATTCTCTATACTCATCATTAAGACGATTGTTTAATGCTATTTCTCTTTCCATTTGCTTGCTCATTTCTTTCCCCTTCTATTAATGAAGTATCTACAGCCTTTGAATAATGCAAATAGGAAACATAAACAAAGGCATATGATTAGTATTCGCTGAAAATTGCCTTACAGGATTCCTCCTCCTCCAATTGTAAACCAATTTCCAATTGTGCGTATTCCTTGTGCAAAGTTTTCTAAGAAAGTAGGGGGCTTATTTACAATCCACTTGCGCTGCCGGTTCACCACTTTTTCCCATCATAAAAGTGACACACTAGCACAGAAAGGGGCTTGTAAATAAGCCCCTAAGTGTCTCTAACTCCTCTAAATCAGGTTTCAGGACTTAAATGTTCTTTGCAAATTCTTGAATCTTCTTACTTTCATCAGGTATGTATGTATGAGCAGCAATGATGAGTTTTCAATATTCAGCAGACTCCGCCTTTCTCTGCGAGTAAAATGTCTAATGCTAGATGATTTTGCAAAACGATAGATCTAATTGCTGCAAGCTAAGAGTTTACAACTATTAAAGCTCCAGAAGTACTAGTTTTCGAATTGTCTCATCATTGAGTATGACTCCTACAGCTTGAAAGATTGCTCCAAAAATGTCTCCTATTAACTGGTTTTCATTTTCTACACTACAAGTGTATCTGTGGGCAGGTGTCATTGTTATTGCATCTATAATATATACCTGATATATCTCTGGAAACAATCAGGCAACGTAGCAAACACTCTTCCAATCAGTAGGTAACTGAAAGAAAGCCTCTTGTCCACAAATAAAATAAACTCCTGGAATTGCATTTTCTTCCCCTTGTAAAATTTGCCATCTGCCTCCTATTAATTCAAATGTATGTTCATAGCTATTAATGTTCATGTCTGGTTCTTGTGTGTGTTCTTCTTTTGTAAACACAGATTTTCCCTTTTTGTCATCTTCGACAAGGCACTCTTGCTCTTTTTGATCTCTTCAGTCTTTGTTGATCTTCCTCTGTGTCACTTCCATCACTCAACTCTGTCTTCTCAGTGATAGTTGGTGGGATGTAATCAACTGACACAACCGTTCTCAGTCTCCTTTGATTACAGTTTCGTGTCCTTTCAACTTTACCGGTGACTCTCTTGTTTCAGAGCTTATTCCTTCACCCGTAGAGACTTCAATGCCACTTTGTGAGATGATAGGCACTTGATTCAGTGCAATGGTCTGTAGTTCTTCACCCCTCTCTTCTTCTTACTATTGTTGTGATCTTGGTAACATTGCTTTTTGCTGAGGCTCAGCATGTGATGGTGCAGTCACCAGTGCTCTTTTTCAGACTCAAAGAACACAATTTCTTCATTTGGATTTTTCATCCTTCCAGTTTGGATCTCTGGCGCACATGACAGCAGTGTTATTAACCAAGATAATCTAGGAGGGGCATTTCCATCTCGGCTCCAAGCAAGTCTTTCAAACATGCTTCTTGATCATGAACCAGTCCCCTGGATTAAGGTCATAGCATTGTTCTCAATGTGGATCTTGTGTAGCAGCTGCAACCTGGTGAGAAAGAGAATGCACCACATCAGCCAGTCCCTTGCAGTATCATCTGTGATGCTCACAGGTGCATTTGCAGGCACATCAGGCAGTCTCATAGCACATCCAATGAGAATCTCATGAGGCGATAAACCAATTGTTATATCAGGGATACTCTGAATACTCATCAGCACTAAAGGCAAAGCATCAGGCCATTTCAGTGATATTGAGGCACAAACTGTGGCCAATCGAGACTTAAAGGTACCATTTAGCAGCTCAACAATGCTATAACCTACAGGTTGATAGCTACGGTGTAGTTTTAGCACAGTTTGCAGTGCTATACATATCATTCTCAGGGCCTCGTTGCTGAAGTGTGTCCCTCGATCTGATTCCAAAGAAAATGGCATACCGTACCTCGGGATCAATTTTCTTAATAACAGTTTTGCTACAGTATAATCTCTTCTAGTTGGGTAGGCTCCACCCATCTTGAGATGACGCAAACTAAGACTTGACATATCTCAACCTGTTGCAAACAGGCATCTCAATAAAGTCCATCTGCATTCTGTTAAAGAGATCACATGATCTCTGTATATGACTTTAACAGGTGTTCTTTTCCCTACATTCCTTTATTGACATGTCACACAACTATGACACAATTCTTCAGCGAATATCCTAAATCTTTGATTGAACCAGTTTTGCCTAATTAGTCTGGTCATGGCATCCCTCCCTAAATATGTGTGTCCATGGAAATGTTGTGTAATTTAAACAACAAACTATCAAGTAACACTGGTCTACCACCAGCTGACATCCCAATGTCATTTACGTTTTTCTCACATTCTGCTCTGATTCAACCTGACTGTTCTGCTTCTGGGACATTTTCTTGTACCCTTTTCAATTTTTCCTGTTTGTCAGTTATTAACATCAACATGGAAAAGACTGTGACATCCTCAAATTTGCATGCAAAAGTTCCATTAAATGTGCAGGGAACTGGTGCACAATACCGTTCTACTTCCTCGGCATATCTGTTTCCGACTGCAATGCAACCATAGCCACTCCAAGGTGCTGCACATTTAACAATAGCAATTTTAGCAGGTAATTGGAGTGCTTCCTATAGATTTCTTACATGCTCCCTGTTCCTGATAGGGTTCCAGATGAGTTAATGAAACTTCATTGTGGCAACAATTGCCCAAAATCATGGACAACACAAATGCCATACTGACGATCTGTAAATATAGTTTAAATGTATAGGTGTGCAGCTCCTAAGAAAAGCAGTGGTAGTCAGGTCTGTGGAATAACCTCCAAATGGAGGAAGTGCCCTCATACACCCCGAGAGGTTTTCAAGAACCTTCAGCACGGTGGGTCAGCAGTAGAAACTTAATTTCCAACTTTCTACTAGTTAACGGAGGCAGTCACTGACACCTCAAAGGAAAAGGGTGTTTTTCCACACCTTTTTCTTCATTTTAAATATTCTGTATACCTTGCTACCTTACCTTACTCCCACATGCTTTGCGCACCGTGGAGGAAAACCAAGACCTTACCATCAGTGATGACCTGGTGACCGAAATTCTTAGGACGCCTTCACTTTTAGACCCAGATGGCGCAGGAGCGTCAAGCAGCAATGGGAAAAGCTTTCAAGCAATTGTTGTCGCGAGGAAGGGGATCAGGCACATCTTTGTGTATCAGCCTCAGTAAAGGCTTAGTCACTAGGGAATTGTTTGGACTCCACTGTCTACAGTACCCAGCCATTCTCAAAAACATCTTGACTTCTCTCTGTGTTTGAGGTGGATTAATTTGAAGAACTGCTTCCACTCTCACTGGTGACACATTTCTTGCTCCCTTTTCAATATTGTGTCCCAGATACTGAACTTTTTTCTTACAGTACTGCAATTTTCCTGGACACAACATGTGTCCATTCTGACCCCAGATGATTTAAGGGTGAAATAGTATCCCGCTTACAGGCTTCATGTGTCTCTGATGCAAGTCATCAATATAATGCACTGTTAGTGGCTTGTAGGGCATCTGCAATGACTCCAGATGTGTTTACTAGATCTAGTTAAAGATTGAAGAACTCTCTCTATATCCTTGTGGAACTCGGCACCGTGCTCTCTGCTGAAACACAAAAGAAAAGAGATACTGACTATCCTCATGTAATGGCACTGAGAAAAAAGGCCTGCAAAAGATCAATTTCAGTAAATCATTCAGCCAAGCACGGAATCTGGAAAAGTTTGGTGGCTGGATTTGGTACCATGGGACAACATGGAATGACAATGTTGTTACTTTTTCAACGATCATGTATGATTCTGTATTTCTTGTGGGGCTACTGCAAACCCATGATCAGAGAGTTGCATGAACTTCCTACAAATTCTTTCAAAATCCCTTTATTCAGCATGTCTTTAATTACAGATGCTATTCCTGCAACGGCCTCTGGTGTCAAATTGTATGGTTGTATTCTTGACTACACTGCATTTGGCTTTAGGGTACCTTGGCCTGATTCTAAAACCTTTGATTAGTCTGAGATCTTTTCCTGTGAAATCTCATACTTCTGGGTTCACTGTTTCTTTGAAATCAAGAGGTCATTCTTCAATGATCCTCACTGGGAACAATCCTGCAGCTGAATCTTGTTGAGCCATATTGAACTCAACAATCTCAGCATGGGTCTGAAATTTTACTTCTAACGGTGTGCAGTAAATTGTGCAATTTAACTTGCACAACAAATCCCTTCCTTGCAAATTCACAGGACTTGTGATGCAAACAACAAATTGATGACTTTCCTCAAATGAACCTCACAGAAACTTTCTCTGAAATTGAAAACTGGGTTTGTAATCTGTTTAGTATATCTTACAACTTGGATCTTGTTTCTCAAGAGGGGTAGGTCTGGGACTTTCACTGTTCTAGCAGTGCGAACATTCACCTACCTCTGAGACTAAGCCAAGCATACAATCTTCCTCCCCCCTCAGGCATTGTCATCGGGAATTATCAGAGCCAAAACTTCCATTATCAAATACAGGAAACTGTTGAAATGGGTTATGATTTTGGTTCTAGTAGGGGTTTAAGTTTACCTTGGGTAACTGGTTCAAATTATATTTGGGGTTTCACATATTTTGTGGGACCATCTGGGCTTGTCTGACTTGCATCATCAGGACCTGCTTCTGAACTGTCATTTGAACAGTCGCTTTTTGCATTTGATTTCTTCCTTCCATTTGCATATTTCCATTTACACTTCAGGATTAAGCCTACACTCCCTCTTCCAATGCTCCATCTTGTTACAATAATGACAATGAGTCATCTTCTTTAAAGTCGCAACATCCATACCAGAATTCGTATCATTCGGAACACCTCTGCCTCTTCCCTATGAAAAACAAAATCCTCCTTGAGCACATTTCACCCCTGCTTGTACACCAACACCCTGCATACAACCTTGTCTTTCCTGCAAAAGACTGGTTCTAAACAACTCTTTTAGCAAACGTCATCTGGGCCAACATGAATTTCTCCTTACGCTTTTTCCGCTTTATTTCTTGTCATCACTACAATATTTTGCATACCTCAGGATCTCAAAGGAAACAAAGAATCACATATCAGTAGCAAAGGGATATTCTTTCCCACTGTGCTGCTGAAACACCTGAAGCAACTGCTCATAATAATTATGTACTGACTCTTTAGGCTCCTGTGAAGTTCTTTTAATTTTTACCTAATCAAGATCTTTAGGAGGCACCTTGCCTTTCATGAAAGTAAGCACTGCTTCAGACTACCCTGTAACTAGAGTAGATGGTGCATTAGTGTGTGCATCTCTTGATGGCTCTTTTAAAGGCCATTGCCTAATTACCTTACATTCAGCCCACAGAACGCTAGGCACTACAATGCCTAAGAATATATTCAAATCAAACCACAACACTTTTGAAATTTTGATGAATCTGTCAACTTGTGTGTATCAGCACAGGTTTTGTTTCTCAAATTTGGAAATGTGTTCGTAAATGCTGAAATATCACCTATGCTGCACGGGACATGGACATATACTTCACCCACTTTTTCTCTTAATAGATAAGCTGAAGCTCCATCCACATCTTATTAATCAGTCAATTACTTTTTATCTTCCGCATCTACTTCTGATTGTTTCTTTTCTTTCAAGCTTCTTAGACCATTTAATTTCTAACCTTTCAAAATCACGCCACTTACAGATGCACTTTACCAACTCATTTATGTGTAAGCATATTCAGAAGGAATGTATTGTCTCAATTGCTCCATCTTCTAATTGAACCCTGTAACTACTTTGCATAGGAAAAACTTTTGAAAGGTCAACATCACATTTTTTAGCTAAATCACTCAATTCATCATGTGTGATTGCTGCTTGTCTGGTGATCTCCTTGTTCAGGTAGATTACTTCTTTCTCCTGATACTGGTTCAAATAGTCAAGATCTAAACATCCCCATATAATTTCTTCAAGTTCAACCTTTAATTTTGAAACATCCAGTGGTCTCTCCTTGTAGGGCTCTGGGGTAATTTGCCGTTCTGCATTGTCTGTCTTTCTAAATCCTGCTGCTTTTTCAGACCATAGTGGAAAAATCCCATTCTCAAATAAATGTGTTTCTCCCTGAAGGTTTGGTGTTATAATGAATCCTGGTGGTGTAAACGATTGTCCGCCCATCTCACAATGACTGACTAGATTGCAGTGGTTCCAGGAAATGATTTATGAATTTTGGGATGTCAGGATAAACCCTGTTGAAGCTAACCCTCCAACAGCTACTTAGGCTTTTTGGGTCTGGACAACGTTTATTGGGGTTGTCCCATGTGGGGCAGTTACAATCGTGGCAGTCGCAAATACCCTAGGCACTGCCTGTACAGTTGCAATTTGTGGTAATTGTACCGGAACAATCATAATTGGAGTAGCAGCACCAAGTGTAATAACTGTTGGTGTCTGAACAACAGGTGGTGTGGAATTCTGAAACATATGTAATGGTCTGTGAATCTGTGTTATACTTGGTTCAACAGGGGCAGTTGCCACTGAGTACTTGCAGTTACAATATTATTTGTACTAGTGGTTGGGGTGCATAAGGTGGGGGACACATAGCTCAGTGGCGGCTAGTGAAGTTTGTAAGTGGTGAAGCTGGGTTTGGTTGGCGTGGAGGCAGGAAGGAGGTAGCACGTTAGAGGTGGGTAATGGGGAGTTAACACAGCCTCCTGAAAGACTTCATTCATCTTCAGTCACTCTTAAATAAATGACTCTTAGTCATGGGTCATTCTGTCTGAGGCAAGCTTCTGGCATTCCCCTCCATCCACCTGGTAAAAACAATCAACTGTGTACAGAGACAGATAGTAATAGTCCTTACAGTCCATGAAATGTCTATCTAAGGTAATCCTACAGTTATCCAAGCATCACTTGGCCATGTGTATCACACTGTCATCTAAAACAGCTAATGCGAGCATGCACAGATGTCATCAACTCTCTAAACAGTAACACTAATTTATCTGGCCTTGTCATAAGAGTCACCAGAACACTCACTCTGTCGAGAGTGACCTCTTTTTATAAGTATTATGGTAGTGATTTCCCATGATGAAAACACAGTGTGCCTGTAGAAAAAAAAGAAATAAGTTGATAAATATGTACTTGGTTGGACTAAGTACATGTGTAATGGTGTCATGCTAAGATGGTATGACTCTATGACTCTCACTGGTGACCTCAGAAGTGACTAAATGTATGTACACCATCCCTGTGCCTGTCCTTGCTGTTGTTCCTTTGCTCACATATCTGTCCTCTTGCTAGCAAGACAGTGTGAGGTGATTGCCAGATGGGAGTGGCGGGCATGGGTTGAGGGATATGCAGTGAAAAGGCAGCTCCAGGTTTCATCACAGCTGCCAGAGCCTGCAAAGCAACTCATATCTTCAATTTCTCACCAACCAGTCCTCTCATGAAAGACCTTGCCCTAATCTACTGGAAGTGGAGAATGTGGTATGATATCAGGTGGGTGTGGGCTTCTTTAGCTTGTTCACTGGGGTAAGAGAAGGGCTTGTCCTCCTTTGTTAAGCTTTAAACTCCAGGGTGCAGCTGAGAACTTGCACATTCAGCCAGAGGTTCTCCCAATCTTTTAGCACCACAACTAAGTTTTGCCACTGAAAGCAATAAGACTTTTGACTGTTAAATTGCTCACTTTAGCACATTAGTATTTGATTCATACTGGGCTCTTGTGACAGTAAAGAATCTAATGAAATAGCCCAAGCAGTTGAACAATGTTTGTCGACAAAGTTCTTGGACATTGGTGCTCTAATAATTTCTATTCCTTTTCATTTACAACCTCTATCTATTTTAAGCTAAAAGCAATGCAAAGCAGATTTTCCTCAAGAAAGATCGTAGATTCCATCAATATGCATGATAAAGTAGTCTTATCTAAATCTTGCTTCTGTAAGGTTCTGCGTATCCCACTATAAATTTACAGGCAGAATCACCCATGTGTCCTGGTGGGAATCTGATAAGAGCATGTCAATTCAGGATTAATTTTGCTTTCACCAAAAATCTTGGCCTATGCAGAATCTGCAAAACAATGATGTTACTGTAAGGCGACACCCATGTGCACTCATTAACTAATTTTCCCAAAAACATGAAAGCATGCAACACTTTCTCACCCTCCAGTGCAATGATTCACAAAAACTTTAATTCAGCCTTTATTAGGTGCAGTTCGAACTGCTACACTCTTGACTTGTCAATGGAAGTTGATTACTTGGGGAATACTTTCGATTAACAAGCCACACTCTGACTTAATTCTTCTTCCTATTACAATTGTATGTCTTCTCCTAAACCGATCCAGGAAGATGTACCTGCTTCTCTTGCCCATCTCCATCACACCCCTTGGTTAACATAGATAGTCTGATAAATTTATATAACTCAATCAATCAACCAATGAAGATTTGTAGTGTGTGGCTGCTTCACCCGTGAGGGTCTCGAGGCACTGTGAGAATCATGCTGTCTGTTCTCCTGTTGGTTAAACATCCAGGTCTTAAGGTCCTTCCTGGGTGGTGATTTCTAAGTAGAGGGAGTTGCCATAGTTGAGTCTGCTGGTGAATAATGCGTGCTTGACTGTTTGCCTGGTGTTGGGTGAGATCCATCTTAAGACCTTCCTGAGCATCCAGAGGGTGAGGAAGTAAGTGGAGGAGATGGCACTCACATGCTTCTTCATGGATAGCTGGCTGTCGAGGATGAGGCCGAGGTTGCGGGCTAGTTCAGTGGGTTTGGGGGTTGGGCCCAGCTCTGGAAGCCATCATTCGTTGTTCCTGAGGGTGTCTTTGCCTTTCTTGAAGATGAGTACTTCTGTCTTGTAGGTGTTGAGTTAGAGATAGTTGTTCATCCAGATGGCCAAATATTTCATGGATCTTTGTAACTTGTCTTTGATGGTCGTTGGGTCATTTTACAGAGAGAGGATGAGTTAGGTGTCGTCATATTAGGGGATGATGTTGAGTCTGTGACTCTTGAGGATTTTGGCCAGGGGTGTCATGTATATGTTGAAGAGGGTTGGGCTGAGGGATGGGTCCTGGGGTACACCACAGGTGAAGTTCTTAAGGGAGGGAGAATGATCTTAAGGGAGGGAGAATGATCTTCTGCATTCTTACCGTGAGACATTATGCAATCCACTTGAGGGCTGATCCTTGGATTCCATGCACTATTGATCAGTGCATGGTGGGATACAGTGTCAAAAGCTACTGAGAGGTCGAGGAGGCTGAGGGCTGCTGTTTCTCCATGGTCTAGCAGCATTCTGATATCATCCGTGACTGTTTGCACTGAAGCAGAATTGGGAGGGGTCCAGCAGCTTGTGGGTTTCCAGATGTTTGGTGAGCTGGATGGTGATAGTTTTCTCGATGACCTTGGCTGGGAAGGGAGCAGAAAGAGAGGTCGGTAGTTCTTAGTTTCTCCTAGGTCCACGGATGGCTTCTTCAGCAATGTCTTTACATTGGCATGTTTCCATTTCTGGGGGAAGTGAGCTGTGGTGATCGAGAAGTTGAGGACCTTGGAAAGTTCTTTGCTTGATTGGATGATTGCTGAGGTAGAATGCGTGGTGGGGATAGTGGTCTGCTAAGGCTCCGGAGTGGATGGATCTCATTATGGATGCGGTTTCCTTCATTGGTGAGGGTGTTCCACATGGTAAGCTGGTGTGGGTGGGCGTCGGTCTGTGTGAGGAGGTTGATGCTGTTCTTGGCTGGAAGTTCAGGTGCAAAGTCTTGGTAGATGGTGTTGATTTTGTCGTGGAAACAGTCCATGAAGGTGTCGAAGAGCGCTTGGGAGGGTGTGATGTTGTTTTCGGTTGCTGAGAGATTGACTATGTTGAAGGGTTCCTTGCTGTTGTTGGATCAGTCATTGATGCAGGTGACTAGAGCCATCTTTGTTTCTCAGGAGGTGGTGGTATCGGTTGAGAGCGTCTTAAAAGAGTTTCCAGTCCTCAAGGGTCTTAATGGTGCGGCAACTTCTTTCCTTCTCTCTGCAGTCATGTTTCTGGTTTTTCAGTTCTGCAGTGAACTAATTCAGCAGTCATGTTAGTTTCTTGGTGTTGTAAGGTTTCCTCTGTATGACTTTGTTTGTGCTTGCCGTGACCTATTTCATGAAATTGTACGCCGCATGTTCTGTGTCTTCGGTGGTGGTGCATATGCAGGAGTTGGGGGCGTTGGTCCATCATTGCTCTGATGCCTTGATCATCTGTGTCCTGTCTCACTGGTGGTGGGGGGTTCTGAGATGATGAAGTGGATGCAGTGGTGGTCAGTCACGGTGAGCTCCTTGGTGTGGCTGTATTTTACTCTGTTACTGGCTGAGGAGATGGGGTTGAGCATGTGTCTTGCGGTTTGGATGGGGTCGGTGACCAGTTGCTTGAGTCGGAGGTTGGCCATACTTTCAAGGAGGTCTGCTGTGTTGGCATTGTCATTGTTCTTGAGGTGAAAGTTGAGATCTCCTGGGAAGATGTACAGATTCAAGTCGATGGTGATCGGGGCGGTGAAGTTGGGGATGACATTGCAGAAGGCAGGGCAGGGTCCTGGAGGTCTGTAGGTGAGGGTGCCTCTGATGGATGTTTTGCTGTTTGTTCGGAGTTGGAAGCTGAGGAGCTCCACGAAGGGGGTGTTGTAGGCTGTGGTGGTTGATCATTCACTGTTCTTTTTGTAGAAAATGGCTATGTAGCTTCCGCTTCTGTTCCATTGGTCCCAGTGCACAATCTTGTATCTATTGGGGGTGGATGTGGCGATGTCCAGTGCAGATATAGGTTTCAGCCAAGTCTCTGTGATGAAAATGGAGTCCGGGACATGGGTCGTGATAGTGTCCCAGATTTCCGAGTAATTGAGTGTTGATCAGCAAGCAGTTGATATCTCCAGAGGTGTTGGTATTGGTCTTGTGTGTGGCGCACTGTCTACTGCTGTGTGTTGTATATTAGCTGTGCTTGGAAGAGTGTTTTATGAATGCGTTGGGGGTTCTGTTTAGAATTCTACTGGGACAGTCATTCAATTGGGAGATTCTGTGAAGAGTCAGTTGACAACGGGTTGGATTGGTCCCAGTGCACGATCTTGTATCCATTGGGGGTGGCTGTTGCGATGTCCAGTGCAGATACGGGGTTCAGCCTAGCCTCTGTGATGAAGATGGAGTCCAGGGCATGGGTTGTGATGGTGTCCCAGATTTCCATGATGTGTTTTCTGAGTGATCAAGTGTTGATCAGCAGGCAGTTGATATCTCCGGAGGTGTTGGTATTGGCCTTGTGGGTGGCGCACTGTTTACTGCTGTGTGTTATGTATTAGCTGTGCTGGGAAGAGTGTTTTATGAATGCGTTGAGGGTTCTGTTTAGAATTCTACTGGGAGAGAGATTCTGTTAAGCGATTCTGTAAAGAATCAGTTGACAACGGGTTGGCAAACTTGGAGCAGTATACTGCCTTTGGGCTTGAGTCTACAATAAATCCTCCTTTCAGTGTTACAACATTGTGTGGTAATTGAACGTAACACTGAGCTCAAGCCCAAGCCCAAGATGGAACCTTGCATGTAACACTACTGGATTTGAAGGTGTAACTATATTCCTCACCGTACGGCGTACACTGTCAGTCCCAAACCTCTGGAGAGGCTTGTTCGAGGCTGGTGGAGCACAAATTTGACACGAGTGTGCAAGAAACTGAGGACCGTCAAAGCTACAAAACTGTTTTTACCAGATATCTTACCGGCAACGTCTGGGCTAGCGTGCACTCAGTTGTAGTTGGACGCAAAGAGATGCACATGAGGATCGACTATAGCAATCTCTAGAAATTCTGCGGTGTAAGGAGTATATAGGATGTGCGCTCATCAATGTGTATTGCACATTTGTATAGGTTCAACTGCCATTTTGGAGATGTGAACTATACTGGCACCACTTGCCTGATCACTGCAGAGTATGACGTGTGCATGTGCTTTGACAGCATGTGTGCATATGTCATTCTACAGGCTGGAATAATTTGTTGGTTTAATTCAATCCACAGGCAATTACCAGACAGTCCATGGGTTGTGATTATGATATCCAGATGCAGAAAACTGTGCTAAGTTGGTCAGTGGATGGTCCAGAATTCACTCAAACTGAATGGGGAGAAGACTGAGGTGATGGTGTTTGGAGGGAAAGAGAACATCTGGTCAGCCAGCTGGTGGCCTGACTCGCTAGGAGTGTGCCCTTCCCCCACGATATCTGCTAGGAATCTTGGGGTGATGATAGACCCTGCCCTGGATATGGGCGGACAGGTTAGTAGAACCATCTCTACCTGTTGGGGCTTAATTCACACCCTGCGAACCATCTCTACCTGTTGGGGCTTAATTCACACCCTGCGAAGAATCAGGAAATATCTCTCTCTGCAGTCCAGAAAGCAAGTAGTTGTCGCTCTCATCGGCTCACAACTGGACTACTGTAATGCGCTGTATGCGGGGCTAAATAGGAGCCTTCTACAGCGCTTGCAGGTAGTCCAGAATGCCGCAGCCAGATTTGTTCAGGATGTTCCTAGACGCTCCTCGGCCACGCTGGCCAGGAAAGCGCTGCATTGGCTACCGGTAGAGCACCGAGTACGGTTCAAAGTCTTATGCATGACCTATAGAGCCATTGCAAAGAACAGCGACACGGGAGTTGGTTCTATCATCTCCCACTATACTCCTGGAAGGGACTTGCGTTCCTCCAGGAAACTGCTCCTGACAGTCCCCCGCATACGAAGAGCCAAGTGGGGTGGCAGGGCTTTCTCCACTCTGGCTCCTAAATGGTGGAATGATCTTCCTTTGGATCTCAGGTCCCTACCCTCCCTACAGATATTCCGAAGTGCCCTTAAAACTCGCCTCTTCCTGCGAGCCTATGTGTAAGGATGTACATTTCCATCTTTGTTTTGTTAGGCGCCTTGATACCTGCGGGTTATTGTCTTGCGCATTATACATTTTCTATCATCATCATCATCATCATCTAATAATTTTTAAAGAATACTGTAAGTCACCAAACCTTGAAGATTATATAAAACTTTTTCACCCCTTGGGATACTTTAATGCTGTATTGTAGGCTGTCCACACCTGGATTTAATTAGTCCTACTATCTGGTGACACCTAGAGTTACCTTGCCAAGGCATACACAATACTACGTCTTCTTTGAATCTGCATCCTCCTTAACCATGTATTATTATAGAAGGAGAACCCATCATGAAATGGGAAGAGTGGAAGGAATAGATCATTAACTATTGACCTTCTTATAATGATGAAGAGTTTTCCCCTGAAAGAAAGTAGAAAACAATGTTATATTGCATAGGTCCTGGGGTTTTGAAAGTGTATTATCGCATTGAGAAAAAACAAGGCATGTAGGAGATGTATTCATGCATGCTTTAGAGGATTTAGATGTATATTTTTTACCTACTACAGAAAATTGTGATATTAGTTGTGTGGCCTGCACAAGTTATAGGTCCACAATTCTCATTACTGGGAACCAAGACCCCATTGTAGCTCTTCACTCTCTCAGGTTGGTGAAGCAAAGCAGTTCAAGGCTTACTCAGCGGAGGTGGTGTGGGTTAGTAATCATTGTTTGCTGGCCCACAATAATAATATCCAATAAACGATTGTGCAGTCAATACTTTTTCTATTCTATGCAATTTACAAATATATACAGAGGTGGATGGAAAATGCTACAGATTACATTACATAATCTTCTTCGATTCCGTAAAGGGGTCATACAAACATATAAGGTAAGTCGATTGGCTTGGTCAAAGGTTCTGAAGTAACAAACTACATGTTAAAGGCATCATTTAGTGTGCAAATGCAGTCATCACCAATAATAATCATGTGTACATGCACTTAATAATGTTAATAAAGCACATTCATTGTGACCAAAAGCACTGTTGCTGGAACGGGAATCAGGTTCATTTAAGTATTATGGTTCACAAATCATCCAGGCTAACCCTAGCTTGGTCAGGCTGGTGGACCTTGCCTGATATTGCAAGAAGAGAAATTAAATTGTTAATCATTTCAGCAATTTTCATCAATAATCAATATTATATGTGAGCTAATAAAGAGACTGGAGAAGTTTAAAAGTTTTATTAATTCAAATCTGAAATAGCTTATTTTTATTTGGTCAGTTTTATTTATCAATCAGCGATTTAAAAGCATTTTAATATCAATACAACGCATAAATCATTATTAAGTGTGTTCCTTGAAGAAAAGAATCCCTGTTCTAAGAACTTTACAAAAAGTAGTCAGGTAGAACCAATAAACAGCATGTTTTTCTTTCTTCTACCCCCGGTAGCAACAGACAGTATAAATACTGAAGGGAGCAGAATCTTAAGAAGTACATTGAATTGATGAGCTTGATTGACCACTACAACTGTACCCACGCCACTGCTGGGATATCAATAAACCAACATTTGGTATGTAAGGTGCCCTTTTAAGTAAGACAATAAAAATTCAGTGTCACATATAATTAAGAGTAAACATACTCAACACACTCTTATTATTATTTGTATTGACTTAGGAAACATGTGTCCCACATGAAGTCTGTTATGACCTGATGAAGACCTTCCACCAATACATCGTTTTGGTCCTATTATGAAGCTCGAAACGCATTGGCTTTTCTCTCCTTGAGGCCAAGAGTAACCATAAAGAAGAACAAAATGCTGAATAACAGAGATTCTGAGCTTGACTGAACAAGTGCAGCAATAGAGTCCCAGAATAGCAATCTGACCTCTCCAGGACCTCGAGATTAGAAAGTATTTAAGACCCAAACACCAGACCAGGCACAAGTTTGTAGGACAAAGGAGTCTCTGTGGAACTAAATGTATATTAATGTACGATTTTGTCTTTATGTTTGTACAAAGGTTCTTAACTACTGATTAACTGTATGTGTGTCATGTAAATATTGTTTTTTTCGACACTGTCTTTTGAGAATATCAAAAATGATTTAGAGGTGTATGCTTTAATTTACAATATGGGAAAAAAACGTTTCTTAAAAAAACAAAAAAGAAAGTGAATTAATGAAGCCCAGAGTTAATAAAAAGGACTACTGAGGTAAAAGTAATGCTTCATCTATGTTTACACAGGCACTTTTTGGAGGGATGTTGGGAAGCCAGATCCTTAAGGGAAGTGTTATGAATGTGGAAGTGTTGACGTCCAACTTTACGATAAAAAAAGCCCTGTAACAAATCAATAGTGTTTATTTTGTGGCATTAGATACCATTTTGCTATGGTGTGCCAGAAGAAGATTTCTTCTGTGAATTGTGTTGTAGATGATTGTGCACAGGAGGATGAGATTCTGGATTCAGAGAGCAGAGATGGGAAGGTTCTATGCATCCCTGAGGAAGTACTGGAGGTGAGTGGTAGAACCAAGAAGAAACCTTTATGTGAGGTTACAGCTGGTGAAGTCAATGTAAAGTTGATGCCAAATTCTGATTTTCCATGTTCTATATTTTATAGGAAATTATGGGGAAAAGTATTTTGTGTCTGTGGTTGGAGGATAATTCAAGAGTGCTAACATTAGTCCATAAAGTTTTACACTTGAGCCTATTGAACTTCTGGGTTATTGGAAAGTAAAGGTAGAATTCGACAGACATGCTGACTGTACAACTTATGTAGGGGAGAAGGGCCCTTCTGTGCTAGCTTGATGGGATCAAGGTGAGTTGGGCATATTATTTTTTACCAACAGTATGGAGCCAGTGTTGTTAGTGGATTGTGTTGAGAAGACTAAGGAATGTGTTTCCAAGGATTTACCTGGAGATTTTTCTGTTGGGATTGGTGAACTTGTACGATTTGCTTATAAAATGTTTCTTAAGGATGATGCATGACCCTGTGTGCACAAGATAAGGAGTGTTCCTTGGAAAATGAAAGAAGAGGTAGTCACTTAATTAAACAAGTTGGAGGAAGCTGGGATTATAGAGCAAATGGTGCTCTCTGATCGGATGGCTGCTTGGTGGTGGCAATGAAACCCAATGGACGTATTCATTTAAGCATTGATTTGAGGGATCTGAATAAAAGATCCTTGTGGATAAGATAAATTTCCCCTACCCGGTGTAAATGAATTGTGTGTTCTTACAAGGAACATGAAGTGGTTTTCTACAATAGTTTTAACTATGTTGCAAAATCAAGTTCCTTTACACAAAGACAGTAAACATCCTACTGCATTTATCACACCGACAGGGTGTTATCAGTTCAGGAAGGTTCCTCTTGGGTCAGCTACTGTTGCTACAATGTTCCAATGCCTCATGTATTCATTGTTCAAGGATGTGAAAAATTTTACTTTTTTTCCAAGATAATATATTAATTATGAGAGAGATCAAAGAGAAGCATGATAGTTACCTTTAGGGTTGTCTTCAATATCTTGGAAAAATATGGCTTGACTACTGACACTTCCAAATGCATGTTTGCAAGAAAATAATTCACTTATTCAGGGCATGAAATTAGTGGTTTGGGAATTTTGCCGAAGAAAATCTGGTAGAAGCCATTACGCTGGCTCCCAAAGCATGGAACTAAGATGAAGTATGGGCTTTCTTGAGGTTGGCAGAGTTTTATTCAAAATTCATCAATATTTTTTGAGGAAAAGATGTTCTATGTTGGACAACTGCTGAAATATGAACATAAATTTGAGAGCTCTCAAAAATGCCAACTTGCATTTGAGAATATCAAAAAAGAAATTTGTGAGGCACCATGTTTACAAGGGTTTGATCCTAAATGTAAAACCATAGTTACTACTGATGCCAGTGGAAGGGGTTTGGGAGCTGTTTTGAGGAGGTTGTCATAGCTGAACGTTAACCCCGACCAAAGATAAATATTCAGTCGCAGAAAGAGAAACATTGGTTTGCGCATGGGGACTGAGGCACTTCCGGCAGTATGAATGGGGAACCAGAGTGTTATTGTGTACAGACTACAAGCCTTTGACTAAGGTGCTTGCTACACATGGTCTTAAAAAAGTTACTCCTAGAATTGTGAGAGTACTAGTTGAATTGTTGGATTACATTTATGATCTTAAGTATGTGCCTGGGGCATGGAATAAAGTGACTAGAATGCTGCTACCTGTGGAAGTGGAAATCAAGAGTGATAGTTGCCAGTCTTTTGTTGCCAGCTTATCTGGAGAAGAGATTTGAGGTGTGAAAAGGAGGATTGGGAGTGTGAGTTTCTCAAGGACAGTCTTCTTGGGAACGCGTCAGGATTTGGGGTTGAGAGATGACCCAAGAATTTAATGTTAGATGAAAGTTTAATTCCGTTTTGGGAAGTGCGGAATTAACTTTCATTTTAAAAGAATA
The DNA here is from genome assembly GCF_964204655.1 of Triturus cristatus. NCBI lineage: Eukaryota > Metazoa > Chordata > Amphibia > Caudata > Salamandridae > Triturus > Triturus cristatus. Next base: position 504,215,124 of record NC_140584.1, on the reverse strand, counting down.
CATTGTTGAGAGGTGAATGTATGATACCCCTTGTTTCATTATGCAACAAAATTATGGGTATATGGGGGATAGTCAAGAACAAGAATAGGGTTACATTGTTTTACTGGTGGCCTGAAATGGGCAAGGTGGTAGCAGATGTTGTACAAGAATGTGTGAAAAGTCTTAATTCTGATATATCTTGTGTTGTGTGTGAACCTCCCTTGTATCCTTTTGTTCCACTGCAGATGCCATGGGAGAGAACTGGAGTGGATATCTTTGCACCAGTTCATGATGGGTAAGGAAATAGTAAAGTGGCCATTGTGGTAGTAAATCACTTCTCAAAAGGGCTTGAAGTTAAGATTGTGTCTAAGGCTTATGCGAATAGTGGTGATAAATGTTTTTGAGGAAATCTGTCGTAGAGCAGGGCTTCCTAAGCCTATAATTACAAACAATGGGGGTTAATTTATGTCCCATGTGTTTTTGGAATGTATGGTATTTTACACAGCACTTTCTCTGTTCATCACATGAAGGGAATGGAGGAGTTCAGCTATTTAATAGAGCGATTAAGGGTTATAGAATTGGAAAATACTAAACAAGGAATACAGAAGGATAAACAAGGAAGGAATGCACAAAGGGTTTTCAATGAAGCAACAAAAGTACAGTGGTCTAACCTTTTCCTCATTTGCAGGTCCAACAATTCCAGGAGGTTTTAGAAATTCATAAAGTTCCTGAGATATACAGACAATACCATTCTATTCAATTTTACTCCATTCATCCCCAGAGGGCCATGCATGCCCTCAATAGTTTTAATTATGTCATCAAAGCAGAAACCAATAAAGATAAAACAAAGATAAAGGCTTACGATTAGAAGTCAGTAAAGAGATATTTCTGACATTGTGTAATAATTGCATTAAATGAATGTGATCCTATGACTACCTTGAGGTATGGTTGAACTCACGAGGCTACACAAGGTATTATCATGCTAAGTTGAAACCACTAAGAGGGGAGGGGATTTGGCGTGATCCCTTCGGACAGACTTGCCCAAAAGAAGAAACATCTGTTAATTAAAGCTCAGTAAAGTAGCTTAAGTGAATTATTTGTTCATATATTTGTGACTTCATTAATAGGTTAATGAAATGCAGGTGCATTACAGAACTTGTATCCAATTACAGATATCTAGGTGCTTTTTTACAACAAATGACTCGAACATAGATAATTACCGATGCAAAATTTATCAGACCTAATTCACAATAAAGTTGTACTTCAAATCCAGATATTTAATCCTGAGTGTGGAGTAGATTTGTGAAATATTTGGAATTCACAATTCTGCGAAGCAGGATAGCTTTTCTTGAAAAACCTTTCAATATCCTCATCCATATCAGCGTAGGACTTTGGAAACCTTTCAGTTATGCACAATTTAAAACATCAAACACATATCTATACATAAATTATAAAATGCAAATGACATCTCCCGGAATATTTTAAAAATCAGAAATACATGTTAATAATATTATAAAACTGTAAATTATAAATAAACTCATCAAAACCTCTTTTAAAATTGTAAAATGATCAGTTATATTGGAAAAAATCTTCAAATGATAAATCATGTTATGTCTGATTAAGAATATAACCTAGATAACATTTACAGCTGATTCCAAAATAGTTTAATATTAATGGAGTTTAAAAAAAGATTGCATTTGTTACTGTGCAGTTGCATATTAAATTTGGAAATTGCCACCACCGACTGTAGTTACTCCGGCTAGAAATGAACAAAGAACATTAGTAGACTTCAGGCAATTCTTGCTATCCCACATGCTATCACTATAAATACTTTTTCATTTAATTCACACACATACACCCACACGCACACCCACACACACACACACACACATATATATATATATCTATATAAACCGGCACCAAAGATATTCAGTAAACAAAAAACAAGGTTTCTATGGAAACAAGGTCCTAACTATAACTACCTACTGGTGACCGCCAGTAGGTAATATATATATATATATAGGAAGTTGCTGATGAATTATTCAATAACTTGCTGGAACTGGAGGAGGACAGCCGGCCTCGGGTGGTGGCATCTACCTCGGGGGCTGAAACTGTTAAAACTAAACTAAGAACTCTGGAGATACTCATGAAAACGAACAAGCAAAATGGTGGGAATGGAGATCTTTACATAAATACTTGGAAACAGGGCACATTCCTTGTGGGCTATGTATTTTATTGGTGCTGCACTATGAAAATCCTAACCCAGCATGTTGAAGGAATGGGCCTACCGCAACATGGAGGCATCAACTTGTTTGGTCCAAATCCCTGTGAAATATGCCTAAATTGATTGTGATACATTACAAAAGGAGGTACAATTGCTGAATGACAAATTGAGCACATGGGAACATCAGGAACGAATCATTAATTTTTGCGAATGTATTAGTCAGCGCCTGAAGAAACAGGAGGAAGTAATGAAAGCCTGTAAAGGTCGCAAATTCAAACGCGACAAGACTGATTATGAACTGGGGCAGTTCTTTGCATTTTCCAGGAGGTCTGATACAATGAGAATACAAAGGTTGGTTGATAAGAATTGTGCCAAACAGAATGACATTCAGGGCAGAGCTGCATCAGCTACTGAGTCAAGCTTGGCAGTGGAAATTGAAACAGACTCAGAAGATTATAGAAATCCAAGAGTACAACAGAGTGGGCAGCTAAAACTGTCCTGAGTTGAGGAATTGGATTTTTTATGCAGGGACCCCCGCCAAACATTGTGGCCCAGAGAAACAAAATTTAGAACAAACAAATGCAAAATCAAAGGAGGTGAGAATAGAACAAATGTTGGAGACGGGGCAAGGAAGCAGGTACAAAAAAATAAATGGGTAAAGAAATTAATAGCAGCAACAACACAGTTATTAATTTATCGAACATTAAATTCAGCCAGGCGGAATTACATCTGCTCTCTTTGGGCTTGTCATACTGCCCTGAGAGCACATTCATCTATGCCCAAACTAGGATTGATATATTTAAATATATTTACAAGTTGAAACTGGCTAAATTCCACTTAATGGTACCTAATAACACATGGACTGGCCAACATGAAGAGGGCAGTGATAGATTTAACTTACAAATAAGCGATCTATCTTTGCTGCGAGACCTCACCGAATTGCAGCACGCAAACAGCAGTGAGGAACAAGGAGTGACCACTTAACGAGGTATTAGTGACCTATCACTTAATGTCTGTACTTCTGTTCCTACTCCTTTCAAGCTGCGATCTATTTTTATTTCTGCCATGCCCCGTGATGCCATTGATCTTTTCAATGATAAGGTGGTGAAACAGGGACAGTACTATAACTTTATCAAGAAACTGCAGAATAATAACCATGCTATCATACGCAATTCGGATAAAAGTGGTAACATCAACTTATGGACATTAAGTGATTTTTTGCAGAAAGCGTACAAGCAAGTAAATGATGGTGACTGCTACATTAGAAGCAGTTTGGTTACAGCCAATCCATTGACTTGCAGTATCATAGGCAATTGACAATGTGGAGAGATGAAAAGCAACTGATTTATCAGGAATGGCAGTTCTTGAAAAATGATTTCCCCAAAATGCCGAATTTGCTTCTACTACCCAAAGTGCACAAGAATAGATCACAGCCCCCGGGTAGACCCATCATTACTGCCGAAGAGAGTACATTCAAAAACACATCACAAACTTTTTGCCTTTCCCCTAGCCTTTTTTCTGACATGGTATTGTGTCAAGACCACCGTGGCAAGCATCAGCCTTTTGAGGTCGAAGAAAAGAAAGAACAGCAGTTTAAGGCATGCTGCAAAATATCCCCATTGGAGGAGGCAACAGTTGGCCTCCAAATTAATCTTGAAACTGTTCTTGAAAAAACTAAAGAACTCGTGCATAGAAAATGATGGTACAGGTGTTGTTTCAATAATGCCAGGCTGGCGGTCTAGTGTTTGGAGGCTCACGCTGAGCAAAGAGACCAATGTGAATGCTCCGAGAAGTAACTGCGCACTTCAACTGTAGCTGTGAGTGGAGCATAGCGTCTCCTCACCGCGCAGCTTTTCTGAGGCGAAAACTTCGACCTTTTGGAGCTGAATAGCTTTCTGTAGCATTGTTTTTGGATACTTTGGTGAAGATATTCCCTGAAACGCATGCGCAACTTTTTCTATTAAACCTGCTGGTAACGTAAGAGAATATACGAATTTGGGGCAAGTTAGGATTTTTTCCTGCAAGTGTTAACTTGTGAGTATTTATTTGAATGCCCGCACATCGCCAAGAAACCATTCTACTTGATTTTCGGAAGCTGTTTCGTTGAAGATAAGATTGAGCAGAATACTAAGGTACTACCTTTTATTTTTGAACAGCATGGATACTCACGCACATGGACATAAGATAGACATTTTTCTTTGGAATTTTCAGCTATACCTGTATATACATTTTGTGCATATCATTTCTGAATAAGGAACTTTGGTGCTTAGAAAGAAAAGTATTGTTCTAGAAGAATTCCCAGTTTGAAATCCTTCATAAGAGAGAGGCAAAAGCCTTAGTCACAAGGAGTAATTAAGTCTAAATTAAAGTTGACTAATATATATTGAATGGTGAAAGTTTTGCATGTTTGATTGTTCTTGTATTTCCATGCAGATGCAGATAAGACATTCCTACCAGGACTAAATAAGCAGCGGTAGAAGACTTCTAGTTTCCCGCGAAGAGTCTGTCTCTCTTTTCTTCCACTTCCCCTTTCCCCCTACTATTGCCTTCAGCTAGAAATATTCATTCGGGTGGCGGTGCTGGTGGTGGGACTTTGGGACCATCTTCGGTTCCTGTGGTCCAGTCTGTGGTTTTTGACATGTTGGTGGTTTTAGGACTCTGGGCACTTTAGCACTACTGTTCAGTGTAAAGTGTGTGAGCTCTCTGTGATAAACATGGTAAGATTGGTCTACACCTGTTTGGCATATTTAATTTACCTGTCAGTCCCTTGTTAACTGGTATCTCATATACCCAGGGCTGGTAAATTAAATGTTACTGGTGGGTTTGCAGTGCTTATTGCGCCACCCACCAAAGTAGCCTTTCAAACCTATCTCAGGCCTCTCCCATTGCAGGGCCTGTGCGCGCAGTGTTACTGACGCTGAGATGTGGCACCTAAAGTGTGTGCCATGTCTGTGACCCCCTTTTACTACATGTCTGTCACCCCTAAGGTAAGCCCTAACTAGCCCTATTGGCAGGGTGCATTGTAGGTGAAAGGTTGGACATGTACCTTAAGTGTGTGACATGTCCTGGTAGTGACAAACAGACATTTTGGTTTCTCACTGCTGTGAGGCTGCCCTCCCATAGGAACACATTGGGGATTCCCTGATAAGTGTTACAGTGGTAATTCCTGATATGAGAGGAGCGGCGTGGTCAAGTTTAGTATGTTTGGAATAGTAATAATAAATGCTATGCAATGGTGTGCGCAGATTTGTTATTACTATTTTAGGAATGTCACTTTTAGAAGTTGGCATTTCTGTGTGCTATGTGTCTGCCTGCCTGATGTGAATTGCATGTCTGTCTTTTGAGTGACAGGGGCTGGTGAGGTGTGTGTGGCTCCAGGAGGGGCAGGGTGAGTCAGCGCTAGGCTGAAAGGGACATCTGCATTTGTAGTAGAGGGAGAAGTCCCTGGTCCCTGAATGGGTCTGTGCGTAGCCTATACAATGCTGGCTCCACCCCCTGTGGTGTGTCTGATCATCAAGCCCCCACCTGACAAAGGGGAAGAGGAGCCCTTTAAACAGATTGCTCCAAAAAAACCAGAACCAGTTGGGACTGGTTCCCCCAAGCCCTGTGTTTTGCAGACAAAGGAGAAATGTAGTATAAATGTAGGCGCTGTGACCCCATTAGTGGTGCTTGTTCTTGTGCTGGGGGCTTGCTGCTGCTGGGCCCCAGGAGGAACTGCCATGAGGGACTGCCTCCCTGCTGGAGGGCCCTGTGTGCTGGCCTGCCTGGGCCTAGCCTTTTTCCCCTAGAACTTCGCCCTGGACATGTGGGGGCCTTAGCGCCTTGTCGGCACTCTAGTCACCTTTCCAGGAGTGTGGGTGGCCTGCAGCGCTGTGCCGCGTGATGATGTAGAGGGAATCCCGGCATAGGGATTTCCCCGAGCTGCTGGGACATGGCGGGAGCCCACCCCGCATTTGGTGGTTATCGGCGGGAGCCCACCCTGCATTCGTTTGGATACAAAGCGGGAGCCTATGCCGCTGTTTTATGCTCCTGTGTAGCGGGAGCCCACCCCACATTGCTTTTTATGTGGGAGCCCACCCTGCATCTGCCGGTGAAATCGCCGCCGAGGCCCAGGCCGGAAGTCAGGCAAGTCCGCCTCATTGATTGAGGAGCTTCCGCACCAGAGACGGAGCCTCACGGTCTCTCCCTGCTAAAGCGGAAGTCCGGCGCCTTCTGCCAGAGACGGAACCTTGCAGTCTCTCCCAGCTAAAGAAGAAGTCAGGCGCCTTCTGCCTGAGACGGGAACTTGCCGGTTGCCCTGACGTCGGAGGAATTGATCGTAGCCTCCGGGCTCCCGGGGTGAGCTCTCCTCCGTGAAAACTGTGCGAAGAGAAGAGCCCCGGTGAGTTGGGCTAGAATCGAGCCGTTTCCGTTGGCGCTGGGTAGTGACACCGGATGAGCCCCCGGGAAAGGGGGGCTCACAGGGCACTGTTGGTGCTGGGCCCTGCGAGTGCCTATTTGGGGCATTTTGGATCTTTGGAGTCCTGGAGAAAGGGGCTTGGATGGCACTGAAGTACCAAGGCTGAATTCCGTCTTGGGGGCAATTTGTTGATAGGAGCCCCGGAGTGGGGCCCTAGAGGCACCACAGGTGCCAGTGCTAATTTTGTTTGCCGCAGCTGCACCGCGAGAGTGCGGGCAGCTGCAAAGAGGGGGCATTGTTTTTAATGAGGAGAAGGGGGTGAGATGCACCCCCCTGCCCCGGTGCATTGCACTTTTTCTTTAGCTGCAAGTGGCGGCTTCATGCCCTGACATTTCTGGACATAAGGCATTTGGGCCCCCTAGAGAAAGCCAGTTGGCCAGGGGGTCAGTTTTGTGATTGGTAGGGTACAAGGCCGTAATGTGATGCCCCTTACACAATGTGTTGATGCCTAATATTATGTACCAGCATTACTGCATAATATGTTTTATGCCCAATGTGCTTTACTACATACTGTGTTTGTGCTGATGATTATGCCTGATCTAATGGGATTTATGCACCATGTGTTTATGTTGCAGGATATAATGCTGTGCACAGTATTTTACCAGTAGTTACTGGTTGTGTGTTCTAAGGTCGTTATTATACCAGTTGTGACTGGTTGCGTTATTTACTACTTGTTACTAGTGCTTTCTAAAGGTTCTGACGGTGGCCTGATTGGCCCTGTCATGTGTATATAATCCCCTGTAAATATTGCCTAGTGCCACTTGGCACAGTGTATATTGTGTGATTACTATTCTAATGTGTTTTGTATAATACAAAGGCTATTTCTATATATAACCTTGTGTGGAGTTTCTTTTGTGGTGTGCCTAGTGTGTTGCTACTGTGTGTGTGTTGCGCAAACACTTTACACATTGCCTCTGGGATAAGCCTGACTGCTCGTGCCAAGCTACCAAGGGGGTGAGCAGGGGTTATCTTCAGCGTGTAACTCCCTTGCCCTGACTAGAGTGGTGGTTTCTGCTTGGCTTAGGCGCTTCCCTAGCCAACCAGAAATCCCGTTTCTAACAATCACGCTATATTGATTTTGTTCTCTAAAGTTTTTTCACAATTTTACATCTTTTTTGTTGAACACTGGAGATTTCCTGAAAAAGATTTATGACATCCTGTGGTACGCGGAATATTTGCTAATGTGTCCCTTGATGTCACTTCTTTGTACACCAGTAAAAATCATTATAATCTCTTACGTGCTGTTGAATACTTTCTTCGAGGCCAACCATTAAGTATGCTTGAACACAACCGCATGTCGATTTCTATAATCAAATGGTGTCTTTCATTTCAATCAGGAGATTTTCTGCCAGAGGCGTGGTACGGTGACGGGTACCTGTTTTGCCCCTGAGGAAATTAAAATATCATAAGGCCTATGTGTCCCCGTGTGTTCCCCGTCACTCATGTGCACATGCATGTAACCTATGCATTTCCCCTCCATGGCCTGTCTATCATGATGCTTATGCTATAACGTGGCCTGCCATCATCCAGTCTCCCATGAGAGAAACGACAAACCTGCATTGAGGCCTACACGTTTTGCATCATGTTTTCCTGTACTCGTGTCATTTCATGAAAGCCCATTTTTGTGGCTCAGCCAGAGCCGAAAAGAGGTTTCAGGCCTCAGAACGCTGAAAGCTGCAGCTGCGTATCCTTGGCCTTGCACACTTGGGCCTCAGCCAAAGGGGCCCTGTCCGAGGTGCCGAGACAGTATTGAGCACGGTTATCTGCTTACTCCTACTGAAACCACATTCCTGCCTGGAGAAGGAGGAATAAACACCACCCGTCTGCGAAGGAGAAAGCCTAGCCTTTCTGTCTCTTTTCATGTGATTGCAAAGCTCACGTCGGTGAAAAGCCCATAGCCCCCATGTAAGGCCTACGCAGTGAATGAAGAAATAGATGCCACATCGGCTCTTGGTGATGGGCAACCTATGTCACAAATCAGTCCTTGCTCCAGACTTTAGATATCAGATAATACAAGATGTGCTGGTCGTCCTGACACTGAAGGCCTCACTTCCAGACTCCCCGGTTGCACAGCAACCCTTCCCCACGTCAGTTACACGTCATGCTCGAGTTGAGCACAAGTAAGGCAAAGTTCCAGTAAAGTTCCGGCTGATCACGCAACCCCCTCCAGGCATCCACCCACCTATGACACTCACCTATTATCATCAAGTGGACGCCCACATGGACGCCCACTTTCACGCCTACCTACACACCCACATGCTCTTATCTCATTCTCTCTTGCTCCGCCTGAAGCACTCCTGCTTACGTATAATATCAAATGTATATATACTGTACTCTGTGAATAAAGTTTGAGAATACTCTGAGAATTAGACCCGTCCTGATCCCTTGTGGTGATGGAACTATTCTCCCTATAACTCGAGTTATTGGAATAAATCCCTTTTGAACCTGATACAACAGACTCAGCCTCTTGCTTTATGCATGATCATATTGATATATAGAAATTCTGAGTGCGTAATACTTTATTTACGACATTTATGGCGCCCGAACAGGGACAAATCTCCTTCCCCATGCGCCGGAGATGAAGGTCCAGTTTTGCCCCCTTCCACAGCCGTGACGGACTTCAAGTGTACACGCCGCGGGTTTTCCCGCCAACTCCCTCAGGCCAACGAAGGAGACGGACTGTGACCAGGCATCCATACGAGGCGGTGAGGATTGCGGATCGTCCCGACCCAGAGCCCACCCTGCGAGAGAGCTGTGTCCGAGGTTTCTAGAGATCCACCTAAGATACTCCATTCCCTGCGCAGCGTCAAGTGTCCGAGGCCTTCAAGTTCAAGTTCAAGTTCTGCTTCCCGGTGAGTTTTTCATGGGGGTTGCAATAAAGACGGGTTCATTTAATGAACACGGTAAAGACGTGTCTCACTTGTGAGACCGGTATGTTCAAGAGCATGCATCAAAAATTAAAGAATTCAAGAATTAAAGTCCAAGTTTTCAGGTGCACCGATATAACTGTATGAATGTTATTGTCTTAGCCAGGTTCAGTTAGGTTTGAATGTGTCAGGTTTTTATGTAAGTTTGTTTCATTGTGGTTTTTCGTTTTTTTGTTCATTGTGATTTTTGTTTTCGGTTACATTCCAACATGCCGTTATTTTCGAAACTGCGTAAGATATGTACCAGAAAAGGTGTACTAGAGGAACCAGTTAACATTCCGCCTAGAGACACACCTGGACATTTCATGTACTGTAAGCATGGTTTAGATGCCGTGTTGTTTTTAGAACTATGGGTGGATTACACGAAGGATTTAGAGACAAAGTATAGATGGCCCATCTCGGGAAAGTGGGATGCGGAATGCATCATGAAGGTAGAGGAAGAGCTATGGAAGAGAAAATTTAGACCTGCTCAGAAGGATGCCATTGAGTTATGGCGCAAGGAGTCACATAGAAGAACAGAGAAAGAGTTCCACAAAGCAGAGAGAAGTAGACAGGAGTCCGAAAAAGCCAAAGAAGAGAAATTACAGGAGGAAGGGGAACGGGTAAAAAGAGAGCAGCCTGAAAGAAAAAGAAATACTGTTGTTGCTGGTATTTACCCCGTCCTTTCAGAGGAACTAGCAAAAGTGGCCTCAGTAGAAAGACCCATTAGAGTGCCACCGCAAGTACCCCGAAAAACAAAACAAACAGCATCCGAAACGTTCATTAACACCTACCTAGAGGAATCCCCACCAGCATACGTGGACGGATTTTTCCCTGCACCCCCAACGCAAGAACAGCTCCAGGAGCTCGAGGACGGCGGGGAGGGAGGATCCGGGGCAACATCAGGAGGGGGGCCGACAGTAAAAGTAGACATCTCCGAATGTATATATGACCCAGATCCAGGAAAGGGCAGAATGCTCGTGTTTTCACTACGGCTTAGACGAGCAGTGGCAGATTTGGAAAAATTACCAGATATGGATAAACATCTAAAGAAAATGTACGCATTCATAAGAACAGGGGAAGGTTCTGAGTGCATAGCAGAAGCTGTACAAAATAGAAAAGTAATTATTAAGAACTATATCCTTCGCTTCCTAATTAACTGTCTGATCAGGGAAAAAGACGAAGGTGACGGGGACGTAGACCGTTGTTATATTGGTTGGAGTGATCGCATAGATGCCGGTCAGCATGATAAATCAGGCCAAACAGACAACATGTTGACCAAAATCCGAAAGGCAATAATAGCGTCACACGAAGGAGGCCCAAACGAAAAGGCTGAGTTATCATCTGATGACGAAGCAGGGGACAAAGACAGAATACATTATGTGGGCCATGCCCGGCGATTCGAAAGGCCCAAGGGCCTCAATCACCGTAAACAGGGAACGGCTATAAAAGAAAGATATTCCCTTGAAAGTTTGTTCCAAATCACCGAAAAAGCGGTGAATAAATGGTTAGGCAACAACCAGCCCCTCACCCCGACCGAAAATGAATTAGCACGGTCAGCCACCCTGTGGATATCCCAATATGATATATATAATAATGATATCGTAGCACAAACGTTCTTGAGCCTCCCACCAAACGAACAGCGCATAGCTGGTGTTTACATGGTCCAACATTTGATCACGTTATATGAGAGTCAATATTCTGGTCCTGGTCTATTGTATAAGTTGCTTGACGACATAATACTAGACAGGTGGATGAACATGGGTACTGAATTGATTAATGCCATCCTGGATCAGCGACACAAATATATAGTATACGTGACTAGGTCCCTGCTTCCCGCTCCACCACAGGTTAAGGGACAGTCATACGACAAGCTGAACCCCCTACGAGAGGTTCATCCTGTAAAGGATGCAAACAATGAACTGCAACGGGTGTATGTCTACACCCCCTTGTCAAAATTAGAGATACTGGAAATGAAAAAAATGTTACCATCCCATGATAAAGACCCGGGGGGTTTTCACAGAGAACTAAAAGACATTCTTCGCTTAGGAGAATATACATATGCTGACATTCTAAAGTTATTAAAAGTACTATTGCCTGCTGGTATTTACGAGAAGCTGAAAGGACAGGACTGGGAGGTGGGAGAGAAAAAGCTCAGCTGGGATCTGTTGGAAAGAGAGGAAGAGGGAAGAGGCCCGGGGGTTGGTCTGGGTCCCCGAGCTAAAGACTTACCTGAACTCCTTGTACAAGTTTTGCCCAGATTATTATTTTTTTTTTTTGAAACCGTTTATTGCAATCTCAAATATATACAAGTATGGGCCTACAACCTTCCGGCCGGCCGCTAAAGTGACAAAAGCACATGACATACATATGATAAGGCACTTGGCTTTGCATAGACGATAAAGGAGGAGGTATCAACAACGTGGGCCACATAACTCTGAACCCACAATACGGTTTCGTTTTCTACAACACAACAACATAAAACCACACCCGCAAGGCAACCCACGATCAAAAATGACGACTTGTGCCCCTCAAGTGGGGAACCCCAACCATCTAAAGAAATCCAGAGGGGGGGAGGGAAACTGATCCAGGACTGGGAGAACAATGTGCCCAGGGCTGAGGGAGGGGGTCAACTATGGGGATGGAGCTGGTGAAGCGGGAGGCAACAACGGTGGCTCGCAAATACCCCCGCGGTAAGCGTTCCAGGGGCCCCATATCTTCACCCATGCCCCAGGCTTACCCCGCGCCACGTATACCACCTTTTCTCGGAACATGCACCAATCCATATGTTCTTTCCAAGCCGACACCGCCGGGGTTGCCCAGATTATTAATTACCAAGAAAGAAGACTGGGATGCTATTTCAGCCTGTAAACAGAAACCAGACGAGGACACTAGCGATTTTTACTCTAGGTTTGAGAAGTGTTTCACTATCAATAGTGGTCTTAAGCCCGGTAGCGATTCATATCCCCATCTTTTCGTGAGCAAACTAGTAGAAAATTCCCTACCAGAGGTGAAGTATAGGGTACTGAAGGTTGAGAGTACTTGGCAAGCAAACAGCCCTTCCCAAATGTTACAGATGTTACAATACCACCAGAACAGAATTAGAGAAGAACACGACCAGGAAAAGAGACGCATGAAAGACACAAAGATGAAGATGCTGGTGGCCCAATCGACACCGGCAAACACAAACACGAACAAGAATAGCACGAAACAAAGTAATGGGACCTGTAATTATTGCAAGAAGCCAGGCCACTTCGTAAATGAATGTGCAGTCCTGAAACACAATATAGCTATAGGTAAAACAAAGCCACGTCCTTATCCTCCCAAAGAAAATAACGCACATCAGACATCAGATACGTTTCCACCGCCGCCGCCTGTCCATGCACCTGCACCAGCCCACGCCACAACACAAATGTATGAGCACGCTCAGACTAACTATCCAGAATACCAAGCATATTCATGAAGCAGCCCAGAGAGGGAATTTGACTTGCCCCTTATTCCAGTTCCTGTGGACCAAGCGGGTCCCTATGTACATGCACGTTTACTAGGACAAAATAAAATGTTTTTGATTGACACTGGGGCGAGTAGAACTACCATCAGTCATTCCGAGGTTCCAGGGGCACCCCTCTCGGGCTCAAAGAGTATATCCCTGGGCTTTTCAGGAAAGCCTATTATTAATGAGGTTTCAGAACCAGTCTCTTTAGGAGTTGGTCCACTAATACATACAACAGACTTACTGCTTACTAAATCATGTCCAGAAAACTTACTTGGCATAAAAACGTTAAAGGAACTGGGAGCAATTATCTGTTGCTCGCCAGAAGGAGTGCGACTGTATTTACGTGATTTCAAGGGCCATTTTGTAATGAAAGATATTGACATCAGGCTCCAAAATGTACCGCAGCACTTATGGGCACAAGGCCCGACTGACGTAGGGTTCATGAACATCACACCACACCAGGTCACCCTCAAGGAAGGAGTGGTGCTGCCACGGATTAGACAATACAAAATCCCACCTGAGGCTGAAGTAGGGTTACTGAAAATAATCGATGAACTAATCGCACAAGGGGTAGTGATAGAGACAGATTCAAACATATGCAATTCACCTGTTCTTCCTATTCTTAAAAGAACTGATCCCAATACATCACCTGTCTATAGATTAGTTGTGGACCTGCGAGAATTAAACAAATGTGAGGTGCCACAGTACCCTGTGGTCCCGGACATTTCTTCATTATTGACTGCCATTGATGCGAAGGCTACGTTCTTTACAGTTATCGATCTGAAGAACGCATTTTTCAGTATCCCAATACATCCGGACAGCCAATATCTTTTCGGTTTCAGTTTAAAAGGCCGCAGCTTCAGATTCACAAGAGCACCACAGGGCTTCACGGAAAGTCCTAGCATCTACAGTCAGGCACTCAAAAGACAACTAGACAGTATTCATATGCCTACCACTACAGCACTGATACAGTATGTAGATGACATTCTCATCACTGCAAGATCGGAAACTGACTGTGAAAATGCATCACTCACTGTTTTACACTTCCTAGCTGACAAGGGGCACAAAGTGTCCCCTTCGAAGTTACAATTCTGTGAACAGCAAGTGGCGTACCTTGGGCACTTGCTATCCAAGGAGGGTAGGCGACTGACGCCAGAACGTATTCAATTGATTTCTGGCCTTTCACAGCCCAAGACACAAAAGGAAGTACGTGCATTCATTGGCCTCACTTCATATTGCAGGCAGTGGATTCCCCAGTATGCTTACATAGCCAAGCCCCTAATACAGTTGACGACACAGGAGGTAGCTTCTACTAAAGTCCTCCCTTGGACGCAAGAACACACTGTGGCATTTGAAGAATTAAAAAGAGCTTTATGTCAAGCACCAGTTTTAGCAATCCCTGATTACAACAAATCGTTTATGCTTTTTGTGACAGAGCGGGATGGAACAGCACTATCTGTCCTAACACAAGATCATGCAGGAAAACACAAGCCCTGTGCTTATTTTTCTAGTACATTGGACCCGGTAGCACAGGCTTTGCCTGCGTGCCTAAAATCTGTTGCAGCAACAGCCTTAGCCATAAGACAAAGTGACTCAATAGTGCTGGGCCACCCCCTGACAGTACAAGTACCGCACGCAGTAGAGGTTCTCTTGAATCGAACACAAACCCAACACCTGACTGTAGCGAGACTGACAGGTTATGAGCTGACGTTATTTCAACCACACATAGAGATCAGACGATGCAACATACTGAATCCTGCTACTCTTTTGCCCTCCAGTACAGAAAACGTTTCCCCACATGACTGTGTTGAAGTGATACATACCGTGACTAAACCAAGACAAGACTTGACAGATGTTGCACTCCCAGACCCTGACCTAACACTCTATGTTGACGGCTCATGCATGAGGACGGGGGCGGGAGAATTAGTGGCAGCATATGCAGTGACCACTGCTACTGAAATCATAGAGACTAAAAGAATAGACATACTGTCAGCACAAGCAGCAGAGCTCATTGCCCTGACACAAGCGTGCATAAGAGCTAAGCACCTGAGAGTAAACATTTACACCGACTCACAATACGCATATGGGGTAGTTCATGACTTCGGAGTACTGTGGAGAGAAAGAGGTTTCTTGACCTCTCACGGGGCCAAGATACAGCATGGCCCCCTTATACAAGCCCTTCTGGAAGCGATACATTTACCGACAGCCATAGCTATCCTGAAATGCAAAGCACATACTAAAGCCACAGATACCATTTCTCAAGGCAATGATCTGGCAGACCGAACAGCTAAACAGACAGTTCAGACCCCACTAGACATGACAAAATCACAGGTACCATCAATGACCAAAGCCATGACAGTCAGGGATCCTTCCAAGGATGTACAAGACATACAGACACATGCTACTCTAGACGAATTAAAGAAATGGTCGGAACAAGGAGGGGTACTGACTGATCAGGGTTGGATGACTAAGGGCAAAGAAACATGGTTTCTTCCTGATGCGATGGTACAAGTGATCATAAATACCGCACGTAGTCCTGCACACTTAGGAGAGAAAGCAATGCTAGACAGCTTACAGAATATATGGTTCAACAAGCACCTGCGTGCAGCAGCGAAACAAAAGGTCAGAACCTGTATGATCTGTTGCCAATTCAATCCAGGTAAAGGCATTCCGATGGAACAAGGTGGATTCCATCCACCTGACCATCCTTTTGAAGTCCTCCAAATGGATTATATCCAAATGGACAGATGTAGAGGTTACAAATATGTCCTGGTAGTAGTATGTTCACTATCAAGATGGACAGAGGCTTATCCAGTTCCTGATTATACTGCTGTAACTACCGCCAGACAATTGGTGCGAGAGTTTTTCCCACGTTATGGATTACCGCGTGTCGTATATTCCGACAACGGTCAGCCTTTCTCCTCTGAACTCATGAAACAGGTGTCCCTTCTGTTAGGGTATACCTGGAAGTTCCATTGCGTACGACATCCTGAGGCAGCAGGCCTTGTAGAAAGACACAATCAGACCTTAAAGATAAAACTGGCAAAGATTTGCGCAGACAAAGGTGTAGATTGGATGGTAGCCCTGCCGGTTGCCCTCTTTTACATGCGAATGGTAGCCCATTCTAGAACAGGTTTATCTCCCTATGAAGTGGTCTTTGGTAGACCACCGAATATGTGGGGCACTCCAATGCCTAAAAAGATCACTGATGTTGATAGTAACATGCTGACAGATTACCTGGCTTCCTTGATGTCTGCACTACTCTCTTGTCGTTCGCAGGTTGCTGCCGCCTTCCCTGACAACACCCAGGTCAAAGAACATTCCCTCGCTCCTGGGGATTATGTTTTAATAAGGAACTTTGATGGAACGAGCCCTCTTGAGCCGAGGTGGAAGACGCCCAAGTTGGTATTATTAACCACGAGGACCGCTGTTAAAATCGAAGGACGGAAAGGATGGGTTCATCTTCATCATTGTAAACGCTACTTCGGGAATAACGATTCTTTTAAAAAAGGACACGAACTTTCCAGACTTTAAGCCCCCTTTACTAGAGGAGACTCCCCAGCAGGAGTACAAAGCTAAACTTAGATCTAAAAAGTCAGAACCCGTTTGATCAATTAAGTCCACTAGGTGGTGAAGCGGTTGAACATGTATTCTGGCTTGCATAAGATCTCGAACAATCATAATGAGAAAAAGAGCAAGATGAAAAACAAATACTGTAAAATATTACGTGGTAGATGTATAGTGACTTTGATTTTTCTATTTCTTCTGTGCATCACGATGATATGTATCAGCTTAATACTACATGCTATTTTTCCTCCTATTGCTTCACTCTTACACTCCTCCACTAATGATACCATAAAGCACACATTTAGTGATCTGCCATCCCATGAGCTATCATATCGACTTGCCTTACGCAACAATACCTTTAAACAGATGCTGCACCATTCACATCAGACTAGCAATGCTACAGACTGCTGGGTCTGTGGCCGACTTCCCCCGTATCAGAAGGTGAAGGGAGTGTTGCCTCTTTTCCCTTTTCCGTTCTCCCATAATGGTTCTTGCGGAGCATGGTTTGCCTTAATGACATCCATCAACGGTGATGCCAAAGAATGTCAGGACAAGGAGTGTAGGGGCGACTGGGTATGGGGTAACTTGAATAAAGTCATGAATAAAGCATGTTTCCCAGATGAAGAAGGTTTTCCCCAAAGGAAAGGTACAGATCTAGAAAATGAAGAGTATCTGCAAGGAAATGCGACCCTCGACTTTATAGTGTTGAATGTCAAGCCCATACACAATTTAGGTCCATCCTCAATTACAGTCCTGCCAGTAAAAGGGAACTTGTGTGTCAGAAAAGAAGGCTCAGTACATTTGGGGCACAGCGAGTGTAATACTATAATAGTGTTTAAAGACAAAGGAAAGTCCTATTTCAGAGCATCACGACACACCTATTTTATTTGTGGCCAGACAGCCTATGTGCAACTGCCCTCAGACTGGGGTGGGACGTGCTACATATCATTTCTTTTACCACCCGTTTTCTTGGCCCCATCGAGCTATCATCAAAATCTCCAACTAGCACTTATCAGACACAGACGAGGGCTCGATGCCTCTGGCATTGACCAGACTGAAACAGCTTGGGAGCAATATACAGATTTCAACAAAGGATTCTTTTTCTTCATAGGTCCCGTCCAGAATAGTAAACTTATCCGCAGGCTAACAAGGATTCTAGAAACAGTTGCTAATGAGACTGCATCAGCCCTGGGGAACTTGACCCAGGAACAGTCTGCTATGAGAATGGTCATTCTTCAGAATCGTCTTGTTCTTGACGTCATCCTGGCGGATAGGGGCGGGGCCTGTAGGGTCATCGGTTCCAGCTGTTGCGTTTTCATCCCTAATAACGCACCGTCTGTATACAAAGCAATAACAAGGCTCCACAAGATTGCCCAAAGCATACATCAAGACCCAGGCACGTGGACTTGGTCCAGTTGGCTCTGGGGAGTAATATCGGCATGGGGATGGAAAGTGTTGACCGTCTGTGGATTAATACTACTAATGACGTTCAGTTGTTGTCTATGTCTGCAGTGTGGCCCGGCCATTTGCGGCCTGTGTGCTACTGCATGTGTTCCACATCCCCATTTACAGAGCATTGAAAATGGAAAAATAATGCTGCAAGAACAGATTGACTGTCTCATGAGAATAGATGTGACATGAAGGGTCCACTAGGGGACAAGGAGGGAATGAGGAAATTAAAATATCATAAGGCCTATGTGTCCCCGTGTGTTCCCCGTCACTCATGTGCACATGCATGTAACCTATGCATTTCCCCTCCATGGCCTGTCTATCATGATGCTTATGCTATAACGTGGCCTGCCATCATCCAGTCTCCCATGAGAGAAACGACAAACCTGCATTGAGGCCTACACGTTTTGCATCATGTTTTCCTGTACTCGTGTCATTTCATGAAAGCCCATTTTTGTGGCTCAGCCAGAGCCGAAAAGAGGTTTCAGGCCTCAGAACTCTGAAAGCTGCAGCTGCGTATCCTTGGCCTTGCACACTTGGGCCTCAGCCAAAGGGGCCCTGTCCGAGGTGCCGAGACAGTATTGAGCACGGTTATCTGCTTACTCCTACTGAAACCACATTCCTGCCTGGAGAAGGAGGAATAAACACCACCCGTCTGCGAAGGAGAAAGCCTAGCCTTTCTGTCTCTTTTCATGTGATTGCAAAGCTCACGTCGGTGAAAAGCCCATAGCCCCCATGTAAGGCCTACGCAGTGAATGAAGAAATAGATGCCACATCGGCTCTTGGTGATGGGCAACCTATGTCACAAATCAGTCCTTGATCCAGACTTTAGATATCAGATAATACAAGATGTGCTGGTCGTCCTGACACTGAAGGCCTCACTTCCAGACTCCCCGGTTGCACAGCAACCCTTCCCCACGTCAGTTACACGTCATGCTCGAGTTGAGCACAAGTAAGGCAAAGTTCCAGTAAAGTTCCGGCTGATCACGCAACCCCCTCCAGGCATCCACCCACCTATGACACTCACCTATTATCATCAAGTGGACGCCCACATGGACGCCCACCTTCACGCCTACCTACACACCCACATGCTCTTATCTCATTCTCTCTTGCTCCGCCTGAAGCACTCCTGCTTACGTATAATATCAAATGTATATATACTGTACTCTGTGAATAAAGTTTGAGACTAGACCCGTCCTGATCCCTTGTGGTGATGGAACTATTCTCCCTATAACTCGAGTTATTGGAATAAATCCCTTTTGAACCTGATACCACAGACTCAGCCTCTTGCTTTATGCATGATCATATTGATATATAGAAATTCTGAGTGCGTAATACTTTATTTACGACACCCCCATGAGCTGGCATGAGGAGCAGGTGCTTATCCCTGATCACAATGCATTGTGAAATGAACAAGTAATATGCTGGCTATGGTATATTGATGAAATATTTGTAGTTTGGAGGTGGACACTGGAGTAAGCTGAGTCATTTGTTGAGTGTATTAACCGCAATACCATCAGTCTACATTTTGTAGCTCATATTAGCAAAACACAGGTGGAATGTCTTAGTTAACAGGTATTAATCAAACAAAATAAGATTGAGACACATTTACATATAAAAGCTACTGCTGGAAACTCTATGCATCATGCAAGTAGTTTCCATCCTGTACATCTCAAGACTAGCATTCCTTATGGGGAGACGCTTAAACTCAAGAGGAACGGTGGCTGTCCGGAAGATGTAGTGTTGGGCCAGGATGAGGCCGTTGTCAGATCTGTACAAAGAGGATACCAAAAGATTACATTAGATAATGCACTTAAAAAAGGCCAATCAAAAGAGTAGGGAGGAGCGGCTTTCAAAAGGCATCCCAAGAAACAAGACTCTGCCACAAGATTTATTCTGGAGTTTTTCGAAAAAGAGAGGAAATTAAGGGCCAGTGTAACTGTAAGGAGACATTGGTCATTGGTTCATGTAGACTGTGTAATACATTCTTCCCTGCCTAAAGTACCTTCCTTGCATTTAGAAAGACTCCTTCCATAAGAGAGCAGTCCTGAATTGGTGGACAAGAAAAACTGGTGAGAACCCAGAAATGGCTTCTATAATGGCAACTCGTGTAGGGCCTGCAAATTCGGGAAAAACATCTGCAAATACACCACACCCTTCTGTGACAAACCACAAAAAATCAGGGGTGTATTCAACTGTAAAACTGAATACACTGTATATGTCTTGGAGTGTGTAAATTGAAATATAATGGGAGTACCTATTTACAGGTCCATGAAAGTATTCTGCAGCATTTACGAGCTATTAGACCAATCATATCCAGTTGCCCGTCACTTCGCTCAATGCCATGCTAGCAATCTCAACTGTATCAAATATTCTGTAATTGACTTAATTCTTAAACTGATTTGGGGAGGCAATCGTGAGTGAATGCTAAGGCAGTTGGAGACAAGATATATTCTGAATTCGGAACAAAATTCTTACCAACTCCAGCAACCCTAAGGAACTCTTCAACATCATCCAGCAATTCACCAAACCCCCAGCAAAGCCACAGACATCACACCCCCTGCAGAATCTCAGTGAACGGATTCCAGAAACCATCCTTCCCTCCAGCAATGACAGCCAGCCCACCATCACCACCTTGACACCAGTCACCACCGAAGCCACCAACACGACCATGAAGAGCACCCACCCAGGAGCCCCCTACTGACCCCTGCCTGCCGCATATCTTCCACAGAGCCGCCGCCACCATAGCACCCGAGCTACGCCGAGCACCATCAATGCTAGCTTTGAATCCGCCATTTTCCCCGACGACTGGAAGCGGGCAGAGGTCAAGCCCCTCCTCAAGAAACCCTCGGCAGACACGACAGACCTGAAAAACTACTGCCCCTTCTCTCTCTTTCCCTTTACAGCCAAAGTCACTGAGAAAATCATCAACCCCCAGCTGACTACCTTCATCAACGAGAACGCCATCCTCTACTCTTCCCATTCCAGCTTGCGCAGTAAGCACAGCATCGAGACTGCCCTCCTCACCGCCACTGACGACAACGGCATGCTCCTCGACCAGGGCCACACCGCTGCCCTCATCATGCTAGACCTCTCCACAGCCTTTGACACTGTCTCCCACCGCACTCTAGCAGCCAGACTCCACGACGCCGACATATGGGGAACCGCCCTCAGCTTGATCCACTCCTTTCTCACCTGCAGAACCCAAAGGATCAGACTCCCACCCTTCCTCTCCGAACACACAGAGATCAACTGCCGAGTACCCCAAGGATCTTCGCACTACCCACACTCTTCAACATCTACATGATCCCCCTCGCCACCATCATCAGACAGCATGGACTCAGCATAGTTTCCTATGCTAATGACACCCAGCTCATCCTCTCCCTCACGAAGGTCCCCGAAGACACCAGACTCAGCTTCCAGGAAGGAATGAGAGACGTCATAGCCTGGATGAGCAGCAGTTGTCCTCAGACCCTCCCCCATGGGACAACACCTGGTGGCCCTCCACCCTTTTAAACCCACCCACCCCTATGGACTGTGCCCAAAACCGCTGCATCATTCTCGACTCCTCCCTCACAATGACTCACCAGACCAACGCCGTCGTCTCCACCTGCTTTAACTCCCTACGCATCCTCCGCAAGTCTTTCAAGTGCATCCCCCTGAAGCCAGGAAGACCGTCACCCACACACTGATAACAAGCAGACTGGACTACAGAAATGCCCTCTATGCTGGAATCAACAAATCCCTGCTACACAAACTCCAGACCATCCAGGACACCGTGGCGAGACTCATCCTCAGCACCCTTCTACGTGAGCACAAGACCCAACACCTGCATGACGACCTTCAAGCTACTAACCCAAGCCAACAAATCCCTCCACAACATCAGACCCAAATACCTCAATGAGCGAGTCTCTTTCCACGTACCCAAAAGAAACCTCTGCTTCGCCGACCTCGCCATAGCAGAAACCCCACACATCCACAGAACTAGAGCAGGTGGAAGAACCTTCTCCTACGTCGCTGCCAGGAGCTGGAACAAGCTCCCAGTCAACACCAGACGCTCCCCTACTCTGCAAACCTTCAGTAAGCGCCTCAAGACCTGGCTTTTCAGCTGCACCCCTCCCCCCCAGCGCCTTGAGACCCTCACGGGTGAGTAGTGCGCTCTAAAATTCCATGATTGATTGATTGATTGAATTTAGACTCCAGAACACCTAATGGCCTTAACCAGGATTTTTACTGATTTAATAGTATCTATAATTTAATGATTGTTATAATACAAGAATTGGACCGCTTTCTGATCCCAATATTTTATCTAGTATTCACATCAAGGGGTTGTATATGAATGATGGTTGCAGGATGATTGTACATTTTTATAACTCTAAGATAATTATTTTTCATGAAATTAATACAAAATTCCTTTGTATTGAAGTACTGGGTATTTAGAACCCAGCGGTTTAGGGGAACACCCCCTAAGACTTCGGGTTCTTCCTGTTTCAGACCCACAGAAACACAGAGGCTTCTAGGTGAAATCAAAGATCGTATTTATTGGCTGCAGACCAATCACAGGTATCCGAGAAGTACAACACGATGTATGTTCTCAGGAGACTGCTCCTGAACCAGAAAACAGTATTTTCTTATATACAGAATATTACGCTTCTGGGCAACACCGCCCCTATTTTACAAGTGGTCATTCACATATTTTCGTTTCAAAGGAACAGCAGAGCCATAATGACAATCCCACATTTCAGTTCATTAAGCATACAGTCATTGTACCCAGCAAGGCTCAGAACCCTCATCAGATAACAGCGGACCCCAATAAAACGGGCACCTCCTGCTCGTAAAACAAGCCATAAAGTAGGAAACAGAGTCAGGTGTGAAATAGCTTAGTCAGAGATCGTGTGCGAACAGGGCTTTATGATGGGTCGAGCCCTGATGCTAATCACATTAGGCCGCGAGGAAAGGAACCGGCCGGACAGGATTGACCTCGGGCAGCGGAGTCAGTTTGCATAGGTCAGAGAGAAGTCACAGAAGGTGTACTTGTCCTCTTAGGCCTAGGCAGGGCCTTAGTGCGCAGCCTATGTGAGGGCAACCACAAAATGGCTACTATTCTAAAATGGAACCCAAAAGGTTCAATATGTGGTATCGTATGCACGGTGAATTCATCAGTGAAACATGACGAAAACACTCATACATACCGCGTTACTCATTTGCGGTTCGTTGATACCAAAATTGGCATGGTGGGACCATGCCACCTACACGGTTCCGAATTTTATAGTACCACAGACCCTCCTTTTGCCCTTACATAGGCAAGAACTATACTAATCTGAGTCCAAGTCTCTGTTCTTAAAGTCATGAAGATGTTGCTGTAGCATCATCCTATTGCTTAGCTCGTTCCTTGATACAGGTTTCCTTACACATGATGTAACACAGAGGCTACACATTACAGGAGCACACTGTATGCATAAACAGAACAGGAAAAGAATAGCTAAGATCATCCCAATGACTATTAGAATCTTCGATCCCCAAGCTGATATCAGTCCCCAGAACCACCCCATCATTGACCAATCTCCTTTATCCACGTGAATGGATTCGGAAATCTTATGTAGTTTGGAAATGGCCTGGTAGACTGTCGGAGCGTTATCTGGTATGAAAATACAACAGCTCGATTGGATAACCTTGCATACCCCACCACGGTCTGCAAGTATGACATCTAGAACCATACGGTTCTGCAACATCATGAGGCAATCCGCTTGAAGCTCAGCTGTCAAGTTACCAAGGGCACCGGCTGTTACATTAACAGTGGATTCAACTACACGAGTCAGTTGTCTCAGGTTCCGACTATTGACCATTGGTCCCCAAAACGGCAGGAAACCCAGGAAAAAGTCTCCCGCTTCCTGACCGGCAGTATCTTCCTTACTAACAATGCCTCTCACAACTCTGGTCTTGTGATAATCAGAGGCAGCAGTAAATGTTGGCGGTAGCAAATTTGCAACATAACACGTGCCCGAGAAATCAGGGGGCAACCATGTATATGCTCGATCACTACAGACAAAGTATGTACCCTTGGCAGCTAAAAACGCAGGGGAAAACTGTGATGGAAAAGTGTACGTCTCAGTACAGTTACTCTTCCCTAGTTGAGCTCTTGGATTTTGACCATTGCCTTGTAAACAAAGGCGACCCATGTGTGGTACAACCCAAATTGGAGATGAACTTTTGCGCTGTTTTTCGCCCAAACTAATGCTATACCCCGTCGCGTTCCAACTACACAAGCTCGCAACTCATCCTTGGGAATAGATGTATATGCATCGATATCTCTACTCATATCTGCAACTCCTCTCATCAAGGCTTTATTGTTCGAGTTAAGTCTAGTGGAACGCGGTGGTCGCTGGGAGTAGGTTTCAAGCGCAAAAAGAAACATGGTCTGGAATGCCCATGATGAACCATTATAGCTAAACGGCAGTACCAGATATGGGATACCCTTATTAATGGTGTGCGGTCTCAAACCACACACCCAGCAGTTTGTTGTATTCATAACCAGTTGGTGTTGGTGTAGGAGTTGAATGAACGAATTGTTTACAAATTCAGCACGTCTAGCTTGTTCGTGTTCTGGCAGAGGGTGAAAAGAGTGCGGAAAAACAGTAGGAAGAGGTGTGGGCTGTACAGTGGGTGCAAATGACACTTGGAAAGACAATAGTACACAACCTACAGAAAACATCATTATGCTAGATAGCACAAACAGACATAATACTACAAAACATTTGCTATTCATTATTTTACATATTCTGCTCTTGAAACTCATTTCCTCGGTGGGCCTCTCCATCCTGAAAAACTCCATCCTCTAATCGTGCTGCTCGCGGCGGATGAGTATCTTCTGCTAAGGAGTACACCTGTCAGTTCAGGGAACGCCCTAGACCAACCAGAACCGTAGACCTAACGTCTTCGGCTTGTACCCCAAAGTCTTGGCACCGCGACCCTGCAGCTGAACCCGGATGGTGGTTCGAAAAACAAAAAGTCAAAAAGTTTTTCAGATGAGAGAGCTGCACTTTTGAAAATATCAAAGAAAAAGAATTTTTATTTGTCCATAGTTCTTGGCCTCAAATTATAGCGACTTCTGCCAGGTACTGTCTGGTCCTGAAACAAGAGTTCAGGCTCTGTGGTGTCCAATCGGATTGATGGCGATGTAGCTTCTTGCAGAATGTCGTCACTTTCTTGCTCTGTATTTGTTCCCTTTACACGTGCATCGCTAAAAGGCACAAAACGAGACACAGTGTCAGCCTCGGAGTCAGCGATCCCCTCCTGGACCCACCGATCATACGGTAGGGGCAAAGGGATCCTCTTGCAATGTATGCCGTGTATCCAATTCTTTTTCCGTATCACTCGAACCGCTGATCTTGTTGATAGCAGGACTAGGTGGGGGCCGATCCAAGGGACTCATCATTTTTCGTACGTTGAAAATTCTTAATTAGCACCCACGTTCCAGGATTAATAGGGTGTACTGGAGCTTCAGAGGCCTGCGGCAGAGTATCGTGAACCTGTTGGTGTAAGACACACAATGTAGCCGTCAATTCATACAGATAATCAAGCAGTACTGGATGTTCAATTTCACTGAATTTTGTCGGCCTTGGCACTCCCCATACATTGGCCGGACGGCCAAACACAATTTCATACGGACTAAGTCCCACTCGTGAATGCACAGTCATTCTTGTTGATAGGAGTGCTAAGGGCAGAGCGTCAGGCCATTTAAGACCGGAGCTCGCCTGAATTTTGGCCAACTTAAGTTTCAAAGTGCCGTTGTAGCACTCTACTAATCCAGCTGATTGGGGGTGATTTGCAGCGTGGAACTTCTGCTTAATGCCTAGTCCCTCACACACATCCTTCATCACTCGACCTACAAATTCACTCCCGTTATCACTCCATACCATCCTCGGCATTCCGAACCTAGGGAAAAATTCTTTGACAAGGGCTTTAGCTGTGGATAAGGCCGTATTGTCTTTTAGGGGATATGCTTCTATCCATCTTGAAAAAGCGCAAACAACAACCAGTACATATTTCAAATTGTTGCATCTTTCCATGTGGATGAAGTCAAGTTGCAGAACTTCAAATGGATATGATGGAGGCGCAAAATGACCTGGTGGAGTTGGGGTTCCCCTACCAGGATTGTATTTCAGACATACCATGCAATTTTTGACCACATTCTCCGCACACTTAGGGATTCCAGCATTCTGCCATACTGGAGCCAACAACTTACAAATCCCTTTCACACTGATATGTGCCATTCCATGTGCCATCGTAACCACTGGAAGCACATATGCATCAGGTAACAACCATCGCCCGTGTTCTGACAAATCAATCCAACAACCGTTTTCATCTAATTTACCCTTACTCTCTTTCCACATACTCAATTCTTTCTCTGTGGCTTCAGCTTGAAGGGACTTCACACTCTCTATCGTGTCTTCACATATTCCAACATCACCAACCCATCTTGCAGGGCCTGCAACATACATTCGAGTTGTCACATCTTTTGCTGTTTCTTTCGCAGTTTCGTCAGCAAATGCATTACCCCGCCCAACATCATCGGTAACCTTCTTGTGTGCGCTGCATTTCACAATCGCGACTTGTAACGGCAAGGTCAGCGACTCAAGGAGATCATTCACTAACTGACCATTCTGAATCTTAGCTCCATGCGAGGTCAGGAAACCACGTTCTTTCCACAAACGCCCAAAACTATGGGCCACACCAAAAGCATACTGACTGTCAGTGTATATGTTCACTTTCATTCCTTTCGACAACACGCATGCTCTTGTAAGTGCAATTAATTCTGCTGCTTGAGCCGAATTATGTGGTATGCGTGCAGTTTCAACAATCGTGTGCAGAGTCGTGACACCATATGCAGCAGTCGTATGACCATTCGGAAGCTTGAAGCATGAACCATCCACCCATAAGGTACCATCACATTCAACCAGGGGAGTATCTTTAAGATCCACTCTCCCTTTTGTTTCTTCTTCTGTTCTGAACAGACAATCATGCTGTTCAACCTCATCTGTGTCTGCTGAAATTGGCAATAATGTGGCTGGATTCAGCGTGTTGCACCTTTTTATGTGTACATGGTTTGCCAACAGTGTCAATTCATACCCTGACAATCGAGCATTAATTAAATGCTGTGTCTTGGTCCTGTTTAACAATGTGTCCACCGCATGGGGAACCATTACAATCAATGTGTTATTCATCACTAGTCCAGCAGACTGTCGAATAGACACAGCTGCTGCCGCTTAAACAACTTGGCAATGCCCTCGCTACAGGGTCCAAAGTCGACGAAAAATACGCGCATGGACGCGGTCTGTCTCCAAAAGGCTGTGTTAGCACTGACAATGCGCAACCGTCCTTTTCATAAACATACAAGGTAAAAGGCTTACTATAGTCGGGGGTACCCAACACAGGAGCTGAACATAATGCCTTGCGTAATTCCCAAAAACTTTTCTGACACTCTTCCGACCATGGGACAAGGTTCGGAATATCTTTATATGTTAATGCTAGCAATGGTTTTGCCAGCAAAGAAAAACTCGGGATCCAGTGCCTACGGTATGAAGTAATGCCCAAGAAAGCACGCACTTCTCTCTTTGTCTTTGGCACGCTTAATTGTGCAATGGCTTGGATTCTTTCTGGGGTCAGCTTCCTTCCCTCCTTCGATAAGAGATGACCTAAATAGGTCACTTCTTGTCGACAATATTGCAGTTTAGAGAGAGACACTTTGTGATGAAAGGCTGACAGATGACGCAACAATGATGATGTAGCTCCTTTACAAATCTCCTCAGTATCCGCGGCGATTAGTAAATCGTCAACATACTGGATAAGGGTAGCACCTTTAGGTAAAACAAGGGCATCAAGCTGCGTTTTTAAAGCCTGACTGTGTATTGATGGGCTTTCACAGTAGCCCTGTGGAGCACGTTTAAAACGGAAGCTTCGACCTCTTAAACAAAAGCCAAAAATATCCCTGCTCTCCTCTGCAATCGGAATGCTAAAGAAAGCATTCTTTAAATCAATCACTGAGAACCAAGCAGCGGAAGCTGGGATCATAGTCAACAAGGCAGTTATATCAGGGACCACTGGAAACTGTGGCACAACTACCTTATTGACCTCTCTTAGATCGATCACAAATCTGTAAACAGGTGGCTGAGAAGGGTAAGTACGTTTTAAAACAGGCAGAACTGGACTATTGCAAACGTTGCCTCTTGTCTCTTCAATCACATCCTTCTCAATTAAATCATAGATAATTGCTAACAACGCTTTTTCACCTTCCTTAGAGATCTTGTACTGGGGAATGCGGGGCAATATAACATTGGCTTTCAAAGTGACAACATACGGGGGTATTTCCAAAAGGCCCACATCATTAGGGCCAGTGGCCCAAAGGGCATCAGGAAGAGACGACAATTCAGCTGGTAGTTTATTCTTTGACAAATACATGGGAGAAATCACTTCCTTACCCAGCGTAAGTTGTACTCCCGAGGGGGAACAATATAATGTTGCATGTAATCTCTTTAACAGATCCAATCCTAACAGGTTTTCACCACATCCTGTCGTTAGGATAAGGGGGGCTTTCAGCTCACAAGGTCCAACAGAAAGGGCCATAGGACTTGAGATCGGGTTCCTAACCGGGGCGCCAGAAAAACCTACGGAAACATTCATTTCGCCAGACAAAGGCGCGCCAGGGAGTTTTGAGCGCATAATAGAACTCTTTGCAGCACCGGTATCCAGCAGAAAGGGCTCTGTTACACCCGCTGTAGTCACCTTAACATACGGTCCGCTCTGATCCACTGGCACTGAAACAACTCCCTCTCTCTGTCTATGGCTGTCCTAGTAATCATTACCTTCCGTATTATCATCTTCCACATAATAGTCATTATTATAGTACTGCGCTGTCTTGCCAGTCGCATTGGCTTGCTGATCAAAACTATTCATCGTATTTTGAGGCGGAAGAGGACGCGCGTTCTGGGGAACATTTCCACGCCCTCTACGTCTTGGGGCTTGCTGGCCACCTCTGCCTCTTGCGCCATAAGCATTATTCGTGCGCTGCAACAATCTAAGGCAATTATTTTTAAAATGACCTTCCTCCTTGCAATATGAACACTGATTGGGACCTACAGGGACACGTGGTTGATAATACCCATACATTTGCTCATTATTCTGAAATTGTTGGGGTTGCTGATAGATACCCTGGGTTTGCTTATAATTGTTCTGACCTCCACGTGGCGGATAAGCCTGCTGTAAAAGAACCTTTGTTTTCAATTCTTTCGTTTTCTTGTCTGTTCTATCCTTCTCATCTTTATCCCTATTTTCGTAATACTGTGCAGTAGCCAGTATTTGCGCTGAAGAGGAAACGGCCCAAGAACTCTCCGAATCTTTTAATTTTTTACACGGCTCCGGAAGCAAATTATGCACAAATTTGTCAACGAATAACCGTTGGCCACCTTCTTTACTCATGTCCTGACCACTGTGGTCGATAAATGTTTCTTCAAACCTGGTGAAG
Source organism: Triturus cristatus (assembly GCF_964204655.1). Classification (NCBI taxonomy): domain Eukaryota; kingdom Metazoa; phylum Chordata; class Amphibia; order Caudata; family Salamandridae; genus Triturus; species Triturus cristatus. The sequence goes on along the minus strand of NC_140584.1, from coordinate 504,185,523 downwards.
AAATCGGACACTTTTTCATCTTTCTTCTGTTTGCATGCGGATAATTTATCCCAATTTACACGTATAGCGGGCATTAAAGTTTTCATATCATATAGTTAATTATTCTACCAGGGAGTTCTGCTACCGCGGGGTCAGGCTTGGCACCACCAACCTGTCTATTGTCTGCATTAATGATATTAGCCCATGTGTCACCTAGTTCTGCAGCATGATCTGCATTACGAATCAATCCCCATAAAGGCTGTGGTACAACATTTCCGAACAACATATCTATGTCAGCCAGGTTCATGACACACGATTCTGCAGTCTGTGATAACTCCTTCTAATATCCTGCAGGGTTCTTACGGGGGTCAGGTAGAGTTCGCTTAAGCGCTAAAACTTCAGATCGTTTCCAGGGAACATGTACCCAAACACACTGAAAATGTGGCAGAACAGGTGGATTAGCCTGTGCATCACCAGGTCTCCAGACTGGAGGAACCTCACGCATCGGGTACTGTCACGCTTTTACCTGTTTCCCCTCAGGGAATTCCTGTTCAAACAACGGCTGCCGACAATCCCCATTCCTGAAAGACAGCAGTGTCGCTACTGCTTTCTCAACATCAGAACCCACAATCGTACCTTTCCCAAATTCAAATCGCACTTGACACAACTCTTGCGGACTGGAGTCTAAATCATTATCTTCCAATTCCTCACATAGGATTTCACACATTTTCTCAAAAACGTATCTCTGTTGTGGCGCTTCCCACTGATGAAAAACATTAACAACAGATTCTACATCATATCTAGAAGGATAAACAATCCATCTACGTGCCATGCGGTCTAGTTCTTCTTTCTCTCTAGAACCAGGTATTTGACCACGTAACTGCTTACGTTGTGGACCAGGGGTCGTAGTAGACGACCCAAAGAGGGGTGATATAAGACTAGTGACTGCACTAGCTATTCGTTGTCGTGCAGAAGGAGAAGTTGAGGCAAGAACCGGGGGAAAAACAGAGGGAAGAAAAACGGGTGTAGATATAGGAGTAGTAACAGGTAGGTCACCAAGGGAGGCAGCTGATGTGCTAGATAAAGTCGCAGGGAGCGCAGAAGTGGTAGGTAGCAAAATCGGCGTCCCTTGGGAAGGCTGTGCTACCGGGACAGGAGCCGGCTGAGGAGGAGCTGGCGGCTGTGGGAAAGCTTGCGGTGCATTAGCTGGAGGCTGTACATTTACGGGTTGCGGAGGCGCGGTAGCATTTTGCGCATACGGGGGTGGCGAACTTAGCAAATGCGACATTAGGGGGTCTTTCTCTTTTTCTCTTGACTCATCTTGTTGAAGGGGTGGCAAAACTGGGTAACATTTATCAATGACTAGTTTGCGTTGCCTGTGCAACTGCTCATTCATTTGGTCCTCTTCATTATCCTTAAACTGCAAAGCTGCTTGCATTATCGACATACCTCTCTCTCTTTTATTCTTCTTTGCTAATTTAATTTCTTTGAGTTTGGCTTCCTTTCGCCATAGGCGGAAAGAATCAAACATCGCCGGCCGGGTTTTCTTCTTGAACAATTTAACTTCTAAATTATCTAGGATCTCTTTGTCGAAACTACCATTTTGGGGCCATTTTAAAACACCATCCTTCCTGGTGTATCGGATCCATACTTCATTATACGTAATGGGGCCCACGCCCTGTTTCACATAAAGCTCATAAGTTGGAGTTCCAATTGGAGGAACCGGACACAAATCCTCTAATCGGGAATCCCTTTTACAACCAAAACAAAACAAATTTCCAAATATACTAGAACCAGGCATCTTCGCTCACTAGTCTAGTTTCAAACTTCAAAGGATTATCGAAAACGATAGTCTCGTGAATACACGAGTCCTCTGGCTTTGGCACTTGCAAGACCCAAATCAAAGCGATCCCGAAGGATACCAAAATCCCGAAGGATACCAAACAAACTGGGAGACGCTCCACTTATACTTAACTGAGGTATCGATGACTTCACCAGAAGACTCTCTCAATTGTTTCGCTCTACCAAATCGTCAAGGGTCCAAAACAGGGCGATTAATCAGGGCAGTAGTCCTTCGTAGCCGTCGGGACGCGGTGAACCTCGCAGAAAAGACTTTCGGACCACGTCGACATGCAGGGGTCGATGAAGTGGCGGCCTTCCTCCAGAATTTCCACACGAAGCCCCTCACAAACCTCTGGCTTGGACCGGTACCACTGAAATCGCCCCGAGTTGGGTGCCAACTGATGTACTGGGTATTTAGAACCCAGCGGTGCAGGGGAACACACCCTAAGACTTCGGATTCTTCCTGTTTCAGACCCACAGAAACACAGAGTCTTCTAGGTGAAATCAAAGATCGTATTTATTGGTTGCAGGCTCAGAACCCTCATCAGATAACAGCGGACCCCAATAAAACGGGCACCTCCTGCTCGTAAAACAAGCCATAAAGTAGGAAACAGAGTCAGGTGTGAAATAGCTTAGTCAGAGATCGTGTGCGAACAGGGGCTTTATGATGGGTCGAGCCCTGATGCTAATCACATTAGGCCGCGAGGAAAGGAACCGGCCGGACAGGATTGACCTCGGGCAGCGGAGTCAGTTTGCATAGGTCAGAGAGAAGTCACAGAAGGTGTACGTGTCCTCTTAGGCCTAGGCAGGGCCTTAGTGCGCAGCCTATGTGAGGGCAACCAAAAAATGGCTACTATTCTAAAATGGAAAACAAAAGGTTCAATATGTGGTATCGTATGCACGGTGAATTCATCAGTGAAACATGACGAAAACACTCATACATACCGCGTTACTCATTTGCGGTTCGTTGATACCAAAATTGGCATGGTGGGACCATGCCACCTACACGGTTCCGAATTTTACAGTACCACAGTATTCTGTTGGAATTTTAATGTCTATGTGTGCCATTTGAAATTGTGAGCTCTGATTGAGGGGCTATTTAACATTATATTGTATTTACTATTTGATTTAGAAGTTTTTCAGATATTGTATCTGTGGCTAGGGGTTTGTGCAATATGCATCTGGGCAATATAATATTTTTTGCAGCAGATGACATTGAAGTGCTTTTTAGAGGTTGAGTGGTATGGCACTATAATTATGAATTTTTAAAGGATTTATCCAGTGATTTAATTAGTGTTCACACCAACCAGTAGAAGCTAGTGATAACTATTTACAGTATTGCAACTGTGCAATGCCGCAATGTGATTTGATTTGCTTAAATGTGCTATTTTCTAATAATGACTATTTTTATACTGGTCAGATATTTATTAGGCTGTATTAATAAAATCAGAAATTAATTAATGTTTTAGCCCACACTAATGGATTTATCTGGTGATATAATGTTTTAACTTGTGGTAACATGTTCATTGGTGTTTATCTATCTACACATCTATTTCTAGATCTATGAGTAATTTTGAATGTTCAAAACACATTTTACTACATTGCCTGCTTTGCACTGAAATATTCCACAGGGTTTTACACTGGGTTTTTATTTTGCACAGTATGTCTTGTATGTCGATACACCATGTGGTTAATATAAGTGTGTCTTTATTGTTGCAGCGCATATGTGACTAAGTCCAGGATTGGTCAAAACGTGTAATGGCAGAAACAATAACAATAAAATAAGAGGAAGTAAAGTGGTGTCCGTGCCCGATCTTGTGGACAAATTATGGGGTTGTTTGACACATATATATATATATACATATATATATAGATAGACTTATTTATGTAATGAAGTTTACATGATTATATTTAAACCTAAAATGTTCGTAGGCTACCTAGTTCCTATTTCTTTGCTTGGCAAACCTTATAGAACAGAGGTGGTTCTACAAAACTGGCAAGAACATTGGGATGGATGGAAACAATGCCTCAAATCGCACATCCCTCACAGCAGACCAAGTGGGTCTCTGTGGTTCATTAAGCCCTGCCTGCTTGCTAAGTGATGTAATCACTGCTCTGGTTCTCTGGTCCAGAATTGATGACCACCTGGTGCTCCCAAAGCAGACATCTAGGGAGCTAGTGCCATCCGAGCACCACTACCTGAACTGATCAACTCCCTTACGGCCACTGCCATTACAGTGAAAATGTAAATTCTGAAGGCATAGAGTGTGCTGGTCATAGATGACATTCTTGGGATAACCAATCAACAAACGGGGGACATATTAACAGAAATCATGAACTTATGTTAAATTTTGTGATGAGGGATTGCTAGACCTGGCATCCTTAGCATGGTTTTTCCCCTAACTTTTTGGCTTCAATCTTCATGTTTTGTTGACTTCATTTTGCTGGTTTTAGGGCTCTGCTACACTCCTGCTTGAGTCAGAGTGATTGGACCTGCACCTGAACCCAAGGCTCCCAGAGTGACTCCAATGGCTAGCCTGCTTACCTCCTGTTCAGAGCCACAGGGACATAACAAGCTCACAACCACCTGAACCAACACCCAGATCCAGCTGGAACAATCCCCTGAACCCCAAGTGGTCCCCCTCAAGTCCTGGACCCTTGGTGTGGCCTCAGAGAGGCTAAATTTAAGTTTTGGGGCTGTTTGTGACTGCAAACAGGCCCATTGGTGCCAAAACCTCATCGTGCACAGCCCGCCAATGGGACAGTTTGTTAACATGACTGTTCTCGCTACAGCATCAACTTCTCACAGAGAGTGCCACTGTGAAGCTCCAGTATGTCCGCTCAGAACGACAACAGAATCTTCGCTCTACCTTGAAGACTGTGATGTTCTCTACTCCTCTCAGCCCCTTCTATTTTGAAAGGGAATCTTTGCGCTGGCCTGAGAAGGTGGCTTTTCAGCAGGACTAACTTGGTCACTTTATCTAAGCTGCACTCCATCCCGGTCAGCCTGACTTGTGGCTTTTTCCCAGTCTTGCATGACCAGATAGCTGCAAGTGGCCCTTTGGGCTCTTTGGTTCTTTTTTCCCGTTAATCCTTAAAATGATATATCTCCGGTTCTACTGATTGGAGTTTTGTAGTTGTGGTCTTGATTTATTTATTACGTTCTGCTCTATTGTTCTAACTTGGTGTGGGGGTTTTCTTGTGATGTCTTTATACGTTATTACTGGGTGAAGTGCTGCATTAATTCTTTACAAATCACCTCTAAATTAAGCCTGACTGCTGTGTGCCAAGCCATTTGAGGGTTGAGCATAGATTAATGTGGGGTTGGCTTGTGCCTCACTCTAACAAGGATTATGTTTGTTGCTTGAGTAGGGTTTCACCCTTCTCACTCAGTGCCCCAATTTCTCACAGGTATATTTCGTGTTTTTGTTAATAATTTGACTGACAGAAATACACAAACACACACATACAGACGTACTTAAAAGAAATAAAGAATACATCCTTGGGAAAAGAGTAATCAGGTAAAAATGAAAAGGAAAGTGATAAAAATGAAATAATTTGATGACAAGTGAAAATAAATTCAGGCTAGAATCATATGATTAAATATACACATTTCTGTTAAGCAAGGGATCTAGGGCAGGAAAAATGAATTGCTTCTCAATGCATATTAGTTTTCTAACCGCAGCATGATTGTAGATATTATAACCCATTGATCACATCATTAGTCTGCTGTGGCCTTAGGGGTAGACATCCAATCATGTATTTCCAAATTAGAAGAACTGTATACCAATTTCAGGACAATTTCACAAAAACTAATTACATTGCATTGTTTTTCGTTCATCTTGTATTTTTTTTTAGCCTTATAAAGTAAATCATAGCAAAAAAGGTAACATTGTTGGTTAAAATGATGTCTTATTTGTAGAATGCGCTTTTGTAAAGAGGTTAATGCCTTCAGTGCCAGTTAAAGTCCTTGTTATTTTCACTGTCCTGGAAATACCAATCTTGATGGTCCTGGTAATTCAGGGTTGGCGAAACAAAGGTTTTGATATTTTGGGGGAAAACACACTAGAGCCAGTGGATTCCCATGTCTCCATGTGAAAAATAAATACATTGTTACCGGGTCCATCAGAATGTATGGGCCACTCATAATCAGAGACTAGATCTAGCAATTTAGTTGTACTTAGTTTTCATTTTATGCACATTAAACATGGGTGTTATTCACTTTGCAATGTCGCCTGCATTTCTGAACAATTTAGCAGCTAAAATACATGCATGGACATATGTGTACAATTGTTTAGTCAATTGAATATTTTCATGCCAATTTATTTAAGAATCTTACTCAAAACAAGCTTTGTAGTCAGCCTTTTCCATGAGAATGTCTAAAGTCAAGTTTAAACGGAAGAAGAGTTTTATGGGAGAGAGTGAAAAAGTCAATGTTAGAAAAAAATCCTTTCAATTTTGCTTTTGATTCAAGATTTCACTTCTTTAAAACATACATAAAAATGATGCATTGAAATTAAGCTATGTGATTGGTCGTACACCAGATCCAGCCGTTTACTTGACGATTAAATGCCATCAAACCAGTTGAGTTTCTTGCCAATTTGAGTTTTTTGTTTTTCACGAATTCATATATTTTGCTAGCTAGGGTCCCGGAACGACTGGAAAGACAATGCAGTTTTTGTGGTTTCAGAAAAATATTTGTCCTTCAAAAACAGTTCGTTTATGTTGGAAGGTGTGACTGTTTCTATGATTAATGCATTTCCAAAGAGCTAATACCCTGATTTTATAGGTCACATAAACTTGTGGACTTTGGCCCATTGAACGTTTTCTTTCTCAGGCTTTCCACAAAAACATGTTTTCCTCAGCAAAAAAAGATTTTTATGGACCCAATAAAGCCATTTTCTCAACAAGTAATTTTCAATGTGAAAACGAGCGGGACCAAAACCACAAAATCGATGCCATTTTGTAGTTCAATAATAAATAATACAAACATTTGCAAATAAAAGAAGGGATCCACAAATATTGCTTTATTTCAAACCACACTGCAGAAACTGCTAGATAGTTTAACTCTGGTGCTCGGTTCCAGTCTGCCCGTGTTCCCTGATAATAGTCATGCTGTATGAGTTGCACAACAGGTTAAAATTTGCTGAGCCCAATTCTTAATTTCTGCCAGTAGTTGTCAGTGATGTGCACTAGCAATAATTTTCAGGGGCCATGATTCATTTTTTATCATCAGAATTTGACCCAATATAGAAAGGCATAATAAAAATAAAAATAAATAAGAAGAAAACAGCTAAGAATTGGAGGAAGCAGGGCTGAAAAAGAAACTTCAAGAGAAAGAGAAAACAAGCATTTGCAATGCAATCGGTCTCGCATTTGGGACCTTATATGTATTTGCTATGCAGCACATTAGCCTGGGTGCTGAAACATCTACTGTTCTTTAACATGGAGAGAAAGTAAGCACCAAACTGCGTGACATGCCAGGTATGTGAACACATGGAGAGAAATGTTGCCTTTCAGCAGGAAATGGTATAGTCCACAGTTCCCTTTTTAATATAAAATCAGGGCCTTCAGTGTTCATATCACTGAAAATACAAGATTTGAAAAAAATATTATTGCGTAAGGGTGCTGTTGGAAGACCATTTCTATGGAATGGAATCTAGAGAATGCTAAAGTGATTCTGGTATTTTACTGACCTCTGCTGGTCGTTTTCTATCAAGAAAGTTCAATAGAGGCAGTTGCCAGAAAAATAAAAAAAGGAAAGTTCCTCAGCCGAAAGCAATTCTGGTATTTTACTGACAGCTGCTGGTTGGTTTCTATCAAGACAGTTGAATAGAGGCAGTTGAACAGAAAAAAAGTCCCTAAGTGGAAGCAGACAAGTTGTAGGGATGATCTCCAGAGCCCACAAAGTTACATATACATATAAGTATATAATAAGTATATACTAAATTATATACAAGAGGTCTTGAATGCTCAACCTAAAAAGGAAGTGTATGATAGTGGAAACAAGCATTGGCAATGCCAAACGGTCTTGCATCTGCGAGAGTTAGAGCGTTTGGTGTTTTAAATATCAATGTCTTTTACCCATGTGTTATGGTGTGAAGTGGATGTGCGTGATGTGGAGTAGAATTATGTGGATTGGAATTATTGTGAAATTGTGGCGTGGAAGTGTGTGGAGTGGGTTGGTGTAGTGGAATTATGTGGCATGGTGTGCAGTTGAATTATGTGGATAGTGAATTTTGATTTGTGGAGTGGTATGTTGTGGAGTTTAATTATTGGTGTGCTGTTGAATTTTGTGGCATGATGTGGTATTCTATGATGTGGATTGAATGTATGTGGTGTGTTGTGTAAATGTGTTATTGAGTTGGTGTGGAATGAAAATGTGTGCAGTAGAATTGTGTTTCAAACATTTCTTATCAAACTAATTTGTACAAAGCAGTTCCAATGTGCTCCAATTTTAAACAAAGACAGCTACACAATATTTCCCACAAGGGTGGAAGTCTTTAAAACTTGCTGCAGTACACACCCCTTAATTAGAGATAATTTGTAAATTAATAAATCAAAATACAAACGACCTAGAAACCATTTAATGCCCACGTGTCTTAGTTACACAGAAATGTGCATTAAAATAAAGTTACTGGTGACCATGTAACGCACTCCAAAGCCCTCTGGTTGTGCATCTGCTGCTGTGAGCAGGTCATAGCTACATGTAAACAGAGCCCAAACTCTATAATAAACCGATACCATAACACTCATGATCTAGGTGTGCTTAAAAAAAGACACACCGAGATATACATTGCACCACCACTGAGCGAGGTAGCTCAGTGTATCGAGTGCCTGCTTCTGAGAGAGTGCCAAAACTGAAAGAAATATACCAAGCACAATACTGAGGCGCATCATAAAAGTTGTTCAGATAATAATTTAAAGGTTTGCAAGTTATGAAGTCTCACAACATTCGCAACCACTCAGGGAGATAGCTGAAAAGTTGCACGCCTGCCGCCGTAAGCTGGCCGAAGCCATGAGTAAAGAGGACCCAAATTGTTTACTAAAACAAGAGCATAACGCCCACAATCTTAAAGGAAAACTGTGCTTTAGAAAAAGTTAAATATATATAATATTGCACCACCAGTGTGTAAGATAGCTCAGTATGTACAGCGCCTGCTGCTGAGAGTGTGCCATGAACGAAAGAAATATTCCAAGCACAATACTGATTCATGCCACAAATGTTGTAGAGATAAATATTAATTTAGAGGTTTGTAAGTTGTGAAGTCTCATGGCATACGCCACCACTGAATGAGATGGCTGAATGTTTGTGCGTTTGCCGCTATGTAAGGCCACAGTCACGTATAAACAGGGCTCAAACTCTTTAATAAAACAAGAAACTCCTTTTAACAGGAGGATGTAATGGTTCGTGTGGCATGTATCGACTCAGCTAATCGTACTACATGGGCATTGGGAATGAGAGACATTCATTCAGTACCACGGCATGCCTCATTCCTGAGCTACAGCTGCAGTGTAAATCGGATTGATTTCATAAGTAGTGTTACGGGTATTTTTTTGTCAGACAATGCAACAAGAAGGGGTGCTTAGCTCCTGAGCATGGCTACGTCTGCAATCGATTGTAAATGCCGTTTACCTCTAATGAGTAGAATTGTCAAGCGGTAAAAGGCGAGCGTGTATGTATTTTAAAACTCAGTGGAATCAACCCGGTTCGCTGACTCGATCTACTGAGGGAATCAACATGACTGTCAAAACAGCCCTACACTCTCATACCAAGAGGCTTTTGAGTAGGGGTTGTAGCATGCACTGAGGATTACACATACCTGTTTATCTCAAAAGTCTCTGAATACACGGGGCTAGAATTTTTATCTGTAATGTATGTATAAGATCCCAGTAGCAGCAGAAAGGATCACGCAGAGGCACGTATGATGAAGAAATTCAAGTTTATTCTTCAGCAAGAAGTATCCCATCCAGGTCCAAGCCAGCTCATAAAGAAACTCCAGTACATTTCAAAGACAAACCATTCTATCACCAGGGAGTTCTCTGAGGTTCTCTGGTAACCAAGACAGCATGACATCAGAAGCACACATGCTTCAGATGCCACACACCTTCCCACGTTAACAAAAGAAGAAAAATGAAGGAAGGAAAAGTAAAGAAGAAAGACAGAAAAGGGAAAACTGAAGAAGTGCCCAGGAGACAGGCAACTCTTGAAACATGAGAAGAAGCCTTTAAGATACAAAATCCTTTAAATAACTTGGCCTCTTGACAATCCTAGTAGACAAACGTGGAGAAGCAACAACAATATTATTGGGATTCTCACCAACTACAGAACGTTCACCACACCCAGCCTCTTTGTAAACTGAGATCCTGTTCAGATTCCAAATTCTGTGATCCTGAGTTTAACGGCATTCTTAAAATTCTTTATAACATGTATTGGTTTGGAAAATCTAACCTTGAGACCAGGTTGTCTGATGACTACCAAGTCACCAACCATGACCACGGTCTCTTTGGTGGATCTCTTGGAATCAAAGTACAGCTTCCTGGAAAGACACTTGGCCTCTTCTCTCTTACGCCAGTCAGGAGAGTCTTCCCCAGACAGAGAGGTAGAGACAGTCTCTTCCAGATGACTAACTCAAGGAGGCTCTACCAAAGTGCAGGGAGACCTGCCCCTAAAGAGCACTAAAGGTGACTTCCCAGTCGTGCAGTGTGGCGTTAGCCTATAGTTCTCAACCTTTCTGAGTACCTCTTCCTTCCAGTTAAGACCAGAGCTTTTCACCGAAGAGATGGTCTCCTTCAACACCCTATTGAACCTTTCTACCATTCCATTGGTTTCTGGGTGATAAAGGGAACACCTCTTGTGCTTGATACCACAGTCTTTAAGAAAAGCCTCCATTTCTCGTGAGACCAATTGTACCCCATTATCAGTGAGAATGACTTCAGGGTATCCCTCCTTGGCCATGAGGGATTTAAAAAACTTAGGGGCATATTAACAAGGGCTTTATCTCCGCTTTTTTGGCTTTAAATGCCAAAGAAGCGGAGATAAAAATATTGCCCTATCAACAACAGGGTGCTAACATGCAAAATCGCATGTTAGCATCCTTTTTCACTACGCTTCCCTTTGCATCTCTAATGAGATGCAAAGGGGGCGTTCCAGAGCAAAATAATAGAAGAAATGTCGCTAAGCGACATTTCTCCTATTATCAAGCTTCACGCTAACCTAGTTAGAGACAAAAAAAGCAGCGCTAACCACGGTTAACGCTGATTTTTTACGTCTGCTAATTTTCAGACTTAGCCATGTAATCCAATGGGAGGTGGATTACATGGCTAAATCCACCATGGGCTATCAACAAGGATATCCCTCTCCTTGTAGTTTTATCACTGCATTACCAGCGATAACCTCCCAAAATGCCGCTATCGCTGGATTTTTTATCGCCTAGGGGGTTAGCGTTGTTAATAACGCGATAACCAGGTGATATTATCCAGCGATAGCGGGCGTTAAAAACATTAACGCTAAGCGCCCTTAGCGTTAATTTTTCTGTTCCTTGTTAATATGCCCCTTGATGACAGACGCAGTTTCTATGCTAGACGTAAAACAAATTACAGGCCACCTGGAAAAGAGATCCATTAACACCAGGATGAACACTTGCTGGCCATTGACATGCATTGGCCTCAATATGTCTAATGCAACTTCTTTCCAAGGACCACGGGGAAGGTCCCTGATCACCATACGTTGGACCCTGGTGAGCTTAGATTTTTCACTCATGGCACACACCATGCAGTCCCTCACAACCCTCTCCACCTGCAAGTCCATACCTGGCCACCAATAACAGGATCGCAGTCTCTCTTTGGTTTTTGACATGCCTAGATGTGACTTGTGAGCTAATTCAACCAGGGCTTGACGAAGTTTAAGTGGTGGAACAAGTCTCGTACCACGTAATAACACCCCGTCACAAGTAGCCAACTCGTCCTTAAGACCCCAATATTTGGCAGCTTCCTCGGATGCCAGTCTCTTTGAGTGCCATCCTTTGTGAATGAGAGACAACGCCTCCGAGAGAATGGGATCAGAATATAGCTCAAGACGCCATTGTTGCTCATCAATGATTCCTTCACCAACTTCACACACACGAAGGTCAACATCCTCACAATCTTCGTCAAGAGCATCATTTTCACCTTTTCCAACCAACCTAGAAAGGGTGTCAGCTATACCGTTTTCCACTCCCGGAATATACCTAACATCAAATTATACTCTTGGAGAGCTATGACCCATTTTGTTATTCTTCTAGATATCAGGTCAATTCCTTTTTTAGTGAAAGTCTCACGAAGAGGCTTATGATCAGTTTTTACTAAGAACTTGGTACCCCACAACATTTTTTTAAACTTCTTAATAGCCCAACACACTGCCAAAGCCTCTCGTTCAATGACAGACTAGCGGGACTCAGCGTCTTTGAGTCCCCGTGAAAGAAACATGATGGTCTTCATACCCTCTTCACCTTCCTGGTGGAGAATGGCTCCTAAAACTTTGAGGCTGGTGTCCGTTGTAATGATGGGCATTTTTGAGGGGTCAAAACTCTTCAGTTTGGGAGCGTCACTGAGTTTTCTCTTGAGGAAGTCAAACTCCTGATCACACTCTTTAGACCAGTTGAAGTCCGCACCCTTTCTCAAGAGAGCCCTCATGTGAATACTACCTTCGGCAAGGTTTTCGATGAATTTATTATAATATTCAATCATTCCTAAAAATTTAAGAAGCCCCTCCCTGCAGGAAGGGGCAGGCATGTGAGTAATAGTGTCAACCAAATTGTCCTTGGGAGCAATCCCCTCACCCGAGATCGTGTGTCCCAAATAGTGAATGGAGGCCGTACCAAATTGACACATCTCAGATTTGATGGTAAGATTGGCATCACTCAACCTCGCTAACACAATGTTAAGACGGTCATAATACTCCTTATGATCCTTCCCAAACACAAGGATATCGTCTTGGTAGACGCAAATCCCCTTACAACCTTTAAGTACTTTTCCATTACACGCTGAAAGACGGATGCTGCCGACACAAGGCCAGACGGCATCCTTACAAACCTAAATGTCCCAAAAGGTGTAATAAAGGCTGTATAGTCCCTCGAGGCTTCCGCCAGTTCTATCTGGTGATAGGCTGAGGTTAAATCAATTGTGCTGAACATTTTTGCTCCCCGTAGCAACACCAACAGTTCCGAGATATTTGGAAGAGGGTAATGATCAACTACAACGCATTTATTTAACTGCCTTAAGTCCATACACAAATGGGGAGGCCCGTTGGCCTTGCGAGCAGCTACAACCGGAGTCAACCAATCTGTCCCTTCGACCTCTTCAATGATTCCTCCTAGCTTGAGTTTGTCCAATTCCCTACTCATTTCATCCCTCTCTGCTAAGGGAACACTCCTAACTTTGCGACAGGAAGGTTGAGAATCAGGGCGGGGATGTATTGCAAGCTTGACGTCTTTGAGGCATCCAAGTTCATCCTTAAAAAAGCATTAGGAAAACTTTGCTTGATGGTAGTCTAAACGTCAAGATCAGATCCTACAACAACTGTGTTCACATCATCCTTCACTTTGATGGGACAATTGCTACTCGGGTCAAGCATAACTCCCAACTCCCCTTGACGGAACCAACTGATGATGCTGTCAACTTTTTCTGAGACATAAATCTTTCAAGAGGTGTAGCGGTTCTTGTACTCTATGAGACCTACAAAGTACCCACGTAGTGGAATGGGCTCACCACCATAAGCCAAAGGACGTATGTCCAGTTTCAACAGACAGTCTTGTGAGACAGCTTATTTTGATAAAAGACCCTAGAAATTATGGCGATTTTGGCACCCGAGTCGAAAAGAACTTTGGTAGATTCACCATCAACCAAAATGTCATCCACTGGGGAAGGTCTCCGTTCCCTTCCAGAATCCACCTGAACAACAATCTGGCCACAGATAAAGTCTTCCTCAGGAATCTCACACTCGACACATTTGATTTTAGAAGAAGAGCTTTTGGATTTGCAGACACTGGGGAGATGGCCCTTCGTCTTACATTTGGAGCAAATTACATTTAATGCTGGGCATTTTTTGTCATTAGCTAAATGGCCCACCTTGTCACACCTATAACATTTGCCTACAAAAGGTTTACTTTTGGTTTTAGAAATGTTACTCGGCTTGGAAACACTTTTAGTTCCTTCATGAATAACTTAAACTGCTGTTTGCTTATCCTTTTTCAAAGTGTCAACACACTTGAGAGAGTGTTCCACCCTCTTTGCTAATTGAATAACCTCGTCTAGAGCAGGTTCATCCCTTAACCAAAGTTCCTCACAGATCTTGTCATTGTTGCACCCATGCATGAACTGATCCCTAATTTTTTCATCAAGCAAGCCGGCAAACTTGCAAGATGGAGCAAGTTTTCTAAGTTGTGTGATGTAACTCTCAACACTCTCATCATCATTTTGCATCCTTTTTGCGAATTGGTACCTTTCAAGTATGGTGCTGACTCTAGGCAAATAGTGTTTATCCAGTCTCTTCATGCATATTTCAAATTCATTCAAACCTGTACTCTCTAAATCAGTGAGACCGGGAAGATGGTCGAAGACATCTTGCCCTTCTGACCCTAAACAATGAAGCAGAAGAGAAGATCTACGCTCAGCACTAAGGCTAACTCCACAAACCCTAGAATAGCGCTCAAACACCTTTTTCCTTTTTTGCCACTTAATAGGTGGCTCGCCAGGTGACATGAGAAAGAAAGGAGGCGCAGTTACATTTTGCATGGTAATTTCCCTTAATGCAGGTGAACTAAGATCAATAATAAAAAAAAATAATGTATAGTAAAATAAGTAGGTAAGAAATAAAGATAAAAGGATAGACTAAAGTAAAATGTAGCAAAGCACGTTGACAATTTCAATGTATCTATATGTCATCAGTGCAGATAAACCTGTTTTAGACAAAAGAAAGTTGTATAACAAGTACTAGTATGTGTGCGTATCACAGTTGTGGAACACAGATAATCAGTGCTCAGAGTAACATGTAATTGATGTTGACCATCAAAAGGGTCATTGTATCTAGCTGAAAATGTGTGCGTGTCACAGTGATGAAAGAATGTAGCACGAAAGGAAGTGTCGGCTGGCGTGAAAAAAAAAAGAATATTACAGTAAGTGTGTGCGTGTCACAGAGGTGGCACGCAAAACAAAATATTTTCGGTGAATGTGTGCGTGTCACAGAAGTGGCACACAAAGCACAATAAATATTATCTGTAAATGTGTGCGTGCCACAGAGGTGGCGCGCACAATAGAATATTATCTGTAAATGTGTGCGTGTCACAGAGGTGGCACGCAAAGCAAAACAAGGAACACCCACGATGAAACAAAGATGGCGGCACGTTGCGTGAAATACATGCAGCCGCAGGTCAACGTTCAGGTGTACGCAGCGCAGAAGGCAAACAACGTCAGAAGAAGACTCCGAATGCCAAGGGTGCTGGTGCTCGAAGAATGGAGAAGGTTGCAGATCCGAAGGTGGAGGCCAGGGAGATTTGAGATCACTGCTGGACTTACAGTGATGCACGAGGTGAGAGCCGTCAGCCGTCAGTTGAAATATTTTAAAAACTAACAGCAAGACTCGCTTTACACTTGAGTAACACTCCCACACAAAATACAAGAAAATAGTCCAATCAGTGACAAATAATGTAGTGAGGGAAGGTGAACAGGTCAGAAATGCCACCTGACGTGTGGAGGTTGGTACACTACAATCTGGCCACAGTTTGTGAACAAAGTACAATCACGGCAAAGTTGTGTTATAATGCACCAGAAAAGCAAGGTGCATTATAAGAGAGAGGGACAAGCCCACGTCGATTGACTGTCCCCAAGAAAAACACAAAGATGAGAAGCGCGGCAATAGCTCCCAGTCCCAATGATGTAAATTCAGAGAATAGAAAGGTAAATACTCCTCTATGAAAACAGGATCCCAGGAAGTTAACAGGAAATTAATACACAGTACCTGAGGTAGGAGTATCCATTCACCACCTATAAACAGGAAAGTTGAAGAAAATAGTTGAGGCGTGTTGGGTTCTTCTTGCCTTTCAGCTGCAGACTACGCCAGTGTAAGATCCCAGTAGCAGCTGAAAGGATCACGCAGAGGCAGGTATGATGAAGAAATTCATGTTTATTCTTCAGCAAGAAGTAACCCATCCAGGTACCAGCCACCTCACCAGAAGCTCCAGTACATTTCAAAGACAAACCATTCTATCACCAGGGAGTTCTCTGAGGTTCTCTGGTAACAAAGACAGCATGACATTAGAGGCACACATGCTTCAGATGCCACAGTATGTAAACTGTATGACAAATATGACAGGCATAAAAAATGTTCAGTCGTGTTCAGTGCAGCTACATGTTGTTTTCTGCTTTTCTCCTGACGGCGATTTTTCATACTGCCACAGCATAAGTCTTGTTTAGTGTGGTAATTGTGGACCCCTAGACATATGTGCATAGTCACAAACAGGCACACACAAAATCAATTGCTAAGCAATGCTGAACATGAAAAGTTACAGACTTTTTATGCTATAGTGGAGTGCTCCCTACAAGGTGTCCCAAACCTCTGATTGCTCACAGCCATCGTCTCTCACTGGAATTGGAAGTCAATCGCAGTTAATACTTTCAAGGAACAAGTCTCCAATACTCGCACCCCATTTGAAAGTTTGGAAAAGGAAAAAGACGATCCCGCTCAGTGCAGCGAAAGAATAAATATCACTAGGAAAAACACATTTATGTTTTCATAGCATTTCAGGCTTTTTGATGAGCCAGTATTGATATGCAGCTCACGTATTCTTCAAGGTGACTGCAAAACACATTCTGCTCGACCCAGAAGAATGGCAGTCGCAAAATGAGGCCCGGATGACGTTCACTACAAGCATTTGCAATGCAATAGGACCCGTATTTACAAAACACCTATTGCATTGCAAACAGGAGTACGGAAGGCACAAACAAGAGGGGGGGCAGGCGAGAAGGCATGGACTACGGGAGGGTTGCACGGGAAGAAAGGAGTGCTGAAGTAAAGGGGGCAGTAGACATGGAAGGACACAAATGATGATATAAGGAGGGTCTACCAAGTCTACAACCAATCGGAAGGCAGCATTTAACACAAAAGCCGGTGAAAAAGATGGGCGGAGAGTGGGAGGAGCTTTCATTCCATACTGAATACTGCATGCCTCTCAAAGCAAGCAGCACATGCGTGCACCCACTATAGGCTCGATCTAAAAAGGAAGCATGACGTGGAGTTGGGCAACCTAGCATTCTGCAGCAAGTGTCTAAGAAAAACAGTTTTCCCTGCATTGATTTTATTTATTTATTTACAAATTAAGGACTGTCGGAGACTGTCTGAAAGTTTGATGACTGAATGGATGTCAAGGGGACGATTGGTTGCTCTTTGATGATACAGATGATCCACGTCTACCTCATGATTAGCCTGATGGCCGAGTCAGCAACTGAGTATTGTCAGTATTGGTTAGTAAGTATGCTCCCCAGTTTATGATGTAACCATGTGCGCATAAAGATAGGCACACTTGCCTGGGCTCTGTGTTGCTGTTTGCTGTTTGCTGATTTGTGTGAAGTCTCCTTTTACGTTGATGTAAAGGTGTACGAGCCATCTGTGTGACCCATTAGTTGAGGCTATTGGACTGTGGAACCAGAGGTGGCTCCTCAGCTATAATGTAGGTGCGTCACCTCACTGCCCGCAGAGGCAAACGAAAAATAAAATGATCTAAATGCAGATCATTACATTTTTTTTCCTGCGGTTGAGACTAGGGGGCATGGCCACCGCACTGCAGCAGGGGGAGGAGGAGAGACAGGCCCTGCTGTCAACGTGCATGATGGTTGGGTGGTCATCTCAGGCTGCCCAAACCGACATGTGCACTGACATCTCTCCAACCCAGATGTGTTGCTGGGTAGAGAGATCAGTAGACACAGGCTCCCAGCTGTTGACAGAGTGCAAAACCAGTGTACTCCCAATCCCAACACTGATCTTACAATGAGAGCAGTGTCGGCATTTGGCCGTGGGAGGAGCTGGGCACTGTAGCCTGGGCCCAGAGGTGAAGACAGTCAGGTACTTTTTTATAAATCATTATCTCAGCCCCCCTGTGCTGCCACCACCCAGCCTCCCCTGTGCTGCCCTGCCCATGTGCTGCCCCACCAAGTTTCCCTGATGCCAGTCGTTACTCTGTGGAACATAGACTTGTGCTGAAGTGAGTTGACGTAGCCTAGATTTGTTCTTGCAATGATCCTCCATGGGGAAATGACAGTGTTTAAAATGATGATGGAAGATCCAAGAGACCCCCTTCTAATCCAGGGTTGTAGACCACACCTTCAGCCTTGAAGAGGAGCCCTGTGAGGAAGCCTGTCACCATGTTCATGGGTGAGGGCTATCATCCTTTAAAAATATAATTTGTGACCTACTGAGGCCCATGCAACAGTGATTGTTCATCTGGTACCTGAGTTTTGGTATGTTCAGTTGTGTCTGTACCCTATTATTCCTTCCCTTTTCGCCTTGTGTTTTTTCCGATTGGTAATCAGCCAAGAAATCAGTATTTTTTAAATGTAATTAAATTTAATGTAGGCTTTGAGTCACTCACTGGAGGATGTTGACAATGTGGGTATGAGGCTCTGGGTGGTTCAGCATGTTTTTATTTCAGATATCTTTTAACCCTGCTGTGCCTGGGCTTCTTTTGCAGGACAGAAATACTTTGTATGCCATCTTGTTATTGTAGTCATAAATCCCAAACCAAATCACATCAGTTACACATGCATAAATCATGAAGTGTAGACTACAAATATTTTTCCCAGATCCAATCTGTCATGAGGCCTGACAGAGGCCTTACACACAGAGCTCATCTACTAAGTAGTCGGACATTAATTGCATATGGTTTTTATTTAACTATTTATTGGAAATTTGACCTGATAATTAAGTGTGGTATTTTTTGTCACTTTCTGTCATTTCTTTCTGGGTCCCTTATATGGCTCTGGAGAGTGTGCGTCTTTGTCTCGAGTCCCCCATAGTGAGATGTGGTGGTTTTGACCCCCACAGCAGCACACATAATTATCATGCATGTGTGCTGGGACCTCTCCATGGCATTGAGTGAGACCCATAGGGGGTTATGTGGCCAGGAGACTAACAATGGTTAAAAGGATCGTAGTGGCATGATAGACCTTTTTAACCCGTTGCTTGATACGATAAGCAGCCTACTGACTCCTCCTTTTTTTCAAGATTGTTGTGCCAGCCCCCAGCAACTGGATCCTTCACTCATTCATGTTGGACATGGATGTCAAGTGCATGTGCATTACTACCTAACATTGAGGGTTGAAGGGAGAGCCCAGACAGCAGATAAGAATTTCAAGGTTACCCTGCAGAGCATTTCTGTTTTTAGTTGAATCAACTAAGGAATGTTGAAGGAGGAGATAGAGTGTCTGTTGAAGCATTGAAATTTTCCCCTTTGTGTCCTCACATGTTATTCTCTGGGGGAGTCTACACTTACAGGATCACAGTTGTTAAGTGAGATAACCTCACTAGTTTGTGTGCTCTTGTCTTAGATTGCTAAGTCAGTTGTTTTCTGAGAATTGTTTTGCTGCTGTGTCAAGTTTCTAACGGTACCTTAATGAAGCCTTTTTGCCTCTCTGGATTCTTCTGCTTTGGCTGCATGGCAGCTTAATTGTGACTTAGTTCACAACCGGATGCCTCTCTCCCTCAGCTGGCCATTCCCATTTTTTACTCTGGTCACCAGATTATGAGTAAAAAGGTTAAAACTCTAGCTATGTGAATTTTCAGTTATTGGGCTGAACTCTCTGGGGATACTCAAATTAATGAGTTATTGAAGGATGGTGTGATTTTTGAAGGAGCCAGAGAGCAAAGAGTGAGGATTTGAGTATTGTATTAAAAGCAAATGGCTATATCTAAGTGCTAAGGCCCTGACTATTTCTTCTAGTGATTACAGCTGATTAAATATATAGCGATCGGCCCGATCAACTTACAATACATATTCAGCTACTTTCCCATGTACTGTACTAAGTGCTGGAAAGTAAGGGAATCACGCAGGACCCCGGTTTCCAGAAACTATTTTGGCTATATATGGGATCTGGCAAACTCAAGGAAGCATGCTGAATTCGTCCTGGTGTGATTTTCTAACACCATCACACGTTTTAGGAGCACCTGCCCATTGTAGTCATTCCGTTCGGAGCAGCAACGTGCAGGGTGCAAGGAAGCTCTCTTATTTACAGTTCTATCGGGGCCCAAAACAAAGGCCTGACCAGCTCCCCTCTTTTGTTTGAGTGTAATACTGGATGGGAGCAATCTTTGGCCTGACACCTAGAGGCCAAAGCAATGGAAGGAAATAAAGGTGCACCGCATGTTATTGCTTCACAAGTATTTAATAGAAACTATGACTTGGAAGCAAGTTTTTAACTTTTTTCAACTCTCTTTGTACAAGATGTGCTTGCACTGTAAGAATGCAAGATGTATCTGTTTGTATGAGTAATTAGTCAAGTATTGATGTAAATGCAACCTACCATTTATTTTTCTATTTCATCCTTTTATAGCGAGCGCCACTCTTCCCAGTGTAGGGTGCTAAGCGCTTTGCATCACATACAGAGGCACAAAAAACCATATATGTGTGCAAATCAATGTAGAGGAAATGTTACACAAGCCAATGAGGGTTTTAACTTATAAGGTGTGGGAATCACAAACCAGCCATACTTGTAGACATTATATGTTAAGAGTGAATGGTAGGGAGAAACACAACACAAAGTCAGGATATACAATGTAAACCAGTGATTTTGGTCGACTGTACTAATAAGACTTTATTAATTCCCAAAGGAAACCTTCTTTGCAATCTTAGAATAACAACAGATTGAGAAAAAAACAATAAGGATCTAAACCAGTGACTTACAGTTTGCATGCAGATCCTTGATGCTGGTACATAGATCACAATGCTTTATCAGAAGGCTTGCAATTTATGAACTAGAAATAACAAGTGATCTCGGTCTCAAAAGCAGCAGCCTACTTACCTATCTAATTAAAAAACAAATCTGTGATCTTCAAAACTGTGACTGGACAAAGCACAGAACTCTCTCAGAACTGTGTTAACCATTAGCATTTTGTCACCGCTATCCTAATCTCTTCAACATTTCTGGATACACAATGATCTCTGCAGCAGGTGTCTTAGCCCTGTAAGATATTTTAAAATGCAACCCCCTTATGACCAATTATGTATTCTAGAACAGATTCAATGTCACATATGTCCTTGCTGCCAATTTCTTTGAAGCAGATATTTTTTTGAATAAATGTAGAAGTGGACTGTCAGACTGCTTTTCAAAATCCTTCCCTTGTGATTCCACCCCACCTTTCGTCTGCCACACGGTAACTCTTAATTTATGTGTTCGAGGAGTAAATGTTTCCAGTTCCAGCACTGGCTGCAATACATTATTACATTGCACATTAGTAGGTCAGCCAGTCAGTCAAGATAATGTTTATTTATACCGCTGGTCTTTAAAGAGCATAAAAACTTATCAGTTTATATACAACTCTAATATCATAAATAATTTCATCAGCAGTTATAAATAACATTTTAAAAATATGGGTTGTAGGAACACTTTCCTCAAGGGTGATACTTTTAAACAATTCACTAATATGTGCAGAATATCACATTTTGTACCCAATGTACAAGTACATTTCCCATCGGGTTGCATCATTTCTGTTTTGATTCTCTCATTTATTACCAAGGGATTAATAACTATTCTTAATCTTAATAAATCACACCTGAGCCAATAATGTGGTAATATAAGCAAATATGGGATACAGACTTCCTTTTGCCAGCTGCTTAACATAAATTGCACCAACTTTTTCTCTCTCAGAAACTGCCAATCTTCTTCCCGAGAGAGTTCCTTCCCTTAGGTTCTTAGTTCACTCTTAGTAACTTCTAATTGTAATGTCTGCTGGCATATTTTTACCTTCAAATTCCCACATACAGATTCCAATTTCTTTCTAACTCCTTTGGCCCATTTAACATGTTAAATCACTGTAATGAATCTCTTTCTTGCACCATTAGGAAACTTTCTGCTCCTTACCCAGGCCCAATTTTTTCTGAAATCTTAACAAAGCCACTTGGGGCTATATGTTCCAGGAAGTCATACCTAACTCCATTCTTATTGCTTGGATCATGGATGAACCTAGTAGGGACATTAGGATCTTTCTACACTTCCCTTCCTTCGTATCCCACCCACTTTTGCCACTTAGGCAGAGTAATTCTGCTCCATATTGTAATTGTGGGGGTATCATAGCACTATAAGCTTTCATCAGTGGTTTATGGGACATTTCTCCATAAGCATGATTACATTTTTTCAGACCACACACTGATATATGGGTCCTGACTTTTATCGCCTCCATATGGGTATGCCATTTCAGGGACCTTTCAAACCAGACCGCTAAGTATTTATATTAGTTTACTATTTCTAGCTTCGTGGGGCCCAGGTACCAATTAAACGTATGTACTCTTTTCCCAAAGCATAATACTTTGGTTTTATCCATATTTACAGTTAAGTGTTTTGACCTACAATATTTGCTGAACGCAAGTCTGTCTGGTCTAAGGTTACTAAGTCGTCTGATTACAGCAAGCATGATATTTGTTTTCCGTTCATTCTGGGACTTGCACTTCTATCCACCTCTAATGCAGTAGACAAAGCTGCTAAAAATATGGCAAAGAGTTAGGGGACCAGCACACAACCCTGTCTTAAACTATCATTGATTGCTCTTTCCCGAGCCAGTGTCCCCTCCATGTTCTTAATGACCCGTGCTCAATTCTGCCTATGTAACTCCTGTATATATTATGGTAAGTAGCCCCTTCGGGCCATCAAATGTTTTCATGGTTTCCCAAAGGCACCTCCGGTCTACCAAATCAAAGGCTGCACAGAAACCTACAAAACAGCAATACAACTTCACTCTCTGCTCAACTGATTTTGGTGCAATATGCCATAGAGAGCAACAGTGGTCAGTTGTGGAGTGTTTCAAAATTGACCTCTGCTCCTCCCAATCCTTCAGCATTCCCACAGTTATTTTCATGAATACTTTCCCTCCCACATCCAGGAAATTGATCAGCCTATAATTTTTTGGGGCCTTCAAATTTCCTTTCTTATGTAATGGTCGAATTATGGCTCACCTCCAGCCATGGGGATTTGTCCTGAATCTAATATAATCTAGAACATTTGTGATAGCACTTCAGCCCACCACTCCAACTGTATCTTTATTATAATTGGAGGAAGATTGTCTGGTCATGCTGCATGAATTAGATTTAGCTTTATTATAGTGCATTTTACATTATTTACTGTAAAGTGTGCTTTTATATCTTCAGCCACGCTTACCAAGGTATTGCGTCTCTTTCTACGGGCTCTGTTCTCTTGCCATACATGGGCCCCAAATACTCTTCCCATGCAGCTTCTTTCACCACACAACTCATAGCCCCTTGAGTCTTTCCTGAGGGTTCCTGTATTAGCTTTCATATTTTTTTGTGTGTTTTTTGATTTGATTGCTTCCAGCAGATTCTCCGAGCTCTTCTCTTTGTGGTCCCTTTTTACATCTCGCCAGGCAGCGCGCATGCGCTGCATAGGCAAAAAGACCTTTAGCCGTTGATTCCCTTTTTGAGGCAAAAACGTGCACGCGTTCCATTGCCTTCAATGGCAACGTGTGCACGTGTGTTAATTCCCTTGTGGGAGCGAGCGGCAGCGCCATATGGTAGCAATTATCGTGCCTTGCCGCTTGCTCTCGCAAGGGAATTGCGCAGGCCCCTTCCTCTCTCCCCCTCTACCTGCTGCCACGCGCGCGCTTGTTTATAATGGTCAAAGAAGCCAGTTGCACGTTTTTCCTAAAAATATAAGACATGCGTGTTGGTCTCTCCCTTCGACGATCTGTTAACGTCGTTTGTATGTGTTGCTGTGTAAACAGAGTGTGGGTGTAGGGCGGAGCACACGCTGATTTGTACTGCCTATACGTCAAGTGGCACTGCGTCATGAGTGACACTCGTTAGCAATTCTGACTTAATAGCCATAGCGCTTTGGTGTGGGATTTTTTTCGAGACCATATTTTTGATGACAAAAACGAAACTGTAATGTGTATTCTGTAGGCTAAAATACTAGATAGGCCCGAAGGTGTCGTACAAGACCGGGGTCAGTAAGTAGGCAGCTAGTTTCTGCTCAGAAGAATAGTAAACACTACATCTAATGCTGGTGCGTTTTTGAACTTCGTTACCCTGAAAAGGAAAACAATGCACGTTTTTTTTCTAGTAAACGTTGGATGACACTGGAGTGATATGTGTGTGAGTTTTTAGCCCCGCCCGCCCCCTTTCCTCCTGGATCACGGATGCCCTTTTGCCCCCCTTCCTCCCCTTTTCTACATGCTGCGGTGGATGGGGGCGGTCGATCCACCAGGGGTCATCGAAAAGTTGCACTGGACCGATGAAGGTCGTGTGAATCGTTTCCGGGACGACGCATTGTGCAGGTGCACCCTTCAGTGTGTAACTCATTCGCCCGAAGCACGCACGCCTGTTCTGTTGGAATTTCAGGCCCCCCCCCCCGAGATGCGCGCATCACTGCCACGTACACAAGGGTGCCTGCTGTTGTGTACGTCTAAAGCCTAGGCTGCGTGACGTAGCACATTGGAAGCCAGGGTGTGCTAAAGGCAAGTTTAAACACACAGACTCACCCCGAGGCAGGGACAGTCACTATAGCGTCAGTTGTGTTTGAACAGCAGGATGGGTTAAGGATGCCCTGCGATGTAGGGCATGGGCATTCGCAGGGAGGGCAAGGAGGGGCGCTTGCCCCCCCCTGGAGCGCTCCTCTTTGCCCCCCCTGCGGCCGCCTATGCTTTTACAGATGCCTTTTGTCCGCAATTCCGGGCCCTGCAGGGATCAGAGGTGTTCCCTGCCAGAGGCCTCAACTCCCTGGTGGGGCACCTAGCACTCCTCCTCGCAGCCCCTCTCGCCCATTGTCATTCTGTCTGTGGCTTATTATCACAAACAGAATGACAATGGCCAGTTTGAGCTGCACGCCACAAGCACGAGTGGTTAGGTCTGGACACCAAGACCTCCTTTTAACACTGTGTAGCCTGAGAGCAAGGGGTCTTCTGAATGAAGTTCTGGGGGGAGTCGATGCATTATCCTCCCAAGTCAAAAATTGAGGTTGCAGCATAGCCCGGATTTCAGATCCCACTAAAACGTACACAGACTTGTGTCAATAACATATCTATCTGCCAGTATGCAGCCTATCATGTCTGGCAGGATGTCCCGACCCTGTGTTTCACTGCCTCATATCCCCCTGTACCCCACTCCCCGTGCTCACTGCCTTATATCCCTCTGTACCCCACACCTCGTGCTCACTGCCACAACATATCCTTCTGTACCCCACACCTCGTGCTCACTGCCACAACATATCCCTCTGTACCCCGCTCCTCGCGCTCACTGCCACATATCTCTCTGTATCCCACTCCTCACACTCATCCTGATCGCTCACTTTACCCTGCCATTCATCTTCTACGTGTTCTCGCCCCTTCCACTCATTCTATCTCTGTTCACCCCTTACTTTTAGTACCTTACTCCTTTCTCAATACCTCTACTTCTTTTCCTCTTCAGTAACATCTCTCTGACACATCTCTGCACTTCCTTTATATCAACGCACCCCTCTACCTCACCTGTCTACCACAATCTTTATTATTCCCTCTTCCTCAGCTGTCTTTACCGGTCTCTGACACACCTCTCCCTCTCTCTACCTGGCCCTCTCACGTTCTATGACTGCGTTATTCTCCCCTCTCCAGCTTTGATTCACCTGTCTCTGCTCCTGAATCTTTTTCTTCACCCCAAGAATTGATTGGCCTCCCTCCAGCACTGAAGCACCACCCCGTATGCGAAGGTAGATCCCTACGTTGCTTCCATGAGTACAGAAGAGGCTCGCAGTTGCCCCCGGCATGACATGTCTATCCACCATGTAGGTACGTTCCGACCCTATTGCATATACCCAGTCATTGACCACCTGCAACTGGGAGGCCCAATAATACAATTGGACGTCCGGGAGGGCCAGCCCCCCGTCGTACACCCCTCTTGTGAGCTTTCGCAGCGCTATCCTCGGGTTCTCACCATCCCAGAGCAGCGTCCGCAGAGCCTGGGAAATGCGGTTGAACACCCCACAGGGGACTGGGTAAGGCAAATTTTGCAGGATATATAGGAGGCACGGCACATCAGGGAAAGCAGAAAGGATTTCCAGTGGGTAACGTCCGTTGCTAATCGCGCCAAGTGGGGCTCAAGATTTTTTGTGAAAAACTCTGCTTTGTCCCTGGTGACGTACACCCCCAGATATTTAAATCCCTCAGTCACTATCAAGGCAGGACACCTAGACGGAATCCGCGGAGGGGGTAAATCAAAGATTTGGCCCAGTTAATCGGAGTAGCTCCCAACCAATTCAAAGAGATGAAGCGCCTGCGCCATTGAGTGGTATGGTCTGGTCATGTAAAGGACAATATCATCAGCGTATAGGGAAATACCCTCCTCCCACTCATCAGTAAGCGACAGGCCCCCGAAAGACCTGTCTCTTCGAATCCAGTGGGCCATCCTTGCCTGGTGCCCCTGCGCAGGGGAAATGCTCGAGACATCGCTCCATTTACCCTCACCCTCGCCACCGGCTGTTCAAACAACATGCGCACCTAACTACGGAAAACCGGCCTGAAGCCCAGTCGCTGGATAACCATAAATAAGTATGGCCATTCGATGCTGTCGAAAGCAATTGAGGCGTCCAGCACCATCAATGCCGTTTGGGTGTTGTCCTCGCCCTCCGTCATGTACAGAACCCCGTAGAGCCGTCGTAGATTGAGTCGAGTGCTCCTGTGAGGCATGAACCCCAACTAATCAACATGTACCAAGTCTGGTAGACCCCTGAGTAATCTCGTCGCCAAGGCTTTAGCCAATACATTGACCTCCACGTTGAGGAGCGAGATAGGCCAATAAGACGAGCATTGGTCAGCCAGTTTTCCAGCCTTGTGGATGACCACAATCGTGGCCTCTCATTGATCGGGTGGGAGCCTACCCACTCTCCACGCTTCGAGGAGCATCTGTCTCATGGGGTCGATCACAACGTTAGCTTGCCTCTTATATATTTCCACTGGGAGCCCATTGGGCCCCTGCGCTTTCCCGGCCTGGAGGGAGTAAAGGGCTTCGCTCAGTTCTAACCCTGTGAGTTCGGCCTCCAGGCTGTCAGTTTGCTCTCTAGACAACTTGGGCAGGGCAAAGTCCTGTAGGAACTCCTCACAATCCGACTCCGTTCTGGTGCATACCGGGGTGTAGACCCTCTCATATTTTTCTGCAAAGGCCTCTGCTGTGTCCATACCAGTGGTTGCCAAGGACCTGGACTCATCCTTGACTTCGGCCATCCAGGATCGCTCCCGATCCCTGCGTTCGAGCCACGCTAGTAGTTTCATACATTTGTCCCCCGCATCGTATATCCGATGTTGCGTGGCAAGGGAATAGGTACGCGCCTCACCCTCTGCCAGCGAGCGGAGTTCCTTTTGCTTGAGGGCTAGCTCATGGCTGTGCTCCATCGAGGGAGCCCCACTGGTACCCCTCTCTAGAGATTCAATTCCACTTTCCAACTGTTTGATCTGAAGCGCTTCCTCTTTTTTTGGTGGCGCCAATCAGCACCTGGGCCTGGCCTCACAATACTGTTTTATAAGCTTCCCACAGGATTAGCTGGGAATCGACCGAGCCCTGGTTCTCCTTGAAGTATAGTTGGGAGCCCTCCCTTAACTTGTAAGTTATGGAGTCGTCTTTGAGGCGCCATGGGTCTATCCTTGAGGGTGACACCCACGGGAGAATGGTCCGAGATTCCCCTGGCCATGATACAGGAGTTCGCGAAGTCACCCAATTGGTCGCCCCGCGCAAAGAGAAGATCTATGCTGGAGAAGGACCCATGTCTAGCGGAGTAGAAGGTGTAGTACCTTTGGGAGGGGTTATGTGTTTGCCATATGTCGCTAAGACCCATTGCTGTGGCGAAGTCCCACAAGCCCAGTTCCCCTCTGTTGCCCTGTCTCTCCCCTGAGCGATCTAAGTCAGCATCCATTACTGCATTGGTGTCACCCCCTAGTTCCAGAGTGCCCCAGGGAAGGTCCGCTAAGTGGGTCCCCAGTTTTGCATACGTCTGGGCATGCAGACCGGGTGGGATGTAGCATGAGCTAAAGACTATTGTAAGCGCGGGGATGCCCAAGGGTAACCAGGCGCGTTATAAAACTCTTTAATAATAATAATAATAATAATAATAATCCCCTCCCATCTAACCGCCACAGCTGTCATGCATCCAGTGTCTCCCGTCCATGTTCCTGTGGTTACAATTGTCAGGGCATTGCGGACTAAAATACCCACCCCCCTGGAGCCAGACGTGAACCCCGAATGGGTCACCATCTTATAGCTGAAACGGTGCAGGGCCCTGCATTTGTTACCCTGTAGGTGAGTCTCCTGTAGGAGCACAACATCTGGGGAGTGGCGTTTCACATACTGCAAAACTAATGTCCGCTTTATTTTATTGCCCAATCCATTGACGTTCCAAGTCCATATCTTTATGCGTGTCTGGTCACCCATTCAAATACAAGGGCCTAAGTTGTCTTGGATCATTTGCATGCCACAGCTTACGTTCACAATGTAACATCTGAACTTTTGAGTTTGAGACGCCATGAGCGACACATAAACATCCCCACAAACCCCTACCCCCATCCCGTTCCCCCTCCCTGCCTCCCTGCTAAGTGGGCCCCCCACCTGTTAAACACGCAGAGTGCCTGTCGCCCCATCATCCCCAAATCAACAGAACGTGGGAACATAAGCCTGCAACTGCAGAAGAAGGCATAGATTGTGAACGCCCCATGGAGTGGATCATGTTTAACGGACCCTACCCTACCAAACCCCCAACCCACCACCCCATCCCAATGAGCTAGTGTCGGAGTCCTTAAATGTTCACCACTAGGCACAATACGGACCCGAAACGTACAACTTTGGAGGTGTCCACTGTCCCTGAACCCCTTGCCCAACTTTCACTGAAAGGCAAGGACCCAGGAGGCAAGCCGCCCCCCTTACCTCCCATATCCAGATCGCCCCATGCCGGCACTACCACTACAGTCACTTATGAGATGTCTGTTGGGACTCTCGTGGTTGAGTGATGTTGTTCTGTGTGCCCTGGCCAGTATGGTTATGGGTCGACCCCACTCTGGCAGCCCACGGTCCACCATCCCTCCATCCAGTCATTCGCCTCAGCCGGTGAGTCAAAAACGTACGCCTTTTCACCATCCAGAACCTTGAGTCGCGCAGGGTACAACATCATATACTTTACTCCTTGGTCTCTGAGGGCTCTCTTGACACCCTTGAACGATCTGCACTGGCGCTGTACGTTTAATGTGAAATCTGGGAAGAAGCGGATTGTGGCGTTGTCCAGCTGTAGGTCTCCGGACACTCGCGACGCCTGCAGGATGGCAGGATGGCATCCCGGTCTCTATAGTTCAGAATCCGGGCAATGATGGTGCGTGGAGGGGCCCCAGGCTTGGGCCTCCCCCAGTGCGAGGTGGGCCCTCTCCACGAGAAGAAGTTAGATTGCCGCTTCAGCTTGAGATGTTTAAGTATGAGATCCTCCACAAAGCAGTCTGTGGACGGCCCCTCCATGCCCTCAGGGACCCTCACGATGTGGATATTGTTGCGCTGCGCCCGGCCCTCCTGATCTTCCAGGCGGGCGGCAATGTCCGCTTGATTTTTTGGAAGTGTGGCAACCTGCTCCTCGAGTCTCTTTATTTTGGATTGTAGGCTGCTGATGCCGCTTTCTGCAACCTTGTCTGACATCTTACGAAAGTCTGCGTGGAGTAAGTTAACTTCTTTGGTTACTGAGTCCAACTTGGGTTCCATGGTGCCACGCATATCCTTTATGGTGCCGCGCATCTCTTTTATGGCCAACATAATGTCTTTGAGCGATGGGTCAGGCCCGTCATCGGCCACCTCGCATTGCTGGCTCCCGCCTTGGTGGTCTTCCTCCCTGCCCATGTTGACCGTGTATTTGTCAATGTGGTTTGTTTGGCCCTGTGCTGGTGGTCTGTTGCGGCCCATGGCCTCGAAGTCAGCCCGCTTGACCACTCTCCCAGGCCTAACCGAGGCCCCCGTGGAGGTGCGGCCGGTACCGCATCACGAGGTCCCTTGGAACTCAATTCACTACATGCAGGGTGGCACTATGCCCCACCCCGCCAAACTCAATGTCTCTGAACCCCACGAGGCGTGTCCGGCTCCTAGGTGAGGCAGCACTCTAACGGCACACATTGCCCCCCAGGCCTGCGCCACTCGTGTGAACCCAAGTGCAGATCGGATCCTGATGCACCCGGGGGGGACTCAAATATTGCAGCATAGGGGTCTCTGTGCAGCCCAGGGGTCAGCTCGCTGTCCCACACCTGTTACCAAGCCTCAGTTCTCGGCGCTGGGCTCCAATGCCCAGAAATACTCCGGCAGTCACCTCACCGCTGCTGCTTCTGCCGACCCCACCGCGGTGGGCCCGCAAGTGTGTACCCTGACGTGCAGTCGCGCACCGTGCCCGCTGCTGTTACAACCGTCCTGTGCGGTTCATGCCCTGCCAAGTCATACCTTCATGCCGCCCAGGGCCGCCATCCTGCCTGCCGCCGGCGCTGCGGTGTCGCTTTCCCCCGGATTTGCATTTCTGAAGTTCGACCAAGGAAGCATCCATGGGAATCATCGCAAACTCAGAAAACACAGGTGGCTGTGGACACGAGAGACGTCCACCCCATTAGGGTGGGGAGCCACAGGGAACGAGGCATAGATCTGATAGATTTTCTCCTCAAAGAAGTTCAAAAGACTGTTGCACATCTCCAATGAAGGAACAGCCGGATGCAAAAGTGCTGAGTAGGGGGATTACTACATCTCGTAAGCTCTGTGTACCTCTGGTTAATTCAAGTATCTAAGGGTTGTGGTCGCTTCCTCCTCTTTGAGCTCTGCAAAACCATTTTACTTTTTCAAAGTACCAGGCATGAAGAAAAATGCAATAAATTGGACATTGTTGTGTGCCTACCGTGAACATTTGCTTAGCAGGACAGTCAGTCTCTATCCTGCCATTCAGACCAAACAAACTCTTTGTGCCCAAATACTTCCATAATGCTGTGTCTCATCAGGATTGTATTCGCTCAGAAAGGTATCTCTCCAAAATGATCCATATTCAAAAATCAGTACACACACTCCACAATAAGCTTAACACTATCCTTCTGCCTCTGTCTAATAGGATTTACCATCCATGTAATTTTCTTAGTTACCTGATGGACACTGAAACTAAATCCTTACTCTTATGAGTAGACATCCATTCTCTCCGCTAAGATGATTGATCAGAAAATTAGTGTTGTCCCAATTAATGTAAACAGAATATCACAATCTAATCACAGGAAGCTAAACCCCACAACCTGAACGAAATAATGCTAATCCCCGTGGGGCATGACACTAAGCGAGATAACCCTCCAAAATCGATTTCCTGCCTACTACTAAATTGCCGTTCAGCATTAAAACATTCTGCTGACTTTGCCAACCTAATCTTGAACCAGGACATTGACGTGGCTATTCTAACGGAGTCGTAGCTCTCTGAATCATCTTAACCGTGCCTTGACTTGCTTGTGTCCCCAAACTACAACATGGTATGACTAGACATGCTAAACAAAACGAGTGGAGGTTTGGCATGTATTCACAGATCAGACATCCCCATCTCAAAAGTTCTCTCAGACCCCATGTATTCATGTGAATACCTCAGGCTCTCATTATGATTTACAGATAATCAACTCCACAAAATACACGCGTTCTACCACCCCCCTGGTAAAAACGTAATTTTCATAGACCAGCTAATGGAAATTATTACAGCATATTCAGATCCTCACTCTAATGATATTTTCCTTGGAGACTTCAATCTTTATTGGAATTACTTCAACGACAATCAGGTCAATATTCTGAAAGAATTCCTTGCTGACCATGCTCTAGTGCAAGCTTGTGCCCTTCCAACTCATTCTAAAGGTGCTCTTTTAGACTGGATCATCGTCAAAAAAAACATGGTTGAATCAATTTCATTTTTTCCTTGTGACTGGTCAGATCACCACATCATCATTTCCCAAATAATATTGAGAAAGAAGAAAACAGACTCACAATTAGTCAAACCCAAGCAGTTGGTTAGAGACACTAAGTGCCTGAACATGGAGAGTCTGACAGCACGTTGCGAGAGTGAACTTCAACCTCCTTCTGAAGTGGAGGACATCAGTGAGCTTCCGATCATTACAATCTTACGATGGCAAAAATAATTGATAATATAGCCCCTCTAAAAATTTAAAGAATACAAGTTAAGGATAAGAATCCATGGTTCAACGGTTCTCTTAATGAAGAAAGACGGAAACTCAGACTAACAGAACGGAATTGGAGACAACACCCATCATCCCCCCATCTATAACAGTTAAGAAAGACCAGGAAAGCCTACAATAACAGCATAATTAATTCTAAAAAAAGAATTTTTCAGAAGGGTACTGAATAATGCAAAGAACAGACCGAGAAATCTTTCGAACTGCTAAAAGATCCATCTAACAAGTTAGCCAAATTCTCCCTCCTAACATCTAAATTGGAATTGATCTGTGAAGAATTTTCATCATTCTTTACAGCTAAAGCCAGTTCATTGGAGAGAGAGCTCAAGAATACCACAGACAAAGCCTTGAATTTAAGGCGTACACTAGAAGAGCATCCAGCACAACCTGCACATACAATGCCTAAAAATAATGCTCATTGGTCAACTTTCAAACTAAACGACCAGAATGACATTGACAAAACCATTCTATCTTTGAAACCGAACAACCATTACAATGATCCACTTCCCGCAAAATGTTGGCCTTCAATCAACAACAAGGTCATCCCTCTTTGGACTAAGATAACCAATGCTTCGCTAGACCAAGGATCCTTTCCTGACTGTCTAAAAACTGTCCAGGTCATCCCTCCATTGAAAAAACCTACTGAGAACCCTTCGGATCTTAACAAGTTTCGGCCGGTAACAAACGTTCCCTTACTAGCCAAAGTATTAGAAAAATGCACTCAACAACAATTGGGCCAACACATTATTGAACTTAAGTTACTAAACGATTGCCAATTGGGGTTCATACCAGATCACAGAATGGAAACAACTATTCTGCACATAGTAGATGACGCTCTTCTTGCTCTTGACTGTAATGAAACCTGTCTCCTTGTCCTTTTAGACCTATCGTCCGCATTTGACACCGTAAATCAAGCCAAATTATTAGACTGACTGGAGAACAGGATGGCCTTCTCAGGAACAGTCTTAAAATGGTTTTATTCTTTCTTAGAGAACAGATCGCAAAGATTCCTGGTTAAAAACAAGTTATCCCCGCCTTCCCCGTTTCAAATTTAAGTGCAACAAGGATCAACACTATCCCCTTCCCTTTTCAATCTGTACATCAAACCCTTAACAGAAGTATTACAGCGTGCTAACATTTCCTTCCACATGTATGTCGATGACACTTAGCTGTCTATGTAGATTATATCACTGGAAGAGATCAATATAATGAACCAAGCACTACAGAAGACCGTTCAATGGCTATCTTGCAATCATCTTAAGCCTAACTCGCAGAAAATAGAATTTCTTCTGATCTCCCCTCTTAAAAGCGTCACCAGGATTAAGGAATGGACCAAGATGATCACGGTGCTAAACGGCTCCCTGATTCTGGTAGATTTGATTAAGTCTCTAGGATTCATACTGGATAAGGAATTAAACATGCGTACCCACATCAACACAATGGCAAAAAATGCCCGCTTCCATCTGAGCTACCTTAGAAAATTGAAGCCGTTTATAAATACAGATGTCCTGAAAACGGTAGTCCAGGCACTGCTCAAATCAAGAATTGAGTATGGTTGTTCAACTCTATCAGGTCTTCCTAAGGTTTCAACAGCTTCCCTTAAAGCTTTTCTCAATGCTGCAGCTAGACTAATAATGGGCTCAAAAAATTCGACCATATCACTCCACATCTGAAGTCCCTCAATTAGCTACCAATTGAATACAGCTAAAGATTGTATGTATTACACACAAGGCACTACACCACACCACTCCACATTACATTGTCCAGAAAATTACATTGTCTGGAAGTAGTAGATCCTCTAGAGGTGGTAGAGATATTTTACTGAAACATCTTTTTTACGGAAGAAGAGAACATATGATAGAGCCTTTGTGGGAGCTGCACCAAGAATTTGGAATTCACTGCCCCTGAATAATAGAAGGATCACCTACCCTCCTCGATTCAAGAAGGAGACTAAGTCCTTTCTGATGAGTAAAATTTACCCATAACAAACAGCGTTCAATACTAGGGATCTGTTTGAGACCTACTGACAATCCGTTGATCTCCTACATCCAGTCGTTCAAGTAGGCGACTGTAGGCAAGAATAGGGGCCTGCTAATCACAGACCAATGAAACTGGGGGCTGTACAAGCCAGTTTGCCATCATTGATTGGGCTTTACTGTCTACAATCAGTGAGGTTTGAAACTTTAAGGCCCTGATTTCGTCAATTAGGGATGAGGTATAATGTCAGGTACATGGATCAATCCACTTTCATTTCGGACTAGTCATTCAGTACTACAACCATTGTGGATACCTAGTAGTTTTCAGTAGTTGCTTTATTTTGAAAGTTAAGCGTGACGTGACTAGGCCTGGTCGGTCAATTCTGTTCCGCTTGCGGAATTTGGGTAATTTCGTGTTAGGCAGAGAACGCGGAATTGCCAAAAATTCCACGACCCGTGGCTTCGCGGAATTTTTGCTTGTTCGCGCTTTCTAAATGCGTGTTTGCGAGATATTTCCCCCCGAGCACGCAAACAGTGTTCGCGAACAGGAAAAAAGCATCGCGAACGGGCGGAACAAGTAATTCCACATGTTCGTGGAATTTCTGCATGCTCACTGAGATTTTTTACCGTTTTGCGGAGCTTTGCGTAGCGCAACTACGCAAATTCCGCCCACCCCTAGACGTGACTTGCGTTACGGTAATTCTAGTTGATGTCTAGTAATCTTAAATTGGGTGTTATTTGTAGGTTTTAGAATATGCCACTGTTATATGATTACCTATTCCCTGAAGTAGATGTTAAAAACTGGGATATCATTTGAATTTGAATGCTGTTGAACTGTAAAGCGCTCTGACACCCAAGTTTTTGGGTCATGTTTGTGCTATGGAAAACATTGAATAAATAAAAAAATCAGGAAAGCTGGCCATCCTTATATTATATGAACACAATATTTCTGTAAACCAGGGATCTGTCCTTTTTGGGTTCATTTTACGGTTAAAATCTCCCATCATTTTATAAGCATATCATTGTCATAATTTTCACATAGACAGTCCACATTTTCGTTAAAATTCTTATTTTATATTTATATATGTATATATTTATATTGCTCAGGGCTCCCCCACTGCATGTAAACATTAATAATTACCATATTATCATATGTGATATCTGAGTCCAACAGGCATACTCTGCAAACCAATAACCATTTACGTTTTACGATTATAGGTATAATCTTTTCACAATCTTAGTTGATATTAGGGTGATAATCCCCCTGTAGGGTGCCCCTGCAGTTTTTTCTTCGCCGGCCTGTTTAGTTGGATGAATTCTTTGATTATGGGGGTTTTGTTGCACAGCCATGTTTCTTGAAAACCCATAATTTCCAAACCTTTGGCTAGCTCTTGAATGCTTTCTAGTTTTACCATTATTCTTATCCCTTCCTTTAATACCTATTTCTCTGCTTTTACAATAGCTGCATTACCAACCCTGAGTACATTAAAACCTTTTAAAACATTTTGAGAAAGAAAATATGAGCTGGAACCGATTAAGGGGTTGAAGCTTTGTTATTTTTTTTTACCCCTCTTTATTTGGAATGGCTCAAAATACAGCTACGTATTGCCCTATCTTTCTTTTCTAAATTGTGAGTGTGCCCTCTTTCCTGTCCCATCTTCTTTCTTAATGTGTTTTTCTTCCTTATTCCACTTGGTCCCTGGTGTTATCATTTCGTCCAAAACCCTTTTCATGTAGTTTGTCCATTCTTTACTCCCTTTTATTTTTCAGTAGGGGTTTTAATCGATCATTCTTTTTCGCCATTTCTGCTTCCATTTCCTTTTCCCCTGATATCCCCTTCCTCGCCCATATCTTTTCATTACTTCCAGAAGCTCTCGTCTTTTGATAGATAACTTTTTGTAAACCCCCTCCATCCTTTCCTTTCTGCAGTATCCTTTCCTTACCCTTCCCCTGTTTACAGGCCTTCCTCCCTATTTTTATCCATGGAATATGTTGCCTATACCATCAGAGTTCACCCCTTTTCTTTATCAGCATCAGGCGTCTAGAGATATACACACTCGGCAACTCTTCCGGCAGCCGGATTTCCCCAACACTTCCCATATTCTGATTTTCAACAACCTGTCTTACTATAGTTGGCATTATGCCTCTAATACCTTTAATTCTTCCACAATATTCTGTAGTTGATCTTTTTGGGTTTTTAGGATATCATTATTCATCACAGTTACTTCTAATAACCCTTGCAATGTTTTTGCAACATCAGCATTATGTCCAGCATTGAGGCTGAGGGAGGTGCTGAGATATCTAATCCTAGCGTAATATTTTGTGCTGACCCTTCTATATTCTCGATCCCTCTGCTTTCCGGCTGCCCCATACTTTAGTCATGCTCAGACCTAGCGGCTATATCATGCGCGTCCCTCCGGTCACTCCCTAATTCACCAGTAATATTCTCCTCCTGTTGAGACTCTTCTTTATCTTGAGGAGGAAAAAGCTGCGGTGATGTGGACAGTCTTGGTTCCATAATAGATTTGTTTTGGCGTAAAATGGTTTGATAGTTTACAATCGATAAGTCTAAATCTAATGCGCATTGGCTGGCATTCTCATCCTCCATTTGTTGCACTTCTTCAGCATCCAAAGTATCTTATGGGGATTGTTTCCTCCTAAAATGTTTGCCCACAAAATCCTTAATTGACTTTGACACAGACGCTCCCCCTTTCTCTCCCAACTGAAGGTTTTCACATGCAGGTTTCTTCTCTGCATTTCTCCCTTAGGCCTTTTTTCTCGTTCTCCAGAATTTCCCATACTTTCTACTAGTGTCCCATTTTCAATTGAGGTCTCATTATTCGTCTGTAAATGCCCTTTCCACCCTTTTCGTGATTTACTCTTCCCTGGAGCCAACTCTTGACAGATGATATTGAGTTGTTACAGTGAATTATGGTGAGTTTCAATTTAAATTTGCCTTACTTGACCTTCAACAGTCCCTTTTGACTCGCTTTATGTATATTTTGTTCTCACCCACAACACCCTTCCATCACTTTTTCATTGTCCTACAACTTTGCAGTTTCCCTCCACCACCCTTACAGAATACTGCACAGTTTTTATCAATCCACTTACTGTAACCAATTCCTTAGTCAAGAAATCTTTTATATTCCATAAGTACCATATAGGTCCCAAACACTTACCTCTGTTGTGCCTTTTGGTGCTGACGAGGCGCTGTGGTGCCACCTCTGCTCCTCTCTCTGATGGGCTTTCCAATCTTCCTTAATGCAAGTTCCTGTATTTTCCTGTTGCTTCTGTTGGGTTCTTGCTATTGCCCTGGCATCAGATGGTCAGATGAATGCCAGTTTTCCAATAGTAAGGCCCCCACCACCCTTGCATCTACCCCCTGAAGCCAGGCACACTGCCGCACGCCGAGCTCCATGGGGCTTCCCCCATGGGGCTGACACAGTTCCACCCACGCTACAGGAGCAGTGCTTAGATCCAGGGTGGGGCTGAAAGCTAGAAGCGGGGGCCCATAGGCCCTTAATATCCTTAGTATCCTGGGGTGCCCTTCAGCTTAACACTTATTTTTGAATTTCCTCCTTCTACGGTTCGCTGCAGGGTTTGTGCCGGCATTTGGCTCCAAACACGCTTAGCTCCTGCAGACCACCAATGCATGCTCGTGAGCGAGAACAGGCATGTGCGCGAGTGCGAGCACTGCGCATCCAAGCTTTCCAAGCCTCACAATCTGTTTGTGGCTGTTCAACAGCGACTGCGTGGTAGCACACAGCAGGTCAGCAGCACAACAGAGCCCATTAGTAGGAGAACATATCTTTCTAATGTGTACATTATTTTAGTATATAAGTATGTGATTTGTGTTCTTTTTTTGTAGTAAGGATCACATTTTATGCTCCTGCACCACAGCATTACATCATATTTTCAGTATTCTTATCATGGCAGAACCTTAGTAAAATCTGGCTGGAGTGTTGTGTGAATTTGTTATAAGGGAATCCTTGTCGCTCCTGAAGGACTCCGTAGAACTGTGATGTAAGCAGAGCATAGTGAAGAGAATGCAGGTTTAGAATGTTAAGTTTGTGCTTATATGCAGAAGAATGAAGACGTGTTATACTAATCTCTATACTAATCTCCGTGTGTGGTGTAGTCATTGGCGAGTACCCGTGTTCAGAAAGTTGGCACAACTGGCAACAAGATAGGGGATAAGTAACCTGAAGAATGACAGTGCACTCCCAGAGAATTTACCATGGTCCAGCAAACTGCTCTTGTGTGCCAGGTGTGCCTGCATCAAAGTGTGGAATAGACGTTTGGCGTGTGTGGAGTCAAAGCGCAGCCCATTTTGTGTAAAGCAAAACTTCAATAAGACGCTGTCAGGGTTGGAATGAAAGGAGTTCATAAACTCCAATGCGCCACCACAGTCCTGGGAAAAACTATTTGCAAACGATCACCCGCTCGAACTAAATCGCGGGTGATCGTTGCTCAAAATAAGGCCACCAGTTCAGTTCTCCCAACAGGGAGAAATGCAAGAGGGGTTGGCGTTCTAGTTTCCCGCGCCTGGGTCCGGGCGCAAAGTCTAGCTCAGCTCTGAAGTGCCGCAGTTGAATTTCGAACTGCGCACTTCACCAATGTATTTCCCTAGAGAGGAGCTTGTCTCCGAAGCTGCAGTAGTCAGTCAGTGTTCAGGTTAGTTTTCTTGCTAGGCTAAGGCATAGGGTAGCATGTTTTGTAGCAGCAGTAGTTAGACAGGAATTAGCATAAGTTCAAAAGTTGTTAAAGCACAAATAGGCATAGGTAGAATTTCCACTTACTGTACTGTTAGTCTTCTGGTCCTGAGTCTTCCAAAGGTTTGACGACAGCATCCTGCATACTCGTTCCCCTGTGGAAGAAAATACAAAGAGAGTTACAGAAAATAACAAGTAAGACAGAGTGCGAGTGTAAGAGCTATAATTTATTATCGTGAGAATTTACTAAGAGAGAACTTATAAGTCTTGTTTTTGCTTTAGGATGTTACTTACCCAACACTAAAAGAAAATTGAAGAGGAGCTAAGGACTTTGACCAATTGGGTAAGGAAATTTAGGAGAAAGATATCAAGGAGAGGAAGGGAGGGAACTCAAGAGAAATAATAATTGTGTGCTTTCTATTACAGTATTTCCACAATAGCAATAGGATAAGAGTGAGCAAGCAGGAAGAGAAAGTACATTCTGAAGAAAGAAGAAGAAGGCTAATAAGAAGATACCGAGAAGGTCAAGACAGTCTCTTCTCTGTCCACTTCCTCTTTACCCCAACGGGGTTCACGCGACCGCCAGTTAATTTTTTTTCGTGTGGAGGCCTGAGGTGGGAATTTAGAAATACTCTACATTCTGCTCCCGTGAGTACTGGCTTCAAGTGTGTAATAAGAGCTCATGACAGAGTGAAGTGCCCATAAGCTTTACTCACCCGAGCAGAATGGCTGAAGGGTTGCACTTAAAAAAATTAGGAAATGTCCTCAAGGGAATTCAACAAGAATTAATGGCAGTAAGGGAGGAGAAAAAGGTTATTAAATTTGAGATGGAGGCTACTAGACTGGACAAAAGAAATGGCAGCCCAGTTTAGCGAGAGGGGTCTGGGGATAAGTTTCATTCACTCCCTTCTGGAACTAGTATGTTTAATCAAGGGCCAGCTGCTAGTACTGGGTCCACAACTCAGGTTGTACATTCCTTGGCCCCAGTTATCCCTTTGGCACCTCCAGAGCGCTTCGGTGGGGATCCCCAAAAGGCTCAAGTCTTTTTGACTCAGTGCTCTTTACATTTTATGTGCCGACCCACTGTCTTCCCAGAAGCACAGTCTTGAATTCCCTTCATCTTGTCTTACCTCAATGGAGATGCTGCATCGTGGTCAATACCCTTGGTTACTCAAGATGCACCCATACTGTATAACTTGGAGGAATTTAAGAAGGAATTGTTACGTATTTTTGATCGACGGAAAGTCGGACAAGCAACAGATAATGACTTGCTGGAATTGAGGCAAGGGAATCGCAAATTAGTCACCTACCTGGCACAATTCAACAAGTTAGTTGTAGAAACGTATTGGCCGTAGTCCAAAAGAGCTGCCTTGTTCTATCGGGGGTTGAAGACTGACTTAAAAGATGCCTTGTCGCAAATTCCAAATCACCCTACTGAAGTGTCCGTCTTGATTGACCTGGTGTTAGAGATTGATTATAGACAAACTGAGAGGAGAGGTGAAAGGAGACGAGAATTTCGACCAAGTGTTCCGCGCTTTGACCAGGCAAGGTCAGATTTGGTGAGATCAGGAGAAAAAGAACACAGCGTCAAGCCAATGCAAATTGGAACCATTAGAGGCTCACTTTCAAAAGAAAGAGAAACAAAATATTCTATGTCTCAATTGCGGGACCAACGAGCATTTTGTGACAGAATGCCCCAAGAAGCCCAAAACTTTCAAGAAGGAAAAATCTCACTACCACCAGTAGAGGGAGTTGGGCTGGTGGTTGCAAACAAGAATACAACTCCACATTCTCATGAAATAGCTAACACACTACAGTCTTCCGCTCCACACCACATTCTGACAATGACTCTGAAGTTCTGTGATTGCGTTCTATTT
This sequence comes from Triturus cristatus, assembly GCF_964204655.1. Taxonomy (NCBI): domain Eukaryota; kingdom Metazoa; phylum Chordata; class Amphibia; order Caudata; family Salamandridae; genus Triturus; species Triturus cristatus. The sequence continues at coordinate 504,144,707 of NC_140584.1, read as the reverse complement.
GGGGTAGTGGTGATGGATTCGGGAGCTACTGAGAACTTCTGCGACCTTAAGTATGTCTCGAGAGTTGGTTTGAAGGCGTTACCCAAGGAGAGAATTGAAGCAGTGAGGGTCGTTGATGGAACCAACCTATCCTCCGGCCCAATAACCAGTCAAACGGAAATTGTGGAACTCATCTCAAAGGAAGGTCATAGGGAAGAGATTCAATTCAATCTAATTGATGCCCCGCAGTTTGGAATCATATTGGGTCTTCGCCGGTTGACGGAACATAACCAGACAATTAACTGGAGTGAAAGGACTGTGAAGTTCGACTCTGGCTGATATATAGAACATTGCTTTGGAGAAAACCTGAAAGAGCAAAAAGAAAACCCAGTAGCCTTACTATGCGAAAGGAAGATGATGGTGTGTGCAGTGCAGACTGTGACCTTACCTGTTGAATACCAGGAGTTTGCTTCAGTGTTCAGTGAATCAGAATCGAAAAAATTGCCCCATCATCGATCTTACGACTGCAAGATCGATTTGGAACCAGAATGCAACCTTCCATGTAGTCGGATTTATGCGCTTACAGAAGCTGAGAATCGACATCTAAAGGATTACATTCAGAAATACTTGGAAAACGGATTCATTAAACCGTTCCAATCCCCAGTCGCATCTCCTCTGTTTTTCATCCTGAAATGGGATGGGGATTTGAGGATGTGTATTGACTATCGTGCCTTAAACAAGATTAGCATCAAAAATCGCCATCCGACGCCCCTGATTTCTGTACTTCTGGATAAACTAAAAGATGCAAAAATCTGCAGGGGGCTTACCATTTAATCCGAGTGAGAAGTGGAGGTCAATGGAAGACTGCATTTAGAACGAAGTCTGGATTGTATGATTACCAAGTCATGCCCTACGATTTAAGTAACGCCCCTGCAGCCTTCCAGTACTTCATTAATGATGTTTTGCAAGAGTTTATTGACCAATGCATTATTGTCTATATCGACGATATTTTGATCTATTCATTGTGAGGAGTTGGCCTGGTATATGCTGTCCACTAGTTATAGTGGGCACCTTGCACCAGTCCAAACAACCCTTATTGATGATTAGGTTTACAACACCATTTATTGAAAGCAATCCTAGGGGTAGCTATGGAGAGCAGCCTTCAGGCTAAGTCTTGAAGGAGTGTAAAGCAGCTTGGTTTACCAGATTATAACCTCTTGAATAACTAAATGAAAGGAGAACCACAAAAGGTATATATATAAAATATATGTATTTATTTCTAAACACTCTCTACTAACCTCTTTATGAAGTAAGAGTTCAAGGCACACAATAATACAGTTCTTAAACGACAGTAAATAGCACAATATACAATGGGCCCCAGAGGGAGACCAAACCATATATTAAGAAAGTGGTATAAGAACTACAACTTGACTAGACACAGTGCCTAGAGCACGTAGAATCGCTGGGACCCCAAGGAACAACCCAAGGTAGTGACACAGGGGATCCACGGGGGACACGTGCAGTGTGAGAACACAGCCACAAGCTCCGTACAATCCTATGGGAAAGTCACGGTTGGAATTTTAGAGTTTAAGGACACATAGGAGAGGACTTGGACCAAACCCTTTCAGACTTAGAAGGTTCTAAGGCCAGCACCCACGTGAACACCAGAGTACTCGTGTTACCTAACCCAGGGAAACCGGGTGCATAGGTGTCAAATAGTGTCGGGAATCTTTGATGTCGTCAATGGAGAGTTGCAGCAAAGTGCAGCTGCCGTGGAAAGGAAAAGTGTCCGGTGTGATCCAAGCCTGGATCGAAGATGTGAGGAACCTGAAAGCAGAGGGGGTCGGTGTCCAGATTGGAGACCAACAAGCCTTGGCAGCGGCAACCCACACAGTGAGAGTAAAACGGGTTTGGTGTGGACCAGCAAGGTCCTGTGGACTCCCCAAGCAATGGAGAGTCAGGGCACATCTGGAGCAACCAGGTAAGCCCATTGAAAGTCAAAGTACCCTTCTCAGGGACCCACAAGTCGACGGAAAAGAGATCACAAAGGGACCTTGAGAGGAAACACTAGATACCAGCCCACGGGTCACTCGAGGAGTGTAGGCCAGCACTCTTTGGTGGAATCACTGCTAGGGGTCTGGACTACAATTAGCCCAAAGCACAGCCTCAGGGATTGCCAAGAAGCATATGCTGCTACAAATATGCATGGTGTCCAGGGTTCAGGTGGCACGGTCCCCACAAGGGCTTTGGATCTCAGAGTTGCTGAGAGCACTGACCGGGCTCGGGGAAGCTTGGAAACCCACCTCCTGTGTTGCAAAATTGTCGGAGTCCTTCAGGAGCAGCTTCGATACAAACCGGACAGATGCGTCTTTGGTGCCTGCCTTGCAGGGTAGTAACTCCTTTACTCCAATGGAGATGCCAGAGCAGGGGATGAGTGCCCCTGCAACCAGTTTGAACTGGACTATGCACATGGACACCAAATGTGCCCCCAGTGCAGACATCAAAGCACTCTTGGAGTGCACCCACCCAGCTCCAATACACTAAAGCATGTCTGGGAGGTGGTTACACCTCCCTGTGACAGGAAACCTATTGTCCAGGTCTCCCCTGCTGAAGTTTCGTCCAGCAGCAGGAGGGCAGACTCGTGTCTGTGGCTGGCAGCATCCATTTTGTGATGCCAGGGACTTTGAAGCTGGTACCAGGTGTACCAGTGCTGTCATGTTTCACCCTCTAGTAGGGTGGAATCATACCTCCCACACCAGTTACTGGTGTGGAGGTATGATTCCAATGTGTTTGATACCAAACACGACATGTTTCCATGCAGCCATTCCAAAGTTAGCATTTACCGCGAGGTTATAATGCACTTAAGATTATATGGTTTGGCTGCATCACAAACAACCCCAGAATAAAGGTTCTGAAGGCTGCAGAGGGGCTCTGCTCATGCATGGGCGCCCTCTCACATAAACCTAGCACCCTGCCTTCAGGATTAATAAGGCCTGCCATAGGGGTGACTGATAGGTTTATATGTGCAGTGATATGGATAGATATAGGGAACCTATATCTGAGTAAGGGGTGCATACACCACCTTTACAGGCCGCTGTAGCAGACCTGTTGTGTCATTTTAAATGGCTTCCCAGGGGTGGCAAAATACATGCTGCAGCCCCTGGTAAGCCTCTGGAGTACCTATGCCCTGGGTATATAGTATACCATATACTAGGGACCTATAAGGGTACCCCAGAATCCAATCTGGAGTGTACCTAAAGTACATGGAATCAATTTTAGGGAGAAAGCAGAGAGACTGGGGTCCTGATTAGCAGGATCCCAGCCAGACTAAATCGAAAACCAGCCAAATTCAAGAAAAAAGTGAGGACAACCATGCAGTCAGATTCCACCTTCCTACAGAACCCCCCCCAAACGAAAGGAGATAAGGCTAACCTTGCCCAGTTGAGCCTTTATTGACTAAGTGGCCATATAAGGAAGAACCTGCACTAGCATGGTTACCCCCTGTCTTATGGTCCACTAAGCAATCCCTAACCCCAAGGGTATGGGATGATCTCGACCATTTGGAGTTACTACCTGTAGTGTGTTTTGGCAAAGTAAAAGGCGGGTGGGGTGTCTGAGTAGAGAAGTGAGGCCCTAATAAAGTTGGTCTCAGCTTCCTCAGATCACTGGTCACCAGGGAGGCCTTTCTTTCTATGACTGAGTTGCATCTGGCCCTAAGGGTCAACCTTTGGCTGTTTACAGCTGGGGGTTGGGTCCCTTTGGTTGAAAATCTGGGGGGACATGGTAGGTTTGGAACCTTTTGGTCCCAGGTTTGCCTTTGTCCAACAGAGTCCATCTGGGGGAGGTCCCTACACAAGGGTAAGGGGGATCCCTCAGTGTGTTGAGGAATTTTCACCTGGCTAGGGCTACTAGACTGGGTGCCCCTAATCTGCTGATGGGGTGGTTCCTCTGGACAGGGGGCCCTGTGGGGTCCACTGACTTCCCTGACCTCTACAGCCCTGGGCTGACTGAGGTAGGATAGAGAGTGGCAGGTTACCTGCTCCAGACTGGGTTCCGCCTTGGAAGGGTCCCCTGCCATCAGGAGTGTTGCCAGGACAGGCTTGACCACCTTTGGGGCCGTTCCTTCACTGGGGTAGGATCAGTTCCCTGAGGAGGCTGACCCTTACCTATAGTCTGGGGGGGGGGAGAAGACTTTTCTTCAACCCTTGTGCTCTCTTGTGGAGGAGAGTGGGCCATTCTTTCAGCCTCCATCACTCCAAAATTTCCCTGGGGTTGGGCTGTGGACTAGCTTCCCTGTCAGCATGGTGACACTAGCTCCTGTGTCCTTGAATGCCAACGCCTTCTGACCCTTGATTAGGGGCTCCTGTCTGTACTTACCCAAAGTATTGGGACTCATAGTAAAAGTGGCAAATCCCATGCCACCATCACAGACTGAGGAGGCTTGTGAGGGGGACCTTTCTAAACCATAGTCCACCTCAGTTCCCCATGAGAATGCACCTAACGTTTTGGGTACACTACCACCACCTGGGGGATTACTACTGGTAGTACCAGGAGGTGTGGTAGTATTGCTATTAGGAACATTTTCTTTATTGCCAACCCTAAGGCAACTGCGATCATTTTTCCAGTGGCCAGGCTTCTTGCACACATGGCAAAAAGGTTTCTTTTCAGGGAAGGAAAGAGTTTGGGGCCCACCCCCAGAAGAGGACTTTTGGGGCCCTGTAGTGGACTTATCTTTTGACTTATCCCCACCTTTCTCTTGGGCCTTGGAAGAATCTTTCTTCTGGTCACCACTCTTTGTATTTGGCTTTATTCTGGTTCTGACCCATTTGTCTGCCTTCTTTACCAATTCTTGGGGAGAGGTCAGTTCAGAGTCCACCGGGTACTGGTGTAAAAGCTGGTTTTGACAATTATTGAGGATCTGCTCCCTCATAATCAAATTGTACAATCCTAAAGCGTCATGCACCTTGCTGCCATGTATCCAACCTTCCAGAGCTTTAGTAGCACAATCTACAAAGTCAACCCAGTCTTGAGGCTCTGCCTGTATTGTTCAGTGGTTAGGCCAAACCCTTCAATCAGTGCACTCTTCAAGACTTTGTCATTTTCAGCATCCTCTTCTCTAACAGTGAGGAGCTTGTCTCTACCTTTGTCTGCAAAGGAAAGCTAAAAGATTGCTGCCCACTGCTCCTGAGGGACCCTCTGTACTTTACACCCTCTACTAACCTCTTTATGAAGTTAGAGAGCAAGGCACACAATAATACAGTTCTAAAACGACAGTAAATAGCACAATATACAATGGGCCCCAGGGGGAGACCAAACCATATATTAAGAAAGTGGTATAAGAACCACGATTTGACTAGACACAGTGCCTAGAGCACGTAGAATCGCTGGGACCCCAAGGAACCACCCAAGGTAGTGACACAGGGGACCCACGGGGGAAACATGCAGTGTGAGAACACAGCCGCGAGCTCCGTACAATCCTATGGGAAAGTTGCAGTTGGAATTTTAGAGTTTAAGGACACTTAGGAGAGGACTTGGAGCAAACTCTTTCAGACTTAGAAGGTTCTAAGGATAGCACCCACGTGAGCACTGGAGTACTCGTGTTACCTAACCCAGGGAAGCCGGGTGCATAGGTGTCAAATGGTGTCGGGATCTTCGATGTCGACAATGGAGAGTTGCAGCAAAGTGCAGCTGCCGTGGAAAGGAAAAGTGTCCGGTGTGATCCAAAATAAAAAAGAAATTCCCTTGATCCAACAAATCCAATATCCGTGTACAGTAACTGACAATATAATTTTAAAATACTATATCCACAATCTATATTACAAAAACATTTTTATTAAATTACATATCATATCACAATGATCTAAATAATAAAATGTAAAACAATTAGTTTTTTTTTTTAAACATACAGTACATGTTAATCAAGAGCAAAGTAATTATTAACAACAAATCACAATTATGACCAGCATAATAGAGACAGACACATATGTAAGTCACAGCTTTTGTTCTTTACGGGTGCACATCACATCAGACTCAAAAACACAGCTCATAATACATTAATACATTGATTCAATCAGTATTTGACCCGTCTATGTTAGTCCTTGGATTGTGCCTTCAACAGCGTCGACGCGTTTCGATGGCTTCAAGTTAATCGTACCATCTTTTTCAAGACAAAATAATTCTGTCTCCCTCCTATGTTAATTCTATTTCCTCAATTTCTGATACAATCGATGCGTGCTTGTGGTTCTAATTTACCACTTTGTAAGCAGAATTATTCGTGGGTCCAACGTCCTTATTTTTTTTAAACATACAGTATATGTTAATCAAGAGCAAAGTAATTATTAACAACAAATCACAATTATGACCAGCATAATAGAGACAGACACATATGTAAGACACAGCTTTTGTTCTTTACGAGTGCACATCACATCAGACTCAAAAACACAGCTCATAATACATTGATTCAATCAGTATTTGATCCGTCTATGTTAGTCCTTGGATTGTGCCTTCAACAGCGTTGACGCGTTTCGATGGCTTCAAGTTAATCGTACCATCTTTTTCAAGACAAAATAATTCTGTCTCCCTCCTATGTTAATTCTATTTCCTCAATTTCTGATACAATCGATGCGTGCTTGTGGTTCTAATTTACCACTTTGTAAGCAGTATTATTCGTGGGTCCAACGTCCTTATTTTTATATTTGTAAGGTACTCCGCCCCTCAGCAATCTTTTTCTGTTTTTTAAAATATCATTCCCGTATTGAATTGTTGGAAGTTGTTTTTAAATGTCACCGCAACGGCAGGCTTTTATTCCTCTTCTTTACCGTGCAGGTCTGCAGCAGATCACACGGCACGCTCACCTCAGGCAGCACTTCGGGTGAAAATAACTCGCCAGTCTGTGTCTGCCACCCCACAACTCACCTGCAGCAGATCACACGGCGTGCTCCAAGCCAGGATCGAAGATGTGAAGAACCTGAAAGCAGAGGGGACCGAGCCTGAGTCACTTGCCAGTAACATGGGGCACGATAGAAGAATGCCCACCGATGTCGGGTGTTTCAGGTGGGATGAGATGAAGCTTGACTCCACTGCCACGGAGACCAGGAAGTGTCGATGACAACCACAGTCTGCAGGCGAGCTGTCCCACGAAGGATGTCGAGTGCTGGAGGGTCGGTGTCCGGATTGGAGACCAACAAACCTTGGCGGTGGCAACCCACGCAGTGAGAGTAAAACGGCTTTGGTGTGGACCAGCAAGGTCCTGTGGACTCCCCAAGCAATGGAGAGTCAGGGCAGGTCCGGAGCAACCAGGTAAGCACAATGAAAGTCAAAGTACCCTTCTCAGGGACCCACAAGTCGACAGACAAGGGATCGCGAAGGGACCTCAAGAGGAATCACTAGATATCAGCCCACGGGTCACTCGAGGAGTGTAGGCCAGCAATCTTAGTGAAGCAGGCCTTAGTGGACAGCAGAAGGTGTTGGAGAGAACTCCACCCTCAGGGTCTGCCAATCTTGTAAATGCTTACAATACAGCCATTTTCTTGAAGCTACCATCACCATTTGATACTGTAAAAAAGCTGAATATTGGTGACAAATGGACTGCCTGGATAGAGACATTTGATGACTTCATTGATGCAAAAGTAGAAGCTGATTCAAGAGGATTATCAAGTACCTTAAGAATCTTGCTGGTGAAGGTGTAAAAGATGTCATTAAAAAAACGCAGCGAGCTGATGAAATTACATACAATCAAATTAAAGAAGCTTTGAATCTCAAGTGGAATCCAATATTGAATGTAGATTAAGAAAGTTACATCTTCAGTCAAGAATGACAGAAAGCTGGTGTGACCATTAATGAATTTGTTGAGAGACTGGATATGCTCATCAAACAATTTAAATTCAAAGAATTTAATGATGAGGAAGCTATGTGCCTCAGAGTGATGGACAGATGATTGTTAGACTCGTTTTGATGAAGAACGCTGGGAGAAACTCTTAGTCTGGAGTGAATACCCATGGCTGCCAGAGTTGAAGAGCATGCTGATCGACAAGCTGCTGACATTGAGGTCTTAGGTGCCCTGAGTGAGTCAGTCATGAATGTGAAAAGTAAGTCGAAGCACAAGACCGAGGGATGCAGAGTGATTTCTCCACAGAAAAAGAAGCTGTGCATCAGGTGTGGATTTTCATTTCCACACAAAGGTAAAATTGGGCAAATCTGCAAAGGCTGTGGAAAGGAGAACCATTTTGTAATGGTTTGCAAAGCAAAGGAAAAAGTGTCTGCCTGAACTTTCCAGATGCGATGTTCGACGCATGCCCATAAGGCTAAGCAACCATATAAGCTGAGGCAAATTGACACCAAACGAAGTTGATTAACATCTAAATCTTTGTCAAACAAGTGAAAGTGAAGAAGATGGTTGTACCATGTCGATGTTTACCTCAGATAAAAGTGCGCAATGTGGACTGGCCGCATGTGAGGAAAAATACCAGTCCAAGAAAAAATGAACATGGCAAAACACCAAAAATCACACTAAAAGTCAACGGTTGTTCAATACCTTTTATTATTGCTAGAGGTGTGCCAATAAATATTATGCCTGAGGACTGTCTCAATTGCCCCATCTTATGCCATCCAAAACATTAGTATATACATGGGCTGCATCAGCGCCACTACAAAAGTCAAGGTTCATTTGTAGCAATGAAGAAACATAAAAAAACAAAAGTACAAGCACCCATTTGTGTACTTCAAGGTGCCTTGTCAAGCGCCTGTTTGCTCAGCTTCAGCACAGCTGCTGATATGGGACTGATATGGGTGAGCTATAACATGAATGCTTGTCACAAAACAGTAAGCCAATTCCCTTTGTTGTTTCATGGGTTGAGAAAACTCAAGACTATGAAATTCCAATTACACATTAATGAGGACATCCATCTCATATTGCTCAAAGTCACAGATGAATTGCCTTTCACTTACAGAAAGCTGTTGAAAAGGAACTGGAATCCTTACTCAAACACAATGTCCTTGAGCGTTCCACTGGTGCATCTCCATGGGTTTCTGCCATAGAGGTAGTACCCAAAAAGGTCAGTGAAGCTGTACACATCTGCGTGGATATGCATCAAGCGAACAAGGCAATTGAAAGATAACGACATCCAGATCCGCACATAGCAGACATTATAACACAATTGAATGGTGCAAAAGTATTCTCTCACCTTGATCTGAATAAAGGATTACATCAGTTGGAGGTCAAGGAGAATTGCAGGTACATTGCAACCTTTTCTACACATGATGGCCTGTTCTGTTACAAAAGACGAAGATTTGGTGTGTCATCAGCTGCAGAGCTATTTCAAGATGTCATTCGACGTATCATACAGCCTGTCATAATTTCTTTCAATTATAGTGATGACATATTGGTTTTTGGAGCTACACAGAAGGAGCACAACAAAGCTCTCACACAAGTATGTCATTTGCTCGCTGATGCCAGTTTAATTTTGAAAGCTAAGAAATGTGAGTTCCATTAAACAAAGTTAAAATTCTTTAGCCATATCTTTTCTGACAGAAGCATGACACCTGATCCAGCTAAAGTGCAAGCGCTGTCAACTGCCAGTCCCCCACAAGATGTTTTTTAATGTTACGTTCATTCCTTGGCATGGCCAGCTAAAACTCTAGATACATACGAGACTTTGCCAGTGCGCCATTAAGAGACTTGATGAAAAATAATTGGGAAGATTTACAAGAACTGACACATCTCTGCATATTAGCAGAGATGCATCAGTTAATTTGCGTCATGCAAAAAAAACCCTGCGCCACCATGGATGCATCGCATTTACAATGCAACGCACCGTGGCGCAAGGATTGACAGATGCGTGATGCATCTATTGGCGTAAAGGCAACGCATTGCTGGAGTCGTGCCGCAAGCATGATACAACTCCAGCAATGCTTCGGAATGCCTTTTTCTATTATGCTGCGTCGCTCCTCACACCTGGTGATGCAGTGGCGTCGTAAAAGTGACTCCGTGAAATCTTGTAGATTAGACTGCATCACTTTTACAAGGCTTTCTTGTGTCAGAATGCCCATCCTGCATACATTATACCTGACACAGGTATAATGTGATGCAGAGCTTTACAACGCGGCGCATCTCCATAGATGCGTCACGTTGTAAATGTGTTGCAACGTGGCGCACTGTTTACATTGCCGCTACGTCACAAAAGTGAAGTAACGGCAGCGTAAAAGTGTCGCAAGAGGCTTGTAAATCTGCCCTAATGTTTATTTTCTTTAGTCACATGAGTGTGAGCAAAGCTTCCAAAAAATCAAGCAAGCTAGTGAGAACACTACTGAAATAGCATACTTTGATCCAAAGATTATTACTGAGGTTGTTGGCTCTAGCCCTGTTGGGTTAGGCGTCATCCTTGCACAGCACATCGGATACCCAAATGTTCGAAGACATATTGTGTCATATGTAAGTCAAAGTTTGTCCCAAACTGAACATGCTTATTCACAACCTGAAACAGAAAGTTTGCCAGTGGTGAGGGCTTGTGAACATTTCCACGTATTCTTGAATTGGAAGTGCTTCATGCTTTTGGCAGATCATCATGCATTGCTCACTATCTCTGGCCATCCAATGGCAAAAATGCCACCTCACAATGAATGCTGGGGTCTGCGATTGCATGAATACAACTACACCTTTGTGCATTGTCCAAGGAAGGATTAGAACCCTCCTGACTACTTTTAACGAGTGCCTCTACAGTGCCCTGGCACCCATTCTAAAGCGTCTGAAGCCTGCATAAACTTCATAGTGAAATCAAGCACCCCAGCTGCCATTTCGTTGGAGCAAGTTGTCCCTGCCACGAGTCAAGATAGTGACATGCTAAAACTGAAAGACATTATTGCACATCAATCTTGGTACGAGCACCCTCGACCTCTTACCAGTGACAGTGAATATCAGAAGTTTAAAAATGTCAAACAGAAACTGTCCATTACTCAGGAAGGAATTGCTCTAAGAGGTTTGAGAATTGTCATTCCAGGGAGTATGCGACAACAGATAATTGAAGTGGGCCATGAAGGAAATTGTGGAATTGTTGCCTCCAAACGGGTTCGTCGAGACCGAATCTGGTTTCCACATTTTGATGAAAGAGCTGAAAGAGAATTGATGGTCTGTCATCTATGCAACTGCCTGTGATCGAAAACCACTTAACACACCTTAAACATGTTGGAGTTGCGAACGCATTCATGGGAAAGAGTTGACATTGACTTATTTAGTTCTCTTGGCAACATATGTCACCTAATGGTGACTGTTGATGAATACTCCTGTTTCCCATTGATAGAAGATCTCTCATCTATCACTTAAGAAAGAGTCATAAATAGATTTAACGGCATCTTTTCTATATGGGGTGTTCCTGCGATCTTAAAATCTGACAATGGCCCACCTTTCAACAGTCGAGAATACAAAGACTTTTTCAGTGGACTTAAAGTGAAGCATCAAAAGAGCACATCTCTTTAGCCACAATCTAATTGCCTTATCGAACGTTTCATGAGTGCTCTTAAGAAAGCTGTCCAGCATGCTGTACTATAAAAGTACCACCTTTTAAAACTGTCTTACATTTGACTCTTCAAGCTTACTGCTCGACCCCTCCTTGACCACAGGCAAAAGCCCTCAACCTTGATGATCGGGAGAGCCATGATGACCAAGTTACCTCAATGGACCTATAGAAGATCAAACAATGAGGAAGAAACCCTCATAAAAGACTTGGATCGAAAAAGGAAAAAGAAGGCCCATGCAGACAAGCATCGACATGCAAAAGACATTACGTTCACTAAAGGAGATGAAGTGCTTGTTCATCAGCATAGAAAACGAAAGTCTGATGCGCCTTTCGATGCTGAACCAATTTCGTGTTGGGACAAGCAAAAGACACATAGTGACTGCCCAATGTCCTTGGAAGTCCATTTCATGAGATTCCTTGCATTACCGACATGTGGCTCATCACTTGTCAGGCACTGAAGTACAGACTGGGTCTGAAAGGACAAGTAAAGACCCCCTGACTGCTGCTGTTTCTACATCTACATTGTACCCGATCAAGTTGACTGAACCAGCTTTTTCTGAATCTACAAGCGGATCGCTGTCCCGCTTTTCCAATCTTCTACCGAGATAAACTCTCAGTGCATTGTCACTGTTAATCCACATCCCTTTTCCTCTATTCTTCACGTGTGGCACATCATTTTGACAAGGCTGCGCAATCATAAATTCAGATGTCAGTTCATCAATAGTCCTGAAGAGACCCCACATTGTTTTGAGGGTCGAAACGCCGTCGACAAACAGAAGAAGCGAACCATTTTCCCAGCACATCATTGTATATAGCTGCTGTTCACATGGAATTATTTTGATAATGGTCGACTTGTACAAACTGTGGAAACCTTGTATATAATATTCACATTGTCACTTAAGTTTAGGTTCCCTTTGTCACTTGGGACACTATGCACAAATGTTGTTTTGATGTATAATGTTTACTCCTAACTTTATTGTTTAAAAAATCCATAAAACATACTACACTGGAATTGGTGTGTTAGTGGTTCCTTCGCGCTCTGCCATTATCTAACCCTCTATATTGTGATTGTGCTTATGTATCATAACCTCATAGTATATAATTCCACAGGAACCATTGTTTTTCCTATGTAACTATTACCCTGGTTCCTTAGTGAGTAGGGTTCCCCTGTTTTCTCTTGAAGTTTCTACATCTTCGTCACCAACCCCAGTCATGGACACTTGTACTGCCTGTCCCTAGTCTCCAAAGACACGACTGAGATGTATGATCAAAGCGCCACAAAGACTCATTGAAAAACTACAATTGTGAATATATTTTTTATTTTTTTATATTTTTTATTTAACATAGGGGGAGATGTAGTGTTGTTTAAGTTTGTGATGATGGTACCCTTGTGGTTCCTGATGTAATCCATGGAACTGTGACATAAGCATTATAGCGTAGTGAAGTGAATGCAGGTTTAGAATGCTGAGTTCACAGTTACATGCAGAAGAATAAAGACGTATCATACTAAGCACTGTGAGTTGCATAGTCATTGGCGAGTACCGGGGAGGGATATTTATTTATTTAATGCGTATTTATATAGCGCGGACTTTACCCGAAGGTGTCAGAGCGCTTCATAATAGGAACAGTAATGATACATGAGAAGTGAATATGTTGCAAACGTTACGTTACATGAGGCAATAGTGACAATTGTGCACGTATCAAGAGCAAACAAAATACAAGAGGTAGAAAATGATACGTTGCAGAAGGAAAAAGTGACATGTGTGCAGGTTACAAAGGCATACAAAGTACAAGTAGAGGTAAAATACTGTAATAAATGGCAGACACTCAAAACACTAAAACAAACGTTACTTTACAAGAGACAATGGTGGCAGTTGTGCATGTATCAAAAGCAAACTAAATACAAGAGGTAGCAAACGATATGTTACAAAAGGAAAGGTGACATGTGTGCAAGTTACAAAAGAGTACAAAGTACAAGTAGAGGTATAATACTGCAGTATATGGCAGACACTCAAAACACAAGAACACACTGGGAAGGCACTTCTATAGGCATGGAGAACAGAATTTCCTATAATGGAAGGACTTCCTTCAGATAATAGAGGGAGTGAATTAAATTTGGAAGTGTGTTTGAAGGAGGAGAGCTTTGAGGTCAGTTTTGAAGGCCTGGGAAGAGGTGGTGGTCTGGAGCTGAGGCGGAAGTGACTTCCAGATTCACACCGCGTTGCCTGAAAAGGATTGGGCCATCGATCTTTCCTTCTTGAAAGTGGGAGGTTCAAGCAATACATTTTCTGCATTACGTTACGGTCTGGAGCCTCCAGAGAGTTTCAGTTTGTTCACCAGGTAGTGAGGGGACGAGGAGTGCAAGGCTTTGTGGGTGATACAGGCAGTCTTGTAAATAGATCTTGCCTCGATGGGAAGCCAACAGAGGGTGGATAAAATGGGTCGATGTGGTTGCTTCTTTTGGCCCCATATATGAAACGAGCTGCTGAATGGAGAACAGACTTAAGGGGGGACAGGTGGGATTTGGGGAGGCCAGTGAGAAGAGAATTGTAGTAGTTCAATCTGGAGAGAACCAGCGATTGGACCAGGGTTTTAAGGTCTTGCTCGGGGAAGAAGCGACAAATCCCCCAAAGAAGGCGCAGTTGGTATCGAGCAGACTTTGCAATGGAATTGATGTGGGAGAGTAGATTGAGTTTTTTGTCGAGTATGACACCAAGGGATTTTGCGCTCTCGACAATGATGGGTTTATTGTTAAGTAGATTCATCTGATCCATCCATGATTGAACTGGGGGAGGAGAAAGTAAGGAGGAGAGGAGGAGGAATTCAGTTTTGGAGGGATTCAGAATCAGTTGATGAGTTAACATCCAGTTTTGAATGGAGTCGAGAACAGAGCTTAGGTTGGAGAGATTGTGAGTGGAGGCCACCTTAAGGTAGATTTGAGTGTCATCCGCATAGAGATGATAGTGGATCCCGGATTTATTAAAGGAGATTTCCCAATGGTTCTAAATAGAGATTGAAAAATGTGGGTGCAAGTATAGAGCCTTGAGGAACACCTTGACCGACCCCCAGAGGAGATGATCATTTGGGATCTATCAGAGAGGAAGGAGGCAAACCATTTAAGCACAGTGCCCTCCATGCCCATTCTCTGTTGAAGAGTGTTAAGGAGAGTGTTGTGATTGACAGAGTCAAAGGCTGTAGAAAGGTCAAGGAGAATTAGAAGACAAGACTCTCCCAAAGCGAGTATCCGCAGCGCGTCATCCTTGACCTGTTCTCAGGCCAGGTCCGCTCCCCCGCCGTGCCAGCGTTCCCTGCTGGTGCTCTGCCTGCTGCCCTCGCCGCTGCTGCTGTTGCTGGAAGTTCGAGGCCCTCCTCCACCCGCAGGCTCCCGCCTGCGCCTCATCCCTGGTGGCCCAGTTGTGGGCGGTAAGTATCAAGTCTGACCTCTTCCTCTGTCCGTCTTTCTCTCTCCCGATTTCCCTCCTCCTGCTCGTCTGCTGCCCTTAAATTGTATTCTGCCTTTAGAGTCTACTCGTTTTATTTTTCATAAGCCTTTCTGCCTTTAGCCTGCCTGTTTTTCCTCTCACTCTCTGTTGTTTCGGTGCTGTTGTTTTTTTTCAGTGCCCTTCTCCCCCACCCGTCCCCGCTCTCCTTTCCCGCCGCTGCCTTCCCTGCGGCCCCGCCCCCACCCTCTCCCATTCGCCACCCGCCTCCCAGCTGCTCCAGCCTCCCTCCACCCTTCTTAATGCAGGCCGCTGCGTGGCCGCACAGTGGACGCGTGCAGCGGGAGCGCCGCTGGCGCGCCAGAGGCAAGCCCGTCTGCGCCCGTCTGTGCCTGGACCGCGCCCAGCGCCAGAACTCCTGGACCCCGCACACCCCACCGTGCCCGCACTAGACTCAGCTACGACGCCGACTCCCTCCATGCTCTCAACTCCGGTCGAGACCAACACTGCATCCAGGCAGCCCCGAAACGCACCCACAGACACTTCTCCTGCCGCAACTGCAACTCCACCTACAACAGAACCACCAAACATTCAAGGACCAGACCCAACCACCTCCGCTGCATGCTCCTCAACACCCGCTCCGCTCAAAAACACGCCATCGAACTCTGGGACCTACTCGACACCGCCACCCCGGACATAGCCTTCCTGACCGAGATATGGTGGAACGACTCCTCGGCTCCAGACATCGCCATCGCCATCCCAGATGGTTACAAGATCTCCCGCAGGGACCGCTCCAAAGGCACCGGAGGAGGACTAGTCATCGTCCACAGATCCACCATCGAGGTCACCACCCACACAGACGACACCCTCCTCACCGCCGAACACCTGCACTTCCAGATCCACACCGACCCCAATACCACCCTCAGGGGAACGCTCGTATACAGACCCCCGGACCCCGGGCCCAGTTCAGCGATGCCATCGCCGACCTCGCCAGCACCCACGCTCTCGCCTCCACGGACTACATCCTCCTCGGGGATCTGAACTTCCACCTCGAGAACAACAATGACACCAACTCTGCCACACTGATCGACAACCTCGCCAACCTCGGCCTCAGACAACTCGTCACCACACCCACCCACGCCCCCGGCCACACGCTAGACGCCGTCTTCTCCACAAGTACCCACGTCTCATTCAACCACACCACCGAACCTCACTGGACAGACCACCGCTGCATTCACTTCACCTACAGGAAACCTACCACGCACCACCGCACCCAACAGCTACCCCGCCACTGCTGGAGCAAAATCACAGAAGACCAGCTGACCACCACCCTCTCCCTGAACCCACCTACCGAACCCACGAACCCAGACGCCGCAGCCCGCAACCTCAGACAGTGGATCGATGACTGTGCCAACACCCTCGCCCCACTGAAGAAACCCTCCAACAACCACACCAGCAAGAGAGCCTCCTGGTTCTCCGACGAGCTCCTGGCCTCCAAGTGCACATGCCGGAAATTGGAGAAGATATGGCTCCATGCCCACACACCAGAAAACCACGCAGCCCACAAGGACGCCGCCCGCAGACACCACCACCTCATCAGATTAGCCAAGAGATCCTCCTTCAAAGACCGCCTGGACAACAACGCACACGACAGCAAAGAACTCTTCAGCATCGTAAAAGAACTCTCCAACCCCAGCGCCAACGCCAATGACCTCCCTCCCTCACAGGAACTGTGCGACTCCCTCGCCAACTTCTTCCACCGCAAGATCGCCGACATCCACGACAGCTTCGACACCTCGACCGACCCGACCGCACCAGACCCCACCCCTCCTGCGAACACCATCAGCGCCAACCACCTGACCTCCTGGTCCAACGTCTGCGATGACGAGACGTGCAAGGTCATGAACTCCATCCACTCAGGATCACCGACAGACCCGTGCCCACACCACATATTCAACAAGGCAGGCGTAGCCATCGCACCCCAACTACGGAAGGTCATCAACATCTCCTTCTAAACTGCGACCTTTCCGGACAGCTGGAAGCACACCGAAATCAACGCCCTCCTCAAGAAGCCCAAGGCGGACCCCAAGGACCTCAAGAACTTCCGGCCCATCTCCCTGATCCCGTTCCCGGCGAAGGTCATCGAGAAAATCGTCAACATGCAACTGACCCACCACCTGGAAGATAACAACCTCCTGGACCCGTCCCAATCCGGATTCAGACGAAACCACAGCACAGAGACAGCCCTCATCGCCGCCACAGATGACATCAGGTGCCAATTAGACAACGGCGAAACATCAGCCCTCATCCTCCTGGACCTATCGGCAGCCTTCTACGCGGTCTGCCACCGCACACTAAAGACTCGCCTCCATGAAGCCGGTATCCAAGAGAAGGCCCTCGACTGGACCACATCCTTCCTCTCCGGCAGATCCCAGAGCGTCCGCCTCCCGCCGTACCAATCCGAAGCCACCGACATCATCTGTGGCGTCCCCCAGGGCTCCTCCCTCAGCCCGACGCTATTCAACATCTACATGGCCCCCCTCGCACAAGTGGCCCGCCACCACAACCTCAACATCATCTCGTACGCCGCCAACACTCAACTCATCCTCTCCCTCACCAAGGACCCACGCACCACCAAATCCAACATCCACGACGGAATGAAGGCCATCGCCGACTGGATGAGGAGCAGCCGTCTGAAACTGAAGTCGGACAAGACGGAGGTCATCATCCTCGGACCCACCCCCGTCTGTGCCTGGACCGCGTCCAGTGCCAGAACCCCTGGACCCCGCATACCCCACCGTGCCGGCCCTAGACTCAGCTACGACGCCGACTCCCTCCATGCTCTCAACTCCGGTCGAGACCAACACTGCATCCAGGCAGCCCCGAAACGCACCCAGGGACACTTCTCCTGCCGCAACTGCAGCTCCACCTACAACAGAACCACCAAACCTTCAAGGACCAGACCCAACCACCTCCGCTGCATGCTCCTCAACACCCGCTCCGCTCAAAAACACGCCATCGAACTCTGGGACCTACTCGACACCGCCACCCCGGACATAGCCTTCCTGACCGAGATGTGGTGGAACGACTCCTCGGCTCCAGACATCGCCATCGCCATCCCAGATGGTTACAAGATCACCCGCAGGGACCGCTCCAAAGGCACCGGAGGAGGACTAGTCATCGTCCACAGATCCACCATTGAGGTCACCACCCACACAGACGACACCCTCCTCACCGCCGAACACCTGCACTTCCAGATCCACACCGACCCCAACACCACCCTCAGGGGAACGCTCGTCTACAGACCCCCGGGCCCAATTCAGCGACGCCATCGCCGACCTCGCCAGCACCCACGCTCTCACCTCCACGGACTACATCCTCCTCGGGGATCTGAACTTCCACCTCGAGAACAACAATGACACCAACTCCGTCACACTGATCGACAACCTCGCCAACCTCGTCCTCAGACAACTCGTCACCGCACCCACCCACGCCGCCGGCCACACGCTAGACGCCGTCTTCTCCACAAGTACCCACGTCTCATTCAACCACACCACCGAACCTCACTGGACAGACCACCGCTGCATTCACTTCACCTACAGGAAACCTACCACGCACCACCGCACCCAACAGCTACCCCGCCACTGCTGGAGCAAAATCACAGAAGACCAGCTGACCACCACCCTCTCCCTGAACCCACCCACCGAACCCACCAACCCAGACGCCGCAGCCCGCAACCTCAGACAGTGGATCGACGACTGTGCCAACAACCTCGCCCCACTGAAGAAACCCTCCAACAACCACACCAGCAAGAGAGCCTCCTGGTTCTCCGACGAGCTCCTGGCCTCCAAGCGCACATGCCGGAAATTGGAGAAGATATGGCTCCATGCCCACACACCAGAAAACCACGCAGCCCACAAGGACGCCACCCGCAGACACCACCACCTCATCAGATTAGCCAAGAGATCCCCCTTCAAAGACCGCCTGGACAACAACGCACACGACAGCAAAGAACTCTTCAGCATCGTAAAAGAACTCTCCAACCCCTGCGCCAATGCCACTGACCTCCCTCCCTCACAGGAACTGTGCGACTCCCTCGCCAACTTCTTCCACCGCAAGATCGCCGACATCCACGACAGCTTCGACACCTCGACCGACCCGACCGCACCAGACCCCACCCCTCCTGCGAACACCATCAGCGCCAACCACCTGACCTCCTGGTCCAATGTCTGCGATGACGAGACGCGCAAGGTCATGAACTCCATCCACTCAGGATCACCGACAGACCCGTGCCCACACCACATATTCAACAAGGCAGGCGTAGCCATTGCACCCCAACTACGGAAGGTCATCAACATCTCCTTCGAAACTGCGACCTTTCCGGACAGCTGGAAGCACACCGAAATCAACGCCCTCCTCAAGAAGCCCAAGGCGGACCTCAAGAACTTCCGGCCCATCTCCCTGATCCCGTTCCCAGCGAAGGTCATCGAGAAAATCGTCAACATGTAACTGACCCACCACCTGGAAGATAACAACCTCCTGGACCCGTCCCAATCCAGATTCAGACGAAACCACAGCACAGAGACAGCCCTCATCGCCGCCACAGACGACATCAGGTGCCAATTAGACAACGGCGAAACATCAGCCCTCATCCTCCTGGACCTATCGGCAGCCTTCTACATGGTCTGCCACCGCACACTAAAGACTCGCCTCCATGAAGCCGGTATCCAAGAGAAGGCCCTCGACTGGACCACATCCTTCCTCTCGGGCAGATCCCAGAGCGTCCGCCTCCCGCCGTACCGATCCGAAGCCACCGACATCATCTGCGGCGTCCCCCAGGGCTCCTCCCTCAGCCCGACGCTATTCAACATCTACATGGCCCCCCTCGCACAAGTGGCCCGCCACCACAACCTCAACATCATCTCCTATGCCGACGACACTCAACTCATCCTCTCCCTCACCAAGGACCCACGCACCACCAAATCCAACATCCACGACGGAATGAAGGCCATCGCCGACTGGATGAGGAGCAGCCGTCTGAAACTGAACTCGGACAAGACGGAGGTCATCATCCTCGGACCCACCGCCTCAGCCTGGGATGCCTCCTGGTGGCCGACCACTCTGGGGACAGCACCGACACCGACCGACCACGCATGCAACCTAGGATTGATCCTCGACTCCACCCTCTCCATGTCCAAACAGGTAAACGCCGTCTCCTCCTCCTGCAACAACACCCTCCGCACACTTCGCAGAATCTACAAATGGATCCCAGCCAAAACAAGAAGAACGGCAACACAAGCCCTCGTCAGCAGCAGATTAGACTACGGCAACGCACTCTACGCCGGAATCCCAGCCAAACACCTATGACGACTCCAGCGCATCCAAAATGCTTCCGCCTGACTGATCGTCAACGTACCCCGCCACTGCCACATCACCCCCCACCTGCGAGGCCTACACTGGCTCCCCGTCGAAAAGAGGATCACCTTCAAACTCCTCACCCACGCACACAAAGCACTCCACAACGCCGGACCAGCCTACCTGAACAACAGACTCAGCTTCCACACCCCCACCCGCCAGCTCCGCTCTGCCAGCCTCACACTCGCCACCGTCCCCCGCATCCAACGAACCACCTCCGGTGGCAGATTCTTCTCCTACCTCGCCGCCAAGACCTGGAACACCCTACCTACCCACCTACGTCAGACTGAAGACCTACTCGCCTTCAGAAAACATCTCAAGACCTGGCTCTTTGAGCAGTAGCGGCGCCCCCCCACCCCCTCAGCGCCTTGAGACCCTCACGGGTATGTAGCGTGCTATACAAATCCCCTGATTGATTGATTGATTGAATCACTTGCAGCAGGGCTGTTTCAGTGCTGCAGTTTTGAATGAAGCCAGACTGGGAATTGTCAAGAAGATCATTGTCCTTGATATGACGAGAGAGTTGTTTCGCTACACATCTTTCTGTGATTTTAGCAAGAAAAGGTAGGTTAGTGATGGGGCTGTAGTTGTTGAGGTTGTTCACATCAGCGGTGGGTTTTTTAAGCAGAGAGGTCACCTGCCCAGTTTTGAAGGAAACAGGAAGGGAGTCTTGACAGAGGGAGAGGTTGACCAGAGTGGTCCAATAGGAGAGGGAATGGGTATAGAAGTCAATGGCAATGGCACTAGGGATGGGGTCAAGAGAATGGTTGGAGGGCTTTGTTTCCAGGCTGTATTTGAGGAGGGCATCTTCAGAGATGGGGTCAAAGTTCTGCCAAATGGTTAAGGATTTGCGCTCCTCTGTAGGGGTAGGATGAATGCCTTGATCTACAAGTGATTTCCCTTTTTCGTCAAAGAATATAGCGAATTCCACTGCTTTCTTAGTAGAATCCTCCAACTTGGAGGTTGGGGGAGAGCAGTTTGGGTTCCTGATGAGGTCGAAAAGTTTTTGGGGTCTATTTTTAGCTGAGTCGAGGAGGGATCTAAAGTGCAAAGCTTTTCCGAGGAAGATGTGCTTGTGGTACTTGAATCTTGCTGAACGAAGCGTGGCCAAGTTATCGGTGGAGGGCGCTTGTCTCCATTGATTTTCAAGGACTCTTAGGTACTTCCTTTCTCCATAGAGGGATTTGTTGAACCAAGGTGCTGAGGGAGTAGGCCTTTTCTTTTTGCTTTGGAGAGGAGCGACATTATTGATTTCAACTGCAAGGACTGTGAGGCATTGGGAGGTGAGTTCGTTAACATCTTGGTTCGGGTCTAGCCTTGGTAGTGATAGCAAAGCAGAATCACAGAGGGTACCAAGGTCAATATTTTTAGTGTCACGGAACCAGGAAGTAGCCGACTTAGGTTGGCCGAGAGTTATAGAGTGTGATAGGTGAAAGGAGAATCGGATGAGGAGGTGGTCAGACCAGTCTACATGAATAGGGGTAGCGATAGTCAGCAAGCCTGCTTTAGAAATAACAAGGTCCAGGATTGAGCCCTTAGAATGTGTTGTTTCAGTGCAGTGTTGGATAAGATCGTTTGTAAAGAGGAAGGTGGCCAGCAAATTCGCAGAGGTGTCTTGAGGAGAGCCCCAGTGGACATTGAAGTCACCCAAGAAGATCTGATTGTCCCTTTGCGAGTATTGGTCGCTGATGAAGTCAGTGAGTTTCTCCATAAACGAAGCACTGCTACCAGGCGGGTGGTAAATAACATGTAATCTGAGAGGTGAGCGGTGGTGCAATTGAAGCTCAAGAGATAGGCATTCAAAAGTGCGGAAGGAGCTGTTAGGAAAAGCCTTAAGTGGAAGGGAGTTTCTAAAGATGACTGCAACACCTCCCCCAACTTTGTCAATTCTGTAATTTCTAAATATAGAATAGCCTGTGGGTAATAGGTGATCAAACATAGAGTGAGAAGTATCGTTGAACCAGGTCTTTGTGAGGAAGAGCATGTCAATATTGTGCAGGATGATGGTATCGGAGATTTCAAGTTTGTGTTTCATTGCAGATCTGCAGTTGTTGAGCATACAGCGCAGCTCTGTTGAGACTGTTATGGTGACGGGGGCACTTGGGATATGAGGGGTGATGGGGTTATTGTACTTATACGAGGGTGCTCGGGAGGGTTTAGGTGGATGAGTGGTTCTGACAGAGGAGATGGTTGGAATAGTGTAGATAGTAGGGTTACTTGGAGATGAAAGTGGAAGAAGGGTGGCGTTTGAGGGCATGTGTGAGTTTGCGATGTTTGCAGATGACAGGTTATGCTTGGCTATTATGGGGTGAGGGGGCGATGTGCAACTCGTGGGAAGGTGAGTGTTTTCCAAAGGAATTGAGGTGTATGGAAAAGTGGAAATCTTGGAGCTTAAAACAGAAATGGTAGCTTCAAGTTGGGAGATGGAGGTGATAAGAGAGCCTAGCTTCTTTTCCAGAGAGAGTAAGGCAGAGCACGGCATGTTTGCTGGCTTGATGGAAACAGGAGGGGGTGCACTTGGTGGTGGAAGGCAGGGAGAGGTGGGGGAATAGGAGGGGAGTAGGGGTACAGGGTTCAGAGGTGGGGAAAGGTGGTGGATGAGAGCAGGCGTTGGTGCACCAGAGGTGGAAGGAGAGTTGTCTTTGTTGGCTTTGCAAGAAGGATAGGAATTAAGGACATAATTGGGGGGAGATAGGAGAGGAGCGAGGCGGTGGGGCGGAAGGAGAGGGGAGGAATGTGTGGAGTCATAGGGATGAAGGAGGTTAGGGAGGAAAATAGGGGAGCGGGTTGGAGAGGTCCTGTCAGCCTGGTGATGGTGGCTGTGAGGGAGCGGGCATCTGGCAGAGTGAAGGGGGTTGGGAGATAGGGAAGTTGAAGAAAGGAAGTGGTTCTGCTAGGCCTGAGGAAGGGAAAGGGTTACCAAGGGGGGAAAGGGGGTAGCACAGCGTTGCTGGAGGAGTGGGGGGAAGGAAAGAGATGCAATGGGTTTGTGGAGAAATTGGGGTACATAGCGAGGGAAGGAGGGGGTAGAAAAGCGGAGAGAAGGAGGGAATAAGGGGATCGTAAGGAAAGTTAACTAGGGGAGAAGGCTGAAGGAGAGGTGAACTAAAAAGGGGGGTGGCAGGTAGGGATGGGGGGAGGACATGAGAATGGAGTACCGGGACGGTGCAGATTGGACGAGGAGCGTTTTAGCTAGAGGTAAGGCTGAAGTGATGAGGGGGGGTATACTGTGAGGGGGGAAGAATGGGGGGAGGGCATAGGGGAGGGGGAGGGGGAGGGAAGAGGGTCGACCTGTGCCTCCCGAGGGTGCAGCCTATTGGAGAGTGGGTGGGGGGGCAGGGGAGGAGACAAGGAGTAATTGGTGGAACTAGATGAAGAGTCAAGGGATAACCCGGTGGCAGGGGAGGGGAGTAGGGAAGGGAAGAGGTGGTCAAAGAGAGAGAGACAGGTGTCTTTGGCTTGGATCATGATAGTACCGTTGTTATAGAGTGAAATAGTGAGGGAGCCGTTGAAACACGCAGAGGAGGACATTTTTAGCTGTTTCCCATGAGGGATTGAGGAGGAGGAGGTGACGTTAAGGGACTTGTAAAAGCTGGTGGACCAAGAGGGGATGCCGTGAGTGAAAAAAATGAGATCGTTTTTGAGCCTCCCATAACGACCATTGTAAAATTGATCAACAAAAAGGGAATCAGGGAAACTTTCAATGGTGTTATGCTTGAAACGTTTTGCTGAAGCTTTAGTCAGGTTAGAAGGGTAAATGATTTTGTAGCAATTAATTCCAGACTTAACTCGAGTGGTGGCCATGTTGGGAAACTGAGGGGGAGGAGGGTGGTGGGGATATGAGAAGGGTGTCACTAGGAAAGCGATGTTGAGGAGAAGTATAAGGACAAGAAGGGGGCACATATTCCAGACGTCGGGTGAAGAGATCTGAACTAATGTGCAGTCAGGGAAGTGAGGCGATTAGGAACAGGTTGTTACTTCAGAACAGGACTGGTTCAACAAGGTAGGACTGAAGATGGAGTGGTGTAAGAGGAAAATCACTGTACTTAGCATCAGCCTGTAACATAAACCACATTATGCATAGCTTCACAATAGGCGTTGAACGCATTGTACACCCATAATCTAAACAGCCTAATATTAGACCCTAAACTCCTAAGTATCTCCAACATTAGGGGCATATAGCACAGGGTGGAACATAATCTCACTAGCATAAACCATAATCTGCAAAACAACCTCATAATCATGAAAAACACATTTAGATGTAGCGGGAACAGGGTCCATAAATCATACTACATGAAATACATTTCCTAGCACCACATAAACACATTAGGGCCTGGCGCCCTACAAACCTCCCAGAGCTCAAAGGGGCTCAAATGACCTGTGTCCAGAATGTCGGGGCTGCTGCCAATGCAGCGAAAGTCCAGGGTGCGTACTTGCGCAAATCTTAACGTTGCAGCTGGCACTAAGTGCTGCGCAGCTGTGAAGAAATGGGGGAAGGAGTGCATCTCACTCCTAACTCAGACAGAACTGCCCCCAATTACCCTAAGAGTCTAGAGGAGGACAACTTTGGTCAGTTCACCCGTTAGGAGAGGATTGAGGATTGATCTGCCCTTAGTGTCCCTTCTGGGCCCCAGTCTTGTGGTTACTCCTTCCCTACTGCACATTAATTACCTTGCACGCCGTCTCTGGCATTCACGGAGGTATTGATGCTTGTATATGTCCCCGCGGCCGCCATACACTGGCGATTTTGTTTTCATTTGGCAGTAATTTGTCAGCATTGCTGACAGGCCTGACCTCGAGAAGCCATTAAATGTGCTATTTAATGTGTGCTTGTTCTTACGAACACCAGCAATGACAAGTCACAATGAAGCTACTATATTGCTCTTTTATGTGCTCGATTTAATGTACAGGCCGCGGACCTCATTTTATGGCCTATTGTCACTTTGGCGTGTCATCATGGTATGTATTTTACTGGTGCACAATGGGTAATCTTTTGGAATTTTTGTTCAATTATCGAGTTTCACGAGCTCTTTCTTATCTGACAATCATCAGATCAGAGAGAATGAAGACTGAAGTGTCATCTCATTACAGGGACTGCGGTAAGCTGCTACTTTTACTACCTGTGGTATATGGTGTCCCTGCTCCTTGGATCTGTGGAGGAAATCAATTTTTGGCACTGTCAATCCAGTTCGTTCTCTCAATAGTAGTAAATTCACAGTATAGAGGGGAACATAAAAGAAATGCTGCCTTAGGCCTTTTTACTTCTTCATGAAGCAGCAGTTTCAGTCTCAGGAGCGTTGCCGTCTGCCAAGTTAAATAGTGAGCTTAGGTTTAGAAGGCTAAATAAATTGAAACTTTTGCACAGAAAACCCATTCAGTACGCGACAGAACCTCTGTGTTTAAAGACAGTGCATTTCAAGAGGTTTCTCTACTCTAAATTATCTCTGGGGATACATATAGGCCGCATCCCCGAGAGAGTGGAGTGACCTGTCAGGCAGTCGATCACACGGGAAATCTCCATGATGCTCACCTCTCTTGCAAAAAGAGCGCCACCTTGTGTGCTGTCCCGGAACTGCACCATCCAATGTGCCTGACTGCTCGACCCCTGGTAATGCACAATTTAAATACAATTAATAGTAAACTAAACACTTTTCAAAGCTTGGGCTGCGTACGTGTTCGGTTTGATTCAGTTGTGGTACTGTCAGATAATGGTTTCCAAACATTTTCGTTTGCGTGAAAAGAGTTTGAATGCGAAGTTGCTTCACTTTGTATTGCACATTTACCGCGTTTGAAACACTGAAACTCTCATTAACAGATGGCAGCGTTTTATTGTGTTGACACTTTGGTCGCGGGATTGTATTTCGGCAGATCTAAAGTAACATCCCAACGTAAATGGAGGACAATTTAACGAATCGGTGGGACAGATTAAACAACCATTCATAGTGGAATCACGATTTCAGCTTCCACATTGCTGTGGGAGCCAGCCTCCTCCGGACTCAGGGGCAGATCTACAATACCTGGCGCATCCCTGCATATTAGCAGGGAAGCGCCAGTTATTTTGCGTCACGTCAGACACCTCTTGCGCAACCATGGGTGCGCCGCATTTACAATGCGGCGCACCATGGGGAAGAATAGACAGATGCGTGACGCATCTGCTACCGTAAAGTTGACGCATTGCTGGAGTCGCGTCGCAAGCGCGACGCAGCTCCAGCAAGGCTCGGGTGCCCCTATGCCTAACATGCTGCGTCAATTCTTACACCTGCTTCAAGCAGGCGCAGGGTTTTGACGCAGCATGGCCGTAAAAGTGATAGCCACTTTTAGGAGGCGTTCCTGCGCCGGAACGCCCGCCCTGCGCCGGAACGCCCACATGTAGCACAGGGCTTTACAACGTGACGCATCTCCCTAGATGCGTCACGTTGTAAATACCCCGCAGCATGGCACTGGCTTTGCGGCGCCGCTGCGTCACAGAAGTGACGCAACGGCGGCGCAAATGTGGCGAACGGGGCTTGTAAATCTGCCCCTTCGTCTCCAGTTCTGTATTAATTTGCCTTCTCTCTCACTCTCAACTTTCAATCAAGAATCAAAATATCAGCAACAACAAAACAAATGTGTTCTTCATCTCTTCTGAGCTAAATCATCTTCCCATGAATTTACACAACACAGGGTCTGACAAATATGTAAACCCTGACACAGAGGAGACCCCCAACCCCCAATATGTGATTAACCTACAAAAGGGATTTAAGAAGAATTGAACAACCAGGAGAGGGGCTTTGGCTCCACCCACAAGTTGGTTGTTGGGGATGCATGTTTTAATTGAGCAGAAGTTGTGTGCTTCAACAAAAAAGTACGCAGCTGCGATCATTTTGTTTATTTATCCAGCTGTCCGAGCCAGGAGAAGTATATCTGAGCTTGAGCTTTTAAGGAACATGGCACTAAAATGCTATTAATTTTTTTTTTAGATAACTAGGTACTTTACTGTGTTTGTTTTTCTTTAGCACCAGCACAGATGGAAGGAGGAAAATAATTAACTTTAGACTTCAGGGTGCAGTTTTGGATTTGAGAGCCCAGCACTACACTATTCTACGTGGATTTTGTAGGTCTGATTTAACAATACAACTGTTTGCAGACCTGATGCGATCAACAAAAATAGCTTTCAGTCTTCCCGAGAGAGGCTTAGTCTCCAACCATATGTTAGTTCTCCTGAGTACAAGATTTGATTGGACCGCTTTTGTGTATACTAAAAATATTACTTGTATTACACTTTTTGGCCTGTCATAAAGTTTAAATCCGATACAGCAGGCCGAAATTAGTTATAGTAGCAAGCAGATGATCATGACTATAGCCATGATCTACATCTTATGAAATGTCATGATAAAGGCACTAGGGCTGACTTAGTTATTGTGAAAAGCATATGTTAAAGTCGCTAGGCATTAAGTTTGGATATTTAAGCCACCAGATAATTTGTTACATGGAATCTCACAGATTATGGTAGTAGGCAATGGTTTGGTGTTGCTCACTGTTGGACTTGGCCCTTTTTGCTTGGTCATCCCTGGAATGTTTGCCATCCTCCTCTATTTTCTCTGACCTGTTGTTGGCTGTTTTATGACTCTGGGCACTTTACCACTGCTGATCAGTGCTAAAGTGCATATGCTCTCCCTATTGTAAATTGATGTATGAATTGGTGGTTCCATGATTGGCTGGTTTTGTTTACCTGTCAGACCCTAGTACCGTGCACCAGGAGTGCCCAGGGCTGGTAATCCAAATGCTGCTGGTGGGCTTGCCCAAAGAAACAGCCTGTAAAAGTGTGTCTAAGGCTTGCCATTGCAGAGCCTGCGTGCAGTCTAGTACTGTCATGCTGACTGGGCAAGTGCACCCACTTGCCAGTCCCTAAACCTTCCTTTTTCTTCATATCAGACACCCCTATGGTAGGCCCAAGGGCAGGGTGCATTGTAAGTATAAGGTAGGACATGCCCTGGTGTGTGTGGCATGTTCTAATAGTGAATTACAGCCATTTTCGTTTTTTCACTATTGCAAGGCTACCTGTTCTCCTTAGACCAGAATGGGCAGTTTGATTATTATATCCTATAATCCTAACTGACTCAGGGAACATGGGAGAAATTCGAACATGGATATAGAAGGTTCGCTCTGTGTCACTTCTTGTTATGGCATTTTAGGATAGATAGCATTTTACTTAGCCAACTGCAGTTTTGAATACCTTTCTAATTTTCTGATTGTATGCCAGAGGAGTGCCTGCCTTGTAGAAAAAGTTTACGCTCAAAAGCGTAGGCCTAATTTGGTTATTGTGACATGCTATATGCCTGTTTGGTGGACTGGAAACGTTATGTCCGATGCCACAATTCTGGTCTGCTTGTTATGATGCATTATGACATAGGCATTATTCTAGCTTAATAATTGTGAAAAGCATATGTGAAAGCCAGGAAGACTTGAAGAAGGAGGAGTTGGTTGTTATCACTTTGTGGTACAGGCTACAGGCAGGTCTTTTGTTGCCTATAATCTCACAGATTACAGAAGTAGGCATGGGTTTTAGTGTTGGCCACCCACTCTCACAAACCCTAGGGGTGCATTGTTGAGAGGGGTTGTACAATGCTTTACAGGCTGCATTTTTCTACTTATTTGTAATTGTAGAACTGCATGAATGATGGTGGCCAATGCATGCAAACTTGAAGAGGCCAGTGTTGGGTAACGTCTAAAGTCAATGTTAAAGGGTAAAGGCTTCATTGGCTCATCAGGAAAGGTCATGCCAGATTTCCTAGACTTGATCTGTTTATTATGAAATGTTATGTCAAAGAAATTGTGCCTGACTGACGTATTGCAAAAAGCATGAGTAAGAAAAAAGGCTTTTAAGGATGGATTGTTATTAGACTGTACTAATGCATGTGTGCAAGATTTTTGTTGCATATAACGTCACAGATTACCGTAGCAGGCAAGGATTTTGGTGTTGGATAAAGACAAAAAACGGTTGAGGATGGATTGTTAGTAGACTGTGCTAATGAGTGTTGGCAGGCATTTCGATACATGGAATTTCACAAATTATCGTGGCAGGCAAGGATTTATGTGTTGGTGAATCATCCGAGCAAACTGTGAGGATAGAAGATATGCACTACAATAATCTTTGTTAGGCTCTAATTAGTGATAGTATTTTCCATTGTCAACTGCCATTTTGTTCACATTTGTACTTTTATGACTGGATGCTGGATGGTTACAGTAGGCCTGACGTATTGATTGTGAAAAGTATATGTTAAATTTAATAGACACTTTAGGGTGGAATGTTATTATTCTAAATTAAATCATACAGATTCATTTTTTGTTTCATGGAATCTCATAGGTTACATTATCAGGCGAGGGATTTGGTGGTGGTTACCCTTCTTCTGACAAACTATGACAGTACAGGATTTGCACTGTGAGAATCCTTGTTAAGCCCTGTTATAGAGATAGTATTTTGATTTGGTGACCCCCCACTGGGTAGTTGTAGTTAGGAGCACGTTTCCGTAGAATTTTTTTTTGGGTTTGCTTATAACTTTGGCGCCATTTGACAAATTTTCACAAAACCTTCCAAAAGAAATGTTCTTCCATTTCAGCTCCTTTTTGGAAAGTTTTTGGGTGATCCTTGAAGGGGGCTGAGAAAAATGGGGGTTGGAGGGAATCCTAAAATGTATTTTCACAATTTATGTTTCCTTAGGAAAATTAGACACAGCTACAGCCCAAACAACTGAACGATATCACACCAAATTTGGCAGAAAGAAAGATCTTGGTCCAGTGTCCTTTTTGTGATTTGTGTTATGATGTCTAGTACTTTCAGACAAATGAAGATTTAAAAAAGATAGATATTTTACGCTGAGAAGGATTCGCGAAGCCAAAAAATCTCAAGATGCGATCCGATTGGCTGCCACCACTTTCACAAAGATGTAGTGGCTTTCCATTTTAGGACCCGGGGACTGAGTCCCCTGTCCTGAAAAAAGTGTTCACAAAAGATATAAGGAAGCAGGGTAAATATGCCCTGCCCCCATTGGCCCAGTAAGGGGGTCCCCGAAGGGCCCCCCTTCTGGGGTCAAAAGCAATAAAAATATATATATATATATGTGAATATGGGGTTGATCCACAAATCTTCTGTAATATTTTAAAAAGTGCTACTGTGCATTAAAAAAACACAACCAACTACCCCCCTGGGATGGGTCAGGGCCTGGAGAGGGTGGAGCATTCTATGCTATCAGGGAGGGGACTTGTGCCCCACTCCCCCAGCCTTTATGAGGTCTGAAGACCCCATCCTCTGAAGGCAATATGTAAATATGGAAGGAGACACACAGCTCCCATCCCCAAGTCTCTTTGAGGCCCTGTGGACCCCACCATGGGGCTGATTTCGAAACTAGAGAGGGGTCCACGTCCTCCTTTCCCGAGCCTTATTGAGGCCCCGGGAGCACCATCCCGTGACCTATATTTATTAATGGAAGGTGACCCCCTCCCCGAGCCTTCAATAGGCCCTGGGGACCCCCTCTCATGGGGCCAACATTCAAATTGGTAGAGAAGGGCATGCATGCTCCCTCCCCGAAGCATTGTATGTTTCGTGTGCGATGTCCCAGGAATCCCAATCCCCAGAACACTGTGGTTTCCTTGCCAGTGAGAGAGTAGGTAGGGAAGTCTAATATGTTCAAACTCAGCGAGAGCAGAAAGCTACAGGTAAAAACACAGAAATGCTCCTGGTTCAGCAAAAGAAAACTGTTCCAGTGGTGGTGGGAGCAATGCCGGCTCCTGCGCCAACTGTAATGAGTGCAGTCAGGGGACTCAGTGGAGTTGTGGGGGCACTGGGGCTCCCCACACTGCCCCCACTTTGAGAAATGGTGTGGAATGCTCCAAGTGGGCATTGTGGCAACACCATACCAAATAAAACAAAATGTAAGAAAGTTGTGCTGGCTCCTGCAGTAGCAGGCAGGAGGCAGAGCCAAGGGGACCCTCGGGCTCCCCCCAAGGCCTCCAACATAAATAAATGCTGTGGGAAGTGCTGGGTGGGCATCGGATGAACCCAATTGAAAAGTAACAAGCTTATGTGGACTCTTGCAGGGAGCTGTCTGGGACTCAGATGGTGAGGTCCAGGTCACCCAAAAAATTATAGAAATATAAAAATAAATGAATAATAAATAAGTGGCAGGAGCTACTCATTTATTATTCACTGCTCCAAACAAGGATTGCCCGATAATGCCCTGCAAGAACTTTTAATATATGTTTTTTAGAGCTTGGTGGCAACCCTAGAAGGAGGAAACATTTTTCTTTTAATGCTGTGGGGGCATTCAGGAAGGCCTCAGCCCCCCCAGCAGCTTTAAAAAGAAACAGTAAGTCTCCTGGGTCATTACATACATGACCCCAGGCGAGATTAATATAGTTTTTAAAGAAGTTTTAGCTGGTGCTGTCTGCTGTTCAACTGGAGTGCAAGGCCCTCTTATAGCTGATTTTATTGCTGCATTTTGTGGGTTGAATAATGTTAAAAGGATGATTCAAAGACCTGTAGACTTGTTTTTTCCTAATAAAACTTTACTTATCAATGGATTACTATCCTCATGGTGTGAGACCTCAGGAGAATCCGCAGTGCTCTGTAATGGAATGCTGTGTGGAAAGATTCATGATATTCCTGACAACCTTTACCATCTGCCTGACAACCTTCACCATCTGCAGTGGCTCCTATGTTGATGCATGCTAGGGGAAACCCCTGCCATTCCATTACTCAGAGAGAGGGAATCATGTGATCTACTCCCTTCTCCAATCTTGCATAGCCGACTTCCCCCCTTTGTCTGCTAGCCACTTCAACCACCATGCATGAAATTAGGTGGTCTCTATTTCAGTGTGATAGGCCACTAGTAAGGTTTGCGGGATCACTGACCCAAACTGCTAATCATGAGTTTAGAGGGCGGAGGCAGACCCTTGGGAGGAAGAATTTACGGACTTCTATTGTCAACCTTATAATATGGACGTAAATGTGTGAGGAGTTTCTTTCTGAAGAGAGTTGAAGTAGAAAGTTATTGAAAGGAAGATGATATACTTGCCAGATTTCATAAAGTATATAGCATAAAACGAACATTGGTTTATTGGTATCATCAGAATACAGTACTTCGGGTGCACGGTATGCTAGATAAGTGAGTGGGTCACATTTAGGTAATTATGTAAAAATGGCATAAATGATCAGACTTGTTTTAATAGCACCCTATACTTCATTAAGTTGATATCTTAATTTGAAGAAATCACAGCATGCAATGTAGACTTTGTTTTTAAACCATCAAGCTAATATTGTCATTTTCCATATTAAAACCCACTGTATACAAACATACAGGAATAGATACAGAAAGTGGTGGAAACAAATAAACTTCCATGTCATAGATTTTTCATACACAAGCGAATAAGACAATAGCCATTGAACATTAGTTTCTATGCATTAGAAGTAGATTCGTATGGCAGGGCGGCCTGTGCCGGATCAAAGAATACAATATGCCCAATCTTAAAAATCGTTTTCCTGCTTGAGGGGCAGATAGCGGAGTGGATGACCCAATTGCAGCTATATGAGGTGGTTCTACATGTCATTGTTAAATTGCCTTGGAGGGTGTAATGGAAGATTGTGCCCATGTGGGCTAAGTGATGTACTGCTGCTAAACCGTTTTATTTTAAAACGTTCAATAAGATTTTTTTTTAAATCCTGTCAGCTTATAACCTGCAAAGGGCACACAAAAGAAAATGCACGACTAGCGTGAGACGTTGGTTTACAAAATGTCATACAATGCCAACACCGAAGGTGCATGTTGACATCTAGCATAATTAATTGCCTTTGGATTTTCTATTTTAACTGCAGATAATATTTTTTAAACCCAGTGTACAAGTACAGGGGCGATTTAACTGACCTGAATCGCACAAACTGTTGGTCTTCATCACAGATCTCACATCCTGTGGGTCAAAAACATATTTGTTTGCTGTGGAAAATTAACTAAGCATGGGCGGAGTTGGCGGAGTGCCACTACGTGGATTTCCACGGAGTTGGAAAAAAACTCTGTGAGAATTCGCTCTGATCCCCTTCACCCTCCCTAATTTAATTATAACAAAAAAGAGGCACTTACCTGCTGTGGTGTCTCCTGGCTGCCCTCCTCCTTGCCATGGTCTCTCTCTCCTCCTCGTCCACGCAAACCCTACGTTGTACGTCTTGCGCAAGCACATGCGCGCATGACGTACAACATTGTGATTACTATTTGATGTGGGTTTTTACCCCCTTCAACTAGTACTCCAATTTCTTATATGTATTAATTTAAACTTCGAATTCCATAATATTTTAGAGATTCAGTTCAATATTAGATCATCAATCCATTTATTATGCAATGAGATAACTTTGTTCTTTGATTGTGAAATAAGCAGTTTATAGAGGAGAGTTGCTACTTTATGCTTACCATCAAGGGTGTAGATATTTCTTAAGTAAGCATGTTCATGTTCTCATTTTGCACCAACCTCCTACTCTCACCAGTATTGCCCTATACATTAAGAAGTGCCTTTCTGAGATCTCATAGTCCATGTGAAGGACCTGAAAACAACAAAACATCCCTAAACATTTCACTTGCTCACTATGGTAAGGTCCCTCTAGTCCCAGTTACATAGTCCTCGCCAGTTTTCCCAGTGTGGGAGAGCCTTCAGATAGGACAAAGGGACCTCCTGTGCATATTGGTATTTTGTATGTGTTCTCTGGAGTGCCCTCACCAGATGTAGCAGTGTTTTAACTAGGGTGCCTTTGTTTCTAACATGGATTTTCTTAAGAATGTTAAGTAGTATCAATGTGAGTGTGGCATATTACGGTATTTCTGTGTCTCCCTCACCTGAAACATTCTGATGAGCAGTTCGCCACCTAGGTGCCGAACACAGTTGTGCAGCCAGATAGTAGAGTTCTGTAGCAGGGATTCTGCTTATGCACAGAAATATGCACAGGAAACCAGGACCTCAGTGAATTGTGGTGTACCAAAAACTCACCTCAGAGCCCAGACCCCTTATCCGACCAGCATCAGTGTCCCATTCGTTATCCGAGGTTTATCTCGGCGGTCCCAATGTATAGACAACCCAGAACAAGCGACTTAGTGTATTCTCAGGAATGGTGGGAATCAGAAATACCTGTTCGTAATTATTCTCATATCAGTCCACAACAGAATAAACAGAGACACGGTAAAGTTTAAAGAATTTATTTTATAAACCTCGTGTCCTAAGATGCAGTACTTTGGCTAACATAAGCAGACAAATGATTAAGATCAAAACCATCAGCATAGTTACAATACAATAGAAAATGAAAGGAGTAATCATACTAAAATGACAGTGGATATCAGCTACCTTCCTTTCGCTAATAAACTAATATTAATATTATTAAACTAATAAAAGGTCTCTAGGCTTGAATGGAGAACCCCATACCGTAAAGATCAGCTTAGTGGGATCACATCACAGGATCAGCTAGGCTCTGCTCCTGGGAAAGCTCTTCCTCCGAATGTCATGAAAAACATGCAACGCTGTAATATTAAAAGCACCCAACTTTCAGGTATCTGCAGCTGCGTGCGTGTTATGGCTAAATAGTGGGCCGATCAACCTGAACCCAACAACATGCACCGTCTAGCGACCCAGACTGTTTCTTTACACGATGTTCAGACCAAGGTCGCTGCTCACTGTTTGGGATGTGAACAACAGACAGTTCTCATGTGAAGCAAAGTCGAGCAAGCATTTCTCAATTAATAACATGTGACTACAGTGTCGTGTGCAAAAGCAGCAAAAGCGGCAAGATGGCTTTCTAACATCTAACGCGGTTGTGCTAACTTAGCATTATACGTCTATAGATAGCAATCATCACTACACCCCCCGTTTGATCGGACCACTAACCAGTAGGGGCGCACTTGCAAGAATGCAGAGTTCAAGTTCGATAGAACTGAACCAAGGGCATAAATTGTAAGTCCATATAAGGTAAGTGAAAAATTTCAAAGAAAAAAAAAGAACAAAGAAAAAATAAAAAAGGATTGAAAAAACCCATTTAAAGGAAAAAAACATCATTGAAGGACGTATCACAAAAGAAGGGGCAAAAAAGTCAATCCATCAATGTATAAGCGCAATAAGTTGCAACAGCTTCCAAGAGGAAATCATTGGAACGTTCTGCAAAATTATCTGCCATCCAGTTCAGCAAGGGGAAGGAACACACATGTTCCTCGACAACCGGAGCCTCCAGCACCATTCGAGGACAACTGGTGTGGTCTTCAAGATAACTTCTCGCTAAGAATTCAGCTGCAGCCGTTCCGTTGTCCCAATTTCCTAGGACTCCATGTGCTGCTCCACAGGCCATAATCCTGACGCCAGAACAGTCCAACTCATGAGCCACTAAGGGGCTCATTAGCCGATCATAATCCGGGGCAGGAGACACCAAGTTTGACAGGCACAAATCCAGAGCCCATTGGAATGGACAATCTAGGCAACGAAAGACAGGCTGCACACAAGTAAAGTAGGGAAACCGGAAGGACAATCCATAGGCTATGCTTAAGGTCGCCAGTTGTAAAGTGCCGTAGTATTCAAGCATCCGGTTACGAAGATGGAGCAGCCGGGACCTGCTGTCGTGTGACGCAAGTTGTGCATCCATAGCGTATTGCGCAGATCAACAAAAGTACCCCAGCTATGAGGGCGAGAAGCAAAGGGAGACCTCCGAAGACGCTGGAAAATATAGAATGAAAAAATGCCGGGATCACACCAAAAATAGTTTGAAAAGAGGTCACGAGGCCGGAGCCCACAACTTTAAAAAAAAATGAGCCAGGCCACTTGTTGACGAGGCATTAAAGATAGTCTGAATCAGGGCCCCGAAATGAAGTGGGAGATCAGTATTCAATAGCGCTTGCACCTCTGTGCGCGTGTTTGCTACGTGAAGGACAAATGTTTCCCTGGATAAAGTCAACGCGACTTCTTTTTGAGACAATAGAGCCCTTATTCTGCTCATCTTGTTGAACTCTGCTTTCAAGGTTGGAATGGAAGGCCAGATGGATACATCGAGCCGTCCATGCGGGGGTGGGAAAAGGACGTTATTACAGCAAACTACTCTCTGTGATACAGTCACTATGTAGGGAATTCCAACTAACATCCCACAGCAAGCTTCATTATTTAATAGCAAATAACTACCGTTAGCGAGCAGCGTAAAAGACGGTGTTATAACTTGCACAGGGATCCCTTTCAGGACGCAAGCTAAAAAAGGAGCGTGCACATTACATGCACCATGCAATTGAATGTACCTACACACTATTGAGTGATCCGGAGTAGAAGTGCACTCTTCACCTTTCAAGTATACCTCTTTTCCGTCTCTCACACATCTATACGTGAATGGGAGTGACCAAACTTCGTGCAGGAAGGCAGTACCAAGTTTTTCATATCTGCCAAGTGCATAATGTTTCATGCACGAACTGAACTTAAACAGGGGGAAGGGTAACGTTCTCAACCCGTGGATAAGCCACACAGCGGAGTTTAATTCGGCAACAGAGAAAGGCAAAGGTTCTAACTTTTCAATGTGCAGCAATGAATATATTGCATCTTTCATGGACATGAATTGTTGTTTCGCTGTTAAATTAAAAGGGAGGAACAAAGATGAAGTATTCATGTAATCCCAAGGGACTTTCCCAGCCTTTAACGTTTGCAATGTCCATGCAAACTGCATAATGGAACGCAATTGATTCTGACCATGATACAAAACAGACAAATCATCCTGCACAATGTCTACCACAGATGAAACAATATTATCTAAGGTATAAATTCAGGAAGACAGGGTGTTAATGCTATTATCTATTACAGCCAATACCTTTTCCATATTGGCCTGGATCGTAATCTGGATGCAGCCTCAATCTGTGATAGCTTCCAAACTTCGTTGTCAGTGTCCCATTCGTTATCCGAGGTTTATCTCGGCGGTCCCAATGTATAGACAACCCAGAACAAGCGACTTAGTGTATTCTCAGGAATGGTGGGAATCAGAAATACCTGTTCATAATTATTCTCATATCAGTCCACAACAGAATAAACAGAGACACGGTAAAGTTTAAAGAGTTTATTTTATAAACCTCGTGTCCTAAGATGCAGTACTTTGGCTAACATAAGCAGAAAAATGATTAAGATCAAAACCATCAGCATAGTTACAATACCATAGAAAATGAAAGGAGTAATCATACTAAAATGACAGTGGATATCAGCCACCTTCCTTTCGTTAATAAACTAATATTATTATTATTAGACTAATAAAATGTCTCTAGGCTTGAATGGGGAACTCCATACCGTAAAGATCAGCTTAGTGGGATCACATCACAGGATCAGCTAGACTCTGCTCCTGGGAAAGCTCTTCCTCCGAATGTCATGAAAAACTTGCAATGCTGTAATATTAAAAGCACCCGACTTTCAGGTATTTGCAGCTGCGTGCGTGTTATGGCTAAATAGTGGGCCGATCAACCTGAACCCAACAACATGCACCGTCTAGCGACCCAGACTGTTTCTTTACACGATGTTCAGACCAAGGTCGCTGCTCACTGTTTGGAACTCCCTCAAACACAGTGAGTCACAGTTTGGCCAGTGCAACCCTGCATCTACTGATTACCTATATTGAGTCTGTAGGCATCCCATTCCGTTTGCAGAAGACATCCCTAGGGGTAGAGAAAAACAAAAATCTAAGCCTGGGCAGGAAAAACCATTAAAAAAAGGCTATTCTCCACATTATTAAAATATATAAAAATTTGCCAGAATTTACTGGCTTGTCGAAGAAAGGCCAGTGCTGCCATTATATCTCCTTCCAGCAGTTTTTCTTGATTTCTAAATATGCAAACCCCAAGGTATTTGATAGCGCTTGGTTCCCACTGAACGTCAATTTCCATCTCCTGTCTCAAGGGCCATAATAGCATCCACCAACTCTGCTATATCGTCTTGTGGATACAAATACATGCCATCTGCATATAGTAAGATGAATAGAGGTTTGCCATTAAATTGGAGACCCTGAAAACAGTAATCTTGTTGAACACATGAGGTCAGCAGTTAAACCGCCATCACAAGCAAAAGATGGAAGAGAATACAGCCCTACTTCGTATCTCTGCCGATGGCTCGGACCTCTGAGATTACATTTCATGTTTTAATCTGAGCCATTAGACTGGTATATAGCAATTTAGTCCATCTCAGATATACACAGCTCAATACCCTATGAACCATGCCAGTGTACATGAAGTGCCATTAGAGGGAGTCAAAGGCCTTTTTGATGCCCATCAAGAGTACCAGGTCCTAGTGATGATTGTGTGTGGGATGGTCTAGGTCCTACACCAATCTCCTGATATTAGGCATCGGTCTGCACTTACTGATAAAATCATTTTGATCTCTGTGAATCAGGCAACCAACTTTTGAAAATATTCTATTTGCTAATATTTTGCTCGATATTTTGGAGTCAACATTGAGCATTGATAGCAGTCTATAGGAAGAGCAACATGTTCTACCTTTGTCTTTTTTGGGCAGAAACACGATTATCACTTCTCTCATCATAGAAGGCAGGCAACCCAATGACACAGCTTTATTAAAAACCATAGTTAATTTGGGGGCCTATGCCTTCAGTTGGTTAAAATTAAATGGGCAGGATGTATGAGCTAGATACTGCTGGTTAATTTTGATGGCATCCTAGTGGCGTAGCTAGACCGGTGGTAGCCCATACGTTTGTCACCCAGCGCAGGTTCGAGCGGGGGCATGTTGGGCGAAGGATGACTTGTTCCGGTGCAGCGGCTGACAGACAATTTGTTCTCAGGGTGCGGAGGATGGTGGTAGTCGACAGGCATGACTTGCTCACCTCCGCCGCCCCCAAATAGAGTGCCGCCTGGGGAGGAAGCCCCCAGCTACGCCACTGTGGCATCCCAAACGTCCAACTCCACGATATCAGTGCCCAGGAATACCACATCTTCCTCCAAGAGTTTAGCACAGTGGTTCCCAAACTTTTGACTCCTGAGGACCCCCATTGAGTCACCACTGGAATTCGGGGACCCCCAAGCAATTTGTCAAAATTAAAACAGTAATTCCCAAAAAATAAACACACATGTGCACACTTTTTGCGACATTACCGTGTCGATAGAGGCTTTGTCTTATTTACAAGGCAGCGTTAAGCCACATAACATGGCTTAATGGCTTAATAAGGCCCCCCAGTCAGGCAATGCCACCGCAACACCCATTGATTTTGACACTGCCCCCTATTTACAAGGCCAGCATAAATAGGAGGAAGCGCCAAAATTAAGACCAGGGAAAACCAGGTCTTAACTTGGCAAAACAAGGAGAAATCCCTTATTTCTCCTCGTTTTTGCTTTTTCCATGTGGCTTGCCTTGTACAGCACACATGGAAAAAGCAAAACGCCTTGAATTGTTTAAGTTTAGGAAGGTGACCCTTCCTGCACATAAACAATCTTTTTAAAAAATGCCATTAGGCAGCACACATAGAAGTGACAAAACGGCATTTCAAGATTGTTTATGTGCAGGAAGGTGGACCTTCCTGTACATAAAGAATCTTCCCCTGCATGCACACACCCTTGCCATAGTGCAAGGGAGCCTGCGTTCACGCTAAACTGCTAAGTGTAGCGCCAGCATTGGGGGAAACGCAGGGCTGCACCATATTCCTGTGAATATGGTGCAGCCCTGGGCCAGACTGGAAACCCAAAGCAGCACTGGCAAATGTTTTCAAACCAGTCGCCATACGGTGCACACCAAGTGTAGTGAGTGAGCCTGACCACTACAAAGGGGGCTTTGGGAGGCTCTCCCCCCAAGAAATGTAGGAAACAATGGTGCATTCTAAAACACATTCATCATTATATATTAAATTGTATTCGCTTTTAACGAATAGTAAATGAAGACCTTACTATACACTAGGATACGACATTCTTTGTTGGGGTTCTTCAACGATTCCCTTATTATCACCCTTCAACTGTGCCTCTCTTCACCCAGTGGTCAGCATTGACTTTAACAATAAAAATATATTTCCGCCCAAATAAACCTTTTTAGCAGCATCAGGATAATGAAAGACTGGGAAAAAACATAGGTTACTAACTTGTACCATGCAGTTTGCAAGCAGCTCTTTGATGACAGTTTATAGGTCACTGTACTAGATTTTGGTTGTCACTTATGCACTGCACAGTAACAAAATAATCTCTGTGACAAAAGCAGTAACACACTCACCTATGCACATAAAATACTGTTTTTCAAAATGCATGGTACACGTTCTTTGCAGCAGGCATATTAACCCTCTGTGCTACACTAGATAACTCAAAGCTGCCACTGGACAAACTCTCATCTCTCCAGCAGGTGCATTAATCACTGGCTTTATTTTGACACTTTTATTGCTGCTCGAAAACTGCTAATTAGACAAGGAACTTTGCAGTGCTTTTAAAACTGCCTCCTGCGGACCCCCTGGGAATGTGTCACGGACCCCTGGGGGTCCGCGGACCACAGTTTGGGAAACACTGGTTTAGCAGATTTGGCATTCAAGATAGAGGGGCATATTTACTAGAAAATGTCAGAGCGCGGAGCAGTGCCAAATTTGGTAGCACAGCGCTCCGACATTTTAAATGCAGGTATGTTTTCCCTACCATTGGCACTAAAGTTAGCTGCCTAGCACCAACGCGGGGACCCTTGCATGTTGCAAGGGTGCCTACATTGTAGGGAAAGATTGTTTATGTGCAGAAAGTTGTCCCTTCCTGCAACAATCCATAATGGCTATTTCTTACTTCTATGGTGCCGATTCCGATTCGGGTCGGAAAGCACTCCGACAGAGCCGGATCCGGAGTGTTTACCGACCGAGCCAGAGGCCTGCAGTCCGACCGAGGGAGTACGATGCGGCCGTATGCTGCCAGACTCGGTTCGGTCGGACTCCCATAGGAGTCAATGGGAGCCGGTCGTACGACACGTACATGGGCTCCCATTGACTGAATGGGTACGTTGCGGACAAGTGCGCCCCCTACAGTGGGTACGCGTTGGTGCCATCCACACCATACATGCCTGTGTTGGGGAGAATCATGGGTCTCCTCCTGTTTCTGAGTTGTAGGGCCGCGGGTGTCAGGGGGTCCGACGCGCACCCCCAAAGGCAACCACCCGGACGTTTTGCAAGCCGGACACTCTGGCTTGCACAGGCTGTCCGACACGTGCATCGTACTGGCTCGGTCGTAAATCGCATCCATTGCATGCCACAGTTAGCTTCCGACCAAGACGTACAGAGCGGTTGGGACTCAGAAAAGACTCGGTTGGTGAATTTCACGTAGCTCGCATCGTACTTGCTCGCTCGTACAGCTGTACGAGTCAGACGGAAAACACGCACACGGCTCGTAGTTTTTCCGGTCGGATCGCGTTCGGTGCACTTCCAACCCGAATCGGAATCTGCCCCTATGTGTGGTGCATTCTGCAGCACACATAGAAGTAGCAAATCATTGTGAATTAATGATTGTTTATGTGCAGAAAGGGACACCTCCCTGTACATAAACAATCATGAATAGCTTTTTGCTCTTTCTATATGGGCTGCAGTATGCAGCATACATAGAAAAATCAAAAACAAGGAGAAATAAAAGCATTTCTCCTCATGCACCATTTTAATGCCGGCTTTCGCGTGGCGTGAGTTTTTGGCGCTGCCACAGATTTACACCTTCTTGTCAGTCTGGGACAGCATAAAAAAAAATGGATGTTGCAGTAAAACGCCCACAGCAACACCCATTGCACGCCCTTTTGCCGCAGAGGAGTGCGGTGGAAAGGGGCATATTTACACGGTGGCGTTAAACCACGCTAAGTGGCTTAGCCCCACCTTGTAAATATTGAAAATTGTCCTGCGCTACTGGAGCATCAAAAAAAAGTGACGCTCAGGCAATGATAGGGGATTGTAAATATGTCCCATGGTTCTGCAGTGCCTGTTTTCCTATGTTGGTCCTCTAGTGCAGCCATTTGTGATAATGTTTGCACGTTACATTTATTTATGACTGTGAGTGTTCTAGCACCAAAGGTACATTGTGAATACTTTGAATCAGGGATTGCTTCCTATCTGGGTTAGCTAACCATGCCAGCAGCCCGCACCAATTTATCACATTTTCATCATGCATTTTATAGAGGTATTGCTTATATTTGTACCCTTTTAGGCATTCTAGCAGTGCCAGGCGTTTCTTTCTCTCTCTCACCCCTTAGAAGGCCTCCGTCCTTTGGGTGATTCAGGGACTTCCTTTCCAGGGCATTTAATATCTGTTTCTGTTTACGTATGTTCTTACCACCACAGAACTGGCTTTGCAATGTCCCTACATTGCAATCTTATATACCTCTCAAGTCTACAACACAAGCAATGTTTTGTCCTCATTTTCACTGAAATGGGTGTGTATTGTTTCTCCAAGTACTTCCTTGAATATTGGGTCATCAAACCTCTCTGTGTTAAGCTTCTGGGTTGGTATGGCTGTATGGGGAGTGCCCAGTTGAGCGATAACGTTGTGGTATGACTAAGATTCAAAGATTTAGCAAGGTATTCTGCTCCAACGACCCTAGCATGCAAGAAATATGTTAAACTTTACATGAAGATCATGCATGCCAGAGTAATGGGAATACTCTCTCATCAATGGTTTATGTATCCTCTAAAAGTCCACCTCCCCCAACCGTGTCATCCAACTGTGAAAAATCCTAGCCATTTTGTCTGCCTGCGATGCAGGGGGTAGGGGTGATCTGTCCAGCCAAACATCGGTAATACAGTTAAATTCACCCCCAAAGACACCCAGGTAATGTAGTATTCACATTAAGAAGAATATTCACAATAGAAGTGAGGGAGCGCCACTTCTGAAATGCAGGGCTGCACCATATTTATAAAAATATGGTGCAGTCCTGCATTTCCCCCTGAGCTAACGCAGGCACCCTTGCACCATAGTGCAAGGGATATCTGCGTTGCAGGGGAACATTGTTTATGGTGCAGGAAGATGCCCCATTCTGCACATAAACAAGCTTTAAATTACGTTTTGTAACTTCTATGTATGTTGCTTAATGCAGCACACATAGAAGCTGCAAATTCGTCCCGGATTGTTAACAATACTCCGCTTTCTCCAGTGGATGATCCCAAGGAACCGTGGGTAAAACTGGGTTTAGACCTAATGGGTCCTTTCGAGTTATTGAGCCCTGGAGACAGATTTGTAATTCCTTTAGTAGACTATTCCTCCAAATGGGTCTCCACTAGGTGTATGAGTTCAGTGAGTACAAGAACTGTGATTGACTTTCCTAAAGATGAGTTTGCCACTGAAGGGATTCCAAAGTATATTGTCACTGACAATGGGCTCCAGTTTGTTTCCCAGGAAATGCATGAATTTTTGAATGACCATGGCATAGTGCATCAGAGAACTGCTTTATATTCGCCTCAAGCCAATGGATTGGCAGAGTGTATGAACAGGGTTGTCAAAGCGTGTGTGCAAAGAGCTGTAGTATCGAGACTTCCTCTCAAAGGAATTTTAAGAGACACATGGTGGGCTCATCGCACTGCTGTTAACTGTCTTTTACAGAGATCCCCTTTTCACATTTTACGTGGTAGATTTCCTTCCTCTAAGCTCAGTCCTAATTGGTTACCTCCTATTGAAGGTTCTATTTTAAGTGAGGAAGAGGTGAGTGATAAAATCAAAATGTATCAAAATTCTTATAAACAAAGATTTGATGAGAAAAATTCTACCAAGGTTGTAAAATGCGTTGTTGGTGATTGGGTTTGGGTCAAGAGACCACGCTGGCACAAAAAGGGGGGTACTGATTATATGGGACCTTTTGTTATTACTGCTGTTTACAAAAATGTGGTTACTGTACATAATGGCGGTAAGTGGAGTGTGTCTCGGTTGGCAAAGTTCCATGGTGATAAATCTATGTTTCCTTCATGTCCAGATGTTTCACCAACCCCTCAAGCACTTTCCAATAGAAACTCTCCATCTCACCCTTCTAGGAGCCATCGTCTTCCATCAAGGTATGAGGATTATGAAATGTCTTAGTTCTCCACTTTACTTATTTTTGTTGAAAGTTGAATCTGAATCTCTATTGTTGTTGATATTGTATAAGT
This sequence comes from Triturus cristatus, assembly GCF_964204655.1. Classification (NCBI taxonomy): domain Eukaryota; kingdom Metazoa; phylum Chordata; class Amphibia; order Caudata; family Salamandridae; genus Triturus; species Triturus cristatus. Next base: position 504,100,278 of record NC_140584.1, on the reverse strand, counting down.
TTTACTTAGACCTCTGTTTTTGTTAATATTTCTTTTGCCTTGCTTTCCCTGTAAGGGGGATGTGTTGTGATCTTTTAAGCTGTACTGCATGCGCTTGCAATTCCATCTTCATTGGAACATACTGGTTCAGGCACTTTACTACTGGAGTGGAAGCAAGCTGGCAGCAGGAGTTGGTGGTCCGTACTTGTGAGCAATAAAACCTTTCAACTTACCTGGCTTTGTCCTCGTAATAAGTGCCTTATTTACAAGGCACCGTTAAGCCATGTTAAGGAGAGGAGCTAATCTTCAAGTATTCAGGGCTTGTGTGATCGTTGATGGGCTCTCTGCTCTTTCTCTCTTTGCCATGTGGGTCTTGAAGCGATATCCGCAGTTGGAACCTCCCTCACACTCGGGCTGGTATTCCGGTGTAATTACTACTACTAGAATTGTATTGATGTAGCAGAAACCGCATTTTGTTTGTAAGGGTGCATTATAATCACCTGTGTAGAGCGCACCCGCATTTAATCCTTTGTTGTATTAACGTGAAGTTTTAGAATCTTGAAATGTAAAAACATGAAATGTGATGTATTTAGGCCATTGAATAGTAACATGAAGAATTAACATAGAAAGTAAATGTAACTAGTAGAAAACATTAACATGATTGTGCAGTTGACAATCATTCATTTATTAAATGTGTTTATTAATTTGTTGTTTACATGTAGGTAGAAATATTAACTGAACGTGCCCTAGTTTCTTATGCAGTTTTGCAAAACTCGCATGCCATTTCCTTATGTTGGCTAATTTTGTAGGCCTGCAAACAATTTTTCTCTGGAAGCTCTCTCCTTAGAATTAGTAGCTGAATTGCATGTGTGCTGTGGAATTTGTTCTTTCTCACGTTTTCTGTTGCAAGTGAAAGAAGCGCTCATGTTAGCTAGACTAATGTTTTTGTTTTACTAGTCACGCAAGGAAGGAAAAGGTTACATTGTTCGGTCTAAATTGATAAGAGAAGGCTGTTGTCCTTCACACAAGAGAAAGCTTGGGAACCAAGGACAGAAATGGTGAGAAGAAGAACATCGGGGTCCTATTGAAAATTACCTTTAGGATGATATCCAGAGCGAATAGCATCACCCGCTAAGACTCCAGGGAAGGATACTTGTAATAATGGGATTTTGAAAGTAGGGAAAGTGCCCTCTTCCCCTTCTGCCTTCTTAGAGAGAGCATCTTAGAACGAGTTCTGTCTAGATAGCTTTATGCTATTGGACCCACCGATGGTGGAGAGACTTCTTAGGAAGACTCCACATGCTGACATCTTTTATCTCTTGTCCCTGAAGATGCTTAAGTAGGGCTGCCATTTTAGTGCTAGTGTATAGATTGATGCTATATTTTCATCAACCCTCAATGCAGGGAAATTTGGACTTATGCGTTCTGATCCTCTGCATCCTATTTCTTGAGTTAATTGTTCTGTGCATGTTTCATCGCTACAACTTGATTCGCAGATTTGGCTTTATGCTGATTCTGATGTATTGCTACACTCTCATTTTGAGGTGTCTTTATGTCCAGTTATTTTTAGCTGTGTAATAAATTAACTAACCTTATGTAGTTGTCTGTGGTTACTATGTGTCCAGAAAAGCTCCTGTTGAATTGATTGTCATTATTAACGACTTTCTCCTCTCTATGGTTACATGCTGCTAAAAAGAACAATCGGAATGTGATTCTGGAATATGTCCAGAACTTATGTGCTAGGTCCTTTCGGTTGTGATGCTCAATGTGCAAAACACAGTGGAAACAAAGAGAAAATATATGGACAGAGTATAAATTGAAATGAAATAAGTTAATTTCATGAAAGTATAAAATGTTGAACAAAAGAAGATAACCTGTTGCTTTGAACAATGTAGAACACAAGTGTGTGTTTTTCCTTTAAATTACATTAATCGATTAAAGCATAAATGTGCTTAACAACAAGTATACAACTTTATGAACTATAATCAACAAATTAAATGACTAGAAATCATTGAGCCAGACGGCAAGTAAATGTAAGGTGTGACCAGTAGTTAATTGTCCACAGCAAACTGACAGTGTATTACTGTCATGTGCCAGGGTACTGCCTCTATGCACCAAGATATTTTTAGGAGACAGAATAAGGAAATAGTAATAATTGACATAAATACATAAAGGTATAAGAGAATCGGTACAAAGTATTAAGATGTACTAATTGCAGATTTATACTTTTAAAAACATATTTTAAAGATATCGCCATCTCAAATCTTGAACACGTACGCTGCATAACAGGATAAACAAGATTGCCTGCTCACATTCATTATTTTTGATCATGACCCTTTGATGTGCTGGGGTGGTAAATGGTGCAAACAAAGCCTCAGTCATAGCTTCTTTATAATAAGTTAACGTGGTTTGCACTCCAACTATCTTGTCGCCTATATAGACCCTTTACAAAAAAGATTTTTAGGTCTGGCCTTTGAGACAGTTTTAACTGTGTTGCCAGACTACGGTTTCTTGATATAATTCATATGTATTATATGCATATAGAGGGGATTTTGGTCAGTGGACTTCAACTATTGGTCTTCTAAATTTTCCTTCCTCCCACCACAGCATACAACATGAGGAATAGTTCAGCTCTTTTATTTACTGACTTCATGAAGCCTATGCAACTTGTTCTCATCCATCTAAAAATAAATAATTCCTCTCCAGTGACAAAGCCGGTTCAAAATAACTTATTTTTTCATCTTTAAAACTACTATTTATACTGTCTGCTGTTCAGGTGTCCAGTTAAATTATGATTTATTTAGCGCCTCATTTTAGAAGTTGCTCTTGTAAGGTGTTTATGCGAGACTATAAAATAGTAGCAGCCTGCAATTTGATTGATAACAATTATAAAATGCATGGAAAAACATCAAAGGGTTGTCATATAAAAAAATTATAAGTAAACGGTCACAGCAGTGAATGCTTTTAAATGTCAACATTTTATTGCAGACGTATGGCAGCTTTGATTGGGTGGCATCATGTTTTTTTGTTCAAGACCAAACGATTTGGCTTTGCCAAGCTTGCGTTACATACTGTGGAGCTTTTTCAGAGATTGTAGAGTCTATTGCTCTCTCCATGCAAACTCTTTTTCCTTGAGACAATTTCAAATCAAGCCAGACAGCAAGAAACATCCTATTTACTTATAAATTCAATCAGTTGAAATAATGCAGGGTTAACTTTTGTGAGACTTGCAGACTCAAAGCAGGACCGCAAAACACAGTCTGGTTTCAGATCATTTTAAACGTAAATCTGCATTAGACCATAACTGTCGCTGCCTAATTAATGCAGGCTAAAATCTCCATTTAATAAAGTGAGAGCCCTATCCATACAGTGTTTCTAAAAGTCTTTTTGTTTTATTTTATTTTATAGTATACTGGTTTTTTTTGTTGCGCTGGAAGTAGTAGAGACTGTGGAGTTAAACGTTTTGATTTTGTTCAGGAAAACGTTATTGTTGGCTGAATACCGAAATAATTAGAATATACTTACTCCTTTTCACCTGAAGAGGTTCTAAAAGGGTATATCAAGTACATAGTGAAAACATTGCAGAATTTAAAACTTGAGGAAGCAGAGGGAAACCTTGAATCTTTCGAGAGAGAGGCCTGATTCAAAAGGCAAAATAGTTTAGAATAGTTTAAGAGTTCACTAAATACGATATTTAGTTGGTGGTGGTGAAGAAAATTCACTTCGAATTATTATACATGGAGAGATAATAACCACAATCATGGTAGAGACTGAAATTCAAAAGATAGGGTGAGAGTGGTGCTTATAGTGGATGAAGATGAGGTACTGCCTCTGATTGCCCTTGATTGTACTATAACCTTGTGTTTGTATTTTGGGAGGAGATTCAGGGACTGATTATGAGTTTGACAGTCCGATGGGCCAACCGACGGTAGTGGTGCAGCTGATGGTAGCGGTGCAACAACTGAGATCTGGGATTCCTTCTATACATGTGTAAAGAGGATTTTTCGCTGAGAAGGGTAGGCTGGTATGTTGAGGAGTTAAAATTAACTAAAGGGGTCCACTCCTAATAACTTACACGAGGGGCCTCTGCTATAAGCTAAAATAATAGGGGAATAGCTAAGAATTAATGCGGCTGATCTTCTAAAAAATGTCACCATCTTTCTTGCCTGTTGTCCTCCAATAGGATCAGTGGCAATTTATCCGAACAATAGTTATAAACTTATCTACTCAAAGTGGGCATCCTATTTGAATAATACTACTAATATGATTATTGTGTAGAAACCAAAATTATGGATTAAGAGTAAAGCTCTATTTCAGAAGCGGAAATATTTTAAGTACACTAAAATGACCCACTTCATTAGAATCAGGTCACTTGGGACGTGTGGGATCATTGGCCACCCGAAGGTTCTGTACTCTGTCCTTGATCACTTCAGTAATCCTAGCCGTCTCCATGGTCCCAGAAGGGGAGCAAAACTTCTGGGTGGCCAATGTGCTTGTGCCATGTTTCGTTCAGTGAAAGTAATCCTATCGTACAGACTTAGAAAGTTAAGACTTAGAAAATCTTCAACTATGGGGTTCCTCTTATGTGTTGAGTAAATTTCTGAACTTTTAGGGTTTGCAACATTCTCACCAGGAAATGAAAGGCAGTCAATGATTTTCATGTGTAACTCAATAAGCTAAATGTACTCTTACGAAAAATTCACTGAATGGAAAACTGTGTGAAAAGAAAAATGATGTGGCAATATGCATTTTTCAAATGTATTTTTTCCACTGAGAAAATGTTACCTCTGCAAGGAGACTTCTTTAGTTCCGCCCTCCACCGATTTTCAACCTGGAATGGGACTGTTAGTTTATTATGTATGGAGGCAAAATACATGTACAATAGTTTTTTGTGTTCTCTCACCTAGAACAACCACATTCCCACACTCTGCTCCTGTATTTATGAATTTGAAAAATCCGCCATGTATATAGATGATTTCAAATATGAGAATACAATTCCACCAATTCTAATTCTGTAACTTACAATTTGGAAATTACTTTTAAAAATGGCTGTTTTTTGCACCTAGGTGGATCTTAGCTATTCAAGAATCTTAGTGAATCGTCCCATAAAAGAGTGAATAGGCCTAAACAATGGTATGTGTCACTACCATCTTTGGTGCTTTAACCCTTTCGATGCGCATGACGGAGCGGTTCCGTCATGCGCGTCGGTTGCGCTGTGCGCATGACGGAACCGCTCCATCATGGCCCCGCCCGCTCACCGAACCTTCAGCACAGCGCGGAAATCCGCGCTGAAGGGGTTAAGGAAAATGTTATGTTATGTTATGTTAAAAAGACTTCTATAGCGCTCTGTTACCCAGAGGTGACCTGGCGCTGTATGCTAACCACCTAAGAGAAGCTGAAAATACTGCTGACAAGGAAAATTTATATGAATAACCAGGTCTTTAATTCTTTCCTAAAGGAAAAGAGCTCTGTGATGTTCCTAAGCTTAAAAGGCAAGCCATTCCAAGCCTTGGCGGCACAATGACAGAAACTCCTACCTCCCCAGTTGACTTTATTAAAGCGGGGGAAGATGACTAAGTTAGCCTGGGCCGAGCGTAAATCTCTTCCGGGTACATGCCATTGAAAGGCATGTTTCAGGAAATCAGGACCGACTCCATTTATTGCCTTAAAGACAATGCACAATGCTTTAAACTGGATTCATTGTTTAACAGGCAGCCAGTGGAGTGTCCTAAGACCCATCCTTACGGAGACAAATCTGGGTGTCCCTGTAATCAACCTGGCTGCCGCATTCTGCACAATTTGGAGTCTAGCCAAATGTCTCTCCTGAATGTTGATATAGAGACTGTTACAGTAGTCCAGTCTAGATAGAATGAAAGCCGTGACTACTGTCTTCAGGCTATCTTCAGGGAGGAGGAACTTGATCTTCCTAAGAGTTCTTAGTATAAAAAAGCAGGAAGAGGCAACCCTACTAATTTGGTCACTAAAAGAGAGTTTAGAATCAATAATGACTCCTAGATTCTTAGCTCGGGCCACAGGTAGGGGGGGTTGACCCATTGCTGACGGCCACCAGTTTGGAGTTCAGAGGTTGATATTGTTTCCAAAAATGATCACCTCAGTTTTGTCAGCATTAAGTTTCAAACAATTAGATGCCATCCAGGCTGAAATCCCCTGCATACAATTATGGCAACTGGATCCAATCTCAGCCTCAGCCCCCTTTCTAATGGATAAAACAATTTGTGTATCATCCGCGTACTGAAGAACTAGGATTTTAATCCCAGCGGCGCAGGGGACACGCTCTCAGTCTCGGGTTCACCTGTCTTAGAGTACAGATGCAAAAACAACAATTGATGGACAGAATGCAGAACAATGTCATACATTCACCCCAGTACAGAGATCTGGGCCTAAATCCATCGTTTTTTTGCTCACCATGCCATTCCAGTTTGAACCCAGCCATATGCAAATCAGTCTTGACCCTGTGCCCCATGGGAACAGTCCAGCCCGAACTGCCAAGCCAGGTCCTCCCTGGACTGGAAACAAGCATCCTAGGACCGGTTTCGGGCTTTCAGCCCTCGTCAGCCAGGATAGCTTGATTCCAGTGGCATGGAGAGCACGGGACTCACGTCTGAGCATACCCTTCCCACTCATGGTGACAAATGCAAAAACAACAATTGATGGACAGAATGCAGAACAATGTCATACATTCACCCCAGTACAGAGATCTGGGCCTAAATCCATCATTTTTTTGCTCACCATGCCATTCCAGTTTGAACCCAGCCATATGCAATTCAGTCTTGACCCTGTGCCCCATGGGAACAGTCCAGCCCGAACTGCCAAGCCAGGTCCTCCCTGGACTGGAAACAAGCATCCTAGGACCGGTTTCGGGCTTTCAGCCCACGTCAGCCAGGATAGCTTGATTCCAGTGGCACGGAGAGCACGGGACTCACGTCTGAGCATACCCTTCCCACTCGGGGTGACAAATGCAAAAACAACAATTGATGGACAGAATGCAGAACAATGTCATACATTCACCCCAGTACAGAGATCTGGGCCTAAATCCATCGTTTTTTTGCTCACCATGCCATTCTAGTTTGAACCCAGCCATATGCAAATCAGTCTTGACCCTGTGCCCCATGGGAACAGTCCAGCCGTACTGCCAAGCCAGGTCCTCCCTCGACTGGAAACAAGCATCCTAGGACCGGTTTCGGGCTTTCAGCCCTCGTCAGCCAGGATAGCTTGATTCCAGTGGCATGGAGAGCACGGGACTCACGTCTGAGCATACCCTTCCCACTCGGGGTGACAAATGCAAACACAACAATTGATGTACCGCTTAGAGTACAGAGACACAGGATTCTTCTGGTGACATCAAAGATCATATTTATTAGCTACAGCCAGTAACAGAGATCCTAGAAGTACAACACGGTGTATGTTCTCAGGAGACTGCTCAAAATAATAGAGCGGAGCGTCGTCTTTTATGCCAAAAACCACATTCCTGGCTAGCATCAATTACTCACAAACTTGACCAATCAGAGGATGATATTTACAGAGGCATCACATAACGACAAACCCACTTTCAGTTATCCAACCCACCGTCAATGACAAGGCATAAATCCAGCATTCTTGCTCGAACAGGCCGGACGGGCCCATCATAAAAGACCTCAACCCAAATCAATAATTAGGCCATAAGGCCATAAAAGTAAGGAGCAGAAACAGATGAGGAGAAAGATAGAGGGGTGTGTGCGTGTGCCATAGAATCAATAATGTCCTGCTCTTTGATCTCTATCTGACCAGCTGCTTAACAAGGTACTGGCTCAACAAGTTTAGCCTCGGGCAACAGGGTCAGTTGACTCAGGTCAAACTGAAGTCAACACGAGCTCAAACTAAGGTGTATGCGTCCCTAGAGGCTCGCTTGGCCACAGTCATCCTGCAGTCATTAGCCTATGTGAGGGCAACCACAAAATGGCGGTTATGCACAAAATGGAACCCACGGGTGCAGACTAGATCGTTAAATACACAGTGAATCCATCGGTGTAGTATGACGAAAATGCTTACGCGTACCGCACTTGTCAGTCGCGGTTCGCTGATACCAAAATCATCACGATACGACAACCTTCATTGAATGGGTTCAGAATTCACGGAACCACAGACCCTCCTTTTGCCCTTACATAGGCAATAACCTAAACTCACGTCAATCTGAATCCAGGTCTATGTTCATCAGATCATTGAGAGAGATGTTGCTGTAGCATCATCCTGGTACTTAGTAACTCTCTCTGGACAGGTCTCCTCGAACACGAGGTAGCAAAAAGGCCACATATTACGGGAGCACACTGTACACAAAGACAGAACAGGAAGAGGGTACTAATACCATCCCAATGACCATCAGGATCTTCCATCCCCAAGTGGATAACAATCCCCAGAACCATTCCATAAATGACCAATCTCCTTCGTCCACATGTATGGACTCGGAGATCTTATGTAACTTGGAGATGGCTTGGAAAACTGTCGCTAGTGTTAGCTGGGATGAAAACACAACAGCTCGATTGGATCAATTTACAGACCCCCCCTCTATCTGCAAGTATGACATCCAATGCAACTCTGTTCTGAAGAGTCATAAGGCGATCCGACTGGAGCTCAGCAGTCAAGTTACTAAGGGCGCCGGCAGTTTCGACTATGGTGGACTCAACCACTCTCGTCAATTGCCGTATGTTCCTGCTGTTAACCATAGATCCCCAAAATGGAAGAAAACCCTTCACGGATTCTCCCAATTCTTGTCCTGCGGTATCTTCCTTACTGAAGACACCTCTAACGACTCTCGTTTTGTGGTAATCTGCCGCAGCTGTAAATGTAGGAGGAAACAAGAACGAGACAAAATATGTGCCCGAGAAATCAGGGGGCAACCATGTATATGCTCTGTCATGGCAAATGAAGTAGGTACCCTTAGCTGCTAAAAACGATGGGGAAGTCTGGGACGCAAAAACATATGTCTCAGTGCAAACACTCTTCCCTAGCTGAGCTCTAGGATTCTTGCCATTTCCTAGCAGACAGTAATGACCCCGATGGGGTACTATCCAGATCGGGGAGGATCTCTTCGCTCGCTGGTTCCCACTCAGACTAACTCCATATCCAGTGACGGTCCATCCAATAGACGCTAGTGTCTCATCTCTCGGGATAGCCTCATAAGAGCTCATTCCTCTAATCATGTCGACTATTCCCTTGACCAGAGCACTATTCTTTGGGCTATCTTTCAGAGAACGTAGGGGTTAACTTCACTGGCATAAATGAACATTGTTCTGTATGCCCACACAGAACCATTGTAGCTAAATGGCAGGACCAGGTAAGGAATACCTTTCTCGGCAGTATGGGGCATAAGGCCACACACCCAACAATTAGTTGTGTTCACTACTAGCTGGTGTTGGTGCAGAAGCTGAACAAAGGAATATTAGCGAATTCCATTCTCCTAATGGACTCTTGTTCGGGCAGAGGGTGAAAAGAATGCGAAGAAACAGTAGGAGGAGGCATAGGTTGTGTAGTGGGCATGAATGTCGCTTGAATAGAGAATGTCACATATCCAATTAAAAACATTATTAAACTTAACAGACATAATATTAAAAAACGTTTTCTACTCATTATTATACAAATTTTGCTCTTGAAGCTCATTCTTTTAGTAGGTCTCTCCATCTCGAAAAACTCCATCCTCTAATCGTGCTGCTCGCGGCGGATGGGTGTTCTGTGCTAAGGAATGCGCCTGTCGGTCCAGGGAACGCCCTGAGACCAACCAGAACCGTCAACCTAACGTCTTCGGCTTGCACTCCAAGGACTTGGCAACGCGACCCTACAGCTAAATCCGGATGGTGGTTCGAAAAACAAAAATAAAAAAAAATAGTTTCTCAGAGGGGAGCCAACCACAAAAGAATAGCAAAGAAGGGACTCGGTTTGTTATTCATCCCACGATTCTCGTTCGCAAGTTATAGCGCTCTTTATCAGGCAATGTCTGTTCTCGGAAGAGTAACTCAGGTTCAAAAGTGTTCAAATGATTTGATGGAGGTACAACTTCTTGGAGAAGTTCGTCGCTCTCTGGCTCAATGTTTGTTCCAATCAAACGGGCATCGCTAAAAGGCAGAAAACGAGGCACGGTCTCAGTCTCAGACTCAGGAAGTCCTCTTTGGACCCACCGGTCGTACGGCAGAGGCAAAGGGACCCTCTTACAATGTACGCCGTGAATCCAGTTCTTTTTACCGTGCACTCGTACCGCAGAACGGGTGGACAATAACACCAGATACGGTCCTATCCAGCGGGGCTGCTCGTTCCGGGTTCGCTGGAAGTTCTTCACGAACAACCACACCACGCATCAAGGTTCAAGGGTGTGCCCTGGATCTTCAGAAACCTGTGGCAAAGTATCATGAACCTGTTGATGCAGAACACGCAATTTAGCCGTCAATTCGTACAGGTAGTCAAGCAATACAGGATGTTCTATCTCACTAAATTTTGTCGGCCGTGGCACTCCCCAAATATTTGCCGGGCAACCGAACACAACCTCATAAGGACTCAGACCCATTCGCGAATGCACAGTCATTCTTGTGGACAGAAGGGCTAATGGCAAAGCATCAGGCCATTGTAGACCAGAGCTCGCTTGAATTTTGGCCAATTTCAATTTTAACGTGCCATTGTAGCACTCAACTAGACCAGCTGACTGGGAATGATTGGCAGCGTGGAACTTCTGCCGGATACCCAACCCATCACACACTCTCTTCATCACTTGACCCACAAATTCACTCCCATTGTCACTCCAGACCACTCTCGGCAAACCAAACCTAGGGAAAAATTCCTTAATAAGGACTTTAGCTGTGGACAAGGCAGTGTTGTCCTTCAGAGGGTAGGCTTCCACCCATCTAGAAAAAGAGCAAACAACCACTAAGACATACTTCAGGTTGTTGCACCTCTCCATGTGGATGAAATCTAGCTGCAAAGCCTCAAACGGATACGTGGGGGGAGCAAAATGACCAGCTGGAGTTGGAGTTCCCTTACCAGGATTGTACATCAAACAAACCATACAGTTCTTGACCAAATTCTCTGCACACTTAGGAATGCCAGCATTTTGCCATACTGGGGCCAATGACTTACAAATCCCTTTCACACTAATATGAGCCATCCCATGTGCCATGGTAACCACTGGAAGTACATACGCGTCAGGCAACAACCATCGTTGATGCTCTGACAACTCAACCCAACAACCATTCGAATCCAATTTACCCTTGCTTTCTCTCCATTCATTCAACTCTTTCTCTGTAGCTTCAGCTTGGATGGATTTCACACTCTCAATTGTATCTTCACACATACTCCTATCTGGAATCCATCTCGCTGGACCCGCAACATACATTCGACTCATCACATCTCTCGCAGTCTCTTTCGCGACTTCATCTGCAAACGCATTACCACGACCAACATCGTCCGTGACTTTCTTATGCGCACTGCATTTCACGATCGCAACTTGCAACGGCAAAGTAAGAGATTCAAGAAGTTCATTCACCAATCGACCATGTTGGATCTTGGTCCCATGTGAAGTCAGAAACCCACGTTCTCTCCACAATCGTCCAAAGCTAAAAGCAACACTGAACGCATACTGGCTGTCAGTGTACACAGTCACTCTTTTCCCTTTCGACAACACACACGCTCCTGTCAATGCAATCAATTCTGCCGCTTGTGCGGAGTTGTGTGAGATACGAGCAGTTTCAACAATCGTATGCAAAGTCGTAACCGCATATGCCACAGTCGTATCACCGTTCGGAAGTTTAAAACACGAACCATCAACTCATAATGTACCATCACATTCTGCAAGGGGAGTGTCCCTAAGTTCTATCCTCCCTTTCGTTTCTTCCTCAGTCCTGAGGAAACAATCATGCTGTTCTGTATCATTTGTCTCAGTTGAAATCGGCAACAACGTGGCTGGATTCAACGTGTTGCATCTTTTTATATGTACATGACTTGCTAACAAGGTCAATTCGTAACCTGACAACCGGGCACTAGTTAAGTGCTGTGTCTTGGTACGGTTCAACAAGGTATCCACTGCATGTGGAACCATCACAGTCAGTGTATTGTTCATCACCAGACCAGCGGACTGTCGGATTGAAACAGCCGCTGCCGCTGTAGCTCTCAAGCAACTCGGCAACGCTCTAGCTACCGGATCTAAAGTCGACGAAAAATAAGCACATGGACGTTGCCTATCGCCAAACTGTTGAGTCAAAACTGACAATGCACATCCCTCTCTCTCGTGGACATATAATGTGAAAGGTTTACTGTAATCGGGGGTACCCAACACAGGAGCCGAACACAGGGCATCACGCAATTCTGAAAAACTCTTCTGACATTCGTCAGTCCAAGGAATAGGATTCGGAGTATCCTTAACAGTAAGAGCTATCAAAGGTTTTGCAAGCAACGAAAAATTAGCAATCCACTGTCTACTGTACGATGTAATACCTAGAAATGCACGCACTTCTCTCTGTGTCGTAGGCACACTCATTTTCGCAATCGCTTGGATTCTCTCTGGGGTCAATCTTCTTCCCTCCTTCGATAGGAGGTGACCTAAGTAGGTAACTTCTTGTTGGCAATACTGCAACTTCGACAGAGAAACTTTATGATGGAATTCAGACAAGTGACGTAACAACGACAGAGTAGCCTCTCTACAAGTCTCTTCATTTTAAGCGGCGACTAAAAGATCGTCAACATACTGAATAAGGACAGCGCCATTGGGTAAAACCAACGAATCAAGTTGCGCCTTTAAAGCTTGACTATAGATCGATGGACTCTCACAATAGCCTTGAGGAGCGCGTTTAAACCTGAAGCTTCGGCCTCCTAAAGAGAAGCCAAACATTTCTCTATTCTCTGCGGCAATCGGGATGCTGAAGAAAGCATTCTTCAAATCAATCACCGAAAACCATGTGGCTGTAGCCGGAATCAAAGTCAGTAGAGCGGTGATATCAGGCACAACTGGGAATTGTGGAACAACGATCTTATTCACCTCGCGAAGATCGATCCCCAACCTATATACAGGAGGCTGAGAAAAATCAGTTTGTTTCAGAACCGGCAAAACCGGACTACTGCACACATTACCTCTCGTTTCCTCAATCACACCTTTCTCAATCAGATCAGAGATGATCGCCAAAAGTGCTTTCTCACCATCACTTGAGATACTATACTGTGGAATGCGTGGTAATCTAGCATTCGCCTTCAATGTCACAACATATGGTGGAATCTCCAAAAGACCCACATCATTAGGACCAGTAGCCCAAAGAGAATCAGGAATAGAAGACAATTCAGCTGGAAGTTGGTCTTTAGACAAATACATCGGAGAGATCACTCTCTTTCCCAATGTAAGCTGTACTCCTGAAGGAGAACAATAAAGCATCGCATACAATCTCTTCAACAAGTCCAAGCCCAACAAGTTCTCACCACAACCTGTCATCAGAATGAGGGGTGCTTCGAAGTCACAAGGTCCAACAGAAAGAGACAAAGGACTAGAAATCGGATTGCTAACCGGGGCGCCAGAAAAACCTACTGAAACATTCGTTAAGCCAGACAAAGGTGCGCCAGGGAGTTTGGTGTGCATGATAGAACTTTTCGCAGCATCAGTATCCAACAGAAAAGGTTCGGACACCCCTGATGCAATCACTTCAACATAAGGCCCACTCTGATCCACTGGAACTGAAACAACTCCCTTTCTTTGTCTGTGGCTGTCCTAGCAATCATTACCTTCCATACTCTCTCCTTCAACATAATAATCGTCCGCATAATACTGAGCCGTCCTACCAGATGCACCATTCTGTCGATCAAAACAATTCATCGAATTCTGCAGAGGCAAGGAACGCGCACTCTGAGACACACCACGTCCTCGACCTCGCGGAGTTTGTTGAACACCTCGACCTCTCATAACAGAAACACCATTCGTGCGCTTTATTAATCTCGGGCAATTATTCTTGAAGTGACCTTCTTCTTTGCAATATGCACACTGATTGGGGCCTACAGGGAAACGCGGTTGAGAAGACTCGACCATTTGCGAGCTTCTCTGATAGTGTTGTGGTTGCTGATAATCACGCTGAGTATTGCAGGGCGGGTATGCTTGCTGCAGAAGAACCTTAGTCTTCAATTCCTTAGTCTTTTTGTCCGCTTTCTCTATCTCATCTTTATTTCTATTCTCATAGTACTGGGCAGTAGCCAATATCTGCGCTGATGAAGAAACAGCCCAAGCACTTTCAGAATCCTTCAACCTATTGCACAACTCGGGAAGCAAATTATGCACAAACTTGTCAACGAACAACCTTTGACCACCTTCTGTACTCATGTCTTGACCACTGTGGTCTACAAATGTCTCTTCAAATCTAGTGAAAAAGTCGGACACAGTTTCGTCTTTCTTCTGCTTGCACGCAGACAATTTGTCCCAATTCACACGTGTAGCAGGCATCAAAGTCTTCATATAATCAATAATTCTACCAGGGAGATCAGCAATCACATTTTCGGGTTTAGCACCACCTATTTGTCTTTCATCTGTAGTTCTAAGATTATTCCATGTATCACCTAATTCCTGCACATGATCCGTATGACGGATCTTACTCCATATAGGCTGTGGAACAACATTCCCAAATAACATATCTATATCAGCCAAATTCATAATACAGGAACTCGCAGTTTGAGATTGCTCCTTATAAAATCCCGCAGGATTTTTACGTGGATCAGGCAGAGTCTGCTTTAGAGCTAGTACTTCGGCACGCTTCCATGGAACATGTACCCAAACGCGTTGGAAATGTGCCAGAACAGGTGGATTAGCGTTCGCATCACCAGGTCTCCAAACGGGAGGAACCTCACGCTTTCTTTTTGAAGAGTCTGACTTCTAAATTATCTAAAATTTCCGTGTCGCAGCTACCATATTGGGGCCACTTTAGGACACCATCTTTCCTAGTATACCTAATCCATACCTCATTATACGTGATGGGGCCCACGCCGTGTTTCAAATAGAGCTCATAGGTCGGAGTTCCGAACGGAGGCACCGGACACGAGTCCTCCAATCGGGAATCCTTTTTACAACCATAACAAAATATCTTTCCAAGTCTGCTAAGACCAGGCATCTTCGCTCACTAGTCTAGCTTCAAACTTCAAGGGAATATCAGAAACGATAGTCTCGTGAATACACAAGTCCCTCGGCTTTGGGGCCTGCAGGTACCAAATCAAAGCGATCCCGAAGGATACCAAATCAAAGCGATCCCGAAGGATACCAAAACAAACTGGGAGACGCTCCACTCATACTTAACTGAAATATCGATGACGTCGCCAGAAGACCCGTCTATCGTCTCGCTTTACAAATCATCAAAGGGCTCCAAGACAGGGCGACAGTCAGGGCAGCAGTCCCTCGTAGGCATCGGAATGCGGGGAACTTCGCAGCAAAGACTTTCGGACCACAACAACATACAGGGGTCGATGAAGTGGTAGGCCTCCCTCCAGAATTTTGACACGAAACTCCTCACGATCTTCGGGCTTGGACCGGTACCGCTGAAGTCGCCCCACTAGGGCGCCAACTGAAGAACTAGGATTTTAATCCCAGCGGCGCAGGGGACACGCCCTCAGTCTTCGGGTTCACCTGTCTTAGAGTACAGAGACACGGGATTCTTCTGGTGACATCAAAGATCATATTTATTAGCTGCAGCCAGTAACAGAGATCCTAGAAGTACAACACGGTGTATGTTCTCAGGAGACTGCTCAAAATAATAGAGCGGAGCGTCGTCTTTTATGCCAAAAACCACATTCCTGGCTAGCATCAATTACTCACAAACTTGACCAATCAGAGGATGATATTTACAGAGGCATCACATAACGACAAACCCACTTTCAGTTATCCAACCCACCGTCAATGACAAGGCATAAATCCAGCATTCTTGCTCGAACAGGCCGGACGGGCCCATCATAAAAGACCTCAACCCAAATCAATAATTAGGCCATAAGGCCATAAAAGTAAGGAGCAGAAACAGATGAGGAGAAAGATAGAGGGGTGTGTGCGTGTGCCATAGAATCAATAATGTCCTGCTCTTTGATCTCTATCTGACCAGCTGCTTAACAAGGTACTGGCTCAACAAGTTTAGCCTCGGGCAACAGGGTCAGTTGACTCAGGTCAAACTGAAGTCAACACAAGCTCAAACTAAGGTGTATGCGTCCCTAGAGGCTCGCTTGGCCACAGTCATCCTGCAGTCGTTAGCCTATGTGAGGGCAACCACAAAATGGCGGTTATGCACAAAATGGAACCCACGGGTGCAGACTAGATCGTTAAATACACAGTGAATCCATCGGTGTAGTATGACGAAAATGCTTACGCGTACCGCACTTGTCAGTCGCGGTTCGCTGATACCAAAATCATCACGATACGACAACCTTCATTGAATGGGTTCAGAATTCACGGAACCACAGTATGAAGTCAGCTGGAATCCGAACGATCTGATCAAGGCGGCCAGTGGAACGACATACACATTAAACAGGGTAGGGCTGAGAGAGGACCCCTGTGGAACACCGCAGGGAAGAGCAAAAGGTCTTGATCTATTTCTGCCTAGATCTACTGTTTGAGTTCTATTGGTCAGAAATGACTTAAGAAGATCCCAAGCCTTACCTGTTACGCCGGCCGCAGATAAACGGTCCATCAAAACCGTGTGATGGACCGCATCAAAAGCGGCCGAAAGGTCAAGTAGAATAAGTATGGCAGCACCTCCCTGATCTAATGCTTTCCTGACCTCCTCAGTTGATTTGATCAGTGCCAATTCGGTGCTGTGTTCAGCCCGAAATCCAAACTGAGTCGTATCAAGCAAGGAGTTGGTTTGGAGGAAAGAGCTAAGTTGACCATTCAAGGCCTTCTCAATCATTTTCCCAGGGAAAGGAAGCCGAGAGATAGGCCTATAATTACAAGGGGCAGATGGATCTAGGTTGGGCTTCTTTAAGAGAGGGAGGATAGAGGCTATTTTCCATGCATTTGGGAATTGCCCATTTTCACAGATAGCTGCAAACAGAGGAGTAAGGACTTCCACAATCACTTGCGGAGCCTGTTGCAGAATAGAGACTGGACAAGGATCCTAAGGGGATCCTGATCGAATGTCAAATAGCAATTTAAAAACCTCAGACCGGTTTGGTGGAGTAAAACGATCTAGTATTGGACTACACTTGTTATTATTGAATGATTGAGTTGAGACATCCTCCGTGTCATGAGAGGACGTAAGGGAGAAAGAGGAGAAAATCTTTCCTACCTTTTGTAGGAAGAAAGCCGCCAGAGTCTCACAGAGTTCTGGGCTACTCTTGGTTTTAAGACTGACAGGAGTAGTAAGTTTAATAATTGTATTAAACAGGACCTTCGATGAGGGTCCGGCCTTCTTAATTTGATCTCCAAAATATCATTTCTTTGTTTCAAAGACCAGTTTTTTATATTGGGATAGACCTAATTTGTAGATCTCTTTGTCGTGTATATCACATCTTTCCCTCCACTTATGTTCAAGTTTTTTGCATTCAATTTTCTGTTTTTTAAAATTTTCTGAGTACCAAGGAGCAGATGGCACTCTACGTTTAAGAATACAGACTTTGGCTGGCGCTAATTTCTGACAGGCAGAATCTATCCATTCCGTATATGTATTAACATCTGACTCAACGTTTAAGGATGGGGCAGGCCGTGAAATTTCCAGCAGATTCCCCAATTCCTGTATATCAATGTTTTTCCAGTCTCTAACAGTGGTGGACGCCTTAATAAAAGATCTGGAGAGATGATGATTGGTTATTTTAAGGTCAAAGAGGATTGCCGCATGGTCCGTCCTGGTAAGAGGGACAATTTTGGAATAGGTAAGGGAGGGATTGTTTGAGAAGATCCCATCCAAAGGATGGCCTGCCAGGTGGGTGGGGTCTGTCACTAATTGTTTAAGGTCCCCACCACTAAAAATCTGCTGTAGTCTAATGTTATCCGTGTCGGTAAGGTCTTCAAGATAAAAGTTGAAGTCTCCCAATACCGTAAGAGACTTATTGCACAGCCCTTCCTCCAAAAGTGTGCCAATTGATTCTAAAAACCTGCCCTTGGGCCCGGGGGGTCGATATAAAAGAATGGCGTTGAATGTATCATGATCTGAAATTTGCATGTTAATGGACAGTGCCTCACAGGCCGAGTTAGAGGCCTTGGAAAAGGTGGCCTTTAAAGTTTTGCGATATATCACTGCCAGACCCCCTCCTTTTTTGGTAGGTCTGTCAAGTGTATAACATATAAAACCGTAGGGAGTAGCATTAATGAGGTCGGGGCCTGACGAATCATTTGTCCAGGATTCTGTTATGAGGGCTAATTTTATGTTATAATTTTCCAAAAATAAAGCACATTCAATACTATGCTTAATCAATGACCTTGCATTGAGAAGCAAGCAATTCAGAGGCTCATGCTCAGGGAAAGCGGTCATGCCGTGGACAGGTACACCCTCCATAATCCCTGAGTATTCCCCTGACCATATGTTACAACATTTATGGCATCGCTCGGTTTGCAGTCTTCTGATGCTGTCAGGGTTAACCCAGGGGCAGCCTGTTTTACCTCCACAAGGATCCCAATTCAGCAGTTCCTCCCTGGAGTATCTTCTAACAGGGAATGGAAAAGAAGCAGGGGGAGAGGCCCTCGGCCAGGACTTGGCACGGACGGACGCAGACGGGCTTGCCTTTAGCGCGCCCTCGGCGCGCTGGCGGCGCGCCCTCGGCGCGCGTCCGCTGTGCGTTCGCGGCATCGTAAGATTTTATGCCCAAGTCTGTCCAACCACTGGAGCGCTAACCGCTAGCATTCACTCAAGATGGCGGTGACCAATAAATTAATATATGCAGCTAACTAACACCTCACAACATCAGAAGTCAGACCAAGAAAATACCCAGCCTTTATCATGAAGGTGAGACGATAAGTGAAAAAACCCTCTGTTTAGTTCACCCTTGTGGAGGTGAGGGGTCCAAAGCCAATGAATGGGCATATCACATTGAAAAGTGCGAAGAAGAAAGTGACAGAACCATGGTGCGCCTCTCCAATACAAACACATTCAACTACTTCAGATTTCAAAGTAGCCTTGCAACTAAGCTAAATCGGAACCATTAGACGGACAAGAAAGGAGGCGGGGGGCACAAAAATGCCTAGAGAAAGATGTAGGGATGATAATCGGGATACATTTCATTAATTACATTAGCATGTGTTATGACATCAGGGAGGTGAGTAACAACTCGAAAATAATATCATTAGCAAGTGATATATACACTTTAATCTTCGACCCTTGTGTTTATTAACATTTTAGGGATTTTTCACCTTCTTGGCCTTTCCCACTTTGTGTTATCTTTATACTAAGATTAAATGTAAGAGGTTACGACGTTAAATTTTCTGAAGCTACATAACTGCATTTTACTGTGTGTTCCAGTAAATAATTGTGTGTTCCAGTAAAACAATTGTTTGAAATAAGTTCTTTCTATATTACTACAACACTCCGAGTTTTGTCATCCAAATTACACGTTACCTCTTTATTTTCATTTTGGGAAATAAAATACAAAGGTGATTTTTTTTCAGTTTAACTAGTAATGAATTAAAAAATGCTAAAAGTATACTGGAAAGGTGAGTATCTGCAATTCGGTCCAGGTAATTCACTTTTGTGCTCAGCATGGCATATATTCACATTTCGTTTCATTTCAACATGATATTAAAGACCATCAATATGAACATTTGCAGTCATTACAAGGGAAATAATTAGGTTGGTAGGTCATAAATAATAGTCTGCGATGTGTTACGTGACTAATTACAGCTCGGCTAGAATGAAATTATTACAGTAATTCACAAAGGGGGGTAAGTCATTTACTCTGAGAAATAAGACCATCATAGCCTATAGATGGAATTTGACACCTTTAATTAGCTGTTAGTGAGAGTCGTTTTCGTTTATTGTGATTACAAATTAATTAGATGCAATTTTGCACATGCTTCAGGGATTGTCAAATCCTTAAATGCACAAGCTTCCTACAAGTTGCTGATTGTCATGACAAGTTACATTTCAAAGAGTGTGAGCAATAACTATGAAATGAAATTGTATTTTTTATTTATTTCTATTTAATTTAATTTGTCTTCAGTTGTCATCATGCACCCAAAAACTATTGTATTTTAGCCAATATAAAACTATCAGGCTAAAATCAAAGGCAGGCCTTTACCAATCCATGGGACACATAATGAAGTAATTTTTTCGGTTGGCTTAGCAGCACAGTGTTCTGCAATATCAATTGTTACTAGCTCCTTAACATATACATAGAGTGGGCTTTGGCTGAGCCCCACAGGAGTATTACCGCCCAACTCAGACTATTGCCAGTTTGTTGAATCATTCAATCATCTGTGGAGTGCATGCATTACAATGAATGACGACTTTATATCGGACTGAAAAATCACACATTATATTGTTTATCTGATTGTTGCATTGTATACAGAAAGCAGTAGTCTTTATTTTTTTTCTGCAGCAAGCTTTTTTAAATAGTTTAGGTCTCGAAATTCAAACTGAAACTATAGGCTTTGCCACTGCTTGTTTGGAAAGCTTTTGCTGAGTTGTTTAAATAGGTTGATCACTATGGGGCATATTATCAAGACAGGCGATACAATTATCGCCGCTTTAGCGGCAGAAAACTGCTGCTAAAGCGACGATAATGGGCTTGATAATATGCTCTATGGAATTCCAAATGAAGCTCAGGTTAGATGTGAAGGACGTCTAACATAGGCTTCAATTGGAATTCCATAGAGCATATTATCAAGCCCATTATCGCCGTTTTAGTGGCAGTTTTCTGCCGCTAAAGTGGCGATAATTTTATCACCTGTCTTGATAATATGCCCCTTATTTTTCATTCAACTCACTCCTGATGCTTTCTTGTTGCTTATCTGTCTGTTCTTGTATTTTTTACTTTTTACAACAGTACTGACTGGTTAGCTTCTAGGTTGTTACAGCTATCTCTCTGTACGTAAGCATGAAATAGGAATGGTTTATTCCTAAGATGATTGTTATGAGCAGAACATAAAAACATACTGTTGAAGGAAGATGAGAGAGAATTCAGAAAACAGTAAAAACACTATTTTCTTTAAACACCCCAAATATTTGTACTCTTCCAGATATAACCCTGAAAGGGCCATGGTAGTGAGAAATTCTATAATGAAAAGAAAAAAACTGTTTTGTTCAATGGAACACATACAACCTGAATGATATACAGTAATTGATGAAAATCATATACATTGCAAAGTGCAGAGTAAAATATTTTTTCCGCATGAAAATAACACAGCTAGGGGTGGGCGGAATTTGCAAAATTCACTTTTGCAAATTATCGCGAAAATGTTAAAAATCTCCGCAAACACGCGGAAATATCGCGAAGATGCAGAAGTTTTTTTCCCGCCCGTTCGCGGTATTTTCTGCGTGGTCGCGGCTCGCCAACTTACCCATGCGGTTGCCCACGGGCGCGGCCATCTTGTTTTCACTTGTCTCGCGGTGCATGATCGCGAGAAGAAAGACGTGATCGCGCGACGCATGACATTACTGCGGGCGCGAACTGTCGCGAGACAGCGCAAATGGCTACCAACAATCCAACATCTCGTGGAGAACGCGACCGGATCGGGAAAACTTGTCGGCGAACGCGGGGATTCAGGTAAGGCGATCGCGCGCACGCGAGAATGTATTATTTTACAGCGCGAGCAAGCAAAACATTTCTGGTAAAATGCGTATTGCAGAAATTTTGACATTTTCGCGCTCTCCGCGGAACGCGAAAATGTCAAATTATCGCAATTTCCGTGACCGGAACGGAATTTTAGCCCAGGCCCAGACACAGCACAACTGGAACCCTTTCTTTTGGTATTTTACTCAAGAGTAAAAGTACAGGCAGGTGCTGTGGGAGTTTATCTGTGGTCGTGTAGAATCTTCTCTTGAGGTGCCCAAATCACATTTAAAGTGGCAGTACCTGTATATTATGAGCATTTGCCTGGAACCTAAAACCTTAGAAATAGTTTTCGCATCTGCTCTGTGTACAACATCAACTTCAGGCCATTAGGAGAAATGATCAATAATTACAATGCACCATTTTTTCCCTAATAGCCTTATTATGAGTTTGCCGGTCCGTGAATCTCTGTACCCGCAGTTGTGGTCCTACCACTGTGAGCTCGGCGGCCCGACTACTGTATTGCGAGTTGTGCGTATTGCTATTGCAAGGACTGTGACTGAACCACCAACATCATCAACACACTGCCGGGGTTGGGGAAAGGCAGCTCTCATACAGCAGTACAGACGAATTTCACCACTGTCCGTAATATGAGTTGGCTTTTTGACAAGTTGACCGCCGTGGTGGGACCACCAGCTTCAAGTCAGCAGAAACTAAGTATTTGGGGTGCGTACTCACTTCTTTCTTGTTCTTTCAGTCAGAGTTCGACACGGATCTCTTTCTTCAGGTCTCCCCTTCACAGTAGCATCTTCACCCTGAGGATTACTACCCTGTTTTTGGTTATGTACAGGGTAATCCTTTTTGTACCATATTGCCATTGCCTGGACTACCCACATATAGGCAAGACTCCGGCAACGGATAGTTGGTATTTTTCCACATGTATCATGCATATATGTGTATCCGACAGATGTGCAGTAGAAATGCTCACACAGGCATTGATATATATGGAAAATTAATCACGACTGCCGCAAGATCTCGGCAGCCACATCACAAGCACTGCGGTAAACTCGTAATACGGTGGTCAGAAGCCTGCTGGTGCTGTTGTCTCCTGGAGGCTGCAGCTGCGGTGTTCGGTGGTCAGACCACCAAACTCATAAACAGGCATTAAATGTGACCTACAATGTTTATACCAATCTTACACATGGCATGCATAGACTGCTAGTGGAGCACAAAGGTGGTCTTTGAAACTTGAAACTTGTCTGAGCCTTCACACTCCGCACACTCCTAATCTTTCCTTCCAATGTCTTCATCAAGTCCTGGTCACCAGTAGAAGCCTTAAAGTTTATTTCTGATTTTTCTAATTCCGAGATGACCTGTATGACATTTTTTAAGTACGCTTTCCCTCATTTTAATGGGGGGAATCACTCATCCCCTTCTCATGAAAAGGTCATCTTCAATAGCCAACTCATTTCTTACTTACCAAAATTCCATAAACGTTTTGCAATGCCACTCTTTAGCCAACCTTCTTACTGTAACACTTCAGAGTACTCAACTCCTCTTCTATCCCTATCTCCTTTTTCCATTCTGCTTCAATGATACCATGTTGTTCCTTCTTTCTCACATTTCCCAAGCTACACTCATCTCAATCATTGATGGACACTTACTTGGTTGGGAGCGGCATGTGGTTCAGAAAATCTGCCACTCTGTTCTTAATACCAGGCATATAAAGTACTTTATAGATGAAATCCCATTCTATCATTTCCAATCTTACAAGCCTAGGAGATACATTTGACTTGCCACAAGTGGTAGGTACCTCTGTAAGGGTCTTGTGATGACATCCCAGGATCATTAATGCAACCACATTGACAACCTTTTTACCATTGTCTTCTAGTTGTGTCAAAACAACCCTCAGACATTTACGACTGTCATCAGTCCTCACTAAGAGTCAGTTTCTGGGTTAGAATCCTTGTAATGATGGTGCGTTATAGATGTCCTTTTAAAGATTGCAAAATGTGCTTTGGCATTCTGCTGTCCATTCAAATCTTTCATTGTTTTTCAAAAATTGCCTTATAGCATAAGCTATCATTTCAAAGTTTTCTACAAATTTAGCATAAAATTCCACATGTCCTAAGAAGGATCTCATGCTATCCCTTGTTTTTTGGTAAAGATGTGTCACATATAGCCTAAAACAATTCTTTTCTTGGTTTAATCCCAGTACTGCTTACTTCAGGTCTCAGGTAAGTCACGCTTTTTACTGAGAATTTCCATTTAATGTACTCATCATTGAGCCCCTTGTTCTTCAAAATCTCCAAAATGTCTCCCAGTTTCCTACTTTGCCCTTCCCATAATCAAAATGTCTTAGAAAAGCTTAAATCCTTTAAAATGATCAAACACCAACCTCTTGAATATTTGCAGCTGAGGCAAGACCAAAAGGAACTCTAAGCAATTAAAAACCACCAATACTAGTAAGAGACTATGTCAGCCTTTTGCTACTGGAATGCAAGGGAACCTAATGGTATTCCGAAATAAAGTATACAGTAGAGAACCATTGAATGCCTTTGGGCAAGATAATAATTAATTTATGCAGACAGAATAAACATGATGTAACAATGTGCTTATTTCCCTGCATGTATCTTCCTGCATATATTTCTCAGCTATACTTAAAATGTCTCCCTGTATCCATTTGAGTAGCAGCATGGTGATAGAACCTAGTGCTTGATATGTGAGTCAGTTGCGTCTGGCTCAAGCTTCTGGATGTCTGAGACCTGTTACTCTCTAGAATAAACTTTCTTCAATCATATCCTGAGTCCTCCTGTGCCTCAATTATCTAATTTTACACTGGCGACGAGTGAGGGAAACCTACCCTGCGTACCTAGAAGAGAAACTTATGGTCTCAACATCTTTTGAAAAAGGAAGAAAATTATTCATCATCAAAATCTCTTTCAAAGAACAGCTATCCTTGGTTTTTCTACATACCACGTGAGTTACTACATAAATCTTTCTAGAGAGAATTAGAGCATTCGCCGCATGCCTCACCTTTATTCATTAATCAAATTTTGGGTTGGGAGGCTTCGATGTGGGCTCGGTTGAATTACTCCTTCCCCTCTTGTTGGGAGCGTTTGCCGCTTTCCTCACCTTGTTTTTTTTAAACACTAGAGGTTGGTATGTTCAATGCGGGCTCGCAAGAAAGGACTTAACTATCTCTCTCTCCTTCGACTTGTGACTCATGAATACAAAGTCACTTATAATTAAGTACTGAACTGTTTTTCCAGGATTTTTAACTTGCAGAGCAGAATTACCAAGTGTGTCATTGCGGAGCTTGTCTTTGGTGTGAGGATCCTGCCCAGCTTCTACACCTAAAATACAGCGCATTTGCTAGTGTCCTTTTAAACTGCCAATGGTTTTTATTGATTAAAGTGCGGAGGAGAATCCGTCCTGTTTCTACATTTAAATTACAGAACACATCCTTGTGACCTTTGAGGGTGGCTGTAATGGTTATTCTGGCATTGCTGGTGTATTTTTGACTTTTGACAGTTATTCTCCTTAGCTGTTTTACATTAGTGAAGATTTGGACTCACGGTGCAATGTGAAATATTTAACTCTCTTTATTTGTATACGTCACTGCTGCAATCCTTTAAAAGACATTCCCGCGTTGCCAACACTACATGTTATGATTTAAACGCACTTGTCTTGTGGTGTGTTCGTGGCTGTCCTTGGCTCATGAGGCCTCCGCTGCTTCTAACACTGCCTTACTAGATCTTCGAACTCTATTTTTGACATCACGACGTCACGTTACGTTTTACGCGACGTACATGAAGGCCATTTTTAATTAATTCACTTTATGCCTGGACATCGAGACTTACATACTGGAGCATCGTAAATCTATTCAAGGCATTTGTGAGTTACCAACAAACTGTAAGAATCTTATTTCATTTGTATTTCTTCCTTTGACTGGAATTATTCATAGAGCATGAAAGACTATGTTCTTATCTAATATCAACAACCGGCATCCAATTTTCTTTTTGATTTGTCTTGTTCACTGAAGATATTTGTGCAGCATACCTGTTTACGCTCTGTACACCTCATTTAAATATTTAATTGCTGTGGTGCTGATCCTTTTTCAATCCACCTTCAATCAGTTTCCTTTTCAGATTAGTTCCCTTTCAGGAGTTTGCATTCTGTTTTATTGTGCTGTTTGTGGCAAATGCGAACCTCTTTTAGAATGGTTTACTCATATGAACATGCCTGTGATAACCATCCTTTTACATTTTTAGCTTTAGTCATTTCTTATTTGGTGTACACAACCATGCAGAATGTAACTGTTCCACCGTTCTTCCTCTCGTCGCCTGGTGATACACCCATCAAGTGGCAGAAATGGAAAAAAGTATTTGAAAGGTACTCCAAGGTGTGTGAAACTAACCTTAGTGCAGAAAGGAGAACGGCGCTTCTTTTGCATTGTCTTGGCTCAAAGGGACAAGAAGTATTTGATCATCTTCCAGAGATTGTTGACCCTAGTTTAAAAGAGAATGAAATGTGTATTTTAAAACTAGATAGGCATTCCTTGCCTAAGGTAAGCACAATCTTGGAGCGGTACCATTTTGGTCGCAGAAACCAAAATGATGGTGAGTCTGTTAAGAACTATATAACTGTTCTAAGGAAATTAGGGTCCTCGTGAAAGTTTGGTGCTTTGTTGGAAGAGAGAATAAGAGACCAATTTATGTTGGGTTGCAATGTTCAATAAGTCAGGGATGATATTTGGCAAAAAGATGATGCTTCGTTAGAAGAAGTGATAACCATTGCCAAACAAATTGAACATTCACAAAAATGTGTTGAAATCATTACCAAACATGAAACGAAGAGTGATGTTTTGCTTGAGGTAAAGACGTCCTCAAAAGAAAAGCATGTTAAAAAAGGGTATAGTGTTAAGACAGAAATGAATGCTTCTCGCAGTTTTCAAAAACCAAATTTTCAACCGAAGTGTTAGAGATGCGGGAATCCAGGACATCTCGCTAATGATAAGAAATGTGCAGCATTAAAAGCCATGTGTGCGAATTGTAAAAAAGTTGGGCATTTCACTGCTGTTTCCAAAGCTAAGAGAAATAAGGCAAAGGTAAATGTTATTTCTCATCACACTTATAGTGATAGTGACTCCGATTCTGACTTTGACTGTGGTCAAATAGTTTCACAGGTATCAGATAACTGTAAGAAGGGTCCGTTTGATGAAGTGTTGGTTGAAGGTAGTGGAACTCGTGTATTATTTGATTCGGGGGTGAAAATAACCATTGTCTCTAGACATTTCTACACAAACAACTTAAAAGATAAAGTTAAAATTTTGAGAGCTGACATCAAACCTTTTGCCTATGGTGGAGAACCTATAAAGCTTTTGGGTTATTTTCATGGTTTGATTGAGTACAAAGGGAGGTAAACTTCTGGGAAGGTTTACATTTCTCATAAAGGTGATAGTATTTTAAGCTGTTTTCATCAGAGGGATTTGGGTATCATGCTAGATCCCAATAGTGATCCTCCCATATTATAGAAAGAAAATGTTCAAGTAAATGAAATTAACACTCAAGACAATAATGATACCTATACTTCAAATCTGAGAAGGACATTTCCCAATGTGTTCAGGAGTGAATTGGGATGCCTTTGTGACTACGTGCACAAAATACAGTTGGTGTTTGGGGCTGTACCTGTAGCAAGTAAAGTTTGTGGTGTTCTCGTATCAGTGAGAGATGAGATGAAATCTCAATTGGAAAAACTTAAGTCAGAAGGCATAATTGAGGAGGTAGAAGGAGCACAATGACTGGTGTCAGTTGTCGCCGCACGCAAAGTTGATGGTAGTCTTTGTCTATGCATAGTCTTGAGAGAGCTCAACAAACAGGTGGTGGTGGATAGATATCCACTTCCTAAACTCTCTGATATGCTTATGTTTTCGCAAGGAGCTGAGGTATTTTCCACTGTAGACCTAAAATCTGCATATCATCAAATAAAGTTAGATGAAGATTCCAAAGACTACACTGCGATTATAACTCCATTTGGAACCTTCAGATTCATAAGGCTACCTTTTGGGTTGGTATCGGCAGCCACAGTATTCCAAAGGGCTTTAGAAAAAGTATTAAGAGGGCAACTTGGTGTCAAAATATACCAAGATGATGTTCTGGCAGAGATGAAGAAGAACACGATCTGAGACTCAAACAGACAGGTTTTACCGAAACAATCTCATAGTCAGGATAGATAAGTGCAAATTTAGGAAATCCTCTATCGACTATCTTGGTCACACCATATCTGGGAAGGGTGTAGAACCCAAGAGTGAGTTGATTGAGGCCATACAAAAATTAGCCTCACCAACTAACAAAGAGGTACTGATGAAATTTCTTGGTATGGCTGAGTATTACAGTAAATTTGTGATGTGTTTAGCTGAAAAGTGTGTTAGTATGCGGACCCTACTGTGTAAAGGTGTTGAATTCAATGATGTGAAAGAATTACTTAAGAAAACTCCTAAGTTGAGGAGCTTTGACCCCTCTACGAAATCTGTTCTTATTACTGATGCCAGCATGAAGGGCCTGGGGGCTGTTTTGCAACAAGAGAATGGTGACACCGTTAATGTAATTCTGTTCCTCTCTAGGAGTCTCAGAGGGGCAGAACTACGATATTCAGTCATAGAGAGAGGCCCTTGCAGTACACTGGGCCACTAAGAAACTTAAAAATCTTCCCTGGGGTACCAAGTTTATTGTGCGTATGGACCACAAACCTCTGTGTGAAGTATTCAATAAAAAAGGAATTGATGCAAATTCGAGCAGGATTTCCAAGTGGGTTGTGGCACTTCAAGGATGTAATTACAATGTTGAGTATTTGCCTGGAGCACGCAACAGCATAGCTGACACACTTTCAAGACTTGTACCATCCAATGAGGACAAATTCGGCTATGAGGAACAAGAACTGAATGAATGGGTGTGTAACATTGAAAATGATGGTATGAAAGAAAGCAGGTGGCGTGAGAAGGGCGGATCTGATAAAGAATTATTAGAACTTTCTTCTTTGCTCAAGGAAGGGTGTAATAGGAAAATCCAAGGCAACTCTGAAAAGTATTGAAATGTAAGGCATGAACTGTCTGAGTCTGGTGGTTTGATCTTCGAGGAACAAGACTGATTCCTCCCATGGTACTTCGTAGTGAGTTGCTTGAGTTAGCCCATCAAGGACATCAAGGGATGTCAAAGACTAAAGAAAGGCTAAGACTCAATTACTGGTGGCCATGGATGGACCTACAAGTTGAACGTCAGGTTTAGAGAATGCATACCGTGTCGTGTGAGTGAAAAATGCCTTAAACCCAGGGTACAACCCATGGTTATCAGAGAACGCCCCAAGAGTTAGCATTAGATATTTTGGGGGCCTGTACAAAGTAAAGACTGTGAGTGTTATGTTTTTGTCCTCATAGACATGTATTCCAGGTGGCCTGAAATAAAGATCACAAAGAGCATTGACACTAAACATGTTATTACATTTCTTAAAGGGATTTTACACGAGAAGGTCTACCTGGTTTTCTATTAACGGATAATGGGGTTCCGTTTTTTACTAATGAAATGTAAGAGTTCCTGCAAGTGTGCTCCATCAAAACGCAAACGCTGTTCACTATATCATCCCGAGACGAATGGTATGGTGGAACGCTTTAACCGTGTCCTTAAAGAAACTATTTCCTTGTCGAAACAGAATAATTTAGACTGGAAAAAAGAGATTAATAAGAAGTTGGAAATGTATAGAATCTATCCTCATACAACTACTGGATGTACACCCTTTGAATTATTCAAAGGAAGACATCCTAACACTCTCATAGCACCTTATTCGGTAAATGATGCTGTATCAAAAAAAGGGAGGATGTCCTTGCATAGTGAATGGAAGGTCAAGGGGGCAGAAAAAGTTAATGCATGGAAACTAAGTTATGACGCAAGGAAAGCAGTCAAGACTACTCTTGTAAAAGTAGGTGCTTGGGTCATGATCAGGGCACCTTTTGGGCGAAAAGCTTCAGGTTTGTTTCAAAGACCACATAGAGTCGTCAAGCTCTTAACCAATGCGATAAAAACTGAAGATTCTCGGATTTGGAATCTCAATAGAGTGGTGGTTGTCAAGAACGATTCCTTTTTGAGCAATGGGCCGGTCAACCAACCAATTCGACCTAATGTCCAGCTTTACTCCAAAGAGAAAGAAGAGCAAGAAAACAACCTTCTAGGTTCAAGGACTTTGTCATGAAGTAATAATGTTATATTCCATTCCTGTATAGTTGATTCCTTTATACACTTTTTTGCTTTATTTGTTTTCTTCTTTTCTCTTACTGTTTCAATTGTATTATATAGAGGGAAGGTGTGTAACCACGTGCTTATTTCTCTGCATGTATCTTCCTGCATATATTTCTCAGCTATACTTAGGATGTCTCCCTGTATCCATTTGAGAAGCACCATGGTGATAGTACCTGGTGCTTTATATGTGAGTCAGTTGCATCTGGCTCAAGCTCCTGGATGGATGATACCTAGAATAAACTTTCTTCAATCATATCCTGAGTCCTCCTGTGCCTCAATGACCTAATTTTACACATGACTATTAAAATGTTCTTATTAGGGTCTCTAATACGACACTCAGCCTCACTTTTCCATTTGCACGTTGCACGTTGCATCACTATCAATGGAGAAACCCAATCAGGCAATTCTCCTGCATTTGACAATGTCTTAGGTTCTTGTTTAACTTATTCACTGATGGAAATGTGAATATTCCCTACTTTACGTAAACGTAGCTTGACATCCACTTTCAATACAATCTTGTGCAAATAAGTCCACTTCACCAACTTTACCTGAAAAATGGCCGGGAAATGACTTTACACATCTTGTCCAATACTTCCTTCTTTGTCAATCATCACTGTTTGGATTTAATATCTTACCCAACTCCCCTTGGTCCATGCAACCTAAAAGTGGAGGAACCTTAGCTACACATACAGCTATTCTGCTTCCTTTCCAGACTTAAATTCAAACAATAATCTTCTGAAACCATGCATTTCAATGGGTTCACCAGTGAAACTTTCTACCCCGATGTCAGGTGCCTGTAACTCTTCTCCCAAGAAACTAACAAACCTATCTCTTCATACCTACTATTGATTATAATAAATGGTGACCCTCAATCCACTACAATACTCATTTTAATACCACCTATTTTTATTTCATACAAGGGCTTTTTGTAGCAACAAAAACCTCATCCAAAACATCACCACCAACACCCACACCGAGAAAAAACTCATCTTCATTACGATCATACAATTCAGTTAACCTTTAGTCCCTTCCTCTGTGGCACACCTTAAATGTTCTACCAAACCACACCACGCACATGTTTGATTCTATGTCCTAGTTTAAGTAAGATCCTTTGTTCGCTTTCCACAAGGTTTGCACTTATTATGTCCTTAGGTACTCTTTAACCTGGTATGCTCTCCTTTGGGTATGCTACAGAACCTACCTTTAATAGCATTTTTCTCTCACCTGTACATTTTATTGCCTTTTACTTTACTAACAAAATCCTTCTCTTGCCCCTAATCCTCATTAAC
This sequence comes from Triturus cristatus, assembly GCF_964204655.1. Classification (NCBI taxonomy): domain Eukaryota; kingdom Metazoa; phylum Chordata; class Amphibia; order Caudata; family Salamandridae; genus Triturus; species Triturus cristatus. The sequence continues at coordinate 504,069,038 of NC_140584.1, read as the reverse complement.
CGCCACATTATTGACTACATTCTTGTTCTCTTCTTCTGTCATTGATGGTTGGGCACATCCTCTGCTTTCCGTGCAATGGCAACAACATACACTAGCGGAGAATCACCCTTTGCCTAAAGTCTGTTCTGTACATAGCATTATTTATGTGCATGATGACTTGATCTCTGACCAGGTCGTCATTCAATGTTCCAAATCGACAGGGTATTGTCATTGTTTTAAACAGACACAAAACCACCCAAATTTTTATATTTCTCCTGCTTTCTATGAAAAACCTTGTAGCCGTCAATTTGCATGCATCCTGTAAGGGAAAAATAAGAGACAAAGTCCTCCAGAGCATGAGTAAACTTATCTCCTTGCCCTATTTGTCTTGGCTTCTTTTCCATTTGGTTGCAGAGTTTTAAGCCACAAGGCCCAAACAATGAAAACAAATTTTCTTCTTTCTATCCAGAGTCATTTTATTATCCTCAAATGTAGATAAATAGTTGATCATATTTCTTTCACTCTTCCCATATCATTATCGGTTCTCAATGAGTGTGTAAGAATGGTTATGCAGGAGTTAGATTAATTGGATGCATGGCACCCATTTTTAAAAGACAAAATATGTAGTTCCATAAGAATTCCATAAGAGGAAATTAACACATAATGGACGACATACTAAAAATGCTTGACCGCAATGATCATGCCTATTGATACTCCTTGACCTGTCCTCCACCTTCGATACGGTCAAGCATGACAACCTCCTGTCCCTATTGGAACGAAGGATGGGCCTCTCGGGCACAGTGTTGCAATGGTTCTCCTCCTTCTTGAATAACAGATCTCAAAGAATCAAGATAAAGAATTCACTCTCGCAACCCTCTGTGGTCACCCTGGGTGTCCCTCTGGGATCAGCCCTATCACCCATTCTTTTCAACCTCCTAATGGAGCCTTAGGCGAACACACTGAAATCAGCGAACATTCTATATCAACTGTACGCGGATGACACCCAACTGTATCTGAAAATTTCCACCCCAGAAGACTTCATTGCCCTCAACACTATTCTACTGAACACTCAAAGCTGGCTCACTAACAACCACCTCATGCTGAATACCAAAAAAATGGAATTCATCCTCATCTCGCCACCGAGCCACACACCGAAGTTAGACTTATGGCTAAAACACCTAACCTCCTTTGACTGTGTTCCCCGCATCATTGTCTCAGCAAAATCCCTAGGAATCACCATAGACAAACATCTGAATATGCATTCGCACATCTCTAATGTCACCAAGGGAGCTAATCACAAGTTGAGTATACTAAGGAAACTCAAAGCCTTTCTCCCTCAGGCTGATCTAAAAACGGCAGTACAAGCCCTAGTGCTGACAACCAACAAGTAGGATACCTGCCAGGAATAATTCAAGAAAGGCCCTAACAAGGGTCCTTGTGAAAATGACAAACCATCGTGGCAGATAGACACAAGAATTGAGAAAAAGACAAAATTCCAACCAAGGTAAGATTTAATCAAACAAATCGATTGAATTTATTTTTCTATATTTTTAAACACCGTTCTATTGTACATACAAATATGTCTTATAATGCATCATTCCACAATTCAAAAAAATATCAAGTTTCTGTCCCACACATCTCATTCAAAAACAACAATCATACTGTCATACACTCCACAACAACATCATCTAATATATCAAAACACACAATAATATTCATAAGGTAAAAAGGGCATCAATATGATGAGTCTGCCACATATTAATTATGATAACACAAAGGCAGTTGGCATCCAAAATATGTGGGTAGTGGGGTTTCAGCTACCCAGTAGCCTTAAACAACGCAGACGCGCGTTTCGGTGTGAGGCCCCAGCCGGGGCTACACCTTCATCAGGGCAAGGATGGGCCAATAGTGCGGAACAGACAAACCTCTAATTATAAACAAAATATAAACAATTTCAAGATATACAAAGTTATTACGTACAATATCAGCAATTCAATATCCAACAAATTGGTTTCTCAATTCAGATCTGCCACGAGGGACAAGGCCGATGGAAATGATAAACAAGATATGCAAACACTTGGAATAGAGTGCGCTATAGATATGCAATACAGGAAACAAAAACAAAAGAAGATATGGAGGTAATTAAACATTTGAGAAGATAGATTAATGATTGATAGACCAAGCATAGTCCTCAATACCATACAGTTCAACAGAGTAATGTAAAAACATTTGAGGTGGAAACATTTTACTTAAAAACAAATGGTGCGAGAAAAATCGTAGAAAATAAAAGAAGATGGCACCCAATCCACGTGATGAGAACATAGAAAAAATACGTGAAACACATAGTGACCCATCACCAAAAAATAGGCATTCTCAATTATGGTGCCATAGGGTACCTGGCAGTGAGATTCTTTCGGGTAGCCAAAGGGTGATCGTAACCCCTCAGGGCTGTAACAGGAGCTTCCGGAAGGGAAAGTACCCTTAGATGAAGATTAAAAAAGTAAATCACGGGAAATGGATATTCACGGGGAAGAATTTATTTTAATAATAGCACTTATAGACCCATTTACATAGGGGGCACAAGTGACAGAGAAGAAGGCGTAAACACACCTACCTATCAATATCCACTGTGTGTGTGTGTCCTCGTAACAGAGATCAGAAGGGTCCAGTGAGCGAAAGCAATATTATTTTAGAGTAGTCTCAAAAAGGTCTGTTTGATAGACGGTAGAGACTTGATGTCAGTGTTCAATTCGGAGCACACTGGGGTATCTATATAGCAACAAAGGAAGATTTTTTACAATATAGAAATTAGGCTGACAATGAATCAATAAGGAAAATAATAGAAACGGGGTTTATTCAATAATGCAACAAACTCCGTTGTAATCAAAGGCGACACTCGTAAAATCGTTATAATGAATCAAAAGAATGTATGAAGAGACTTACTATTCAGGGAAAATGTTTTAATAGGTCTGAATGGTCAGACATATGTCATAACCCGGCCTATTACTTTTATCAGCATAAGTAAAGGAACGAAGTGACAGATAATAATCCCGAGGGTGCCGCGGCCGCGTAAATACACAAACAGCGGCTAGACACATCGTACCATGAGAGAGTGTCTGAAATAACAAAGGATCATGGACACATTAGGAAGTACTGACCCCGGGGCTAGCATGTGATAAAATTAGAACCTGGCAGGTCAGAGTAGAGCTTACCTTGATGGATGGGTAGGCTCCAAACGTATCATTCAGTAAACTCCGCGACTCAATACGGAAGCGCCGTCCTCAGGTAACGAGCGGTTGGTTGGAGGATGCGCTTACGTTATTAGCCATTTCCGGGTGTCAGCGGGCCAATCAGATCCTATCAATCAAAGAAAACTAACGATAGAAAGCGGACTACGCGGACCTAGGACTGTTCCTGAACAGAGAAGGGGGCCATCTTGGAGTCCTATCAACTGATAAGCTAGATATAAAATAGCCACGGAGCTAACAACTGCCTCAAGGGTATCAACATTGAAATGAAAATAAAAATGAAAAGAAATATAAAATGAAAAGAAAGATAAAAATAAACGTGAAAATAGATATAGGAAATAGGAGAAGGGAAACGCGCAAAGGAACTGCATCTTTTCAGAATAGGAAAAGAAAAGCTATTTTTTGCGGGTAATAACAAAGACAATTAAAATCAATAAAGTATAGCCAACACTGTATATTCAGATGGGATCTCAACAAATGTACCTTAATATAATGTGGTCTAATAGAAATCCTAGGGAAACGGCCAAGGGGATAGTATCTAGATCAAGATATAAACAACAAATGGGTGGAGACAATAACTTCTCCGCAAAGTAGCGTGGGAAGGGATCTATGAGAACATGACGGGTCCCAAAAATGCCGACCCAACAAAGAGATGGCAAAAAAAGGGGGGGGGGGGAACCATAGGTTATATATTTGCATTCTCCCAGGGACAATGTTCATTTAAGCCTGTGGTGACCGCATTAAGAAAATAGATCCAGAACACTTCTCTTTTTTTGCGGATCAATGTAGTATCCTTTCCCGGTATGGCAACAACTTTTTCTAAAATTGAACACTTAAGTTCACTTTCAGAGTGATTGTTGTCAAGCCAATGCCCTACTAACGGGGCAGACAGTCTCTTGGTCCGAATATTGGATTTGTGTTCCCCTATTCTGACCCTACACTCACGTCCAGTTTCTCCAACATATAAAAGGTGGCATGGACATGTAATGACATACATAATGTTGGAGGTGCGGCAGTTCGTCATCTTTTGAAGTTTGACCAGCCGCTCAGGGGTATAGAAGGTGTCACCCACAAGAGCATTAGGGCAAGCCTGGCAGCTGCCACAACGATGGTTACCGAAGATGGGTCCTGTGCCAAGGATAGCTTTTTGGTGTGGGGCAGGGGGTTCTTGTAACTTTCCTCTCACAAGGTAGTTTTTCAGATTTTTGTTTCTCTTGAAGGCAAAAATGGGTTTGGGAAGTATATCCTCTCCGTCACCCATATTGAGAAGATACCAGCACGAGTTGATGGTTTGTCTCAACTTGTGGTTAATGCTGGGATGTTTAGTCACACATACCAGTTTATCCATTGATTTGTTCTCCTTCAGTAAAAACATGGATTCCCGGTTAAAATATCTAGCCCTTTTAAATGAATCTTTAATCAATTTATTGGGGTAGCCTCGGTGGGTGAGTTTGGTTTTGAGGATGTCTGCTTGCTTTAAAAAATCTTTGATGTCTGAGCAGTTTCTTCGAATACGGAGAAACTGACTAAAGGGGATGCTATCCCTTTGACTGGGAGGATGGAAGCTACCATACTGCAATAGCGTGTTTCCGGCAGTAGGTTTGGTGAATAATGACACAAAAAGTTCATTTTGGTTATGCTCAATCCAGACATCGAGAAACTCCAATTTATGATTGCTGGAGTGAGCAGTAAATCTGAGATTGTTGTCAGCAGCATTGATCCATAAGATGAAATCATCCAATGAGGACTGGTCCCCCTTCCATATAAAAAAGATGTCATCAATAAATCGAGACCAAGCTCGAACATTCTCATGGAAGGGGGCCATCTCATTGTATATGTTGACTTGTTCAAAGTGTCCCATGTATAGGCAAGTTATACTGGGGGCACATGAAGCCCCCATACTGACACCCTGGATTTGTTGAAAATAACAATGGTTGAATTCAAAATAATTCTCACCGAGGACTACCTCGAGGCATTGAACAATGAAAGGGGCATTATCTATCCCAGGTTCCATGGACAAGATCTCTTGCAACACCAGAAGTGCTCCTTCCTGAGGGATATTGGTGTATAAGGACTCAAGGTCCAAAGTCACCAAAAGTTCCATGTCAGGATGGTAGGTGGTCCCCTAGTGCTGCCAAGATTAGACTACGGAAGCACCACTCTCTGTGGTCTCCCAAAATACAAACTGGCTCCGCTGAGGGTATCACTGAATGCTGCTGCTAGACTGGTATCAGGAACCAAAATAAACAGTCACATCTCCCCTACCTTGAAAGTCCAGAACTGGTTGCCTTACAAGGCAATAATTCACCTAAAAGTGGCCTGCATGACACACAAAGCAATTCATAACAATACACCCAGTTACTTGGCTCTAAAGCTGGAGAGATCTGGAGGTTGCAGACAACTAGGAAGAACGAGTACTTTCCTTCTGAAAACTCAATCCTTCCATAAGAAGAGAACTGGCTGCAGAGCTTTCTCAGGGATTGCTCCAAAGGTTTGGAACTCCTTACCTCTAGTAGTGCGTGGAATCTCTTCTTTTACCGCATTCAAAAAAGAAGTAAAAATACTACTAATGAACAAATTCTCGTCCGAAGTCTTAATTCTAGGCTGTCACTGAGTCGTCTATAAAACTTGCTTATCATTGCCTACCTCCGGTGGAAAGAAATGAGACTATTTTATGTAAGATTAATCCACAGCCCTTAATGTTCAATAACTGTATGTAGTGTAAAGCTTAGCTGGCTTTAATATCTGTTTGCTAGCTTAATCGGCTAATGTTCAATAACTGTATATTGCACACTGTCCTGCAGATTCCCGGTCCTCTATGTTTGTCATCCATATATTTTATATCTCTGCTGTACAAATTGACACATTTGAATGCGTGTATACCTTTTCATCCATCTATGTTCTTGTACTGTATACTGTAAAGCACTCTGATACCTTCATGGGTCAAAACTTTATAAATAAATAAATAAATGTGATGTACAGTTCTACAAAATTCCACAATAGCGAGTAAAGGCTGGTTAATAATGCAATATTCACATTAGGTTAACGATCCTATTAGTCAGCTCACCTTTAACTAATCAGTGAAATGTGTGCATGTGCTTGCATTCGAAAATTGTATTTCTTCAATTATCCACCACAATGCCACAAATCCCTTAACTTCCTGAGAAAATGTGGTGAGATATGTGCACCAGCTCTTGAGTGGTCCTGACAAATATCAGCACTCCAAAGGAGTGCTTTTCCTCAGGCAAAGAAGGTGGCATGTAAGGTAATTCTTCCTGCACGATGATGGCGGGCTTGTCACTGCTCCAGGTGATGAGAGCAGCAAATATGCAAGATTCCAAATCCCAAGATTCTGAATGGCGAGTCTGGTGAGCATTAATTGTTAATCATTTGAATTTACAGTAATTGCTAAAACCAGGATTTCACAGAATAGCTGCATACAAAAACCAGTTCAATTTCCTTAAAATTTAGATTGTAGTGGTGGATTCATATGTGATAACACATCTTTTCCAAAATGGTTGTCCTCACTTTCTCTGTGAAAGCTTTGAGATCATCTGCTTGCTTGTGGGTTCAGGCCTGTTAAGCTGAAATTTGTTTTGCCAATTTCTTGTGTCGCAATTGACGACCAAGACACCAGTGCAAAGCAAACTCTCTTTTATTTCTATAGAGCCACAGGGTCAAAAGAGCAGCTTGGTGCAGTCAGCTGCACAGCTGCATTCCAACTGCCTTTGCCTTTAATATTCTATTAACCGGTATAGCCAAAGGTGATAGTAGCCCACATGAACCAAAAACAAACAACAATGCAACAGGCATGTAATCCACCCTTATCTTGGTAACAAAATCCAACTGGGAGTTTTGTCCCATTCTGGAACTAAAGTATCCCAATGAAGTATATTCTTTTCTTCATTCCTTCAAAATATGGAATTTATAGTCCATCATTGATACATGGAGATTTATTTGCAAATTATTATTTTTAAGTATCCAATTGCAATGGCCATAAGCGGTTTATGTGTTTTGCAATGGAGACACCCGTTACCAGTTTCAGATACTTCTTTTTGTCCCCGTCCCCCCTTCAGCTCCATGATCTAACATTTTATCACCCTAGGTAAAATTTCTTGCATGGTAAAGCTATCTGAGTGTTTACTTTCTTCAATGACTGACTGATCACTGCTCCTTCTTTTTCAAAGGTTAAGAAAGATGCCAGGTCATGTGCCCAATGCTCTGGGAACTTTGGCTCTTGGTCAATGTGCAAAATCTTGTACCAGCTCAAAATTTGACATTCATAGTAGCACAATTCTGAACAGACTTGGAGATTGTGTTCCTTATTATTTGATCCACCTGGCTTTCTGCCTGTGAGGGTTAGGGGAATATCAGAATGCAAATGGTGCCACAGTTTGCAGCACTGTTGCTTCACTTGTGGTATGTAATATATTGGTGAATTATGTTAGCTATTTAAAGATAAGTGATACATTGTCCATGTTCTGCATTTTTATTCATGTTTTCATTTCTGCTGGATTCTATAATAGGACCTCAAAGACAAATGTCACAGATATATGCTTAATCATCTTCTCATGTGGGAGGAACCCTAAAGAGAATTTATCTTGTTCAGTTCTGAAGAAAGCCCGTAGATTTAATAGTAATCTAACAAGAGCTAAAAAATAGCAGCCTAAGCAAGATAGAGAAGGAGGTATAATAGTTATCACAATTTCCATTCCTTGTACTGTTTAACATTTTATGAGACAGAACTGAAATAATACAACTTTTCTGCTTCAATATATTGTTAACACACTCCTAAAAACCTTTCAGCTCACAAAAACTAGATCTAAAACTGAAAACAATTAAAAAGAGCTCAGGGTGAGCTTGCCTTGAACTATTCTTATGCTGGCAAAGGAATGCAACTGTGATAAAGCATTCCACCTTATGTGGGTTAGGGGATACGTAATTTTTTAATATGATGTTTGGACAAAATATTGAATGAAAAATATTGTGATGCAGAAACATCGTGTAAAGAATATATCTGGATGTCAAAAATATCGTGGACAGGAATATTAAAGGTAACAATATAATTTTATATAATATTGTTAGTAATTGTTATATACATGTATTTGTTGCAGTGTGTTTGATTTTATGTGCTTACTAATATTTTTTAATTTGTGTGTTAAGTAAGCTAATGTAATTTTAAAATGTTTGATTTTTTTTAGCTCTAAATATATGTGTAAAAATGATGTACACATAATTTCTTTTAAGGGGGACAGAAGGTACTCCCTGAGGTAATTTTAGGCTCTAGAGGAGGGAGTGAGAATAGAATATAAATAAGGGAAACCTCTAGACTGGCTTATTTAATTTTGAAAAGTGATCTATCAAGATTCTACATTACCAAATGGTCCTGCTACATATCATGCAAAATCCTCATGTAGTTTTGGACTTTTTTCAGTTTTTAAACAACAATTTATTAATCATTTTGTAAACATCTTTTGTTCAACATCATAACATATGTGTATATATAAAAAACATTTTTTTATATAGTTTCTCTTCTTTTTTTTCCCTCAAACAATGTAATTACTTTTGCTCATTTGATTTGTTGTGAATGCTTAATACACTAAATTTGAAAACACGACATCCTAGACATATAAAAACCCATCATTCGACGATACTTACATACTCATATATACCCACATTCATACAGTAATATGACTTTCTATCTAAGAAAAGAAGAAAAATTAAGAAATAAAGAAAAAAGGGACCCTAAATATCGTCTCAAAAGATGTCATCTGGTGAGCTAGATCATATATTTCTCGGAGTCACCATTGTGGGAGATAACAATCTCCGATGTTACTTTACTGGAAACAAATTCGCAGTCAACGCGCATTTCAGTGGGAGACCACCTTCTTCAGGACCAACAAATGTTAAAAAAGTAGTAAGATATGTACAGTTTTTCAGGATGTCTGTAAGAAAAAGGGAGGATATGGTAATGTCAGCAGGAGGTATGGTAACGTATTCAATTTCAAGAGGAGATACTTCCTCATATTTATATTTAGCATCAGTTACTTTAATTATTTTCTACTTCCGGTGCAACATCATGCAGTGAGTGCAACCCCTTGCTGGGTGTGACGGTTCTCCGAAATTAGGAAAGTTTACAGAAAGTGTGAAAGGAACAAAGGGTTCCCACTGTGGTTAAATATAGAGAGGCCGAAAGGGATATAAGGTGAGGCTAGTAGTGGAAATTCGAACCTTATTCCACAATATTTAGTTAGAGTTAGGGAGTCCTAATTACTAACCTGGAGGTCAGTATGAGGCCTCTAGTAGGCTCTCCATGGAGGCCATCTGTATTTTATCTATAGAGTTCTAGAAAAGAGGACATGGTTTTATTGAGCAAAAAATTTTATATTTATATACCAAGGGTAAAATCCAAAGATAGAACGGTTCTTTTTATGTAGCAAATATACCTCCAACAGCTAGGTAGGGGAGGTCCAATTAGTAGATTTCCACAGCAAATTTCAGTGAGTGTATGAACAGGAAGCTGGAAAGACAGTAAAGTCAACACACTTATATATCTATTAGACACTAAGTGTTCTATATCAAATAGGGTAAAATCTGTAATGAATTTATTTACCCCTAGTAAATACGAAGTCTCCTTCCCTTGAAGCAGAACAGGATTGTAGTATTTCTCCGTGTCTCTCTTAAATTCTAATACTGGTACAAAATTCTGTCTGCGGGATAAAAAGATGTAATACCATGATTAAAATTTCATTCTCTAATTTATAGATGAGCACATCTTTTTGTTTTTATATTTTTTGCATAAAGGACATAATTTGTTTCATTTAATTTAGTTGGCCAATTATCGTGTATGCCAGAAGTTTATTAATATCTGCACATAATCGATGTGCTTAAGCCAGGATGGAATTAAATATGCCCTAATCATTTGTGGGGGTATGCATGGGGCTTAGCTCCTCGTTGTAACATCATGTTATTACTACTTCCTAAAAATACATGTGGGGAGGAAGACAAACGCTGACTTTTACTTATTAATATTAGGAAGTTTACATATTGCCTGTTAGAAGTACGTTTGTAACCAAAAAATTATTACGTATTATTAATTATTATGAGCGTTAGGCTCATAGAGATCGCGCGGAGCAGCAATATCTGTTTACAAGAAACCACAACAGCAAATCTGGTGTCATGTACGGCAGTGAGGGGGATAGACACCAAGAAAGTAAATTAGGAGCCCAGTATTGGAATGAGTCCACATACCTGTGTTAATCAAAATCCTGCCGCCAGCCGTTATCATGGTTCTCAAAACGGTCTAGGTCATTTGCGCGTGTGTATTTTAAATGTATGTGGGTCTCGCGTGAGTTAGAACTAACGAGACCGGAACTACATAATGTTATGCTTTCACTATGACAAAGTAAACGCCATCTTTGAACGGTGAGAAGGAGATCCTCTAACTGCGAAACTATAATGGTGCAAAAATAACCAGTTTCGGATTCTTGATACATATTGACCTAGGTTAATCGAAATTGATCGAAATCATGTCACCCTATTTAAATGACGTCTATACGGCATTCAATCGATTTATTCAAAAGGCACGAGGTACCATCATTTACCTATTCAAAGAGTGCCCAGACTCACGTAAAAAGATTATCCAGGTTACGGACAATGGGCGCCATCTTTGAACGGTAGGAGGAATGTCCTCTGGCATTGAAATTTGAAAGCACAATGCATGTTAACCCTAGTTAATCGAAACTAATCGGATCCATGTCCCCCTATTTACATGATATCTATACGTCATTCAGTTGATTAGGTCAGAAGGCACGAGATGCCATTATTTACATATTGAGAGAGTGCCCAAACGTGCGCAAAAAGATTATCAAAGTTACGAACAATGGGCGCCATCTTTGGACGATAGGAAGATTGTCCTCTGGCAATAAAGCTTGTAAGCACAATATGTGTTAACCCAAGTTGATTGAAGTTGTTCAGACCCATGACTCCCCATTTAAGTGATGTCAATACGTCATTCAATTGATTAAATTAAACATAAAGAACGGTAGAGGCACAAGATATCATTGTTTACATATTTGAGAAATGCCCAATCGCGTATAAAGAGATTATCAAGGTTTCAAGCAGTGGGTGCCAATTTAGGATAGGTCCAGATCACATGCTAAGTAAATGTGCGGGGTCTTGCTATTGATATCTAATTTATCTCACAATGTTAAATTGTTGTGATCTGTTATACAGCAGAATGGGAATATTTGAAAGCTCCAATGATATAAAGGGGGCAGAAAGTTGGAATATTGGTATACCAATTTGGTTGCCATAAATTTGTATTCTGTCTGTTCTAGCAACATTATTGGAGATGCTGAATTAGATTCCCAGTGTGGTTAGTGGTTGATATTTGATGTCTATGTAATAATCCAGGTGATCTCTTCATTAAGACCCCTATGTACTGTATCACAGTGAAAAATCCAGAAAGTCTCCCTGTTTTTGCGTACTTTACTCATTTCTTGGCCTGGTTTATAAGCTATCTTTTCTAAAATAAGCCATTTAAGATCTTGTTCTCCATGGTTTTGATCTAAAAAGTGTTTTACCATGGGGGCTTGTGTTTTGTGTGTTCTGATCGCTGATTTGTGCTCTGATAATCTAGTGCGGAATTCTCGGCCAGTTTCACCTATGTAACCTAGGCGGCCAAATGGGCAGAGAATGAGGTAAATTACGTTTTGGCTTCTGCAATTTGTATGGCTTTTAAGTCTGCCTTTCTTGGTGCCATATGACCATTCTTCTGTGGTAATGGCTGTAGAGCATGCATGGCACGTCCCACATCTGTGATTTCCCAGAATCTCTGGTAGTCCATCAATAGTACTTTGCGCCAATGAGATGGTGGTTTGCTTCATTCTACTGTGGACTAGTTTGTCTCGTAAGTTGGGGTTCCTTCTGAAAGCCACTATTGGTTTCTTAAGTGCTTTGTAGCTTTCATCGGTATTTAAGATTTTCCAATTCTTGTTTAGTATCTGCTGTATTTTATGATTATAGCATGTGTGATTGACCACACACACTAGTCTATCCAGGGTTTTTTTCTCTTTCCCAGTGATTAAGCTGTCTCTATTATAGTATTTTGCACGTTTCATAGATTGTTTAATGAGACGTTTAGGATAACCTCTGAGTAATAGTCTCTTTTTAAGTTCTTCAGCATGTGTCATATACTCCTGCATATTGGTGCAGTTCCGCCTAATTCTGAGAAATTCCCCAAAGGGAATTGAATCTTTTTGGCATGGAGGATGGTAGCTAGCATGTTGAAGGACTGTGTTTTTAGCTGTTGGTTTTCTGTACAAGCTAACCTCAATGCTATTATCTCCACTTTTGATCCAGATATCCAGGAATTCCACTTTGTCTCGCGAATATTTGGCAGTAAATTTAAGATTACATTTGCTAAGATTTAACCATTCAATGAACTGGTTAAGATGATCTTCATCTCCCGTCCATACAAAAAATATGTTGTCTATAAATCTATGCCATGTTGATATATTTTCATAAAAAGGGGCCATTTCATTATAGACATGTCTGAGTTCAAACTCTCCCATGCATGTGTTGGCTACACTCGGTGCACATGAAGCACCCATGCTGGTACCTTGTATCTGTTTATAGAGTTTCTCCTTAAATTCAAAATAGTTATGATGTAATACTATATCTAAGCATTCTAGAATGAAGGCATTTGGTCTCTCACCTGGTGATCTGTGTAGAAGGGCTGCCACCGCATCCAAAGCTAGATCCTGAGGTATATTTGTGTAAGGAGACTCTATATCTAAGGATACCAGAAATTGAGTCTTTTGATTAAAAGCTGCATGTTCCACAGTTGTTATCATGTGACCTGTATCTCTAATATATGATTGGTATAGTTTAGTAAGAGGACATAAGAATGAGTCTACATATTGTGAAAGTGGCTCCGTATAGGAGTTGATAGATGATATTAACGGACGCATAGGGGGGGTCTAATGTATTTTTGTGGGTTTTTGGAACACCATATAGAGCAGGAATTACTGCATTACTTTTATTGAGAAATTCAAGTTCTTTTTGGCAAATGTAACCATCTGTGAAGGCTTTAGATGTACTAGCTTCTATTCTGGTCTTAAGATCTAGCAAGACTGATCTACGAGCTGGTTGGTAGTGCTCTGGTATGAGTAGCATATTTTCCATTTTCTGCGAGTGTACATCACTGTCCATGACCACTATGCCTCCTGCTTTATCGCTAGCCTTTATGGTAATGTGGCTATTTTTTTCTACGGCTTTAAGAGCATTAGTTTCCAATTGAGTAAGATTGGAAAGAGGCTTACGAATATATTTAGTGATTTTTTCTAGTTCTTTTATCACTGTCTTCTCAAAGAGAGCAACTTCTGGACCTACCATCTCTAAGGTTGGGGTAAACCTAGACGGTGGTCTGCATCCTGAGTAGTTGATGTCTTCTTCCGTTGGTATCTGTTCAGACATATATTTTTGTAAGCGAATTTTATGAAAAAATGAGAACAAATCTTTATTCATGTTGAAGATATCTGGGGAGGTACTGGGAACAAAAGATAGGCCCTTACTGAGTAAAGTAATTTCTGCTGGTGGCATCTGGCACCAAATTTAGTGTATTAAGCATTCACAACAAATCAAATGAGCAAAAGAAATTACATTGTTTGAGGGGAAAAAAGAAGAAAAACTATATATATTTTTGTTTTTTATATACACATATGTTATGATGTTGAACAAAAGATGTTTATAAAATGATCAATAAATTGTTGTTTAAAAACTGAAAAAAGACTAATAAATTGTTGTCAAAAACTACATGAGGATTTTGGATGATATGTAGCAGGACCATTTGGTAATGTAGAATCTTGATAGATCACTTTTCAAAATTAAATCGGCCAGTCTAGAGCTTTCCCTTATTTACACATAATTTCTTTTAGCAGTGGAAGGTTTCTAGGGGATAAAGGTGGGGAGATTTTAAAAAAGTGAATAATTTAATTCAAATGCAGTGTTATTCTTTTTACTGGTATGCCCCTTAAAATTGTACAATTAATTAAGTTATGTTTTAATTATCAATTCTGATGTCAAATATTTCATAATTATGTTTAATGTAGTGATAAATTACATTAATTAAAATAATGTTTTAATATTGATTCTATTTAATTTTATTTATGGACATTTTTGGAAGTTAATAAAATGTATTAACTTTAAATGTAATAATGTAAACCTTTTGTTAATTTGTTTTTGCATATGTTTAATTGATTTCATTTCTTATTATTACATTTTTCTTGAAATATTATTATATTTTACGTTATTATTACAATCATGTCATTGTTTATACATTGTTTTAATTGTGTTTTCAATTTTAATGTATTTAAAAACACCTTCCCTAAAATGATTTAGTTTAGAGTGGGAATAGAAGGTGTCACCACTTTAGTTTCCAACACCTTCCCCAAAATGGTTTAGATTGGAGTGAGAATAGTACATGTCACCCCTTTAGTGTCCAACACCTTCCCCAAAATGGTTTTGTCTGGAGTTGGAATAGTAGATGTTGCCTCTTTGGACTCCAACAACAACCCCAAATTCGTTGAGACTGGGGTTGAATTAGTAAATCTAGCCACTTTGGTGTCCAACACCTCTTTCAAAATTGTTTAGATTAGAGTGAGAATAGTGTGCATATATAGATCTAGGCACAGATTTGTAGACCTAGCTTTCCTCCTGGCTAAACACAGGATAGCTCTCTGATGGAGGGCAGTGCTGAGCCCCCTAATAACAGATTGGTAAAAAGATGTCTCCTCTTGTGCTAGAGCAGATGAGATGGCCTTGCTCCAGGAAGACAAGGTCACAAAAAGACGTAGACCACTGGCGGAACCATGGGCAGAAATACAGGGGGCATGGGACACACGTAACTTAACTGACCGAGACTCACAGACAGGCCCTTCGGATCCTGAGGAGGTGTGAGAGACACACACCGATCAAGTGTAGGACTGGCGGCTGCTGAACCCTTGAGGGACTGAGAGATCTTGTGGAGAGGGTGAGATCAAGCAGCAGCGTGGTGACATTTGGATGATCCCTTTTGCCTCCCCGCTGCTAGGCCCTTCTTTCTCCCCATGCATTGTTGCTTGCCTCTCTCTCTCCCTACCCCCTGGAGCCTCCGGCTCACCAGATGAGCTCACCAACATGTATTAGGAAAAACACACATTTACTATCAGACCTGCAGACAAGGGACCCCTGGTAATTCTATATGTTTTAGTATGGTATCAATAGTTTTGAAGATGCCATAATTTGTTTTCTCTAAGTTTTATTGTGTCAATCATATCGGCATTGTCAGGACATAAACATGCAATAATGTTAATACAGATGGTAAACGCAGCCACTCCCCACAACACACCTTGATACAGCAGCGACGTATTAGCAAGCTATCAGGTAGGAGGGTGGCACTAGCCCCGGTAAAGGATGCATGATGAAAAGAAATGTTAGAAAATGATTAATGTTTGACTGCAACGCAACATTTATTATAGAAATGGTTGAAAAATACATCCCTGCTGTAGATGTGAAAATGTATAGATTATGTCGAAGAGAATTTTACAAATGCCAATAAAAATTATATCTCAAAAAAAGTAACTAGAGCTGCTGAATTTCAACGGTTTTGCATGAGTGATATTAAGTAATGGCTATATTTTGACTATTCATATGTTTAATTAAACGTAACAATATTTTTGGTTTCAATATTTTCGTTTTTGATGTAAGTAAAGAAATATATAATGTTAAAAGCGATATGGGTGTCCTGGATATTTGTGGTTTCATTAGTTAAGTGTAGGAAGGGAATATTTGTGTTAATGATATTTTATTTCCAATATGTTCGTACATCGATATTGTATGAACTGATATTGTATCATTGAACTCTTTTAATATGCATCTACCTGACACGTATAATAAATCCCCTGAATAAAGGTCAATTAGTCACAAACAATTCATAGAACACAGGAGATTCTTTGTATTACTTCTATCTTGTGATATAGAATGAACCCCCAAACTTATGAGTTCTCAGACGATCAAGTAGATTTAACCGTGAGTGACTATAAATTACCCGTAAAATACATTGTTATTTCACTGTATTATGTATTGATAAGACTTAACATAGGATAATGTTTTCAGATCAAGAGGCCACAACTCAGAAAGGACATACAAAGCGGACTGGTGGCAGGGAATGATACACCTATGTAACCATGTGTGTCACTTCCTACACTTCTTCCCAGGTTGAAAAGCTGCCTCTCTATTCTGTGAATATGTTCTTCACTTCTGTTCATATGTCTTAACCTTCTTTGTTTCAGGCCTGGCATCTGTCTTGTTCTGTTTGCTTCATAGGTGTGCTTCTTCCTTGCTCTTCCTTCACTGTGTTTCACTTCCTGATTTTCCGCTCCTTATTTTGACTATGTGAACCGGACTCTATAACAGACTTTTGTTTTCTTTCCCAATGCTGTTTCCTTCCGCACTTGGGCTCCAATGGTCCAATTTCCTGTACTACCCCTTGGTTTTGGTGTCCTCAGTACTGAGGTGCATGTCTGTTTCGCTCGTACTGCAATCCCTGTGATCTTGTATTGAAACCTTAAACCTGTGGTGTCGACCTGTGGCTGGCCTCGCCAAGGCTAGGTTTGTGCCTGCCTCACATTAATAGCGTTCCCTTCCCAGTGTGCCCTGGGCCGTAGTGCAAGGAGGGAAACTGGGTGCAAAGCTACTGTTTGAACTCAATGCAGCAATAATGAATGCTGAAAGAAAGGCCCCCTCCGGGCACCGGGACCAGGTGCACTGCACCTGCTTCACCAATTGTAACAACGTCCCTACCCAACATTTACTACTGCTGCTGCAAGCCTTTCCTTCACCGACTGGTTTCTAAATGTTGACCTACACCATATGTTTCTCTCTTTTTGGCTTGGTGTGCTGCTTCTGACAGTGCAGAGGTAGCTGCTTTGTTCATGAAGACTCGAGGATAGCAAGAAAGGGTTTCATTCTTTGCAAAAAATAGAATGACAACAATAATAACATAATATCAGAAAGTAACATGCTTTTCTCAAAGAGGGCAGTATTTGTGGTAATATAAAAAAAATGGAGATTTCTAATAGGCTAAGTTGCATATTTACAGTTTTAATAATTACAGTAGAGATGGAGCTGTATATCAGAAAAGGATCATTATTTAAAAACAAGATATATGAGGAATTGTTGATGTTCCTATCAGACCAAGCAGATTTGTACAATCGCTCACATCGCTTTCTAAGTAGCACACTGCTGTAATGCTTGAATTAGAAATTGTGATCAATGAGTAACAATGATGTATTACCTTTAAAAAAATCTGCATTTATCATGTCCTGCCTTGCCTTTTCATATTCTGCTACATCTGATTGTTCGTTGAAAACTCAGAGAAATGAGACACTTGGCATCTGGGCCAATTGTGTATGAGGCGTGCAGAGCTTGGGATGAGCTCCACTTTTCTTTGCTTGACACATACTGGATCAAACAAAAATATGATTAATTCTACAAATTAAATTTAAATAGCCATCAAAGTTCTGCAGTAATTCATGTGTATAACAAAGCAGAAGATCTTCTTCGAGCCAGCCATCAGAACAGGGCAGTGCAGTTTTTGTCATGAATGTAATTACAGTAAATTAAGTACAATATAAAGGGTTCACTGAGGGTAGCATTGTCATTCTTCAGCAATTTATCTTGCTAGGGATAAATAGAGAGCAAATGGGCCAAAAGCAGAATGATACAAATCAAACCCTGCTCTACATTTTTTTAATGTCACGGATTCATTCTAATGGGTGTTGCTACTCTGGTGGCCGTCTAGAGAAGGCAGATCCTGACATTACAAGAAGCAGTGAAAATAACCAAACATGGGGATTTAGCCCAGAAACGTCTTCCAGCTAAAAAGTTGCAATTAAAATAAGCTCTAAAACACATTGTCAAAAGTGGAATGCCATACAACAAACCAATGAAACATGAAAGAAGAGTGAAACAGCACAATATTAAAAATATTATATATGGACAACATTGTTGTAAAAAGAACAGAAAAATGGGAAAGCCTACACACAGCTCTGGTTGCAAGAATTACAACTGCCAGCGTAGCATTTCATTTTGCTGCTACTAGAATAGGTGGACGCTGGCCAGCGCTAAAATCACTGCCACTCGCCAAGTGGCAGAGAATGCTGAGAAATGTCAGGACAAGGCTAAAGACGTCTAACTACCTGACAGGACGTCCTCATTTGTCTTGGAAATACATTGGAGCCTAATAAATGTCATGCGGACAGCCATTTCTCGCTCACTGAACCTCTTGCTATGTTGGGTTTTAATGCCCCTGTGGATGCCCTGTTGTATAACCCTCCTCCCTCATTATTTGGGAGTACACCTGGTTAGATTTCCCCAGCCCCCCCTACAATTTGGGCAAAGCCGTGCTTCTGGCGGAAAGGAAAGCTGGAAAAGGAACACACTTTCTGTTTGTGTGATCTGTTCCCACTTGTAAGACAGGTGACTGGAGGACAGCAGATCTACCAGATGGTTTACAGGGACTAAGACAAAATTGCCTCATTTCGAACCCATCCAAAAAGGGTCACAGATAATAGGCAGGTATATATGAGACGGGTTTAATTGTAATATATTGTAGGAAACATGCTAGAAGTGCCAAATTAACACCGAAAATAGCAAAGTCAAAGACAATCTGAATAAACAGAATAAAAACCAGGAAACATTATGTGTTAATAACAAGCCCTGTTTGTACTTCTCCTCAGTTCGCCAGAGCCATGTAAATCCTTCCTCACATACCTCAGCAGAGCTAATGTGACAATGATGCTGGCTTATCAGCAGGAAATATTATTGGGGCGGGTGTTGCTATAATGTTTTTCCCCCATTTCTTAGAAAATGAAGGGTTATGTAGTCTTTTTTTAGGTCTCACCTATGCAGCGCGCATGCGCTACTTAGGAAACAGATCTTTAGCAATCGATTCACCTTTTTAGCCAAAAACGTGCACGCATTGCATTGCTTTCAATGGCAATGCGTGCACGTTTGGCGATTCCCTTGCGGGAGCGTGCTTTGACACCATATGTTTGTAATTAACTAGCACAACAAGAGGTGGAGCAATTTCGCGCCACATCCAGTCGCACTGCTACATCGCGCGTCTTCGGTGCATATTGAAATGTTCAAAAATCCTCCTAAAAAATTAATCTGTGTAATCCAATATTTCACTTTGTCTTCTCCTCATGTTAAATCCACTCGCAGGAGTTTCATGCTATTTTCCAAAGCTTCTCATGTTTCAGTTGTGCCCATCCGGACCTCTTACAAAAAACACGTACTGATGCATGATTCGTTCCAAGACAGTGTTTAATAAAAACCCAATGCATTTCAGGCTACAGGAGCCCTTCTTCAGGGGTCACTGAAAATCGAAATCCCAAGATACAGAACAATGGGTGGCACATAATTCTCTCTTCAAGCAGCCAAACTATGGAACTCTTTATCCCCCAACATAAGATCCAGAGATAACCACCTTATCTTCAGAAAACTGCTCAAGAATTGGCTCTTCCCCACATAACCACCATACTCAAACAGATGGAAATATGCAGCATATCTCTCTGTATGTAAGCATTTATTTGTAGTATAGATATGTACCCATGTATGTGTATTGCTTTGTATGAACGTGCTGAATACTTATGTTTAAAAAAACTATTATATATAGATATTCATTAGTTCTGCTTAACAAATGTACATATGACTGATAGTTACATCACTCTAAGTTTTTAATATGTATATAAGTGACTGCATAAATAAGTAAATCTTTTTATCATAAATATTGTTCTACAATTGCTTCACTAATGGTACACTATATATATATATGTATATATATATATGTGTATATATATATATATATATATATATATATATATATATATATATAAATAAAACTAATTTAAAGTACAACACTTGAAAGCCAGAGTTTAGTTCATACATCTTCAATCTGCATATACTACTTTCCTTTATGCATCTATATACCTTCCATGTACTTATGGATCTATATCTCTATTACTTTTGGATTTATACATTTATTACTTTTACTTATTTATCACTTTTCTTCTAATTTAGCATAGCCAATGTACTACCCTATTTTACACCCTATACCGCTCTCAATATATCCTCTAGCTCAACTCTCTGACTAATTTCAAACATCTTTCTACTACTCTTTCCAATACACTAGCCTAGTACGTGCAACCAGGGGCGTAGATTGGTTAGTAAGTTTGGGAGGGGTGTACGCTTCAGATTTCCCAACAATTAGGCTGGCATATCTTGGTAACGTAAGAAGCAGTGGAAAGAGAGAGAAGTGTGGATTGTTAGGGGTACTTAAAACACCACCTTTTTCAAACTAGCCAAGTTTTATGGCAGAGACGAGAGAGTGTGTGTGTGTGTGCATGTGCGTGTGTGTGTGTGTGTGTGTTGTGTGGTTTTGTCAGTGTGGACATGTAAAAATCCAGGGTAAAAACCGACAGATACTGTGCCATAACCCACTGAAAGCACCTGTCCGGTGCTTAATTTGTAAAAAGTGCCACGGCCCTCACCAGAAGGCCACTGCAGCTTGCACCATCCATTGCTCCATCATGACTGCCAATAGCTGTGCCAAAACAACAACTAACCATCTCTCTAGCCTTTGAGTGCGACTGTTCAGATTATTCCAGGTCCCCAAAGCTAAAGGAATGGCTGGGGAGCCAGATATTAGTATTTTTTTTATGTGTATTGTATTCATTAACAACTGTTGTTCTGCTCATCTCTGAATTAGACGAGCAGCGCCACCACGTGGCAGAGTGTCATAAGTGTAGTGATGACAAGTGCCTGTGCCAAGCACCGGAAGCCAATTCAACGCCAGTGCTGAGCACCGGAAACCACAGGCTCAAATTAAGCACTTACCGTACCCAACTATTTACAACACAATTCGCTTTTGGGGGGGTGTAACATTTCAAACGCCCCCTGCCGAGCTAGGCCCCTGCGTTTAATAATGGGCGATTGGTCAACTGACAAAGTTTCTGAGGTTGCCTTGATTGACATATTGCATGGCTGATTGCCACCCTTTTCTTCTTTGCAACCCTAATTTTGCCTCCTACATTTAGGTCTTGTTTATGAGTTGGGTCACTTCTAGTGAAACAACTTAACTCGTCATACAAGTCTGTCGGGGTCCAGAATTATCGAGTCCGAAAATTCCAGACCTGAAACATCTGGGCCTGGAGACAGCCTTTGCTAATGCTGCAGGACAGCAGCTACGGTCACTGCCTACCCACTGCACTGGTCCAAAGGAGCAGACAGTGCTCCAAATATCCCCCTTCCACCCTGCCTCATCAAGACACAACTGTACCCAGAACACTCCCTCACCCCAACCCCTCACCTCCCACTAGCACTCCCTCTGAGCAGGTGTATGTACTGTTAGGATTAATAACAAGAGGCATGGTAAATGAAGCATTTTATCTTCTCCTGTGTGATCTGTTTTATTTTTACCAATGCAATGATGATTGCTTTTCCTGGTATGGGATTGTTTCTGATCTACTATTGCCACCTTTTAAAAACAAATTCTCACTCTTGAAATTACAGTTGAACGGTTATATTGTTTTTCTTGTTTCAATAGGTAGCATGTGGGTATTTAGAAATATATTGAACTACTGTGAAGACCTATTCCAATGCCATCTTTGAAATGTTTAAGTGATTAGTTTGTATTTCGTTTCACTTGGATCTTGGGGTCCAATTCCCGATGGTTTTATGCTTTTACCTGTTGTATATCGTGTAGCACAGTGGATCACATTCCAAATCGTAGAATCAGATACATTTATTCCCAAGGATGGTACTTCCGAAGGGGGTAAATCTTCTTTCTGATTTTTTTTGTTTTTGTAATCTGAGCATGTGGGAAGGGTGTGTGTTGGCTAGGCGGCCTTCCAAACTGTCAGGAACACTTTTGCTATTCTCAAACTAATGCATAATAAATCCTACCCTAGAAGCACATGGGAATCTGCTGTGTGGAAGGCTGGATAACGTTAGTCCGTTTCTAGGTTTGAAAACGGAATGTGACACCCTTAAAGTAAAAGGAGATGTAGAGGGAGGAATCTCTACCCCTGGGGAAAAAATATTTTCATAGTGAAGAAACTCAAATTATGTGCAGTTGCATGTTTCTGACATACATTCACCAGTTGAAAATCTACAGGCGAATCTTAATCCAGCTTTTGAAATAGTTTTTCAATTTACTTCACAGAGCTTAAGGTAAAAACTCCCATACTGTGTAGCTGGATCAATTATAAATTCTTTGAAGGAAATTTCCGGCAGGGCAATTTTGGGCTTATCTTAATATTTTAATTGAGTGGGGTTCACTGCATTTGGAATGAATTGTGTGCAAAACCTAATTCAAGGCAACCTTGAGAGTAACGTTTGAGGCAAAAAGTAAAAAGCATGCAAGTTTATGGTTTCAAGTGCATCCCCCTAAATAGAGAAGATAAATGGGCAGTATTTTAAAGAAAATTATCAAACATCGGTTTATTGGTGCCAGTATTTAAAGGTGTGGAGCTCACCGTTTTAAATCTGATTTTTCTTTTTCTCTTCGCTTCAGTCCATGATTTGCTTTACACAATGTTGTATATTGTAAATATCTGTATTGCAGCATTTATATAGTGCTAACTACCCTTATATTTGGACCTGAAGTGCTTGCCTACATGGGCAGGAGGCTGGGCTGTATATTTTCTCTAAAATACAAAGGAACAGAAACGAAATCAATTACGGTGACAATCTTACTTTTCAGTGGAATCGTCAGCACCGTCTAATGAGCGGGCCTTGGCCAGAGCCTCACGGGAAATTACAAATGAGCTTATTATGTCCATCCACACAACTTTGAAATGACTCCAGACTGCAGTGTTCGGTTGAACGTGAAAACCTTGCATTTCAGCCACTGCTTCTCTAGAAACAGCAGCAGCACGAAAATACCAACAATAAGCCAGACTTAGTTAGCCTGCCCGGTCCGCTCTGTTCTAAGCCGATTCTGTTGGCTCAGTGGGCTGACGCTTCCACCCTATTAATCTTATGTTTGACCTCACAACCTCAGGTTCGAACACCAGCGTGTCTGCTCAGCCGTTCATTCTACTAGAGGCCGACGAACTAATTAACATTAATTTGGTTGGCAATAAACATCTGTTACTCGGCACCAAGATGCTGCATGCTCCAGCCCCACCTTCACTTGCACACTGGGATGACTCACTTTCGCCTCCTTCCAATTTGGCTCCTGATTGTCTCTACTATGCTCGCTTTCTGATTTGGTACTGGCATTATATAATGCAATCTTATCATTTCGCTCCCCCACCTCAGAAATACGCAAGCACTTCTCCTTTCATTCCTTTTTATTGTTTGCATTATGTAGCGCGAATGAAGGTATCAAAGCACTTTACATAAGTACTAGTTCCATTACAGAAATCTGCCCGGTGGGTGATAATGTGCTGCATGGCTAAACACTTATAAGGTCCCAAAGGTGAGACCTATTGGCTATGCCAATGCTTGTTATACACATGACATGGCGGTTGCTTACTGAAAATAGCATGGCATCCAGGGTTGTCAATAAGCCGTTACAGGGTGAGAGCACTTGGTAAACCATTGCTAGGCTGTGTTGTTTAGTGACGTTAGTGACCGGATGCTGAGCAAGGTACCAGACGTCCACTCATCAAAGGGGTTCTCCCAAAAACTCTGGGTAGAAGCCATTAGTGACCTGCACATTAATAGTCATTATAACTGTAGCAATTTACGTAGACACTTTTTTTGTGAGTTTAATAATTGGATCTTATCATTATGGCAATATGTTAAAAATCAGCATTGTTCAAACATTTAGGATTATAAAAAAATGCCTTCATTATGAGTTATTAGTCAAGCACCATATCGTACATAATAGGTAATACCTGGGCCATGTGTGGAATACACATTAAAGGTCAGAATAAGAAAATAAATCCCTCTCAGGCGAGGTGAAGCTCACACCACAACACCGTCTTGTGTGAAGATTTGCATATTAGATATACATGGAGAATCCATAGTGAACAGATAGCATGAAGTATGTACTGGTGTCCCTCTCCCTTCTGTTGAAGAAGAGGTTAATACAATGGCTGAAAGGAAAGCTGTTTAAAATGTTGCGCAAAACAAATGTCAAAAAGAAAAATGATGTTTGTCGCCCAGGCCACCGCCTCCTTCAGCCAGGTAAGACCTCGGGACTCAACAGCATCCCCATCGAAAACTGTAAAGCTAGCACATTTATCGGACTTTCTGGATATGTTTAATGCTGCTCGGGATTCAGGGTCATTAAGAACTGAGATAAAGCAAGCAGTGATAATTGTGCTTCGCATTGGTGGTAGGTCTTCTGAAAGATGCAACTCGTATCGCGCCATTTCTCTGCTGAATGACTAGATTTTGGTTAAGATTCTGACGAGGCCCTTGGGAATGGTCTTTGCGGCGCTCGTCCACCAAGACCAATGAGACTTCATGCCGAACATGTCCATGAGACATACTATCCAGAGAGGTTTTCATGCCATGCACTGTCTGGTAAAACAAACTGATCGGAACCTATCTTACATATAGACCTGGAAAAGGCCTACAGTTCCATAGGTTGATTTAATTTATTTTTGCTAGAAAATGCATAGTCAAGGTTCACAGTTTATCCCATATTGTATTGTATTGCAATTGCATTTATATAGAGCTTACTACCTCTAACGAGACGTGGAAGCCCTTTATCGGCTAGTAGCACAACACTCTGGAACCCATAAAGGATTAGTGGTGAAATAGTATAGTGAAATATGAAATTAATTTGAGTGGTGGACATGTTAGTCTGTTATTTGGATTGAAAAGGATAGTGGAGAGATAGAAGGGAAAGATTTATAAAAAAAAAAATTGTTTGTTTTGGAGCTCATAGCAGTAGGAGGAGGCTTGGGATGAGTAAAAGGGAAGTGGAGGGGAAAGAGTCAGAAGGAGGGTTTAGAGAGGCTTGGTATGGGTGATCGGAATAGTAAAAGGAGATATGAGATGATGCAAGGAGAGGTGTAGTAGGGAAGAGTCTTGAAAGGGTTATTTTGGGGATCATAGTGTGGTATGGGGTTTGGGATGAATGAGAGTGTGGAGGTAATGGATATTTTGATAGAGGTATATGGTGAGAAATAGGCTAGTGTATTGGAAAGAGTAGTAGAAAGATGTTTGAAATTAGTCAGAGAGTTGAGCTAGAGTTTATATTGAGAGCGGTATAGGGTGTAAAATAGGGTAGTACATTGGCTATGCTAAATTAGAAGAAAAGTGATAAATAAGTAAAAGTAATAAATGTATAAATCCAAAAGTAATAGAGATATAGATCCATAAGTACATGGAAGATATATAGATGCATAAAGGAAAGTAGTATATGCAGATTGAAGATGTATAAACTAAACTCTGGCTTTCAAGTGTTGTACTTTAAATTAGTTTTATATATATATATATATATATATATATATATATATATATATATATATATATATATATATTCACTGAAAAAAACAAAAACCATAGGTTTCACACACGTTATAGTTAGGAATTAGCATTTAAAAAACCTTGCAAATTCACTGAAAAAACCATAGGTTTCACACATGTTATAGTTAGCGGAAATTTTACTGATAAAAAACCAGTGAAATTCCCCCGTTATAGTTAGTGCAGGCAACTATAACTCACGCGACCGCAATCCTCTGCTGATGCTAATACTGTATTTAGACACTTATTTGCCCATGTCTTCTTCCATACATTTTTAGCTATACATATATTACAAATATTTTTTTTTCATAAAGACACATATGTCATCAGCAGAAGATTGCGGTCGCGTGAGTTATAGTTGCCTGCACTAACTATAACGGGGGAATTTCACTGGTTTTTTATCAGTAAAATTTCCGCTAACTATAACATGTGTGAAACCTATGGTTTTTTCAGTGAATTTGCAAGGTTTTTTAAATGCTAATTCCTAACTATAACGTGTGTGAAACCTATGGTTTTTTCAGTGAATTTGTACGGTTTTTTAAATGCTAAGTTACTTTACGCCATTCGTGGCGTGCGCGCCCACTTAACGCCACCAAAAGCACAGGGGGTGGGGTCAATGTGGATAGTGGTTTTTTATTTCGATTTTATATTTTTATTATAATTTAATGCAATTTTTTAAATAATTTATGTACTATATCCTGCATTATCGAAAGGTTTTTTTTTATGCATTTTTTTCCGTGCGCGTACGGTAAGCTGACGCTACGCGCTTGTAAAATACGCGTACGGTAAGCTGACGCTACGCGCTCTGGACGTAATTAGTGCAGCGCGCCTACGTGATACGTGCGTGCCGTACGCGTATACCCGGAAGCAACGTCGCGGTTACGCAGGGGCGTGTAATGCGCATGCGCGATACGTGATACGTGCGTGCCGTACGCGTACACCCGGAAGCAACGTCGCGGTTACGCAGGGGCGTGTAATGCGCATGCGCGAAAGTGACGTAAGCGCTTCGTAAGCGCACCGTAAGCGTCACGTGCGCGCACGGTAGGCCATGTGACTTACAAAGAACACTTTTTATTGGTTGAAATTACTTTCACTTCCAGAAACTTCCCACACCACACCCATTCCCCTCTTTACTGCTTGAAAGAACACTTTTCATTGGTTGATACTACTTTCAGTTCCAGATTCTTCCCACACCACACCCATTCCCCTAATTTCTGCTTGTGATTCTCTAGGAGCAGGAGCTGGATTGACATTGGGATACAATGGCAGAACAGCAGGGCTCTTCTGAGAGTGAGGCCAGCAGCACCACCATGATCCAGAGAAGGAGGAAACAAAAGACTTCTTTTGTATGGGAGTATTTCACTTTTCCAGAGGGGGAGAAAAAGGTCAATGCTCCAAAGGTCACTTGCATACTTTGTGATCGTGTTTTATCAAGAGGAAATCCAAGTAGGAAATATTCCTTTGGAAATCACTCTATGATGAGACACCTTCAGGACAAACACCCAAGGACCTTTGCTCGACATACTGGAGAAAACTCTTCAGTAAGTCACCAGAGCCCAGCCTCAGATGCTCAGCCGAGTACATCATCGGCAGCTCAGCTGAGCCCTTCCTCTGTTGTTGGAGCATCACCTTCTTCTTTTCCTTTGGACATCAACCCTCGATTTGCGAGTGTTGAAATGAGGTGTACAAAATGTGGTGGTCTTATTGTTTTTGGGGAGGTCAGTCTTCCCCTTATTAACAATAAGATAGACCAGCATGTTTGTAGACGCTCATAATACTCCCATTCTTTCTTTCCTCCATCCCTGTATGAACCCAACGGCTCTTATAAGAGCCAACCTTACCTCACAATTTTTTTTATTTTTTTTTAAGCTTCCCTTTTCGCAAAATTTTTTTTTCCGTGCGCGCACGGTACGCGTAATTCCGCAGGTCGCCGTGCGCGTACGCTACGCGCATACGGCGATTTTTCGAAAAATATTTTTTTTTTATTTTTGCCCTTGAGGGTCCTTCTGGGACCCCCTGACCAAGGCTAGGGGGTCAGGAACTGTCGAGCCTGCCCCCTTTTCACATTATCCACCTTTTTTATTCACCCCCCTGACAGTTCGAGAGAGAAAATGGCGGCCACCGCTTCCTGGTTTCGACCGATTCGAATGTTTACTAAGATCTAACAGCCAATCAGAATCGCGCTCGCGCACGCCACCGTACGCGTACGGTAAGCTTACGGTAAGCGCACGGTAAGCGCACCGTAAGCTTCCACAGATATATATATTGATTTAAAGGCTCTTTTCTCAGGATCTACTGAACAGATTTACAACAAACCTACAAAAGGCACTTCCTTGACCTGAGGACTACCTCTCTGCCAAATTTCTAGTAATTCTGTTCAGCCGTTCGGGCTGTAGCTCGTTCTAAAGGTCCTATGGAAAAATGCATGGGAAAAACGCGTTTTGGGACCCCCCTTTTATCTCAGCCCCCGCTTGACGAATCCCCCCGAGACTTTCAGGGTAGGAGCGGAGCGTAGCGCCCCACCTATTTTGAGAAATTCGCGAGGATTCGTCGACCAGCGCCAAAGTTATTCAAAATAGAATGTTGAGGTTTTCCTATGGAAAAGGGGTCCTAACTATAACTACCTACTGGCGACCGCCAGTAGGTAATATATATATATATATATATATATATGAAACAATTAGGTTACCCTTGATTGAAGACGCACTCTCGAGGCAAAACAACTCAGCAGAGACTTTTAATGTGGGTAAGCTGCATTTTCCATTCAAAATATTTTCTTCGCCTTACGCGTTTCGAGCACCACAGCTCTTGTTCACAGGCGTCCACATCTCTGGCATCACAAGATCACGGCAAGACGTCGCTCGTCACTGCATGCTGAATCAATATTTGCCCTCCGGTGGGCTTCTTTAGTGTTCATTCTCGCAAAGCATGCTGGATTACGTAGTCCCTTGTGATAAACATTTTTACCCTCCAGTGGGTTGTGTGCCAAAGGCATGGTGTTTATACAGTCATTGCAAGCCCACCATTGAGCCTTTCAAATGCAAATTGCAGCCTGTTGAATTCAAGTTTTGCCGTACCGTCACAAAGTCTTGAAGGGTTCAAGGCTTCCGGTCCCAAATTTCTCTCTGATGGTGGTGCGTCCTCACGGTTGGATGGCCGTACTACATGAAACAATTAGGTTACCCTTGATTGAAGACGCACTCTCGAGGCAAAACAACTCAGCAGAGACTTTTAATGTGGGTAAGCTGCATTTTCCATTCAAAATATTTTCTTCGCCTTACGCGTTTCGAGCACCACAGCTCTTGTTCACAGGCGTCCACATCTCTGGCATCACAAGATCACGGCAAGACGTCGCTCGTCACTGCATGCTGAATCAATATTTGCCCTCCGGTGGGCTTCTTTAGTGTTCATTCTAGCAAAGCATGCTGGATTACGTAGTCCCTTGTGATAAACATTTTTACCCTCCAGTGGGTTGTGTGCCAAAGGCATGGTGTTTATACAGTCATTGCAAGCCCACCATTGAGCCTTTCAAATGCAAATTGCAGCCTGTTGAATTCAAGTTTTGCCGTACCGTCACAAAGTCTTGAAGGGTTCAAGGCTTCCGGTCCCAAATTTCTCTCTGATGGTGGTGCGTCCTCACGGTTGGATGGCCGTACTACATGAAACAATTAGGTTACCCTTGATTGAAGACGCACTCTCGAGGCAAAACAACTCAGCAGAGACTTTTAATGTGGGTAAGCTGCATTTTCCATTCAAAATATTTTCTTCGCCTTACGCGTTTCGAGCACCACAGCTCTTGTTCACAGGCGTCCACATCTCTGGCATCACAAGATCACGGCAAGACGTCGCTCGTCACTGCATGCTGAATCAATATTTGCCCTCCGGTGGGCTTCTTTAGTGTTCATTCTCGCAAAGCATGCTGGATTACGTAGTCCCTTGTGATAAACATTTTTACCCTCCAGTGGGTTGTGTGCCAAAGGCATGGTGTTTATACAGTCATTGCAAGCCCACCATTGAGCCTTTCAAATGCAAATTGCAGCCTGTTGAATTCAAGTTTTGCCGTACCGTCACAAAGTCTTGAAGGGTTCAAGGCTTCCGGTCCCAAATTTCTCTCTGATGGTGGTGCGTCCTCACGGTTGGATGGCCGTACTACATGAAACAATTAGGTTTCCCTTGATTGAAGACGCACTCTCGAGGCAAAACAACTCAGCAGAGACTTTTAATGTGGGTAAGCTGCATTTTCCATTCAAAATATTTTCTTCGCCTTACGCGTTTCGAGCACCACAGCTCTTGTTCACAGGCGTCCACATCTCTGGCATCACAAGATCACGGCAAGACGTCGCTCGTCACTGCATGCTGAATCAATATTTGCCCTCCGGTGGGCTTCTTTAGTGTTCATTCTCGCAAAGCATGCTGGATTACGTAGTCCCTTGTGATAAGCATTTTTACCCTCCAGTGGGTTGTGTGCCAAAGTCATGGTGTTTATACAGTCATTGCAAGCCCACCATTGAGCCTTTCAAATGCAAATTGCAGCCTGTTGAATTCAAGTTTTGCCGTACCGTCACAAAGTCTTGAAGGGTTCAAGGCTTCCGGTCCCAAATTTCTCTCTGATGGTGGTGCGTCCTCACGGTTGGATGGCCGTACTACATGAAACAATTAGGTTACCCTCGATTGAAGACGCACTCTCGAGGCAAAACAACTCAGCAGAGACTTATAATGTGGGTAAGCTGCATTTTCCATTCAAAATATTTTCTTCGCCTTACGCGTTTCGAGCACCACAGCTCTTGTTCACAGGCGTCCACATCTCTGGCATCACAAGATCACGGCAAGACGTCGCTCGTCACTGCATGCTGAATCAATATTTGCCCTCCGGTGGGCTTCTTTAGTGTTCATTCTAGCAAAGCATGCTGGATTACGTAGTCCCTTGTGATAAACATTTTTACCCTCCAGTGGGTTGTGTGCCAAAGGCATGGTGTTTATACAGTCATTGCAAGCCCACCATTGAGCCTTTCAAATGCAAATTGCAGCCTGTTGAATTCAAGTTTTGCCGTACCGTCACAAAGTCTTGAAGGGTTCAAGGCTTCCGGTCCCAAATTTCTCTCTGATGGTGGTGCGTCCTCACGGTTGGATGGCCGTACTACATGAAACAATTAGGTTACCCTTGATTGAAGACGCACTCTCGAGGCAAAACAACTCAGCAGAGACTTATAATGTGGGTAAGCTGCATTTTCCATTCAAAATATTTTCTTCGCCTTACGCGTTTCGAGCACCACAGCTCTTGTTCACAGGCGTCCACATCTCTGGCATCACAAGATCACGGCAAGACGTCGCTCGTCACTGCATGCTGAATCAATATTTGCCCTCCGGTGGGCTTCTTTAGTGTTCATTCTCGCAAAGCATGCTGGATTACGTAGTCCCTTGTGATAAACATTTTTACCCTCCAGTGGGTTGTGTGCCAAAGGCATGGTGTTTATACAGTCATTGCAAGCCCACCATTGAGCCTTTCAAATGCAAATTGCAGCCTGTTGAATTCAAGTTTTGCCGTACCGTCACAAAGTCTTGAAGGGTTCAAGGCTTCCGGTCCCAAATTTCTCTCTGATGGTGGTGCGTCCTCACGGTTGGATGGACGTACTACATGAAACAATTAGGTTACCCTTGATTGAAGACGCACTCTCGAGGCAAAACAACTCAGCAGAGACTTTTAATGTGGGTAAGCTGCATTTTCCATTCAAAATATTTTCTTCGCCTTACGCGTTTCGAGCACCACAGCTCTTGTTCACAGGCGTCCACATCTCTGGCATCACAAGATCACGGCAAGACGTCGCTCGTCACTGCATGCTGAATCAATATTTGCCCTCCGGTGGGCTTCTTTAGTGTTCATTCTCGCAAAGCATGCTGGATTACGTAGTCCCTTGTGATAAACATTTTTACCCTCCAGTGGGTTGTGTGCCAAAGGCATGGTGTTTATACAGTCATTGCAAGCCCACCATTGAGCCTTTCAAATGCAAATTGCAGCCTGTTGAATTCAAGTTTTGCCGTACCGTCACAAAGTCTTGAAGGGTTCAAGGCTTCCGGTCCCAAATTTCTCTCTGATGGTGGTGCGTCCTCACGGTTGGATGGCCGTACTACATGAAACAATTAGGTTACCCTTGATTGAAGACGCACTCTCGAGGCAAAACAACTCAGCAGAGACTTTTAATGTGGGTAAGCTGCATTTTCCATTCAAAATATTTTCTTCGCCTTACGCGTTTCGAGCACCACAGCTCTTGTTCACAGGCGTCCACATCTCTGGCATCACAAGATCACGGCAAGACGTCGCTCGTCACTGCATGCTGAATCAATATTTGCCCTCCGGTGGGCTTCTTTAGTGTTCATTCTCGCAAAGCATGCTGGATTACGTAGTCCCTTGTGATAAACATTTTTACCCTCCAGTGGGTTGGGTGCCAAAGGCATGGTGTTTATACAGTCATTGCAAGCCCACCATTGAGCCTTTCAAATGCAAATTGCAGCCTGTTGAATTCAAGTTTTGCCGTACCGTCACAAAGTCTTGAAGGGTTCAAGGCTTCCGGTCCCAAATTTCTCTCTGATGGTGGTGCGTCCTCACGGTTGGATGGCCGTACTACATGAAACAATTAGGTTTCCCTTGATTGAAGACGCACTCTCGAGGCAAAACAACTCAGCAGAGACTTTTAATGTGGGTAAGCTGCATTTTCCATTCAAAATATTTTCTTCGCCTTACGCGTTTCGAGCACCACAGCTCTTGTTCACAGGCGTCCACATCTCTGGCATCACAAGATCACGGCAAGACGTCGCTCGTCACTGCATGCTGAATCAATATTTGCCCTCCGGTGGGCTTCTTTAGTGTTCATTCTCGCAAAGCATGCTGGATTACGTAGTCCCTTGTGATAAACATTTTTACCCTCCAGTGGGTTGTGTGCCAAAGGCATGGTGTTTATACAGTCATTGCAAGCCCACCATTGAGCCTTTGAAATGCAAATTGCAGCCTGTTGAATTCAAGTTTTGCCGTACCGTCACAAAGTCTTGAAGGGTTCAAGGCTTCCGGTCCCAAATTTCTCTCTGATGGTGGTGCGTCCTCACGGTTGGATGGCCGTACTACATGAAACAATTAGGTTACCCTTGATTGAAGACGCACTCTCGAGGCAAAACAACTCAGCAGAGACTTTTAATGTGGGTAAGCTGCATTTTCCATTCAAAATATTTTCTTCGCCTTACGCGTTTCGAGCACCACAGCTCTTGTTCACAGGCGTCCACATCTCTGGCATCACAAGATCACGGCAAGACGTCGCTCGTCACTGCATGCTGAATCAATATTTGCCCTCCGGTGGGCTTCTTTAGTGTTCATTCTCGCAAAGCATGCTGGATTACGTAGTCCCTTGTGATAAACATTTTTACCCTCCAGTGGGTTGTGTGCCAAAGGCATGGTGTTTATACAGTCATTGCAAGCCCACCATTGAGCCTTTCAAATGCAAATTGCAGCCTGTTGAATTCAAGTTTTGCCGTACCGTCACAAAGTCTTGAAGGGTTCAAGGCTTCCGGTCCCAAATTTCTCTCTGATGGTGGTGCGTCCTCACGGTTGGATGGCCGTACTACATGAAACAATTAGGTTACCCTTGATTGAAGACGCACTCTCGAGGCAAAACAACTCAGCAGAGACTTTTAATGTGGGTAAGCTGCATTTTCCATTCAAAATATTTTCTTCGCCTTACGCGTTTCGAGCACCACAGCTCTTGTTCACAGGCGTCCACATCTCTGGCATCACAAGATCACGGCAAGACGTCGCTCGTCACTGCATGCTGAATCAATATTTGCCCTCCGGTGGGCTTCTTTAGTGTTCATTCTCGCAAAGCATGCTGGATTACGTAGTCCCTTGTGATAAACATTTTTACCCTCCAGTGGGTTGTGTGCCAAAGGCATGGTGTTTATACAGTCATTGCAAGCCCACCATTGAGCCTTTCAAATGCAAATTGCAGCCTGTTGAATTCAAGTTTTGCCGTACCGTCACAAAGTCTTGAAGGGTTCAAGGCTTCCGGTCCCAAATTTCTCTCTGATGGTGGTGCGTCCTCACGGTTGGATGGCCGTACTACATGAAACAATTAGGTTTCCCTTGATTGAAGACGCACTCTCGAGGCAAAACAACTCAGCAGAGACTTTTAATGTGGGTAAGCTGCATTTTCCATTCAAAATATTTTCTTCGCCTTACGCGTTTCGAGCACCACAGCTCTTGTTCACAGGCGTCCACATCTCTGGCATCACAAGATCACGGCAAGACGTCGCTCGTCACTGCATGCTGAATCAATATTTGCCCTCCGGTGGGCTTCTTTAGTGTTCATTCTCGCAAAGCATGCTGGATTACGTAGTCCCTTGTGATAAACATTTTTACCCTCCAGTGGGTTGTGTGCCAAAGGCATGGTGTTTATACAGTCATTGCAAGCCCACCATTGAGCCTTTCAAATGCAAATTGCAGCCTGTTGAATTCAAGTTTTGCCGTACCGTCACAAAGTCTTGAAGGGTTCAAGGCTTCCGGTCCCAAATTTCTCTCTGATGGTGGTGCGTCCTCACGGTTGGATGGCCGTACTACATGAAACAATTAGGTTACCCTTGATTGAAGACGCACTCTCGAGGCAAAACAACTCAGCAGAGACTTTTAATGTGGGTAAGCTGCATTTTCCATTCAAAATATTTTCTTCGCCTTACGCGTTTCGAGCACCACAGCTCTTGTTCACAGGCGTCCACATCTCTGGCATCACAAGATCACGGCAAGACGTCGCTCGTCACTGCATGCTGAATCAATATTTGCCCTCCGGTGGGCTTCTTTAGTGTTCATTCTCGCAAAGCATGCTGGATTACGTAGTCCCTTGTGATAAACATTTTTACCCTCCAGTGGGTTGTGTGCCAAAGGCATGGTGTTTATACAGTCATTGCAAGCCCACCATTGAGCCTTTCAAATGCAAATTGCAGCCTGTTGAATTCAAGTTTTGCCGTACCGTCACAAAGTCTTGAAGGGTTCAAGGCTTCCGGTCCCAAATTTCTCTCTGATGGTGGTGCGTCCTCACGGTTGGATGGCCGTACTACATGAAACAATTAGGTTACCCTTGATTGAAGACGCACTCTCGAGGCAAAACAACTCAGCAGAGACTTTTAATGTGGGTAAGCTGCATTTTCCATTCAAAATATTTTCTTCGCCTTACGCGTTTCGAGCACCACATCTCTTGTTCACAGGCGTCCACATCTCTGGCATCACAAGATCACGGCAAGACGTCGCTCGTCACTGCATGCTGAATCAATATTTGCCCTCCGGTGGGCTTCTTTAGTGTTCATTCTCGCAAAGCATGCTGGATTACTTAGTCCCTTGTGATAAACATTTTTACCCTCCAGTGGGTTGTGTGCCAAAGGCATGGTGTTTATACAGTCATTGCAAGCCCACCATTGAGCCTTTCAAATGCAAATTGCAGCCTGTTGAATTCAAGTTTTGCCGTACCGTCACAAAGTCTTGAAGGGTTCAAGGCTTCCGGTCCCAAATTTCTCTCTGATGGTGGTGCGTCCTCACGGTTGGATGGCCGTACTACATGAAACAATTAGGTTACCCTTGATTGAAGACGCACTCTCGAGGCAAAACAACTCAGCAGAGACTTTTAATGTGGGTAAGCTGCATTTTCCATTCAAAATATTTTCTTTGCCTTACGCGTTTCGAGCACCACAGCTCTTGTTCACAGGCGTCCACATCTCTGGCATCACAAGATCACGGCAAGACGTCGCTCGTCACTGCATGCTGAATCAATATTTGCCCTCCGGTGGGCTTCTTTAGTGTTCATTCTCGCAAAGCATGCTGGATTACGTAGTCCCTTGTGATAAACATTTTTACCCTCCAGTGGGTTGTGTGCCAAAGGCATGGTGTTTATACAGTCATTGCAAGCCCACCATTGAGCCTTTCAAATGCAAATTGCAGCCTGTTGAATTCAAGTTTTGCCGTACCGTCACAAAGTCTTGAAGGGTTCAAGGCTTCCGGTCCCAAATTTCTCTCTGATGGTGGTGCGTCCTCACGGTTGGATGGCCGTACTACATGAAACAATTAGGTTACCCTTGATTGAAGACGCACTCTCGAGGCAAAACAACTCAGCAGAGACTTTTAATGTGGGTAAGCTCCATTTCCATTCAAAATATTTTCTTCGCCTTACGCGTTTCGAGCACCACAGCTCTTGTTCACAGGCGTCCACATCTCTGGCATCACAAGATCACGGCAAGACGTCGCTCGTCACTGCATGCTGAATCAATATTTGCCCTCCGGTGGGCTTCTTTAGTGTTCATTCTCGCAAAGCATGCTGGATTACGTAGTCCCTTGTGATAAACATTTTTACCCTCCAGTGGGTTGTGTGCCAAAAGCATGGTGCTTTGCGAGAATGAACACTAAAGAAGCCCACCGGAGGGCAAATATTGATTCAGCATGCAGTGACGAGCGACGTCTTGCCGTGATCTTGTGATGCCAGAGATGTGGACGCCTGTGAACAAGAGCTGTGGTGCTCGAAACGCGTAAGGCGAAGAAAATATTTTGAATGGAAAATGCAGCTTACCCACATTATAAGTCTCTGCTGAGTTGTTTTGCCTCGAGAGTGCGTCTTCATTCAAGGGTAACCTAATTGTTTCATGTAGTACGGCCATCCAACCGTGAGGACGCACCACCATCAGAGAGAAATTTGGGACCGGAAGCCTTGAACCCTTCAAGACTTTGTGACGGTACGGCAAAACTTGAATTCAACAGGCTGCAATTTGCATTTGAAAGGCTCAATGGTGGGCTTGCAATGACTGTATAAACACCATGCCTTTGGCACACAACCCACTGGAGGGTAAACATGTTTATCACAAGGGACTACGTAATCCAGCATGCTTTGCGAGAATGAACACTAAAGAAGCCCACCGGAGGGCAAATATTGATTCAGCATGCAGTGACGAGCGACGTCTTGCCGTGATCTTGTGATGCCAGAGATGTGGACGCCTGTGAACAAGAGCTGTGGTGCTCGAAACGCGTAAGGCGAAGAAAATATTTTGAATGGAAAATGCAGCTTACCCACATTATAAGTCTCTGCTGAGTTGTTTTGCCTCGAGAGTGCGTCTTCAATCAAGGGTAACCTAATTGTTTCATGTAGTACGGCCATCCAACCGTGAGGACGCACCACCATCAGAGAGAAATTTGGGACCGGAAGCCTTGAACCCTTCAAGACTTTGTGACGGTACGGCAAAACTTGAATTCAACAGGCTGCAATTTGCATTTGAAAGGCTCAATGGTGGGCTTGCAATGACTGTATAAACACCATGCCTTTGGCACACAACCCACTGGAGGGTAAAAATGTTTATCACAAGGGACTACGTAATCCAGCATGCTTTGCTAGAATGAACACTAAAGAAGCCCACCGGAGGGCAAATATTGATTCAGCATGCAGTGACGAGTGACGTCTTGCCGTGATCTTGTGATGCCAGAGATGTGGACGCCTGTGAACAAGAGCTGTGGTGCTCGAAACGCGTAAGGCGAAGAAAATATTTTGAATGGAAAATGCAGCTTACCCACATAAAAAGTCTCTGCTGAGTTGTTTTGCCTCGAGAGTGCGTCTTCAATCAAGGGTAACCTAATTGTTTCATGTAGTACGGCCATCCAACCGTGAGGACGCACCACCATCAGAGAGAAATTTGGGACCGGAAGCCTTGAACCCTTCAAGACTTTGTGACGGTACGGCAAAACTTGAATTCAACAGGCTGCAATTGGCATTTGAAAGGCTCAATGGTGGGCTTGCAATGACTGTATAAACACCATGCCTTTGGCACACAACCCACTGGAGGGTAAAAATGTTTATCACAAGGGACTACGTAATCCAGCATGCTTTGCGAGAATGAACACTAAAGAAGCCCACCGGAGGGCAAATATTGATTCAGCATGCAGTGACGAGCGACGTCTTGCCGTGATCTTGTGATGCCAGAGATGTGGACGCCTGTGAACAAGAGCTGTGGTGCTCGAAACGCGTAAGGCGAAGAAAATATTTTGAATGGAAAATGCAGCTTACCCACATTATAAGTCTCTGCTGAGTTGTTTTGCCTCGAGAGTGCGTCTTCAATCAAGGGTAACCTAATTGTTTCATGTAGTACACCCATCCAACCGTGAGGACGCACCACCATCAGAGAGAAATTTGGGACCGGAAGCCTTGAACCCTTCAAGACTTTGTGATGGTACGGCAAAACTTGAATTCAACAGGCTGCAATTTGCATTTGAAAGGCTCAATGGTGGGCTTGCAATGACTGTATAAACACCATGCCTTTGGCACACAACCCACTGGAGGGTAAAAATGTTTATCACAAGGGACTACGTAATCCAGCATGCTTTGCGAGAATGAACACTAAAGAAGCACACCGGAGGGCAAATATTGATTCAGCATGCAGTGACGAGCGACGTCTTGCCGTGATCTTGTGATGCCAGAGATGTGGACGCCTGTGAACAAGAGCTGTGGGGCTCGAAACGCGTAAGGCGAAGAAAATATTTTGAATGGAAAATGCAGCTTACCCACATTATAAGTCTCTGCTGAGTTGTTTTGCCTCGAGAGTGCGTCTTCAATCAAGGGTAACCTAATTGTTTCATGTAGTACGGCCATCCAACCGTGAGGACGCACCACCATCAGAGAGAAATTTGGGACCGGAAGCCTTGAACCCTTCAAGAATTTGTGACGGTACGGCAAAACTTGAATTCAACAGGCTGCAATTTGCATTTGAAAGGCTCAATGGTGGGCTTGCAATGACTGTATAAACACCATGCCTTTGGCACACAACCCACTGGAGGGTAAAAATGTTTATCACAAGGGACTACGTAATCCATCATGCTTTGCGAGAATGAACACTAAAGAAGCCCACCGGAGGGCAAATATTGATTCAGCATGCAGTGACGAGCGACGTCTTGCCGTGATCTTGTGATGCCAGAGATGTGGACGCCTGTGAACAAGAGCTGTGGTGCTCGAAACGCGTAAGGCGAAGAAAATATTTTGAATGGAAAATGCAGCTTACCCACATTATAAGTCTCTGCTGAGTTGTTTTGCCTCGAGAGTGCGTCTTCAATCAAGGGTAACCTAATTGTTTCATATATATATATATATATATATATATATATATATATATATATATATTCAGTGAAAAAACCATAGGTTTCACACATGTTATAGTTAGCTGGACATTTTACTCGTAAAAAACCAATGAAATTGCCCCGTTATAGTTAGTTCAGCTAACTATAACTCGCGCGCCCGCAATGCACTGCTGATGACGTCACATATTACATCACTCATGACATGGTCAGTGACATCACTCATGACATCACTGATGACATCTCAAATGACATCACTGATGACCTCACTGATGACATCATCCAGTGAATGTGGGTTTTTCTGAAAATTAAATATGTTTTATATATGTATATCTCAAGGTCGATGGAAGAATAAATGGGTATATAAGTGTCTAAATGGATGATTTGTTTTTGAAAAATTGATTGTTTAACTGACTGATTAAGTGTATCATAGTGAATACATGTTTTAGTGAGTAATGTTTAAATATGTATATATCTGTATCAGTCTCTCACTTTGTGTATAAGTGTCTGCATGGGTTGGTGAGTAGCTACATGGGTGTCTATATAGGTTATTAGTTGGTTTTTTGAGTATCAGTCTGAGTGTCTGCATGGTTCGGTGGGGGGTATTACGTAGTGCATAGGTGCATGAATGAGTGACTCACTGTTTGTATGTGTTGAACAGACCATGTGTGCAGGACTGCATGGGTAGATGAGTGTGTGTATGGGTGTGTTAGTGAGTGAATGACTGTCTCAATAGTGTCTTTATGAGTAACTACATATGTTTAAAACTAGTATATGTGACTATTGGTGTATATATGTGAGTATATGCAAGGGTGAGAGATTGGAAGAGTTCCTGTATGAATAAGTATGTGTTTCTATAAGTGATTGTTTAAAAGACTAAGTATGTGTAAGTTTCCGTAGAAGTAAGTATGGTGGTGTGTGTATAACTGTATATGCAAGTAAATGTATGTTTGATTCTTTATTAGCACGAGTGACTATGTGTGTGAGTAACTCTATGGATGAGTGGCATTGTGTAACAGGATGTATAGGTGTATGAGTACATATGATGAGTGAGTACATGTATGAGTGACTGTATTGGACTGTTGGTGAATGAGTGGATGTGTATGTGGATCTTAGAATTACTGAAGAGGTTGTTGTAACTGTTATTGGTATGTCCATTGTTTTTGAAAATTTTAGTCTCTATTTTTGAATGTGTGTGTCAAAGGTTATATTAGGGTGAGAGGAGGTCTGCCACTCTATCACAAGGATGATGTCATCAGTGATGTCATCAGTGATGTCATTTGAGATGTCATCAGTGATGTCATGAGTGATGTCACTGACCATGTCATGAGTGATGTAATATGTGACGTCATCAGCAGTGCATTGCGGGCGCGCGAGTTATAGTTAGCTGAACTAACTATAACGGGGCAATTTCATTGGTTTTTTACGAGTAAAATGTCCAGCTAACTATAACATGTGTGAAACCTATGGTTTTTTCACTGAATTTCTAAGGTTTTTTAAATGCTAATTCCTAACTATAACGTGTGTGAAACCTATGGTTTTTTCACTGAATTTCTAATGTTTTTTAAATGCTAATTCCTAACTATAACGTGTGTGAAACCCATGGTTTTTTCAGTGAATTTGCAAGGTTTTTTAAATGCTAATTTTTTTTTTTTTCTTCTATTTTTTCTAACATATTTTTAATTTAATTATCTTACCTTTTATAAAGACTATGATTAAATTTGTAAAATTCTTTAATATGTTTTTTTAAATATATTTTTTAAAATAAACGTAGAATTTATTTGCAGTACTTTTTTTAAAAAAAAATATTTTTTTAGTACGCGTACCGTAAGCTCACGGTAAGCGTACGGTTTACGCAACGTCCGTAATCTATCTACGCTGCTTGCGTATAGTTACGCACTTTGCGTAGCCGCGCGTACTGCGCGTGGGACGCGTGCGCGCTTACGCCACACGCGCACGTTACGCGGAAGTGTCGGGTAGTGACTGTTATGCGCATGCGCGCAAGCGCGTGTCTTTTTTACGCGCATGCGTACTTTTTGCCGTAAGCGTACCGTAAGCGTACCGTAAGCGTACGGTAGGTCATGTGATCATGAAACACAACTTTTGATTGGTTGAAACTACTTTCAGTTCTAGAACTCTCCTACACCACACCCATTCCCCTCATTTCTGCTTGTGATCCCTTGGGAGAAGGAGCTGGTTTGTCTTTGGGATACGATGGCAGAACAGCAGAGCTCTTCTGAGAGTGAGGCTAGCACTAGCAGCACTGTCTTGAGGCAGAGAGCGAGGAAACAAAAGCCCTCTTATGTATGGGATTATTTTACTTTTCCTGAAGGCCAGCAAAAGGTGAATGCACCCTTAGTTACTTGCAGGCTGTGTAAGCGTGTACTTTCTAGAGGTAATCCTGACAGGAAGTATTCCTTTGGGAATCACACCATGAAGAGACACCTCCAGGATGTACACAGAAGGACACATGGTCATCTTTTTGGAGGTAACTCTTCAGAAAGACGAGCCAGTACATCCACAGCAGCTCAGCCTGGACCATCATCTGCAGGGCTGACTCCTTCTTCTGCAGGTCAGGTGAGCCCTTCATCTGTGGGGGGAGAATCTCCTTTTGCTGGCCCTCTGGAAATGAACCCTCGATTTCGGAAGGTCGATATTCATTGCACATTTTGTAAAGATCTAATTTGCCATAGGGAGACCAGTGTTTCCCTAGTGAACAACAAAATAGATCAGCACATTTGTCGCTTTGAATAATTTTCCCATGCTTCCTTTCCTCTGTCCCTGCATGAACACAACGGTTCTTTTAAGAGCCAACCTTATCTTTCATCTTTTTTTTACATATGTTTTTAAAAACTTTTTTATATATTTTTTTTACCGTACGCGTACGGTGCGCGTACTTTTTTTTT
This sequence comes from Triturus cristatus, assembly GCF_964204655.1. NCBI lineage: Eukaryota > Metazoa > Chordata > Amphibia > Caudata > Salamandridae > Triturus > Triturus cristatus. The sequence continues at coordinate 504,027,240 of NC_140584.1, read as the reverse complement.
TTTTTTTTAAAAAAACACTAAAAATCATTTATCACATTACATTGTCCTTGAGAGACTACAATTATTATTATTGACTTACCATACTCACTGAAAAAATATTTATTCATTTGTTTTTTTAAAAAATAGTTTTAAAAATGTTTGTAGTTTTCGAAAATTTTCTATATCTATCTGGAAAAAAAGAAAAAAGTATTACTATTTTTAAAACATTTTATAATACAGTACACATATTTACATTTTTTTCCCAAAAATATTTTTGCCTTATTTTTGCTGTTTTCAGAATATATTGCATTTCACTATAAATTGTGAAAGCAATTGCATTCATCATTTTACAGCGGGCAAAAAAAAATACCAATCACAAAGATTGTATTAAAAATGCCCTGATTCTTTTTTTACTTAAACTTAACATTATAGAAATGCATAATATTGTAAAAAAATATCATCTAATACCAATAGTTATTTCTTTAAAATACCGTCTGATATGTTTGTTTCAGAAGTATAATCACAATATTATATCTCAAATAACTCCAAAATACATCTGATTTCATTTCCTTTAGACCAAATAGTAATTTTAAATTTTTTTTTGGAATAAATTTCCAACGGTAATCCAATAAAATTCTAAAGTTTAATTTGTCCAGATCTCACCGATTCTCTGTAACATTTTGGTTCACGAAAATTTTTTGAATAATTTATTAAGTCCACAATAGAATTGGTTACTTTTCCACATGGCCAAATAGTAATTTTTTAAAACATTTTTGAAAAAATTTCCAATGGCAGTCCAATAACATTCCAAAATTTAAAATGTGCAGAAGTTACCGATAATCTCTAAATTATTGGTTTTTCAAAGTTTCATTAAAAATTAAAAAAGTCCACATTACAATTGGTTATCTTTCCATTAGGCCAAATGATAATTTAAAAAATCTTTTTTTTACAAAATTGCAATGGTAATCCAGTAAAATGGTAAAATTGTTTTGTCCAGATCTTGCCAAGTCTCTCTAAAATTTAGGTTTCAGGAAGATTAGATAGGAATTTGCTAAATCAAAAGGCAAACGTTGTTTGAAAATCAATTGGGAATCATTACACAGTGTCCAGCCTTTTTCACATTTAAGATAAACTGTGTAATGTCCAGAAGTAACAGTAGGTCCATCATGGAAAATTATTGCAACAGTTACAAAAGTTTTTCCTGAAATTGATAATTGCTGTCCTGTAAACTTCTTTATTAAAGTATCCAATTTTGAACCATCAGCTCCACATCGTTGCATCATTAAAATTACATACTGTCCGTATTCCTTTAAAATTAATGTTGAAAACATGTCAGAATTACACTCACCACATTTCATGCTATGATTAGCATCTTTAACTAATTTTGCAAAAGTGACTGTTTTACTCTCTGGCAATGTCAAATAAATAAACCTTTCATTATCAACAATAGAGCCACATATATTATAACAGTTTTCACAACTATGTTCCCATTTATAAGAGAGACCAAACATATTTTCAATGGGAACCCCTTCTTCTTCCAGTACCTGAAGAAAATAAATCAAGAATTCCTGTGCGTCTTGCTGTACATTTTGAGAAAACTGTGTTCGTCCTGAACATACATCTAAAAGTTTTCTAATTTCAGTAGCACTTTCTATTTGAGTTTTATCTTTACTCAGCTTTTGAAAAAGGAGACTCAGCTCTGAACAGAATCTTTTTCCCTGATTTACTATTATCTGCTCTTGCAAACTTTCCAGATAAAATGCAACATTCAGCACTACATTTGCGTAGCAGTTGACACCAGAGCTATTTTCAAAATGACATCCTACAACCTGTTCTTCATTTTCCTTTTTCTTTTTGCTTGCAATTACATCACTCCTCTTTTTTTTCCTCTTCTCTACATCTTCACTACAGATATTCTCATTTTTTCTTTTACAGAGAAAACAGATATGGTGAGAGACCTTGCTTTGCCAAATGTAGACATTAAATGGATTGGTCAGAGAGGGTTAAAGTGGCACCAATTGATGCCATTGGTGAAATCCTTCATTCAAATCCAACACCCTGACCTCATAATAGTGCACTGTGGTGGCAATGACCTAGGCACTTTGACTGGGGTAGGTCTGGAAATGCTTATGAAGGACACCTTTGCACAACTGTTTACACTTTTCCCTAAAACTGCCTTTGTGTTTTCCAACATATGCCAAAGGCAAAAATGGAACTGGTCCAATCATTTCTGTCCACAGATTGACAAAGCAAGAAAGCACGTCAACAAATCTGTTTCTGCTTTCCTCCGTGACTATGGTATGGGTGCCATTTACCACAACAACTTGCGTTATGACATGCAAGACATTTATAGAGGAGATGGTGTGCACTTCAATGATGAAGGGAACAGAGTCTTCCTCTTGAACCTTAGACTCTGCATCGGTACTTACTTGTAGGTACCACTAAAAAAATGACTTCATAAACACAACAGCTCTTTTTAGAGCTCCCTAATTTCTAAACTCTTAAATCTGCTTTTCATTTATTTTTTTTTATTTTTTTTACCGTACGCTTACCGTAAGCTTACCGTACGCGTACCCCGTGATTTTTTTTTAAATCAATAAATGTTTTTTTTGTACTTTTCTGTCCTTCTTTGACCCCCTTACAAATGTTAGGGGGTCTGTAACTCTCCTCATTGCCCCCTTTCCTTGTTTTCACTCTTTTTTTTCAGAGTGAAATACACAAAATGGCGGCCGCCGCTTCCTGGTTTCGGCCGATTCGAATGTTTACTAAGATCTAAGAGCCAATCAGAATCGCGCTCGCGCACGCCACCGTACGCTTACCGTAAGCGTACGGTAAGCGTACCGTAAGCGGGCTCAGATATATATATTGATTTAAAGGCTATTTTCTCAGAATCTACTGAACAGATTTACACCAAACCTACAAAAGGCACTTCCTTGACCTAGGGACTACCTCTCTGCCAAATTTTGAGTAATTCTGTTCAGCCGTTCGGGCTGTAGCTCGTTCTAAAGGTCCTATGGAAAAATGCATGGGAAAAACGCGTTTTGGGACCCCCCTTTTATCTCAGCCCCCGCTTGACGGATCCCCCCAAGACTTTCAGGGTAGGAGCGGAGCGTAGCGCCCCACCTATTTTGAGAAATTCGCGAGGATTCGTCGACCGGCGCCAAAGTTATTCAAAATAGAATGTTGAGGTTTTCCTATGGAAACGTGGTCCTAACTATAACTACCTACTGGCGACCGCCAGTAGGTAATATATATATATATATATATATATATATATATATATTGTACCATTAGTGAAGCAATTGTAGAACAATATGTATGATAAAAAGATTTACTTATTTATGCAGTCACTTATATACATATTAAAAACTTAGAGTGATGTAACTATCAGTCATATGTACATTTGTTAAGCAGAACTAATGAATATCTATATATAATAGTTTTTTTAAACATAAGTATTCAGCACGTTCATACAAAGCAATACACATACATGGGTGCATATCTATACTACAAATAAATGCTTACATACAGAGAGATATGCTGCATATTTCCATCTGTTTGAGTATGGTGGTTATGTGGGGAAGAGCCAATTCTTGAGCAGTTTTCTGAAGATAAGGTGGTTATCTGTGGATCTTATGTTGGGGGATAAAGAGTTCCATAGTTTGGCTGCTTGAAGAGAGAATTATGTGCCACCCATTGTTCTGTATCTTGGGATTTTGAGGTGAGGTGCCACTCTAGAGCAGAGGGTCCTTTGTTGAATGTGTTTTGTGATTTTATTCCTGATGAAGAGTGGTCCCGTTCCATGTATCACTTTGTGGGTGATGCAAAGCAGCTTGAACATGGATCTTCTGGCAACCGGTAACCAATGCAGGGCTTTCAAGGCAGGGGAGATGTGGTCTTGCAGTTTTATATGTAAGAGTAGTCTGGCAGCCGAGTTCTGAATCTGTTGCAGTCTTTTCATGGTAGATAAAGGTGGTCCCTGGTAGAGTCTATTGGCGTAATTGAATTTGGACAAAACAAGGGAGATGGTAGCCTGGACCTTGTGTGAAAATCTCAAATGGGTGAAGATTCATCGTAGAGTTTTTATACTTACAAAGCTTGATCTTGCTAGCTTGTCCACTTGGGCATTCATCGATAGCTTGGAGTCCATGGTCATTCCGAGGTTTCTTACTTCCTTCGATATTTTAGGTGGTGTTCCCAGATCATCAGGCCATGTGGCGAGTGGGTCATAATGTTTTCAATCACCACACGTGAGTATTTCTTTTTTGGAAGCATTCAATTTGAGATGGCCCCACATTATCCATTGAGCCTTGGCTCTGAGACAACTGAAAATTTGCGAGTTTCCAATGTCTTTGGGGCACTGCAGTTGAAGGACTATTTGCGTGTCATCTGCATAGTTATAGCACGTGAGGTGAAATTTATTGATCAGTGCTGGTAATTACTTCATGTAGATGTTGAAAAGCATGGGGGAGATAATAGAGCCTTGAGGTACCCCAGCTTTCCTGGAGTACAGTTTGGATGAGAAAAGTGGGGTATGGACAACATTAGTTCTGTTGCGAAGGTAGCATGCAATCCATTCTAGAGCAGTCCCCTCTATGCCGGCTTCCTAGAGTCTTTGTATCAGAGTATCATGGTCAACCGTGTCAAAGGTAGCCGAGAGGTCCAAGAGAAGTAGCGCAGCAACCCCGTTGCAGCCAACTGTGTTCTTCAGGTCATCCCAGATGTGAGTAGAGTATGTTGTGTGAAAGAGGGGATGAAGTAGAGTTGTGTGTGTTTGTACCGCCCCAACTGGGTCAGTTTGGAGAACAGTGTGTTATTGTGTTCCTTCCCATTTTCCAGTGATACATGGAAAGTATGCTCCCTTTCAATGCCACTGTTTGAGGTGGCTGTGGAACGCCAAACAGCTACTGTTTGGGACAATACATCAAGGTCCTTGAATGGGATAGGGTTGCTAAATTCTCCTAGTGTGTGGACAGCCATGTAATATTCTTGCTAGTTCAGTTCAGGTCTTGTAGCGCTATGGATGCTGGAAGACTTCAGCCGACACTCAGGCTTGAGAGCCAACTGGGACAAAATGAAACCTATACCTTCTTGGGGGGTTCACCACAGAAACTGGGGACACCAACATTCCCTCAGTCTAGTCACAGATGGAATCAAGCTTCTCGACACTCATGTCTCAGAGAACAGGGTGCAAACATGTGAGGAGAACATGGCTATACAACTGAATACACTAAACAAAAGCAGTCAGAGCTGGATGCCTCTGCCAACCCTAATAAAAATGGTGTAAATGCTGAGAATGCATAGTCTCTACAAAACATTCCATTCGAAATCACAAAGCAATTTTTGAGACAAATTTCAACTTTAATACAGTCCTTTCTTTACCAGAATTAACTCCCAATTATTAGTCTGGCAAAGCACTGCAAACAGCATTTTGATGGCAGCCTATGTACCTATTATAGTGCTGTCTATCTTGTAGTGATTAATGAGGGGATCTTTGAAGCAAGACCAGATCACGCCTACCTCATTGAATGTTGGGGCCCGGGTGGAAAAGACCTGAGGTACCTACTGTACAGGGGGAAGATACCCTCAAGCTCACCGCTGGTATTAGAACGGTCATCACGATCTGTGGGAATATCACTCGCAAAATGGGAAAAAAGCTCAAGACTCATGACACAGATGTTTTTGTTGGTGGGCTCTTTTATGCCATCATGCACAGAACTACCAACATGATGATGAAGACATTCATGAACATCCAAGAGGAATTCACCAGCTCAGAAATCACTTCTTAAACAAAGGCATGCAGTCACACCTTTTCATGGCACCACAGGAAGAAATTCCTGAATTCAGGCCCTCTGACGTCAAACTTATCAAATGCCCTTTGTTTACAAAAAACATTTCTCAATTTTATAAATAACCTATTAAATTTAACCAATTCATTATGAGTATTAGAACTTACTTGGGAGAAAGATATTAGAGCCATGGAAGACAGGGATTGGCACATGGTCTTAATGACTTCCAGGAAGATAGCAACTGAAGCAAGCTTCAGGCTCATACCGTTTAAATGCGTGCACCCGGTTTAGTATATGAAAGAGTACCTTTGGAGAATGGGACACAAGGCTTTACCAAATTGCCTTTGATGAACTGGGGGCCAGGGAGATTTCCTGCACTTAGTATGGGGAAGGAACCCAGTAGAAAGTAAAGTGGGACATTAGAGTAAGTTTAGACACTGACAACATGTGCACATTATTATCTAACACGCTGAGAGCAGCTTTTGTGTTATTGGTCTCAATACAATTACAATGTCATCTCAGAGGGCATACTGTAGTTCCTCTAACATTTCAGTCCCTTCTGTCATCCTGAGACATTCCACATGATACCCTCTGGCCAAACCTGGCCCCTAACACACTGCTGCCCTCCACCTTGCAATTGGAATTCATCAAAATGTCGCACTGCATGTACAGGAACTATTTATGAGTTATCTCAACAGCAATGACTATAGTGTGACTGATATAAATGTATTAATTTGTGACTATGTTGTCTGTGGAAATTACATAGGAAGACAAGTTTACAAATGATTCCAAAGAACAAGTTCATGCTACTTTTTCATCCACATGGGCATTTAGTCAGGTAGTAGCCAAGAAAATGTTTATGTGTTCAAAGTAGAGAGGCAGCACAAATATGAAGGGCCCCATTAGGATGGCGGGCGGACTTCAGTCCGCCTGCCACCCTAGCGGTGCTGAGACCAGCTGCCAGGGGTGCGGCGGTCCCACACCGCCAATTAGGATGTGACCGTCACCCGCCGCAATGCCAAAGAGGCATGTTGTGCATTGCCATGCACAACTTGACAGGGCACCGCGTGGTCCCTGCCACCTTGTGCATAGCAATGAAGGGGGGTACCATAGGTACCCCCCAAGTGCAGTCCACCACCCCCCCAGGGGTCCGCAACGGGCCCCCACAGCAATTCACGCCTGCAGCGGCGATGCCGCCATGGAAAGGCCTGAACCGCCAGGAATCATGATATGGATGGCGGTGTCTTCCAGGCACCACCACCATATTGTGCCCGAAGTCCGCCCGGTCGGCAATCGTGACGATTGTCAACCGGCGGAAAAGAGGCGGTCGGACTTTCTATCCGCCATGGTAATAAGGCGGGGGTAAATGAGGTTGTGATGGAGAGGCGGATCGCCACCGCCGGCTGGCCTGTGGCGATCCACCCGCCATCATAATGGGGCCCAAAGTATACAAAAAGAGGTTATTCGAGAAACAGAACAAAACAAGTAGGTCCTTTGTGTTTGTCTTTTTAATCGTACTCTTCATTAAAGTATGCAATTTACAGCCAACGCGTTTGAACTTGTCACAGGCTTCCTCAGGCAAAAGTTCACTGAAGTCAATGCGTTGGTGATCTAACATCCAGGTCAGTAATGGGTCCACACATTACTGACCTGGATGTTAAATGCAGTCCTTTTGCCGAATACAGCTAACACCATGACTCAAGACTATCTACTCCAATTAAGCTTGGACATGTGAACTTCATACTTCCTGAACTCGTTATCGACCACCATTGGTCGTAAACAGTTGCACTTCAACTGAAAACTATCCACGTGGTTTTGAATACACCCTGAATATCTGACTGAACTTGCCAATACTGTTGGCTAGGATTGCTTCTACACTTTGTCTTCAATTAACTTTGCCCTGAGGAAGCCTGTAACATGGCGAAACATGTTGGCTACGCCTGCTTGTATATTTTGATGAAGAAAATAGTGAAAACGATAAACACAAACTACTCGTCTTGTTCTGTTTCTCAAATAACCTCTTTTTGTATATTTTGGCCCTAATTACGATGTCAGGCGGACTTGAGATCGTCCAACACCATTTTGGGTGGGAGCAGACTAACCCTGGGCGTAGGACTACGCTACGCTCACGTAGTTTGTGCAACTATGCGCTACGCGAATTGCACGTAGCACAGTGCAAAAACGCGTAGCGGAGCGGGCATTTTTTGCTTGCTCGCGGTCCTCAACGTCAAGTTGGCACCCGCAAGCGAGCAAAATGACATCCCTGCGAGACTTTTTCCTTGTTCGCGATCAGCAACATCAATTTGCCGATCGCGAGCGTGGAAAATAATTCTCCCGGCGAGATTCTCAACGTGGGGAGGTCAGGTTTCTCATTGCGAGTGGTCGCGTATGCTTGCGACCGCTCGCGATGAGAAACTACCAGTCCACGTTAAGAAGACTGCCACTTGAGTACAAATCTACTCGAGCAGCAGAAAATGACCGCTTGCACTGTGCATGATGCCGTTTGCAATGATTGCACAGTGCGGACAAGCATCCGGCACTGTGCAATCAGTGCGAACAGCATTTTCCCTACCGCACTACACAGCTCGCGTACCTACGCGTAGCTTGCGTAGTGCGAAGTACACTTCGCATAGCGCTACTACGCAAACTACGCCCAGGGTTAGAATAGACCATAGGTCGGCCGCTCAGCACACCGTATTATGATGCAACCGCACCAATCTCCCATTTCTCTGTGGGAGCTTGTGCTGCAGGCAATTTCCACACAAAGCTCAAGTTCCCCTAGAGAAGCAGAAGTTTGTGTAAATCCCTGCACCGTATGGCAGGCATATCACGATGCCTGGCACACAGTGCAGGGATTTATATAAGAGCAACATAGGTGGCCCCCAGGCCGCCAACCAGAAGCCGTTGAGGCATGGGGGTCCTGCTAGGGGCCCCCAAAGTTGCTTTCTGACAGGCTTTTCATGTCAGAAACCAACATCATAATCCTAATGGCGTAAATACCGTCTGTAAAGGATTATGTGAGGCCTCTGACTGGTCGACGGACTCCTTGAGCCACTTTAAACTACAACTGCCTACATTCTAATTTGACGGAGGCTTTCCAACCAACATCCTAATGAGCCCCTTTATATTTATGTTGCCTTTCTACTATGCAAAAGACACACAATTGATGGACGGAATGCAGAAAAAATCATAACATTCACCCCCAGTCAAGGGATCTGGGTTAAATCCATCATTCTTTTGCTCACCATGCCACCCCAGTTTAGACCTGGCCATATGCAAATCAGTCTTGACCCTGTGCCTCATGGGAACAGTCCAGCCCAATCTGCCAAGCCAGGTCCTCCCTGGACCAGAAACAAGCATCCTGGGACCGGTTTCGGGGTCTCACCCCTCTTCAGCCAGGATAGCTTGATTCCAGTGGCACAGTGAGCCCAGGACCCACGTCTGGGCATACCTGGCCCACTTAGGGCAATAAAGCAAAAGACACACAATTGATGGACGAAATGCAGAACAAATCATAACATTCACCCCCAGTCAAGAGATCTAGGATAAATCCATCATTCTTTTGCTCACCAAATCAAGCTATCCTGGCTGCAGAGGGGTGAAACCCCAAAACCGGTCCTAGGATGCTTGTTTCCAGTCAGGGAGGACCTGGCTTGGCAGTTCGCGCTGGACTGTTGCCATGAGGCACAGGGTCAAGACTGATTTGCATATGGCTGAGTTCAAACTTGAATGGCATGGTGAGCAAAAAACGATGGCTTTAGACCCAGATCTCTGTACTGGGGTGAATGCAAGACATTGTTCTGCATTCTGTCCATCAACTGTTGTTTTTGCATTTGTCACCCCGAATGGGAAGGGTATGCCCAGACGTGGGTCCCGTGCTCTCCATGCCACTTGAATCAAGCTATTCTGGCTGAAGAGGGGTGAGACCCCGAAACCGGTCCTAGGATGCTTGCTTCCAATCCAGGGAGGACCTGGCTTGGCAGTTCGGGCTGGACTGTTCCCATGAGGCACAGGGTCAAGACTGATTTGCATATGGCTGGGTTCAAACTGGAACGGCATGGTGAGAAAAAAAACAATGGATTTAGGCCCATATCTCTGTACTGGGGTGAATGTATGACATTGTTCTGCATTCTGTCCATCAACTGTTGTTTTTGCATTTGTCACCCCGAGTGGGAAGGGTATGCCCGGACGTGGGTCCCGTGCTCTCCATGCCACTGGAATCAAGCTATCCTGCCTGTAGAGTGGTGAAACCCCGAAACCGGTCCTAGGATGCTTGTTTCCAGTCCAGGGAGGACCTGGCTAGGCAGTTCGGGCTGGACTGTTCCCATGATGCACAGGGTCAAGATTGATTTGCATATGGCAGGGTTCAAAATGGAACGGCATAGTGAGCAAAAAAACTATGGATTTAGGCCCAGATCTCTGTACTGGGGTGAATGTATGACATTGTTCTGCATTCTGTCCATCAACTGTTGTTTTTGCATTTGTCACCCCAAGTGGAAAGGGTATGCCCAGACGTCGGTCCCGTGCTCTCCATGCCACTGGAATCAAGCTATCCTGGCTGAAGAGGGGTGAAACCCCGAAACCGGTCCTAGGATGCTTGTTTCCAGTCCAGGGAGGCCCTGGCTTGGCAGTTCCGGCTGGACTGTTCCCATGAGGCACAGGGTCAAGGCTGATTTGCGTATGGCTGGGTTCAAACTGGAATAGCATGGTGAGCAAAAAAACGATGGATTTAGGCCCAGATATCTGTACTGGGGTGAATCTATGACATTGTTCTGCATTCTGTCCATCAACTGTTGTTTTTGCATTTGTCACCCCGAGTGGGAAGGGTATGGCCAGACGTGGGTCCCGTGCTCTCCATGCCACTGGAATCAAGCTATCCTGGCTGAAGAGGGGTGAAACCCCGAAACCAGTCCTAGGATGCTTGTTTCCAGTCCAGGAAAGACCTGGCTTGGCAGATCGGGCTGGATTGTTCCCAACTGTTGTTTTTGCCTTTCTACTATGAACACGACTCTAATGTTTGGCCATTTGGTAGCTGATCTTTGGAGGTGGACAACATTTGTTCCTAACCCAGTGACTACTACACGTGGTGTAGTAAAAGGTCTTCTAGCTGCCAATATTTGTAAAAATGTCATATGGGATGACACTTTTACATGGGTCATGTGTTCCAATTCATTGGCACATTATGTGCTCTACAGGGCCCTTACATTTGTGCACCATAGTATGGGGGATGTTTTATGGACAGCTCCCGGTAGGTGGCCATTCTTGATCTTGACCACCCATAATCCTCTCATTGTATAGCAGCAATCACATGATGTGGTGATGTTGTACATCTGCTGTGCACTTATCCGGTTCTGTGGTTCTTCCAATTTGTATTTCTCCAGCGATACTCTGAAGGCTGCTGATATTCATTATGCCCTGCATTTTCTCCCAAAGTTGGAGGTTAAGTTGTGGGGCGAAACCAACCTTCCTAGCCAGGTTCTCACACCAGTGTGCTCCAGCAGGTGGAGGATTATGCATTCACCTTACCTTAGATGCTTGCCAAAGTCTGGCATGCACCTTGGGAATAGTTTTGTTCATAAGATGATGTATGAGTGGTGGTCCTCTTTCATAACCAATTTGGGCAAAATTTCCAGGGCACTCATAGAAAACGTAATTTTTTAGAGACAGCCAGACGCCATGGTGCGAAGTTCAACAGGTTCGAAGAACTGGGAAGGAGCTGTGATTGTCAGGAGAAATGAGTAGTGCAATCAGGTAGTAATTCTTGAAATGAGACACAAGCCGCCAGTGGCTGCTCCTTCCTATGCTCTCCAGGGATATGCTGTTCTAGTTTTCTATCCATTGTTTATTCTACTAAGAGTGAACAATATCCAATTATTCACTCTTGGAATAATAAAAATATGCCATCCAGCAAGATCCTGAGACCACTTGTGGCACTGTCTGATGGCTGGTGCAGTCACACAAAGGCACGTGCACCAACCATTAGAGAGATTATCCAGGAGTGGCGAAAACCCCAGTATTGCATTCTCTCATGGAGAGAATGCTACCAACCAGGTGAGATGGTTGCCAAGGGGAACAATAGAATGCAGGTGAGGAGTGGATGGTTGGTTAGCTGTTCGGCAGCGCCCTCTTTGATGTTTTGTCTTATCCACCAATAACTATATATATATTTATATATACTTTCAAGACTCGCCCTGACCTCAGGCCCTGGCACCACTCAGATTCTCCACATCTGTGACATGCTAAAGGGTCACAGCTAAAGGTAGCCATAGGCACTACAGGCTTAAGCTCTTTAGTGCCCATGGCTACACAGCAATCAACATCTCACACCACCCTTTCCCAACTCCTCACAGAGTTCGGACACAGTGGGGTAAAACTGTGAGACTGAAACCTCAAAATCTGTGACTTTGCAGTTTTGAGGTATCAGTTTCATGCTCTAGTGTTGTAAGCTGAAAGGAGCAGGAGTCCAAACGAGACCTAGACAGGCAGCAAGGTAAAAAGCTTTTAAACGTTGCTTGTCTTTGGGTGGGTGTATGCATCTGTGATAAGTATGTGCATGTGTGGGCATGTCTCTGTGTGTGTGTGACACTGAAGAAGTGAGTCAGAGTGAGTGAGAATGAGTTAATGGGGAGAGTGAGTACGAGTGAGGATGAATAAGAGTGAATATGAGAGAATGACAGTGAGTGTAACAGAGTGGTACTGTGTGTGAGATTGAGTGAGTCATATTGAGGCTGAGTGAGCTACAGTTTAAATGGGTCCGAGAATGAGTTAACCAGAGTGAGTGACAGTGGGAATGAGTGAGACTGATTGTATCAAAGTGAGCGAGAATTAATGGGGCAGAGTAAGTCAGTGTGAGATTTAGTGAGTCAGAATTAGTCAGATTGAATTGGGGAAGGATTAAGACTAAGTAAGAGTGAGCCAGAGCGGGATTGAGTAAAACAGTGTAAGTAGACTGAGTGAATCAACGTAACTGAATGAGTGAGACTGCGACTGAGTTAGAATGAAACTGACTGAGAATGAGTGAGACTCAGTGAGTATGAGTGAATCAGAGTGAGATTCAGGGAATTGAAATGAGTTGAACCAAGTAAATCAATGAGAGCTAGTGAATCAGAGGGAGAATGAGTAAGAATGAGTAAGAATCAGTGAAACAGAGTGATAATGAATGAGAGTGCAAAAGTCAATGTGAGATTCAGTGAGTCAGAATGAGTCAGACTGAGTGAGTATGAGTGAGTAAGATGGAGACTGAGTGAATCAGAATGAGTGGGATTGAGTGAGACTAAGGGCCTGATTACAATGTCTGTGGGTCTGACACAGACAGCTAGTCAGTGTCAGACCCACCGACATCTGCCTCTGCGGATCTGCCTGCCGCATTACGATGCAGCGGGTCGGAGCATCAGTAATCCCTACAATGAGGGCGGTGCATGCTCAGGCACCGCCATAGGGATTACAATGTCCCTTTCTGCCTACTCTTTCATGGCTGTTCCCACTGGTCAGACCATGCAGCCGTTTTCTTTCAGATCTCGCTTACCAAGGATCCTAAATTAAAAACTGAACCTATACTCAGGGTCGAAACGAGGGCCTGGAAAAACATTAATAGCGAGGAACTTGACAATCATTTGAAGACTACTATTGGCGTTTGGTCCTCATCGGTGGATAAGGCTGCGGTGGTATACACCGAATGGTTAGACTCGGCCTGTAAAACATTAGTTCCAATTAGAATGTGCACTCCTAGGAGGACAACACCCTCAGCCCCCTGGTACTCTGATAGTTTAAAACTACATAAAACGGAATGCAAACGATTGGAACGCACACGGAGGAAAGGGTATACTAACTCTACTAAGAAGGCCTATAGGGATAGTCTCTCCAGCTATAAAAAAGCGCTTTTTGACACAAAAAAGAAATTCTATGGGGAACAGATTAGCAATGCGAAATCTTCCATAAAAGAACTTTTTAACACTGTTTTAAAACTTACAACACCCATCAGGGCAAAACCTCGGAGCAGCCCTAAATTCTGTGAAATTCTTACCTCCGCTTTTCGTGAAAAAGTTGTCACTATCTTCTCGTCTTTCAGCACTCTGCCAAAGGATGGCATCAAGATGGGTGTCTGGGATTCTCCCAAGGACACCAAGATAATTTCCACCTTCGATAGCTTTGCGACAGTGGATGCCCAAGATGCTACTAAGCTTCTGTGGGCAATTCAATCTGGGTCCCCTTTAGATCCGTGTCCAGCATCAGTAGCTAAACTAGTCCCGAATACTATTGGAGCGGCCATTGCTCCGGTTTTTAACAATATTTTTAAGTCTGGTCTGTTTCCCAAGGTTTGGAAAACAACCTCAATCCTTCCTCTTCTTAAGAAAGCCAACCTGGATCCAAAGGACACAAATAATTATAGGCCTATCTCTCGTCTTCCCCTACCGGCTAAGATGATTGAAAGGGAAATGAACCGTCAATTAAGCTCCTTTATTAATACCAATGGTCTTTTAGATTCCACTCAGTTCGGCTTCAGCGCAGAACACAGCACAGAGCTGGTGCCGATCAAGTCAACCGAGGAAATTAGAGAAGTACTAGATCAGGGTGGAGCTGCGATTCTGCTTATGTTGGACCTTTCGGCGGCCTTTGACACGGTCCACCATGAAGTATTCCTGGACCGGTTAGGCGAAAGGGAGGTTACAGGCAAGGCTCTCGCCCTTCTAGAATCTTTCCTCACCAACAGAACCCAAACAGTAGACATGGGTAAAGACTGTTCAATGCCATTTTCTCTACCCTGTGGGGTTCCACAGGGGTCAGCGCTAAGCCCCACGCTGTTTAACATATATGTGTCTCCGCTGGCAGCCCTCATATGGTCATTTGGCTTTCAGCTGACCTCCTATGTGGATGACACACAAATAGTGTTATCCATACAAAAGGGCAAAGAGGCTGAGACTTGTCGGGACTGCTATAACTGCATGCAGTCTATTGCAGGCTGGATGTCAGCAAACTGCCTCAAGCTAAATGCAGGGAAGACCGAGGTGATCATCTTTGGTAATCCCTCAAATCTTTGGTCAACAAACTGGTGGCCTGAAGCACTGGGTCCACCTCTAGCCCCCACTGTTAAGGCAAAAAACCTGGGAGTGATGGTGGACTCCAAACTGTCTTTTGGGGACCAGATCGGCAGAGTGGTATCCTCCTGTTTCCATCTCCTTAGGATTATGAGGAAAATCAAATATTTTCTTCCGGAGGATAGTCTTAGGACAGTAATAATGCGCTCATCCTGTCTCGCCTAGATTATTGTAATGCCCTGTATCTTAACATCCAAAAAAGGCAGCTCAACCGACTGCAAGTGATGCAAAATGCAGCCGCTAGGGTCCTTTTGGGTATCCCTAGGTGTGTCTCAGCAAAGAAGGGACTTCGGGACCTCCATTGGCTTCCAATGAAACAACGTATGGAATTTAAGGCCCTTTGCCTGGTCTTTAAGGCCCTTGAGGGGCACGGCCCTGCCTTTATGAGACAACATCTTCAATGGTACATTCCTTCCAGGGCTCTACGGTCAGTTGAGGCAAAGTTGGTAAAAGTTCCACGCGTTAAAACTGCCAGTTGGGGGGGCAGGAGCTTCTTCTGCTGCGCCGCAAAGGCCTGGAACGGCCTCCCCCTGCAGCTTAGAGGAGCAGTCGGGCTCCTAGAGTTTAGAAGGGGGCTGAAAACTTGGCTCTTTTCTTAATTGGACTTTTCTCTCTACCATGCAGGCAACGTTTCAGTGCCAGGACACCTTAGGTTAACAGTGTGCTTTATAAGCATCATTAACATAACATAACATAACCATGAAAAGGCAGACAGAAGGTGACTTTGGGGGCCCCGAGCAGGGACCCCTTCCCGCATGGCCATACGCTAAGGGGCCTGTGGGGCACCTGTGGTGCCCCCTAAACATCCGTGCACCATTTGGGAGACACCGCATGGTGCCTGCCACATAGTGCAGGGATGTTTTAAATGTGTTAATTTTCTATTGAGGCGTGTGCTGCGGCCTGCAGCACATGCTGCAATAGAAAATGAACATATTGCGACCACCAGTCAGGCAATCCTGCTTAGACTACGGTGTCGATCGGAAGAGGGTCTGACCGGCATGGTAATCAGGCCCTAAATGAGAATGAGTGAGACTGACTGGGTCAGAGTGAGAATGAGTGACTCAGTGACACTGAGTAAAACTGAGTGTGTCAGATTAAGTAAATTGAGTGCAAGTGCAAATGAGAGTAAGTGAATGAGACCAAGTGAGAATGAGTGACAGTAAGACTGAGTGCAAGCGAATGTGAGCAACCACCCAACCCTCCAAAAAGAAGTCAGGCTCACTCACTTGTATTTTAGCCAAGAATTACGCCCATCAATTTTCAAGGTTGCCAGCTGCCACAGCATGCTGGTGCTGCACTACCAAGATTCTAGTATAGTTTATTGAAGATGCTTGAGCTAAATGTTTGCTGTTCTATTCATTCCACACCCATCTCCATGTAGGATCTAATTTTAACACATTGTTCAAAGGGTTGTCATGTCTAGAAACTTTTAATTATTATAGTGATGCTATTAAGTGATATGTATGAGAACTTTACCTTCAGGCAAATTTCCCCAGCTTAAAACAGCTTAGACATGGCTTAAAAATGTAAAAAGCTGAATCGAAAAATAACTAACACAGTTATTTCTTGCAATCAATTTTGGTACTCACAGCTTCTATTTCTAAATAATGTATTTGCATATGAATTAACTATTCTTATTTTACACTACTCTATTTCCAAAAATTGATGAGAGCTTTTAAATGTCTTTAACCTTGTTGGACTAGGTACATTACTGACATTAGCATACTCGATCACTTAGATCACTTAGACTCCTCTTTAAATCTGTGTAATTGTATTCTTTTCTGCATAAATCATCAGAAAATTATAGCAATAATAGAATTAAAAATAATACAACAATAATTGATCATTTCCAGAATATTTTAAATGGGCGAAGCACATTGTAGATGTGTGTTATTAAGTGAATTTTAAATATTCCCTAAAACATTTTCTGGTAAAATATTTTTTAATTTAATAAACAGTACAGTTAAAATACAATCATAGGCTTTTGTCCATGGATCATGATCAGTTTTCATTTGTATATTTATTTATATATTTTCCTATATCCAGCATCATCCTCTCGCCGAACATTAATGTCCTCTCCTACCCCGATGACACTCATTCTCTCCCTCACAGACAAGATGCTCAGTACCCCGATCAAGTTCAATGCCTGCATGATTTAAATCACCGACTAGATGAAGACCAACTATTCAAAGCTGAACTCTGACAAGACTAAAATTGCGATCTTTGGGAATAATACTTTACCATGGGACTCCAGGTGGTGGCCAATAGAGCAAGGACCAACACTAATGTAAAAAACCTCAGAATCATCATGAACAGCAAGCTGGACATGACTGCCTAAGTCAATGCCATCAACACCTCATGATTCCGTACACTATAGATGCTGATTAAGATTTTCAAATGGCTCCCAATCAGCCCCCTGAAAACCATTTTGCATGCCCTGGTCACAAGCAAGTTGGACTACAGGAACACCCTGTGTGCTGGGATCTACAAAAAATTAACCATAGGGCTGAAGAACATTCAGAGCTTGGTAGCTGGAATCACTCTCAATCTCCCATGCCGTACTCATATCACCCACACCTGAATGAGCTCCACTAGCTCCCTATACACAAACAAGCACAATTCAAACTCCTCACCCACAATTTCAAGGCACAACAGAACACTGTCTCAGCATACCTTAATAATTGCATGTGCTTGTCCCGACTCCTACTTACATACATCCCATGCATATGGACGACTAGATATGGCGATTGAGCTTCTCCTACTTAGCACCTATAGCGTGTAACAACCGGTCACTACATCCAAGAGCCCCTCCTCACTTGAGTACTGCAAGAAGCTATAGTCCTGGCTTTTCAAGCAGTGCCATTAGGCCCTAGGTTTAGTTAAGCTTGCACATGCTCAGAGCCAGCATACTCTCATGTGGTGATAGTACGCTCTACAAATCTGCATAACATAACATCATTTTTTCATTTCCTTTTTGAATTCTTTCTTTCTTGGATTATAATTTGTAATGGAGGTATGGGGGGGTTCACCCCTTCCTTTAACCTTTTTCCCATCCTTTCATTTCATCCTTATAGTTAGCACAAATTGGATATAATAAATCCAGAATTCCTCTTTACGAAAGTCAAGGTAAGTTATGTTGGCTATGTTTGAGCTCACAGTAACCTATGCAATGTTTTACACAGTCCATTCTAAATTGTATTGAGTTACAATAACAGTGGGTTTCAGTTTCAGTAAAGTTAGGTCTCGTTAATTAGCTGATCTTTATTTTTTTTTAATGACATGATTATATAAATAAAAGTTTTTAAATGTTGAGCATTTTAAGTCTCTGTAATAGTGTTACTCACTAATGTTAGGTCGTGGTAATGAAAACACTGAAGTAGTGGGGCACTATAATGGTTGTCTCCGGACTGACAAAAAAATCTTGCTAACCAATTTAAGATGGTCAGAAATGGCAACATGTGTTATCCAGGTGTTTATGCGTAGCTGCTACATCTATGCTTATAAACCATGGTGTCATCCCTTGTGACAAAACTGAACACACTTTGTGAATAGCTTATTGGCTGCTTTATAAAAAACTCGTACATCAAACTGACCCACAGTGTCTGAGTATGCTGTGTTCAGTTCACCCGTACTAATGAGAGTCCACTGTAGCCTTTTAACTGTAACTCGGTGCAGTTGGGAGTGCATTTGTTTATATATTATAGGTCCTAATATTAAGTTACTTTAAAATAGAGATCTTGTGTACTATTTTTATGCAGCTAACCGTAAACTACATTGTTGCTTCAGTGTTTAGCAGATACTCTGTGATCTGATAAAAGGTGTTAAAATTCCTTGAACGTTTGAGGTTTCTCTGCAGTCTTCATCTGTCACAGTTAATTAGAAATGTATTTTAATAGGTTTGCATTTCTTTTCTATTTTCATTCTAATTAGTTCAGAAGAGACTGCAAGAACACATGTTCTACACGAAGAAGCAATTTAAAACCTTAGAACTGCTGAAAACTACCAGTACAGGAATCATATTTTGAGAGTGGACGCCTGATGAGTTGTGTTTCACCATAGATTGTGGTTCCAAAATCACAGCATTTGCAACCATAAAATCTAAAGTCACAATGTTTCAAAAG
Source organism: Triturus cristatus (assembly GCF_964204655.1). NCBI lineage: Eukaryota > Metazoa > Chordata > Amphibia > Caudata > Salamandridae > Triturus > Triturus cristatus. Next base: position 504,008,256 of record NC_140584.1, on the reverse strand, counting down.
TACTTTATGACTAAAAAGAATGTCTATGCAAATCGTAGTGCACCCGTTGCAGATAGTTACAAAGTATTAAGAAAGCGTGCATGAAATATGTGCCTTTCCTTTATAACAATTTACAATGGAATTGCAGTTGTGGCCTGAAAGCCATTGTTTTTCTACCAGCCTCTGAAAGAGACTGGTACCAATGCAACAAGTGGAAGCAGCTACTCACCACTCAGAAGGAGATGTAGCCTTGCGGCTCGAGCGGTCGACCTCGAAGCTGGGGAACAGGCTTCGTGTCTCGGCAAGGACGCTCAGCATCCTGTGATTCTGAACAAATCACTTAATCTCCTGTGCCTAACAAAAACAAGCATTGGCATAGCCAATAGGTCTCGCCTTTGGAACCTTATAAGGGTTTAGCCATGCAACACTTGATGTTGTTGCACCAAGGATATTGCGCTGGATAACTAAACACTTATAAGGTCCCAAAGGCGAGACCTATTGAATATGCCAATGCTTGTTTGTTATTTTATTAACCCTGGTTTAAATTTTGCTCCTAATATTATTAATATTTTTTTTTTTACTTTGGTGATGGTGCTACTTATGAAATCATCAGGATCAAAATCCACATGTCAGTGCTTACTTTCCGTAATGCTATCCAGGTTATGATATGTGATGTCACAAGTCAAAGGGAATGTGATGTCACTTCCACTACCCCTCGCATTTTGGCAAATCGACGTCCGTGGTGATAGCTAATGCTGTTCAGCCGACAACTTTTTATTTTATTTAGCTAAGCAATTTTTCTGCCACAAAATATCAAATCCTTGTAATATATTAAATTGTTACAGGATACTGTCACTTGGTGCACTTGAGTATTACCGGGGTAGTTTATTTAGTCTAAACATTTTCTAATGATTAAATCGAAAGTAAATGTATTAAATTACAAAAACGTAAAATAAGATGGGTGAGTTGGTCACGCCTCGCATGGACTCTCGGCAGCCCTGATAACCAACCAAACCTTGAGACCAGCCTTTCACCACCCAGCAACCTCTACCTCAGGGTCAGAAAAGCGCCTGGACAACAAGGAGTTTAAGCGCTATACAAAAAAAAAATATAGGCAATAGACACTACAACACTTGAGGGCGGATCAGAGTGGGGCCTGGAGGCACGAGGGGGGGAACCCTCTCTCCTGCATAAGATGTAAAGATGAGGAGGTTGCTGCGCTGCAGTGACCCACAGGGCGCCTTGGCAATGCGGCGATGCTCATAGACCACGTATAGCTCCAACCTCCCACGACATTGTAGGTGCAGCAGTGAAACAAGACTGTTGTCTCACCTGGAGACCGCAGAGGCCTGTGGGTGTGAGCACACAGAGCGAGTCAGGATACGTCCCAGCGTTCCAGCCGGGAAACGGAAAATGCACTTTAATCACCTCTACAGAAAACTCCCAGGTGTGCAATTATCAAAATAGGACCGCACACCCTCAAGTGTTCCTTTCTTCTCACTTGGAGCGCCTCTTTCTGCATAAAAGATAGCATGCGTGCACCTACGCAGGCAGGCGCGCACGCACCGGACTCCAAAGACCTGTCACTTTAAATGATTGACGCTGCGGATATGGACCCAGAAATTGTACCTTTGTGTGTGGCCGGCCTTTTGCATTTAAACAGTTAGCAGCCACAGCACATATATATTTGCCATATTTATTGTTCTGTGTGGTTTTTTTTTAAGTGCACTTGTATAGCGCCCATTCTGTCACTAGAATGGCCTCGTAGGGCTTTTGGTGGTCTTGGTATAAATCCATGGCATTCCAAGGTACCCCCTCCCCCGCAGAGCAGAGCATGAAAGCTCCAGCGATGAAGAGTTTGTTGGCGCACACACCTTTCACTGTTTCTTAAGATGTGTAACTCTGACTTTGTATGTGAGCATATCAGTGCCCAGGTGTGGATGTAAGCTCGTTTGTGGGTGTGAGGGATGCCAGCCAGCATGACGTGCTCGACCACCCCGCTGGCAGTGGACTAGAGCGCAGGCATCCTTCTGCCTGGAAGCCAGAGTCAGACAGGTGTGGAGACGGAAGTGCTGGCACCATATCGGTTCTGAAGGGGGGGGGTTCTGTTGAAGAGGCCTGGCCCACCCACTGTGCCATCTTGGCACATCCCCAAAGGGCAGGTGTGTAGCTACCATTGGTGCAGTAGGTGCAGTGGCACCAGGACCCAGAGCATTGAGCCCTGATAATTATTGCAGCTTATCACCCCAACAGCAGTCAAAGGGCCCATTTTCAGTGCTTGCACCAGGGCCCGTGGCATCCTTTCTACTCTGCTGGATAAGGGATGCTTTTAGAGCCGAAGGGGCTGCCAGAAGCCAGACAGGCCCGTGACGTCATCGTACCCGCAGCCTCCTGTGTTTGGGCTGGTATGAGCATTCCAAGCAGGGCTTTAAGTGGGATGAAAAACTCGGTGGTCTCTCAAATGGGCGTGGCCAATGCAATTAAGGGCGTGGCTTAAAACAATTTGGCTTTGCCAATGGCTGTTAGTTGCATAAGCAACAACTAGTACTTCATTGAATATAATATGACAATCCTTCAGTTCTGAAATGATGAGACTGTGAAAGAACTTTAACGAGCCTCTCCGAAGTTACCCCAAAGGCATTGAAGGGTGAAACTGCTGCAGAGTAAAGAATTTGTTCTTCACCCGGAGGGTGATGGCAAAAATGGAGAGCCCGATAGGGACCGATCTCGGAACCTGCTGTTTAAAACTGCCTGAGTTCATAACCGGCGGGACCCACCCCACTTAAAACCCTGCTTCCAAGTCTGACCTCGTTTGGTTTCTTTGCAGTCTCTCTCACACAATTTAGCATCGAGCCGGCTTGCGTTTGAGGCGTCTTCTCTTTTTAAATGTACGGCTCGAAGAACAGACGTGTGAATTAAAACCAGACACCACGTACCAGCATGAGACCGAGAAGAATGTGGTTTCACGGATTGAGATCTGAAGAACCTGGTGTGGTGAACCCAGATCTTGCACAGATACTGCCCCAGTGCACCGGAGCAAGGACAGGAGGTCTCGCGAGTTCAGCTTTATTCTACCCGCCAGAGAGCGCGCACACTTAGAATGTGGAGATAAAACGACGTGTTAGACTGAAGTCATTCTTACTCCTAATAAGCAAGACGAATAAAGCGCTCCAATACCTTTGGGTCAAGTTCGCACTATATAAATCTGCAAAAAAGAAACTGGCATGAGAAACGAAAGTAAAGTCTCATAAAGGAGCACGAGGTGAGCCCGCGAGTGGTGCACGCACTTGGAAGAGCTGTCTTCACTTTTCAAGCACTGCACTCTTGCTTGTGGCGCGCCGCTGCTCGCTCCGGCAAGGTGGATGCCACCACAAGCACAAGTGCACTGCTTGAAAAGTGAAGACAGATGGCTAAAGGCCCTCCTAGGCCAGCAAATGCACGATGCCAAGGCGAGACCTAAAAATGAATGTGTCCTTCTGTAACGAAACTGGTGCTCATGTAAGGCGCTCTGATACCCGATTTCTCGGGTCTAGTTTGCGCTATATAAAACTCTAAAAAAAAAAAAAACTCCTTAAGGTGTGGGTATTAGGTGAAGCATGCTACCCCCTAAAGTCATTTGCATCATGTCAATGTTTCCTAATTGCAGCCCCCTTTTTAGGTCTCGCTGAGCCCCAGTGCTTGCGCTGGCTCGAAGAGACATTTTGTATGTGGGATTTTCAAAGTGCTGCTGGCTGGCCTAACGTTTGCGTTCACGCGATCGTGCACGCGTGCAGCTGGCCGCCAGCAGCACTTTGAAAACTCGTGTGCGTCATCGCGATCACTTTCGCTTTCAGAGAGATCGCGATGACGCACGCGCATACACAACTCCCGCTTCTCCCCCTTCCCACCACATTTTGCATCTCTGGCCGCTCGCGCGCGGCCAACGCTTGTTTTCTTTGACGCTAAACAAAAGCTCTCTGTCGCGGTTGCTGCATAATGAGCCCCAGTTCAGTTGCAAGTGCGTTTTCGATGTTTCTGTCCCACTGCAGAACAAAGGCCACCGGCCCAATTCAGGTCAGCACATTGCAACATCATCATTAGATGGGGAAAATAATTTTTGTCATCTGTTGTCTCCCGAGCATTCTCTTAGCATGGGAAGCGTTCTCCCGGCCGCGCGCGACACCGGCGGTGATGTCAAATGTCTGCCTCGGGCCTGCTTTAATCCTAATTGGAGAATTAAGCTGTGGGTTTGGGATTTCTTCTGCATGTGTTTCGCCAGGGGTTGTATTGATTGGGGTATTTTTTCAATGCCACACACGTCTCAGTTACGACAGTGTGGCCTTCGTAGAGATGGGCGTTTTGTGCAGTTTATATTATTTCATATCGGCAGGTAGTGCCTCGTCAGGCGGCCACTACATGGATTAGGAGAGGAGCATGTTAGCTCGCATATGTAATGGAAGCAAATTCATGGCAACTAACTTGCCTGCTGCTATCATTGTACGACAGCAATCCCCTTCCTGGTGTGCTGTAGTGTCACGCACATTTGTTTTTTAGTTGAACCCTTTTCTTCCCACCTGACTCTTATATTCGCTGGCTCTTTGAAAATGAGCCAACCGCCTTGGGCAGTTTTTGTTCTGTGAATTAAGACATTCAATGTTATATGTATAAATATTGTATGCTTTTTTATGTCTTCATAATTTAAACTTGACATTAAATGCATGATTTTGTGAGTTTTAAAAAAAATAATATTTTGTCGGGTACAAATTAGTAAATAATTCTCTGACCATCAATCCCGACAAAACTCAAATTGTTGTATTCGGCAGGCACAAGCATTAAAACAAGCTTTTGCAATGCAATAGGTCTCGCATTTACTAGAGTTTGAGCTATTGGCAATGTAAATGACAATGCCTTTTATTTACTTGTTGATTTTTAAAACATAAATAAAATGCATTGTTATTTACAATGCCAATAGCTTAAACTCTCACAAATGCGAGACCTATTGCATTGCAAATGCTTGTTCTATAAGAGAGAGGGTCTGCAATTCTGCATGCAGAGGTGAAGGTCTGCTGTTCTTTGCAGGCCTCCACCCCTCCTTTGACTCGCAACCAGAATTTTGACTCATTCATTTTAATGGATCAAAATGATGTATACCCTAATGAAAGTCAATTTACGCTGTAAGTGATCTGTACGACAGTATAGGAAAATAAAACATGATTCGCAAACGATTCACTGTGCAAAACCGCTGACTGTTTTCCTACCCGGGGCTTTGTACATCAGGTTCAGATGTCAGATTCAGTAGAGCGCATCACACTTCTTACATGTGGTATGGTACATTTCATTTCAAATCCCATTCCTGCAATCAGATATCAATAAAGATTTGACATATGTCTGCGGCTTCTGTTCAAATTAGCGCATAGTTTACAGAGAGTGTGTACCTGAGGTTTTCCAGTAGTCGAATCTGTCAGTTACTTGCTAAAGTTTTGGCTAGGGCAAGGGATACTGAGCATGATGCCAGTCATGGGTGCCTTGTGAAGAGTTAAAATGAGTTGTCTAGAGATAACCTGTAATGAAAGATACGGTGCATTACAGTGACACTCGAAACAGTCGTAGAGTTAAATTTGATATGTATGGCACTCAACCCAAAGTGAGTTCATAGTTATTTCAGCAAATATTCAATATGTAAACCCTGCAAGTACCTACATCATAAATTCACATATTGCTTAAGTCTGTATGTAAAATAGGTTTGGGGTCCCTTACTTTATTACATGTACAACATTCTCATCCAAACCTTACAGTTTATGAAATGCATTGGATAAATGAGGCATGGGGGTAACCGAGAGTTTTTCAGAGTAGGAGTGCTGCTGTAAATTCTCTTTACGTTATGGAAAACTGACTGTACCCCTGTCACATACATAAGTGAGAGAACCATAGGGTTTCATAAGGGAAACCTCAGTCAGTTCTAGGATTAGGATTTTTCAATGGGAGCTAGTGTGGCGGGCTGAAACTGCACGGAACATAAGCTCCCATTGAAAATTTTACGTTTTTGCACATCCCTGCATCGTGTGACAGGCACATATGGTGCAGGGATGTGAAGGGTGGCACCTATGGTCACAACCAGAGGGCCAGGGGACAAGGCGTGCCTACTAAGGGCCCCCAAAGCCACTTTCTGACCGCAGGTCCATGTCGAAAAGGCCAACATGGAACTGTTGTCGGAAAGTGCCATCATAATCCCTACGGCAGAACCACCGTCCATAAGGGATTATGAGTCGTAACCGAGTTGGATTAACCGGCCTCTTTAAACTCCAAATGCCTTCTTTGTGAGACGGAGGTCGGTGTTTGAACCTTAGATGTCGGTCGTAAAGGCTTTGACCAGTGGTCAGAGGCTTTCCGACTGACATTCAAATCAGGCCCATAGTTTTCAAATTATTTAAACAGGTTATAATTCATATTGTATTTGTATATGTTAAATATTGTTTGTATAATTGTTGTTAATTTTTAAATCTAGTTTATCATTTTAAGGTATTTTTAAGTTTTTAATGTAATTGTTAATAGTAATTTTTAGTGTCGTATACGGTTGTGAGGTTTACATGCTTACAAGGAGAGAAGTTAATCAAGAATAATTCATTACAATTTTTTAATGTAATATTTAACATTTAGTTTAGAAATAATTAATTAATTAATTATGTAAACAATGAAATTATCGTTTTTTAAGTGATACTTGTTTTGTTTGTAGGAGTATAGGGTTGGACTTTAATAAAGTGATGATTTATTAAATATTAATTATTTATCATGAATTAGTTAATTGATAATTAATTATGTACTTTGTGTAATTATCTATTCTTAGTGATATTTTGGGTGTGTTTTATTGGGTTTGTAGGGGTATAGAGTGTGAAGTTAATTAAGTGTCAATTTACTAATGAATAATGTAATTATAATTATTTAATTGATTATTAATTAGGTAAATTGTGTAATTCTTTTTTAATGTTATTTTTTAGGTGCAGGTTATTGGGTTTGTAGAGGTATAGGGTGGGAAGTTAATCAAATAATAAACAATTATCAATTCATTATTGGTTTTTATATCATATTATTTAATCAATTAATAATTATGTAAAGTGTTTAATAATTATATTTTGTGTTGGGTTTGTAGGTGAATATGGTGGGTAGTTATTCAATTAGAATGAATTAACAAATAATTACTCATGTACAAATAATTATTTTATAAATTACTTAATATGTTAATTGCGTTATCTTTGTTCATTTGAATTGTCTGTTGCTATGGTTGTGGGAGTAGGACATGTGTTTTAATTAAATGAGCAATCAATAACAATTAAATATCTTTGAAATAAATTATTACATTTGTAAAAAAATATTTAAAATATGTAATAGTTTTTTACATTTATATGTATAATTTTTATATTAGAAGTTTTATTTTTTCTGTCCATTAATAGAGTTATTAAAATATGTTATGTCTTTGAAGTGAACTACCTCAGACTGGAGTCGGAATTTTAATTTTACCCTTCTGGTGTCCAACAGTTTCCCCACTGTTGCACAGACTGGAGTGGGAATAGTAAATTTTGCCCCTTTTGTGTCCAACAATTTGCCTACCGTTGCACAGACTGGAGTGGTAATAGTGATTTTTTTCTTTCTGTAGTTCAATGCTTTGCCTAGTAATAGTAAATTATAGGAATAGTAAATTATACCCCTCTGGTGTCCAACGTTTTCCCTACTGTTGCACATACTAGAGCTGGAATAATAAATGTTACCCCTACGGAGTCAAACACTTTCCCTACTGTTGCTCATAGTGGAGTGAGAATAGTAAATGTTACCCCTCTGGAGTCCAAAACTTTCCTTACTGTTGCACACATTGTAGTGGTAATAGTATGTCTAGTTTTTATAGAGTTTACTGTATTTCTATTATTGTTTAAATATATGTAATTTTATTATTTGTTTATTTTTTACATTTTAATTATCTGTATATATATATATATATATATATATATATATAAATATATATATAAATTTGTTATTCATATTTTAGCAAATCTATTTTTTCATGTTTTTGTTTGTTTTCATTTTTTACTGTTTATGTGTTTATATATATAATATATGTATGTATATATATATATATGCTTTTAATATTAGTAAATTAAAAAACAACACAAAAATATGATTTATATATTTAGTAAGGATATGTATATATAAACATACACACATATGTTTATGTGTGTATGCTTACATAAGTATGTATTTATATTAAATGTTATTATAGTTATTAATTAAGTTGTTTAAGTTTAACTATTTTAAACTGTGTATTTATTGAAAGACTTTATTTTTTCATATTTTAACTAGACTAGTGTAAACAATATTTTTACCTCGATATTTTTGTTCTTACCTTTATAACTATAGAAACATGTATTTGTATGAGCAATAGTTTTTACAAGATATTTGGGAATCATGATATTTGTGTGTTCAATATTGTGTCAGTGATCCCTTGATAGGCTGTCTGACACTAGGCCCCAGGCCAAAGTGCCATCACCACCCCACCTGTTTAGGAGTGGTTGACTGTCACTAGATATCTCTGCCTATGACCACTATATAAAGTAGAGCAGTTGATTGCTTAATGGCCAAGAAGGACAGCAGGAAAACATATGTTTTTGATCAACTAACCTCCATCTGTTTCCTCATTGCTTCTTGTGTCACCTGTGTGGATAATGGAGGTAACCTGTCGCTAAAGGATTTTTCAGGGGCACCTAGATTGTGTGTCAGTGTTATTTACCCTGAGCACCTCACTCTTGGTTGTCAGAAGGTCTCATGGTTCTTTCTTTCTTTGTGCTTATGTTAGCGCTGTTGTGCAAAAGAGTGTAGAATGAGTCAATGTTGAAATGCCTATAAAATCATCAATTGAATGTGGTTCGGGGTGGAGAGAATGTTTGAGAGTTGCAAGTAGGAGCCAGAGTAATCCGATTCAATAGAGAATCACAGAAGAGGCAGAGGCCAGGAGCAAGAGATATTTTTAGGCAACCCTGATAGAATCCTTTATAAATAGCCCCAGGGAAAACCTACATTGGAGAGATACCCGTGGCCTCTCCCAGGATAAAGTGTGGTATCAGGTTCCTGAAAACATCTGCATATTTCAGTGAACCAACCCTTTTTTACTGAATAGGAGATCTGTGAATGAGAGGAGAACCTGAGATAAATAGAATTTAAGGTGGACTGCTGGGATTACACATTTTAAGCCGCATTGAGATAACCAAGCTATTCTCAGTGAATATTCAGGTGTGTATGAAAGTCTGATGAGTGAAAAGAAATGAGAGTAGGGAACAGAGGAGACTCTTGTGTATACCTTCACCTAGTGATGTCAATCATATGGGAAATAAATATCAAAGACTGAGATGCACTCAAAAGTGCCGAATGATGTGATTACCTAAAGTCATCAGGTGCTATATTCCATACACAGAACAAATGATCAGAAACTCAAATTTATGTTAAGCAACAAAGTACATCTTTAGTTTCACAAAGGCAAAATGAATACAACTTTTGTTCCACCAACACCTGTGTCCTGTAGAGCTCATTTGACTAAACAAAATAATGTGCTCCCTGGTCAAACAGTTGAATAAAAAAAAGAATGTGTTACATTTAAAGGTAAAATAAGAATTAGGTTTCAATTTTGACAAATTGGAGGCACTAGAATTAAGAATTTAAAGTCAGAAAATTGTCACCTGGCTATCATTGGCCAGTGCTTAACTTGTAAAAAAAAAAAAAAAAAACAGCTCTCATCAGCAGGCCACTGCAGCTTGCACCGCACATTGGGCCTGCCATGCTGCCAATGATAGAATCAACACTACTAACATCACACTCCTACAAGGTTGACAATTCTGACTATCACAGGGCCCCAAAGCTATAAGAATGGCTTGGGTGTGAAGTAGTAGTCATTTTTAAAGCATATTAAAGTAGTGATTGACTTCTGTTGTGGTCATCTCTAAATTAGTCAGAGAGCACCACTTAGCTGCAGATAATCACAAGCTCCAGTGCAGATAAATAAGTGCCAGTGCCAAGCTCCAGAAACCACTAGACCAAATTAAGCACTGTGGTTTGCGACCCTTTGATTCTTTCAGAAATGATGGATCCACAGGAACAGTGGGAGGCAACGTGGATTTCAAAAAGTACCATTAATAATTCACCAAAAGACTCTTCCTTGTTATTTTTATCATGAAATGTATTAATGAAGGCAACACAAAACTACACAAAACAAAAAATAAGCTGTATGCTCTTAGCACATAAATTGTCTAAAGAAACAATACACAATCCTGATTAAAAAGACATACTCAATATCCATAAGCATGATTTAAAGTTTGGCAGAGAGGGTACCAAAAGATTAAACTGAAATTAAAAAATAAATAACATAGTTTATGTTTAAATATTTTAGCAATTACAATATCAAATAATTACTTCAATTTACATTAATTATATGCATATGTGTTATAATTTTAATATATTTTCAATAAAGATTTTTTAAATACATCTCTAAAAAATGTTTTTATTTGAGTTCATATATTAAAATTATTCAATATTTAGTTCAAAAGTAAGGAATTAGCAAGTAATTAGTGCTGCACATTGCGTTTCATCTTGTTCAAAATGTAAAATAAATATATACAATTAATGCCAATTAATATTTATCATAAAATAAGGTCATAAGCAGTGCATTGCAGGGGTGTAAGTTAGAATTAGCTCAGGTAACTATAACTGCTGAATTTCACTGGTTTTGTGTGAGTGAAATCTGAGCCTAACTATAACGCCCCTTTAACCTTTGGTTTTTCCAGTGAATTTCTAAGGTTTTTTAATTCTATTTACTAACTATAAAGTCAGTGTAACCTTTTTTTTAAGTGAATTTGTAAGGTTTTAAAATTTTTATTTTCTAACTGTAAAAACAAACCTTTGACATTAAGGGTCCAATTACAGCCTTGGCGGTTGGACTGCCAGGCCGCTGTTGCAGGAGTTTGAAGAATGCCGCCAAGCTGGCAGCATACCAACCAATGTATTCTGAGTACACCACTGGGATGACGGTGTTGTGTTAGCGGTGCCACAGCAGCTGCCTGCTCCAGCTCATAGAGAGCCTCAAGCATATGCTGTGCCGTAAACAGAGAGGGGCCCAACATGTGCCCCGCTGCACTTTGCCAAATGGGCAAAATCACCCTGGTGCCTTGTAAGGATTCCTTTCCCTGCCTTTCCACCAACCTTTTGATGGCAGGGTCTCTGGCAAGAAAAGTTCGATGGTAAGGCAGGTCGTAATCTGCACGACTGTGTCGGCATCAGCACTGCTGCGTGAGACCACTGCTTTCCTTACTGCCATGTCGGGATCCAGGATCCTGGCGGTGGGGGTGGACTTGTGGCAGTCTGACCACTCTTCTCACAATCGGGCAGTCGGACTTACGAGGATGTGGCAATCGGACCACCACCAACCGTACAGTACAGTTGATTAGGGGCCAAGTGTGTGAGTGAGTCAATGAGTGTGTCAGTGGGTGTATGAGTGTCTGAGTAAGTTTGTAAGTGGGAGAGAGAAAAAGACTAAGTGGGGTGGTAAGTGGTTATATTAGTGACTGAATGGCTCTGGGAGTGGGTGTGTGAGTCTCTGATAGGGGTGTGCCATAAACTCCGCTCTGCCAGTGGAACTTGTGGAGTTTTGTTTAGCTGTCCACTGCTTGGAATGTGAAGTTCAGCAAAATCTCTGCCACCCACTGGTGGAGCGGAGTTTAGTGGCACGCTCACACGTAGCCTTCATGCCCTAACCAGTAGTGCACCAGGAGGCCCCTTTCAAGAGTGGCTGAGAAAGAGGAGGATCCACCGATGAGGTCTGACCAAGCGATCCATGGGGGGCTTACTTGTGGCAAAAATAGTGGTTTTTGGCCCCCAATGACTCTCAGCAACCAAGAGGACTTCATTCCCCATCCAGCAGTGCACCAGAATGCCCATTTGCAGAGTGGCTGAGAAAGGGAACAGAGCCTCCAATGAGATCTGAGCAATCCCACTGTGGGGTAATTACTTGTGGCAACAATAGGGTTTTTTGGCCCCCAATGACCCTCATCAATCAAGGGGACTTAATCCCCCAACCAGTTGTGTGCTATGAGGCCCCTCTGCAGAGTGGCTGTGAAAGAGGGTGTGGCATCCGAACTGGTCTGAGTAATCATGCAGTGTAGGGCTTACTTGTGGCAACAATTGTGAAACCTGGCCTTCAACAACTCTCATCCCCCAACCAGTAGTGCATCAGGAGAACCCTTTGCAGAGAGGTTGATAAAGAGGGGGGCTTCTGGCAAGGTCTGAGCAATCCCACTGTGGGGGACTGACTTGTGGGTGTTACTTAGCCCCAGGAAGGTGGTGGTCCATGGGGATTGGGTAGGTCTGAGCGGGCCCCCATTAATCTTTATTTAGTCCCCGGGAGGTGGTGGTCACTGGGGCTCCTTGAACCCTGTGTGTCCCCCTCCATCTTTAAAAAAACGACCCCGGGATGAGCCGGTGTTTTAAAAATAAAAACTGCAGCAGATTCACAGCTCAGTCAAGTTTTCTTAGCAATTTATTTATAAAGTGCTTTTTGGCCATGTTGGGGCCCCTCTGGGACCCCCTTGACCAGAGCTAATGGGTCAGGGCGTTCCTACCCTGCCACCTTTTCTTTAAAAAAAATGTTTTTTGTGGGACTCGGCTGAAGCCAAGTCCAAATATGGCTGCCAACACTACCTGGTTAAAGTGTTGGCAGCTAATCATATCTCAGCAGGTGATTGGGAGTGTTTGCGAAGCCTTCACATCCATCTGGTCAGTAAACTTGGAGTTATTAACGAAAAAAGATTTATAGATATCTAGGAATGCAAATTCTATATGGATCCAACAGATCTCATGGTGACATCCAATTGACTGCCAACACTTTAACCAGGAAGTGTTGGCAGCCATCTTGGGACTCGAGACTCAGCCCAATTTCCAAAAAAGCCACTTGGAGACCCAATTCCCAAGGGCCAGCTCCAGCTATTTCCTTGGGTGCCCACCCCCAAAACATAGCAGTTTCCCTGCCTGCACTGGTGTGAAACCTGTGTTTGCTCTCACTTGGCGGGAGCAATTTCTGAGCCCCTGTCATGCAAGAGCAAACACTAAGGACCCGATTAAGATGGCGGGGAGACAGCCTGTCGGTGGTGGTCTCCCCGCCATCGTAACCAACTTTACCGTCAACCATAATATGATGATGGGCAGATGCGTGGCGGTCGTGAAGACTGACTGCCACGCATCCAATGGGCTCCTTGAGCCGGTCGGGCGGCGGAGGGTCTCGTAGTCCCTCTAATGGTGGCAGTGCCTGGTCGAGATTATGATGTCCCTTTCTGCCTGCCTGTTCATGGCAGTTAACCTGCCATGAACAGGCAGGTGGGAAGGGATTTTGGGGTTCCATAGTGGACTCCCATGCTCCCTGACCCCCATACAGGGGACCTGGGGGGCACCTAGGGTGCCCCCCTTCAAGACCACTGACTCAGTGTCAGTGAAATTGCTCTCCCACCCTCGCAGCTCCACCATATAGAAAGGCCTCACCCGAGCCCTTGCACTCTCGAGTGTTTGAGTTCGAGGCCCTCCTCTACCCGCAGGTCTTCCTGCGCCTCATCCCTGGTGGTCCAGTGGACCTCTGTCTCCTTTCTCTCGCTCCGCTTCCCGCTCCGTTTCCACTCATTTTTTACCCTCTTTGCTATCTCTTTTCTGCTTTACTTCAATTCTCTGCTTTTGCGTTTTTCCACTTTTATTTCCTTTTTCCTTACTCCCCTCCTCCACTCGTTTTTACCCATTTTCTGCACTTTTCTGCTTTACTTCACTTTTCTGCCTTTTGCGTTTTTCCACCTTTCTTTCCTTTTTCCTTTCTCCCCTTTCCCGCCCGTTTTCACCGCCGCTGCTGCCCCGCAGCCCCTCCCCCCAGCAGAACCAGCGCGACCGGCCCAATCCAGCTCCACTCCCCGCTCTCGCCCCCCAGCTGTCCAGCCCTTCCCCAATCCCTACTTAATGGAGGCCGCTGCGGGGACAGGCGAGCAAGACCACTGACTCAGTGTCAGTGAAATTGCTCTCCCACCCTCGCAGCTCCACCATTAGGAATGGCATCTCCTGAGCCCTTGCACTCTCGAGTGTTTGAGTTCGAGGTCCTCCTCCATCCGCAGGTCTTCCTGCACCTCATCCCTGGTGGTCCAGTGGACCTCTGTCTCCTATCTCTTACTCCACTTTCCGCTCTTTTCCCACTCGTTTTTTACCCTCTTTTCTATCTCTTTTCTGCACTTTTCTGCTTTACTTCACCTCTCTGCTTTGGTGTTTTCCCACTTTTATTTCCTTTTTCCTTACTCCCCTTCTCCACTCGTTTTTACTCTCTTTTTTATCTCTTTTCGGCACCTTTTTGCTTTACTTCACTTCTCCACCTGTTGCGTTTTTCCACCGTTATTTCTTTTTTCCTTTTTCCTTACTCCCATTTCCTGCCCGTTTTCACCGCAGCTGCTGCCCCCGCGGTCCCTCCCCCCAGCACAACCAGCGCGACCGGCCCAATCCAGCTCCACTCCCCGCTCCCGCCTCTCAGATGTGCAGTCCTCCCCGATCCCTACTTAGGGGTCGATTCCGATCCGGGTCGGACAGCTCTCCGAGAGCTGTTCGTAGCCTTACCTTGCGACCGACCCATACCCGGAGCCGGTCCGTCCTGTTGATGAAGTACGATGCGCATAACTGCCAAAAACCCGACCGACACGTAGGCTGTGATTCAAGCTTAATTCTCCGTCCGAGCCGTAACTCCTAATGCCGAACCGAGTCGCCCGGAAGCAGTATCCATAGCAGTTTCCGCCCGGACAAGTACGATGTGTACTTCCTACGTGCCAGACGGGTCGCCACATACGGCACGTCACAGCATCCGGAAAAGAAGCATATCAGCTACGATTCGTGCCACAACTCAATCCACGGCTACGAGACGGACCAGCTTGCAACGGGTTCGAGACGGAGCAACAAGCAGCGTGTACGAGACGAACACATCATGAATCCCATCGCGCAGGTCATACCAATACTCTACATCTATGACCGGATCAGGAACAGATGCGGACGGCGCAGGCGGTAAGTCAGACAACCAGTACACAAACAAACGACGCGTACCCGCAAACTGTCACACACACAGGGGATCCATATCCTGGCCACTAACAACAGGTGACCATCGGGGTTGTATGGCCAGCAACACCACCACCCCCACCCATAGGGCTCATGTTGCCCATCACTACTGCCACCCTCACACCATAGGGCTTATGTTGCCCATCACTACTGCCACCCCCACCCATAGGGGAACTGTTGCCCATCACTACTGTCACCCCCACCCATAGGGGACCTGTTGCTCATCACTCCTGCCACCCCACCCATAGGGGACCTGTTGCCCAGCACTAATGCCACCCCACCCATAGGGACTATGTTGCCCATCACTCCTGCCACCCCCACCCATCAGGGACCTGTTCTCTATCACTCCTGCCACCCCCACCCATAGGGGACCTGTTGCCCATCACTACTGCTACCTCCACCCATAGGGGACCTGTTACCCAGCACTCCTGCCACCCCCTTCTCATAGGGCTTATGTTGCCCGGCACTACTGCCACCCCCACCCATAGGGGAACTGTTGCCCATCACTCCTGCCCCCCCCACTCATAGGGCTGATGTTGCCCATCACTCCTGCCACCCCAAACCATAGGGGACCTGTTGCCCATCACTACTGCCACCCCCACCCATAGGGGACCTGTTGCCCAGCACTCCTGCCACCCCCACTCATAGGTGATCTGTTGCCCATCACAACTGCCACCCCACTCATAGGGCTTATGTTGCCCAGCACTACTGCCACCCCCACCCATAGGGGAACTGTTGCCCATCACTCCTGCCACCCCCACTCATAGGGCTTGTGTTGCCCATCACTCCTGCCACCCCCACCCATAGGGGACCTGTTGCCCAGCACTAATGCCACCCCCACCCAAAGGGACTATGTTGCCCAGCACTACTGCCAAACTCACCCATAGGGGACCTGTTGCCCATCACTCCTGCCACCCCCACTCATAGGGCTTATGTTGCCCATCACTCCTGCCACCCCAACCCATAGGGGACCTGTTGCCCATCACTACTGCCAACCCCACCCATAGGGGACCTGTTGCCCAGCACTCCTGCCACCCCCACTCATAGGTGACCTGTCGCCCATCACAACTGCCACCCCCACCCATAGGGACCCTTTTGCCCAGCACTCCTGCCACCCCCACCCATAGGGGACCTGTTGCCCAGCACTAATGCCACCCCCACTCATAGGTGACCTGTTGCCCATCACAACTGCCACCCTCACCTATAGGGGACCTGTTGCCCATCACTCCTGCCACCCCCACCCATAGGGACTATGTTGCCATCACTACTGCCACCCCCACCCATAGGGGACCTGTTGCCTATCACTCCTGCCACCCCCAATCATAGGGCTTACGTTGCCCATCACTCCTGCCACCCCCACCCATAGGAGATCTGTTGCCCTGCACTAATGCCACCCCCACCCATAGGGACTATGTTGCCCATCACTACTGCCACTCCCACCCATAGGGGACCTGTTGCCCATCACACCTGCCACCCCCACCCATAGTGGACCTGTTGCCCATCACTCCTGCCACCCCCACCCATAGGGGACCTGTTGCCCATCACTCCTGCCACCCCCACTCATAGGGCTTATGCTGCCCATCACTCCTGCCACCCCCACCCATAGGGGACCTGTTGCCCATCACTACTGCCACCCCCACCCATAGGGACTATGTTGCCCATCACTACTGCCACCCCCACCCATAGGGGACCTGTTGCCCATTGCTCCTGCCACCCCCACCCATAGGGGACCTGTTGCCCATCACTCCTGCCACCCCCACCTATAGGAGACCTGTTGCCCATCACTACTGCCACCCCCACCCATAGGGGACCTGTTGCCCATCGCTCCTGCCACCCCCACTCATACGGCTTATGTTGCCCATCACTCCTGCCATCCCCCACCCATAGGAGACCTGTTGCCCATCACTACTGCCACCCCACCCATAGGGGACCTGTTGCCCTGCACTACTGCCACCCCCACTCATAGGTGACCTGTTGCCCATCACAACTGCCACCCCCACCCATAGGGGACCTTTTGCTCAGCACTCCTGCCACCCCCACCCATAGGGGACCTGTTGCCCATCACTACTGCCACCCCGACCCATAGGGGACCTGTTGCCCAGCACTCCTGCCACCCCCACTCATAGGGCTTATGTTGCCCATCACAACTGCCACCCCCACCCATGGGGGACCTGTTGCCCATCACTCCTGCCACCCCCACCCATAGGGACTATGTTGCCCATCACTACTGCCACGCCCACCCATAGGGGACCTGTTGTCTATCACTCCTGCCACCCCTAATCATAGGGCTTATGTTGCCCATCACTCCTGCCACCCCCACACATACGGGACCTGTTGCCCAACACTAATGCCACCCCCACCCATAGGGAATATGTTGCCCATCACTACTGCCACCCCCACCCATAGGGAACCTGTTGCCCATCACTCCTGCCACTCCCACCCATAGGGGACCTGTTGCCCATCACTCCTGCCGCCCCAACTCATAGGGACACTGTTGCCCATCACTACTGCCACCCCCACCCATAGGGGACCTGTTGCCCTTCACTCCTGCCACCCCCACCCATAGGAGACCTGTTGCCCATCACTCCTGCCACCCCCACCCATAGGGGACCTGTTGCCCAACACTCCTACAACCCCCACTAATAGGGCTAATGTTGCCCATCACTCCTGCCACCCCCACCCATAGGGGACCTGTTGCCCATCACTACTGCCACCACCACCCATAGGGACTATGTTGCCCATCACTACTGCCGCCCCCACCCATAGGGGACCTGTTGGTCATCACTCCTGCCACCCCCACCCATAGGGGACCTGTTGCCCATCACTCCTGCCACCCCCTCTCATAAGGCTTATGTTGCCCATCACTCCTGCCACCCCCATCCATAGGGGACCTGTTGCCCATCACTACTGCCACCCCCACCCATAGGGGACCTGTTGCCCAGCACTACTGCCACCCCCACTCATAGGTGACCTGTTGCCCACCACAACTGCCTCCCCCACCCATAGGGGACTTTTTGCCCAGCACTCCTGCCACTTCCACCGATAGGCGACCTGTTGCTCATCACTACTGCCACCCCGACCCATAGGGGACCTGTTGCCCATCACTACTGCCACCCCCACCCATAGGGGACCTATTGCCCAGCACTCCTGCCACCCCCACTCATAGGGCTTATGATGCCCATCACTCCTGCCACCCCCACCCATAGGGGACCTGTTGCCCATCACTCCTGCCACCCCCACCCATAGGGACTATGTTGCCCATCACTACTGCCACCCCCACCCATAGGGGACCTGTTACCTATCACTCCTGCCACCCCAAATCATAGGGCCCGATTCACAGAACTAACTTAAGACAAAATCCTAAACTTACTACCATTTTGGTATTCACAGAAGGCACTTACTCATTTTGCCACCCCCACCCATAGGGGACCTGTTGGCCAGCACTAATGCCACCCCCACCCATAGGGACTATGTTGCCCATCACTACTGCCACCCCCACCCATAGGGGACCTGTTACCCATCACTCCTGCCACCTCCACTCATAGGGCTTATGTTGCCCATCACTCCAGCCATCCCCACCCATAGGGGACCTGTTGCCCATCACTCCTGCCACCCCCACCCATAGGGGACCTGTTGCCCAGCACTAATGCCACCCCCACTCATAGGATGTGTGATGCACCACACATCCATCATTAGGTAAGTCAGCAAAATACATCCCCCGAACATCATGACAACAGTGTGTAGTCTGTGACAAATGCCCACAACAGTGATCATGACTTCGAACATACAATGTAACTCCCATTACATGTGTGACCAAAAACTGAGTGTGGCCTACACAAGGCAAGCATCGCTAGCACTGTGGCAATGTAAAAATAACACCCCCTCACTGTGTAGAACAAAAGTTAAGTGTGTGCTTCCAAACTGCAGCAGATGTTGAGCATTGTGGTGATGGGGTCCAAAACCACCCTCATCACAGTGACCAAAAGGTTAGTGTCATCATGGACAAAGCTGAAAATGCCAAACAGCATGTATGCTTTCTGGTCCCAACACGTGAAAAACTTTTGGGGCAAAGTAGTAGTTGTGTCCCATACCCACAGAGATGTGGTGAGGCTAACAGTGCTGTGATAACCTAACATACTCTCGGTCATGTGCAGGCAAGCACCACCCATGGGGGCTGACAATGCATACAGTGTGCAATGACAGAAAAGCAGAAGTGACCATCACAAAGCATACACACTAATCAAAACAATCTGTGTAGACTGTAGGTGTCAGGACACAAACTCCCATTCCATGGCAGCAATGGGACCTAACAACCAGGATGAATGTGCAGAATGATGTGATGTGACTCACAGGGACCGCAGGGAAAATCACAAAAACAACATCCAGACAATGGCCCAGAACATCAATACCAATGCACTGGTGCAGATGCACAAACACAAACAGGCAACCTCACACTGCACATCTAACACAACATGTGTGTGTGTGTCTCAGTATCCCCAGGCAACTACACAACACATGAGGGGGGCTGAACCACAGTGAGACAGATGTGGACACAGTGCCATACAAAAGTAACCCATCAATGGGCCCCCCTTAATGGGCAATCAGGCATTGTGAGATGAGAGGGAGCACAACAGACACATGTGACACAAGCTGGAATGAACACCAACTAACACAGCAAGAGACTGACACACAACAGCACTACCCCCAGGGACCAGACATTGGGGTGACACAATCATGCATGACACCTCCACTGTGCTGACAAAGGTAGATGTCGTACAAACTGTGAAACCCGGACGTGTCCTGTGCCACAAACGTACATCACACCTACACAAACACAAATCACTCAGCATGGCCCGTTATCCATGGACAAACGGGAGCTAGGGGCCCATCCATGCAAACATTTACAGTCCACCCTCAACACCACACACCCTGAACTGCAGCAATGTGCATCTGTGAAGCCCACATGGACAGGTGACATTGCACATGCACCCATGACAAACACAGCAATGTTGGGAGGAACTAAGGTGCACAGTCTCGTCACACAAGGACACTTTACAACCCTGGAGAATGACAGACATACTGTACAGTATGCGGTACATGGCCATGACGTCAAAGCTCACGTAACCTGCGGAATACCTGCCACAGTCCCAGGACAATGCAGAAGCCAAGGAGAACCGCAAGGCACACATGCTGACACCTGCAAACATTGCAGCCCTGAACCGGACAAGTGGGAGCAGTCACACACACATACACATGTCTCAATCACTGAAAGGTAACACCTAGGGACAACTACATGATATTGCGAACAAGTGCCTTGGGGACCCCTGACTGTGTCCCATCTGCGTCTGACAACATCATCACCACTCAGAACTGATAAATCCCAATGATGAAACACCAATTAACAGTAGTGTGTCATGCACACACACATCTGGTAGACCAGGACAAAGATGTGGGATGAACACAGTACAACTCAGCAAGCATCAACAAAAGGAACATTTCAAGCGAACACTGCCTGTGTATGAAAAGGGACGTGGATACACACACACATGCTCACACAACACACACCATGGGCCAGGCAATGTCACGGAACAACACACTTACTTGAGGGGACTCAACTCCTGTGGAAGCTCAGCTGTGCCAAACATAGTCCCAGCAGGTCTCAGTCATGTCAGCAGAACACTTGGTCAGTCAGCCATCAGTTACCACACAATGAAGGCTCTGGTCACAACAGCCTGGGTACGGGAGTGTCCCTTAAGTCATCTGCACATACTCAATACTCAATACATATGTCCAGCAAGTTGCACAGAGGACCCAGTTGCTCCTACACCAATAATGCCCACACCTACAGGTCCAGTGGAGATGCGCCCACAGTCAGAGAAATAGACAAATTGGACAATGGGAAGCACATTATATGTGCATGTGTGCAAACCACAGATGTGACCATGCAAATGAAATGTTTACAGAGATGTTCACAAATTGTTAATCATGACACACCCAGTTAGCTGCAAAGGATGACATGGATACCGACCAGAATAGGATACATATTAGGGGTGGGCGGAATTTGAGAAATTCACTTTCGCAAATTATCGCGAAAATGTTAAAAATCTCTGCAAACACGCGGAAATATCGAGAAGATGCGGAAGTTTTTTTCCCGCCCGTATTTTCTGCGTGGTCGCTGCTCGCCAACTTACCCATGCGGTTGCTCGCGGGCGCGCCCATCTTATTTTCACTTGTCTCGCCGTGCATGATCGCGAGAAGAAAGACGTGATCACGCGACGAATGACGTTACTGCGGGCGCGAACTGTCGCGAGACAGCGCAAATAGTTACCAACAATCCAACATCTCGTGGAGAACGCGACCGGATCGGGAAAACTTGTCGGCGAACGCGGAGATTCAGGTAAGGCGATAGCATGCACACGAGAATGTATTATTTTACAGCGCGAGCAAGCAAAACATTTCCGGTAAAATGCAGATTGCAGAAATTTAGAAATTTACACGCTCTCCGCTGAACGCGAAAATGTCAAATTATCGCAATTTCCGCGAGCGGAACGGAATTTTAGCCCAGGCCTAATACATATCTCATGGACCACATGGAGTACCTCACATCAACACCTCAGTATTCACCATTGGAAATCCAGCATTAGAACTGCAAGGTCATGGTAAACATCATCAACATAATGTACAGCTAAATCAAATTCACAAGGATAAAGAAAAAAGCTTCATTCAGCAGATGAAAAATTAAACGTGCGTTCAAAACAAAGGCCAATGGCCAGTCCATTATCAAATGGCAAGAAGTGAACTTGAGTCACTGTCACACGTTGCTTGCCTGAACTGCTAAGGACAGGGGACATCCACTCAGAGGGGCATACATGGGGGCAGGCCAGGCACCGCAGGGACAGGATCAGGGCAAAGCAGAAGGAGGCAGTGAAGGGGAGGTGGATGCAGCAGAGTCACTGGCAACTGCAGTGGAGCTGACTGAAGTAGTGGGTGCAGTCACAACTGTGGGGCACAAGTCAGATGGGGTGGGTGCAGGCACAACTGCAGTGAGCAGGTCAGATGGAGTGGATTGGGTCCCCACTGCAGTGCCCAAGTCAGACGGGGTGGTTGTGGACTCCACTGCAGTGCCTAACTCAATGGGAGTGGAATGGGGTTCAGGTGAGGTCAGCAGGATTGAGGGGGGGACACGGTCCCCACATCAGTGGCACTAACCGTCTGACTGGTGGTGGAAGAGCAAGTGGGGGGGAGGGCCTCAGCATTTTGGGGATGGTGTATCTGTGGGTGGGGGAACCTGGGGCAGGGTGTCACGGGGGAACCTCTGGAGTGGTGGCCTGGGGATGGAGGACGGAGACTCTGCCGTGGAGCTGCGGGGCGGGGTCTTGCTCTTCTGGCTCCAGGGGGACTTGTGGGTGGGGACCTCTGTCTGACTGCGCCTGGGGGAGGGTGTCCGGGTGTGAGAGACACTCCCCTCTGTGTGTGGGGACTTCCTCTTCCCCTTGTAAGATGGATCTGCTGGGTCGGTGGGGAAGAGGCCAATGTCACAGAGGAAGAGCTTCAGTGGAGATGGGGTTGCAGGTGAGGCAAGGGAAGGGTGCTGGGAGGGAGAGGTATCGGAGTACTGCGGAGTGGTTGTGGATGACTGTGTGTGTGTCTGCAAACCATCCCCTGTGAGTGTGGTATCGGTCCCCTACGCTTGCTTGTGTGCACGTCTAGACCTTAGTTTGGGTGTTTGTGTGCTGCCCGTGTCTGTGGCTTTGTGAGAATGTGCAGGTGTGTGTGTGCTTGGGACAGGTAGGGTGCTAGGAATCGTGGGTGGTGCAGGGGTAGGAGGAGTACGGGACTGTTGGAGGACGGACACTGCTGCCGTCAGGAAGGAGGCCATGGACAGATTGGTCCTCTGTAGGGCAGACATGCCTGATGAAATGCCTTCCATGAACGACACAAGTTGCGTCAACAGACTGGTGTGTGCATGGAGGACACTCAGCATTGATGTCTGCCCTACATGGACCTATCTAAGTAAGTCCACAGACTCCTCACTCAGGGCAGAAGGGGACACAGGGGCAGGGGGTGTGGTGCCTGGCACAAAGGAGACATGCTCACGAACACAGGAGCCTCCACGGATTTCTGGGATGGGAGCCGATGGGAGGGTGGTGATGGTGGTGGGGCGGTAGCGGGGACAGCCTCACTAGCTGGGGTTTGGTGGCTGCTAACAACCGCCTCCACAAGGGAGTCATCCTCCAAGCTGCTGTGGCCCTCAGCTGGGGTGGGGGGTGCTGAGGACTCCTCGGTGTGGCTCCACTCACCCTCCGTGCCACTGGGTCACCCCAACTCCTCGCATTCTGTCCCAGTCAGGTTCTGTGGCTCCTCCTGATCCGTGGAGCTGTCCCCTCCTGTGGCCGTGGATGTATCTGGAAAGAAATAGGAAAAAAGAGTGACATCAGTCACCTGAACTGACTGCACACACCACAGTGAGTACATCACATCACAGGGCAAGCCCTGGCATCATCAGCTGAACACTGCTCAAAGTGCTCACACTGCTTAGAATAAGCCAATTGTCATTCTCACCATCAACCATGGCACTCATATCCCTCCTGGACTTGCACCCATATGTCGGTTGCATGTTGGATGCTAATACCCCAATGTGCTGACATGCACCACCCACACATTTTTTGGACATGCAAGTGAACATGTAGGAGTATGCAGTGGCGTCATTAGGGTTGGTGTCACCCGGTGCGGGTCACTCATGGTGTCACCCCCTCACGACTTACCGCATGGACCTCCTCCACCCCGAGTCCGCCAGTGGACACAGTTGGCAAATAACGGGACCATACAGAATCCTTAGTAACGTTTGTAAATGTAGGTCCTATATTTACAAAATGTGCCTGTTAAAAACAGTGTGATAATGATTCATTAATCAGGTTGTACAGTGGGCTACCTGCTAGTCAACAGTTTATTGGAATTTATAATATCATAGGTATGGTACTTTTTACTGGTGTGGTGTTCCCACTATCCAGCAACACGATATATCAGTGGTCGAAGTGGGAGGAATAAAGTAGGGGAACTGTGGGCGGAGAATCAGAGGGCAGGAATAACGCAAGGATTGGATCAGTGGGCAGAGCCAGCGGCGTGGCCAGAATGCGCAAACATCCCAATTTTTTGTATTTGTTTGGTTTCACTGCCCAGTTTTATCAACCATTGGATACACATGATTGTTTAAGGTTATAAGGAGTTATTGACAGTAAAATGTATTCACAAAGTGGGATATGCTTCTAATCACAGAATGTCCCCAAATACGATAAAATGTGGAAGCACAAGCCATTTGTCTCCGAGCCATGGAGTTTCTGTCATCAGCACTTCTCCTTTTTCCAAAACAGCAGTTCAAACATGAATGGCTAAAAATCCTAGTTTGCAAATGTTTTCTAAATAATAATGGCTCTGCCATATTTGCTTCATAATGCAAGATCTGCAGCATGATCTGACCATTTCAACTAATAAATTGTTTGTAGCTCAAACGTATCAAAAGTTAATAAAACATGTGACTTGTGTTGCTGCGTAGTAGATGGCAGTTAATAGCTCACTGTTCTATGTTAGGATTTTAACTTATAAACTGCAAGTAACAAAAGGATCTCTCTGACAAAAGCAGTAGCCCACTGGCCTATTTACATTATGTGGACTTTGTGATCTGCATGGTACATGTTCTTTGCAGCAGGGACATTAACCCTCTGAGCTACCTTTCCATGAGTCAAATCTTCCATTAGACAAAGTTCCGATCTCTCTCTAGGAAGAACATTAATCACCAGAGTCATCATGACATTTTTATTGTTACCGAAAATTACTGGAGGCAAGGAAGGAGGCAGCAAGCGCTTTTAAAAGCATAATATACTTGCAAAAATGATGCCTCCACCTAAAGTGAGCACCTGCTGCGGTCACACCGGTTGCAGCGCCCTAGAGCTGGCCCTTCTCAAGGGTCCTGTGATCTCAGTGACAGGGTCACTGTTCTAGGGTGTACTGCTTCATAGGCCTGCCCGCAAGACTGGAGGTGAATTTCAGTATGAATAGTGGTGGACAAGCCTTGAAGGTTAACCTACACTTGTCAGAGTGCAAAAGAGGGTGAGCATCGTCGCCGGCTTCAGTGCATCTCTTTTGAAAAAGAAGTGTAACGAATAGGTGGCTTGCAGGTAATAGAAGTGATAGTACAGGAGTGGTGGGGAGTACTGGGCAGAGGTAAGCATCACAGGAGATTTGGTGGGCTTACAGAGCGATATGATAATATGTACTGATGGGGCTACATGGCATAACCTGAACAGTGTCTACATCAGGACGTTGGTATGAAAGCAGCATCATCTCCCACATCTGCGGGACAGCTGAAATCCTGAACACTGGGGCTGGCCTGAGGCTACTTGTTTTGTGTGGGAGCTAGACTTTCCTTGATCATGGGGTCCTGATGCGGGGTGAACTCTAAAAAAATTCTAAAAAGATAACACCAGGTGCTAAACAATTCCAGGTTGGTGGTTATCAAATCAAGTGGGCAGTCAGTTTAGGTCATCTCGTTGTTAAATGCCTCTCTGGTCGCCTGTAAGTTAACCCGAAGATGTGTTTATTTAACAAGCAACAAAATTCATACTTCCAACAAATATCCGTATGGAGTCCTTTTTTGAGCTATAATCTTATATATAACTAAGAATACGCTGGCTATGGTGCCCTAATGCAGCCTCCGCGCACCCTATTGTACCTAAAACATGAGCACTACTATCAAAAGATATACTAATATGTTACGTTGGAAAATTAACCATTGTCTGTCTTGTTTATCATTATTGTGCACATTCACCAACGCAGGATGAAAGCAAATGCTTCAGAAAGGTAGAGGCTCCTAACTAGGTTAATTAGGCGAAACTGTGCGCCTAATCCTTGTCCACTCTCAGTGGTATAACTGTGACAAATAGCAGAAGCCGATTTAACAGTTGTAGGCGCTGCCGTGAGCTCGCCTGCCACCCAGCTGCTAATTTCAGCCAGGCAGCCAGCGAAGAGTGGGGCTCTGCAGGGGTCGGGGTCGCAGTGTCAGCTATGGATACTGCCACACTCCCTCGTGCCGCATGCAAAGGCATGCCCAGGGTTCTTTCAAGCTTCTGAAGTCCACTGGACAATGAGAGCTCTCGGACCCAGGAATTCTCCCCCCCCCACAGTTTTTGTTCCAAACTATGGCCATGTCTCTTAGAAATCACAGCCCCTCTCCATCTGCATGTCGAATGACTCACAATACAACACTTTGGCACGCCGCAATAAAACGAGTCTCTAATGGCATTAAAAAACACAAGAACATTCAATAAAACAGACATCACTCCTGCAGCTTGTACGCGTTATGCCTACTTAACATTTTACTTTCAACATTCCTTAAATGAAGATCGAAAACACATCACAAGCGTACATGGAGAAAGAAGGCAAGCCGCACCAGCCCGTCCTTTTAACCAGCGTTGTCTATGTCAAGCTCCGAGAAGCTGTTTGCACACTGCCGTTCCATAGCCTACATCTGTGCTTGGTGAAGACAATGTGCTAACTCACAGCGGCCGGCCTAAAAGAACCTAAAACAGGCCCAAAAACAGTCCAAAAATGCCCCACACACTCACTCATCTGTTAGATCAGCTCGTCGGGCACTGCCAGATTGCTCTACAGACCAATTCCGAGCCTGTTTGCTACTTTTGCCGGTCTTGCAAGGAAATATTATTCCATGATGCGAGTTTTTGTAATGTACGTCCTAATCATCTTGTGTAATCTTTGCACCGGAACTGCCTGATAGTTTATTATATATTTATCACAATCTACATACAGAGGTAAAGCACAAAGCAACTTTACATACGCAATAAGCAACCTGTAAAAGCTAAACTGCAAGCGGCTGAAAAGTGCACTCACATCGCGCCTTTCACAGTGCAACCACCACAGCCGGTCCTCGGCACTGCAGGAGCTCCGTATGTGAAGCCTCAGGCCCCGGCTGCCTACGCCCACCACAATGACTTCCTTTTGTCCGCTTTTTGACCCCGCAAATCACAAATAACTAAAAGAGAAAGTGAGGGTGGAGGTCTACAGACTGCGCATGCGTAAAGAGTAAATCCGTAGGAAGATGAGCTAAATACATGGCGCAGCGCGCGCTCCTGCAGTTGTCCATGTGTTGACGGTATGCTATACAACTCCTACAATTAAACAAGTAATTTTATCTTTACCGCATTGCAGAAATACTTTTAGTGTAGATTTTCCTCACTATTTTTTCAGCTGCAAACAAGGAAAGAGTCGTGATCACTGAACGCGTGTGCGAGAAGTGTAGTGCCCCGTACCTCCGCACTTCGCTCTGCCCCTACCGCCGCAGTCCCCTGTACCCACTGTCACCGGGTGTCACCCCATGTGATGGTGTCACCCGGTGCGGTCCGCACCCCCCGCACCCCCCAAGTGACGCCACTGGGAGTATGTCACTATACACACAGCATATCTCTTGTCACTGACTCAGTACAGGTGTCCGGATGAAGGGATGGGCAGAGATTCATTTCACATGCTTGTGATGCATGCCAGCAACACACGCTATGATGTTCTCATGTCCTGATAGTCCATGCCACAATGGGGTGCATGGAGCACACTTGAACACAATGCAGGATCACTCATAGCAAGTTAAATGCCATGGCACTGGCATGCCTGGAAAGTCAGTCAACACTGTCTTCTGTCACAGGGGCAGGGAATCCAGACAACAACAGTATGCACTGTGTCACAATCATAGCTCAGGGGTAAAGCAAACTCTACAGCTGACAAGTGCACTTGCCCATCCCCTGCAAACAACATATCCCAGACCCAGAAGACCCCACATCATACAAATCAGACAAATGAGTCTCTGCAAACACAACTCCCTGTACATTACCACATCACAGTCTGCTGTGCATGTAACACAGCTGCCTGAAGTGCACAGTTGCATACACCATTGTGCACTGTCAAATGATCA
The DNA here is from genome assembly GCF_964204655.1 of Triturus cristatus. NCBI lineage: Eukaryota > Metazoa > Chordata > Amphibia > Caudata > Salamandridae > Triturus > Triturus cristatus. Next base: position 503,980,169 of record NC_140584.1, on the reverse strand, counting down.
CACATCTATATGTCACACAGGTCTTGTCTCTCATAGCCACATCTCAGATGTCCTGCTGGCCCTCAAACTCATGAACACCCCAGTTGTACGTAACAGGAAACCACACCATAATGACACAGAGGCAGACACCTGAAGGCACATGTCACTAAGCACAACCTGTAAGTTGATACACAGGAGTGGGATTACAGAGTGTTTCTACATGCCCTTGAGTAGGCATGACTGCCCAGGTCTACGTGAAACAGTGTTTGACCCTGGACAGTAGTCAGGTGGCTAAGCAAGTGTGACACACTTTATATACATACTCCTGAGGCACACACATTGGAGTCCCCCGCTGCATGGGTTTGTTTGAAATACCCCAGCCACATGTGCTGAGTCAGTCCAGTAATTGGAACACATATCAAGGGCACACACAGATCACATATCAGATCTCAGGCATTGGGTAAACAATTGACTCACTCATGAAACACACAACAGAGTCACGGGAACAGATGCTGTCCGGAAGCTGAAGCATAGCTGACTGCAGGGACACAGTGCCCTAGTGACACAAGCAACAGACTGTAGGGGCCATACCTGTGGATCAGATGAGGAGGGTGCATCACACAATTGAGGGACATGAGTATTGGACTACAAGACCCATGGAATGTGGAAGAGTGACCAGGCCAAAAGACTGCAATTAGCATGTCAGACATAGTACACAGATTAGGCATGGATTTACCCCCTCCTTGCTACTGTCTAGCCTTCAGCTGCCTATCCAGGTCTGCGAAGACCACTGCCAGTATCCGGAGCATGTGGGGGGTCAGGGTTCGGTGTCCGCCTCTCCTGCAAGGAGGCGACAGCTTCAGCTGGACCCTTGCGATCCTCCGTGTCCAGCCCCGAATGTCCTGCCACCTCTTCTGGCAGTTGCGGATCCGGCGTTTGTAGACCCCCACCGAAAGAACTGCCCAGGCGATGGTCAGCCATATCTCCTGCTTCTGGTGGGCATCAACTTGTGAGGATGACAAAGTTAAAAGTCCATTAACACACATGCCCAATATTTGTGCTGCACACATTTGGATATACATGTCATCATCACAAAGGGAAATGAGTGACACAGGTAGTGCACCCATGGAAAAGGACAAATGCCCTGCATGTCTGACATGTTAACAATGCATGGGAAGTTTAAGCTTACACAAATGCACTTTAGCTGCAGAACACCTGTTCATTACATGTACCTACACACTTTGGGGGATGAAAGTACTCAGTGAGTATGCTTGCCACTGGTGTACACACTGCTAGTACTGCTAGTCAGAAAACATGCATAATTAGGAAGGTAGTGGACTGCACACTCACCTGCTCCCATGGTTTCCCATACAGCTTGCTGTACTGTGGTAGGAGCCCGTCCAGCAGGGCCTGGTTCTCCTCCTCAGTGAAGGCTGGGGCCCTCTCCAGAGTACGTGCCATAGCAGTAACCAGAGGATGCAGAGACTGCAGCAGTGGTAGCAGGGATGTGGTCCAGTAGCATGTAGTGCAGGCAAGTGAGCTTCCTGGGGGACAGCCAGCCCTATATCTGTGCTGCAGAGGCAGACACTGTGCCATGTGTCCCCAGTGATAGGTCCAACACGGTTGCATTCTATGAATCTGGCCAATCCATGGAAATCTGCGACTCGTACACGTCTTCCGCATCGTTCAAATCTTCACCTTCATAAAACCCTAGGAATTGCAACATTATTGTAGGCATCCAACTGAGTTTCCAGCGCACAACTCGTACAAGTTTTGAATCCGCATCCATCTCCATGACAGTCCAGAGCCAATGGGTGCTCCCGGCTCGGTCAACTGACTGTACTACGTGTATTTTGAAAATACACATGCACCCGTCTCCATACGATTCAATGGCCAAGGCGTACGCCTGTCTCGGTCCATGCCTGCCCGAGGCGCATGCATGATAGTCACCCGCGTTGGACCTCATTGCAGTCAATGGCAAAGCGTACGCACGGCTCGGTCATGAACCGTGCAATGCGTACGCATTGTCACCCGTGTCGGGCCTCATTGCAGTCAATGGCAAAGCGTGCGCACGGCTCGGTCATGAACCGTGCAATGCGTACGCATTGTCACCCGCGTCGGACCTCATTGCAGTCAATGGCAAAGCGTCCGCATGCCTCGATCATGAACCGTGCAATGCGTATGCATTGTCACCCGCGTCGGGCCTCATTGCTGTCAATGGCAAAGCGTACGCGCGGCTCGGTCATGAACCGTGCAATGCGTACGCATTGACACCCGCGTTGGACCTCATTGCAGTCAATGGCAAAGCGTACGTGCGGCTCGGTCATGAACAGTGCAATGCGTACGCATTGTCACCCACGTCGGACCTCATTGGTGTGACTATTTGACGGCTTCAACACATATTTACTTGCCAGGGACAAATGTGCACACCTACCACACTACAGCATTGGCCACACCGTGTCCCATGGCATGTAAGGCTGCATTCCCTGTGTGTTGGGGGGGCAACATTTGGTTTGTTGTGTGGCACTTTTGTTCAGCCACTCCCAGGCTGGAACTTGTTCATGGGAGCAGAATCCTTTGTGTGTTGTGCACATTACCACTGTGATGTGCAACTCTACAGTTATGGGCATGAGTCATGGACACAGTTGCAGGTTGGATATGTTTAGGACATGTCACATACACCCTGAGCCCTGGGGGTGATGGCATGTACGTCACAGTGAGACCTGTAGACACAATTCTCATGTACACCCACAGTCTATGTGCATGTTGTGTCTCAGATGCGGCTGATCAAATGTGCCCAATGGGAGACAGTCTCCACATCCATGTGGTATGTGCAGCAACCTTGATGTTGTGTGTGTGTCTAAGAGACGTACATGTAGGGCCTGTAGAGACAACAGTGGCCACTACCTGTGGGACTCAAGCATGCCTTGTGGCATGTACGTGATACGCCATGTCATGCCAGTGTCGATGTGGCAATACAGGGACCCTGAGTATCTGCATGTCAAAGATCTGTGATGCATGGGAGACATCAAGCCTCACTTGTCACTATGGTGTGTGTTTGTAACGTCACAGCAGTACATAGGTAGGGTGACACAGCCCAATGATTGGCCATTACACCTCATGGGACTTATGTGGACATGTGGACTTGAGATATGAGGTGATGTCCATGTAGGTGACATATGTGTCCATGCTCAACAGCACACACCTCAGTACATTGTGTATTGTCATGATGTATCATGTGATATTTTGCTTGGTCATTGCCACATGGGTGGATGAACTGACAATCTTCCTTTGTGCATCTCTGTTCTGCAGGGCACCAGCTGTCCATCGACCGTTCCCAGACCTTGAAACCATGCAGGAACGCGACTGCATCCGACGGTACCGCTTCACCAGGCCACTGATTGAGGAGTTGGCGGAGCAGTTGGTGCCACATCTGCTACCTGGCCGGACATACCCTACAGCACTGACCCCAGAGGTGAAGGTGATGGCAACCCTACACTTCTTTGCTACTGGTACCTTCCAGTACACTGTGGCTACTGCTGGTGGTATGTCGCAAACTATGTTTAGTCGTGTGCTACGCGATGTCTTGGAGGGGATGTTGCATTTTCTTGACCTGTACATCAAGTTCCCTAGTCCAGCTCAACTCCCTGAAATAAAGGATGCCTTTTATACACTGGGGAGGATGCCGAACTTCATCGGATCTATTGATGGTAAACATGTGGCCCTGATACTTCCACAGGCACATGAGCAGGCATACCGGAACAGGAAACATTTCCACTCGATCAATGCTCTGATGGTATGTCTTGCAGACATGTGTATCACACATGTGTGTGCACGTTTCCATGGTTCTGCGCACTATGCCTACATCATGAGGAGTAGTCGCATTGCAACGCTGATGTCACAGATGCCAGGACAGCGTGCCTGGCTTGTCGGTGTGTACTGACTGTTTACCATTGTGTGTGTTTGGCAATGTTGTATTCCGCACTCAGCTAATTGTTCAATTGTTTGTGTGTAGGTGACTCCAGATACCACAACATGCCATGGTTGCAGACAACCCTCATGAACTCTGTGACACCTGCCGAGATGCGGTACAATGAGGCACATGGTCGGAGCAGGAGGGTGATTGAGCGGACATTTGGCCTCCTGAAAATCCACTTCCGCTGCCTGGAGAAGACCGGAGGGGCCCTCCCATATGACCCTGCAAAGGTGGGAAAAATTATCCTTGTATGCTGCATGCTACACAACATGGCAGTGCGGAAGAAGGTGCCTCTCATCCAGGATGATGATGACCGACCTCCGCCACTGTGGAGGATCCCGGCCTGGGCCACGATGCCAGTGATGATGAAGATGAGGGTGACGTCCTCACACAGCTCATCAACAACTTCTTCACCTGAATGTGAGTTTACAGGGTTGTTATGTCAATTTATGGAGTTAGCCTGAAATGTGTTGTGGCTGCTCTGTTGCTGTCTGAGTGTGTCTGTGTGCCACTTAACTGGATGCGTGCAGTGATGTGTCCATTCAGGTGGTCTGTACTCCACAATAGTGTAGTACTGGTAACTTGTTTCTGTGTAGGTTTATTGTGACATGTTTTGTGCATGTGTATTGCATTTCTCTCCGGTTCTGCTGTGCTTTTGACTGTGTCTTGTGTCTGTCCTTCCCAGTGTACTTTGCCTGCTGTTTGGTCAACACTGACCCCCAACACCCAGAATCCAACACCAGTGTGGGAGTAGTCAATTGCCATCAAGCGAAGTGCCACACACTCCTGGACTTCAATTCTCAAACACTCTGTGACTGTGTGTCCACCGTAACGTACAATTGCCTTGCAACTATTTTAGAATAAACATGTTGCTGATGTGTAATGAACCTGTGCTATGCTTTGTTAGGTGTGTTGTCTGTCTTCCCACATCTGAGTGACATTTGCTTACCTCACATGTGGACTTGTTACCACTGACTGTGGATAGGTGTTGTGTCTGTGCATACCAATGTGTTTCAGGTCAAACTCAACATCATTGTGTGGGATGAGTAACATGACCATGGTGAGTATGTGTTGTGGTGCCATAGTGGTGTGTCTCCCTCACATGTGTCACATCACCATGACTCACATAACGGTGGTCACATTGTTGTAGTATTTGGCATGCACTGTGTTGTTTAGCAGATCAACATCTCCATGACACATGACAAGTTGGAATCACAACAGAGGCAAGTATGGTGTACTGGTGAGTTTATTTTCGAACATGTGTGAGGAAAGTGCACAGGATGGTGGGTGCTGTACATTAGGTTTTGAATCCAAAGTTCACAGTAGAGTTGGAAGTGTTGGTACATGAAATGTCCAGAGTAAAGTCCACAGTCATCTGCTACATTGGACCAACATGAACCCTCCATGTCATGTGGGCGAGTTGTGTCCGATCGGGGGTTGCGCACAAAGAACATTGTCCAGAACAGGATTAGAGGCCCTGGGGGATGTGCAGGGACATCTGCGTCTCACATGTCCTTCTTCGGACGACCCCTCTTCTTCTTGGGGGGGGGATCCTCAGGTACAGGCCTCTGCGGTGCAGGGGACTCTCGGCCAGAGTCCTCCTCCCTCCCTGTGGCACTGGCAGATGGTGTGGCAACAGATGTTGTGGCCACACAGGGAGGTGTGGACATGTTTGTGCTGATCTGGCGGAGGCATTAGAGTATGTCCCGATGCGCCGCAGTAAGTGCATCCCACTTTGCCTACAGGCAGGCATGGTGGGCAGCCTGCTCCTGTTGTATGTCCTTGAGGATCTCCACTACCTGGCCAAATCCTCCTGTGCTATCCTGGTACGCATCTATGATGCGTGCCAGTTGGGGGTCATCATGCAATCCAGACCCCTCTGCAAGGCGCGCCCTCTGCCTCCCACCCCTCCCATTACCCCTATCCACATGGGCAGGGCCAGCAGCGGCATGCATAGGTGACACTGGGACCCCTTGGGTGGTGTTGCTGGTGGTGTTGGCTGTAGCTTCCGGGGGTCCTGTGTCCCTGTGCTGTGGGTTTTCTGTGGCGTTGGTCTGTCCGTGTTGGCGGGGGTGCCCTGTCTGTTTCCAGATGCTGGAGGCGTGGGTACAGGGGGTGCAGATGTTGGTGCTGCTGGTGCTGCATGATGACTCACACCGGAGGTGCCAGGTTGTTCGTCGTCATCCGAAGAGGACAGAGACAGAGTCAAATCAGAGAGCTGAGTGGCCACCAGAATCTGGGACTGGGAATCCTCTTCAGTCGGTGCTGGGTCCCCAGCACCACCTGTGTTTGGAAGAGACACACAATGTTAGTTATGTTTCTACAGGCATCAATGGTTCAAAAACATGACATATTCTACTGTATGAACGGATGCCTGCCTGTACACTGCTTTGTTCCGAGTTGTCACGGACAGAGATTGATATTGTTGTTGCACATTGCCCACCCAAAATGAAACATTTCAATGTGCATGTCGAAGTGTGTATGCCCAGCTCATGGATAGATTTGTCTGTACATGACCATTACTACTCAAGGGCCATCACGTTGCTGACACAGGTGTGTCATCCCTGTACACATGTGAGATTTAACAAGGACATACGTGCTATTCCACTGGGGATATGTTGTACTATTGGGGCATGTGTGGTAGCATAGTTTGCCAGTCTTTGTGTGCCACATTGGTGTATTGGTACAACCTGGTCACAGTCCGGTATCTTTGGAGGAAGTGTTTTTTTACAGTGTTCCTTGTTCCCATCTCATTTCATACAAGTGATGATGTCACCATCGTTAATGAGTCTGGTGCTGAGTTTTGTACGTGCATATGTGATTTGACTTGTCAATGTTCTCCATGGTGACATGGATTGGGCAAGGTAGCACTCTGGCTTTTCAATGCTCATGACAGTGAGGGCCGGTGGTGTGTGTGTTGCAGTTTGGCTGCTGTGAGTAGCATATCTCCTTCAATGCTGTCCAGATTTGACCTTGTGTCTACAGTGTCTATGTCAGTGAGTGGTGTGTTGTGTGAAGGATGCCTATGTTTCAGCACGATGTAGGAGTGGAATGCAGCTCACAACAGCACCAAGTGTGAATACGAACATGCTATGGTGTCGGCTATATTGGTGTGTCCATTCCATTCACTGTCAGATGACCCCCTGTCAATGATGCATATGTGAGTTCCTGAGTGTTTTGTGCAATGTACGATATATGGGTCTCCACATTTGTCATCTGCAAGACACACCTCCCCTGCCCGGCCAAGGGGCACCCCTGGACAATGCATCCCCAGACAATGATTTGGAACATATGGTTGTAATGGCTGTGTGTGCGACCGGGTTTTGTTTGGCCAGTGCATATGTGTGATTGTCAGCCACATCATTTCTCCGGCCCAGTGTCAGACATCTTGTCAGTCCCTTCCCACTCCCTGTGAGGCAAGCATGGTTCAGTTTGAGCTTGCTGGGCCATGTGGGTGGCTGGGGATTGTCTGTGACTGCAACTCCCATCATCCTCTTGGCTACACCCCCCTTCCCAGCATGCCCATACTTCCTTCCTCTTGGCTCTGCTTCCCTGTGAGGGGGTGTGACAGCAATGGCAAGATGGCTGACTGTGAAGTCCTGGTGTTTGTTGGTGCCCAGTTCCCAGCATGGCCTTGTGCTCCCCACAACAGAGCCCAGTGTCAGACATCCTGTCAGTCCCTTCCCACTCCCTGTGAGGCGAGCATGGTTCAGTTTGAGCTTGCTGGGCCATGTGGGTGGCTGGGGATTGTCTGTGACTGTAACTCCCATCATGCTCTTGCTACATCCCCCTTCCCAGCATGCCCATACTTCCTTCCTCTTGACTCTGCTTCCCTGTGAGGGGGTGTGACAGCAATGACAAGATGGCTGACTGTGAAGTGCTGGTGTTTGTTGGTGCCCAGTTACCAGCATGGCCTTGTGCTCCCCACAACAGAGCCCAGTGTCAGACATCTTGTCTGTCCCTTCCCACTCCCTGTTAGGCGAGCATGGTTCAGTGTGAGGTTGCTGGGCCATGTGGGTGGCTGGGGATTGACTGTGACTGCAACTCCCATCATGCTCTTGGCTACACCCCCTACCCAGCATGCACATACTTCCTTCCTCTTGACTCTGCTTCCCTGTGAGGGGTGTGACAGCAATGGCAAGATGGCTGACTGTGAAGTCCTGGTGTTTGTTGGTGCCCAGTTCCCAGCATGGCCTTGTGCTCCCCACAACGGAGCCCAGTGTCAGACATCTTGTCAGTCCCTTCCACTCCCTGTGAGGCGAGCATGGTTCTGTGTGAGCTTGCTGGGCCATGTGGGTGGCTGGGGATTGTCTGTGACTGCAACTCCCATCATGCTCTTGGCTACACCCCCCTTCCCAGCATGCCCATACTTCCTTCCTCTTGACTCTGCTTCCCTGTGAGGGGGTGTGACAGCAATGGCAATATGGCTGACTGTGAAGTCCTGGTGTTTGTTGGTGCACAGTTCCCAGCATGCATGGTGCTCCCCACAACAGAGCCCAGTGTCAGACATCTTGTCAGTCCCTTCCCACTCCCTGTGAGGCGAGCATGGTTCAGTGTGAGCCTGCTGGGCCATGTGGGTGGCTGGGGATTGTCTGTGACTGCAACTCCCATCATGCTCGTGGCTACACCCCCCTTCCCAGCATGCCCATACTTCCTTCCTCTTGACTCTGCTTCCCTGTGAGGGGGTGTGACATCAATGGCAAGATGGCTGACTGTGACATCCTGGTGTATGTTTGGCTAAAAGTCCAAAGAGACCCCCTGTGCTTCACACAGCAGCACCCAGTACGGTGTATCTTTTGCTGATATTTCACTGAGGTGTGGGTCAATGCATTCTACCTGGTGAGTTGTGTGGAGTTTGTGTTGAGGGGGTGGTGTCTCCACATGCTGCTAAGTATGGTCAGAGCTGTCTGTCCTCCTTCCCACCCGGCCAGACATCCCACCATGAAATGTGCTTCCATTTGAGGGCGTGCAAGTTGTCTTTCAGGATGTCAGTCAGTGGTGTCCTGCTTCTGATTTGCACACAACCCCTACCAGGGCCTTGTGCTCCCCACAGCAGGACCCAGTGTCAGCCATCTTGTCAGTCATATTCCACTCCCTGTGATGTGGGCATGTTTCAGAGAGGTCTTGATGGGCCAATTTTGAGGGGGAGCATTATCTGTGACTGCAAACCCCATCATGCTTTTGGATACACTCACTTCACCTGCATACCCACTATTCCTTCCTGTCAGTCAGCTGCACTGTGAGGTAGTGTGTTTGTGTTGGCAAATCGTCTGACAGTGTTCGTTTGGCTTTGTGCCACTGCCTTGCTCTATTTGTTGGTAGGTTTGTACATGTCATGATACAGTTCCAAGTCACTATGAGATGGCAGGTATTGTGTTTGTCTGACTAGCATACACATCTTGGGATGATTATCTATTGGTTACTGTGGTTACCACCTGTTCTGAATATCGTCCTTTGTGCGCAACGTTGGTGCTTGAGCGTTAAGCCTTGTCCACAATCCTCGCCCACATCTTGGCTTTCTGTGACATGGGGGTCCTTTGGACCAATGTACCAAACACATGTGGCTCTACTCTGATGATCTCATCTACCAGCACTTCTAACTCATCATCTGTGAACTTTGGATTCTTCTTTGGGGGCATGGTGATGGGTGGTGGTGGTGAGTGATGTGTGTGTGAGGGTACAAGTGGGGTGGGTTAGTGTTGGTTTTGCTAGCTGTATGTGTATGTGCTTTTGGTGAGGTGCTAATGGTGTGTGAGTTCTGTGATGGGTGAGTTTTGAGTGTGTCTGGGTTGCTGTGTGATGGTGGTTGCTGCTGGCTGTTGTCTCCTATTTGTAAAGGATCATGGTAGTGATTGATGTCCTTTGTATAGGTGGAGTTGTGGGTGTGTCTTTGTCCCAGGTTTTTTTTGTGATATTTATTGGCTTTGTCATTTCTTGTTTGGTCCTTTATTTGCATTTTTTCCTTTCGGTTTTCTAGGCATGAAGGAGACGTTCTTCTGACTGAGACGGACGCTGATGTTGGCTCGTGCGGGCTTCTCCGCCTCGTTCACGCTGACTTTCTTCTGTGTTTCACACGCATCGGTCGCAGAGATCTCTATTGCTTGAGGGCCCTGTTTTCTGTGCGTGTCGGTCATGCCGCTGCGGGTTGGTCTCCATGCGAGTCGGTCTGGATTTACACGCATTGCATCATACTGTGCGGATCGGACATCGCGGGTATGTGTCGGTCGGGTTCATTCCGGGTTTGTGTCGGTCGGCGCAACTCGCGTCCGTTTTCCGGCCGGATCACTATTTTCCCTACGGCTCGGTCGTACGGCTTGTATTCCGTACATGTGGGTTATAATTCACACACGTTGCATCGTACTGCACGGGTCGTACGACACCGGTCCGTGTCGGTCGGTCTCCGGTCCGGGTCCGTGTCGGTCGGTACGTTTTGCAGCCGGAATCGGAATTGACCCCTTATTGGAGGTCGCTACGCGGCCGCGCCGCTTGTGTGCCGCTGGCGTGCAACAATGTTAGACCCGGCCTCGTAGCATGGCTTTTCCTGTCCTCGCACTACCTAACCTGGTACCAGGGACCCCAAGCACACGGCCCAGCCGATCCTTCCCACCAGAACACACACACGCGACCCGGGCCTCCCCGTCCATGGCCTCTCTCCTTTCGGCCACCCCGGGCACGCGTGCCCACTTCGTGCACCAAGATGGCCGCCCGGCCCCAGCACAACCCGGGCCTAGAGGCGCCACTCCGGCTGGAGGACATCACGCTTCCAGGGGATGAGAGAGGGAGGAGCAGTTTCTATCGCACCTCTGAACTCCCCTGGGACGATGGGTTTCGATCGGCCCTCCGGCCTCCCTGAGGGCTGGCTCCACGCCTGCTGGGTGTCTGGGACTCCTCCCGACCCGGCCCTGAAAAGATCAAAAGACAATGGCAGGAAACCTCGACAAGCGACCCCCAGGTGACAAGACCCCTGCCTGCACAGACTCCGGACATCAAAGAGGGGTCGACCTATAACAAGGGGTGCTCTGGGACTGTCCGGCAGATTCGCCTTGGAACATCTGAGCCCTGCTGAGTGACTCGCGGCTCCCCGAAGATCGTAAGACCTCCGAACTTGTGCTTGAGCCCTGCTGAGTGACTCGCGGCTCCCTGAAGATCGTAAGACCTCCGAACTTGTGCTTAAGCCCTGCTGAGTGACTCGCGGCTCCCTGAAGATCGTAAGACCTCTGAACTTGTGCTTGAGCCCTGCTGAGTGACTCGCGGCTCTCTGAAGATCGTAAGACCTCCGAACTTGTGCTTGAGCCCTGCTGAGTGACTCGCGGCTCCCTGAAGATCGTAAGACCTCCGAACTTGTGCTTGAGCCCTGCTGAGTGACTCGCGGCTCTCTGAAGATCGTAAGACCTCCGAACTTGTGCTTGAGCCTGCTGAGTGACTCGCGGCTCCCCCAGACTCTCTTTGGTCCCGCCGGACCCCACGACAACAAGCGTATCCCCCAGCTCGAGGATTGTGAGATGTGCGCCGGGTACGCTCCTGCATTTGATCCATATCCCCCCAAAGACTGTCCCACTACCTCCTACCCCCGCCAAGACTCTGGGAGCCCACGCTCTGCTTGTAAATATCTGCCTTGCTGATCATAAAGATCCTACCACTTCGATTTGATAAAGCTTGAATCCTAAGAACCCTCGGTGTGGTGTCTCTTTGTCGTGTGGTGCCAAGTGTACAATCCTAGATACGAGATTCCTCCCCTGCGGAATCTCCCGCCAGTGCCCGGCTACGATACTGGGAGGGTGGGTCTCAGGACAGTCAGGGCCCCCTCCGGGCTCCTCTGAGGTCGCCTTCTAACATTGGTGGCAAGCGACGGGATTCGGGCCCATAACCTAGAGATCGTACCGTGAACGACTGACACACTACCGACAAAGATGGCAGAAGGAAGCGCCATGAGCCCCGCAGAAACCAACACCAACAGGGTGTTCCAGGTGGAACAACTAGAAGAATACACGCACAAAGAACTGAAGCAATTCTGAAAAGAACTTAAAATCGCTACCACCGGTCTCAACACCAAAGAAGATTTGCAGAAAGCACTGAAAGCTTGGGTGGATGCCGGGGCCTCCCGCCCAGAGAGGGGGAGGGAACCAGGGAGGGCAGAGAGAGTCCCAGTCGAGTCCCCCGAAGGCCCAACCTCCACCTTTCCCGGCGCCCCCCCGCCAGTCTCCGGACCCCCCGGGAGACGGGGGCACCGGGTAACCATCACTTGTTTCCGTTGTCAGAGGCCCGGGCACTACGCCAATGACCCGGAGTGCCCCATGGCCCCCCAGGTCCCCCCTGCTGCAAACCCTGCTAGACAGATAGCCAACGTAGCCCTGGGGGAGGAGGTTGAGGACACCGGGGAGTGGGAACCCGCAGCTATGGCCCTAGTATCCCTGGGAGATAGAGAGATGGTCCCTGGTAGCCTCCTGCCCTCCAACACGAAGAAGTACGGGCAGCTCGTCAAGATCAATGGCCACCAAATAGAAGCCCTGCGAGACACCGGGGCCAGCATCACCGGTGTCCTCAGGCACTTAGTCCCCGAGGAGCAGATCCTACCCAACGTCTTTTGCCCCGTAATTTCCGCAGATAATAGAGAGAGTATGTGTCAGGTAGCCCCGGTGCCGTTTGAGTGGGGAGGGGTGATAGGTAAACTGAGGGTTGCCGTAAGAACCTCCCAGCCGGTCGACTGCCTCTTAGGGAACGACCTGGAGAGCTCTCCCTGGAAGTACGTCGAGCGCAAGGCCCACCTAGGGATGATGGGACTCCCCGAGTGGGTGTGCGCCACCACCCGATCTATGTCCGCCCGACTCACCCCCCTGGGGGAAGTCGAGGACCCCCCGACCGAGGGAGTCAGAGCAGTCCCCGCCGAGGGTCCTCCCGTCCCCCCATCGGGAGGGTCAGTCGCCAGCGACGAACCCTCACCGTCCGACACCACCCCGGTCCCAGAGTTAGGCGATCTGGCCGAATTGGCCCCGTGGCGCCACGAGGGCGGGCCCACCCGGGAGGAGTTCTGCCGGGAGCAAGCCACCTGTCCTTCCCTGGTCGGACTGCGGCACCAGGCCGAGGGCCAAGTCGCAGGCGACCAAACCGGAACGCACCGAGTTTATTGGGAGAATAACCTCTTGTACAGTGAGCAGAAGTCGGTGGAGCTAGGATCCGGACGGGTGCTGGTGGTACCCCTACGCTTCCGAGACTTCCTCCTGGGCTTGGCCCACGACGTCCCCCTCGCCGGCCACCTGGGTCAAGACAAAACCTACAGCCGTCTCGTGACTCACTTTTACTGGCCTAGGATGAGACTAGCTGTAGAAGCCCACTGCAAGTCCTGTCCCACGTGCCAGGCTAGTGGGAAGAGTGGGGGGAAGCGCAAGGCTCCCCTCCAACCCTTCCCGGTCGTCAGTACCCCATTCGAAAGAGTCGGAATCGACATCGTGGGGCCCCTGGATCCCCCCACCTCCCAAGGTCACCGTTTCATTCTGGTCCTAGTGGATCACGCCACCCGATACCCTGAGGCGATCCCCCTACGCACCGTCACGGCTCCCGTGGTGGGCCGAGCCCTGATGGGATCTTTTCCCGGGAGGGTTTTCCCCGCGAGGTCGTGAGCGATCGCGGCACTAATTTTATCTCAAAATACATGACGTCCCTGTGGCAACAATGTGGGGTGTCCTATAAGTTCACCACCCCGTACCATCCCCAAGGGAACGGCCTAGTAGAAAGGTTTAACCGGACTCTGAAAGGGATGATCAACGGCCTAGAAGAACCCCTCCGGCGTAAGTGGGACGTCCTGCTCCCCTGCCTCCTGTTCGCTTACCGTGAAGTCCCACAGAAGTCCTTGGGGTTCAGCCCGTTTGAATTACTATATGGGCACCCCGTCGGAGGTCCCCTCAGCTTGGTTAAGGAAGGGTGGGAGGCAGCACCCCAGACCACCCCACGAGATGTGTTCCAATACGTTCTGGCCCTCCGGAACCAGACCAGGAAGTTCCGAGAGCTGGCCGAGGCCAACCTGGAGGCAAGCCAAGAAGAGATGAAGCGCTGGTACGACCAGAATGCCACTCTGGTCGAGTTCCAGCCGGGCCAGCAGGTATGGGTCATGGCCCCCGTGAAGCCTGGCGCCCTCCAGGACAAGTGGACCGGGCCCTTCAAAGTGATTGAGCGGAAGAGTCCAGTCACGCACTTGGTGGACGTCCAGTCGCCCCGGGATCCCCTGCGGGTCCTACACGTGAACCGCCTCAAGCCTCACTTCGTACGGACAGAACTGAGCCTCCTGCTGGCCACCGATGACGGGGCCGAAGATGAGTCCGATCCCCTCCCGGACCTCCTGTGTGTCAAGGAGAAGGATGGCTCCGTGGAAGGAGTGAACCTCTCCCCATCCCTCACTGACCAGCAACAAGCGGACTGTCGCCAGCTCCTAGGACAATTCTCTGACCTCTTCTCCCTGATCCCCCGAGTCACCGACTGGTGTGTCCATGACGTGGACACCGGGGACAGCCCGCCAGTAAGACACCGAGCCTACCGAGTCCCTGACCGAGTCCGGTCCTGCATTCAAGCTGAAGTCTCGAAGATGTTGACCCTGGGGGTGATCGAGCCATCCGATAGTCCCTGGGCCAGCCCCGTGGTCCTAGTTCCGAAGGCAGCGGCCCCCGGTGTCGCCCCCGAGCTCCGATTCTGCGTGGACTACCGGGGGCTCAATGACGTCACCCGGGCTGATGCCCACCCCATCCCCCGAGCCGACGAGCTCATTGACCGACTCGGGGCGGCCCGGTTCCTCAGCACATTCGACCTCACCTGCGGATACTGGCAGATTGCGCTCACAGAGGAAGCCAAGGAGCGGTCAGCCTTCTCCACCCCAGATGGGCATTATCGCTTCCGCGTAATGCCCTTCGGAATGAAAAATGCCCCGGCCACCTTCCAGCGACTGGTGAATAGGGTCCTGGCTGGGATGGAACAGTTCAGTGCGGCCTATCTAGACGACATCGCCGTTTTCAGTTCCGGATGGAGTGAGCACCTCCAGCACCTCCGGAGAGTGCTAACCGCCCTGCGCCAGGCAGGCCTCACAGTAAAAGCCAGCAAGTGCCAGATTGGGCAAGGATCAGTAGTCTACCTGGGGCACCAGGTCGGGAGCGGTCAGGTCGCCCCTCTACAGCCAAAGATCGACGCCATCCTAGCCTGGGAACCACCCACCACCCAAACGGAGGTCCGAGCCTTCCTGGGCCTCACTGGCTACTACCGAAGATTCATCCGGGGGTATGGCAGCCTGGTTGGCCCCCTCACCGAACTCACATCAAAAAAACAGCCCAAGAGGGTGCATTGGACGACTGCCTGCCAGGAAGCGTTCGATGCCCTAAAGAAGGCCAAGTGCACGGCCCCCGTCCTCCAGGCTCCCGACTACTCCAAGGAGTTTGTAGTCCAGACCGATGCCTCCGAGCATGGCATTGGAGCCGTCCTGTCCCAGGTGAATGACCAAGGCCTAGACCAGCCCATCGCCTTCCTCAGCCGGCGGCTGTTGCCCAGAGAACAGAGGTGGAGCACCATTGAGCGCGAAGCATTTGCTGTAGTCTGGGCCCTTAAGAAGCTGCGCCCTTACCTGTTTGGCACCCATTTCAAAGTACAAACCGACCATCGGCCCTTGCGATGGCTCATGCAGATGCGAGGAGAAAACCCCAAGCTACTGCGGTGGTCAATCTCCCTCCAGGGGATGGATTTCACCGTAGAACATCGCCCTGGTACGGACCACGGCAACGCTGACGGCCTCTCCCGGTTCTTCCGCCTCAGCGAAGAGAACCCCCCAAGATGATGGGTAGTTCTCTCCGGCTTTCAGCTGGGGGGGATGCGTGTTAGACCCGGCCTCGTAGCATGGCTCTTCCTGTCCTCGCACTACCTAACCTGGTACCAGGGACCCCAAGCACACGGCCCAGCCGATCCTTCCCACCAGAACACACACACGCGACCCGGGCCTCCCCGTCCATGGCCTCTCTCCATTCGGCCACCCCGGGCACGCGTGCCCACTTCGTGCACCAAGATGGCCGCCCGGCCCCAGCACAACCCGGGCCTAGAGGCGCCACTCCGGCTGGAGGACATCACGCTTCCAGGGGATGAGAGAGGGAGGAGCAGTTTCTATCGCACCTCTGAACTCCCCTGGGACGATGGGTTTCGATCGGCCCTCCGGCCTCCCTGAGGGCTGGCTCCACGCCTGCTGGGTGTCTGGGACTCCTCCCGACCCGGCCCTGAAAGGATCAAAAGACAATGGCAGGAAACCTCGACAAGCGACCCCCAGGTGACAAGACCCCTGCCTGCACAGACTCCGGACATCAAAGAGGGGTCGACCTATAACAAGGGGTGCTCTGGGACTGTCCGGCAGATTCGCCTTGGAACATCTGAGCCCTGCTGAGTGACTCGCGGCTCCCCGAAGATCGTAAGACCTCCGAACTTGTGCTTGAGCCCTGCTGAGTGACTCGCGGCTCCCTGAAGATCGTAAGACCTCCGAACTTGTGCTTAAGCCCTGCTGAGTGACTCGCGGCTCCCTGAAGATCGTAAGACCTCCGAACTTGTGCTTGAGCCCTGCTGAGTGACTCGCGGCTCTCTGAAGATCGTAAGACCTCCGAACTTGTGCTTGAGCCCTGCTGAGTGACTCGCGGCTCCCTGAAGATCGTAAGACCTCCGAACTTGTGCTTGAGCCCTGCTGAGTGACTCGCGGCTCTCTGAAGATCGTAAGACCTCCGAACTTGTGCTTGAGCCTGCTGAGTGACTCGCGGCTCCCCCAGACTCTCTTTGGTCCCGCCGGACCCCACGACAACAAGCGTATCCCCCAGCTCGAGGATTGTGAGATGTGCGCCGGGTACGCTCCTGCATTTGATCCATATCCCCCCAAAGACTGTCCCACTACCTCCTACCCCCGCCAAGACTCTGGGAGCCCACGCTCTGCTTGTAAATATCTGCCTTGCTGATCATAAAGATCCTACCACTTCGATTTGATAAAGCTTGAATCCTAAGAACCCTCGGTGTGGTGTCTCTTTGTCGTGTGGTGCCAAGTGTACGATCCTAGATACGAGATTCCTCCCCTGCGGAATCTCCCGCCAGTGCCCGGCTACGATACTGTGAGGGTGGGTCTCAGGACAGTCAGGGCCCCCTCCGGGCTCCTCTGAGGTCGCCTTCTAACAAACAACAACTGCAAGCGAGCATCACCAGCCGACACCCACTGACCCTTCAGCTGTCACTGCCGCCGACACACCTACAGCTCGGCCAGGAACATGGACTCAGCACAACCCGATCGCAAGAACACTCCTGAGCCAAAAATCCTGCAATGCATCCTCCTCATCGTCAGATCACTCCACAAACACGCCACAGAAATCTGGGACCTCCCCGACAAACCTGGACCAACACCTCCTCGGGACTGGACATCGCCATCGCCATTCCCCAAGGATACAAGATCTCCATAAATGACTGCAACACCCGCCCGGGAGGAGGAATCGCCATTGTCCACAAATCCACCCTCCGCCGGAGCACATTCACCGACGAGCCCACAGACGTGATGGAACACCTTCACTTCAAGATACTGGCCAGCCCTACCACCACTCTCTGAGGAACCCTCATCTACCGACCCCCTGGACCCCGTGGACCACTCACCAACTCCATCACGGACATCATATCCCACATTCCATCGCATCCACAAACTACACCCTGCTGGGAGACCTTAACTTCCACTTCGACAACCAACTGGACCCCAACACCACATCCCTCCTGGACAACCTCCCCAACATTGGACTGAACCAGATTGTGACCGAATCAACGCACTCAGCAGGACACACCCTCGACCCCCTCTTCACGACAGGAAACTCCATCAACTTCAGCCACACCACTGAACTTCCATGGACAGACCACCGATGTGTCCATTTCACCTTCGGAACACCCACCATCCAGAGACACCAGCACCTACTCCCACGAAGAAACTGGCCCGGAATCACCGACGACCGGCTCACCTCATCACTCAGCAACTCCACCCCAACCATCGCGGAAAACGACGACCCCAACACCGCAGCCCAAACTCTACACAGATGGATCTCCGACAGCACCAACACCACAGCCCCCCTCAAGAAAAACAACAACACTCACGCCAAGAAAGCCAGATGGTTTACCACCGAACATCTAGAGTCCAGATGCACGTGCCGCCACCTCAAAAAGGCCTGGAGGAACTCCAAATCCACAGAGGCCCACAATGACGTCAGAGCTGCCACCAACGCCCATCACAAACTGATCAGAAAAATGAAGAAAAAAGCAATTGAAGACAGAATCTCCACACACGCGCACAATAGCAAAGAACTCTTCAGCATCATCAAGGAGTTCGCCCAACCCACCAGCGAGTCTACTGACATCCCTCCCTCACAAGACCTCTGCGACAAACTCAACACTTCTTTCACCTCAAAACCAAGAACATTTATGACAACTTTGACAAGGACAACCAACACACTGAACCCTCACCAACCACCCCCACAAAATGAAGTCAACGATTGACAACTGGACAGCTCTCACCACCGAAGACACACTGAAGACAATGAAGTCAATCCACTCCAGGGCCCCCACGGACCCTCACCACATCTTCAACAGAGCCGCCTACACCATCGCACCCATGCTCTGCCACACCATCAACTGCTGCCTGACGAACACCTTGTTCCCCGATGACTGGAAACACGCCGAGATCAACCCCCTCCTGAAGAAGTCCTCAGCGGACCCCACCGACCTCAAGAACTACAGACCCATTTCCCTGCTCCTGTTCCCAGCGAAAGTCATTGAGAAATCCATCAACAGCCAAATTTTGCCACCTTCATCGAAGAGCACAGCATCCTCGACTCCTCCCAATCCAGCTTCAGAAGAAACCACAGCACAGAAACCACCCTCCTCGCTGCAACAGATGACATCCGCTCCCCACGTGACAGAGGAGAAACAGTAGCCCTCATCCTCCTTGACCTTTCAGCAACGCTCGACACCGTCTCTCACTGCACCCTAATTCGCAGACTCCACGACGCAGGGATTCGGGACAAGGCCCTCGACTGAATCCACTCCTTCCTCTCCGGCAGAACGCAGCGGGTCAGATTCCACCCTTTCCTCTTGGACCCTAAACCTACCACCTGCGTTGTCTCCCAGGGGTTCTCCCTCAGCCCCACGCTCTTCAACGTCTACATGGCTCCACTCGCCCCCATCGTCAGAACCTACGGACTCAACATTGTGTTGTATGCCGACGACACCCTACTCATTCTCGACACAACTTTCAAGAAGGCATGGAAGCTGTCGCCAAATGGATGAAAAGCAGCTGCCTACAACTCAACACCAACAAAACAGAAGTACTCATCTTGGGCCCAAACCCCGATGCCTGGAACGACACATGGTGGCCCCCAGCCCACGTAAGCCCACGCACGCAACCTGGGAATCATCCTGGTCTCCGAGCTCAAAATGGACCGCCAGATCAACTCTGTCGCATCCTCCTGCTTCCACACATACCGCCTCCTAAGTAATACCTTCAAATGGATCCCCCTCGAGCATAGAAATACCATCATTCGCGCCCTCGTCACCAGCAGACTTGACTACGGCAAAGCACTACGCCGGAATAAACAAAAACCTCACCCAGAAGCTACAAAACATCCAGAAAGCCACTGCAAGATTGGTCCTCAACCTGCCAAGACACTGCCACATCTCCCAGCACCTGCGCATACTCCACTGGCTCCCCATCAAGGCCAGAATCACTTTCAAGATTCGCACTCACGCACACAAAGCCCTCCATACCACCGGACCAGCATACCTGGACAGCCGACTCAAATTCCACGCACCCCAAAGGACCCTACAATCAGCCCAGCTCTCCTATGCCGTGGTCCCCCACACCAGAAAGATCAGATCGGGAGGCCGCTCCTTCTCCTTCCTTGGGCCAGAGCCTGGGACGCCCTTCTGCTACACCTCAGGCAGACAACATCGCACCCCACCTTCGCGAGAAACCTTAAAACCTGGCTCTTCGACAGACCTCCTTCTTGATGGACTGGAACCTGCACCCCCCTTCCCCTCCCCCCAGCGCCTTGAGAGTGACCCTCACGGGTGAGTAGCCGTGCTATAACAAACACATGATTGATCCCTGCACCATGTAGCAGGCACTGCATGGTGCCTGCCACGTAGTGCAGGGATATGTAAATTGTCCCTTATTTGCATTGTAGTGGTTGCTGCAGCCAGCAGCACCTGCAACAATGCAAAACATATTATTACAGCAAAAAAATGATGGATGGAATGCTGACAATGCAAACATTCTCCCACAGTCAAAATATCTGGATTAAATCCATCGTTCTTTTTCCCACTACGCCACCCCAATTTGGACCCAGCCATATGCAAATCAGTCTTGACCCTGTGCCCCATGGAAACAGTCCAGACCGAACTGCCAGGCCAGGTCCTCCCTGGACCGGAAACAAGCATCCTGGGACCGATATCAGGGTATGTCACCCTTCTTCAGCCAGGCTAGCTTGAATCCAGTGGTACAGTGAGCAAGGCACCCACGTCTGGGTATACCCATCCCATTTAGGGCGAAAAGTGTTACAGCAAACAAATGATGGACGGAATACTGCCAATGCAAACATTCTCCCCCATGTCAAAATATCTGGGTTAAATCCATCGTTCTTTTGCCCACTACGCCACCCTAGTTTGGACCCAGCCATATGCAAATCAGTCTTGACCCTGTGCCCCATGGGAACAGTCCAGACCGAACTGCCAGGCCAGGTCCTCTCTGGACCGGAAACAAGCATCCTGGGACCGGTTTCAGGGTATTTCACCCTTTTTCAGCCAGGCTACCTTGAATCCAGTGGCACAGTGAGCAAGGGACCCACGTCTGGGCATACCCATCCCACTTAGGGAGAATAGTGTTACAGAAAATAAATGATGGATGGAATGCTGACAATGCAAACATTCTCCCCCAGTCAAAGATCTGGGTTAAATCCATTGTTCTTTTGCCCACTACGCCACCCCAGTTTGGACCCAGCCATATGCAAATCAGTCTTGACCCTGTGCCCTATGGGAATAGTCCAGACTGAACTGCCAGGCCAGGTCCTCCCTGGACCGGAAACAAGCATCCTGGGACCGGTTTCAGGGTATGTCACCCTTCTTCAGCCAGGCTAGCTTGAATCCAGTGGTACAGTGAGCAAGGGACCCACGTCTGGGCATACCCATCCCACTTAGAGCAAAAAGTGTTACAGCAAACAAATGATGGACAGAATGCTGACAATGCAAACATTCTCCCCCAGTCAAAAGATCTGGGTTAAATCCATCGTTCTTTTGCCCACTACCCCACCCCAGTTTGGACCCAGCCATATGCAAATCAGTCTTGACCCTGCGCCCCATGGGAACAGTCCAGACCGAAAAGAACGATGGATTTAACCCAGCTCTTTTGACTGGGGGAGAATGTTTGCATTGTCAGCATTCCGTCCATAATTTGTTTACTGTAACACTTTTCGCCCTAAGTGGGATGGGTATGCCCAGGTGTGGGTCCTTTGCTCACTGTGCCACTGGATTCAAGCTAGCCTGGCTAAAGAAGGGTGACATACCCTGAAACCGGTCCCAGGATGCTTGTTTCCGGTCCAGGGAGGACCTGGCCTGGCAGTTCGGTCTGGACGTAGTTTTTTTTAGGCAATTTATATATATATATATATATTCACTGAAAAAACCATAGGTTTCACACATGTTATAGTTAGCGGAAATTTTACTGATAAAAAACCAGTGAAATTCCCCCGTTATAGTTAGTGCAGGCAACTATAACTCACGCGACCGCAATCCTCTGCTGATGCTAATACTGTATTTAGACACTTATTTGCCCATGTCTTCTTCCATAAATTTTTAGCTATACATATATTACAAATATTTTTTTTTCATAAAGACACATATGTCATCAGCAGAAGATTGCGGTCGCGTGAGTTATAGTTGCCTGCACTAACTATAACGGGGGAATTTCACTGGTTTTTTATCAGTAAAATTTCCGCTAACTATAACATGTGTGAAACCTATGGTTTTTTCAGTGAATTTGCAAGGTTTTTTAAATGCTAATTCCTAACTATAACGTGTGTGAAACCTATGGTTTTTTCAGTGAATTTGTACGGTTTTTTAAATGCTAAGTTACTTTACGCCATTCGTGGCGTGCGCGCCCACTTAACGCAGTTCGTTCCGTGCGCGCACGGTGCGCTTCGCGCACCGTGCGCGCACAGTAAGCACGCGGTGCTTACTGTGCTTACGGTGCTTATAAGCCATGCACAAATGGTGCCCTTCGGGCACCATTTGCACACGGGGTGGAGAGAGTGTGGATAATTTTTTCTTTTATTATTTTTGTTAAAAATATTGTGGTTTTTCACAACGCTGATAAGCCTTGCACATTTGGTGGCCTGCGGCCACCAAAAGCACAGGGGGTGGGGAGAGTGTGGATAGTGTTTTTTTTTTTTACATTTTTTACCGTACGCGTACGGTAAGCGTAATCGGCGAAATTAGCGAAAAAATAAAAATGGCATTTTTGGCCTTGGGGGGTCTTGGGGGACTCCCTCATCATGGCTATGTGTGTGTGAGCTGTCTAAACAGCTCCTTTACATGTGTATTGGTTTTATTTAACAACCTAACTCTCAGTGCGAGAGAGAAAATGGCGGCCGCCGCTTCCTGGTTTCGGCCGATTCGAATGTTTACTAAGATCTAAGAGCCAATCAGAATCGCGCTCGCGCACGCCACCGTACGCGTACGGTAAGCTTACGGTAAGCGTACCGTAAGCTGGCTCAGATATATATATTGATTTAAAGGCTATTTTCTCAGAATCTACTGAACAGATTTACACCAAACCTACAAAAGGCACTTCCTTGACCTGAGGACTACCTCTCTGCCAAATTTCAAGTAATTCTGTTCAGCCGTTCGGGCTGTAGCCCTGTCTAAAGGTCCTATGGAAAAATGCATGGGAAAAACGCGTTTTGGGACCCCCCTTTTATCTCAGCCCCCGCTTGACGAATCCTCCCGAGACTTTCAGGGTAGGAGCGGAGCGTAGCGCCCCACCTATTTTGAGAAATTCGCGAGGATTCGTCGACCGGCGCCAAAGTTATTCAAAATAGAATGTTGCGGATTTCCTATGGAAAAGGGGTCCTAACTATAACTACCTACTGGCGACCGCCAGTAGGTAATATATATATATATATATATATATATATATATATATATATATATATATATATATATATATATATATATATATATATATATATATATATATATATATATATATATTTACATTATAGCTAATGTAGTGTGGTGAGCAAGGTTACAAAACAGTATAGGAAGGTGCTGGACATATAGTAATTGATCAACATGTGCACCAGAGTGAAATTTAAAACAGAGATGGACAATTGGGTCATTAGACTTGAAAAGCCAGAGTGTAAATCAAGGCCTAAAAACAAAGAAAGTTTTGCTAAGATTACAAAGATTATCAGACTGGGCAAGTATTAACTTTTGGGAAGAAATTTGAACAAATACACATGAACCAACAAGGGTTGATCAACCAGTGGAACAAACAGTGTCAGAGAAAGGAGGAGAAAAAGAGAGAAATACCGCACTAGCTGAGAATCATAGCCAATCAGGAAATGGAAGGGGAAAGTAACACAAGTGAGAGTGATGCTTCAGTAAGTTCTGAAATGGTTCAAGTAAAAACTAACTTTTCAAAGGATTTCCAACTCCTCACCTTAAGAAGACTGGAAGCACAGCTAGTAAAGGGATTTCCAAGAAGATGAGTCAAAGAGGAAAAGGAGCAAGCAGAAGAGGTACAAAGAGAACAGGAAACACCAGCAGCTCTATGGCAATTAAAACAAGGGGCCAATCAGCATCAAAATAATGGATCAACAAACTTGGTATATTTATCTGAGTACATTTTAAGTGTTTCAAAAATGGAAGTACTATCATTAGGACTCACATTTTATTTAAACATCTAACCTTGACTATACACAAAGTTGCATTGACCTTTTTCACTAAGGGGCCGATTCCGGCTACAAAATGAACCGACCGACACGGACCCGGACCGAATACCGACCAACACGGACCAGCGCCGTACGACCCGTGCAGTACGATGCAACGCGTGGGAATTACAACCGACACGTACGGAATACAAGCCGTACGACCGAGCCGTAGGGAAAATAGTGATCCGACCGACACAAACACGGAATGAACCCGACCGACCCGTACCCGCGATGTATGATTAGCGCAGTACGATGCAATGCGTGTAAAACCAGACCAACTCGCACGGAGACCAAGCCGCACGACCGACACGCACAGACAACCGGGCACACAAGCAATAGAGACCCCCGCGAATGACGTGTACCAAACACAGAAGACAGGCAGCGTGAACAAGCCGGAGAAGCCCGCACGAGACAACAGCAGCATCCGTTTCCGTCACATGAACATCTCCTTCATGCCTACAAAACACAAAGGAAAAAAGACCGAAAAAGGACCACACAAGCAATGACAAAGCCAATAAATGCCAAATAAAAAAACATGGGACAAAGACACACCCACAACTCCAACTATATAAACGACTACAATGACTACCATCATCCCTTGCAAACAGGAGACACAGCCAGCAGCAAACACCAGTACACAGCAACCACAGACACACTCAAAACTCACCCATCACACAACTCACACACCATCAGCACCTCATACAAAAGCACACACACATACACACAGCAAAACCAACACCAACCCACCATCACTTGCACCCTCATACACACATCCCTCACCACCACCACCCATCACCATGCCTCCAAATAAGAATCCAGAGTTCACAGATAGTGAGTTAGAAGTGCTGGTAGACGGGATCATCAGAGTAGAGACACATTTGTTTGGTACATTGGTTCAAAGGACCCCCATCTCACAGAAAACCAAGATGTGGGCGAGGATTGTGGACAAGGTGAATGCACAAGCGCCAGCAAGGCGCACAAAGGACGACATCCAGAACAGCTGGTATGACGTGGGCATGAGGGTCAAGAAACTAATCGAAAAGATCACGCCCTGAGTCAGTGCACTGACGGTGGCCCTCCTGCCAAACCAGTCTACCTCAGGACCTGGGAGGAGAAGGTGCGGGACATCCTACCACCAAAGAGCGTCCATGGCCTAACACACATCCCAGAGCCTGGTGAGTACAAAAACAACATACCAAAGATTGTGTGGCAAGGGGACAGTGAAACCATGCACCCTAAGCAAAGCTACACTAACCAATAGATAATCATACCACGATGTGTATGCCACTCAGACACACACAATACCTGCCATCTCATAGTGACTGGGGACTGTGTCATGACATGCACCAACCTACAAACAAATGGAGCAAGCCAGTGGAACTAAGCCAAATAGACCCTGCCAGACAGTTTGCCACCACAAACACACCACCTCACAGTGCAGCTGACTGTCAGGAAGGAATAGTGGGGATGCAGGTGAAGTGAGTGTAGTCAAAAGCATGATGGGACCTGTAGTCACAGATAATGCACACCCTCCTGATTGGCCCATCAAGACCTCTCTGAAACATGGCCACATCACAGGGAGTGGAATATGACTGACAAGATGGCTGACACTGGGTCCTGCTGTGGGGAAAACAAGGCCCTGCTAGGGCTTGTGTGCAAATCAGAAGCAGGACACCACTTACTGACATCCTGAAAGACAACTTGCACGCCCTACAATGGAAGCACGTTTCATGATGGGAAGGAGAAATGACAGCCCTGACCAGACTACTCAGCATGGGGAGACACCCCCCAACACAAAATCCACACAACTCACCGGGTACAATGCATTGACACCACCTCATTGAAATATCAGCAAAAGATACCCCGTACTGGGTGCTGCTGTGTGAAGCACAGGGGCGCACTTGGGACTTGTAGCCAAACAAACACCAGGATTTCACAGTCAGCCATCTTGCCATTGCTGTCACACCCCCTCACAGGGAAGCAGAGTCAAGAGGGAGGAAGCATGGGCATGCTGGGAAAGGGGGTGTAGCCAAGAGTATGATGCGAGTCGCAGTCACAGACAACCTACACCCACCCACATGGCCCAGCAAGATCAAACTGAAACATACTCGCCTCACAGG
The DNA here is from genome assembly GCF_964204655.1 of Triturus cristatus. Classification (NCBI taxonomy): domain Eukaryota; kingdom Metazoa; phylum Chordata; class Amphibia; order Caudata; family Salamandridae; genus Triturus; species Triturus cristatus. The sequence continues at coordinate 503,954,085 of NC_140584.1, read as the reverse complement.
GAGTGGGAAGGGACTGACAAGATGTCTGACACTGGGCTCTGTTGTGGGGAGCACAAGGCCATGCTGGGAAAGGGCCAACATCATACATCAGGACTACACAGTCAACCATCTTGCCATTGCTGTCACACCCCCTCACAGGGAAGCAGAGTCAAGAGGGAGGAAGCATGGGCAGGCTGGGAAGGGGGGTGTAGCCAAGAGTATGATGGGAGTTGCAGTCACAGACAACCTACACCCACCCACATGGCCCAGCAAGGTCAAACTTAAACATACTCGCCTCACAGGGAGTGGGAAGGGACTGACAAGATATCTGACACTGGGCTCTGTTGTGGGGAGCACAAGGACATGCTGGGAAATAGCCAACAACAATATCAAACTCTGTCTGTGACAAGCTGGGAAAAAGCAGTGTACAGGCAGGCATCTGTTTGAAAAGTAGAAAACGTCATGTTTGTGAACCAACGATGCATGTAGAAACATAAATTACATTGTGTGTCTCTTCCAAACACAGGTGGTGCTGGGTACCCAGCACCAAATGACGAGGATACCCAGTCCCAGACTCTGGTGGACACTGAGCTCTCTGGTCTGACTCTCTCATTGTCCTCTTCGGATGACGACGACCAACCTGGCCCTTCCGGTGTGAGCCATCATGCAGCACCAGCAGCATCAACATCTGCCCCCCGTACCCATGCCTCCAGCATGTGGACACCAACAGGGCACCCCCGCCAACACGGACAGACCAAGGACAATCAACACCCACAGCACAGGGACACAGGACCCTCCGGAAGCTACAGCCAACACCACCAGCAACACCACCCAAGGGGTCCCAGTGTCACCTGTGCGTACCGCCGCTGGTCCTGCCCGTGTGGAGAGGGGTGCTGGGAGGGGTGGGAGGCACAGGGCATGCCTTGCAGAAGGGTCTGGACTGCATGATGACCCCCAACTGGCACGGATCTTAGATGCGTACCAGGATAGCACCGGAGGATTTGGCCAGGTAGTGGGGATCCTCAAGGACATGCAACACGAGCAGGTCGCCCACCATGCCCGCATAGAGGCCAAGTAGGATGACATCACTGCGGTGCATCGGGACATACTACAATGCCTTTGCCAGATCAACACCAACCTGTCCACACGCCCCTGTGTGCCCACAACATCTGTTGCAACACCATCTGCCAGCGCCACAGGGAGGGAGGAGGACTCTGGCGGAGAGTCCCCTGCACCGCAGAGGCCCGCACATGAGGATCTCCCCCCGGTAGAAGAGGGGTAGTCCGAAGAAGGACATGTGAGAGGCAGATGTCCCAGCACATCCCCCAGGGCCTCCAAACCTGTTGTGGACAATGTTCTTTGTGCGCAACCCGTTCACCTTCTCCAATCGCACACAACTCGCCCACATGACATGGAGGGTTCATGTTGGGCCAATGTATCAGATGACTGTGGACTTTACTCTGGACATTTCATCTACCAGCACTTACAACTCCAATGTGAACTTTGGATTCCCAAACCACTGTACAACACCCACCATCCTGCGCACTTCCCTCGCACATGTTTGTAAATAAACTCACCAGTACACCATACTTGCCTCTGTTGTGATTCGAACTTGTCATGTTCAGGGAGTTGTCGATCTGCTACACAACACAGTGCATGCCAAATACTGCAACAATCTGACCAACGTAAGGTGAGTCATCGGGATGTGACACATGTGAGGGAGATACACCACTATGGCAACACAAAACATACTCACCATGGCCATGTTACTCATCACACACAACACCAAGCCCAGTCAGTGGTAACAAGTCCACAGGTGAGGTAAGCAGATGTCACTCAGATGTGGGAAGACAGACGTAACAGTGGACACACGCTCACATTGTGTTGGAGAATGGAAGTCCAGGGATGTGGGGTACATCAGTTGATGGGAATTTTCAACTTCCACACTGGTGTTGGCTTCTGGGTGTTGGGGGTCAGTGTTGACCACACAACAGGCAAAGCACCATGGGAAGGACAGACAAGATACAGTCAAAAGCACAGAAGAACAGGAGAGAAATGCAATACACATGCACAAAACATTTTTCAAAACACCTACACAAACACTAGTTAGCAGTACTACCCTATTGTGGAGTACACACCAGCTGAATGGACACATCACAGCACGCATCCAGTCAAGTGGCACACAGGCACACTCAGACAGCAACAGAGCTCGCTCAACACATTCCAGGCTACCTCCATACATTGCAAAACCAAAGGAAATGATGGACGGAGTGTTGAACATTGCAAGCACTCACCCCCAGTCAACTGATCTGGGTTTAATCCATCACCGTTCTTAAGCCCACTCTGCCACCCCAGTTCAGACATGGCCATATGCAAATCAGTCTGACCCTGTGCCTCATGGGAACAGTCAAGCCTGAACTGCCAAGCCATGTCTTCCCTGGACCGGAAACAAGCTACCTAGGACTGGTTTCTGGCATTTCAGCCGTCTTCAGCCAGGCTTCCTTGAATCCAGTGGTAAAGGGAGCAAGGGACTCACGTCTGAGCATACCCTGCCAACTTATGGCGAACAAAGCAAAACCAAATGAAATGATGGATGGAGTGTTGAACATTGCAAGCACTCACCCCCAGTCAACTGATCTGGGTTTAATCCATCACCGTGCTTTAGCCCACTATGCCACCCCAGTTCAGACATCGCCATATGCAAATCAGTCTGACCCTGTGCCTCATGGGAACAGTCCAGCCCGAAGAGCCAAGCAATGTCTTCCCTGGACCGGAAACAAGCTACCTAGGACCGGTTTCTGGCATTTCAGCCGTCTTCAGCCAGGCTTGCTTGAATCCAGTGGCAAAGTGAGCAAGGGACTCACGCCTGAGCATACCCTGCCAACTTATGGCGAACAAAGCAAAACCAAAGGAAATGATGGACGGAGTGTTGAACATTGCAAGCACTCACCCCCAGTCAACTGATCTGGATTTAATCCATCACCGTTCTTTAGCCCACTCTGCCACCCCAGTTCAGACATGGCCATATGCAAATCAGTCTGACCCTGTGCCTCATGGGAACAGTCCAGCCTGAACTGCCAAGCCATGTCTTCCCTGGACTGGAAACAAGCTACCTAGGACCGGTTTCTGGCATTTCAGCCGTCTTCAGCCAGGCTTGCTTGAATCCAGTGGCAAAGTGAGCAAGGGACTCACGTCTGAGCATACCCTGCCAACTTATGGCGAACAAAGCAAAACAAAAGGAAATGATGGACGGAGTGTTGAACATTGCAAGCACTCACCCCCAGTCAACTGATCTGGGTTTAATTCATCACCGTTCTTTAGCCCACTCTGCCACCCCAGTTCAGACATGGCCATATGCAAATCAGTCTGACCCTGTGCCTCATGGGAACAGTCCAGCCCGAACTGCCAAGCCATGTCTTCCCTGGACCGGAAACAAGCTACCTAGGACCGGTTTCTGGCATTTCAGCCGTCTTCAGCCAGACTTGCTTGAATCCAGCGGCAAAGTGAGCAAGGAACTCACGTCTGAGCATACCCTGCCAACTTATGGCGAACAAAGCAAAACCAAAGGAAATGATGGACGGAGTGTTAAACATTGCAAGCACTCACCCCCAGTCAACTGATCTGGGTTTAATCCATCACCGTTCTTTAGCCCACTCTGCCACCCCAGTTCAGACATGGCCATATGCAAATCAGTCTGACCCTGTGCCTCATGGGAACAGTCCAGCCATGTCTTACCTGGACCGGAAACAAGCTACCTAGAGTGGGCTAAAGAACGGTGATGGATCAAACCCAGATCTGTTGACTGGGTGTGAGTGTTTGATTGGTTCTGATGCTCCGTCCATCACCACCCCCTTTTGTACTGCTTTGTTTGCCATAAGTTGTCAGGGTATGCTCAGACGTGAGTCCCTTGCTCACTTTGCCACTGGATTCAAGCAAGCCTGGGTGAAGACGGCTGAAATGCCAGAAACCGGTCCTAGGAAGCTTGTTTCCGGTCCAGGGAAGGCATGGCTTGGCAGTTCGGGCTGGACTGTTCCCATGAGGCACAGGGTCAGACTGATTTGCATATGGCCATGTCTAAACTGGGGTGGCAGAGTGGGCTAAAGAACGGTGATGGATCAAACCCAGATCTGTTGACTGAGTGTGAGTGTTTGATTGGTTCTGATGCTCCGTCCATCACCACCCCCTTTTGTACTGCTTTGTTCGCCATAAGTTGGCAGGGTATGCTCAGACGTGAGTCCCTTGCTCACTTTGCCACTGTTTTCAAGCAAGCCTGGCTGAAGACGGCTGAAATGACAGAAACCGGTCCTAGGAAGCTTGTTTCCGGTCCAGGGAAGGCATGGCTTGGCAGTTCGGGCTGGACTGTTCCCATGAGGCACAGGGTCAGACTGATTTGCATATGGCCATGTCTGAACTGGGGTGGCAGAGTGGGCTAAAGAACAGTGATGGATCAAGCCCAGATCTGTTGACTGGGTGTGAGTGTTTGATTGGTTCTGATGCTCCGTCCATCACCACCCCCTTTTGTACTACCTCCATACATTCACATAACAACCCTGGAAGCTCACATTCAGGTGAAGAAGTTGTTGATGAGTTGGGAGCGGACGTCACCATATTCTTCATCATCTCAGGCATCTTTCCCCAGGCTGGGATCCTCCACAGGTGCCGGAGGTTGGTCGTCATCATCGTCATCCTGGATGAGAGGCACCTCCTTCCGCACCGCCATGTTGTGTAGCATGCATCAGACCAGTATTATTTTGCACACCTTTGCAGGCTCATATGGGAGGGCCCCTCTGGTCTTGTCCAGGCAGCGAAAGCGGCTTTTCAGGAGACCGAATGTCCGCTCAATCACCCTCCTGCTCCAACCATGTGCCTCATTGTAGCGCAGCTCGGCTGGTGTCACAGGGTTCCTGAGGGGTGTCAGCAACCACGGCATGTTAGGGTATCCGGAGTCACCTACACACACAAAAATTAACAAGTAGCTGAGTTTTGTAGGGGTGCGGAATACAACAGTGACAAACACACACAATGAGAAACAGTCAGTGCACACCGACAAGCCAGGCACGCTGAGCTGGCATCTGTGATATCAGCGTTGCAATGCGACTACTCCTCATAATGTAGGCATCGTGCGCCGAACCAGGGAACCATGCACACACATGTGTGATCGACATGTCAGCAAGGCAGACCACCAGAGCATTGATCGAATGGTAGTGCTTCCTGTTCTGTATGCCTGCTCATGTGCCTGTGGTGGTATCAGGGCAACATGTGTCCCATCAAAAGATCCTCCCCAGTCTATAAAAGGCATCCTTAATTTCAGGGAGTTCATCTGGGCTCGGGAATTTGATTTACAGGTCGAGGAATTGCAACATCCCCTCCAAGACATCGCGTAGCACCTGACTAAACATCGTTTGTGACATACCACCAGCAGTAGCCACAGTGTACTGGAAGGTACAGGTAGCAAAGAAGTGCAGGGCTGCCATCACCTTCACCTCTGGGGTTAGTGCTGTAGGGTATGTCCGGCCAGGTAGCAGATGTGGCGCCAACTGCTCCGCCAACTCTGCAATCAGTGGCTGGGTGAAGCGGTACCGTCTGATGCAGTTGCGTTCCTGCATGGTTGCAAGGTCTGGGAACGGACGATGGACAGCTGGTGCCCTGCAGTACAGAGATGCACAAAGGAAGATTGTCAGTACATCCACCCATGTGGCCATGACCACGATCACTATCACATGCTAGTTCATGACATTACACAATGTACTGAGATGTGTGCTGTTGGGCATGGACACATATGTCACCTACAAGACCACCACCTCACATCTCAATTCCACATGTCCACATGAGTGCCATGTAGTGCAATGGGCCAATCATCTGGCTGTATCACCCAACCTATGTGCTGCTGCAACGTTCAAAAAACACACCCCAGTGACAATTGAGGCCTCATGTCTCCCAGGCATCACAGATCTTTGCCATGCAGAAACCCAGGCTCCCTGTATTGCCACATCAACACAGCAATGGACATGGCGCAGCACGTACACACCACAAGGCAAGTGTAAGTCCCACAGGTAGTGGCCACTGTTGTTCCTGCCGGCCCTACATGTACGTCTCTTAGACACACACCCCATCAAGGTTGATGCACATACCACATGGATGTGGAGACTGTCACCCATTGGTAACATGTGATCAGACACATCTGAGACACAACATGCACACAGACTGTGGGTGCACATCAGTATTGGGGCCACAGGTCTCACTGTGACGTACATGCCATCACCCCGAGGGTGTATGTGACATGTCTTAAACATATCCAACCTGACACTGTGGCCTTGACTCATGCCCATTACTGTCCAATTGCACATCACAGTGGTAATGTGCACAACACACAAAGGATTCTGCCCCTATGTACACATGCACAGCCTGGGAGTGGCTGCACAAAGTGCCAGCCAAAAAAACAGCTGTGGCCCCCCCAAACACCCAGGGAATGCAGCCTTACATGCCATGGGACACTGTGTGGCCAATGCTATAGTGTGGCAGGTGTGCACAGGTGTCCATGGCCAGTATATGTGTGTTGCATCTGTATAATAGTCACACTAATGAGGTCCGACGCGGGTGACAATGCGTACACATTGCACGGCTCATGTCCGAGCCATGCATATGCTTTGTCATTGAAAGCAATGAGGGCCGACGCGGGTGACAATGCGTATGCATTGCACGGTTCATGACCGAGCCGTGCGTACGCTTTGTCATTGAAAGCAATGAGGTCTGATGCGGGTGACAATGCGTACGCATTGCACGGTTCACGACCAAGCCGTGCGTACGCTTTGTCATTGAACGCAATGAGGTCCGACGCGGATGACAATGCGTACGCATTGCACGGCTCATGACCGAGCCATGCGTACGCTTTGTCATTGAAAGCAATGAGGTCCGACGTGGGTGACAATGCGTACGCATTGCACGGTTCATGACCGAGCCGTGCGTATGCTTTGTCATTGAATGCAATGAGGTCTGACGCTGGTGACTATCTTGCATACGCGTCGGACAGGTATGGTCCGAGACAGGCGTACACCTTGGCCATTGAATCGTATGGAGACGGGTGCATGTGTATATTCAAAATATGCGTTGTACAGTCAGTTGAACGAGCCGGGCACACCCATTGGCTCCGGACTGTCATGGAGACGGTTGCGAATTCAAAACTTGTACGAGTTGTGCACTGGAAATTCAGTTGGATGCCTACAACAATGTTGCAATTTCAAGTGTTCCATGAAGGTGCAGATTTGAACGATGCGGAAGGCGTGTACAAGTCGTACTTTTGAATGGATTGGCCAGATTCATAGAATGCAACCGTGTTGGACCTATCACTTGGGACACATGGCACAGAGTCTGCCTCTGCAGCACAGATATAAGGCTGGCTGGCCCCCAGGGAGCTCACTTGCCCGCACTACATGCTAGTGGACCACATCCCTGCTACTACTGCTGCTGTCTATGCATCCTCTGGCTCCTGCTATGGCACGTACTCTGAAGAGGGACCCAGCCTTCACTGAGGAGGAGAACCAGGCCCTGCTGGACGGGCTCCTTCCAGAGTACAGAAAGCTCTATGGGACACCAGGGGAGCAGGTGAGTGCGCTGTCCACTGCCTTACTAATTATGCATGTTGTCTGACTAACAGTACTAGCAGTGTGTACACCAGTGGCAAGCATTCTCACTGACTACTTTCATCCCCCAAAGTGTGTAGGTACATGTAATGAATAGCTTTCCTGCTGCTAAAGTGCATTATTGCAAGCTTAAACTATCCAGGCATTGTTAACATGTCAGACATGCATGTGAGTTTTCATTCCCCTTGGTTGCACTACCTGTGTAATTTATTTCCCTTTCTGATGATGACATGTATATCCAAATGTGTGCTGCACAAATCTGGGGCACGTGTGTTAATGTACTTTTCACTTTGTCCTCCTCACAGGTTGATGCCCACCAGAAGCAGGGACCAGGGTGTTCGTTCTGTGGGGGTCTACAAGCGCCGGATCCGCAACTGCCAGAAGAGGTGGCAGGACCTTCGGGGCTGGACCCGGAGGATAGCTAGAGTCCAGCTGAAGCTGTCACCTCCACGCAGGAAGGGTGGACACCGGACCCTGACTCCCCACATGCTCCGTATCCTGACGGTGGTCTTCCCGGACCTGGATAGGCAGTTGAAGGTCAGACAGCAGCAGGAAGGGGGTTAGTCCATGTCTGATCTGTGTACTATATCTGATATGCAAATAGCAGTCTTTTGTCCTGGTCACACTTCCACATTACGTAGGTCTTTTAGTCCCAAACTCAGGTCCCTCATTTGTGTGATGCACCCTCCTCGTCTGTTCCACAGGTGTGGCCCCTCTAGTCTGTTGCTTGTGTCACTAGGGCACTGTGTCCCTGCAGTCAGCTATGCTTCAGGTACCGGTCAGCATCAGTTCCCGTGAATCTGTTGTATGTTTCATGGGTGGGTCAATTGTTTACACAATGCCTGAGATATGACGTGATCTGTGTGTGCCCTTGAGATGTGTACCAATTGCTGCTCTGACTCACAACATGTGGCTGGGGTATTCCAAACAAACACATGCAGCAGGTTACTCCAATTTTTGGGCATCAGGAGTATGTATATCAAGTATGTCACACTTGCTTAGCCACCTGACTACTGTCCGGGGCAAAACACTGTTTCACTTAGTCCTGGCCAGTCATGCCCCCAAAAGGGCATTCAGAAACACTCTGTAATCCCACTCCTGTGTATGAAATTGCAGGTTGTGCTTAGTGACATGTGCCCTCAGGTGTCTGCCTCTGTGTCATTAGGGTGTGGCTTGTTGCTACGTACAACTGGGGTGCCCATGATTCAGAGGGTCAGCATGACATCTGCGATGTGACTGTGAGAGAAAAGACCTGTGTGACATATAGGTGTGTGATCATCTGACAGTGCTCAATGGTGTATGCAACTGTGTCCTTCATGCATCTGGGTTACATGCATGGCAGACTGTGATGTGTTAATGTACAGGGATTTGTGTTTGCTGAGACTCACATGAATGATTTGCATGATGTGGGGTCTTCTGGGTCCTAGATATGTTGTTTGCATAGGATGGGCAAGTGCGCCGGTCATCTGCAGAGTTAGCTTTACCCCAGAGCTCGGATTGTGAGTCAGTGCATATTGTTGTTGTCTGGATGCCCTGCCCCTGTGACAGGAGACAGTGTTAACTGACTTTCAGGGCATCCCAGTGCCATGGCATTTAACTTGCTATGAGTGAGCCTGCATTGTGTTCAAGTGTGCACCGTGCACCCCATTGTGGCCTTGCCCATCAGGACATGAGTACATCATAGTGTGTGTTGCTGGCATGCATCCCAAGCATATGAAATGAGTCTCTGCCCATCCCTTCATCCGGACACCTGTACTGAGTCAGTAGCAAGAGATGTGTGTATAGTGACATACTCCATGTTCACTTGCATGTACAACTAATGTGTGGGTGGTGCATGTTGGCACATTGGTGTGTTAGCATCCAACATGCAACGGACATATGTGTGAAAGTCAAGGAGGGATATGGGTGCCATAGTTGATGTTGAGAATGACAATTGTCTTATCCTAAACAGTGTTGGCACTTTGAGCTGTGTTCAGCTGATGATGCAAGGGCTTGCCCTGTGATGTGATGTACTCACTGTAGTGTGTGCAGTCGGTGCAGGTGACTGATGTAGTTCTGTTACTTCCTATTCCTATCCAGATACATGCACGGCCACAGGAGGGGACAGCTCCACGGACCAGGAGGAGCCACAGAGCCTTACAGGGACAGAAGGAGAGGAGTCGGGTGGACCCAGTGGCACGGAGGGCGAGTTGAGCGACACAGAGGAGTCGTCAGCACCATCCCCCCAGCTGAAGGCCACAGAAGCTCTGAGGATGACTCCCTTGTGAAGGCGGGTGTCAGCAGCCACCAAACCCCAGCTAGTGAGGCTGTCTCCGCCCCCGCCGCCGCCACCACCACCACCTTCGCCACCCCCCTCCCATCAGCTTCCATCCCAGAGATCCCTGTGGGCTCCCGTGTTCGTGAGCATGTCTCCTTTGTGCCAGGCACCGCACCTCCTGCCCCTGTGTCCCCTGCTGCCCTGAGTGAGGAGTCCGTGGACTTACTTAGACAGATCCATGTAGGGCAGACATCGATGCTGAAGGTCCTCCATGCACAAACAGGTCTGTTGACACAACTGGTGTCATTCATGGAGGGCATTTCCTCGGGCATGTCTGCCCTACAGAGGACCAATCAGTCCGTGGCCTCCTCCCTGATGGCAGCAGTGTCCCTCCTCCTACAGTCCCGCACCCCTGCTACCCCTGCACCACCCACGATTCCTAGCACCCTACCTGTCCCAAGCACAGAAACCCCCAAACCAAGGTCTAGACGTGCACACAAGCAAGTGCAGGGGACTGATTCCACACTCACAGGGGCTGGTTTGCTGACACACACACAGTCATCCACAACCACGCCACAGTCCTCCGAGACCTCTCCCTCCCAGCCCCCTTCCCTTGCCTCACCTGCAACCCCATCCCCCCAGAAGCTCTTCCTCTGTGACCTTGGCCTCTTCCCCACCGACCCTGCAGATCCTGATTACAAGGGGAAGAGGAAGTACCCTCACACAGAAGGGAGTGCCCCTCACACCCGGACACCCTCCCCCAGGCGCAGTCAGACCGAGATGCCCACCCGCAAGTCCCCCCGGCGCAAGAAGAGCAAGACCCCCCGCCACCACGCAGCTCCAAGGCAAAGTCTCCGTCCTCCATCCCCCAGGCCACCACTCCAGAGGTTCCCCCGCCACTCCCTGCCCCAGGTTCTCCCACACACAGATACACCATCACCAAAATGCTAAGGCCATACCCCCCTAGCACTTGCCCCTCCACACCTGGTCAGACAGTTGGTGCCACTGATGTGGGGACCGTGTCCCCCCCCCTGCCTTGCCGACCACACCTGTCCCCCATTCCGCTCCCATGGTTGTAGGCACTGCTTTGGAGTCCACGACCACCCCGTCTGACTTGGGCACTGCAGTGGTGAGCCAATCCACTCCATCTGACCTGCCCACTGGAGTTGTGCCGGCACCCACCCCATCTGACTTGTCACTCTAGTTCACTCCTTGGCATTTGGACATGGACTGGCCATTGGCCTTTTGTCCGAACAGACGTTTTACTTTTAATATGCTAAATAAAGCTTTTTTCTTTGTCCCTGTGAACTTGATTTAGCTGTACATCATGTTGATGTTGTTTTACATGCCCTTGCACCTGTAATGCTTGGTTTACAATGTTGCATACTGATGTGTTGATGTGAGGTACTCCCTGTGGTCCATGAGATATGTATCCAATTCTGGTGGGTATCGATGTCATCCTTTGCAGCTACCTGGGTGTGTCAGGATCAACTATTTGTGTACATCTCTCTGTGAGTATTTCATTTGCATGGTCACATCTGTGGCTTGCACCCCTGAACATATAATGTGCTTCCCATTGTCCAATTTGTCATTTCCACATACTTTGTGCTCATCAAGACTGGACCTACAGGTGTGGGCAATATTGTAATAGGAGCAACTGGGGCCTCTGTGCAACTTGCTAGACATATGTTTTGGGTATGTGCAGATGACTTAGGGGAGAATCACGTACCCAGGCTGTTGTGACCAGAGCCTTCATTGTGTGGTAACTGATGGCTGACTGACCAAGTGTTCTGCAGACATGAGTGGGTCTTGCGGTGAATATGTTTGGCACAGCTGGGCTCCCACAGGAGTTGTGTCCCCTCAAGTTAGTGTGTTGTCCAGTGACATGGCCTGGGCCCATGGTGTGTGTTGTATGAGCATGTGTGGGTGTCCACATCCCTGTTCATACACAGACAGTGTTCCCTTGATATGTTCCTGTTGTTGATGCTTGCTGAGTGGTACTGGATTCATCCCACTACTTTTCCAATGGGCTACCAGATGTGTGGGTGCGTGACACACTACTGTTAATTGGTGTATCATCATTGTGATTTGTCAGTTCTGAGTGGTGATGATGTTGTCAGACACATATGGGACACAGTCAGGGTTCCTCAAGGCACTTGTTTGTTCGCAATATAATGTAGTTGTCCCTTGGTGGTAGTTTTCAGTGATTGAGACATTTGTATGTGTGTGTGATTGCTCCCACTTGTCGGGTTCACGGCTGCGATGCTGGCAGGTGTCAGCATGGGTGCCTTGTGTTTCTACTTGGCATCTGCATAGTCCTGGGACTGTGGCAGGGATTCTGAAGGTTACATGAGCTTTGAGGTCATGGCCATGTACCGCATACTGTGCAGTATGTCTGTCATTCCCCAGGGTTGTAAACAGTCCTTGTGTGATGTGTCTGTGCACCTTAGTTCATCCCAACATTCCTGTGTTTGTCATGGGTGCATGTGCAATGTCACCTGTCCATGTAGACTTCACAGATACACATTGTTGCAGTTCAGGTGTGTGGTGTTGAGGGTGGACTGATGTGAATGTTTGCATGGATGGTCCCCTAGCTCCCGTTTGTCCATGGATGAGGGGCCATGGTGAGTGATTTGTGTTTGTGTATGTGTGATGTACGTTTGTGGCACAGGACACATGTCTGGGTTTCCCAGTTTGTACGACATCTGCCTTTGTCATCACAGTGGAGGTGTCATGCATGCTTGTGTCACCCCACTGTCTGGTCCCTGGGGGTAGTGGTGTTGTGTGTCTGCCTCTTGCTGTGTTAGTTGTTGTTCATTCCAGCTTGTGTTACATGTGTCTGTTGTGCTCACTCTCATCTCCCAACACCTGATTGCCCACTGAGGGTGTCCCAAGGATGGTTTACTTTTGTATGGCACTGTGTCCACATCTGTGTCACTGTTTTTCAGCTCCCCTCATGTGTTGTGTAGTTGCCTGTGGATACTGTGACACACACACACATGTTGTGTCTGATGTGCAGTGAGAGTTTGCCTGTTTGTGTTTGTGCATCTGCACCAGTGTATTGGTATTGCTGTTGTGGGCCTTTGTCTGGATGCTGTTTCTGTGATTTTGCATGCTGTCCCTGTGAGTCATTTCACATCATTGTGCACATTCATCCTGGTTGTTGGGTGCCATTGCTGGCATGGAATGTGAGTTTTTGAGCTGACACCTACAGTCTAGACATGTTGTTTTGATTGGTGTGTCTATTTTTGAGATGTGTGCATGCTTGGTGATGGTCACTTCTGCTGTTGTGTCATTGTACGCTGTATGCATTGTCAGCCCCCATGTGTGGTGCTTGTCTGCACATGGCCGAGAGTGTTATGTTTGCACGGCACTGTTAGCCTCACCACATCTCTGTCTGTATGAGACTCAACCACTAGTTTGCCCCAGAAGTGTTTGATGTGTTGGGAGCAGGGATCATACATGCGGTTTGTTATTTGCAGCTTTGACCATGATGACACTTACCTTTTGGTCACTGTGATGAGGGGGGTTTGGTCCCCATCACCACAATGCTCCATATCTGCTGCATTTTGTGAGCCCCCACTTAACTTCTGTTCTACACAGTGAAGGAGTGTTCTTTTTACATTGCCACAGTGCTATGGTGATGCTTGCCTTGTGTATGTCACACTCATGTGTTGGTCACACATGTGTTGTTGCTTACATTATATGCTCGTAGCCATAATCACTGTTGTGGGCATTTGTCACAGACTACACACTGTTGTCATACCTGATGTTGGAGTATGCTGGATGTGTTGCGCATCACCCATCTTATGGCTGGGGGTGGCAGGGGAGATGGGCAACAGGTTCCCTGTGAGTGGGGGTGGCAGGGGTGATGGGCAACAGGTTCCCTGTGAGTGGGGTGGCAGGGGTGATGGGCAACAGGTTCCCTGTGAGTGGGGGTGGCAGGGGTGCTGGGCAACAGGTCCCCTGTGAGTGGGGGTGGCAGGGGAGATGGGCAACAGGTTCCCTGTGAGTGGGGGTGGCAGGGGTGCTGGGCAACAGGTCCCCTATGGCTGGGGGTGGCAGGGGTGATGGGCAACATAAGCACTATGGGTGGGGGTGGCAGGGGTGATGGGCAACATAAGCCCTGTGAGTGGGGGTGGCAGGGGTGATGGGCGACAGATCCCCTGTGAGTGGGGGTGGCAGGGGTGATGGGCAACACGTCCCCTATGGCTGGGGGTGGCAGGGGTGATGGGCAACATAAGCACTATGGGTGGGGGTGGCAGGGGTGATGGGCAACATAAGCCCTGTGAGTGAGGGTGACAGGGGTGATGGGCAACAGGTCCCCTGTGAGTGGGGGTGGCAGGGGTGATGGGCAACAGGTCCCCTATGGCTGGGGGTGGCAGGGGTGTTGGGCAACAGGTTCCCTGTGAGTGGGGGTGGCAGGGGTGATGGGCAACAGGTCCCCTGTGAGTGGGGGGTGGCAGGGGTGATGGGCAACAGGTCCCCTGTGAGTGGGGGTGGGAGGGGTGATGGGCAACATAAGCACTATGGGTGGGGGTGGCAGGGGTGATGGGCAACATAAGCCCTGTGAATGGGGGTGGCAGGGGTGATGGGCAACAGGTCCCCTATGGCTGGGGGTGGCAGGGGTGATGGGCAACATAAGCACTATGGGTGGGGGTGGCAGGGGTGATAAGCAACATAAGCCCTGTGAGTGGAGTGGCAGGGGTGATGGGCAACAGGTCCCCTGTGAGAGGGGGTGGCATGGGTGATGGGCAACAGGTTCCCTGTGAGTGGGAGTGGCAGGGGTGCTGGGCAACAGGTCCCCTATGGCTGGCGGTGGCAGGGGTGATGGGCAACAGGTCCCTTATGAGTGGGGGTGGCAGGGGTGGTGGGCAACAGGTCCCCTGTGAGTGGGAGTGGCAGGGGTGATGGGCAACAGGTCCCCTATGGCTGGGGGTGGCAGGGGTTATGGGCAACAGGTTCCCTGTGAGTGGGGGTGGCAGGGGTGCTGGGCAACAGGTCCCCTATGGGTGGGGGTGGCAGGAGTGATGGGCAACAGGTCCCCTGTGAGTGGGGTGGCAGGGGTGATGGGCAACAGGTCCCCTGTGAGTGGGGTGGCAGGGGTGATGGGCAACAGGTTCCCTATGGCTGGGGGTGGCAGGGGTGATGGGAAACATAAGCACTATGTGTGGGGGTGGCAGGGGTGATGGGCAACATATGCCCTGTAAGTGGTGGTGGCAGGGGTGATGGGCAACAGGTCCCCTGTGCGTGGGGGTGGCAGGGGTGATGGGCAACAGGTCCCCTATGGCTGGGGGTGGCAGGGGTGATGGGCAACAGGTTCCCTGTGAGTGGGGGTGGCAGGGGTGCTGGGCAACAGGTCCCCTATGGCTGGGGGTGGCAGGGGTGATGGGCAACAGGTCCCCTATGAGTGGGGGTGGCAGGGGTGATGGGCAACAGGTTCCCTGTGAGTGGGGGTGGCAGGGGTGATGGGCAACAGGTCCCCTGTGAGTGGGGGTGGCAGGGGCGATGGGTAACATAAGCACTATGGGTGGGGGTGGCAGGGGTGATGGGCAACATGAGCCCTGTGAGTGGGGGTGGTAGGGGTGATGGGCAACATAAGCACTATGGGTGGGGGTGGCGGGGGTGATGGGAAACAGGTCCCCTATGGCTGGGGGTGGCAGGAGTGATGGGCAACAGGTCCCCTGTGAGTGGGGGTGGCAGGGGTGATGGGCAACATGAACCCTGTGAGTGGGGGTGACAGGGGTGATGGACAACATGAGTCCTGTGAGTGGGGGTGGCAGGGGTGATGGGCAACAGGTCCCCTATGGCTGTGGGTGGCAGGGGTGATGGGCAAAAGGGCCCCGGTGAGTGGGGGTGGCAGGGTTGATAGGCAACATGAGCCCTGTGAGTGGGGTTGGCAGGGGTGATGGGCAACAGGTCCCCTATGGGTGGGGGTGACAGGGCTGATGGGCAACAGGTCCCCTGTGAGTAGGGGTGGCAGGGGTGATGGGCAACAGGTCCCCTGTGAGTGGGGGTGGCAGGGGTGATGGGCAACAGGTCCCCTGTGAGTGGGGGTGGCAGAGGTGATGGGCAACATAAGCCTTATGGCTGGGGGTGGCAGGGGTGATGAGCAACAGATCCCCTATTGGTGGGGGTGTTTGTGGTGCTGGCCATGCAACCCCTATGGTGGGCTGTTGTTAGTGGCCAGGATGTGGATCCCCTGTATGTGTGTGCCATTTTGTGGGTACGCGTCGTTTGTTTGTGTTGTAGGTGTCTGACTTACCGTCTGCGTCGTCGGCGTCGGTCCCTGATCCGGTCATAGATGTAGAGTACTGGTATGACCTGCACGATGGGATTCATGATGTGTTTGTGTCGTACACGCTGCTTGTTGCTCCGTCTCGTACCCACTGCAAGCTGCTCCGTCTCGTAGCCGTGTATTGATTTGTGGCACGAATCGTAGCTGATATGCTTGTTTTCTGGATGCTGTGACGTCCCGTGCATGATGACCCGTCCGGCACGTAGGAAGTACACATCGTACTTGTCATGCCGGAAACTGCTATGGATACTGCTTCCGGGCAACTCGGTTCATCTTTAGGAGTTACGGCTCGGACGGAGAATGGAGCTTGACTCACCGCCTACGTGTCGGTCGTGTGTTTTTGGCAGTTATGCGCATCGTACTTACTCTACAGGACGGACCGGCTCCGGGTACGTGTCGGTCGCACGGTAAGGCTACGGCCAGCTGTCCGACCAGCCATCGGAATCGGCCCCTTAACTGGAAAACTTAAATTGACAACTGATTTGAGTTAAGACAAAACAAAGGTAAAGTAAAAGTCGATACCAAACCATTGAATCTGGCATAAGTGATATTGATACATTACTCACTCTGAGTTCTTTGGATGAGGGGGACTGCACTTCAACTGATCCAGTTCTTAACCTCATCAATGTTGATAATGGTTTTGACATGAGTTGCCCCAGTGGGTTTAAACCTAAATCTGTATATGTGCCCCCATGACAAAAGATTCAATTGATGTATTTGTAAGGGGGGTGATTAAGGAACTGAAAAAATTGAGATACAGGAAAATACCAAGCAGGGGCAATTTGCAAGCATGCTACTATCAGGCTATTAGAGATTTGAACAAAAATGATCTTATAGTGACTAAACTATCAAATAAAGGGGCTATGTGGTGATCCTGGCATAGGCAATTAGATGAAAAAAATGCTATGTACCAACTAATAGGAGTGAGGCCCAACAAGCTAACAGAAACTATTATAATAAGCTGATTGATTGGCACAACCAAGGTTTGCTTGAATGGGAAGAGTATCAGTTTTTCAGGTGTGATGTCCTCCTGGAAGACCTATTGCCTCCACAATAGGCGGTTTGCTGGAGAACTCATTGAGATATGTTGACTTTTTTCTTAAACCATTTCCTGAAAATGTATCCTTCTACATTAGGGATATGGGTGATTTCCTACATATTATTGATGGTGTCAATTTGGAGGTAAGTTAATCTCTCATATGTTAATAGTCGATAAACATGCATTCTTCATGACTTAGGCCTATAGGCATGTAGGTATTTCCTCAGAACTCGCTCACTTTGCACACTGAGATGTTGGTTGGTATGATGTGGTACTGCCCCACCAATACCTATTTTCTTTTTGAACAAAGATCTATTGCAAAACCCAGTGAATGGCAGGTCTTTGCCTGGGCTGGTTGGAGGAATAGGTGGTGAGCAACATCCATCATTTTGATGACCACTTCGTTCTCTGGGTGAGGTACATATATGATATTTTCTGCGTTTGGAAAAATTGTTGTGGCATTTGAAGACCTCTTAGCAATCCTGTTGTGTGGGACTTACTGGAGGTAAGGGGATGTGTTGTTTGCCCGCAAAAACTCCTCCTGTTACCTCCAGTAAGTCCCAGACAGCGCGATTACTTAGAAGTCATCGGAGGCCATGCCCCCTTTCTCCACCACTCTGCAAATGCGCATCCTGGCACACTGATGGTTGGGGTATGAAGACTCCTTGGTTTCAGAGGGTCCTTGGTGGCATCAAGTAAGGCCCATACAGGACTGATGAGAGGTCTATGGAGGGCTGGTGTGGCCTCTGGCGAGTTTCTGTGGCTTTAAAAAAAACTTTTTAAGTAATGGGGCTGTGTGGCCCCCCTGCTCTAGGGCATTTTCGGCCCCTGGGACCCGATCCCCCAATGCCAGGCCTTTTTGCAACAGGGAAGGGTCCCAGCTTCTTCTTTATTTTTTTGCAGTTATAGAGAGGGGGGACCGAGTGGCCCCACACAGGGACCATTTTCGTCCCGGGGGACACAATTCCCTGGGCCTGCCCCTTTTAAAAACATCTTTTTTTTTGGGCCTCCCGGACCAATTTCAGCATGAGGTACCCCATTGTCGGGCCTGCCCATTTTTTTGTAAAAGTTCTTTTTATTCAATAAGACTTCTGCAAAAGGTATAACACACTGCAACTTATACAGCACTTCCCGCATGTATTATCATCTAGTACAGATTCAGTTTCTGATTTTGGAAAGTCCCCTCACCACAGTCACGCCTTGAGAGTCATGTCTATTTTACCAAAACTCAACCATGGGGGAAGTCCCCAAATAATTTAAATCAACAGGAAAAGAAAAAAGAAAACCCCCTCCCTAACCCGCCCTTCCCTCCCTCCCTCCCTCCCTGGTGGTGGTGTAACATCGAAAGTACGCATGTGAACATTCAGGTTTGAGCTATAAAGAGGGGCAGTACCTTTCTCACCGATATCAAGCCTTCCGTAACAAATTGGGGCACTAAGACAGGCTTGGAAGTTCGCTAGCTTAAAACTGAAAGAGGTGCATAGCTCTGACAGAAGGGGGACATACTGCCGAGGGGAGACCCTGGGACAGGAAAGTAATCAACGGGCCCCAGTTGTATTAAAAGTTTTTGTATTCGTCCCTAAAGATATCCGCCATCCGTTCCATGGTGAGGATGCTCCAAAGATGCGAGTGCCAGAGCGATAGAGCAGGTGCCTCCTTCTTTTTCCAGGCTGATGCTTTAGTGATTTTGGCAGCCACAAGGCACGCCCACAGAATAGCTTTGTCCGCCCTCGTCAGGAGCTCAAGATTTTAAATTTGGAAACCTTTTCAATCAGGTGTATTGTCCGCCGGATGTTGTCATGCATCTGTCTGCCTTTTATGAAGCCGATTGATCAGGGTGGATTAGTGTAGGCATTAAATTCTCTAAGCGTGCAGCCAATATTGCGGAGAAGATTTTGGCGTCTAGGTTTAACAGCGCAATAGGCCTATAAGAAGCGCAATTCTGGGGATTTTTCCCTGGTTTGGGGATGACTGTGATCACAGCCTCAGCCATAGAGTCGACACCAAGGAGTCATCCACTATAGCATTGAATAATGCCATAAGGTGAGGGAGAAGCTCTGCCGTACAGATTTAGTAGAAGTGTGCCGTCAGGCCATCAGGGCCAGGGGCTTTGTGGAGTTTAAGCTTCGCGATTGCCTGTCTCACTTCTTCTGCCGTGATAGGCTTGTTTAATTGATCGCTCTCAGCCTGTGAAATGTAGGGGAGCTCTACAGAGTCTAAGTATTTCTTTTGCCCAGATGTGTCAGAGGTGAACCAGTGTAAAGGTCCCTATAAAACTGTCCGAAGATGCGGGCCTTGGACTCGCCTGAGTGAATCAAGACACCATTCAAATCCTGCATGCCCCCAATATATTCTCGTCCTCTTTTCTCCAGTAGCTGTCGTGCTAAGTGGAAGCCCACTTTTCCCCCCGTGCGTAGGATATCTTCCTGGGCCTCAGTAGTGTATATGCAGCCCTGTTTGTATAAATCACCTTGATTTTCCCCTTCAATTGCTGTAGCCTTAGCAAATTTGCCAGATGGAAAAGCCACTGGGTTATATTGCATTCCTCTGGAATTCTATAAAAAGATTTCTCCTCAAATAAAAGACCTGTTCACCACACTGATGGTCTTCATCTTTAATGGGGCCCCTCCACCGGATTCTTGGTCATCCGCTAAGATTGTAATATTTCCAAAGAAAGACAAATCACCGCTAGTTATGGGATCATATCGGCCAATTACCCTTATCAATTGTGACTCGAAAGTCTACTCAAACATTTTAGCTTCTAGAATATCTTCTAGAATTGAACATCTTGTGTCCAAGTGGCAACATGGGTTCATTCCGACAAAAGGGACCACCGAACATGTTCGGCGGACCATCACTTTATTTGATGCTGCTCAAGTGGCAGGAGACCCGATCGCGCTAATTTTGTTGGATGCTGAAAAAGCTTTCGATCGGGTCTCCTGGCAATTCCTTTGGGGCAATATGAAGAGGATGCCCTTTGGCTTTAAGGCAATTCAAGCTGTGCAGGCCCTGTATATAAATCCTGAAGCCATAATATTAATAAATAGAAAATTAACTAAGCCAATCGAGATATCAAGGGGAACCCGGCAGGGTTGTCCTTGCTCTCCACTGCTATTTGCGATGTATGTAGACCCCTTCATTAAGAAAATAGAAAATAATTTAGATATCTTCGCTGTAAGTAGACATGGCTTGAATACTAAAATCATGGCCTACGCCGACGATCTCACATTGGTTACTCCGGATCCCGTGACAGTCATTTTAGCTATAGAACAGGAGGCTCATGAGTTTGGCAAGGTATCCGGATATGCACTTAATAAAGAAAAAACTCAGATCGTCTTAAATAAAGAAATTTCATGGGCAGATAGCTGGGTTGTTCAAAGGGCAAAATACTTAGGGGTAAACATTGTTGCCAACATTGAATTAATTGATAATGGGAACTTAAATCCACTGGCAGCTGAAACTAAGAAAGCCCTTAACCAACTCAATAATTTGCACCTGACCAGAGTGGGGCGGTGCAATGTTCTTAAGATGATTTTCTTTCCTAAGTTGCTTTATTTCATGGGCAGATAGCTGGGTTGTTCAAAGGGCAAAATACTTAGGGATAAACATCGTTACTGACATAGAATTAATTGTTAATGAGAACTTTAACCCAATGGCAGCTGAAACTAAGAAAGCCCTTAACCAACTCAATAATTTGCACCTGACCGTAGTGGGGCGGTGCAATGTTCTTAAGATGATTTTCTTTCCTAAGTTGCTTTATTTTTTTAGGGCCATCCCCCTAGAATTTAGCAAGATAACTCTACAGAGATTTGAACAACTTTTTTCTCAATTTGCTTGGACATACATACAGCCGAGGAGGTCTTTTAAGTTTTTATCCCTTCCTCGGGAGCGAGGGGGGTGGCCGCTTCCCAACCTGAAGCTGTTCTATTGGGCCACGGTCCTGCAAAATTGTATCTTTCTTTTGAACGAGCAACCAACTCTTACAACAACAGGGCTCCCGTCTCCCTTTGAATTATTACTTGGGGCTGAAGCTCGGGGCTGCCTTTGTCGACAGCTAGAATATGGACACTTTAAGCGGGTTAGATTTAAGACTTTGGTGGGTGCTTACAGGGTCTTCTCTAATCTCCACAAATTTCTACTCTGGGGGAGAATGAACTTTTATACCCTCATAAATAACAACGCTAATTTGCCTGCAATCTTTGGGAGATCATACTGCCCAAACTGGCATAAAGCGGTCATACTAAAACTAGGAGATTTGATTACTGTTGAAGGAATCCGGCCCTTCAATGAGCTCAGATTTCAATACAATCTGAATCATGGTGAGGCCTTCAGATACCATGCCATCCGGGATTTTCGGGTACACAAAGCTGGTGGACCCGCAGGCTTTGCCCCCAATGCCCTTATTGACAAGCTAAATAATCCTAAGTTGCCCCGTATCGGTTGTATATCCACTACACTGAATAGCCGAATGCCGGATGATATGGGCGAGATTGCAAGCAAATGACAAGAAAAACTGGGTACTTCCAATAATACTTTTTATCTTGCCATGATGCGAGAGGCCCAGAGCGACTTGCTATCCGCCAAACTGCAGGCACAGTTCTACAAAACCAGTTTCTTTTTATATATCACACCTAGTAGGATCGCAAAGTGGGGGACAGGCAAAGGAACTTTCTACCCTAGATGTGCAGAGTTTAGCGCCAACTCTGTACATCTGATTTCCACCTGTATAAAACTTGAGCCATTACTTAGTAACATAAAGACTTCCTAGGGGTAGTTTTATCGTGAGACATCTTGCTAACCCCCACTGTTATCTTACTGGGTGTACAGGATAGGATTGATGGGAAGGGCAGTGGGGCACTAATTTTTGTGGCTATGACCATCCTCATGATCTGTATAACTTCTGTCTGGATAGCTACAAACCCTCCTTTATTTTCCCAATGGTTAGGCCGATTGGTAGTCACATGCAATCTAGAGAAGGGTATTTATGCCAAAAAAAAATCAGACAAACCCTTAGGGCTTCTCTCTGGCACATAGCACTTTATTTTATCTAAATAACTTCTTTTTTTATCTTTGTCTTCTCTTGTATGCTATATTATGGTTGTAATGTTCTGCACAAGATGCATATGGCACTTGTTAGAACTGGACATCTCTAGTTGGCACAGGTATGCACTTGCGACAAGCAGGGACTCTCAATTCCAAGTCAGGATAAGGGGATCACCCTTTTAAATAACCCCTGATCACCCTTTAGGTAGTGTGACGCAAGCAGTCAAGACTATTCTCAGGGCGTCATAGGTTAAGCATTTGTGAACACATACAGTAATACAATGACACACCACAAATGGACACCAGTCAAGGTTGTATCAAAAATAGGTTTTTTTATATAAGGCTTAGCACAAGACCAGAATAACGAATAAAATGACCACAGTATTATTTTAAAGTTCAATGTTCTTGTAAAAAGGCTTAAAATACAAAAATTCTTCTTTTAGGCTTTGTACGGTTTGTACCTGGGTGTGCAACTCGTCCGCATTAAAAACAAGGAAAGTATGAGTCAAACAATCGGTGCGGACTCCGGGGTCCGTGACGCGCACGCTGCGGTGCGAACAGAACAAAGTACCTTAAGTTCGTGGAGTCCGCGACGGACAGTGCGGGACAAGTTGATGGGTCCGGGTCGTAGTTCGGCAGCGTATTCAGATGCTGGTCGGGTTGTGGCGTCGGGACGCGGCGTTGGTACGGGACCTTCAGGGATACATGCGGATGGCCCGGATCAGCTTGCAGAGTCCGTGGCGTTTGGCGTTCAAGCCGTACCTTCTGTGCGGATAGGCGGTGACACTTCTCGGCGCCGTACAGCGTACGGGGAGGATCAGCGTGATGCGCGGGACAGTGAAGCTTGAGTCCGGTGTACAGGATTCGGCAGCCAGGGTTGTACGTCTCGAATCGGCAGGGAAGGTTAGGTGCGATGCGGCCGGGAGGGATACGGCGCGTACTAACGCTTTTGGATCAGCGTAGACGCACGGTGCCGGGCGGCAAAGACACGGCTTCGCGGCGGATGGGGTACGAGGTGCACTGGGGCCAAATCCAGCGGGAAACAAGCAAGAATTGTCCAGGCAACTCAGTTTTGGAAGGCAGATGAGTCCAATGGTCCCGGGACTCAGTTCAGGGGGCAAGCTCTTCTTCCAAGCCCTTGGAGATTGTTGAAAAACAAAGTGCAAAGTCTCTCTTAGTCTTTTCCTCTCCTTTCTCAGCAAGGCACCAACTGCAGGCCAATCCCCCAGGTCAGGGACAGTTACTCCTCCTTCAGCTTCTTCCAGGTCCTTCTGGTCAGGCAGAGTTCCTTCGTGGTTCAATCAGGATCTGATTTCTTAGGAGCAGGGCTCCTCCATTTATACCAAGTTTCTTTTGTCTTTACAGGCCGGGGGGCCTTTGCATAGTCCCAGTCCAGTTCTTTTCAGTGAGGAGCACTTTGTTGTTGGGACTCTGGCTTCTTCTTTCAGCAGGCAGGGCAGAGACATCAGACGCTCCCCAGGGGGTGGAGCCGGCATTGTGGTGGCAGAGCACTGCCCTATTCAGAGTCAAGGTGCACTCCTCCCACCCATCCTGGTGTAATCTCTCTACTCACCACCTGGTAGCCCCAGCCTGTCTCCTGGGACGTCCCAGCCCTGTCACTCAAGCTACACACAAAGAAGACAGCCCTCCCCGCCAGAGGCGGACTGAGATGGTTAGGCACGCAAAGGCTAACTTTCTAAAATTAGCATTTGCAAACCCAGGATATTAAAATAACCTTTGCTAAAAGATGTATTTTATTATTCTGAGTTCAGGCATACTAAACATGAATTTCTACCATGCTTCCTGAGCCTGCTAGGATTATAGAGTGTTATAATCTAGCAGCCCATTCTGGCCTTTGGAGAGCAGGTAGCCTTACAATAGTGAAAAACGAAAATGGCTGTAATTCACTATTAGGACATGCCACACACCTCAGGGCATGTCCTACCTTATCCTTACAATGCACCCTGCCCTAGGGCCTACCATAGGGGTGACTAATATGAAGGTAAGGGAAGGTTTAGGGACTGGCAAGTGGGGACACTTGCCCAGTCAGCATGACAGTACCAGACTGCATGCAGGTTCTGCAATGGCAGACCTTAGACACATTTTACCAGGCTGCTTCTGTGGGTGGCACAACCAGTGCTGCAAGCCCACTAGCAGCATTTGGATATACAAGCCCTTGGCACCCCTGGTGCACTCTACTAGGGACTGATAGTAAACCAAATAAGCCAAACATGGAAGTCAATTCACATAATACATTTTACCATAGGGAGAGCATATGCACTTTAGCACTGGTCAGCAGTGGTAAGGTGCCCAGAGTCATAAAACAGCCAACACCAGGTCAGAAAAAATACAGGAGGAAGACAAAAAGTTTAGGGATGACCCTGCAAAAAGGGCCAGGTCCAACAGCACTTTATTCAAAATAGTCTTTTATCACTGGTACAATTGTGAAATCTTGATCATAGATTGAAGAACGTATGCACTGGCTCTTCTTTTTACTGTTAGTACTCCCGGTTTCAACAGATGGAATGATGTTTGTATAACAGTTTGCTTCTCTTCTCTCTTTTCCTTTGGGGATGTTTAATGGGGAACAACGATTTAATGACAACTTGTACCTACTGCTGTTTAATTCGATGTTCTTGGCTTGAGGGTGGGGAGTGGGAGGGGTCGTTGTATTGAATAACTCCACGTTTTTTTTTTGTACTGCATATTACTAAAAAAATCAAATAACAAAAAATTAAAAAGGAAGTAACCAGGCCCTTTCCCCATTAAAGCTTTGAAAATCAGACAGCAGATTTTGAATACAAGTCTCTTTTGATTGGAAGTCAATGAATCAATCTCAAAAGTGGAGTAGCAGATCTTGAGAGAAGATTATAAATGAGCTGCAGTATTTTGCATGACCTGCAAACTAGACAGCAATGTCTCATTTGAGGAAGCCAACAGTGCATTGCCATAGTCAAACCTGTTAACAATAAGAGCCTGCACCAAGGTTTTTCTAGCTGCTAGTGGTTAAAAAGGAAGTGCTTTCCGCAGCAGAAGTATTATGTATAAGCAGGTACCAGTTACAGATGAAACCTGCTCCTTCATTGTAAGGGCTTGATCTTTCCTGACTTCTAGATTTTGTACTACATGGCAGGGGGAAGGGGCACAGCCTAGTTCAGGAGGCCAACAGTCCGCAGTACACAGATGCTGGGCATTCCCAAATAGAATTATTTTGGTCTTTTCTGTATACAGTTGAAGATAGTTGTCCGACATCCACTCTGCAATCACTTTCATCCCATTGGAGGAGCATTCCTTTGTTTTAACCGCATTTTTATTAAAGGAGATAATCACCTGAGTGTCATAAGCATAAGACAGAATTTCAAAGTTGAAGGATTTTATAACCTTGGCATGTGGGGTCACATATATATTGAAGAAGGTGGGGCTCAGACAAGAGCCCTGAGGAACCGACTTATCAATCATTATAGTTCTAGACTTAAAAGTCCTGAGCTAGATAACTTGAGATCGATTTTCTAAAAAATCTTGAAACCACTCTAAGGATGTCAAACAGACCCCTATACCATTCAGTATTTGTAGTAGCCACAATGCAATGCAGTGTCAAAAGCTACGGTCAGGTCTGAGAGCACAAGCAAAGATGGAGTATTGACATCCAACAAACATCTTATGGAGTTCAACACAGCTGCCAAGGATGTCTCCGTGCAGTGCTCAGATCTGAAACCAGATTGTGATGGGTCCAAGATCTCATTTACGTCAAGGTAATCTGGCAGCTGCTTGTTAATCAGACTTTCCAGCAGTTTACTAGGAGTGAAAGTGTCCACATTTGTCTTATTTGATTAGGCATAACCTGAGCTAATTTCCAGGCCAATGGCATTTTCCCTGTCTTTATTGGCAGATTGAAGAGGGATCTAATTGCTGGTGCAATTTGCTCAGCAAGATGCACAGATATCATTGGTGGGCATGGGTCCGAGGGAGAGCCAGATTTAGCTTTTTCTAATACTTTTTACATTTGTTCTAGTGAAAAGGTATTGAACTTTCCCATGCTGCATCGCCCATTGAAAGGAAGGAAGTTGAAAATCAACTCAATATTGGCTCGATTTTATGGGCCAATAAACTTTTGATAGATTTCTTGATTGTGTTCTCAAAAACGTCTTCAAGAGAACTGCATAGTTCCTGCAATGGCTGAATTGCCTGAGAACAAGCATGAGGAACGGATGAACTCATTTAGAGCTTTAAAAAGTTCTTTGAAAGAGTTTCCAGATCTGACTGGTGATATAAGTTTTGAGCGCCATTTTGATATTGCGATGATACATGGTAAGTGCATTTTGTGTACATCTTTATCCTTTAAGTTGTTAGTTCGGCACCAACATCTCTCTAATTTCCCTGGAGTCTTCTGAGGTTTAAGGAGGGGCCAAACACCCCTCCCCTTTAATGTAAATGTGGCCCTGGAAGCTTGGGTCCATGGGGCCTGATAAAGACTCAGGGAGTAGGGCTTCACACTCCCCTTCTATGTTAAGTAAATGAGGCCCCATGAGTTGGGATCCCTGGGGCCAAGAAAAGGTTTGGCGTGGAATGCCAGATGACCCCCCACAAAGAAACATCAAATTGCCAACCTTAGGAAGCTGACCGAGGTGGGGATGGCTTTGTTTGTAAATAGGGATTTGCTGCAAATTTGTGACATGTATTAAAAAAATGTGTGTATATTTATATACGCTATCATAATAATAAACTATTTAAAGAAATATCCATTATAATCTATTTTTTAATTTTCTAATGTTTTTAAATGTAAAACAATTATACATATATATAAATTCACATACACATATAAAAATAATTAATAAACGTGACATAAACGTCCCAAAAATAAATGTAAAATATTTCTAATTTAATTATCCATAAAACAGTAAACAATATAGAAAAATATGTTTTACTAAACAATTGTGTTATATCACATATATTTTTTATATAAAACTATAAAATTAAATAATAAACACATAATGATAATAATAAATATGTAAATAATACTAAAAAAATATTAAACTCCAAGAATAATAAATATACTATTCCCAGTCCAGTAGGTACAACAGTAGGGAAAGCGTTGGACTCTTTAAAGGTTCAATTATCTTTGCCACACCAGTTGGTGCAACAGTAGGGAAAGCATTGGACTCAGGAGGGGTTAAATTAACTATTTCCACTCTAGTCTGTGGAACAGTAGGCAAAGTGTTCAACTCAGGAAGGGTAAACGTTACTACATCCACTCCAGTCAGTGCAACAATAGGGAACATTTTGGACTCAGGAGGGGTTGAATTTACCATTCCCAAACCAGTCGATGCAACAGTAGGATAAGCATTGGACTCAGAAGGGTTAAAATGTACTATTCCCACACCAGTTGGTGCAACAGTAGGGAAAGAGTTAGATTTTGAAGAGGTAAATGTACTATTCCAACTCCATTCACTCGTAGCGTACAGGGAGATTACTTCATTTCAAACAAATAAAATATTTTAAGAACTCTATTAAATACTCCAAAAATATAGAGTTCTTAATATAAGAATTAAATGTCTTAATTATAACATTTAAAAAAAAGGAACATTAATATGTTTAATAATTTTTATTTTATCAATTAGCACAAATACTATTAATATAATTAAAATACTACACTAGGGGGCTGAATACGATGCCAGTCGGACCACTTCCACTTTCCTGTGGAAGGCAGTTGGACCATTGAAGGTCTCTTCGGAAAAAGTTGTTCCGACGCATACATTGTGTACTCTGACAAACCACTGAAAGACCACTAACTCCAACAACAGGGATCACCGACTAAGGTGCGGATTACAATGTGGGTTACTAACAACCCGACTATGGGAGTCTGACCGGCTGCCTCGAGTCATCGTAAACGATGAATTTGGGGCGCATACTCATCCCAATCCGGTTCTCACCATCAGACTCTGCTGTGGATCCATCTCCAGGTCCCCGCTACACCTTGGAAGCTGAACCCTGATGACAATGATCCTGTGGGTGCCGGAATCCAGGTAACTCCTTTAACGTATGTATTCCCATCGACCGGACTGTGCAGATTCTGCCACACTCCAGCAATGAGGTACGGCATATTCCCACATATGTTTTGCACGTGTGTACATATCTCATCTTTTCTGTGATATTTGTACACATATGCAGCAACATATTTGTAGATATGTGCTCTGCCGTAGCTGTGAAAACCGCCGTAGCAGTGATTGTACCGTAATACAGTGGGGGGAAGCTTACTGGACTCGGCAGTCAGGATGGGTCGTGAAGACGGCCATCAGATGGTCGTTCCGACCGGCATCGTAATGAGGCCCTATACTCCCTAAAATATATCAGCCAACATTCAAAATGTAATATAAATACACAAAGTATAACACAATCAACATATTAAAATAATAATTGTTTTAAATGAATACTTTTTTAAAATGTAAACAACACACACCTAAAATATAACTGAACAAATATGATATGTTCACAATTAGCATATTTATCAATTAAATAGTAATTATTAAAGTAATAATTAACTATCAATAAATTATTTCCTAATTAACTACCCACCCTGCAAACCAAAAAGCACAACAAACTGCACCTGAGATATAATTTAGAAAAATATCTAAATTACACAATTTACATAACTAATTATAATAATTTAAATTAATTACTCATTAATAGACTTCCCACCCTGCACCCTTATAAACCCCACAACTTTCACCTAAAACATAACTTTAAAAAAAGGAATTACAAAATGTACATAATTCATTATCAATTAAATAGTGAATAATTAAAAAATAATTATCAATTGATTAAAGGTTATTTACTTCCTACCCTGTAACACTACTAACATCACGACCAGCACCTAAAACATAATTTATAAAATAAATTAATTTCGGAATTTACATAATTAATTATCGATTAAATAATTAATAATAATGAAAACAATTATATGAATTAATTATAAATAAATTACTTCCCAACCTATTCCCCTACAAAACCAAAAACCATCTACGACAACAATAATAAAGTAAATTAAAATACAGCTACAAATGTACAAACTATCTTAAAAAACATTAACAATAATCATACAATTTATAACATGTACAATTAAAAAATATACTAACATTCATAGAAATAATTTTTGTAAATGATATTAAAAACATAGATATTTTTACATTGATATTCACAACATAAGGCCCCATTACATATAGCTGTGTCTAAACTGGGATGGCGAAGTGAGCTAAAGAATGATGATGAATTCAACCCAGATCTGTGACTGGGGGTGATTGTCTGTCAGCGCTCCGTCCATCATCTCCTTGTGTTTGCTTTGTTCGCCCTAAGATGGCAGGGTATGCCCAGATGTGGGTCCCTTGCTCACTTTGCCAGTGGATTCAAGCTAGCCTGACTGATGAGGGCTGTTAGCTCAAAACCGGTACAAAGATGCTTGTTTCCGTTCCAGGGAAGACATGGCTTGGCAGTTTGGGCTGGACTGTTCCCATGAGGCCATGAGGCACAGGGTCAAGACTGATTTGCATAAAGCTGTGAATGAACAGCGGTGGCGAAGTGAGCTAAAGAACGATGATGTATTCAACCCAGATCTGTGACTGGGGGTGAGTGTCTGAAAAGTTTCAGAACCCCATCCATCCTCTCCTTGTGTTTGCTGTATATATATAGGGGCACAGATCCTCCGAGGATCTGACAGTCCCCATGCTGAAATCTGATTGCCTGCCAACACTTCAACCAGGAAATGTGGGCAGCCATCTTGGAACTTGGATCTAGGTCACTTACAAAAAAATGTAAAAAAGAAAAGGGGGCAGGGTAGGAATATCCTGATCTCCTAGCTCTGGTCATCAGGACCCCCTAGGGGCAAAAAAGCATTAAAAAAGTTCAACAGGAGTCACGCTAGAGCTTTGAGGATCACCACCTCTCAGGGGTTCCATTTTAAATTTAGAGGGGGCACCATATGGACCCCCCTCCCAGTTCAGGTTCAAGCCCCAGCGACCACTACCTTCCTGGGGCTGAATTAAAACTAATAGGGTGGTCAAGTGGGCCCAGCTGGGCCCTGAGGTCAACCACCTCCGCAGGGCCAGCCCATGCAGATCAAAGGAGTGGGCTGCGTAGCCCCCTGTCTGGATACATATTTGGCACAGGGACTGCCACCCTCCTGGGCCGTCTCCTGCTATATCCCAGGGTGCCTATCCCCGGGACATAGCTGTTTGCTTTAGCTTTGCTAAAGCTCACAGATCCCACCAAGCTAAAGCAAACATTTGAGTCCCAGTAAGTGGGAGCTGTCAAAGTTCTCCTGCACACTGAAAGCAGAGGTTTCATTTCTTTCCCTGACTGGAGACATGCGGGCAGGGACCATTTTTAAACTATTGCCCCTGCATGGTGGGAGCTGTCTTTCAAGAAGCTCACTCCATGCAGAAACATTGTGGGTTCCAGCAGGAGGCGGAGAACTGTCTGGGACCATAGGGGCCTTGAGGATCCCTCCACAATCCCAGGGAAAAAGAGCAGGTAAAATATTATTCTGAAACAAGCAGAGAGAGAGAGAATAAAGGTAAGAAATTAGCATAAAAAGGCAGAATAAAGGTCGGGAAAGAACAGAATGAGGTAAGATAAAGGTGAGAATTGAGCAGAGAGAGATAGAATAAAGGTCAGAAATGAGCAGAAAGAGGTATTTTAAAAGTCAGCAAAGAGCAAAAAGACCAAAATAAAGTTGATAAACAAGTGAAAGGGGCAGAATAAGGGTCAGCAAAGAGCAGAAAGAGGCAAAATAAAGGTGAGAAACAAGCAGAAAGAGGCAGAATAAAGGTGAGAAACGAGCAGCAAGAGACAAAATAAAGGTGAGAAAAGAACAGAAAGAGGCAAATAAAAGTGCGAAACAAGCAGCATAAGGCAAAAGAGGGGTCAGAAATGAGCAGCAAGAGGCAGAATAAAGGTCAGGAGCGAGCAGAACGAGGCAAAATAAGGGGCAGAATGGGCAGAAAGAGGCAACTTAGAGGGCAGGAGCAAGCAAACGGAGTCACAAAACAGAAGGCAGCAGAGAGTATGAAATGCAGGCAAGCTGAACAGGAGGACCATCACAGGGGGAGCTGGCACGAGGACCTGCTCCCCTCCTTTATTAACTGGGTACCCACTGACAGACCCACTCACACTCACGCCCCACTCTAAGACCGACTCACACACTCACAGACCCACTTAGAGACTTATGCACCCACTGACAGACACACTCAGACTCTCATGAACCCACTCACAGATCCATTCAAGCACCCATTCATCCACTCACAGACACACTGAGAGACTCATCCATCTACTCACAGACCTTCAAAGACACTCATGCACCCACTCCCAGACCCAGGCAGAGACTGATACACCGACTCACGGACCCACTCAGACACTGATGCACCTACTCACAGACCCACTTAGAACTCATGCACCTACTCATTGACCCACTCAGTCACTCACACACCTACTCACAGATCCACACAGGCACTCATACACCCACTTATAGGGCCATGTGCACACCCATACAGTCACTCACACATCAACACACATACCCATACAGCCACTCACACACCCACACATCCACTCATACACCCACTCAGAGACCCATGCAGCCACTCATACACCCAATCTCAAAGCTTACAGGTTAGAGTTAGGAAATAAACTTACAAAACAATTGAAGTTCAATTAAAAAATCAAAGATTACAAGGACATAATAGGTATGAAATAGATTTTTTTTTAAACATAGAAATTCACAGAATAAAACAAAGGTTACAGGAACATTATCGCTAGGAAATGTATTTTTTTTAAACGCAGAAACTTACTCAAACAATTAAAGATTACTGAGATGTTATAGTTAGGCTCAAATTCCACTTGTACAAAACTAGTGAAAGTCAGCAGTTATAGCGACCTCTGCAAACTATAATTTATGCCCCCACAATGCACTGCTCATAACCTCACATATTGCATCACTCATGACATGGTCAGTGACATCACCGATGACATCATTGATAAAAGTACACTCATTGTAAGGTAGTAATATAAATAAAGATTCTCATAAGCATACCATAATAAACAGATTAATAATATAACATAATCGCACAAGCATTTACCTCAGGGATTAGGTTATTGCAACCACATTACAAAAAAACTTCATATTACACATTTGTAAACTTGACCAGTTTGGAAGAATATCAAAAATCAAAAGGATGAAAAAATCATCTGTCCACATCTCAAGGGGTAACAGGTTAAAAAAATCACCAGATCTCATTTATACAATACATTTTAACACATGAATTTCATAATATCCTATGGGATCCACTAGAGAGCACCAATTAATTATACTCAATTGATTTTTTTTTATTTCAAAAAATTGCCAGAGATGTGAATATCCTCCCTATCATCCCCTAATCCACTGCTCACCTTATATATTTGACTAATCCATAAATGCACTAATACCTTTATTAGACTGATATATAAGAGTTGAGTAATGATAAGCAAAAAAATAATGGTATGGAGTAAAGACAATTAGCAAAGCACTGTCCATCAACAAACAACCTTACAAAGTTGACCTTGTTTAACTCACACATCCAAATGAATACTTATTCAAACTGTACAATAGTAAGTTAGAAAAGGTGAAACTCAGCGTCACATTCCAACAAAGCTAAATGAAACCAATCCACATCTCACTACCGCTATTTATACTGGATTAAAAAAAGGCCGACAAACACTAACAATGAGGTCTGACCCGTATTAGGGTCCCTGAATTACTTCGAGTTGTCATAAATTAAGAATACCGTTTTAACATCATAAAAGAGTTTTGTTCGCCTATTCTACAACAATTTCATATAATAGGGCTATATATTTATTGCAGAAATTAAACAAAAATGTTCACTCTGAAAAACTACCCTAGTTCAAATTCCTGTATTACACAGAATAAAAATCAAGCCCTAATCACTATTGATTAAATAAACCCATGAAATCAAACCATACACCTCAAAGTCACATAGTGCTAACAATACCTATGCACTATTCTCCAATGTGTTAAACACTTTATTGTTAGCAATATATATACATTTCACTCCATCAGTTTTACTCCATCCACAACTATGAGTACCATAACTGATAATTATCGTGATATATAAAGAACTTGTGTTGCTAATAACTTTGATCTTCATGAAACATTCCAAAATAGTGCTCCTTTAAGACTAGTTTGCACATTAGAAGTTTCAAGAAAATCCGTCAAACAGGGGTGGAGAAAAAAGGGGGGTCCAAAAACATGTTTCCCCCTTTTGAATAAGATATGGCCTAGGGGATGGGGTCCTGGGGAATAGGGTATCCAGGGCTTAATATGGCTTGGGGTGGGGAGGAGTTCTGCATGCCCCCTCCCTTTAAGATATAGGTTTTAGCTCCGGGGTATTGGGGCCCTATGGCCCGAAGGCCAAACCTACACTCCGTCCCCAAAGGCTGTGTGGTGTTGGCAGCCAGTGGGGAGGTTGGCTGCCTTCGGGTGCGTTAGCCACATGGCCTGTCCCTGAGGCCAGACCCCTGCTGTGCACTGCCAAAGGCCATGAGCAGCATGGGGTTGGCTGCATGTAGAGTGGGGTGGTGTGCCTCAGGGCTGGCAACAGGCAAGCACTGAGACCAACCTCTCACTGCACACAGCATGCCCAAATGCCATGCGTAGTAAGGGGTTGGCTGCTGGCAGGAGGGTTGGGTCAGCCCCTCAGGCAAACTTTGCAGCATGGGGTTTTATGCCAGAGCAGTCCTCTCATTGGCTCGATACTTTTGGTGCCTTCCATGGCCAAGATTTCTGCCACCGGATTAGGACCTTAATACGACTACAGCAGTCCACGGGAGCTCTGTAGTCGTGGTGGAGGTCTAACCACTGCCACACTACTGGACTTCTGCAGTATTATAAGGGGGGCAGTCGGAACACCATTGAACCACTGCTACCGCCGTGGTCTGGCAGCACTTCGAGGCAAACATATGCTGGCAGGAGCACATTTTGAGTTTCTTTCAAGGTGGTCACACACCCATGAAAAGGATGGTGGTGAGGGAACAAAGAAACCCCCTTGTGCCTCTGTGCACAGGGGTGCATGCAGGGGGCACCAGTTTTATCTCCCTGTAGTTATGCACCCCCATTTCCTTCACAGGAAGGAATGCACAACATGGTGCAATCCTTCCCATGCGAGAACTTGCACTTGTGGTCCCTCAGCTGCTGTTTAAGACTCACAATGAGCTTTTAAACAGCAGCACCGTGGGACCACCATGCCACATGTCCACCAGGCCACAATATTACTTATAATCTGGTGGGTGGAGGCTTAGTTTGGCAGTCCTGGAGCAGAGCGACGGTGTGCCACCCACTCCAAGACTGCTGAAACTTGTAACAAGGCCCTTAGACTCATTTTTGAAGCTCAGATTCCTCCAGTGGGGCAAAGTAGCAGGTTGTGTCCAGGAAGGTCACACTGAAGTAAGATAGGCTTGCTAAAAAGGCTTGTTGACCTGGATTCTCAGGTTGCACAAAACTCTGAGCAGGACCAAACTGATTTTCTTGCACAGAAAGGCCTAGGATGAACTAACTTCGGTGCTTGGTCTTATTCCTTCAGAGGTCTTGAAGTCCAAAACATTTCCAATTCTGATTTTTTCAGAGATTTCAAAAGATGACTTTCTGGGCCTTAGAGAAAGACTTAGGGTACAGGACTCACTGTAGCAGGCACCACCAGCAGGTTTCAGCTATCTTTTAGCTACAATTGGTCACTGGCCACTCCAAGAAAAACACGTCTTGCAGGTTTAGATATCCCTGTTGCTACACAGGAGGTCAGACAACTGTCCTTTGGAGTCCTCTTCTGTTCTTCCACTGGTCCAGGACATGTTCTCTTGAGCTATGGGTGAGGTGCCAATTGTGTAGGTTTCACCACAAGTTCCCATGGGCAACCCTTTCCACTTTTTAAGCACATCCTGTTTGCCTTTCTGCAATCTATCCCACTATGCAATATTCCAAGGGAAATCCAATATAGCACAGATCTTCTGGCCCTGAAGGAAGCATGTGGACCATCCCGGGGTGTGGCTAGTAAAATGAGAAGTCCCCTCTTGCTCAACTATAACAAGCTGGTACTGGGACCAGCTCCTCATGATTTGTGGTGGAACAAAGGTTTCTCTTCCTCAGGCTGCCCCTTACACTTCAGTGTGAATGAACAGGTATCTCCCATATCCCCTAGAAGTAAATTTAAATATTGAACCCTCCCAGCTGCTCCTCCTGGACTGACAGATATTGCATATCGCACCCCAACCCATCCTTTTACAAGGCCATTGTCTTTCTTCATGAACCAGTTTTCACACCTCAATATAGTCAGGCAGTGACAGGGGTAACAGCTGGCAGGTTAATGCAAATAAAACTCTAGGGGCTTCAGTTAGGTAACAGGTAACTTCCTAAAAGTTACTTTTACCAAATAATCATCAATAATCTAACTTCACCGTTGAATGGAATTTTTAATAAATATTAAAAATTGTAGTTGAATCATTTTTTCTAGCTTCTCCCAAATCCAAATTAGCAACGTTTATATAGTAACCTGCACTCAAGTTTTACTTCTAGGACGGCCAGAGACTTACACACTGAAATTAGCTTTTAGGGTTTGTCTCTTCAGGGAAATGCCAAAATGTTATGACTTGTCCCACATTTAAATACTATACACCCTCCCTTGGTAGCTACAGAATGCATCATGCATAGAAAGAGTAAGTAATGAGGAGAAATTAAATATATTTCGCCTCGTTATGCCTCTGTGTGGTCGCACATTATTTTGGTGCTATCACAGGTTTACTGCTTTTAGTAAAAATGGGATTTCATCCATGGATAGGTGCATGGGAACGCTCATGCTCCACCCATGGAATGCAGACCACAATAAAAAGTAACACTATACAGCGGAAGCCGCTGCATTGCATGAAATTTCTCTTTGCAAGGCGCCACAAATAGCACCTTGCATGACTTGGTAAATCCCATTTAAGGACTTGCATTGCCTTGCAACAACTTGCGTCTAACAAGGCCAATACAAGCCCTTAGTAAATCTGACCCTAACTATTCACAAAAAGAGGGGAATACGGAGGAAGACAAAGTCCTCCATAGAATGACGACATTATGAAAGTACTCCTGCAAATAAAAACTGAATAGGAACAGCATACTGGAAGAGTTGGAAAGCAGTCGTAATCCTTTTTAAATAATTTAAGCACAATCCAAGCATCTATTTTAGACTGCTGTTCCACTGAACGTATTCAGCTTCTAGCTCCAAGACAAATGGTATAAACAACTTTGCAAATTAGCAAAGCATGTGACTTTAAAAATGCAAAATGAGATGATCATTAATGGAGATGATTAAAGGGGTTACTTAGTGTTTTGCTAAGTTGGAGATTTGCCATACATCATTTGTTATCATTTGTAAACATTAATTGGTTAATTGAATCAATAATTATCTAGTTTCGTCGAGTGCGACGTTACATTATTTAGCTAATACTATTTACATTAGTTGTTTTTTATTTATATTGGTTATTTTAATATGTTATGTTTTTTTGAAGATATGCTATTTTTTGTAGCTATATATTTAATGTTTTAGTATCATCTCTATTTCTTGTGGGTTGGTGGGATTTTAGAGGGTATGGAGTGAAGTGTTTTATTGAATTTCTTTTGTGTTTTTATTTGGAGAAAAAAACCCGAAATTTGTACTTTTTTCATAAGTAATGTTTTAGCGCCAGGACACCCTTGGGCAATCGTCACACTTTAGAAATACCTATAATATAACATAACATTGATCATTTATAAAAATTGTCCTGTAAAATGAAAATGGGTATTTGTTTATTTTTATATACATTTTTAATATTGTGACTATTTACATCTATTTTATGATATTTATTATAAAAATGCTCAACACTTTCCCTACTGTTGATTAGGGTGCAGTGGGAATAGTAAGTCCAACCCCACCGAAGTCTTACACTTTACCTACTGTTTCTTAGGTTGGAGTGGTAATAGTAAATCTCACCCCTTCAAAGGCCAGCACTTTCCTCACTGTTGCTCAGGTTGGAGCGGCAATAGTAAATCTGATCCCTCCAAATTCTAACATGTTCCCTACTGTTGTTTAGGTTGGAGTGGGAAAAGTAA
Organism: Triturus cristatus; assembly: GCF_964204655.1. Taxonomy (NCBI): domain Eukaryota; kingdom Metazoa; phylum Chordata; class Amphibia; order Caudata; family Salamandridae; genus Triturus; species Triturus cristatus. Next base: position 503,916,669 of record NC_140584.1, on the reverse strand, counting down.
ATATGATCCCCCCACAAATTTCACACACTTTCCTTTCAGTAGCCTAGGTTAGAGTGGGAATAGTAAATCTGGCTTCTCCAGAGTCCAACATGTTCCCTACTATTACTTAGGTTGAAATGTGAAAAGTAAGTCTCACCCCCCAAAGTTCATCTTTTTCCCTACTGTAGGTTGGGTTGAAGTGAGAGTAGTAAATCTGATTCCTCTAAAATAAAACTCTTTCCCTTCTTTACTTTGAAGCGAGAACAGTACATTTTATCCTTCTGAACTGTATTACATTCCCTACTGTTTGTTAAGTTGATGTGTGACTGATATGTTTTATACTTCAAAATGTAAAGATTAGTTTTGTTTATTTTAAATTTGGAATACTAATTTGTTTTTTATTTATTTTTAGTTGTCCTTAGTATTTGTTTTAATATCTATACAATTAATTGTATCTAAATATATATAATTTATTACATAATTACGACTATCTATTTCGCTTTATTTTCAAATATTATATAATTTTTAAATCTATACTTTTTATTACATTCTATGTTATGTGCACACACACGCATATATGTTACATGTTTTTGAGTTATTATATTTGTAAATACTTTTAAATATATATGCTGATTTGGTGTCAATATTTGTACCACAATATTTTGTAGCCAATATGTTTGTAGTGAACAGTCTAAGTACGCAAGCTCAATATTTCATACCACGATAATTTGGTTGCGATATTTGTGTTCGCAATATTTTTTATGTCAATCTTATGTCATGCAATGAATATCATATTCTAGTATATTTGATGACCTACTGGTATCTATACCCCAGTGAAATGCGTTTTAGCTTGTCAATATGAAATACAACACCAATGAACTCTGTTTAATACTAGGGGTAGCCACAATTTGTGTAATTCGCTTTCGCATTATTGCAGGAAAGTTCAGGAAAGTTATGTGAAATGACTCATAATTAAGCAATATGCAAATCCATCTTTTAGTAACATATTCAAAGCAGCCCTTTCAATGTAAAAAAAAGTTTGGGGATGGCTGTCATCGGTTTTGACAGCTGTTCACCAAACTTTTTATTTTTCTAAAACAAGCTCCCAAACTTCAGAAAAACAAAAAACTTATGGCTCCAATACCCATCGGAGCTTTCTTCCATGATGTGTGGATCATTATTTTTTTATGTCATAGTGATGGACATGACAAAAATATATTAGACTGTCCACCCATAATAAGACAGGTGTGTGTAAATTCCTTCCTCCGACAGCCCCTATTATATCGGGCTGTTGGAGCGCAGTTGAAAGTAACCTCATTTTTAAATTAGGTGGATAAACCAAGGGTTTGATGGACAGTGTGCTCCCTCGCATTTCTGAAGGAGTACCTTGTCTGCCAAACTTTAAATTGCTCCATAGTTTCTGGGATGTCACAGGAAGAGATTAATAACTATGGGGCTCATTATGATGGTGGGTGACATCAGTTCGCCCGCCATCATAATGGTGATGGGACCACCCGCCAGACGTGCGGTGGTCCCGCCAGCCCAATTAGGATGCGCCCACCACACTGGCGGACACACCCTACCCATTTCACATTGCGGACGGTGTTGCTGGCTGCAGCACCGCACGCAATGTGAAAATGCAAAGATGTGCATTTCCATGCACAACGTGGCATGCACACGCGGTGCCTGCCACCTTGTGCATGGAAATGTATGGTTCCCCCCCAGTGCACCCCTCAAACCCCCCACAGTGAGGGCCCGCAATGTGCCCCTAAAGCCGGTCTCCACCTGTCTTTTTGGGTGAGATATCCGCCGCAAAAAGACAGACGGAAGGGCTCATCCTAATCACTACGGCGGTGCCTGCACGGCAACGCCGCAATAAGGCCCTGGTTTCAGGTTCCACAAGGCGGGCAGAATAGTACCGCGTTGCAGGACCATCGCCGCGGAACCAATGTGATTCCCACCGCCATCCTAATTTGGTAGTCGGTGAATCACATTTTGATGGCAGGAGGATAGCCGCCGCCGGCCCGGCGGTGGCGATCCTCCCGCCATCATAATGAGCCCCTATATTCCATGATGCATCTGTGTCTTATGAAGACATTGGGACCATCATACATCTCTTGATTGGCATTTACCCCAAACTGTTCTTTTGAAATAAGGACTGTTCCTTCAGAACTAAATTATGCTGCTAAAAAATAACAGATTGTTGCCTTTGGAATATGATCTTCACCGAACTAATAAACGTCCAATAGTGGACAAAGCCATAGGATCCATTGCCAGTGAACAACTTCAAGCTCACAGCAGCTGAGTGGGGTTGTGTCTTACAGTTAGCATTGGCAGATGGTATTGATATCTTCTTTGGCCTTCTGGAGTTTCTTATTATACCCTAGTTTGTTTTTCCTGTCTTGGATGATGTTAAATATAATAACACATATGTTTGAGCTTATCAAATGCAAAACGAAAGAAAACTCAAAGTTATTTTCTTGTTTTAGGTGATAGTGCTTTGGCCCTATGTCACTGGATTTTAGGAACATATCTATCCCCTACTACCCAAAATGAAAGGCGATACAACACAGCACATTGTCACACCAGGGGTGTGATTTAGAGGACATTTGACTTGCTGAAAAGTAATTTGTGGTCCCTATGTAAAAGTGGTTGTGCTTTGCAATTTGCTCCAGAAACTGCATGCAGAAAGTGGCAACGTGTGTCATTCTACATAACTTTGTGACCAGGAGAGGACTACATATCACCGTGCCAGACTTGGATTCTGAGGATGAAGATCTTGAGTCACGTTTTCAGGAGCACACAGAGGAGAGTATATCAGTGGAGGGGAGACAGCGATGGACCACATTGCTAGCAATTAATTTTCAAGGTAAGTCATATGTGAACGGACAAATAAGATACAATTTACAATGCCTGTTTGATGCTTCAGAGTGAAGAAACCTTTATTGTTAGTTGTTTAAACTCTTTTATCAAATTGTTTATTTTAACATTTAAATGTCAAGTAATGACCACATCATATTTCAGTTAAGTCACCCAAAACACTCAAATAAAGCACAATTGGTACTTCCTATACCGTGGCTTTTACTTACTTCTTTTGCAGATGCTTTCATAAGGGTTTGTGGCCACATGTTGTGCAGCAGGAGTACAGCTGTTACTGTGTCCCAGTGAGCTTGTATCTGTAGCAGAGAAGCTGCTGACACTTGAGATTTCTTCACTATCTTGAGGTTCAGCAGCTACACCACTAGCTATTTGGGCAGTTTGTGGTGCCTTGACTGCAGAGGTAATCTGCCCTAAGCCCCTTGAGATATCCCCACTAAAGTGGCCCATTTTGACTGTCTGACTCAATAAGGTTGAAGAGGCATGTGCCAATCTCCCAATTTAATGGATTAACCCATCCATCCATCCATGCTGCAGTGCTTCTCTCTCTATGCATTTTACTAGTGTTATCCACTGCCCCTTGTGGGAATCATTTGTCCAAGGCATTGGTGAAGCTGTTCTTGGATTTCTGCAAATGGATTGGCCACATTACTGAGGCTAAATGAAATGCATTCCTGCATGGGTTTCAGTTTTTTTTTAACTATTTATATCTGCTTATGCTGCAAATGCTTGCAGCATGAAACCCTCAAGCCCACCTAATAACTGGGTATTTGCAGCTGGATTTTCTGACAGCGATGTTTGGTTAGCAAGAGACGCCTCTCAGTGCCACGTGCCAGCACGCACTGTGACACGCTGGTGTCGTGGCCTCACAACTGGCTGCAGGATTGGAGTACAAGGCTGTTGGACTTCATTCTCATTCAATGGCAGCTATAAGGTGAGGTTGGCTGACGGTCTATTTTCAACAGGATCTTCCATCACTGTGTGCAAGTCATCTTGCCCGTCCACATTTCATCCATCATTTTCTTCCTCAGTTGTTCTGTTTAAAGAATGAACTTAAAATTAATTTCTGTATGAGTGAAGAGCACTATTTATTATCATTTGTTAAATACATTTCTAAGACTGTTTCTTAGGTTGGAGTGGTAATAGTAAATCTCATCCCTTCAAAGGCCAGCACTTTCCTCACTGTTGCTCAGGTTGGAGCGGCAATAGTAAATCTGATCCCTCCAAATTCTAACATGTTCCCTACTGTTGTTTAGGTTGGAGTGGGAAAAGTAAATATGATCCCCCCACAAATGTCACACACTTTCCTTTCAGTAGCCTAGGTTAGAGTGGGAATAGTAAATCTGGCTTCTCCAGAGTCCAACATTGTCCCTACTATTACTTAGGTTGAAATGTGAAAAGTAAGTCTCACCCCCCAAAGTTCATCTTTTTCCCTACTGTAGGTTGGGTTGAAGTGAGAGTAGTAAATCTGATTCCTCTAAAATAAAACTCTTTCCCTTCTTTACATTGACGCGAGAACAGTACATTTTAACCTTCTGAACTGTATTACATTCCCTACTCTTTGTTAAGTTGATGTGTGACTGAAATGTTTTATACTTCAAAATGTAAAGATTTGTTTTGTTTATTTTAAATTTGGAATGCTAATTTGTTTTTTATTTATTTTTAGTTGTCTTTAGTATTTGTTTTAATATCTATACAATTAATTGTATCTAAATATATATAATTTATTACATAATTCCGACTATCTATTTCACTTTATTTTCGAATGTTATATAATTTTTAAATCTATACTTTTTATTACATTCTATGTTATGTGCACACACACGCATATATGTTACATGTTTTTGAGTTATTATATTTGTAAATACTTTTAAATATATATGCTGATTTGGTGTCAATATTTGTACCACAATATTTTGTAGCCAATATGTTTGTAGTGAGCAGTCTAAGTACGCAAGCTCAATATTTCATACCACGATAATTTGGCTGCGATATTTGTGTTCACAATATTTTTTATGTCAATCTTATGTCATGCAATGAATATCATATTCAAGTATATTTGATGACCTACTGGTATCTATATCCCAGTGAAATGCGTTTTAGCTTGTCAATTTCAAATACAACACCAATGAACTCTGTTTAATACTAGGTGTAGCCACAATTTGTGTAATTCGCTTTCGCATTATTGCAGGAAAGTTCAGGAAAGGTATGTGAAATGACTCATAATTAAGCAATATGCAAATAAATCTTTTAGTAATATATTCAAAGCAGCCCTTTCAATGTAAAAAAAAGTTTGGGGATGGCCGTCATCGGTTTTGACAGCTGTTCACCAAACTTTTATGAAATTTTTTATTTTTGTAAAACAAGCTCCCAAACTTCAGAAAAACAAAAAACTTATGGCTCCAATACCCATCGGAGCTTTCTTCCATGATGTGTGGATCATTATTTTTTTATGTCATAGTGATGGACATGACAAAAATATATTAGACTGTCTACCCATAATAAGACAGGTGTGTGTAAATTCCTTCCTCCGACAGCCCCTACTATATCGGGCTGTTGGAGCGCAGTTGAAAGTAACCTCATTTTTAAATTAGGTGGATAAACCAAGGGTTTGATGGACAGTGTGCTCCATCGCATTTCTGAAGGAGAACCTTGTCTGCCAAACTTTAAATTGCTCCATAGTTTCTGGGATGTCACAGGAAGAGATTAATAACTATGGGGCTCATTATGATGGTGGGTGACATCAGTTCGCCCACCATCATAATGGTGATGGGACCACCCGACAGACGTGCGGCGGTCCCGCCAGCCCAATTAGGATGCGCCCACCACACTGGCGGACACATCCTACCCTTTTCACATTGCGGACGGTGTTGCTGGCTGCAGCACGGCACGCAATGTGAAAATGGAAAGATGTGCATTTCCATGCACAACGTGGCAGGCATACGCGGTGCCTGCCACCTTGTGCATGGAAATGTATGGTACCCCCCCAGTGCACCCCTCAAACCCCCCACAGTGGGGGCCCGCAATGTGCCCCTAAAGCCGGTCTCCACCTGTCTTTTTGGGTGGGATATCCACCGCAAAAAGACAGACGGAAGGGCTCATCCTAATCACTACGGCGGTGCCTGCACAGCAACGCCGCAATAAGGCCCTGGTTCCAGGTTCCACAAGGCGTGCAGAATAGTACCGCGTTGCAGGACCATCGCCGCGGAACCAATGTGATTCCAACCGCCATCCTAATTTGGCAGTGGGTGAATCACATTTTGATGGCAGGAGGATAGCCACCGCCGGCCCGGCGGTGGTGATCCTCCCGCCATCATAATGAGCCCCTATATACCATGATGCATCTGTGTCTTATGAAGACATTGGGACCATCATACATCTCTTGATTGGCATTTACCCCAAACTGTTCTTTTGAAGTAAGGACTGTTCCTTCAGAACTAAATTATGCTGCTAAAAAATAACAGATTGTTGCCTTTGGAATATAATCTTCACCGAACTAATAAACGTCCAATAGTGGGCAAAGCCATAGGATCCATTGCCAGTGAACAACTTCAAGCTCACAGCAGCTGAGTGGGGTTGTGTCTTACAGTTAGCATTGGCAGATGGCATTGATACCTTCTTTGGTCTTCTGGAGTTACTCAATATACCCTAGTTTGTTTTTCCTGTCTTGGATGATGTTAAATATAATAACACATATGTTTGGGCTTATCAAATGCAAAACGAAAGAAAACTCAAAGTTATTTTCTTGTTTTAGGTGATAGTGCTTTGGCCCTATGTCACTGGATTTTAAGAACATATCTATCCCCTACTACCCAAAATGAAAGGCGATACAACACAGCACATCGTCACACCAGGGGTGTGATTTAGAGGACATTTGACTTGCTGAAAAGTAATTTCTGGTCCCTATGTAAAAGTGGTTGTGCTTTGCAATTTGCTCCAGAAACTGCATGCAGAAAGTGGCAACGTGTGTCATTCTACATAACTTTGTGACCAGGAGAGGACTACATATCACCGTGCCAGACTTGGATTCTGAGAATGAAGATCTTGAGCCACGTTTTCAGGAGCACACAGAGGAGAGTATATCAGTGGAGGGGAGACAGCGATGGACCACATTGCCAGCAATTAATTTTCATGGTAAGTCATATGTGAACGTACAAATAAGATACAATTTACAATGCCTGTTTGATGCTTCAGAGTGAAGAAACCTTTATTGTTAGTTGTTTAAACTCTTTTATCAAATTGTTTATTTTAACATTTAAATGTCAAGTAATGACCACATCATATTTCAGTTAAGTCACCCAAAACACTCAAATAAAGCACAATTGGTACTTCCTATACCGTGGCTTTTACTTACTTCTTTTGCAGATGCTTTCATAAGGGTTTGTGGCCACATGTTGTGCAGCAGGAGTACAGCTGTTACTGTGTCCCAGTGAGCTTGTATCTGTAGCAGAGAAGCTGCTGACACTTGAGATTTCTTCACTATCTTGAGGTTCAGCAGCTACACCACTAGCTATTTGGGCAGTTTGTGGTGCCTTGACTGCAGAGGTAATCTGCCCTAAGCCCCTTGAGATATCCCCACTAAAGTGGCCCATTTTGACTGTCTGACTCAATAAGGTTGAAGAGGCATGTGCCAATCTCCCAATTTAATGGATTAACCCATCCATCCATCCATGCTGCAGTGCTTCTCTCTCTATGCATTTTACTAGTGTTATCCACTGCCCCTTGTGGGAATCATTTGTCCAAGGCATTGGTGAAGCTGTTCTTGGATTTCTGCAAATGGATTGGCCACATTACTGAGGCTAAATGAAATGCATTCCTGCATGGGTTTCAGTTTTTTTTTAACTATTTATATCTGCTTATGCTGCAAATGCTTGCAGCATGAAACCCTCAAGCCCACCTAATAACTGGGTATTTGCAGCTGGATTTTCTGACAGCGATGTTTGGTTAGCAAGAAACGCCTCTCAGTGCCACGTGCCAGCACGCACTGTGACACGCTGGTGTCGTGGCCTCACAACTGGCTGCAGGATTGGAGTACAAGGCTGTTGGACTTCATTCTCATTCAATGGCAGCTATAAGGTGAGGTTGGCTGACGGTCTATTTTCAACAGGATCTTCCATCACTGTGTGCAAGTCATCTTGCCCGTCCACATTTCATCCATCATTTTCTTCCTCAGTTGTTCTGTTTAAAGAATGAACTTAAAATTAATTTCTGTATGAGTGAAGAGCACTATTTATTATCATTTGTTAAATACATTTCTAAGACTGTTTCTTAGGTTGGAGTGGTAATAGTAAATCTCATCCCTTCAAAGGCCAGCACTTTCCTCACTGTTGCTCAGGTTGGAGCGGCAATAGTAAATCTGATCCCTCCAAATTCTAACATGTTCCCTACTGTTGTTTAGGTTGGAGTGGGAAAAGTAAATATGATCCCCCCACAAATGTCACACACTTTCCTTTCAGTAGCCTAGGTTAGAGTGGGAATAGTAAATCTGGCTTCTCCAGAGTCCAACATTGTCCCTACTATTACTTAGGTTGAAATGTGAAAAGTAAGTCTCACCCCCCAAAGTTCATCTTTTTCCCTACTGTAGGTTGGGTTGAAGTGAGAGTAGTAAATCTGATTCCTCTAAAATAAAACTCTTTCCCTTCTTTACATTGACGCGAGAACAGTACATTTTAACCTTCTGAACTGTATTACATTCCCTACTCTTTGTTAAGTTGATGTGTGACTGAAATGTTTTATACTTCAAAATGTAAAGATTTGTTTTGTTTATTTTAAATTTGGAATGCTAATTTGTTTTTTATTTATTTTTAGTTGTCTTTAGTATTTGTTTTAATATCTATACAATTAATTGTATCTAAATATATATAATTTATTACATAATTCCGACTATCTATTTCACTTTATTTTCGAATGTTATATAATTTTTAAATCTATACTTTTTATTACATTCTATGTTATGTGCACACACACGCATATATGTTACATGTTTTTGAGTTATTATATTTGTAAATACTTTTAAATATATATGCTGATTTGGTGTCAATATTTGTACCACAATATTTTGTAGCCAATATGTTTGTAGTGAGCAGTCTAAGTACGCAAGCTCAATATTTCATACCACGATAATTTGGCTGCGATATTTGTGTTCACAATATTTTTTATGTCAATCTTATGTCATGCAATGAATATCATATTCAAGTATATTTGATGACCTACTGGTATCTATATCCCAGTGAAATGCGTTTTAGCTTGTCAATTTCAAATACAACACCAATGAACTCTGTTTAATACTAGGTGTAGCCACAATTTGTGTAATTCGCTTTCGCATTATTGCAGGAAAGTTCAGGAAAGGTATGTGAAATGACTCATAATTAAGCAATATGCAAATAAATCTTTTAGTAATATATTCAAAGCAGCCCTTTCAATGTAAAAAAAAGTTTGGGGATGGCCGTCATCGGTTTTGACAGCTGTTCACCAAACTTTTATGAAATTTTTTATTTTTGTAAAACAAGCTCCCAAACTTCAGAAAAACAAAAAACTTATGGCTCCAATACCCATCGGAGCTTTCTTCCATGATGTGTGGATCATTATTTTTTTATGTCATAGTGATGGACATGACAAAAATATATTAGACTGTCAACCCATAATAAGACAGGTGTGTGTAAATTCCTTCCTCCGACAGCCCCTACTATATCGGGCTGTTGGAGCGCAGTTGAAAGTAACCTCATTTTTAAATTAGGTGGATAAACCAAGGGTTTGATGGACAGTGTGCTCCATCGCATTTCTGAAGGAGAACCTTGTCTGCCAAACTTTAAATTGCTCCATAGTTTCTGGGATGTCACAGGAAGAGATTAATAACTATGGGGCTCATTATGATGGTGGGTGACATCAGTTCGCCCACCATCATAATGGTGATGGGACCACCCGACAGACGTGCGGCGGTCCCGCCAGCCCAATTAGGATGCGCCCACCACACTGGCGGACACATCCTACCCTTTTCACATTGCGGACGGTGTTGCTGGCTGCAGCACGGCACGCAATGTGAAAATGGAAAGATGTGCATTTCCATGCACAACGTGGCAGGCATACGCGGTGCCTGCCACCTTGTGCATGGAAATGTATGGTACCCCCCCAGTGCACCCCTCAAACCCCCCACAGTGGGGGCCCGCAATGTGCCCCTAAAGCCGGTCTCCACCTGTCTTTTTGGGTGGGATATCCACCGCAAAAAGACAGACGGAAGGGCTCATCCTAATTACTACGGCGGTGCCTGCACAGCAACGCCGCAATAAGGCCCTGGTTCCAGGTTCCACAAGGCGTGCAGAATAGTACCGCGTTGCAGGACCATCGCCGCGGAACCAATGTGATTCCAACCGCCATCCTAATTTGGCAGTGGGTGAATCACATTTTGATGGCAGGAGGATAGCCACCGCCGGCCCGGCGGTGGTGATCCTCCCGCCATCATAATGAGCCCCTATATACCATGATGCATCTGTGTCTTATGAAGACATTGGGACCATCATACATCTCTTGATTGGCATTTACCCCAAACTGTTCTTTTGAAGTAAGGACTGTTCCTTCAGAACTAAATTATGCTGCTAAAAAATAACAGATTGTTGCCTTTGGAATATAATCTTCACCGAACTAATAAACGTCCAATAGTGGGCAAAGCCATAGGATCCATTGCCAGTGAACAACTTCAAGCTCACAGCAGCTGAGTGGGGTTGTGTCTTACAGTTAGCATTGGCAGATGGCATTGATACCTTCTTTGGTCTTCTGGAGTTACTCAATATACCCTAGTTTGTTTTTCCTGTCTTGGATGATGTTAAATATAATAACACATATGTTTGGGCTTATCAAATGCAAAACGAAAGAAAACTCAAAGTTATTTTCTTGTTTTAGGTGATAGTGCTTTGGCCCTATGTCACTGGATTTTAAGAACATATCTATCCCCTACTACCCAAAATGAAAGGCGATACAACACAGCACATCGTCACACCAGGGGTGTGATTTAGAGGACATTTGACTTGCTGAAAAGTAATTTCTGGTCCCTATGTAAAAGTGGTTGTGCTTTGCAATTTGCTCCAGAAACTGCATGCAGAAAGTGGCAACGTGTGTCATTCTACATAACTTTGTGACCAGGAGAGGACTACATATCACCGTGCCAGACTTGGATTCTGAGAATGAAGATCTTGAGCCACGTTTTCAGGAGCACACAGAGGAGAGTATATCAGTGGAGGGGAGACAGCGATGGACCACATTGCCAGCAATTAATTTTCATGGTAAGTCATATGTGAACGTACAAATAAGATACAATTTACAATGCCTGTTTGATGCTTCAGAGTGAAGAAACCTTTATTGTTAGTTGTTTAAACTCTTTTATCAAATTGTTTATTTTAACATTGAAATGTCAAGTAATGACCACATCATATTTCAGTTAAGTCACCCAAAACACTCAAATAAAGCACAATTGGTACTTCCTATACCGTGGCTTTTACTTACTTCTTTTGCAGATGCTTTCATAAGGGTTTGTGGCCACATGTTGTGCAGCAGGAGTACAGCTGTTACTGTGTCCCAGTGAGCTTGTATCTGTAGCAGAGAAGCTGCTGACACTTGAGATTTCTTCACTATCTTGAGGTTCAGCAGCTACACCACTAGCTATTTGGGCAGTTTGTGGTGCCTTGACTGCAGAGGTAATCTGCCCTAAGCCCCTTGAGATATCCCCACTAAAGTGGCCCATTTTGACTGTCTGACTCAATAAGGTTGAAGAGGCATGTGCCAATCTCCCAATTTAATGGATTAACCCATCCATCCATCCATGCTGCAGTGCTTCTCTCTCTATGCATTTTACTAGTGTTATCCACTGCCCCTTGTGGGAATCATTTGTCCAAGGCATTGGTGAAGCTGTTCTTGGATTTCTGCAAATGGATTGGCCACATTACTGAGGCTAAATGAAATGCATTCCTGCATGGGTTTCAGTTTTTTGTTAACTATTTATATCTGCTTATGCTGCAAATGCTTGCAGCATGAAACCCTCAAGCCCACCTAATAACTGGGTATTTGCAGCTGGATTTTCTGACAGCGATGTTTGGTTAGCAAGAGAAGCCTCCCAGTGCCAAGTGCCAGCACGCACTGTGACACGCTGGTGTCGTGGCCTCACAACTGGCTGCAGGATTGGAGTATAAGGCTGTTGGACTTCATTCTCATTCAATGGCAGCTATAAGGTGAGGTTGGCTGACGGTCTATTTCAACAGGATCTTCCATCACTGTGTGCAAGTCATCTTGCCACTCCACATTTGAGCCATAATTTTCTTCCTCAGTTGTTCTGTTTAAAGAATGAACTTAAAATTAATTTCTGTATGAGTGAAGAGCACTATTTATTATCATTTGTTAAATACATTTCTAAGACTGACAGTAGCGAGTGAATTATTGACTACATACCCCATAATGCACTATGAAAGCTGTGGACAGATTCCCCACTGAAAACACTATATTATGATAAATAATTAATGGATGTAGAAGATAGTTTCAGGGTAACAGAAATGTAAATATAAAAACGATTACACCTACCTAGAGATGCTCCAGGAGCAGATGTATCAATCCTTGCTAAACCTACAAATGCATTCAGCTCCAAGGTAGTCCCCACCATCGACTCCAGTACACTGGATGGGGGAAACAGTAGTGGGGCCACCTCCTGTTGTCCAGGACTCATTGAGCTGAGTTGCAACCTCTTCCTTTGTCCTGTCCGGGACCTGAGTTTGTACCACCTCTTTATAATTTTATCAATAGAGTGCTGTGCTACTCCAACAGCATTAATGTATTGCCACATCTCCTGGAATCTTTTTTTTCTGTGCTGCCACGACAGTCATGAAGGATCTCCCAAACAGGAGGTCATGATTGTTGCAGCTCTCTTCTGTTAAAACTTCAAGTTCTTTCTCAGAGAACTTGAGTTTTCTTTTTCTGCTCCCTGCTTCCTTCTCGGGCTCTTGGCTTGTCAGTGCTGGTGTAGTAAATTGTGGCTTACTGCTCAAATTCGCAATTTGCACTAGAAGCTGTGTGCCACTCTTCTCTTTCTGCTTTCCAGGGTTGAAATGAGAAGCACTTTTTTAGTCATTACCCAGAAATAGGAATGCCTCACTGTATTTGCAATCACAATTTGGGACCAAGATTGCAATTTTGTTATTCACAAAATGAGATAACCAAAATAAAGAAGCAACTAAATGCGAGTCGCTAAATATGGCCACATCTCGATTGTATATTCTGTTTTGCGTTTCCCCAACTGTGATTCGCAAAAAATTGCAATTAGAAAATTGCAAGTCAGAACTTTCGTACATCTAACCCATAGTCACTTCCCAGTTCATGGCGTATGTTGGCTCTCACATTTTTGAGTGTTGTGGACCTTGCCATTTACAGTTCATCAGAAGCTCCCAGGGAAAAAACACAGAGTTTCACACATGGAGACAGAATTGGACAGTACTTGGGCAGATTTAAGACACGGTCAACTGAATCTACAAATACCTCAGTTCTGTCCAATTCATAAATTGGGCCACTGTTTCCATATCTTGGGGTTTAAGACTGGTCATCAGCCTGTGAAATGTAAGTCGTGTCAGCTTTGAAGGAAAAATGAAAATTGAACAATCATCTGCTAAACACGAAAAATTTCTCAAAAGAAAGTTTTATTTAAACGAAGAATTTCAATGTTACCTTGAAAAAACAGAGGAAGACTTTCATCAGTATGTTTAAGTTCAAAACGTTGATAAATAATTTAATCAGAGGGTAGGCTGAGCGAATGGAAGATGCATCATGTTCAATCGATAATGCTACTGGCATGAGGATTTTATATTCTAAGAAGTACAGATTTATTGTTGTACCAAGACTGTTAATTATATTTACAAGAGTCACTTTCAATCGATAGTGGGATGACAGTTTTGCAAATCATGGGAATTGTTTGTGACTCATAAAAGGATCCCTACTATCTAACAAAACACAGATAGGATAATAAAGAAAGCATGGGCATATTTTTATGGGTTTCTGCCACATAAGGTATCCGCTGTAAGAAACATACAATTGCCTTCTGTTTGTTTATATGTTCACCTTAACCAAAATCGTGTCCAGGTTTATTAATGAAACTATTTGACACATGTGTATATGTATTTAAACAAGGCAAGAACATTTTCGCAAAATAAAAAAAACATAACGTACTGAGGAAAAATAAATACTGTTCACACATTTCATTGTTTGCCTGAACTTTCCAAACACTTTGCGAAATGCCCCAAACCATAACAACATTCCAACGTTTATTTCCATACGAGTCAGCCCAGAGGCATTCCAACAACACCATACAGCAGGAGCTGCGCACAGTGGAACAGAGAGAGTGCTCCCACTTCAACAAAAAGAGGTCACAGAAAGCGCCTCACTCTTTGTGCACACTATCTGCATCACAGGCTCACAGCATGTGCAGCTCCACCAGCACAATGAGTCCATTCTTATTGTTTGAAAAGCTTTATTAGCATTTAACAGATTACAAACAAACCGGCAGTATATAGATGAAACAACAATAGAATAAAACAAAAGAGTAAGCTTATATCTGATAAGAAGCACAAAAGCATTTCTTGGGATTTTATATATGAGGGAAGGAAGAGAAGGAGGGAAAGGGGAGAGCAGCGGATTAGGGAAGGGGAGGAAGGGGAATATTAATATTATGATATAGAAAGAATAAACCGAAGAATGCATACTAGGTAACATACCACAAATAAGTAAAATAATTTGTCAATTAAGTCAAAATGTATAACAATTTAACAGGGTAACATATGAATAAACAGAGATAAAAATCATTTACGGAGGTTTCAAAGTTTCAGAGGCGAGGCGTGAAACGTCCTTTAATACAATGCGGTCTAAATAGCTGGTGAGAGGCAAACAAAACAGATCTCTATTAAGTGCTGGCTTACACGAGGTGGCGAAGCAACATCCAGTCTTTGGAAATGACAAAGGGAATTCCACCAATGTTGTATGGACAGTTTTGTGAGGGTTTTCGAGATGAAGGAGATGTATTGAAAGGCCAGAGCAAGCATAAAATCTAAAAGACCATGAGTATGTGGGGGAATCTCTAAAGAGTCAGAAAGGCTACCAGCAAAGAGGAGTGGAATAGAATAAGGAGTGGAGATTGTGAACAAACGAGAAATGTATAACCAAACTTTCTCCCAAAAGTCAGAAACCGTAGGACAGAGAAAGAGGAGATGAAGGAGGTCAGCATTAAGAAGAGCCACAAGTCCAACAGTTAGAGGTAGTAGAAGAGGAAAAACGTGTTAAAGAAACAGGGGAAAGATAAAGTCTATGGTAAAGAAAAAACATAGATTAGGTAAGAGAGGCAGAGCGAGAAATCTTTAAGGATCTGGTCCAAAGTTTATCCCAAAAGACAATAGACCATTGACATCCCAGATCTGATTCCAAAGAGAGTTCCAGTTTAGATTTAACGTGATCTGGAATGGGGGCTAAAAAGAATTTGTATGTAAGAGAGGCTTTGGGTAGAGTATGGAGTATTTTAAGGAGAGAGTTTTGGGTATCAGATGGGGGCGAAGAGGGAAGAGAATAATAAATGTCAAGAATGATTGCCATAAATGTAGTAAACCTTTGGAAAAAGGAGAGAGGGTAATGGAATAAGGATTGAAATTGGGAAAAGGAGCAGGGAGAGACACCATCAAAAGATGGTTAACCCATATAATGCCTTTTAATCTCCATGCCTTCCAGAAAATGGGCCTGTTATTTAAGAGGATAAGTGAATTATGCCAGATAGGGGATTCTAAGAAAGATTCCCAAGAAATAACAATAGGGCGGACCAAAGGTTTCAATAAAGAGCAGGTATGTCTAAATAAGGGAAGAGTAGTATGAGAGGTTTTGGTAGAGAAGCGTATAACTTAATTGAAAGAATGGGGCAGTAATAAAATTTTTCAATGAGGAGCCAAAGAGGATTAAAGGGGGAGGGGTCCGACATGAGCCATTTTGAGGCTTGGCGAAGGGAGAAGGACTTATAATAAAGACGAAAGTTTGGGAAGTTCACACCGCTGTTAGGTTTTGGTTGGCGAAGGAAGGATAAAGCAATTCTGGGTTTTTTATTCTTCCAGAGAAATCTAGAAAGGCATGAGTCAATACGTTTGAAATAGAGAGCAGGAATGTGAACCGGAAGCATGGAGAGGATATAAATTAAAATTGGAGCAATCATCATTTTAATCGAATCTAAACGACCCCACCAAGAGAGAAAAAGAGGGTTCCAAGAAGAGGTTAGTTTCTCAATACGAGATAAGGCGGCAGCCATATTCAATTTAATGGAAGAGGCGATGGAATTGGAAAACCTAATGCCTAGGTATTTAATTTTCAAACTATTCCAAGCAAATCCAGTGGAAGAGAAGAAGTGGAGAAGACAGAATTTTGTGAGAGGAAGAATTTCAGATTTGTCTGAGTTAATTTTATAATCGGAAACACGTGAAAAGGATTCAAATTCAGATAGTAAAGGGGGAATAGAGGTTTCAGGAGAAGAAATAAGTAAAAGAACATCGTCTGCATATGCAGAAAGTTTCAGCTGATGATCACCGTAAGGAAAACCGGAAATGGAGTGATTGTTACGGTTAGAAGTCAAAAAGGGTCCACGGGCTAAAACGAAAAGAAGAGGGGATAGAGGACAGCCTTGCCGAACACCACGTTGTAGAGGAAAATAGGAAGAGACACAAGCATTAACTAAAACCGAGGCTTTCGGAGCAGAGTATAGTAAGGAAATGAGTGATATGAATTTAGGACCAAAACCATACCAGTGTAGCGATGCAAACAAAAAGGACCAAACTACTCTATTAAAAGATTTCTCTGTGTCAACTGAGATAGCGGCCAAAGAAGTGGAGAGGGAGGGGGCTTTATTTAAGACTTTGAGAAAAAGACGAGAGTTATCGGAAGTTAGTCTACCTTTAACAAAACCACATTGCTCTTTACCAATAAGATGGGGCATGAGGGGGTCTAAGCGTAATGCAAGCAGTTTAGCAAATAATTTATAATCAACATTAACAAGGGAGATCGGTCGGTAATTGTTACAGAATTGAGGATCACGGCCATCCTAAGGAATGAGGCAAATGGTGGCTTCCTGAAAGGTGCCTTCTGTCTTACCAGTTGAATAAAATGAGTGGAAGAGCGTTAAAAGTTTGGCAAGTAGTTGATCAGAGAAATGTAAATAGAATTCAACAGAAAATCCAACTGGGCCATGCGCTTCCCTTTAGTAAGTGTGCTTAAAGCATTAGAAAGTTCCTTAAGTGAAAGATCTTTTTCAAGATCAAGAAGATTAAGATGGGCTGTAGAAGGAGCAGGGAGTTTATCAAAATAGGTCTGGATGAGTGTAGAGGAAGGGGGAGATTCTGGTG
Organism: Triturus cristatus; assembly: GCF_964204655.1. Lineage (NCBI taxonomy): Eukaryota > Metazoa > Chordata > Amphibia > Caudata > Salamandridae > Triturus > Triturus cristatus. Next base: position 503,899,420 of record NC_140584.1, on the reverse strand, counting down.
TTTAGAGATTTTGATAAAAAAAGTTTAAATTCATTAAGTATATCCTGATCTTTATGCAGAAGGGAGTTATTAGAGGAGTAAATAGAGTATATAAGCGTATGTTCTTTCCGAGACTTGAGATGATTTGCAAAGAGTTTCCCTGCCTTGTGACGACCACCATGATAACCCACCATGATAACGCGCACTACCGCGGAGGAGCACTGATGATGCATTGTCAGTAGTAGATTTGTTGAACTCAATCTTAGCATGTATCAGTTCAGGTGAGATAGAATTCTTTGAGGAAGTATAAAATTCATGCTCCAAAGATTTAATATGTTCTAAAGTAGATTTCTGCTTCTGAAGAAAATGTTTCTTTTTCTTAGAGACAAAGTCTATAATGAATCCTCTTGCCGTAGCTTTAAAAGAGTCCCAAATTATATGAGGGAAGGAGCTAGAATCGCAGTTGAGTTCGAAGAATTCCTTAGTAAAAGAGCGAAATGCTGAGGAGAAAATGGGGTCAGTGAGGAGGGAATTATTAAAACGCCATCAAGAGGACGGGGACGGGGAGGAGGTAAATCAAGATATGTGACAATTGGGGCATGATCAGAAATAACTATGGGTTCAATAGAGGAGGACAGTAAGTTTTGCACAAGGATTGAGAGAGAAAGATATAGTCTAGGCGAGAAAGAGATGCATGAGGAGGAGAGAAGAAAGAATAATCAAGAGTGTCAGGGTGAGAAAGCCTCCAGGAGTCCATGAGATGTGCCTGAGAAATGGTATCCAGAAATTGTTTGTGAGTTTTGTGTGGAGTGAAGCGGATTGTGGATTTGCGGTCAAGAAACGGGTCTACAATTTGGTTGCAGTCACCACCCAGGATGAAGAAATCATCCCGAAATTGAGTATATTTTTGCGTAATCAAAGGCCAAAGAGAACAATCAGGCTGTGTAGTACCATAAATATTGAAAACGGTTAGAGGAACATAATTAATTGACAACTTTGCTAGAACCCATCTACCTTCCGTGTCAAATTTTACATTTCAATTTTTTATGACATAGGATGACAACACCATTTTTTTATTAGTAGATGGAGAGAATAAGACCATACCCACACAGCCTCTTTTGAACTTAAGTGATTCTGTTTCTGTAAGATGAGACTCCTGTAAGAGAACTATATCGAAATTATACGAAGCAAGGTGGTAAAGGATTCTCTGTCTTTTAATAGGATTAATAAAACCCTTTACATTCCAGGAGATAACTCTGAGTGCAAAAACATAAAAAATTGAAAAGACTTATACAAAACCAAGTATGCAATAACATGTAGAGAAAAAGGAAAAACCAATGGAGAGAAGAGGGAGAGAAATAGAAAGGGGAAAAGGAAAGACAGAGGGTAGAGGAGAAGTACAAAAAGAGACAGTACATATCCGGGGGATGACTGAGGAAACATACCTGAGGTGGATGGAAACAAAATAAGCTTGGGGAAGTGGCGATGAACGGAAGACGAGACGCCTGAGCCAGGGAGCCTAACCACACCAGGACAAAAAATAGAGGAATATAAGCGACCAAACACTTTAAGGATGACAGTTGGAACCTGTATAAAAATAAAAAGTAATTAAGAAAAATGTCAAAATCGGATAAAGGGTGAATGAAGAATACATGACAGGCAGAAAGTAAGAAGGAAAGATGGATTGCGAAGAGAAGGAGTAGGAAAGTGAGGAAGAATAAGAAGAAATAAGGAAGGAAAAATAGGAAGAAAAGAAGAACAGCACATATGGAACAATATGAGAAGAACATAAGAAGTATAAATGCAAAACATTATCGGAAGTAAGAGGAATCAACAAATGAATGGAGTATCAGATAAGCATGCAGAAAGAGTAACAAGTATAACATGACAATTCCTAAGAGAAACATATAGTAATAGTATAGTAACAGGGACAATTATATTCAACAAATGAGGATCCAACAAATCAATCCGTAGGAAGAACAATATTGTCCATGTTGGTTAAAGCATGGGATTGGATAAAATTCTTAAGCTCTACAGGATCTACATGGGAATAAATATAGAACACAGTAACAACCATAATAAATACTAGACATAAGAATATGAACATGTCAATCTATATAATAAACAAACATGGGGAGCCGTACAGGGAACAGATATTACACATGGGCAAAGATCATATATTAATATTGCAATAGCAATATGAGTCCTTGTGGTTTGAGTAGAACATATCATCCCGTAGGAGGATTAGAGGTATCCATGTTTGCCGAAGAATGAGAATGGATAAACTTCTTGAGTTCTGTAGGATCTTCAAAGGACAAGGTACGATTCTGAAAAGTAACTTTAAAGATGCAGGGGTGGAAAAGTCTATAGTGAGCACCCAGTGATCGAAGAGCAGGACGAAGATTAAGAAACTCTTTTCGTCTGGCGGCTGTGACATTGGAGACATCCTGAGAGAGAAAGACTCTCTGACCTGGCCAGAAAATTGCTGCTGAGAGAACAGAGAGCAGGTCAGTGAATTTCAAAAAAGAGAATAATGACACCCTGGGATTTGACCAAGGAAGACGAAAGTGAAGGACGTGGACCAAGTCTATGAGCTCTCTGAATGGTCAGCATTGTTGAAGGAGGCATCTCAAGTAATTTTGGAAGAAAGGAAGAGAAAAAAGTGACAGGGTCCTCTCCTTCCAAAGATTCCGTCAATCCGCAAATATGTAGATTGTTCCTTCTATTACGATTTTCCAAGTCTTCAGTGTGTCGTTGAAGCGTGCGGACTTCCTTTTCAAGAGAAGAAATCCGTTGGGAATCTTCCTGGATCGAGGACAGTTGTTGCTCCATCGTAGAAACTCTGTTCTCCATTGAGGTCCATTTTTCTTCTAGAAATTGCATCTTATTGTTGGTCTCCTCCACAAACGGGCGTAAGGCGCGAATTTCATCCAATAACAATTCCAAGGAAATAGTAGGAGATTGTTTGTCAGGTGATGTAGAGTCCTGTTTCAGTCTTTTAGGAGTGGAAGTAGGAGGAGATGATTTATGAAGTGTTGGTTGCGACGCTTGGGAGCGAGCAGAAGACACTCCAGCCATACTTGTAGAAGAAAGGGCTTCCGGTACAGGCGTCACAGACTGGGAGCGCAACGATGTGGAGGTATTTGTAGGGACAAAGACAAACTGTGGTTTGAGAATCCTGCTCATGTGCGGATGCAAAATCAACAAGAGAAGTTCTGCGTTCAGTAAAGATTACCACGAAAGAGAATGGTAAACCATGACAAGTATAGGTAATGATACCAAAAAGAAAAATGAGAATTAATCTGCTCTCACATTGGTAGATTGGAGTATAGACACATCTCTGGTATGAACATTACTGAGGACATTCAAATGGAGAGATGATGCAGAAAGGCGTGCCAGGAAGAGAAGAACATTCAGATATAAGGCACTATTGTGAGAAAATGAATGAATCCAGTAGGCATTGTACTAGGAAAATGACCAAAATGTTCAAAATGTTCATTGCAGCAGAGTAATATATAGAAGCTCTGAAGAGTGAGGCAACAACGAAGAATGTAAGCAGAAAAAGGCAGTTTACTTCATTGTTAACATCATGAAGAGATACATGTCAGAGCAGTAAGCAGGTTTGCAGTGCATCTATTTATGAAGAAAAACGAAGATTTACCACCGCTTCATGAAGGGCTGACGATAGCACGATCTCAAAATGGCGGCTGCTCGGAGAAAATATTAAAATGAGAGGAAAAACCAGAAGCGCGAACGCGACTTACACTCTAAAGCCTCTCATTCAACTCACGGCATGTTCCGGTTTTTGAAATTGTGAAGGTCGTCAGTAAAAAGTGCGAGAAAACGCACTTGCGGCTCGAAGAATGTCCCGGTGAGTTGGAGCTCCAAGCTCAGGCGGCCATCTCGCGCGGCGCCGAAACCACGCCCCCACAATGAGTCCATTCTTCATTTGCACAATAGACCGTGAGCCCAGAGCTAATCTGTTGTCGACAAGTCCTCCAGAAACACAATGGAGCAGGTTTCCGCTGTGTTATGACCATAGGCTGCATCCAAATAGAGCCTAGATGCACCCGTACGCCACTTAAGTTTATTTTATATGTATGCAACACTTGCCAACGGTAGCACTGGGAAACCTCAATTAATACTGCTCAAAAACAATGCCAGACCAACACAGTTTACAGTGCCATAACAGTTAGAGTTTAGTCCTGTTGCCTAACGGTCTTGCTACCCACCCCTGATAGTGGACAGTATTGTGTAGTCTTGATAGGTGACTGGTTCTTTATAGGATGTGGAAAGCCGTGATGGGCATTATTATAAAGAAGTCTTGCAACGTTAGAAAGTGGTTTATTAGTAGTGATCGGTAGGGATCTACTATTAGAAATAAGGCGCCAAACACAATAAATGGTTCAGTCAGGGTCTCAACTAATTATTACCTTGCTCAACCCTTAGTAGCTGACAACAAGCAGTCAGGCTTAACTTAGGAGAGAGGCTTGTAAAGCATTTAAAAACACCGATACATTAAATAAGTAAGACACAACACACAGTAAAATTCTGACACCAATTTATAAACAATAGATTATATTGTTATGAGCAAATAGACACCAAAATGTCAAAAATCCAATGTATGCAACTAGAGATATGAATTTTTAAAGATTAAAAGTAAAACTCGCGCTTAGAAGGAAATAGCGACCAAAAGGTTAAAAAGGTCACACTGGAATCTGAAAAATTCAGGAGTTCTTTATATTTGCTTCCAGAAGAGTTTCTTGATGCAGGAAAGTGGCCCACAGCACCAGCCCAGGGTTCAGATGCACTTGTTTGCCTCTTGGGGTCTGGGGCTACAACTTCCACAATGCACCTGGTCATCTTTTGGAGCTTTTTACAAAGTTGCTCCAAACTTCTGGAACTTCTTCCTGAAGGCTCATGTGTCGGTTCAAAATGTCCACTGGACGCAATTCAGACTGGGGACCTCTTGGGGGAGATGGTACAGGTGAGCTCTGTTAGCCTGTTGCTGTTGGTGAGTCCACTCCTTAATACTTATGTAGCCAGGCATAGTCTTAGGGCTGTAGTTCCACATCAGAGATGAGAGCAGATCAGTGTTTCAGCAGGACAGTCCTCCTTCTCCTTGTTGTTTCAGGCAGTAGATCTCTTGTAGCTCTTTTGTACCTGTTGCTTTCAGGTAGTCCATCCTTAATCCTTTAGGATCAAGGCAAAGCCCTTAGGGATTTAATTCCAAAGTGTGCAGCAGGTGCAGTTCATATGAGTGCAGTCCTCTTGAGGGGCAGACCAGGGGATCCAGTAGGGCAGCCCTTCTTCTCTTGATTTTTGCAGGCAGGGATCTGAGTTGCTTGGCCACTCTCCTATATTTATTCAGTGTTCCTGGGCCTCAAGCAGGGGGGTGCTCTGACCAATGGGAAGCAGGGTGCCACCGTCAGGTATGACCCCTTCCTCCCAATTGTGGCTTTTTCTTGTCCCAGAAAGCACTATTCTTCCAAAATAAAGAAATCTTCTCCAGAAGGGTTAGATCTAGCTAAGCAACCCACTGGCATGGCTAAGATTCTCTAACACTCCCCTTCCAGCCCCTTCACTAATATAATTATTGGGGCTCCTGTCTGGCTGGGTGTGCAGGATGTAGGGTGAGGCTGTGTCCTGTCAAACTGTCATTCCCTCTTTGAAGACCAGTTTGGCCCCTCCACCCCGTCCTGCCTTTTTCACTTTCAGTTCTTTTCCCACAGGAAATCCTTTGTCTCTCCAGCAGGCAACTTCACACCTCATTAAGACATCTTGGCTCAGCCTGGAAGAGACTGGCCAATCAGAGAAAGGCTGCCTAAAGGCTGGATTTTGCCATAAAGAAAGTTCTAGAACTTATTTTCTGTAACAGCTATAGCAAATCTAACAATGGCAAGTTGTTGTATTTATCATAACCATTTTGTACATCCATTAACTATATTTTTATCTCCTTTCTATCAATAGTTATACTTTATTAAAGTATTCCCATGTTAGCCTATGGAGCCAACGAATTTCAATGGGAAAAACAAAGTTGCCATTTTTTCCCTCACCAGGGTACATAAAACATCTTTTATAATGTCCTGGCTTATACTCACAAGGCATCCTTACCCTTTGGCACCTAGGGGAGACCTTACGTGTGACTTATATGTAAAATGGGGTAATTTACTGCGTTGGACATATCTTTCATTCCAAAGTCGAATTTGCATATAATTGTACCTTAAAAGCAGCCTGGAACCTGCAGGGGCCCTTGGAGTTTCCACATTGGAAATCTCCTTACTCTAGTTGGAACCAACTGTATATTGGGTGATTCTGATCCTGCATTGTCTGGAGGAGACCATATTTGGAGGTTTTAAACGCGTAGAGTTTCACTATCTAGGACTAACTCCATTCACCTTAAAGAGAGATACAATTACCCATTGGGGTTTAGACCTTATAACTAATGTTGGATTCAATACATTTGGGAGATGTACAAGTTTATCTAATATGAATTAGTGTTGGTACCTACGGAGAGTTTTTCTGTTGCTGCCTAAAGAAGGGCTGATTATCCATAACTTGCGGACACCCTATTCACCTAATTTTAGTTAATACTTTATATTCTTATTTTAGATATGTCTGTATAATGAATGGACAGATTGTAACATTCATTAATGTGTTGTGACTCACCATTTGTTGCCTAGAAATACTATTTCATTAAGAAAATGCTTTGAATAAGAAAGTCATCTTGAAGTCAGTATCCTCCTTGATTTTGTACAGCAATGCTTTTACAAAGTTCCTCAATATATTTATTATATTCTGTTGAAAAAATGAAAGAATTATACTAGGTGAGTAATTCCACCAGAGATTACAAATAAAAAGTGGGCCTGTATGCAAGTTCCTTGTATATTTATCCTGCTAAAGAAATTTTCCTTAGTCACATGGCTTTTAAAATGACAGCAGCACCACAGTAGTGCACACTCGAGTACATTAAGTCTACTGGGCCTGTAAACCCTCATGCCCCACGATATACTAGGGACCCACAGGTATGATGTCAGTACTGAGTGCAATTATACCTGATTGCCATGTACTTTTAATCAAAGCAAAGCCACTGGGTATGATTAGCAGAGTCCAGGGCCCAATCAGAGTCAGAAAACAAGACTCTAACAGTCAAAATGAAGGCAAAACGTGGGGGGACACTGCAAACAGGTCCTTGTTTCTCATACAACCGAGAAAGAAACCTGCCTGTGCTGTGTTGTGTGACAGGGAGAGAGCAGAAATGTGCCATAACTACTAAGATTTAATGCATTCCTGCTCTCTCCTTCTTCTGACTGATTGAGTGCTGCCAAACTCCAGCCCAGGCACCCTTGCGCATTGGTGCAAGAGTGCGTGCTTTACAAGCAGGATTGTTTTTGGGCAGGAAGGAATACCTTCCTGCACAAAAACAGTCAGGAGAGGCATTTTCCTCTTTCTCCATTTGCTGCAGAATGCAGCACAAGTAGAAAGAGGAAATAACAAGGAGATTTTTCTCCTCGTTTTGCCTCTGTTGGGAAGGCTTACCATTGTGGCGCAATGACAGGTTTACCACCTGGTGGGACTTGGTAGTGGAGTGTTGGGAAACAATGGGGATGTAATGTTAGGAGGGGTATTTTGAATGTGTGTTAGTTATGTGCTGGCTGCCAGCTCTGCTGATTGTACATTTGATCTTCTGAAGACTGAAGGTACCTTTAAAAGAAATCTGCATTTGTGTCCATATTTTCCTGACCTTACGGTGGCGACCAGTGGGTTCAAGTCTCAAGCGCAGCTCATAAAAACTAAGACTAACAACATTCACCTTAAATACAGAGAGATAAAATAACCCATTGGGGTTTATACCTTCAAACTAATGTTGGATTCAATTAATTTGAGAAATTTACAAGTTGGTCTATTATGAACCCGACATCGACCATCAGCGCGTGCTGTTACAGTGATGATGTTCTACAAGGTGCCATCTTCTTTTTAGGCTCATCGTCACTACTAGGACACCATCTTTGTTTGGATGCCGAAATCAGGCATCGGTGCATGCTGTTGCTGTAATGTTATCAAGGGGGTGCCACTTTTTTGGGATAAATCTAGATATGGTGACCATAGTGAACACAAGTACACCACACACTCTATTGTAACTTTCGAAACAGGTTTGCAGGCTTCTAACAGTTTCTCTGATGCAGTAGTTGAGCATGGGCATATGGGTAACTTGAACTCTTAAGAGTTATTTACCTTAGTTCCTGTCTTGTGTGGATCACGGGCCTCAGTGATGTGCTGATGTGATGTGCACACCAGCAAATTTGGGTACAGTAGTTATTTTGAGCATTTCCATCATGGTTATTTGCAAACCTGTGGATAAATTCCTATATTTGGGTAAAGTTGCACAGGTTTTAGGGTATTTTTGCTTCTATTGATTTTTGTTTGTCATTTGCTTATTTTATGATTGGCCAACATGCAGCAAAGTGGGGCACCTCCTGCAGACTTCTTGTCTCTTCAGTCAATTCACCAGAGGAATGGGTACAGTGGATTAAGGGATTTTAGGCATATTGAAGGGAGGTATAGAGAAGTTCTATATGAGATGTCAGTTGCAACATGTGATTACATTTGAAGATGAAAGGATAAGGGATCAACTCGTGAAGAAAACCAGTAGTAGGAAAGTCCAAGAAAAGTTATTAACCACTGAAAACTTGAAGCTGGATAAGGCTTAAAATAGCCAGGGGTGTAGAGGTCACAGTGTCATACATTGAACAAATGGTCATAGGTACACAAGTGCATGCTGTACTAACAGCGGATGTGTCAGAGAAAACAGGGAGGAAGGGTGATGTGAAACAAAAACATTTATAATGCTAAAGGTGTAAAGTAATTCCTCCTGTTGCCCGGCTGTGGATAAGTGTTGTGCAAAGTGCAAGAAAAAGGTAATTTAGCCAAAGTCTGTAAGTCTAAAGTACAGAGTACCAGACCTCAGTCAAAGAAAATCCTTATGGTTGAGGCCAACTCTAATGTAGGGGTGCAATTGTATTCGGATGAGAGAAATGTAATGATGATGATTGATTAAATGGTTTCCGTGCATTTGGGTAAAGGGGCCATGTGGGCTGAAGGAGTGCTGAAAGTAGACGTAAACTGCTGCCACTGGTTATCTGATTTACTGTGCGGTGTTTTAGTCCCGCTTGGATTCAGTACTGAAAAATCAAGGAGGATTTAATTGTTTCGCTGATCCTTTGTAATGATGTTCACTGGCTTATCAAGCTGCTGGTGCTGAAGGAAATCGCCATTTCAATTGGCCTTTGAAATTGTTGTTGATGAATTGAATTCAAAACGATATCTAATTTGATATAAACTGCCCAGTTGTGATGCTCAGTATATTTTATGTCCTGAAGATGACCATGGATTAATACCACAGGTCGAAACGCCGTCGACGCTATTGTGGCTGCAATTATTGGAGGACACATTTTTCATCTACTGGAGTTTTATGTAAATCGTGTAAACGCCTTTTGTTATGTAACCATCTCCTTGTCTGCCACTTGTCTGGTTATGTATATGTTTTTATGTTATATGTACCAGCTTACAACACTGAGCTGTTTTATTGAATACATTTTGTATGTTTTTCTATTAGGGTTGTTCCTTTTCTCTTTTTTCCCTTTTTCTTTTTCTTTTTCCTATTTCAATGAAGGCAGACCCTGGTTCTTTCTTTACTCTTACTGGACTGGAGGACTGGAAGAAATTGTCACCTTGAGACAATCTTATGTAAGACCAGTTGCTTATGGGAGCCAACCTGTCGAAGGTTTGGGAGAGTTTGATGGTATTTTAAGTTTCAAGGGGAGTAGCACTTCTGGGATAGTTTATGTAGCTTAGGATGGATCAGGTCTGCTGAGGTGGTTGGAACAAAGACATTTGGGGATAATATTAGATCCCAATAGCCCTGAGTAAGTTGTGTTGATGAATGAGAGCAAGTCTGTGTTGACAAAGGTGTCTATGAAATGGTTTTCCCTGAAGGTTTTAGTGAGAAATTAGGCTTGGTTAGAGGTTTTTCTCATCAAATTGTGCTGAAGTTGGATGTGCATCCACTTGTACATAAGCTGAGACGTGTACCCCTACCCAAGGTAAAAGAGCTGGCAAAAGAATTAGACTTTTTGTGTCAACAAGGTATCATCAAGCTCATCATGCATTGACTTGAGAGATGTGAATGAGAAAATCTTGGTTGATAGCCAGTCCTTGCCCAATATTACAGAGATGTTGGGTTCTCTGAAAGGAGTTGAACTTTAGAGATGTCATCAGCATGTCACCGGTTTGCCTTACACTGGGAAAGATGCCATTTGACATTGTTTGTTACCTACGAGGAAGCCTATTGGTTTAAACAGATGCCTTTTTGTTTGGCTTCAGCTTCATCTGTCTTTCAGAGGTTGGTGGAGGCCATGTTCAAGGATTTCCCAAACGTAAGATGTTTCCAGGATAATACTCTTGTGTTTGGTTGAGATGTAGTCTCACTTGATAAACTCTTGGGATCAGTTTTGACAATTATGAAGGTGAGAGTTGCCACTTTAAAAGCGAAGACGTGTATATTTACTGAGGAGTCAGTAGATTACTTTGGGTACAGATTGTCAGCCCAAGGAGTGGGGCCGAAAGACAGTTTGGTTAAGGCTATCAGGAAATTTCCAATGCCAGAAAACAAAGATAAGTTGTGTTCCTCTTTTGGAATCTTAGAGTTCTATGCTTGATTAGTTTCTAAGCGTAGTGAAAAAAGAGTAGTTGGATGTGGAATTTAAGTCAATCAAATGAGAGTTGTTTAACGCTATTCCTCTTGAACCATTTGACATGCAGGATCTATCTGTGGTAGTTACAGATGCTACTCAGTATGGCTTGGGGGCTATTTTATTATAGGTGAGAGAAGGAAAGGATGAGGTGGTTGCCTTAGCTTCACATGCTCTTCGAGGTACTGAGTGTACTTACTCTGCAATAGAATGGGAAGCATCGGCTTGTTAGTAGGGCATTGACTACTTTATGGACTACTTGTGGGATATGGAGTTTACCATTCGTATGGACCATAAACCATTGGTCAATTTGTGCACAACTAGGAAACAAGTAAGGCAAAACCCAGAATCATCAAGTGGCATTGCAGACTCCAAGAGATTCAGTTCCATTTTGAATAGATTCCTGGTGTGAAAAATGTTTTTGTAGGTTGTTTGTCCAGGTTGCCCCTCAAGGTGGAGGATGCAGAGAAGCATAATGATGATAGGAGCTTTGTATTGTTGCTTCTTTGTCATAGTGTGGGCGACTTTTCATTTCGGAGGAGGAGTGGAAGGCAGCTGTCGTAGAAGATGAAGTATTGCAAGAAATCGTAAGATGTCCGAGTAAAGGTTGGATTGATAAGGGAGCGTGGAAGTCTATGTCAGCATTCAAGCATGTGTTCACAGAACTAAATGTCAAGGATGACATTTTGAGGAGGACAGATTTGCTGGTTGTTGACCATGGGTTGCAGGATAAAGTATTGAGTCGAGTGCATGAAAGTCACCATACAGTGGGCATTCACGCCTCAAAAAGTCACACTTATATTCCCCTAACCTCACTGGGTGGCATTCACCATCAGGCTGAAGATTCTGATTGTGAATTATGGGCCCTGACGAACTGGATTGTTATATGCTGCAGGTACATTTGTGGGCCTCGGAGCCAGGAGCCTCCAGGGGTACCAACCAGAGCAGCTATCCCAGTTAAAAAATCATGCATTCGAGTAATGCATGGAGCCCATGCCACCAACTGTATTATTGTTTCGCTGTTGACACAAATGCTAATGGCCGTTTAAGGGTCCGTACATAGGACTCTGTCTGTGAAGGCTTTTTAAGGTCAGTCATTTGTTCCATCAGTGGGCCGCATTTGATCACGTCAACCGCACTAAATTATGGTCCAAACTGTACAGATGGGGGCTGCCACAGCCCTTGTTAAACTTGCTAATAAACTTGCACATGGATACATGGTTGCAGGTGAAGCTGGGCAACGGAACTTTCCTGTCGAGGCATATTCCTACGGAAAAAGGGCTAAAACAGGGTTGTGTCATAGCATCGACTCTCTTCAATCTATATATAGCTGACTTAGTACCACTTCTAATTAGCTGCAATTCACATGCCCAAAAACTAGGAGACAGCTTGATACCCTGCCTCCTGTACGCAGACGATATAGTCCTGATTAGTAAAACAAAAGTAGGGCTACAACATCTTTTAAATGCAACGCAAGACTAAAGCAAATGATCTAACGATCAACCTGGATAAAACGAGAACTATGATATTCAGGAAAAAAAGGAGACAAACTGGAGCTTGGTTTTGGGGAGAAACTAAAATTGAGGATACAGCGGAATACAAATATCTGGTTGTGAAGTTGGATACAGGGGGACGCTTTTGGCATAGAAGAACAGCATCAGGCACAAAGGCCTAGTATTGGCTACCACTCTAAAATCGCTAAATTCTAAACTGACGGGACCATCGATCCTCCCTTTGATTGAGGTGGTTCGGGCAAAGCTGCTGCCAACAATCACCTATGGCAGCGAGGCCCAGAAAGGCAGAGACGCAAAAATACTTGATGTCACAGTAACAACAGCATACAGGGTAATCTTTGGGCTACCCAAACATACCTCGCCTGCGAAAATTAGGCTTGAATTTGGCATTCAAAAACAAACAGTTGCAAGACAAGGAGTCTTTATTATTGCGTTATTGCTATGGAAGCAGTTACAACAACACACCATAACACCCGCTGCGATATATCTTTATAGTAGTTTAAATAGGATGGGGCTATGTCAGCTTTGGGAAACATCAACAACTAATACAATTTTTTTAAAAACTAGTTTAGAAGACAGTGAAACATCTTTCTTGGCTGGAGGACAAGCCCTCACTGATAAAAATGGCCCATGGTCGGATGACATTGAAGACATATACAGAGTTGGCCGCTCAAGCCTACTTCAATCTGGGTTATGACAAAAACAGAAAAATTGCCTTCATGAAGTACAGACTGGGGCTGCTACCCTGTATACAACATCTTCCACCCTGGCTAAGAGAGATAGCGGGCTCTGCATGCTGCTTATGTGGATCAGCAGCTGAAGATCTGCTGCATTTACTGTGCTCCTGCAAAAAACTTCTTAAGGAACGGAAAACAACGGTTGAAGCAACACTTCAACCAATGGGGAATTCACACCAGGAGGCAAGCTCTGCTGGCATGCTTTGTACCCAATGATCCACAATTGAACTGCAGTATAGTTAAGTATTTGAGACTGTGCGAAAGCAAAATGCCTGAAATGTTGACATAAGGAACCTAGCCAGTAAACTCATGGGCAAACTTACAGAGGCATATCGAAGATTCTTTTCATACATAAGAACTTTGTATCTGAAGCACGTGGTGGTTGGATAGCACAGCACCGTTTTGCAATGGTTTTAATTAACTATGCAAATAAATGTATACCTTATACCTTATACTATCAGTAGGTCACCGGTGCTGCCAATCTCCGCCAATCACTCCTCACCTTTGTAGGAAGACAATAGACCCACCGGACTTCTGTGTGACACCTCAGAAACGTCAGTGGTCGCACATAAAGCGGCTTCAACAGCGACGTGACTCCGATGGCTGCGATGTGGCCCCTCGCCTCTGAGTGTCACTGCATTTAATCTTGGGCCTCCATTTTCAACTGCGAAGTGGATGCTGTCCCTCCTGCACCTCCAATATCTTCACTGCCTTCACCTACTGAGAAACTGACAAATTCAGCCCAACAGTGCCAGGCTCCCCAACTCTGACAAGAATTCAGCAGAGCCTCGGTGGATCACGTCCTCACAGACATGATGGTTGGCCACCCCGTCGGATATATATCAGATATGTTCATCATCCATTCCAAGCAAGACAGAAAAGAATACCTCAACATAATGAATGTGTGCACAAACAATGTCCAAATCTTTACAGGAAAGTTAAATCATTAAAATGTACTGACTGGGGGGCGTGGTCACGCCGCTGACGATGTGAGTCGCGCATTGCCGAGGCTCCGGGCCGCCGCCGATGAAAACAGCATTTAAAGCAGGGTAGCGGCTGTGGAGACGACCTAGCTGGTGGGGACCGGCTGGCCACAGAGTGCGGGCAGCTGCCTGGCGACTTGGAGATCCCTGGACTGAGCGGTAACGAGGCGACGCGACGTTCGAGAAGAGGCACCGGCGGGAGAGAGCGCGACCGCCATCTTGGATGCCCTGACCAGCCACGCTGCGGTGGGACTGAGCCTCACTGCCCCGGGAAGAGAGACGCTGGAGAAGCAACGCGGACAGGTGGCGGAGCGGCGAAAGCACCGAGGCGTGCCAGCCCCTTGACCACGCGGGCTAGACAGCAGGAGAGACCAGGCTTTGTGGGTGGTGACGGCCGCGGCCGCCATCTTGTGGTCCGCGTCTGGCCCTGGCCCGTAGCTCCGGCTGCACGACCGGCGGTGCCGCGGCGGAGGTCGGCGACACTGAGGCACCGGACTTGGAGCAGATCGCTGATGCTGGTTCGGGAGCGCTCAGCGGCACACATTGCGCCTCGCTGCCCACGTGGAGCTGCTGTCGTGTGGCGGCGCTGCTTGCCCTGCTGCCGGTGCCCCGTGTACCTGGGGAACCTGGTTTTGACCTGCCGGGCCCGGGCCGGAGTATCGTGCCTCTAGCTAGCGAGGAGACTGTGCCTGGGTGCGCCAGGCAATCACGAAGTGTGGAAGCGGAGAGCCACCGGGAAGCCACGAGTGGTACAATGGACGCCTCCTGCAACGTCCAGACCTGGTAGGCCGGGACCTCCCGGAAGAGCTGTGAGACTGTTGGGGACCGGATCAGCAGCGGGGGCCCGAAGGTGACGGCGGACGGCGTGGGGTGTGTGGGACGGCCCGGTGAGGAGGATCATAAGCGGTGGCCTGGCGGGCACGGGCGGCACCAGGGGCTGAGGGACGCCAGCCGCCACCTCGAGGGACTAAGTGGGAGAGGCCTGACCCACGCGGTGACTGGACGAGGGAGGCGATTGAGAGAGAGATACGTTCGGGGCGCGCCTGGCCCCAGCCCCCTACTTGCATCCCCAGATCAGGAGGTGGTAGGCTGGCGCTGAGTTGAGTAAGGTCTGTTCTCACGCCTTGGCCTAGGAGCTTGCTGGGGGCCCGCATTGCGGGCGTGGCGGCCATTCCTCGAGCTACGAGTCGCCTCTGGAGTTGCATTGCGGCCCTCGACGCGCAGCGGGGGTCCTGGACGGCATGGGAGCTTGGACCTGGAGTTGGCAGTGGATCCTGTGGAGGAGTGCAGCTTAACGGCCGCATCTGGTGGGCCTGTGCCTGGGCTCTGTCGGCCCTACGGTAGACAGTTGATTGCTGAGCTGTTCTGATCTGAGACTTGGCTTGCAGGAGGGGAGAGACTCGACATACCTCGTGGCGTGCGACCTACGTTGCCCGCTGCCTCTGGCTTCCTTGCGCTGTGGCGTCCTACCTGATCTCGCCTCCGCAGTGCTGTGCCTGGAGAGCCTTATGAACTGCGGCGCCCTGGGCCACGGACCCGTCGACTGCGCTCCCCCTTGCGCCCCCCTGTCTTCGGGACTGGAGGATCCGAGCTGGGCATCCATCGTACGACTGCAGGGCTCGGGGTTGCTCAGTGTTATTGCTCCCCCACGCTGAGAGGCTGATCCCAGGCGCGGTTACACCATGACCCGCACGAAGCCGGGGAAGGAGCCGCCAGCGACCCCCAAAGACGCCTCTGTCAAAGACTTGTGGAGCAAGCCTAACACTGCATCGCTGAGCGCGGAGCCATCGGGAGCAGGTGTCTCGGCGGAACCCGTCACGCAATCCTTCACGACGGCGTTCATGCAGAAACTTAAGTCAGAAATTGGGTCCCTCCGCACGGAAGTCCAGGCGTGTGTAAAGGAGCTTCGGAGGGATGTGGGGGAGCTGGGAGGCCGAGTGGACGACTTAGAAAAGACCCTGGATGCGCGTACAGAAGACCAAGAGCATTTATGGCAGAGACTGGCGACTTTGGAGGAGCAGCATGTTGAGCTCCAGATCAAACAGGAGGACTTGGAAAATAGGGGGCGCTGGAACAACATACGCATCCGGGGGGTGCCGCCTGGGGCAGAAGGGGCAGATATCATGTCCTTCGTGGCGGACCTACTCCATGACATCCGAGGGGATGATGACACTTCGACGCCCACCCTGGACCGCGCACATAGGGTCTCGGGGCCGATGGGGAGGCCGGGACTTATCCCTGACATCTTGACACGGGTCAATTTCTTTGTGGAGAAAGAAGCCATTCTGAAGGCGGCCAGAGGCAAATCCGAAATCCTCTGCGGGGGAAAGCCCATTCAATTGTTCCAGGACTTGGCCTCCACAACTCTCCGGCGACGAAGGGACTTCAGACTCATCACGGACAAACTGAGAGAGCTCAACATCCGCTACCAATGGGCCCATCCCTTCGCCGTCATGTTTCAGTGGGAGTCCAAGCGGCGGGTGCTGCGATCATACCGAGAAGCGTCTCAATTACTGCAGATTCCCGATACTCCACCGGCCAGCCCCTCAGGGCGCCCTGCCAACCTCAGAGTCCCGTTGAAGCCGCAGTGGTCCACAGTGCGACGCCCTCGACACCCATCGTCACCGGAGGGCAGCAGGGCCTCCCGAGACAAGCAGGACATTATTGAACATATAAAATCCCTGGAGGGTGCCTCCTTACCGGCCGGCTCACAGGCATCTGCCCTTAAATGAACGCTACCATTGCGGACCATCCAACCCGATTGTGGCTTTACAACTGAGACGACTGGTGGTGCGGCCGGTCCTGGGCTGCGTTGTTCCCCCATGACTTGACGCCCTTGACGCCTCACTTGGAGGCGCACCCATGCCTCTTCTACGGTGCGCTGCCTCCCCGGCTTGGGCGGCGGCCCAGGAAGGACCCTCGACACCATAGCTTAGTGGTTCAGCGATGGCACCCCCCCACTCCTATTTCTGGGAGAGTGACATCTCCGGGACAGCCTGTGCCGTGGTGCCTGGCTACTCCCTTGACTGGAATAGGCTTTACCGGCCCTGTTGGCTGATTGAATGTTTCTATGGTTTTACTTGTTCCTACCCGTTCCCCTCAGTACCCCCTCTTATACACCCCCTTGGCGGGGGGGACCTGCGCAGGGGTGGGATGACCATACAGGGGGCACCCTACTAGGGATCTTATGACAATGAATACCACATCTCCCTGGAAGATTCTCTCCCTTAATGTGAAAGGGCTCAATTCTCCCAACAAAAGACGCCTAATATGGCGCTACCTGCTCCTACAGAATCCCGATATAATCCTCCTCCAAGAGACCCACCTCCTCAAGTCTGATGTGGGCCGGATGGCGCACCCGCGCTTCCCCCTTCAGTTCTGGTCCTCGGCTCCCTCGAAGACAGCGGGAGTGGCAATCCTGTGCAGGGCAGGGATACCCCGGGGGGACGCCAAAGTTCATAGGGATGCTGAGGGGCGGTTTCTACGGGTGGAGATCCGGCGGGGAACCCGCGCTCTGACGCTGTGTAATTTATATGCCCCCAATCAGGGTCAGGATGTCTTCTTACGTAGGATAATCAGGGAACACCTTGAGCCAGTGAACACCGACCTCATAGTCGGAGGGGACTTCAATTGGGTGTGGGACGCGGAGCTCGATCGCTGTGGGGGCGCTGTCCACGGGGTGGGAGCCATGTCCGCGGCGGTGAAACACTCCCTAGCCGCCTTAAACTTAGTAGATGTCTGGAGGTATCACTCCCCGGGGCTGCGAGACTACACCTTTTACTCCCATGTACACCGCTCCTACTCCCGCATAGACCTCCTCTTCATATCGCACTCTTTGCTCAAGGACTCCGTCTCGGTGTCCCACTCCACCATTTCGGTCTCTGATCACGCCCATGTTGAGCTGCTTTTACGGGAGGGTCCTATCCACCCACTGCGGTCGCGCCGCTGGAGATTCCCGGATCACGTCCTTCGAGATCCAGTAGACAGGGAGGAAATCCAGACAGCCATCCTGGCATATTTCAAAGACAATGACTTGCCGGGGACCCCTCTCCCCCTTCTCTGGGACGCCTTCAAAGCCACTATACGGGGTACTCTCACAGCCTTGGCTGTCGCTAGAGCGCGAGAGGCCCAGCTTTACGAGACAAAACTTACGCGGGAACTGCAGATGCTTGAGCAGATGGACAAGGAGCGCCCGCTGGCGACGCACAAGCGCCGCTTGGCCGTTCTTAGGGGGCAGCTCCGCGCGCACAGGGTCAACAAGGCTGAACGCGCTCTGCTTGCACTCAAGCAGCACTACTACGAGGGGGGCGACAAGGTAGGCACTGTTCTGGCGCGACGCTTGCGGACGCGGGCGGCTAAAGCACATATAGCGAAACTGCAAAAGGCGGACGGGTCCTGGGCCGTTGCGGAACCGGCGAAACTCCAAACGTTCCGCGACTACTATGCGGCTCTCTACACTAGCGACTCACCTGCGGCGGAGCTGATCACTGAGGCCTTAGACTCTTGTCACTGGGACCCGTTGAGCGAGCATCAATCTGGGCTCTTGGAAGACTCTATCAATCCGGCAGAATTAGCTGGCGCCCTGCGCGACCTTCCGCTTGGCAAAACACCTGGCCCGGACGGGCTCCCGGTGTCGTTCTATCGCGCCTTTCTGCCGCAATTACAGCCGTATCTCCTGCGCCTCTTTAATTCCTTCGCGGAGTCAGTTGGGCCCTCGGCAGACATGGCAATGGCCGACATAACCCTTATTCCGAAACCCCGGAAGGATCATACGCTGTGCTCCTCTTACCGGCCCATCGCCCAGTTGAATACGGATTTAAAACTATACACTAAAATCCTGGCTAAATAACTTAGCCCTCACCTACCCAATCTCATTGAGCCCGACCAGGTGGGGTTCATCCATCAACGTCAGGGCGCGGATAATGTGCGTCGTATTGCGCATATCATTGGGAAGGCTAAGCACTGGAGGATCCCGGCCTGCCTACTATCGCTTGAAAAAAAAAAAGCGTTTGATCGGGTGGACTAGAATTTTCTCCGGGCGGTTCTGCGGAAAGTGGGCCTGGGCCCTAAGATGGTGGCGCGCATTATGGCCCCATATATTTCGCCGGTAGCCAGGGTAAGAGTCAACGGCCAGCTCACGCAACCTTTCCCCATCTGTAGAGGCACCCGGCAGGGCTGTCCTCTGTCACCCCTGCTGTTCGCCCTTGTGGTGGAGCCCCTAGCCATTATGATCCGGCGGTCCCCTGATATCTGCGGTATATTTCTTCGCGGAGTACAGCATAAGATCGCTCTCTTTGCAGACGACCTTCTTCTCACCCTTTCTGAGCCCCTACGCTCGCTGCCGGAGGTGCACTCGCTACTCCGAACCTACGAATGTGCCTCCGGGCTTAAAATTAACCATGCAAAGTCCTGGGCCCTCAATATTTCGATCCCGGACGGGGAGCTTCCGGCGATCCAAGCTTCGGCCCCATATCAGTGGGCGGATGCATCAGTGCGATACCTGGGTCTTAATTTGACTCCAGACCTGGCCACTTGGACGCAGGCCAACTGGCAGGAATACAAACTCTCTGTCCTAGCCGACCTACGGGCGTGGAAGGCCTTGCCACTCTCTTGGCTTGGTCGACTCAACACAGTGAAAATGTCGATATTGCCAAAGGTCCTTTATCTTTTTCAAACACTGCCGACTCCAATTCCGGAGCATCAAATCCAGGGGCTCCAACGCGAGCTCACCGCATTTGTATGGGGGGGGGAAGAAACCGCGGTTTTCGAATAGAATCTTGAACCTCCCCCGGGATAGGGGTGGCCTGGCCTGCCCTAATCTTCTCGATTACTACTGGGCGTCGCATCTCCGCTGTGTCCTGGAGTGGGGGAGGTGGGAAAGTGAGAAGGTGTGGTTCCACATGGATAGGGCAGTCACCTGTCGCCCGCTGTGGGACCATGCTTGGCTGCCCCGAGAGGCACGTCATCGTAGTGCTTACATGGCCGTCCCTATCAAAACAGTCCTGGAGATCTGGGATAAAGTGGCAGTGAGTAGGGGCCTGACCACCTTTCCATCCCCACACACCCCGATTGCTTGAAATCCACAATTCCCGCCGGCATGTCGACCACCCCACTTCACAAACTGGACGGAGTCGGGATGCAGGACGATACGGGACCTGTTTCTCGGTGACTCTCTCAAATCCTTTGCTCAGTGCAAGCAGGAGTTCGGGCTCCTAGAAGGTGACAAATTCCAGTATATACAACTGCGTCACTGGATACAGGGCTCATCCCTGACGCAGGCGGCCACGCGACCTTACACGCAGTTCGAGCAGCTAGCACGTGACTTAGGCAACTATAAGGGGCTGATATCTCGTATATATAAGGTGCTACAACACTCGCGACGGCCGGACCCCCACCCATATCAATCGAGATGGCAAACCACTACTGGCTCCGGTGTTACCCCTGCCCAATGGGCCAGGCTCTGGGGCGACATCCCCAAAATTCTGCGCAGCATTCCCCAACAGGAGTCGGCTTACAAAGTGATGACCCAATGGTACTACACCCCCGCTAGGCTTCATAAAATGTTTCCCAACTCCTCCCCCCTATGCTGGCGTTGCGCCCAGGCGCAGGGAGACTTCACACATATTTGGTGGACATGCCCGCTTCTGAAAATCTTTTGGAAAGAGGTCCTCAGCCATATAAAAAAGGTGCTCGGGTACCCCCTTCCGGAGGATCCGCTGGTAGTCCTTCTGGGCATTAGACCAGCAACCCTGAGAGCCATGACGGGCCATGATCGGCACCTTAGCCTCCACATGCTGGGCGCTGCAAAACAAACAGTAGCCCTATATTGGAAGAAATCAGAGTCGCCCTCCGTAAACGTGTGGTTTACCCATCTATGGCATGTGGTGGTGATGGAGTCTCTCACGGCACGTCTGCAGCTCCGAGACGCCAAATATAGGAAGCTCTGGAAGCCTCTGGTTGATTACCTGGGGCGACTAGAACATGCTCATCTGCAGCCGCCACGGCTTCGAGCCCTGAAGCTCTTTGATGATGTGCTAGATCCCAAGGACCCGGGGGGCTCTGGAAACCTGTGGAGGGTGTATAACATATGTCCCTAGTGACCGCGCTCCTGGAAGAGAGAGGACCCTGCTTTTAGTAGACTAAAACCCGTAGCCTCCACCTGATGACGACAGTGGAGCACACACCCCTTCCTCCCCGCCAAGATTGTTGCCTTTTGTATTGGTTAACCCCCTCCCTTTTCCCTTGTTCTGCCCCCCTGGTTGATTGGTCGCCGCTTTGGCAATCTTTGATGCAGGGACTGGGTCGGTTTACCTGCCCTGGCACGGCCGCTGGGTATTGAGGGTAGAGTGCTCAATCCCTTGTTGCTCTCTTGCAGTGGAAGGCCTGCTGGAGGCCGAACTGCATAGCGCCCTGTATGTCATCGATGAAAGTTACTGGGCCTACACAGCGCCTGCCCTGGACAATATTAGCCATATTAAGCTATGACTGTTGCATTGCACGAGTGGGGCGCCATTGAAGACTTATCTCTGCGCTGCCTGCCCGGCTAGCCCGTGAAAACTGTGATACACTGTTAGCCATGAGTTTCCTGTCATCTATGCTGGAGGAAGTCGATGCCTGAGATGTGTATGATAAGGGGACGGGGACCCGCGAGGATGCGGCGGGTCCAGTCCAGTTCATTCCGGCAAATTGAACAATAATATAACTGTATAAGCAGGTTTGCCGGGCGGGAGGCCTACTGAGGGCACGACGCCGCTAAGGCGGGAGACTCTGCTGGTATATATCTCTATGGGGACCGGTTTATGGGTTACAGGTAGTGTTACTTGTACTCCTCTATGTGCCTTTGCTCCTGGCAATGAGTAGTCACCCGCTGCCGGCCTTTATGGTTGTAGGCGAATAAGCTGTGTATGGACTCTTGCACGACCTCTAAAATCAATAAAAGTTGGTTATAATAAAATGTACTGACTGAATTGTAACACCATAGAATACAACTATTTCAATCTGAAATGTTGCTGGCCATCACAATTTAGACAGACCTCATAACTATTGAGAATTTTATATTGGTGTTATAATTCTGTGCTATTGGCTCCTTCCAATACACAGTTGATGATTCAAAAATTATGACTCAACCAACTCTTTCAGCTCTCCTTAACCAGGTCCTGGATGTTATACTCAGATGAATGAATGAATACATCCAATTTCCAACTGATAGAGATTCACTGAACAATATTATTCTGACATTCTATGAATGGAGAGGCATGTCACATGTGGTAGGTGGCACAGATAAAATCCACATTGCCACCTTAGGCTCGGGAGCGTGTCCATTGTAATAGGAAGCATTTCCACTCAATCATTTGAAAACCTCTGCATCACTAGCACTGATTCCCAGGTTCCACCCATAACTTTGCTTGTTGATATGTTTTCACCATTATGTTTATGCGATGTATATGTTATCTTGTGCTCATCCAAATACCAGTTCACTTATGTTTGCTATTGTGATCTTATATTTCAAGGGACTTGGGTTATTCATGTCATACCTGGCGTTCAACAACTCTGATGAACCCGATAATTCCAGGGGAAGTATGCCCATGTTGCAGGCTTCCCAACATTGCCCTATAGGGCATCTCTGATGACGATTACTATTGGGAAGTCCAGGGTAATGTTTGTGACAGCAAGTTGACAGTGATGAGAATGAAAGAACTGACCTCATATGTGAACTAATTGAAAACATTTTTGCCTGATGGTAAATAACTATAAAGAAAATGGCATTTGCTTGTCTGCCCCATGGACATAACCTACTAATCAACAAAAAAATTTCAGATTGTTTGTTCAGTATTTTGAAAGTGCTATTGAGTTTAATAATGTGTTTTAATATAGACTATTACAGCTTCATAATAAAAGTATAGTGTTGACCATGCATGATGAGGATGATGGCTACTCCTTCATTATGTTGATCATCGTCCGTCATAAAAATACATTACTGTCCCTCCTGTGGTGATTTTCATTCTGCCAGATCCTATCCTTTTTCACCCTGGGATGTGTAGGTTGGAGTGCCTCATCAGATGTTACTTGAGACAGCTTTTCTGTGCCAAACATAGTCCTTACTTTCCAGAATCGGATTCTGTTTTTTTACTTGGCACTCAGAACATCTTACATCCTGTTAGTAGTTTCCTTGCGGCTTTAAATGCTGATAGTCATGCATGTCTCATGCAGAGGCTCTGGTAGTCCCTCATGTCCAGAAGATTTAGAGATTCTGAGATTCTTTCTGCTATTTCTGCTAGCAAGGGGACAGAGTCATTTTTAATTGAGTGAAAGGCAGTCAACAGAAGACTCATCACAGCCAGGTTGAAAGGCAGGCACAATAACACAACAATTTTCCAGTGTTATTCTCCAACAATTGACGCAGAGGAAACAGTCCAGGACATGTTCTACCAACAGATGCAAGCCGAGCTTAAAGGAATGCCAAATCATGACCTGAATATTGTAATGGGAGACTCTAATGCTAAAATGGGAATTCACAACACGAACCATGACAGAGCCATGGGAAAGTAAGGATGTGGGACAATAAACAACAATGGAGAAAGACTGGTGGAATTTTGCGCAACTAATGATCTGGTCATAGGAGGGACACACTGCCCCCACCGTGACATTCACAAACTAACTAGGTGGTCACCAGAATACAGACTGACCACCTGATGATAAGCTGCTCCTTGAGACACTCGCTGAAAGATGTCAGACTTAGGAGTGACATTGTCAGTGATCACTATCTAGTGACTGTTCTTGTGAACCTGAAGCTCAGAAAAACATAATGCAAAACATTAGGACAACAGCACTTCAATGTGGCAAAATTACAGGACCACAAAACCAAGAACACATTTGTCTTACAAGTCAAAAACAGGTTCCGAACCTTGGCAGTTCGAGCGAGTTGTAGACACAGTCAGCAAGAAATTGGAACAGTTCTCTTCAATGTATGTGAAGACCAGTGAAACATTCCTTGGGGCAATGACAAGGAGGAGGGAAGAATGGATGCAAGACACATGGCAAGTCAGCAAAACAAAAACTCATGGAGGCCTAAACTGAGAGGCTGTAGGAGAAAAAAAAGCAACAGTACATAGAAGCAAACTGAACAGTAAAAAGAGTGACAAGAATAGGCAAGCCGGTGTACATGGATAATCTTGCTATTCAACCAGGGGAGGAAGACAGTACAAGAGAATGGGGGAAGGTCTTCAAGATCACGAAGATAGTCCGTGGTAAAACTTGTGCTACATTCAACACACCTACCATGAACAAGCAAGGCAGACTACTTACAACAGAGAAAGATCATGAAGCATGCAGGTCCACACACTTCAAAGTAATCTTAAACAGACCAATGCCAACAAGAAAAGCGGACATCCATGAGCAGAAACAGACTTGAACGTAAACACCTCCCCACCCCAGAAAGAATAAACCGTCACTGCCATCTGATCTCTCAATAAAGGAAAAGATCTTGGCCAAACAATCTGAATGCAGAAATATTCAAGACATATCCTGAAACATCAGCCATGATCCAGCAATGTTTACATTGATTTGGGAGGGAAAGCGGCATTATTGTCAAGATTCCAAAGAAGTGACTATTAAGCAATTGTATCAATTAAAAAACCACCCTTCTGTCAATCTTGAGTAAAACTCTTACAAAAATCCTTATCAAGAGCATTTGTGATGCTGTGGGCAAGCAGTTAGGAGCGAACAAGGCCAGGAATTCTTTCAGGATGTGTGTAGGCAATCTTAGTACAGTGCCAACAACAAGCTGGGACTTTATCGGAGCAGTGTTCTGTCCATACTCATGTATGGATCAGAGTGCTGGAGGATGATGAAAATTGACATCAGAAACCTGTCCACCACCAATACCAGTAAAGTTAGAAGAATCGTGCACATTTTCTGGCTGCAAACCATCTCCAACCAGAAACTGCTCATCAGATGCAAGCAAGAGAACATGGACATCGTCATTATGAGAAAAAGACAGAGATGGACAGGACACACCATCGAAAGAGAATAAGACTCAATTACAAGAACAGCTGTCCACTGGATCCCGGAAGGCAAACAGAAGAAAGACAGGCCAAAGAACACATGGAAGCAAACTGTGAACACAGAAATAAAGACCCTGATCACCGTACAGACGCTTTCCCAAGACAGACAGAAGTGGAGTACCTGCGTTGCTGCCCTACATGCCAGTTGGCCTAACGGGCAGTAAGTATGCATGATGAGATGTTCTAGTTAAGAGCAGTTAGTGTTGGCTTATAAGCATATTACCAAATAACAATAGAATGGTAGGCACAAATGTAATGATATATTTTCTTGTTCCTTCATAAGTCTTGATGTCCTGTAAGCTGTTGAGGAAATAGCAAGGCATCGGTAGATACTTTGAAGTGCATAGATACAGGTTTTAGAGAGCTCTACAGTGCAAGCTGCACAAACATTGGTGGAATAGCTGAGAAAAAATGAGTCCTCTCAATCATAGAGTGATGTCAATGTTCATGAGTTTCATCAAATGCACCTGACACATATGGTGTGTGTGTGCCAAAACCTGGGCATGATGTTTTCAGCTGTAGCGGCAGGTAGAAATTTGGTGTTGATTATGAATGCTGCAAAGAGGTTTACAAAATAGCAGTACAAATTCATCACCTGACTTGTGTTGTGAAACAACGATTGAGCATGTGGCCCTTCCTGTTAATTTGGGATCATATTTTTGTCTCCAATTAAGCCTTTCAAGAATGTTTAATATTTTTTTAATAAATGTTGGCACATATAGCTATTAAGTTTATTAGCCTATAATTTTCAGTGATCCTTTTTTATTGATGCATTTCCCTTTGGCACCCTTCCATGACATTGGGAAAAAACTGTTTTCAGTTATCTACTGGAAAACAGACATAATCTGGAAGCCTACCAGTTGACCCTAATTTCTCTAATGGCAAATTATCCAGGCCAGCAGCTTTGTTTAATCAGTCAATTGTGAAAAAATGCATTTATTCATCATCAATTACAAAGCAAAGTTAGTTGAAAAAACTTTAGTCATACCATACAAATTTGCTAAATGAGCAATCCAGGCCTCGCCAGGGACTACCTTCATTAGCGATGGCTGGTGATCTTGAGAGCCCTGTCTTGCTAGATACCAACATTTTTTGTGGTTTAGGGAAGTAATGACTTCCACCATTAGGGATCAATATTGATTATGATATGCATGTTTCTTGGTCAATGTTACATTTTGTACTTAAATAGGAGCAATTTGAATTCACAAATAATCTGCAGGCCACCCACTTTCTATTAGCTGACTCAGTTTACCCTTTGCTTGTTGGCACAGTTGATCAAACCATTTACAGATATCGATGCATCTCTGAGTATGAGTAGTTGAGGGCACAGTGGCAAAAGTTAATACAACAGGTAAGCAGGATACCACTCGCTTTATTAAATCATTATACCATACATTCTTACAATCTTATCTACCATACAATCTTACAATCTTATCCAGTGTATTAAGCAAATCCATTAAAGTCAGATTATCATTTTCTGTTGGTGCTTTATACATTTTTTGTGTTTTATAATAAGGAAGTAAAAGTGCTGATACTTTACGTAATCAAGTATGGCTGCGCAGCTGTCGGCTCACTAATGTCTGTCGCTTGCAATGTCCTGCTTATGTGTGACTAGTGGTGCTATTCCGAAGCAAAAGCAAAAAAGCAGACAAGTGCAAGAGAAAATTAGCTGGAGCTGCTGCTTAATTTGTAAAAGGTATAAGAGCAGGGATACAAAGTTTTTCTCAGGAGCGCTAACCTGATACCACCCTCCCAACAGTCCAATCAAATGCGAGGTTGCCAAACACCAAGGTTGCTTAATCTGAATTCCAAATGAGGGCTAGTTATTTCACCATCCATACTTCCTGTCGCTCCATCTTTTCTTTCTTATTCCTGCTTTCTCCCTTTGTCATTGTTTTCCTATCTTCTTCTTCCTCCTTCTTTCTCCCTTCCATACCTTTCTCTTTCTTGCTCTGGGTCAAAGTCTGATGATGTGAAATAACTCATAGTCCCCAGAAATGGGTGCCAAATTCCACCACCTCCAGCCATTGCTGAAAGTGAAGCACCAGTCAGAGCTCTATTTGAAAGGCTCTTAAGCAAGAGTTCCACAGCTAAAAAGCCTAGGAACAGTGCAGCTACAATTCCAACATGGTTGAGGACCCGGTTATGAGTGCCTTGGAAACAATTTATAAATTATTGCACTTGATAAAATCTGATTCTCCAGGGTTTGGAATTGCTGGAGCTGGAATTTGTTTCAATCAAAGTCTTGGTTTACGATCATCAGGGCTAATCCCCACTGTGTTTGGGCCAATGTATATTTGTAGTTGTTTTAGAGAAGATCAAAAGCTGTACATCACATTCAATTATTACAGTTCTAAATTATCTCGGTCAATAAAGAGAAATTGTTATAAGCTAAAGGATTTTAATATTCCAATTTTAATAAATCATCTTTATTCAAAGTCTCAAGTTAATTCTAATTAATTCCAGTCATCCAATATTAACAGAAAACTGATACTAAATATTAATCAATCAATGATTCATAAATAAAATGCATGAAGGAAATGTCCCTATTCTAGAAAATGAGAATGAAAAGGTGTCAGTCACAGACACCCATAAAGAGTTCTGATATTGAGAGAAATCATAGAGCATAAAGCTTCAGCATTAAAGGCAGTTCAATAAATCAATAATCAATCAAAGCAGACCTTCTCATAAAGAGATGTTCAAGAAACTCAGTACAGTCTCATAGTAGCGTGGAAAGGGAAGAAATAAATGGGGATGTGGACGTGTACTATTATAGAAGGACAAAATATTTTGTTTTAAACTTCATGCTGCTTCTTTCTTCTGTCAGCTTCCGATGCACCCATGGGAAGGCTTTCACTCCCCTCTTCTCACAGGAACACAGTATTCTTCAGTCAGCAATTTCAAAGACTACAACTAAGATTTAATGGGGCATATTATCAAGCCAGGCGATAAAATTATCGCCGCTTTAGCGGCAGAAAACTGCCGCTAAAACGGCGATAATGGGCTTGATAATATGCTCCATGGAATTCCAATTGAAGCCCATGTTAAATGTGAAGGACATCTAACATGGGCTTCAATTGGAATTCCATAGAGCATATTATCAAGCCCATTATCGCCATTTTAGTGGCAGTTTTCTGCCACTAAAGCGGCGATAATTTTATCGCCTGTCTTGATAATATGCCCCATAATTTCTTAAATTACCCATGATTCATTCTCCCATTCAAATTTATCTTATCACATGTGAAACTTCTTTCCTAACCTTCTAAATAATATGTTTCAACATTAGCAAACAATTGTCTTTTGGGAAGTTGAAACATCTGTATAAATGAAAAAAAACATTTCTGCACAGCAACTATTCATTAGAAAAAGTTAGTTCAAAAGGTCAAGATTAAATTTAATACTGAAGTCACAGTTCCTCAGCTCTTTTAGCTTCAATATGGCAACATCTCAGTATTCTGTGCCTATCATGTCTAAGTATGATTGCCTAATGCAATTTTGCATCAGTTTTTGAATTTTAAGAGTCTCATTAACTTCAAACATTAATTAACATTGTTGGTTAATATCTTCTAATGTTTCTCCAGAATTGTTTAGGTGCAGTAGATTGCACCTATCCAGAGTTTTAAGTTACAGCTCTAAAATCCATCTCACTAAAATTCTTTATTTAAAAGTGTACTGCACTTTGTAATTACCTAGGAATTTGGGCAGGGACTCTGCCATATCCAGGAGTATATGTTTTGGGTTGCACAGCCACCAGTAAGCACAAGTAGTGCCTCAGTGGAGGTGGTGTTGGTTCGATGCGGCAGCTTTATAAAAGATGCTGTACGAACAGTGATATTTTGAAGCATGCAGTTGGTTTTATTTTAAGGGGAAAGTAGGTAGCAAATAGTTTAAAAC
Organism: Triturus cristatus; assembly: GCF_964204655.1. Lineage (NCBI taxonomy): Eukaryota > Metazoa > Chordata > Amphibia > Caudata > Salamandridae > Triturus > Triturus cristatus. Next base: position 503,870,499 of record NC_140584.1, on the reverse strand, counting down.
ATTTTAGTAAAAACTGAACATAGGTTAAAGATATCCATAGATGAGCGGTATCAAATTCCTAGAGTAATAAGTCAGGACTTTACTGTCCCAGGTTGGACAAATCCCAAATTTTGCAAGTAAAATTGTCGAAATATGATCAGATTTACAGACAACTTTACAAGAGGTTTTAAGGCTCTTCTTCAGTGGACTTTTGTAATAAGTTGTAGAATATGGAAAATCACGATGCACGTAGGATTCAGTCACATTAGTTAAAATGGCATACAACGTAAATGCAGATTTACAGGTGATTTGGTGATATACCCTCTAACCTAATAATTGTTTAAAACAATTCAGTGCAATGACACATTTAGAAGTACAATCAGCCAGAGACATGGAGAAAAACTGGATAGAATTAACAGACACGTTTACAGTGCAGGAGTGAGTACTTTAAGGCATCCAAGAATAAAATAAATGTTTTAAAACACTTTTAGCCACAAAAATTCAGTATTGAATTCTAACTGTGCTAGACAAAAATGTTTGGAATTGATACCTCTTTGTTCCAGCTCCTGTGCGTTCCAGTGTATGTGAGAGTACCTGATCAATTAGGATCAATAAATAGGTCTGTAAAGATCTCAAACTGATCAAATATTCCAAGTCCTCAAACAGCTTTATAATTCCATGCCGGTACCCTTTAGCATCCCCCATGATTATTATAAAGAAAGGTGACACCAATAACTAATAAAATGGTATTTACAATATATATTTGAAAATGCAATAATCAAATCAGATTTTCAATTAATTAAAGTACACATATTTTACTATCAAATGCAAGCTTTTAATTTTAGAAAAATAAACTCAGTTCCCCAAAACAAAAAATTAGCAGTACAAAAAAAATAATTTCCATCCTTAAATACCAAATTGTTTATTTTCAGTAAATGTGTGTTTAGAGTGACATTCATCAAGCATGTTCCAGTACTAATACAACAAATTGATAGATTGTACCTAACCTTTCCATTTATCCCAATCTCATGCAAAGGATGGCTATGATATGAAGGAAAATATTTCTGTTTGACTTTCGTTCTTTCTTTCTTTTTTCGTATTTTCCCTTGGGGATGTCCTTTCACACCTGATAGGTTGAGGAGACAGTCTGTCTCCACGTGAGAAAGGTTTAAAAGGGAGTCATATATCAGGGTGTGTATTCTTTACCCACCCTTTTTAATATCACCTGAAGGATAAGTGATATAACAGCTCACCTTATGACTAACCTCACAAGAAGGGTAACAAATTGAGTCAGTGCATTTACTTACTTGGTATATCCTTTTTGCTGATGGTGCCTTCAGAAGGGAGCTATGGAGGACCTTAATGCAAAGAATGAAACCAATAGAAGTTTAGTTGAAAATAATGGAACTGCTGTCAGTGTAATCAAAGAAAAGAAAATCTTTATACTGACTCTCATAATTAATTCTCACACTGAGTGACACATGGTGGAGAAAGCGGGCATAATACAATTTGAAACAAAACGGGTGCCTTAATTCAACATCTAGTTCAAGGACAATGCAAATTTTAATGGGCGATGGAACACCAAATGTCCTCAGCTAAAGCTGATAGAGAAAGATTTCAAGATGTGTTAAAAACCCAAACAGAGCAACTGGTTAATAATAAGGGACCTACAACTGTGGGTCCTATAGTGACGCTACAAACATTACAATCTGGAGAGGATTTAGATTTGTTTTTATTGAATTTTTAATGAACTGCTAGGGCTAACTCCTGGCCTATAGAACGTTGGCCTTTTTGTTTAGCACCGTTATTGACAGGAGAAGCCTAAGCGGCCTACCAAATGGAAGGAGGCAAGAAGATCATTTTGGACCGAGTGGGATTGGATGAAGAAGCCTACAGGTTAAGATTTCGACAAGAAAGAAGCCCTGTAGATACACCTAAAATCCTCTCTTTCAAGCCAAAGACAGCTGCCGAGAAGTGGCTAAAGCCCCAAGAACTTAGGAAAGAAGAAATAATGGATAGTTCTTAGATGTTTTACTTAACCACACACAGAGGTGGTTACAACAACAACATGCTGGCCTTACTGTTAACCAAGCAGGAGAAATGGCAACCAACATATCCCGAGGTCAAACCCGTCTACACTCCATTGAAGCTGAGAAGGGAATAAAACATATAGCAAAACAAGGAATACAACACAGCAAAAAGAGAGCCTTTAAAACCTCTAAAAGACATAAAAAGAACACCTCAGTCTGAACCTGAAACTCTGTGAGCCCGAGGACCACGATGCTTTGAGTGTGAGGAATGGGGCCATATAGGCCGTTTTTGTGAGAACTTGAACTCTACAGAGGAGCCAATGGACATCAACTATGTTCCAAGCTCTATTTCCATATTTATGAAGGAAATGGGTCCTTGCTTTCATGTAAGTATTTAAATATACCAGAAATTGGTAACTGCTCTGCCAGATTCTGGATGTAAATAGTCAGTAGTACAGAATGATCTAATGCTCTCTTCTCAGATAATTCCGGAGAATTTTGTACATATCAAATGCGTACATGGGGATGTAAAGACATATCCAGTAGCTCAATTAGATTGAACCACAATGTTTTTTTTTTATATAAATTTGTATTGGGTTCTTGGCAATCCATTCAGAACGAATAATACAATATATCAAACATAAATAATATACTGGATCTGAAACAGGACCCCGTAAAGCATACATAGAAACTGCTTGGCGATTTGAATTATAACAACAGATATCGGATTTTATCTACCGTAATCAAATGATTTCAGTCAAAGTAAGATTCCCAAATTTTTGTGAATTTACATATTGCCCCAATCCTTTGAGCAAATATAAATTCAGTTTTCCTGACTTTCTTAATTTTTTGATACCATTCATCTACAGTTGGAGCTGTTTCTGTCTTACAATACTGAAGGATCAATGATCTAGCCACTGCTACTAATATGTACAAAAGTTTCTCCAAAGAATCAACCAAATTTAGCTCTGAATCAAAACCAAATATAATTACATTTTCATAGCTGGAGATCGTAAAATGTAAATGAAGAGAAAGCAAAGAGAACATTCCTTTCCAGAATGTCCTAATTTGGGGACAAAAGGCCATTATATGAGACCAGTTAGTCAGGTCCGGTTGAGTACATCTAAAACAAGTGGGCGACGTAGTACTATACATTTTAGCCAAGGTAGCAGGGGTGTAATATAAGAGCCACTTACTAAAAAAGAGCATTCGTCGCCAGTTGGCACCTCTCAGAACCGTGAAATTAAATTTATTTAAGATATTCCATGAGTTATCAGTTAATTTAATACTTTCCTGCTTCTGCCACTTTTTTATTGCTTTGGCACTAACATCCTCCTCCCTACTTTGTGCTAAGCTTTTTCTCCATTTTCCGGGATTTTTGAAAACTGGGGACCAGAAAAGGTCATTTGTTAGGTGTGAAAATTGACTGTTCTGCGCTAAATCGAATTGTACCAGGGATTTATACAGCAGGGCATATGAACCCATAAGAAGAAAGTTTCCACGAATTAAAATAGCCATCTCATCAATAGTCAACCATGCTCCACCTTTCTCAAAAGTTTGATAAAGTTATAAACCCAGATCTGGCCCAATTATGTATAGTTTCTAGCCCGATGTTAATTTCGAATCCAGAAACGGCGTCACACAGTGGAGTTATTAAACTCAGAAAAGAAAGAGAATACCTTTTCAGCATATATTCACTCTTTTTAAAAAACAAACTCAGGACCTTATATCTAACTAATTTAGGTGATTTGAATATCGAAAGTGGAGAAGGAATTTTGGTCTCTTTACACATTAAATCAAATTTTTTTTTATAATCAAAGCCTTTCTAGGTGTTGGATATTTAAATCTTGAAAGATACCATGCAAAGTATGCATAGTAGTATTCTTTCAGACTTGGCAGACCAAAACCTCCTTGTTCCTTATCTGCATATAAGATATTAATGGCTATTCGAGGAGTCTTTTTAGCCCAGACAAAGGCAGAAAATAAAGATTCGACTTTTGAAAAAAAGGAGCCTGGAAGGGAGCAAGAAATGGTAAAAAACAAAAAATTGAATAAGGGGAGTACGGACATTTTAATTAGTGCCACCCAGCCCAGAATGGATAAAGGCAATGGGGTCCATCGTGAAAACATATCACGTACTTTTTGAATCAAGGGCTCGAAATTCAACGTATACAAATCACGGACTAAAGGCGAAAAAAAGACGCCCAGATACCTTTTGGGTCTATTATTAACACAGCTCTGAATATCTGGGTGCAATTCAGCGTGATTCTTACCACAGATTAAAATCTCAGTTTTCTTCTTGTTAATTCAGTACCCCCCCAGTGCTTCAAATTCTGTAAATACAGAGAAAACCTGTATTTGGGTATGCATCTCAGGTTTCAGCAACAACATAATATCATCTGCATATAATTTAATCTTATCCATGCCGGCAATAGGCAGAAGAATATCCTTACTTTTTCTGATTGCGGCTGCTAAAGGCTCAATAAAAAAAGCTAAAAGAACGGGAGATAATGGGCAGCCTTGCCTCGTCCCTCTTTGCACGGAAATCGAGCCCACCATACATGAATTAACAAGAATATGAGCTTTTGCCCCCTGATATAAATTTCTAATTAGGGTAATAATTTGAGGGGGAATACCAAAATGTTGTAAAATAAAAAAAGTGTATCCCAGACCACCAAATCAAAAGCCTTTTCTGCATCTAAAAGGAGAACTAAAGCTGGAACGTTCCGAAATTCAAAATAATCTAATGCCTCAATCAGATAATGTGTGTTAGTGATTAGTTGGCGGCCAGCAATAAAGCCATTCTGATCTGTGTGAATCAGTTGCGAAGAGACATAATTAAAAAGAATAGAGAGTAATTTTGTAATAATTTTATAATCTGAATTCAGTAATGTGATGGGCCGATAAGAATTTGGGTCCTTAGCTTCCTTTCCCTTTTTCAAGAAACTGACCACAGTTCCATCGTAAAAGGACGCTGGAATTGGACCGCCCTCGAGCATAGAATTAGCTAATAAAAGAAGTAACTCAGAAAGAGAACTAAAGAACATAACAAAAAATTCAGCGGGGAGACCATCTGGACCGCAGTCCTTGCCATGAGGAAGACTTTTAACTACAAGCTCTAATTCATCAAACGAAAATGGTGACACCATTGCTTCTTGATCTAGCTGGGAAAGAGTGGGGAGACAATGTTTATCTAAAAAATCGTTTAATCTCCACTGATCAGTGGTGTGATGTGAGGTGTAGATATTCTCATTATGGGACAACATAATTGCCCCAATCTCTCCCACGTCTGAAGTATCCACACCGCTGCTTGGAAATTTAAGTAATCAAACTAAATTAGCAGCAGCTCGTTCTTTAACCTGCCACGCCAGAAATTTACCCGTGAAATTACTGTGCTCGTATATTTTTAGGGCTTGTCTGCAAAAAATGTTTTCACTTCTTGCGAAGTAATGTGCATTTAGCTCCCGTTTTGCGGACTTTAATTGATTATGTATCTTAGGAGAGGGATTATGGTACATTTGATCTACTAAAACCTGTATTTTATGCTGCAATTGATTCTTAGTGTCCCTATAAATAACTGATTCCTTTGCATCCCTTCCTATAGCTGCCCCCCGAATGAATGCCTTGAGTGAGTCCCAAACAACATAGATAGGAGCTGTCCCCATATTCCATTCAATATATTCCCTAATCTCAATTTTGAGAGAAGTAACCCATTTCATTTCATTATTACTTTTTTCGGCTTTTGCCATTTGTAAAAAACCATAAAAGCAGTCACATTAAAATACATCGCTTAATTATACAAACATATATACTGATATGACATCTATTTCATAAAAAACAGTTAAAAGGTTAAGATTTAAATAAAAAAAAAAGACTTCTATACAAGTGAAACATCATATAATTTTTATAAATTCTTTCGGTGACGGACAATATATTTCAAAAACTTCACTATTGACCTTGCTATCCATTCCTCATCCAGTTGCTGTAAAGTCAGTAATGCTGGACAACATCTTCTAATTCCAATAAGTCTTAAAAGCGGTATTAACCATTTTTTACGGTATTCACTATAAAATTGGCAGAAAAAGACCGTATGAATTGTTGCCTGCTTAGAGATATTGTCACAGGGACAGTAAGATAAAACCGTGTCCCAATTATTCTTTGTTGGAAAGGCAACCAAACGGTGGAACGAATTCAGCCTAAATCTAACCAACAAAAATCTTTCGAAGGTAGTAAAATCAAAGGTTAGGTAAGGCTGAATATTAAAAGGAATTTGAAGGGCAATGCTTTGTTGTACAATTGCTTTTGACCCCTCATTAGCAATCCGGAGCTCTTCTAGATGGCTAAGAGACTTTTTTTAAAATATTTTTCTGGGTACCGCTTTAATTGAAGTTGGATCTAGATAATATTTTTCCATGCCTAACTCGGTTAGAAAAGATCTTATATAGGTTAGCCATCGTATTTTTGTTACAAAGTCCAGCGCCATACAGTCTCGGATTATTGATTGTGTAAAAAAGTTCTTATCCGAAGACCAGATACGATGCCAGAGTAAGAGGGGTTGGATTCTGGCTAAATCTGAAATGTAAGGAATACTTAATTCATTGTGGCAAACAAAGGTCGAAGCACTCGTGAGGAGAGATAGAAGGTATTTCAGAAAGGCATTCTCGATTACCTGAAGTAAGTGTGTATCTAGATAGCCCCATAGACCTGCCCCGTAAATTGCTACAGGTTGACATTTAGCAGTATACATTTTTAGTAATTCCATGGGAGATCTCTTGCTCAATTTTTGGGCAAAATTAACAATAGCCTTTGTGGTTCGTGAAAAATGGAGCTTTCTAGAGTCAAGTGCTGCTTTCCATTGTAGTTTATGGTCAATAATTATTCCCAAATTGGGGTATTGAGCTGTTGAAGCGATTTTCTCTTGGTTCAGATAGATTTCCTTCTTAGTTTTTTTGCAGGGACCAGAAGACATAACAAATGTTTTTTTTGTATTTATTCGTAAGTCTAAGGAACCCATAAAATCGGAATATCTATTCAGAGCCCTTTGTAACTCAATTGGGGTTCTTGCCAAGATCACCGCATCGTCGGCATATAATAGGGCCGGGATCTGACGATCCTTAACACATGGGAGGTCCTGACTCCCTTTCAGCATGGCTTTCTCCAAGCCATTGGTATAAAGAGTAAAAAGAAAGGGGGCCAGGACACACCCTTGCCTTACCCCTCTCTCTACATTAAATGGGGCGGTCAGTTCTCCATTTATCCCGAACCTTACCCTCGCAGAGGCATCAGAATATAGTTCGCGTAAAAAATTTAATAGTGGTGTATCAACTCCCATATCCTGTAGTATGGACCATAGTTTAGAGTGGCTGACACAATCGAAGGCCGCAGACAGGTCTACGTAAACCATATAAACGTTGCCTCCTTTAGCGGAAGTGTATTTTCCGAATAATAATGATAAGTTTAGGGCCTGGTCAACTGTCCCTAGCCCCTCACGGAATCCGAACTGAATGTCCGATAGGATTTTAGAGTCCTCCGCCCAGTCCTGGAGACGTTCCAATATAATCCTCCCCGCCACTTTGCCCACCGAATCTAGTAGTGAAATTGGTCGGTAGCAGGTGACATCTTGACGATCTCCTTTCTTGAAGATAGGAATCATGATTGTTTTAGACCATGAAACTGGTAAGCCGACCCTGCATGCTGCATTAAACACCCTTGTTAGAATTGGTGCCCAAAGTTCTAGGTTTGATTTAAATAGGTCTATAGGGACCCTGTCCGGGCCCGGGGCCTTACAGTTTTTGCTTGCTTTCAGTGCTGATATCACTTCATCCATGGTTATGTCAATATTTAGGGGGTACGGTGTTCCTGAAGAGGTTAAGGGTACTGGGTCTTGGGTGTCTCCTTCCCGATAGTTATTTGGGAAGATCTTTGAAAAGCGCTCTACCCATGCCCCCGCATCAATTGCCACCTCAGTAGTTGGAGAATCATTAGTGTTATTGAGAAAAGGGGATTTAACTATGGTCCAGAAAGCAGAGCTATTTTTATTTTTAATGCTTTCATGAAGTTGTGCCCATAAGTCCGACTTAAGTTCAGATTTTCTGTCTTTTAGGGCTGAGTTATATTCGCTTCTCAGGACTATTAGTTCCTGGGGTACCCTATCTTTTTTTTGCAAAGCTTTTTTTAGTTTGGTATGGGCAATTGTGCATCTGTGGTTAAACCAACCTAGTTTTTTCGGGTGGGTTAGTTTTTTTTATTTTACGAACAAAGCTTTATTAGTTGCTTTCAGGATCTCCCCAAAGTGGGCCAAAAGTTCTGGTTCCGTAGTATGCAAATCTAGACATTTTACAATGTCACTAGAAACCTCTTTCATTAGTCTGGCCAGTATTTCTGCTGGGTCCACCTTTTCCCATTTCAAAGCGTAGCCATTAAGCTTATCTAAGTGGAGGGAGTTTTGTCTCAATATGCTAGGTACAGTTTGGATTTGGGATTCATATAATGGAAGGAATGTTATGGTCAGAGCACAATGATCACTTAGTACAGTAATATGTGTGCTAAAATCCTTCATCCGATTTCCCGCTGAATTTGAAATTAGAATAAAATCAATAATAGAGTGTCTTTCTCTGCCTATAAAGGCCGACTCCGGCCAATCAGTATCAGAATTCCTGTTATTAGCGATTACAAGGTCCATATCAATTAATATTTCATTTAGAGTAGGACCTGCGCCGTTGTGTGAGAAATGAAGAATTGGTTCCTGTTGTTCGTCTGTTAGCCCGCACAAAATACCTTTATTCATTTTACATAAATGTAAATTAAAATCACCTCCCCAAATAATAGTTGCACCCGTATGGGATGCTTTAATCAATGTTGTTAATCGAGAAGCAATCTGTCGGAGAATTACCCTTAAATCATGGTCTTTTAAGTTGTTGTAAAAATTAACAAGGAGAACCAATTCTCCTTTAGCAAAGCGAATGCTCAATATTTGGAAATGGACATCTAAAATAACTGGAATAATATGCACATTTCCTAGCAGATTAGAAATATAGATGATTAAGCCTCCCTTTGCTCTGCCTGAGGATGTAGGAACAGCGGATGAAGAATAGGTTTTGTAGCCTGCAATATGTATTGCGTCTATAGTCCACGTTTCCTGTAGGCAGATAATACTTGAATTTTTAAAAAGAATGGGACCCTGGCCATTTTCAATTTTGGGAGATAAGCCTGCTATGTTCCAGGAAAGCAGGATTATTGGTGATCCTTGTTTATATAAGGTTGTCTCCAAGAGTGTTTTAGACTGTTTTAGTTTTAAAGTATCCATGACTCTGTGGGAGATGGTATTAATTCCGAGGATGTAGGGTGTTATAGATTCGGCTAAGTCTAGTCTTTTAGGGATCGGTTCGGGACAGATTAACTGATCTTTCAAGGGTGTTAACTGTTAATAAGATTTCATGGCTTCTGCCCGGGTGAGCTATCGGGCTTAAATCTTTGGTATTTGGGGATTTTACTTTTTTGTATGATTGTGATTTTTCAGCTTGTATATCCCCTGAGCCCCAAATAAAGCATCAGTCCACTAATTCCAATTCCGAGAGGGCGGAATATCGATTGAAAGTAGGGAGGTTATATCTAGATAGTTCTCCACTGTGGCCGAGTCGGGGACAGGCTCTGTTAGATTTAAACAGCATGGATTCGGGATAGAAATAAGGTAGATCTCGAGTACAGATTGCGTCTCCTCCATTCTCCCTTGGCCAGTTTCCCATATATCTCACCACATTTCTATCTCTAAAATGTATTATAATAAGGTCACCACTGATATCCTTAGGTCTATGCCCCAACCACCATAATCTCCTTACATTGAGAATTTCTCCATCAATGTGGGCCTGCAGGGGTCTATTACGGCCTAACCAATGCATCACTTTGTTCTTTAATTCCTGCTGCCCTTCGATCCTTGGACCCTTTAGTTCTGGGACCCCTGTCATATCACCACATAGGGAGCTGCTTCTGGGGGGAGATCTATTATTTGTTGTTTGGCCCTTATCGAGTCATTAGTTGGAAGGGATTTACTCGTAGATTTATTTTGTTTCTCCTGATCATTAAGGGTCTTATCGTTACCAACATCTCGATGTGCACTAGATGTGATATTAATGTTATTATGATTGTGGGATGACGTTGGTAAAGCTTCATTTCCTCCTTGAATCTGTTGGGTAGATGATTTATCACCCATTCGATCTTGTGAAGATTTAAGGGCCGTTTGTTTTGGGTCTGAAACTATAGTAGAAGCCCTGATTGTTTTGGTGTTAGTTATAAAAGTTTGTTCCAAGGACTCCAGTTGAGCCGATATTTTTTTTACTCTCTCTAAAAGTGGCAATATCAATGCTTTTACTAGTAATTCCATGGAACCTATTAGTTCCTCCAATGATTTAGGCGAGATAGGGGAACTTTCTATGACAATTTTCTCCATTCTTTGATTAGGGTTAACTGGAGTGGGATTTTTCCTCTTATTAGTTTTAACAGACCGCCTAGATTGAGTAATCCCAGTTTTATTATCTTTTTTCTTTTCAAAACTGGTTGTACCTGGGTTTTATGAGACAATGGATCATTAGAATCGTCTATGGATGTAATTGTACCATGATCGACGATGATAGAATCAGGGGTTGTAGTAGATAATAAGTCTTCTGCTTCCCTGTAAATTGGAATAATTGAGTCTTGTGGCTCCATAAAAGTAGTATGGGCATGTATTTGACCTATTTTATTCCTTTTGTTGGGGGGGGGTGTAATAGCCCTTTGAATGTTACCCAATGAGGAACGTTTCCTATAAAGAGGTTCAGAAGATAGTCGTCGTTCAGTAATAGCTATTTCGTGCTCCAGCGCTGAGGCTGCTTAATAAATCCAAGACGATGTGATAGTTCTCAGGAAGCTTTAATGACTTTTACCACCGACAGGTTCCTTAACAGGTCTTCTCTCCAACGTCTCCTCTGCCAGAATGTCCATCTCATTCAGAATCATGAGATCCACATTCTGTCGCTAGGACAACAACTAGATTCCATAACAAGACATTAAGCAACATGCAAATTACAACACATCCCCTTTACAACAAAACAAAAACTTAAAACAAAATAAATGATACAACTTTATGCAGAAGAAACAACATACCCATAGTCCCACACAAACCCAGGACTCAAGACATTTGAGGTAATAGATGTTAATATAAAACATAATCCTCATATTTTGAAGGTATGGATCTCTGTCTACATGATCTTGCAACACAACCACCCTTACCCTCTGGAACACAACTAGGAACACTGGTTGTACCCAGATTCATACCATCGAACTTAACCAACCTAGACATACTCCAAGTACAACCATTATTCAAAGTTCCAACATTTTTTTTTATCCTTGTGATGACAAAAGGACCAGAAAAATTTGTCACCCCTTTATGGCAATGTTTCACTTTCTTCACCCAAACTTTATCACCTACATTCCACACCTTCACCTTCACAGACCTTTTGTCATCATAACGTAATTTGTATCTTCTTTGATACTCAAGAAGCTTAGTTTTTTTCTCTTCCGCACTCACACCCTTGCTCACCCACCCTGGAAGCCAAACAGGATTTAACTTAGAACTCGCCAATCTTCCTCTCAACGCCTCAAAAGGAGACTTTTGGGAAATCACATTGGGAGCTGTACGATGTGCCCACCAAGTCTCTCTCAACACCTCTCCCAAAGGAACCTTAGTATCCAAAGCTCTCTGGACACAACTTTTGACCACCCTATTCATCCTTTCCGTGAGACCATTCGCTTGTGGGGAATACAACGCAGTCTTTTGATGCACAATGCCTAAACCCACAAGAAAATCTTGCATTTCCTGTGAGACAAATTGTACCCCATTGTCTGTCACCAGGTACTTAGGCACACCTTCTGAAACAAAAACATCCTTCAGAAACTCAATCACCGTCTTGGAATTCACCGTGCCCATGCACTTAGTGACCACCCACTTAGAGGTATAGTCCACCAACAACACAACAAACCTCTCCTGGCATGGCATCAACTCCAAAGGGCCCATGATATCCAACCCCAACTTAGTCCAAACTGCATCTGGAACTTCCACTGGTGACAGGGGAACTTGGTTGGTCACATGAGACTTGTCATTGTTAGCACACAAATGACAATCTTTCACCACTGACTCCACCATGCTATCCATCCCTGGCCACCAATACCTTTCCCTGACTCTCCCTTTCGTGAGACTCCTACCAAGATGCCCTTCATGAGCCAAGTTGATTACTTTATCTCTGAGAGTAACAGGCGGAACCAACCTATCACCCCTCAATAACTTGTCCTCACAAAAAGTCAAATCATCCCTAACACACCAAAACGGCTTTAATACAGGATCAAGATCTTGAAAATTAGGCCAACCTCTAGCTACAATCCCTCTCAAAAGCAGAAAAACTTCATCTTGAGCAGCACTAGACGACCACTCTTCCTCTGAAATCGTCTCCTCCACCACCCAATTCACACATGGTGGCTCCTCCCAGACCTCATTCCCACCTACCGGTAACCTAGACAGACAATCAGCTGACTTGTTGTTCAAACCAGGTATATAATGAACACGAAAATTAAATTCCTGTAGTCCTTCACTCCACCTTTTAAGTCTGGGAGTCAAATGATCACTATGGTGACTAGAGTATATTTGAACAAGAGGACGATGATCACACTTCACCTCAAACGGAATCCCCCACAAGTAAAACTTAAAATGGTGTATCGCCCAATATACACTCAACGCCTCTCTTTCAATACACGAGTAGTTAGCCTCTGCATCCCTAAGGGCTCTGGAAGCAAATGCCACAACTTTCTCCTCCCCATTCTCCACCTGCGAAAGCACCGCCCCCATACCCTTAAGACTGGCATCAGTCGTAAGAATGGTTTTTAACCTTGCATCAAAATGCCCCAAAGTTGGCATGGCTCCGATTTCTGACTTGACCAGCTCAAAAGACTTCTCACACTCCGGTGACCAAACAAAATGCGCTCCTTTCTTTAACAAAACCCTAATCGGTTCCACCACACTGGCAAACCCCTTCACAAACTTGGAGTAAAACTCCGCCATACCAAGAAAAGATCTGACCTGTTCCTTGTTCTCTGGAGCAGGAGCCTTCATAATACTCTCAGCCAACTTAAACTTTGGTTGTATGCCATCACCAGAAATGACATGACCTAGATATGTTACCGATTTCAATCCAACCCTACACTTTTCCTTCTTGAGTGTGAGACCTCTATCTCTCAGCTTACTCAATACCAACCTCAACATTTTTTCATGCTCACTTCCACATTTCCCGTAGACCAAAATATCGTCTTGAAAAAACAAGACATTGGGAAGATCTCCTAACACCATCTTCATAATCCTCTGAAAACATGCTGCTGCCGAAGCTAGCCCAAAAGGCATTCGCAAAAACCGGTAAGCTCCTAAAGGAGTAACAAAAGATGTTAGGTGTCTCGAACTTTCATGAAGCTTAACTTGATGGTACGCAGACGACAAGTCCAACACACTAAAGATTTTTGCCCCCTTCAACAAACTAATACACTCAGAAATGTTTGGCAAAGGCTGTCGATCCACCCAAATCCATTCATTTAATCCACGCAAGTCCACACACATCCTCACGGCAGACCCACCATCCTTGGGTGCTAAAACTATCGGAGACAACCACTCTGATGCCTCGATCTCTTCAATCACCCCCAAACCCAGTAACCTCTTCAACTCTAATTTTAACGGCTCCATCATCAGGTTCGGTACTCTGCGCACTTTATGTACACAAGGTCTGGCCTTATTCTTCAAAATAATTCGGTGCTCAAAACCACTCAAACATCCTAAGGCATCAGTAAACACATCCGGAAAATCCTTGACCAACTCCTCACTGACATCCCCACCATCAATTGACGCAATCTTCCCACATGAACACATTTCATCCAATAGCATGACTTGGTTTCTCGGATTGGTAGCATTGGGATTCAAAATTATTCCCAAATCACGTTGATGCCTCCATCCAAGTAAATTATCTCCCCTCACAGCAATGTACACTTTTCCTGTTATTTCTTTCTGTTTAAAAGTGATCCTAGCAGTAGTATAACCTACAATGTCCACTCGAGAACCCCCATAACTAAAAGGAGCAATATCTGGAGGTTGCAACACTACACTTTCCAACCCCACTACCTCATCCCAGATTTTGTTACCAATTAGTGTGAATGGAGAGCCAGAGTCAGCCATGACAGTGAAATTGTTATTATCCACCAAAATGTCACAAAAAGGCATAACCACCTTCCCGGAATCTATTTTGTCTTCTACCACTGAAATATTCGATATAACCAAAGTACGAATCTTGTCAGAAGAACTTTCCGCATTGTGACTTTTCCTTGCAGATTTACAAACCCTGGCATAATGTCCCTTAACTCCACAATTTAAACATGCTGACTCTCTGGCATAACAATTAGGAAAATTTGAGGAATGCGAAAAACTTCCACATCTGTAACAGCGTACTCTCTTAACATCAATGCTATTCTTCACCTCCCTATCAAAAGTACGCTGTTGACGAGGATCACGCTCATTCCGCACTTGAGTATCCTTCTCTCTATTGCCAGCGGTATGTGTATGAGTGTTCTTGAAAGTACTCTTATTCTTTGATCCTGATGACACTTTGGCAATACCATCAGAAAAATCATTCTCATCATCACACTCCGACATAGAGTGCACACTTCCTTGGGGTCTTTTCACATTTTCACTGTGGGTTTGATCAATATCCTCTTTGTCTTTCCTGATCTCCTTCACCCACGAGGACGTATTTTCTACCCCTTCCACAATTGCGATTGCTTCAGTTAGTGAGGGATTTTTAGACAGTAGCTTCCCTTGTACCCTTGAACTATTGGTGCATCTGACGAGTTGATCCCTTACCAAGGAATCTGACAACTCTCCAAAGTCACACGTACGTGCTAATGTTTTTAAAGAAGCAACATAAGTACCAACTTTTTCAGTAGGACCCTGAACTCTTGTGAAGAACCTATGACGTTCCAAAACCACATTGATCCGTGGACCAAAATATTGTTCTAACATAGTCATGGACATTTCATAAACATCTGATGGTTCTCCGTCCCCATTACCAATAGTTAGAGGATCCATACTGTCATAAGTGTTTCTGCCTTCAACACCTAAATTATGCAATAGTATTGCTTGTTTTCGTACAGCAGAAAATTTTTCTCCCCCAATGGCCACTAAATAAGAGTCAAAAAGATTTCTCCATCTTTTCCAAGGAAGAAGCGGTTCCCCCTTATCTGATAAAAATGCTGGTGGTTGAGACATGCTGGTGGAAGTTGCCATATTTTATGAGGTATTTAAAATGTTTCCCCTCAAAAATCAAATGAATTGTCTCACCTTAAATGTTCTTCACCAACCAGAAACCAGTTTTTGATGAAAGAACCAAGAAAATCGCTAAACGCGATCGTTGTCATGGAGCCAGCAGCGCGCGTATGTGCTCGCGAAGCTTCAAACGAGTAAGTGAGCAACGGTTCACCAACTCCAAATGAAATCCAAAACGCTGTAAAATCGCTGAAATATCCTTGTAATGTAAATCCAAAATAAATCCAAGCCAGCAGCTGAAGGTAGCCTCGTAGTAGCCTCGTAGTTTGAAACTTTAAGTCCAAGTCCAATCAAATATGGGTTCGCAGGGGAATCGGTGGTAGTAGCTTGTCCCCAATCAAGCAACTCGTCGCCAGTAATAAATCCAAGACGATGTGATAGTTCTCAGGAAGCTTTAATGACTTTTACCACCGACAGGTTCCTTAACAGGTCTTCTCTCCAACGTCTCCTCTGCCAGAATGTCCATCTCATTCAGAATCATGAGATCCACATTCTGTCGCTAGGACAACAACTAGATTCCATAACAAGACATTAAGCAACATGCAAATTACAACACTGCTCTAGTTATCAAGAGATCTAATGTTCCCCTCACTGAGCCACCCACCGTAGATTTTCTGGGCTTAATAACACGTGAAGTCATGATACCTGAACAGAGTAACAATAATAAGAGGGTATATAATTTAAAACTATGAATATATTACAGTACAGAATGATAATAGCAATGACTTATCAAATGGGAAATGTCCAAGTATAATTTGGTCACCTGTAAACAAAGAGGCAGTGCTGGAACACTTTCAGAATAACCAAGTGGAGATTAGCCTCATAAACTAGACTGCAATGGATGATTTAGGGGACTAGCCCAGCCCTGCCACGAACTGCACCGGACGGCCACAGACGGCCCGCCCTTTGCCCGGGCTAGGCCCGCGCGCGGTCCCGCGACGCGGGGAGTCTAGTTGTTTTTACAGCACCTCCAGGCGCGAATGTCGGTATGACAGCTTCCGGTAATGGGGGAAAAGGAGCCTGGGAGTTGTGGTCTCCCCTCCACAGAGCGGCCGCGAGGATAGCAGACGTGGGAGGTAGACTCGCCCAGCAACAGGGACGTCAAGAAGAGGGAAATCGAAGAGGTAGGCACTAAGTTCTTGGTTCAGCCCCAAACACAAACACTTGCCAGCACCCAAGTAACCCAAATTTCATCAGACAAATAAGATTTATTGAAGACCCATCGTCTCTGAATATTTGTGCTTTCATCTAGCACAAACTCAGCCACTAACATCGCATGGTCGGAAAAGCCATTGTGTAACATCCGATGATGCTGAGTTTTAAATTTTGAAGAAGCCAGAAAAAAATCAATGCGGGAAAATGACTTATACCTTCCCGACCAACAGGTATAATCTCTTTTATAAGGATTTAGAAAGCGCCAAGGATCAACAAGATCGAGAGTCCTTACATTATTCATAATTGTCTGAAATGATTTAGGTTTCAACTGCTTTTTCTCACCAGTGGTGGAATCTAGATTCGGCTTCTTGAGGATATTAAAGTCCCCTCCGATCACAATATCCCCACCAACCATCAGTAAGGACTGAAACATTTCATCATATATTGCAGGACTATCATTCAAAGGGGCATAAAAACTTACAAAGGTAATATGCGATGGTCTATTCCTTAATTTACATGTGGCCCAGCACCACCTACCCTGTCTATCCGCATCAGATTGAATCATCTCCGCCTCTAATCTCCTATTGAGAAAAAGTGCGGCTCCTCTCTGTGACTCAGAAAAAAAGGAAAAGCCCCGGTAAGAGGCCCACCCCTTTAAACATAGAGAAATTATCGGCTTTTGAAATAGAAATATGTGTTTCTTGCAAAAAAATGACTGCGGGACTTTCAGTCAGAATCCATGTCTCTATTGCCAGCATTTTCTTCTTATTATTTAGGCCGTTCACATTAAAAGAAATAATTTTCAAACTTACTTTAGTTATCATTACAGCCCTTACTTAGAGCCAATAACACACATTTTTTTTCCCCTTTTTCCTTTTATCCAATCTCATTTTAGACAATCAATTCCCAGATCAGTGTTCAGCAAAAAGTCCAACACAAAAACCACGTTTATCTCCAACTATTGTCAAAGCAACGAAAATAAGAAGAACAGAGAATTTGCCAAGAACTTCATTTTTAGCTTTTTTACCCAACCCATCCCCCCCTATAACCTGTGGCATCATCCTAACGCTACCTGACTCTACCCACGCTCGCCACAGGAACCTATCCCTTAACATTGGGGTGTCATGAACTTACGCCCCTTGGCCCCAAGGCCATGACCCCCCCCCCAGAGACTAATAAGGATTATCGAACATAGAATAATAGAAAAAAACTAAGAAAAAGAAAAAAAACATTTGTGAATAATCCAATTTTCACAAGAGGCATACAGGTACTAATTCTTAAATTCAGACTTGTCATTTTAAATCCCATGGAGCAACGCCTGTGCTTCCTCCACATCCGATAGCATATAACATTTCCCTTTAATCAGTACTCTAAGTTTAGACTGTTGTGCAATCATTGCTTGGGCCCCTTTGGCTTTGAATAGTTGTAAGATTTTAACGAACTCCTTCCTACGTCTCGCCGCCGCTGCAGACATATCAGCTGTGTCATTCACGAGGAACTGCCTTTGCTAAATTGCCTTAGATAGAATTCGCTCCTTAATTCTGACATCTGCAAAATTTAGAAGAATAGTTCGCGGGAGAGTTGAATTCGGGAATGGGCGAGCAGGAACCCGGTGAGCTCTAGTGATAGTGAGATCGTCTTTATGCTCTGGTATCACCACCTGATGAAGAAACGTAGTCACCCATACAAGCATCTCTGTCCCTTCAATTCCTTCGGGAACACCCACTATTCGTAGATTGGACCTTCTATTATAGTTCTCCAAATCGTCCAATTTGATCTCGAGAGCCTTTGTTATTTTAGAGACATCTTTGGACTCCTGCTTTACCTCAACCATTTGGTCCTCTAGAGAAGAGATCCTCTCCTCTACCTCAAGTAAACGAGCTGGAAAAGTAGAGACTAGTTCCTCGATTTTATCCATTTTGTCCAGTCTCTGATGAATCGCTGTTAATTCAGCGTTTTGCGACCTCTTGATATCTCTCACTTCATCCAGGATTAGGTTCAGCATATCCTTCACAGACATCCTCATTTCACCCTCAGTCTCTGTGTCCATCTCTAGCAAAGGGCCTAAGGGGTCAGCCACCACCCTGTCACACCCCCTGTCAGAGACTTCAGAAGGCTGTGTTGTTGTGCTCCCTACATCTTCTTTTGTAACATCCGCAGCGTCAGTTGTTATCTTTTTTTCCTTTGAATCAGATGTAAGAATGACAGAAGGAGCAGGACTTATAGAGGTGCTTGCCACCAGATTCGAACTATTTGTGCCTGCATGCTGAATCTGGCCTGATTCCAAGTTCGAAGACATCAAAGAGGGCGCTTTATTGGGGGAGAGAAGAAGTGATTTTTTAGTGAACAGGGGAAATAGCTTAGACGGAGGATGCAATAGGGGAGGTTGAGTGAGCTCGTGAGTCTTAGAATGATCTTCAGGATATGAAACATTGAGTTCACCCCTCATATTCAATTGAACTAAGTTTTCTATTAATATGTCTTCGGCCCCTGAGCTCTCTGTTGAACGTACCAAATCATCTTCCTTGGAGGCAGATCCATCTAATAACCTTGCCGCTGCCTCCTTTGCCTGCTGTCGGCGTTGCTTAGCTTTGATACGAGCATTTAAAAGCTTTCCCATAATGCGTGTCTCTATTATTATTCAAAAACTCCGGGGATTCACTCCGCTCGCTTAACGCTGAAAACGTTTTTTTTTTTTTTTCCCCCTTCAAGAACTTTTGGGAAAAAGTAGCTATTTAGCGTGGTTTACTCACTGAATACAAGATTTTGGCAAAAGCAGGAGGCAAGAGCTGAAGCGGCTCTATTCCAAACAGTCCATGGCCACAATACCGTTGCGTGCTCCCTCCCAGATGTCGGGAAGTCCAGACCGCCTCTTCCCTTGCTTATGCGCTTAATGCCTGCCACAACCTCAGTCAATACCAGAGCGAATTATTCACGGGCTAGGCAGCAGACAAATTCCATTCCACCAGCAGGGAACAGAGAACTGACCAAGAACAGCTGGTCTCCCTCGTCTCCTTCAGAACGCGAAAACGGCAAAAACAGCGCTCCAGCGGGGAAATCAGAGCCGGAGCAGTCTCACCTCCTCACCAACGTAGTTGATTTTTCCCGTAATTTAGTTTTTTTCCCCACCTGGGGTACAAAAGAGACTCTAGCACCGGCACCGACTCCAACTCCGGCTCAAAGATGGAAGACAGGTAAAGACACAGCACGAACCTGCAGACGCCCCGTGGCCGCCGCGGCCGCCGCCATCACTGACCTCTAGAGGGGGAGGGGCAACACAGCTCTCAGGTGCTACGTGGAGGCGTGGAACTCCACCGTAGTGGCCTCCCCAAGATTGAACCACAATGTGCTGTCAGGATGTAAAAGTTGAAGTAGGAGTCCTTCGAGGTTCAACTGAAGATGTTATTTTAGGGACTGATAATCCACATTTTTAGGAATTATACAGAAAAACTTTATTTAAATAGAAAAATGAGTTGTCAGAGAGAAAAATAGACAAAACTATATCTCCTCAGGATGCCTTATGAACTCCAGAACCCTGGATGATAGAACGTAATATTCGTGTTACTCAAATGAATGATACCCTTCTCCAGCCTCTATGAGATAAGGGTAGCAGAATCACACTCACATATACCCACATTTTTAAAATGCAAAAAGGGTTTCTCTACCAAACAGCGGGACCCAATGATCCACCACAATTATAAGGCCCTTAAGAGTTCCAGGTTCGGATCATGTTTTATGCACATACTTTCAGGGGCAGAGAAAAAAACCTGAGAAATTCTTCAGGATTTCTATTGGCCGGGCAGTTTTGCACACATAAAGAAATACTGTCAAGAGTGTTAAGGTTGTCAATGAAAGAATCCTTATCACCCACCTAAGGTCCTGTTACATCCTTTACTAATTAAAGGTGAGAGTTTTCTCCTTTTTCAGACCATTAGTGTCTCAGTGTTACAAAGAACACAAATGAGTCAAGTATGACAGTTTGAACTTGGACCGATAGCCCATCAAATGTGCAGTTGTTTTCAATGTCACTCCAAGGACGTGGATCTGCACAGCAGAGGCAGTTCTGAACAATTTCACACTTTTGGAGTGATGGGAGAAAAATACAGAAAGGGCACTATAATAACGAATGTCCACTGTGATTTAGAAGGAGGCTATGGTATCTCGACAAAGCAGTAATGAAAATCAGGATAGGGCAGATAGAAATATTTAATAGAATAACATGTTTATTTTTTAAAGTTCTTGATCACTGCCCATGGTGTGTTGCATTGGCAATGATGGCAACTATGTATTAATACTCATCTCAGTGGTTATCATTTTATCGACATGGGAAGGATAAATGGTTGGGTGGACACTGAACTGTGAGTCTAAGAGCCAATAGTTAAACACAGGTTTCTGCTGTGGATGTATCAGAGTACTGGGCTACCAGTCTAGCAAGCCCTTTCAGGGATGAACACAGCTGAAAGACTTAGCAAGCATGGGGGATCCTAGTTGTTCTAATAACTTACTTTTCACATAGCGTCTAGTATCACAATTGTTTAGTGGCAAAATCTTGTAAATGACAGACATTAATATTATTCACATTAATTGTAATCAATCTATTAGTCTAAGAAGGATTAAAGGCTGTGGCTTGCCCAGCTAAGGATTCAAATTCATGAAAGATCTTAGCAGACTCTGTTTGGCTCTAGAAATACTTCTTTACACAAGCTTTGATAAAGTCAGAAGATTACCTACCTCAGGGGATTGTCTGCTCAAACATAATAATATTAACTACAACAACATGGCACAAACACTGTTTCTATTAACCAGTGAAAGAATGTTACTCTCTACCAGCTTCTTTGCATCTATCTCCCCTTCACTTGTTTCTCCCTATTTTCTCTTTCGATAATGCCTAGCCTTCCTTGCCTTATGTTCAGCAGCTCCCAAGCACATTTCAAGTTCAATGTCACCTCTTGGGTTTCTTATTTGACTTACCTTGTTTCACTGTGCTTCTCATCAATCGGTTATAAAAAGCACCTTCCCTAATTTACAAGTGAAAGAAACAGAGACCTTTATAAATATCCAAAAGCAGAAATTCCATTCAAAGGCAGGGAGGCTAAAACTGAGAAAAACACAGAGGAAACTCCTCTGCCAGGTGACATTAAATGGAACATGCATTAAGTAGCTTTGTCAGATTTGCCTGGTTTTGTTGACAATAGTAAGTGAGCTCAAACCCTCGAGTTCTACCATGAAAAAGTGTTAATCCAAAAAGTGTCAATAAATTGAGCTAAATAGCACCTTTCTAACATTTTCATTTCAAAATTACTGCTGTTGGTGCTCCACAGCAGCATGCTGTGTAAAGCAAGCAGGGAAAATGACAGCGCTACAGGGGTTCACTGATAGAATATCGACCCCCAAAATATCCCCATACTCAAATATCGAGTTATGAATATCAATGTCAAAAATTGATGTGAAATGTATAGTTTTACAAAATATCTATTTTAATATATGTATAAAAAAACAATAACAAATACTAAAATTAACTTATACAATAAAGCAAATATAACAAATAAATGTAATTTAAAAAATGTAAACGTATGTAAATAAAATGTAATATATATATATTTACTTCAACACAATTAATAAACTATTAATATTAATTTATTTTATAATTTTAAACTTAAATGTTCCACTTCAGTGAGTGCAACAGTCGATGAAGTGTTGAATAGCAGAGGGGTAAAAATTACTATTCCCACTCCAATGAGTGCAAAAGTAGGGAAAGTGTTGGATAGAAGAGGGGTAAAAAATGCTATTCCCACTCCAGTTTACCCCTCCAGTGAGTGCAACAGTAGGGAAAGTGTTGGATAGCGGAGGGGTAAAAATTACTATTCCCACTCCAGTGAGTGCAACAGTAGGGAAAGTGTTGGATAGCTATTCCCAATTCAGTAAGTGCAACGGTGGCAAAGTGTTGGATAGCGGAGGGGTAGAAATTACTATTCCCACTACAGAGAGTGCAACAGTAGGGAAAGTGTTGGATAGCAGAGGGGTAGAAAATACTATTCCCACTCCAGTTAGTGCAACACTAGGGAAAGTATAGGATAGCGGAGTGGTAAAAATTAATATTCCCACTCCATCAGTTCAACATTAAAAACAAACAAAATATCAATAATAACACACATTTTTTTTAAAATAAACTGAAAAATATATAAAAATATTTAAAAAATATAAACATATTATAATGTTAAATCGATATGACAAATACCTAGAAATATTATGTTAAATACTTTTTTAAATATTTTACAAATAACTATGTTTAATTAGAAATGATTTAACATTAACATTAATTATTACATAAATGTAATCTTTTTACTTCCTACCCTATAACACCTCACAATTCACAACACACATCCAAATTTAAAAAACAATTACCTCCATAATTTAGATAATTAATTTTCAAATAAAGACATTTTATTAGTTAAAAAACAAATTAAAACAAATAAAAATATTTTTACTCCCTAAACGTTGCCCCTCTAAAACCAAAATTCACACACACAAAAATAAACAATTATTCTAATTAATTATCAATTGATGAATTAATATTAATGATCAACTTATTATTAATTAATTAAGCATCAATCACTTTCCACCCTCTACCCCTATAAACCCCACAACCTACACATGAAAATCATTACACAATTTCTATACTTAATTTTTAAATAATAAATTAATATCAATTAACAACTACTTAATAATTAATGGAAATAAATTACTTCCCACCCCTAACCACTATAAACCCCACAACTCACAATCTAAAATTATTTACACAATTGCAATATTTAAATTTTAATGAATGAATTAGCATTAATAAACAAATAATTATTAATTATTTAAAAATAAATTACTTCCCACTCTTTACCCCTATAAACCCCACAACCCAAAATGACAGATTAACATAATTAATTAGTGATTAAATGAACTGTGGACTATCACTATCCTGCCAGTGGCTTCAGCTCTGAATCTGGTCTTAGCTCAGCTGCATGCCATGCCGAGGGGGGGGGGGAGGGAGTGGGAGGAGGGGTTAGTTGGGGTAGGGGGGGTGGGGGACTGGGTGAGTTCCAAGCTACAGCAGTTGATCGGAGAGATACCTATTAATAGATTTTGTTAACTCCTACTGCCAGATGGCGAAAGAGGCGCCGGGGAGTACCCCCCAATTTGATTACATTTCCCCATGGTAGGCGGGAGTTCCTTTGTTCTTTGCTTGCAGTTGATTGGTGCTGCCTCGTGGTACTGTAATATCCTACTCAACACTAAGTTTGTACTTAATCTGTCTATTTGCAGCTTTCTTTGAGTATGTGTATGTGCTTATGTCTTTGGATAACTCAAAAAATTTGTTTAAAAAAAAGATAATTAATTACTGATTAATTAATAATAATTAACAATGAATTAATAATTATTTAATAATAAATTACTTCCCACAATTAGCACTAAAAATCTAAATTAAATAAATATTACTACATTTAAAAAAAATCATTAATTCATGATAATTAAATTACTTCCCACCTTTTACCCCTATAAACCCACAACCCGCTACAAAACTAAAAACACAAAATTTCATTCAAATAAAATTGATAACACATATATTAAAAAACGAAATCAATGCTTATACAAAAGAAATAGATCACATACATTTAACCCCTTCCATGCTGCGCAGATTCCGCCGCTGTGCTGACGGAATCTTGCGCGGGCGTGGTCATGACGGAACGGTTCCGTCATGAGCACAGCTCAACCGTGGCTCATGACGGAACCGTTCCGTCATGAGCACCGAAGGGGTTAAAATACACAGTAAAATACATAACACTAATTATAATTTGCAAACGATATTAATGACTTCGATATTTTTAATGACGATGTTTCTTACCTTAAAGTCGATATTCTTGGCCACGATATTCTAGCTGTCGATATTTGTGTAAGTCGACATTTCCAACTCGATATTCTGCCTGCATACCTGATACAAGGCCATGCTGATGCAGTCCGTGCACTACCCAAATGGCAATAACCTAATCCATCATGTATGTGGCAATCACAGAAGATGTTCACTCAACAGAAACACTGACTTCAATGTGAATCCCACTGGTTATTAACTACTGCCAAGCAATGTCTTCTTTACTTTATTGGTATTCAAGAAGAAATCCTAAAACACATGTTATTGCTTCTCCATAACAAAGCAGCCAGTGGCTGGGAAGAGGTGGTGTCTCAGGAGGTTCTTTTGTTTCATCAAGTGGATCTGTTTTGCATAACATAGATTGTCTATAGTTTATGGGGATAAATTAACACCTTCCTCCAATGATATCAAAGAACAGCACTCAAATGCAAAATGGATTCATTAAAAACAAGGTCTCCATGTCCGAGTCTGGACACATTTTATGAGAATGTTTCATTTAGTATTTCTTTTCAGCTGTGTAATTTGTTAACAAAATAAGTACAGGGGTCCAAACTTGTTCTTATAAGCCAGCCATCTACGCTGCTGACAGCTGAGGCTGCCGAATACCCAGGTTGCCTAGTTGTGATTCAACCTCATGCCTCTTCCCCACCATCAAACACTGCATGCCTCTTCCTCTCAGTTTTGCCGGTTCTTTGGCATTGCTGCCTTCTTCTTTTATCCTTTCATCCCATATTTGTCTTCCTTCTTCCTTCTCCCTATTCTGTCTTTCTCCTTCTAGCTCGGGGTTAAAATCTGATGATGAATATTGCCCTCCACCCCCCAAAAATGAGTGTTAGTGCTGCCAGTCAATCCTGTATGACACATACAACAATGCAATCATTGCTAGTTGCAGTGCTTATTAGCAGGTTAAATCACACGTAGATTCAAGAGCAGCATTGGTTGGAGGATAACATTTATTATAACTGAACACAAACAGGCCCAGAGTAGGAGTGTGAAACCAATCAGGCATTACTTCAAAAGCATTTATTCTCCCCCCTCACCTCGGCTGGTTGTGAGCAGCAGTTACAAGGTCCTTTCACTCATAAGGTGGTCATCTATCTGGTCCAGACATTTTGGTGGGTTGTGTCATTCCAGCTTCACTCTCAGATGCACTGACTCAGCTGTCAGCACGGTAGTCATGTTTTGGGAGTACATGCACCCTTGCTGGGTGAGGTTATCGTCAAGATCCGTGATTTGCCTGACTGCAGACCCAATTCTGGTGACCTAGATATCTCACAGGCAGAGTAGGAAGGCGTTTTTTTGTCACTGGCATGCTTGACTCACTGCAGGAATGGAGCAGAGCACACAGACTCTGCTCAGGGATGATGGTAGCTGCTGGAAACAGGGCCTGGTAACACTGGAGGGGTTGGCCTCTGTTGTAGTCTTTGATGATAACAGTCTGCATGGACAAAGTCAAGCAGAAGCATGTTCTCACACACCCTTGCCTTGGCACTCAGGCTCGGTCCATCTTTTGTTAGTCTTTTTCTAACTCTAAATAAAAGTTACCAGCTTTGCAGGTGGGCTTACACGACACACATAACATCATGCCTTGACCAGATCACAATGCTGTCTCCAGCAAATGCAGGCATAGTGATACTGGGCACTAAAGGCATCTCTGAAAAACATTTTTTAACAAGCCATACACTGCACAAGTAAGTGAGCTCTGCAAGTGAACTATATGGTTTCCAGTGTAGTAGGAAGGTCACCTCCAAGTAATGGTGGCTAGTGATCTTTGAAAGTGTTGTGAGATAAAATTGACCATGAATTGGATGGAGTGGATATAGTGAACAAGCCTGACGTCATGTGGAGCTTATGAGGATATTTTCCCCACTACGTTTTCACAAAATATCAACCAAGTGGAGATTTTGTACACCATTGTACTTACATAAATGTGCCGCAAACTTTGACTCACAAAATATTCCTGCAGTTTTTAGGGTGACAAGCAATTGGTGTGACCATAGTTGTGGTCGAGGTAAAGTGTTACATGGTTAGCACAATTTCTCAAGGTCGAAAATGCCACAATTTTTTCTTTCTGACTGCTCCTCCTAGCCAGATTGTATGACTCAAAATGTTATTTGAGGGTGTAAGGTAGAAAAATAACAAAATGCTCACATTTATTGGGCCAGAAAGAGTAGAGTTGCAGACAGCAATAGTGATTATCAAACAAATACTGTTTTGATGTATATTTGTGTAACTGTTCATTTTTTCCCAAGACTTTTTCTCAGTTTATAAAAATACATGAATATTGTTACTTAACACAACCTTATACTTAATTTTAGAATATTAAACTCAATTGTGAAGATCACAAGGTCACTCATTGCTTTCATCAAACAAAATACAATTTTGTTCTAAAATAAAAGCTTTTTACTTATTTATTTAATTGTATCAATATTCTCTACTGCCACACATTGAAAGATTATTTTACCTTGCGTGCCCATGTATTACCACTGAAGCCTTAGAAGCACACAATGTCCCACAAATTACCAACATTATTTCATGGCCAACGCTATACAAGTGGTGGACAGTGTCAGTGGGCCTATAACCCTCTCACACGTGTGCAAAGTTTACTGAGGGTATTTTCTTCTGACAGTAAAAAGTTTGTTTTGGTACAAAGCTGAGTATTGCAATTTTGCCATGTCTAACTCCATATAAACTATATGGCATGGTTACCAAATATATAGGGACTACATTTACCAACCTCAGAAGGATGGAAGGTTGAGGTGGTATACCGATATTGCAGCATATGACTTGGAGGACAAATATGTTAGGGCTAGTGTATAACTCACTGAGCAATCTCTCCAGCATATCAACATGTATCCACCATTTCTATCATGAAACATAATAATGGAAATGTTTTAAAAGTGTTTAGTGATAGCAAACTGTATTACAGTGCTTATATACAACAATAACACAGTTTCATTAAGGGGCCGATTCCGATCCTGTAAAAAGGCTGTACGAATCATTGTACGGAGCGTTTACCTCGTACGACTCGTACCCGGTAAACTTTCCGTATAACCTAGGAAGTACGATTCGTACAGAAAGCCTATTTCCGTACGTTTCGTAAAAAAGCCCGTACAGGTCAAAAAAACCTACCATTCTGATCCGGAACAGCTTGTACGCGACGTCCGGACGTATACAGGCAGCGGTTTCTGGCCCAGCAAGTACGATTCGTCCCTACGTCACTCCGTACGGGTCTTTTTTTACAGGAGTCAAACACAGCCGGAAAAGCAGAGTCCGACGCGAACCGCTATGCAACGGAGCCCCGGTACACGACGTACACGCCATGAACCCCGTCGTACGTGTCATCCTGGTCCTCTTGGCCTACGACCTGGTGCACCGCACCCGACGCACACGCCGCAGAAGGTGAGATGGGGGGGTGAGGGGCAGGAAACAAACCCCTTACTCAAACACAAACTTATAATATGGAGGCCATACATTACCACCAGGGTCTGGTCACTTGGGGGGGCGTGGCCAGCAACCCCTGCGTACCGCAACAACGGAAGTGGACGTGTATGGTGCATGTCACACGTACCCCTGCGGCACCATTAGAACAGTGATACGGACCGTACCCACGCAATAAATGCATGAGTACGGTGCGTGTCACACGTACCCCTACGGCACCATTAGAACAGTGATACGGACCGTACACACGCAATGAATGCGTGGGTATGGTGCATACCACACATACCCCTACGTCACAGTAGAACTCTGATACGGACCGTACACACGCAATGAATGCGTGGGTACGGTGCGTACCACACGTACCCCTACGGCACAGTAGAAATGTGATACGGACCGTACACAAGCAATGAATGCATGGGTACGGTGGGTGTCACGCGTACCCCTACGGCACCATTAGAACAGTGATACGGACCGTACACACGCAATGCATGCGTGGGTACGGTGCGTACAGTAGAACTGTGATACGTACCCCATTACGGCAACAGTACATTTGGGATACGAGGCGTACACACGACAGGAAGGTGGGCTTAGAGGACTGGCCCAGCATGTTACATTCATATTGGTGTGTGTGTAGGTCCAGGCCAGCAGTGTACTGCTCCAAGGGGGTGCGTGGGTGGGTGCATATGACTCCCAGCAGTGGTCAGAGATATGAGGGGTGGGTGCAGAGGACTCCCAGCAGTGGTCAGATATATGAGGGGTGGGTGCATATGACTCCCAGCAGTGTCCAGACATATGAGGGGTGGGTGCATATGACTCCCAGCAGTGTCCAGACATATGAGGGGTGGGTGCAGAGGACTCCCAGCAGTGGTCAGAGATATGAGGGGTGGGTGCATATGACTCCCAGCAGTGGTCAGAGTTATGAGGGGTGGGTGCATATGACTCCCAGCAGTGGTCAGAGATATGAGGGCTGGGTGCATATGACTCCCAGCAGTGGCCAGACATATGAGGGGTGGGTGCATATGACTCCCAGCAGTGGTCAGAGATATGAGGGGTGGGTGCATATGACTCCCAGGAGTGTTGAGCCATATGAGGGGTGGGTGCATATGACTCCCAGCAGTGTCCAGACATATGAGGGGGGTGCAGAGGACTCCCAGCAGTGGTCAGAGATATGAGGGGTGGGTGCATATGACTCCCAGCAGTGGTCAGAGATATGAGGGGTGGGTGCATATGACTCCCAGCAGTGGTCAGAGATATGGGGGGTGGGTGCATATGACACCCAGCAGTGGTCAGAGATATGAGGGGTGGGTGCATATGACTCCCAGCAGTGGTCAGAGATATGAGGGGTGGGTGCATATGACTCCCAGCAGTTGACAGAGATATGAGGGGTGGGTGCATATGACTCCCAGCAGTGTCCAGACATATGAGGGGTGGGTGCAGAGGACTCCCAGCAGTGGACAGAGATATGGGGGGGTGTACATCATCATCAGATGACCACACCTACATGGTGGTATGGACGCATTCCTAACTTTGGACTATGATTTTAGTGCTATTACAGCACATCACTGACAGCAGTGTCCCACTCCGAGGACGATGGATGTCTTTCACACACTGCATGACACACCACATGTGGGTGTGAGGACATATAACACATGCATACCCACCCAATGCGGATGCAGCACAATACACACCCTGATTTCATGTCAACAGACTGTATAGTCATGTAACTGCATACAAAACTAAGATAGCCAAAGGGAACACACACTGTCACGCACATCCCAGGACTGATAGGAATGTTCAGGTGCTGGTCCAGCCACCAAGATGTTGTCTCTCATGGAAGGAATAGGGTTCAATTCCACCAGATACAATGCCCACAATTGTGAGTCAGGTGCCCAAATACCCTGCATAACAAGTACCATTTGTGTGGTAGGCTGTCATTACACACATGCATAGTGCTGAAAAGGGTCCATTTGTCCCTGAAGGCATTCCTACATACCCAAAACACAAGTACAGTGACTAGCAAGGATGGCACAGATGATTCAGCAGGAGACATTGGTGAGCAGGCATGGCCATTATTGAAGGGATACGTCACCAACAAAGGAAATGTGGACACAGGTCAGCACAACAATTGTGCAACTGTTTGTAGGGAAGATGTCAGGTGCCACAGAGGAAGGAACACTCATTGGGACAATGTCTCCAAACTAAATGAACACACACTACCAATGATTCTTTGCAGAGACATTGTGATGGCACACAGATACCATGGTCCACCTCCTGACCATCATTCAAAAACATTTCTCAGAACCCTAACACATTACCAGAACACCAACTCCAGGAGCCTCATCACCAACATCAAGTACCTGAAATGCAATAGTGTTGAAAGTAAAAGAAAAGGTTTTATTCAGCACCAAAAATAAATACATTTAAAAGAGACTATGTACAAAGGCCAATGACCAGTCCATTTCTCAAGTCCAAGGGTGGATGTAGGGGACCGCGTCCACCCCTACCTTGCCTGCACAAAGGAACCTCAAGGTTTGTCGACCGGGGGGGGCATCATCTGTGGCAGGACCAGGCACCGCAGGGACAGGAGGGGGATGGGTAGATGTGGTGGGTGCAGGGGTGGACGTCTCCACCACAGGGGGTGTGGCAGTGCCAAAGTTGGAGGTATGTTCGGCGCTGCACACTGCTGCTAGGGCCTCCATCCGAACCCCTGCACCTGAAGATACCCCAGGGCCAACGGAGGGTGTGGTGGGCGAGGGATGGGGTGCAGCGCTCTTGGGGGAGGGGGTGGACATGGTGGGGGACTCAGCTCCCGTGCCCGGGGACTTCCTTGCCCGCTTGTGGGGTGGTGGCTCAGTGGGGGTGAGGCCCAGCTCAACCATATAGGTCTCCTTGGGTGAGAGTTTGGCAGGGGAGCTAAGGGGAGTGGTTTTGGAGGAACAGGGTTGTGAGGACTGCGGACTGCGACTGTGGCTGCATGTATGTCGTCTGCCCCCAGACCCTGTGGGTGTGCCTACATCCCCCTGAGTGTGCGTGCCAGGAGGTGTGCGCTGTTCCTTACTTGGGGGTGTGTTGGATGTGTCTGGTGGGGTGCGTGCCCGTGAATCTCTGGGTGTGCGTTGGGCAGGCATGGAAGAGGGCAGTATGGGTAGGGGGGGACGGATCGCTGCAGGAAAGAAACTGCTGCCATCAGGGAAGAGTCCATGGACCGCAGAAACCTGCGTTGTTCAGACATCGTTGCTGACATGCCCTCCATGAACGACACCATCTGTGTGAGCAGTTTAGTGTGTCCATGGGAGACATTCAGCACCGATGCCTGCCCAACCTGCAACTGCTGCAGTATGTCCACAGACTCTTCACTGAGGGCAGCAGGGGTGACAGGGGGTGCGGTGCCTGGGCCGAAGGAGATATGGTGGGACTCTGCACGGACAGAAGGGACGGGAGCAACTGGGAGGGCGGAGATGGTAATGGAGGAGGCGGGGACAGATGTGGGGATGCTGCCAGTTGGTGTTGCAGCCTCCGCCTCCTCAGGCAGGTCAGCTTCGGACCCGTCGGCGTCGTAGCTGCTCTCGCCTCCAGACAGGTCCTCTGACTGACTCCCCTCGCCCTCCGTGCCACTGGCTCCTTCTGACTCCCCAGCACTGGTGGCACTGTCACTGGGTCCCTCCTCCAGGTCCATGCAGGTGTCTCCCTCGGTTGCAGATGATGATGCTGTGGGCAAGGAGAAGAAACCAAAATGCATCAGTCACCTGTATACATCTGACACATGAGCACAAGAACAATTGGTCACAGTGCATATCAGGCAATGCATCATGAGTAACAGCTAGATAACTCCGCACATATGTAAGCCCTGTACTGCCCAGTTGGTAGACTCACTATGCCACTTGGACACCAGGAAAAAAAGAACACAAAAGGCCACAACTTGAATGGGAAATACACTGAGAAGCTAGTGTCTGTGAACCGGTGAGCACAGCAATACAATGAAGTCATGCCACCTCTTGTTTACCCTGAAAGAAACAGTAGTGGTGCACCCAACGTAAACTGACACACCTCAATACTCAAGGTGTCACCACACTCAGAGACCTGTAAGTACTTTGGAACACAAAACGAAAAAATGTTGCTACCTTGGGACTCACAATACTTTACACAATCTACATGTTTTGAATGTGCCAAATCGCCATTTCGTGAAAAGAACACTCATGTGCCTGCATGAAATATGTCGCACAAGGCAGTGCACACAAAAGTACATTTACACTGTCATTGAAGAAGCTGGCACCTTCTCTAAGAAGCCACTGTTAGAAATTAATGGTGTTGCAGAAAGTACATATACATGGGCCCACGGAGGTCTTGATGTCTTGACACTCGTCAGTTTGTATCACCAACAACAAAGGAGTCTCACAAAATCAAGAGCATTGTAGGAACATGTATATGGAGAATCTGCAACACCATTTTATTCTAACTGTGGCTTCTTAGAAAATGTGCCAGTGTGTTCCATGAAAGTGGAAATGTCGTTTGGTGTGCACTTCCTTGGGAGACTTTTTTCATGCAGGCACATCAGTGTTCTTAACACAAATCATCACATTTCCACATTTAAAACATGAAGAACTGTTGACAAGTGCTGTGAGTGCCAAGGTACAATTTTTTAAGAGTAACAACTTGAATTATGTCAGTTGTCACATGGCCATCCGTCACCTGATTACACAGTTGGCTACACATATAACCTACTGCCTGTCATCTTGAGTGGCACACATGTCCACACCCAGGACAATGCATAAGCTAATGGGCCTGCAATTGGGTTGAAAAAAAGCCTAGCTGTACTGTGGGGACACCCTCATGGCAAGCCAGAATGTACACACAGATGTCAGCACACAAAGTCCAAACAGCGTTGCATCTGAACCACACACAGGTGCTAAAAATGTATGAGCAGGAAACATATTTTTAAAAAACTGACACAGGCTGCAAAGCACGAACATTAAGCACTGGCCAGCATCACAGGGGCACTGCACGGTGATTCTTTGTACAGCCAAGTCTCACACACAAGTCAGACCTGGCAATGAAAAATCAGGGTTGCACATGTATGCCTCTCCCGCACACCCCACCCCATGCCTGAGTCAATGTGATTGATACAGATCAAGAAGTGACACCTCTTATTCAGGGTTACAATAACTGTGCTTGAAAAATAGCTTCATTTACACAACATCACCTCGTGGGGCTGGCAACACATATTTGTGACAAACAACCATCAACAGATTGTCGTGAATAGCCACACAGGCACTGCCCATTGTGAGTATGCACAAGCAAAATGGTGTATCCCTGTCCAGTGGACACATGTAGCACACATTTGCAAAATACTAACTAGGCTAGGGAACAATGCCACAGAGGTAGACCTATGCTGGACCCACAGAGAATGTGCACAGTGTTGGATGACACACATGATTAGGAGGCCAGGGTGTCTCAGGGGACTGTAGTGGACACACTGTTCCGTGGTCCTGGAATGAGCTGACTGTACCATGTTCAACCGTCATGGCAATATGCATATCTCCCACTCATGCACATCATGTCTGAGGCCACAACATTGGTCATGCATGCTGCAAGGGTGTTCAGTTGAAAGCTCACACGCCTATGTTGAGAATCATCATCAGTGACAACAAATATGGACCCCCAACATAGTGATCAGGTCATGGCACAGGCAAGGTACCAACACAAGTCACAGACCACCCTCCCACATGATGCAGAAAGCAATGTGCACTTAGATTTACCGGCACCCTAGATGACCATGTACAAATGTGATTACACACAGACCAGGGGACACATGTCAAGGAGGGGAAGGGATGAAAAAGAGCACCAGGTGACATTGGGGAACCGAAAATGCACTGCACATATTAACTCTGGGAGTGTATCCAGGCTACAGAGCACTTCCAAAAGCTGGCGACACATAACACGACAAACAGCCATGTACCTACCCCCTCCTTGCTGCAGTATCTCCTGTAACTGCCTATCGAGCTCAGGGAACACCACCGCCAGGACACGTTTCATGTGGGGGGTCAGGCGTCGGCAGTCGCCATGGGGGCGAGGACTGTCGAGCCCGAGCTGGACGCGGGCGATCCGCCGGGTTCAGCACCGGATGTCCTGTCACCTCTTGTGGACCTGTGGCAGCTGGCGACTACGCTCCCCCTCAGATCTCACAGACCTGACGATGTTTTTCCAGATCACCCCCCTTCTCGTAGGCAGTTACCTGTCAGGATGACAAAGTGACACAACATCAATACACCTGCTCCATGTCCCAGAGACACACATTTGAACATCATTGAAATGTTGAACAGGGCATAGGATGCAGACAGGAATTACATCATACACAATAAGAAATTGGCCTTTGTGCAAGCCCCAATGCACTACATGGCATTGAAAGTCAACAGGTTGGCCTGAGGGGTGCGACACACTCACTGATCATGCCACACACTGTGCAGTACATGCAACAGCAGGCTGAAAGCCAGCACGTGTCAAGCAGTCACATGTCCCACTCCACTGACGCACCATCAGCATACTAGACAGACACACCCAAGCACAGATCACTCACCTGTCAATGACAACAGCGGATACAACCCTCACTCTGCACATGTGCCACTTGCCAGTGGGGTGTCACAGGTGTCATGCTAGCTCTGCAAGTCAGACACACAGCACGGCTTACTTGTCACATCAGATGGGTTGATCTGTTGCCTCCTCCATGCAGCTGTGGTGCAACACTTCCCATAGACACTCACCCACATGACAAGGAACATTCACACACATCACTGTCCATGAGGTCGTACACATCATTTGGACACTCTCACCACAGGGCCACTCAACTCATACACATCTGTGGGTACAGTCACCTGTCACACCAGGGGGACTACTGAATCACCTCAGGACAATAGGAAAAAAAACACCAAGGATTTGCCAGGCTGAAAGTGTCATGCACTATGCAGTGAAAGGAGTGAGGAGTGCACACAGGAACTACATCATGCTCTGCATGAGAGACATCAGCATGTCCCCCCCTGGGACCCACTCTAAACAACATTGCATGTCAGTCCCACCTGGAAACAATATTGACAGTCACACAACAGGTACATAGGCAAAGTTAGTGGACTCAGCACTCACCTGCTCCCCTGGTCTCCCATACAGCTTGGTGTACTGTGGGAGGAGGACGTCCAGCAAGGCTTCATTCTCCTCCTGGGTGAATGGCTGGGCCCTCTCCACAGTACGTGACATGGTCCAGAGAAAGCAGAGACAGCAGCAGTGTGGTCGACTGGAAAGTTGTGCAGGCAAGTGCCCTCTCATGGGTTCTGGCTGCCTTATATCTGTCTTGCTGAGGGGAATTCATTTAGAGGAGTACATAGTGATTGGTCAGACTCATTTGCATCCTACGTTTACTCCAATCCCTTTAAACATACACCAATGACTTTAAACATACACCAAGGACAGCATTCGCATCGTTCAAATTTTGAGCATCATGTCAAGTCAACAACCACTTTGCAACATTGTATTTTGTGGCCAACTGACTGTTCCAGGACACATGATCAACACTTTTCAACTGAAAACTCCGTCTCCATGACAACCAGCATGCATTTAGGGCCTTATACTTGTCCATTATGTGTCTCCTATGTAATTTTGAAATCCACACACAGGTACGGTGCGTTTCTCACGTACCCCTACGGCACAAGTAGAATGGTGAAACGAAGTGTACACACGCGATGATAGCGGTGTACAGTGAGTTTCACACGTACCCCTACGGCACAAGTACAATGGTGAAATGAAGCGTACACACGCGATGAAAGCGGGTGTACGGTGTGTTTCACATACCCCTACGGCACAAGTACAATGGTGAAACGAAGCGCACACACACGATGATAGCGGGTGTACGGTACGTTTCACACGTACGGGTATGCACTAGTAGTAAAGTGCGTTTGACACCTACGGGTACGCACTAGTTCACACGTACGGGTATGCACTAGTAGTACAGTGCGTTTGATACCTACGGGTACGCAGTAGTTCCCACGTACAGGTACGCACTAGTAGTAAAGTGCATTTGACACATACGGGTACGCACTAGTTCACACGTACGGGTACACACTAGTATTAAAGTGCGTTTGACACATACGGGTACGCACTAGTTCACACGTACGGGTACGCACTAGTAGTACAGTGCATTTGACACCTACGGGTACGCAGTAGTTCACACGCACGGGTACGCACTAGTAGTAAAGTGCGTTTGACACCTACGGGTATGCACTAGTTCACACGTACGGGTACCGACTAGTTGTACAGTGCGTTTGACACCTACGGGTACGCACTAGTTCACACGTACGGGTACGCACTAGTAGTAAAGTGCGTTTGACACGTACGGGTACGCACTAGTTCACACGTACGGGTACGCACTAGTAGTAAAGTGCGTTTGACACCTACGGGTACGCACTAGTTCACACGTACGGGTACGCACTAGTAGTAAAGTGCATTTGACATGTATGGGTACGCACTAGTTCACACATAGGGGTACGCATTTCACACGCTTACAATGGTAATACAGGCGCACACATATCAAGGAATGCAGGGCTACGAGTCGCACAAGGATGTCCATTAAGTACTTGTTATTGCATACTGTCATGTGCAGGCCCTAGGTGTGGCAGCCAGTGATATTGCACAGGTCATCTCATCTAGTTGCACAATTCATGTGTGATGACCTGTGGACACATATCATGTGTGATGGGGCACTATGTGGCACACATCACCTTGCCACTTGCCACATGTGTGTCTGTAGTCCAACTGTGTCATGCACAGCAGCAGTGGGTTGGCACAGTCATCAACACCCGCACCTGTCTCCTGATGCCAGGGACAGGGACACTCTATCAACTGACATCGCACAATCAGCGTGCCCCTTTGTGACTATGTCAGGTGTGTGTCATGTGTTCCCATGAGCTGGATGTCAGTGTTCCGTCAACTGCATCTGCTGTTGGTGCATCCAACATGGGTCAGTGTGGAGATGGGCATGGAACACATCTATGCACACCATGCCGCATGTGGATTCCCACCGCTGTAGGGTCTGTGTGCATCGGACATCATATTTTCACAGGCATACATGTCTGCGTTGTCTCAATGGCTGTGTCTTTCTCTTGTCACGTGTACCCCTTCATCGCAATGTGTTTGATATGTACATTTGACATTCCATGTGACCTGTGCGTGTGCCTTGCAGTCAGCTGTGTGGATGAGATGACATCCTTCCAATGCAGCTATGTGGTTGTGTGTCACTCCGGTGATATCTGTGGCTCTTCACTCAGACTGGCCACCAACTCATTTCAGGGCATGTCATGTAGACTTGACAATCAACAGGTGTATCTGGCTTTTTTTAGGACTGCCAGCAAGCTGGCATATGTGTCCTGTATGTATTGCACACACCCGACTCCATAGTTACCTGATGTGTATTAGCAGTGTAGCATGTGCTATGGACATTGACATTGATATTGGCAGACTCTCAATCTTCATTCTTACAAACAATGTCTTGCAGTGCACAGCCTGTCCCAAGAACATTGCCAGACTTGGGTGCCTGCACCCGACGTTACAGATTCACTCAACAGTTGATTGAGGACTTGACCGACAGGTTGGCACCACACCTCCAACCGGGACATAGGTATCCTACTGCGCTGACCCCAAAGATGAAGGTGATGGCAGCCCTAAATTTTTTTGCCACAGGTACGTTTCAATTCACCATAGCTGATGTTGGTGGTATGTCACAGACAATGTTCAGCCTTGTCCTGCGTGATGTTTTAGCAGCCATGTTGGAGCACCTTCATGAATTCATCACATTTGCTACTCCTGAGGAGTTGACAGATGTCAAGGGTGATTTCTATGCCCTGGGAGGGATGCCCCATGTAATTGGGTCCATTGATGGTACACATGTGGCTTTGGTACCACCACAGGCACAGGAACAAGCATATCGCAATAGAAAACATTACCACTCAATAAATGCCCTTGTGGTGTGTCTTGCTAACATGCTGATTTGCCATGTCTGTGCACGTTTTCCAGGATCAGCACATGATGCCTACATCATGAGGAGTAGCAGGGTGCCACAAATGATGCTGCGGCTGCACAATGAACAAGCATGTCTTGTTGGTGGGTATACTCTGTTTGTCCTGTGTGTTGTGGTATCTTTGGCTCTTACGGCATCTCCTGACCCACTTTTTTTACATGATGTTTCCATGTAGGGGACTCTGGCTATCCCAACATGCCATGGCTGCTGACACCTCTCCGCAACCCAAGAACAGCTTGCAGATCACTGGTACAACAATGCACACGGGCAGACCAGGCAAGTGATTGAGAGGACGTTTGGACTCCTGAAGAGCTGATTCCGGTGCCTGGACAAGACAGGCGG
Organism: Triturus cristatus; assembly: GCF_964204655.1. NCBI lineage: Eukaryota > Metazoa > Chordata > Amphibia > Caudata > Salamandridae > Triturus > Triturus cristatus. The sequence continues at coordinate 503,832,193 of NC_140584.1, read as the reverse complement.
GTCCCTCCCTTATGCCCCGGAGAAGGTCTGCCGAATCTTCCTCATGTGCTGCATGCTGCACAACATGGCAGTTGAGAAGGCAGTGCCACTCATCCTGGATCCGGATGAGCAGGAACATCCACCCGTGGAGGATCAAGGGCTTGCTCACGAGGCTAGTGATGAGGAGGAGGAGGAGGATGATATCCGGAGTCAGCTCATACGCAACTTCTTCTCATAATGGTGAGTCACTGGGTATGAGTGTGCAAGCTTGTAGCATTGAGTGGCATGTGTTGCAATGTGTGTGTCCAGCTGACTGAATGCAAAGTGACTTTGATGTGTGTTCTGATGTGTCACTCGAGTGATGATGTCATGCCACACAGTTTTGCGGAGAGACTTTCTTTGGAATTTACATGTGTCCAACATTGTTCATGTTTTGTAAATGTCCATGTGTGCGGCGAGAATTGTTTTAGGTGACTTCTTGTGTGTCTGTCATTCCCAGGTTTTTGGGCATGTTGTCTGCTCGTGTCATCGTTGTCCTCCTGCCATTCCTCATGAGGATTGCACCGTGTGCTGAATCAGCGTTCCATGCACGGACATGTGGAAATGTCAGTTTGGGTAAGGATTGCAGCAAGGCTTTTTGGTGGTGGTACGGGTTGGGAATGTGAGGGCCTGCTTCTGTGCATGTTGTGGTACCATGCATACATGTCTTCTCACCATGGAGCAATTAACATGTAGCATCACTCCCATGACATGATAGTCACCCTTCTTGACTGTCATCTGTAGTGGAGTGTGCCGTCTGATGAAGGCATCAATGTGTGTTAACCTTGCCTCTGAAACATTGCGGATACTACGGGTGGACATAGTGTGGGACATCACAACAACAGGCTCTATGGAGAATTGCAGCCTCTCCGTGTGCAGCAGGATGTGTTTGGCTCATCCCCTTGACTTATGTGCCAGTTCATTGGGATTGACATCATCCGTGTCGTGAAAGGGGGGTCAAGCGTATGTCCCACATGTTCTGTCAACTGACCTGTGAGTCTGTTCACATGGATGCATTTCCCTCTGTGTGTGTATGTGGAATAAAGGTGTTCAGCTCAATCCAAAGTGCCTCATCTCTGTCACTGCAGATCTCTTGCCAGTTTGCATGCGTCATCTATAGCATACTGGTCAAATATTGAGCATATGTGTATGTGTACTTCGGCGACATGCATGCAGTTCTTCATGGCTAATAATATCTATTGTGCATGAAGTCCCTGGTTGTGTATGTATTTGTGCAGGTTGGTCCCCACAACAGGACGTGAACACATGCTGATGGTGTGTCTCCTGTGCGCAGAGCCGCATTTTGTTGCCTGACCCTGTGACCGTCATTTTTGGTGATTGGTCATACATTTTTTCGTAGTGACCCATGAGTTACCTGACACTCCTTCCTTTACATACACCTGTTGCACTGTGCCTTTCTGACCTCCTTGTCTTTGTGTGCTACTTTTTGCCTAGTTTCTTACCCCTTCCGCCTGCTGCTGAGTCACCTGCGGCCCCCCCCCGAGTGCCCTGATTCTGCAACCCACACGCCTCCAAAATGCTCCTCCCTTCCCCCCTCCACCCATTCTTAATGCAGCCAGCAGCTTGTCTGTGCCACTGTTGCGCCAACGCCGTGCCAAAGGCAGGACCGTCTGCGCCTGCAACGTGCACAGTGCACAAGCCTCTGGTCTTTGCATGACCCACGCCACACAACAGGCTCATGCTGCAGCCAACCTCCAAGCAATGTCCTCCAGACAATCATCCGCCTGCTATCAGGCAACCCCTAAGCGCACACACGACACCTTTGCATGCTGAGTGTGCAACTCCAACTGCCTATACAGCGCTGCCCAGCATACCAGACCCTGTCAGAACAACCAGGTCATGTGCCTCCTACTCCACACCCGCTCCTTCCACCAGCACGCCATTGGACTCTGTTACCTCCTCAACACAACAGCCCCACACATCACCTTCATGACAGTAACCTGGACATAAGCATCCTCAGCACACGACTTCTTCATTGCCATCACAGACGGATACAAGATCACCCGCAGGGACGGCACCAACAATCCCGGAGGATGACTTGCAATTTATTCACAAGTACACCCTCAGAGTCACAAATCCGGGTTTGCGGCAACTCCCTGGCAACCCTCAGAGTAACACTCATCTACAGATCTCTAGGCATACATCCACAATTGCGCTAAGCCATCAACACGTACATCTGCACGCACGCCCCCACCTCCACAGGCTACATGTAGCTGGGGGCCAGTAACTTCTGGCTGGAGGAGAACCACACCACCATCCATCATTGGTCCATCAACATTTTAATCGACGTCTCCGACAAGCAACACACTGCCCCACACCCCGCTAACGATCCCCCAAAAAATGCTTGATGTAAGTCACCACAGACAAGCTGTGTGGGACACTCAAAACAACACCAACGCAACACCCTGAAACCTCACGCACTGGATCAGCAACTGATCCAACAATCTTGCCACATTGACGGACTTTCCTGTGAAGCACAACAACAGTTAAGGCACCTGGGACAAGGCAGACCTTCTGGACTCCTACAGACCTAGCCGGACTCTTGTGCAAACCTTGCAACACAAAGAGCCATTATTTACCTTACAGGCCAGGAAAAGACCGCACACAGACATCACCATATCATCAGCAAGGATACGTGGAGATCCTTCAGATAGTGCCGAGACACCAAAACACACGACATCAAGGAGCTCATCAGCATTGTGAGTGAACTGAGAGCAGATCTCCATCCAAGACACCCCACCCTTGCAAGGCAGATCACATCCCTTGCAACTTTGTACCACTGCTAGCTCATGGCCATACACAACAGCCTTGGCACACAGAGGCAGACAGCACTATTATCCGCAGGACAAACACCCCTCAGGTTCTGGACTCCCGTCAGCAGCAAGTACGCCACCTGGCTCATGTGCACCATCCACTCTGGCTCTCCATCAGGTCCCTTCCCACAAAACATCTCAACCACATCATTCCCCATCCATGAAGCCCACGTCCAGGGCGTCATAAATGTCTCCTTTGAGTTAGCCACATTCCATGGGTGCTGGAGGCATGCATAGACCCAGGCCCTTCTTAAACAGCGGACGGCAGTACGGCAGGATCTCCTGGTACATCACCCTGCTTCCCTACCCAGCAAATGTCATCCGGAAGACACTCAACAAGCAACTGACCAATTTCCTCCATGCAACCAGCGTCAGGCAACCGGCACCAGACCATATTCCACAGTAATCACACCACTGCAACCGTCATCATTGCCACCACCAACGACAACTTTGCCCTGCTCAACAATGGTGAGCCCACCCCCTTGACCTCTCAACGGCATTGTACACCATGTGCTAACACACTGTCAGCTCACACATCTCCAACACTGGTATCCAGAGGAGGGCCCAGGATTAAATCAGAAAGTAGCTCACCAGCAAGGCCCCAGGAGTCGGCCTACACCCTGCAGCATGTAGTACACTGGGGTCATGTGGCACATGCCCCAGGGCTCTTCTCTCAGCGGGACGATCTTCAATGTCTCCATGACCCCCTTCTCCACCATCACATGCGCACATGACCTCATCATCATCTTGTATGCCATTGACACCCAGCTGCTCCTCAAACTCACCAAAGAGCCAGCCATTGCCAGATCCAACCTTCAAGAAGGCATGAGATCCGTTGACAATGGCCCCCACAACGCTAAGGATGCCTGGCCTTCACCTTGGGGGTGCCCAGGAGTGGACGCCTCACAGGGAAAAGCCAGGATGGGTTCCACAGCGGTATTCGTACAAGCGCCGAGAGGCCTTCGGGTAGTCGTGCGCTATACAAGTATCCATACATTTACATACATTTACATTTACAAATGGCTGAACATCAGCCACCTGAGGCTGGACTTGGACAGGACTGAGGTCATCATCTGAGGATTGTCCCCTTACGGCTGGGTCAACTCAACTCCTTGTGTCCCACTGGTCTGGGCACCGCACCAGCACCCAGTGGCCACGCACGCTGGTGTTCATCATGGACCCATCGCTCACAATTACCATGCAATTCACCACCATCTGTACCTCATGCTGCAACACCCTCTGCATGCTGCAAATGATCCACAGATAGATCCACTACAAAGCAAGACAGACCGTCCGCAAGGTCCACAACACCAGCCGGCTCAACTACAGCACCGGCCTCTGCGTAGAACAACAGCAAAACTGCAGGAAAACATGTCCACATCCAGGGTGCATCCGCACACCTCATCTGCAACATCCCCCGCCCCAGCCACATCACCGTCCACCTGAGAGAGGTACAATGGCTCACTGTGTGCTGCAGGATCACCTTCAGACTCCTCAACCACACTCAGGAGGCAGTCCACAACCCCAGACCCAAACCGACCTTGGACGTGTGTCATCCAACACCCCGTTGGCCCTACTCCATGCAGCCCACCTTGCCCTGGCCACCATTCATCACATCCACATAACCTCTGCATGCAGGAGATAGTTTTCCCACCTCGCAAAACAGACCTGGTACTCCCTCCCCAGGCACATCAACATGACACATGACCTCTACACCTTCATGTAACTCTACCAAATTGGTCTGTCAGAGCAATATAGCAAGCCCCCCCTCAGCAGCTTGAGGCCATGACGGGTGAGTGTTAGGCTCCATGTCTGTATTTTGTGATACATTGTGAGCCATGTGTGTCCTCGACCGGACTCAGATCCAAGTGTATGGATGGCTGGAGTTAGTTCCACACTCAGGCATACTTTAACATATCCCCACACGTAGGTTGTGGACTCATGCTAAATGACTGCAACATGAAATTTCAATTATTAAATTTTTAATTTCGAGCTCTGGGGCGTGATTTGTGCACAGAAAATGGGGAAATGCAGGGACCATAGAATCCAAAGTTCACAGGGGGAGATGGGATCCTTGGCATTTGAAGTCATCAGAGTCCAGCCCACAGTGTTTGGCATCATTGGTCAGACTGTGACCAGCAAGTCCATGTGGCAGATGATGTCAGTCAATAGGTGATGCTGTCGCACATGAAGGCCAGGTGCCTGGCAGGTGACCTGGGAGATGTGGATGGCCCGCTGCCTCTCACGGTCTTTTCCGTGGACGACCAACCTTCCTCCGGGGACCCGCAGATGCAGGCCTTGATGATGTTTGGGATGCTCCGTCGGACGAATCCTCCTCCTCCTCCCTCCCTGTGGCTGGTGCTGGTTTGCGCCTGGTGTCACAGGGAGGGTTGCCCATGTTGTCGGCGATCCGACAGAGTGAATGGCTTATGTCCCTTTGCACCGCCAGGAGCTCAGCCAGTCTTGCCTCCATCCGTCCTTGGTGTTATTGTTGACTGGCGTGTTGCTCGGCCTGCTGTATTTTGATCTCTGTGAGGGTCCCCACTACCCGGCTGATCTCCCTGGTGTTACGCCGGTATGCCTCCATGATGTTGCGGATGTGTGACATACCGGTCCCTTCAGCTGGCTGGTCAGGTTCTCGCCTCCGCCTGCCTCCACTCCCGCCACCCCTGCCCACGCGAGCCGGGCCTGCCATTGTGGGCACATCGGGTCGACGGGACCCCTGAGGGATGGCAGTGGCGGTGTTGTCTGCCTCCTCCTGGGTGCCCGCCGCACCTTGTCCCTCCTGGTCAGACTGGCTCTGTTCACTGTGGGCAGGGCTCCTGGGTGTCTCCTGTGATGTGGCAGGAATGGGGGTGGTGGTTGGCACAGATGTTCCTGAACCAGGTGCTGCAGGGGCTTGGACACCAGAGGGTCCAGGTCGGTCGGGGTCATCCACGGAGTGTTGAGAGGCGTCGCTGCTGGTGGGATCCGGTTCCTCCCGAGCCTGTGACTGTGATTCTCCCCCCCATTGTTGAGGGGATGTTCATCACGTTGCCCTGTGTGTGAGAGAGAGACATTGTTAAAGCTGTTTAATGCAACATGCATGTTTCATACACATTCAAGTTGGCACAGTTCCTCCAGGTAGTTGTATGTGCCTAGCATTCTCCTCAATGTTCACTTGTGGATGGGTATGTTGCGGGGGATAGATTGATATGTTCTCCTCAGTCTTTGACATGTAGATTTTTGGCTTGGATGCTTCGTTGGCTATGTATTGGTGTTGTTGTGTTACATGTCCATTATGGCAGTGGGTAAATCCATTGCCTGTCCCGGGGGTGTCTGCTTGTGTAAGGGGTGTGTGTGACAGGGCCTGCTGGTGGGTGTAGTGTGATTTGGCAGTGGGGCTCCCAGGTGATGTAGCTGTCCCCCCATGGAGCATGCTGCCATGACAGTGAGTGTGGGTTCAGGTCCTAGATATCTGACCTGGTTGTCTTGTTGTTTGTGTTTGCACTGGTCACAGGAGGGCCTTGTGCTGCCTACACCCGGGCTGAGTGTGAGCTATCTTGTCAGTACTTTCCCAATTCCTGTGCATTGCGCATGGTGCATGGGTATGTACCTGGGCCATATGGGATGAGGGCAATTGTGTCTGATTTGGAGTTCAACAATGTGTTTTGTGCCATCCACCCTCCCAGCATACCGGACATCCATTCTTGCGTTGCTGCTTCGTGTAGCATTTGACATAGCATGGCCTTGCTTTCTCAATGGAGCATACACATGTTAGTGGCATTAGCGTTGTTTTTTTACTGTGGTTGTGGCCGGTGAGGGCTTGGGGGTAGTTGCGTGCATTTGGTGTAGTTGGGGTGTGGATGCCATTACCCCCATGTTACCTAAGTTGTTTGTGTACTCACCAGGCTCTGGAAGTCCTTGCAGTCCATGTACTCCCACCGGCAGAAGCAGGGCCATCACCTTCTCCTCCCAGGGATGGAAATGTACTGGTCTGCGGGGCGCACCACCTCCAGTGATGTTGCACTGGGCGTAGTCATCATTCATTTTGCGCTTGACCGCCCTCCGCAGATCGTACCACCTGGCTTGGCATTCATTCCTGGTCCTTCTGATGGGTGCAACAGCATTCACCCTATCGACGATCCTCTGCCACAGGCGTGTTTTTTCGGCTATGCTGGTCTGTCTGACCAATGTTCCAAACAGCTGTGGCTCGACTCTGATGACTTCATTGACAAGGATGTCCAGCTCCTCCCTTGTGAACTTTGGATTCTTGTCTGTGGGCATGGTGTGGGGTGAGGGTGTGGATGGTTGTGGGTGTGTGGGTCTGATTGTGACGAGGGGGTATGTGTGAAGAAGGTTGTGTGAAGGTGTATATGTTAAGGTGGATGGGTGCAGTTGTTGGTGTATGCTCTCTAGCTGCAGTGAGTCTGTTGCAAAGGCTCATGGTTTGTGTGTGTGGGCCCTTTTTAATGGTCCATTTGTGGGTGGGCCTCAGTTTGAATTTTTGGTGGGTGTGTTATAAGGGGTGGTTGTGAGTTTGCCCCTCTGTTTGCCTGTTTGGATGTGTCCAGGTCAGTCATTTCCATTTTTTGTGCACTGTAGATGTGTTTTGTGGTGTTGTGTGAGTCGAATAGACCCTCCTTGTGCTGTTTTACAGTGCCCATGGTTCAGTACGGTACAGGGGTATGAGTCGTACAGGCACACACCCCCATGCGTTGTGTATGTACGGTGCGTACACCGCCATTGCTATGTACGGTGCGTACACCGCCAGTGCGTATATATGGTGCATACACCGCCATTGCTATGTACGGTGCGTACACCGACATAGCTAGGTACGGTGCGTACACCGCCATTGCGTATGTACGGTGCATACACCGCCATTGCTATGTACGGTGCGGACACCGACATTGCTATGTACGATGCGTACACCGACATTGTGTATGTACTGTGCGTACACCGATATTGCATTTGTACAAGTCATTCCCCGTGTACGGGACGTTTGCCGTATGAATCGTAAATCGAAAAGCCAGTCCAGATCGTACTTGTATTTTTACGATTCGTACGGAAAAGTGTCCGGTTCCATCTCGTACAACTTTTCCCGCTACGATTCGTATGGATCGGGCCGATCCGTATGTACTTTTTCCCGTACGAATCGTACTTCACGGGTCGGACGTGACTTGTACGATTCGTACGGAAAAAAATACGGATACAAGTCGTACGAAAAAAAAAAATACAGGATCGGAATCGACCCCTAAATGTGGAACCACTGGCACAACAGAGCTCTGCAAAACAACACTGAAATCTGCATTCAGCAACACCCCCACACTGAGCAAAAATATCTTATTCATCTCCCCAAAAAAGAATCCTTTCAATTTGGTGTTTTTGCAGCAGTATTTAAATCCATTAACAAGTATTACATAAATCATTTATCTGAAACTGATTTATGAGTTCTTTAACTATAAAAAACAGCTGTGCTTGGGGCCCATTCGCCTCTACCCTTTGCAATGCTTCTCTGACCCTCTAAATTAATACAAAATAAAAAATTTAAACTAACTCACTGCCTCACTTGTTGCTGAAGTTTGAAATAGTCTTTGGCAGGACCACCAAGACCAAGATTACGATACTGGTAGTTTTAGTGCAAAGGTCAGGAGATAGACAACCGCCTCCAACAGGATCTAAGATCCCGTCACGACGGCGGTCCAATTCCTAACCCTACAGTGGGGGCAGTGCCTGCGCAGGCACCACACTAGGGATTAGGATATCCCTTTCCGAATGCCTTTTCATGGTGGAAAAGGCAGCCAGAAAGAGACTTTAGGGGCCCCAAGCAAGGCCCTGTCCCCCGTAGGCAACTGCTTAGTGGCCTGGGTGCACATGTAGTACTCCCACACATCCATGTACCATGTGCCTGCACAACATGGTACTTGGCACATGATGCATGATGTGCACAAACTTCCTTTTTCCACTGAAGCTTGTGCTGCAGCACTTTTCCTGGGCTGCAGCACAAACCGCAGTTGAAAAAGGCAGTTTCAGACCGCCTGCACAGTGGTTTAAGTGTTATATGGCGAGTGGGACCGCCGACTCCTTGTTGACCGATCTCATTCCTGCTGCAATGGCAGTCAGTCATTTGACCGACCGCCATCGTACTTAGGCTCTTGTATCGTATTCATCTCAGTGTTCTGGTAAGCTGCTTCACAGCTCTCCTCGGTTCCAGGAGGCCACGTCCTGCTTGGTGTATAGCGTGCTTTCACAGGCAGTGGCAGCTCCTCCGCTGAGGCAGAGGAGCATCGCCCCACTGCTTTTAGCAGTGGAAATGAGGGGGAAAATAAACTGATAATAACTGGACATTCTTATAATTTTATTTGTTCCTGCATCTTTGCTGGAGGGGCTGCTGTGCTCTCAGAGGATGGGAAGGAGTGGTGTCCCTCTGTAAAGTGTGCATGAATGTTTTACCGGCCAAACATTCATGCGCACTTTGCATGTTCTCTTCATGCAGGTTGCTTTACAACCTGCATAGAAAACATGCCCAGGCCCCCATTTCCCATCTGAGCACCGAACCATGCTGATCAGTCTAATCACAACGCTGCATTGGTCAGGGGATCGCTGCTTCTTCTTCTGGCTGTTGCGTAGGGACGATAATGAGGGACGACATGGAGAGATGTGAGGTGGTAAGTTTCCTTTGCTTCTTATCTTCCCCATACCCCCATCTATACCAGCTGCTACTGTTCACAAGGCAGGCCGGTGTTTAGCTGATCAGGCTCAGGGCTGCTTACATGCCCAGTTAAAGCACTTGAGAAATGAGGAAATAACATGCATTTGAAATGTTACAACATCCAGCTATTAGGGAAAATAGAATGCAGTGTAACCATTCAATTATGTGTATTAAATACCTCATAGGCAAGAGAGACTGAAACCGGCCTGCATGTCAGGCCAATGATTTACTAGATCTGAAAGTAAGCTGCCTGGTCCTGTCATTAAGCAACAGAAACCCTTTTATTTTTAAGGGTGGCCACACTGGAATAAAGAGGGGTCCGGCCTCTTAGACTCCCCCCTTCCGGCCACGGCCCTCCATAGGGGTCGGAAAAACTCTGACCCACTCATAATCAGGGCCATAGACAAATACTGTGCGCCCTGCAATGAAATGAGAAGGAAAGAATAAGACACGTTAAACACTCAGGGGTTTATTAATGTAATCAAAAAAGGTACACCTGATTTTAAATATTTATTGTTTGAGAGAGAAGGGAACAGTGTGGTGTCCCTCTGGTGTAGTTATTACAAAAATGCTCACTTGAATCGCAATCATTTTATATTACCTTCTTTATTTGCAATGAATAGAACACATCAAATAAAAATGTGTTTAGTTAGAAAAAGATTAATTATCATAAATGTTTGACATGAAACTGGAACAAATGAGCTTGGAAAAGGTAAAACAAATGTTTTTACACAAAAGATTTGAAGCGCAAGCATTTTACCAATGGGGGAACATATGCTTTGAGACAAGCACAGCAATTACAAAAATGTCATTTTGATAAATAGCCTCCCATAGTAAAAACACATTTGGAAAACAGTAACATTTGCTTTGCAATAGCAACCAACAAAAAGGGCCTGATTCTCAAAGGTAAACTTACACTTTTATGTGAGTTTATGTTTGTTTTGGAATTCACAATCTGCAATTCAATAGTAAGTTTACTACTGCGGAGTTGCTGCAGAGAACGTCTCACATAAAAAGGATAAGACATGCATATTGTTTTCTGTGCCATGGTCTCTGCCCCGACTACTGAACCTCCGCAGTCATACTCTTAAAATTAAATTGCAGTTTGTGAACTTCAAAACAAATGCAAACTTCAATCATTATAAGCTTTTGTCTGCTGAGTTGCCAATAGAAGAGGCCATTAGGAACTCAACCCCGCTGTAGCTGCTAAAGCAGGGGGTTCATGGCACCCTAGCAGTAAGAATACTAGCACTTGTCAATAAGCAAGCAATGTGACTTACCACCACCCGTCCCTGCCGCCGTTGGAACTCCCCCTTCAACTGCTGCTGCATCTACTGCACTGGCGCTGCCACTGGCCCCAGCTGTGCAGGTCTATGCGGCTAAAGAAAACATTACACATTTTAGATAGCAGATACACTTTCCCTTATTATGTTTTTTAAACAAAATACAACCATTACTATAGTTCAATTGCAGCATCTTCTATCAAAAATACCATGTTGGGCATTTTGTTGGTTGGCAATGTTTGAAAATCCAGATACTCAAGCCAACCAAACACTTTTGATAATGAAGGGGCAGAACTATGATGGCTCTGAGCTATTAAAGCACAATGAAAGGGTGGAAAATGTGGTCATAATTGGTCAATGAACGACATATAGGGGTCGATTCCGATCCTGTATTTTTTTCCCGGTACGACTCGTATCTGTAAATTTTTCCATACGAATCGTACGAGTCCCGTCCGACCCATGAAGTATGATTCGTATGTGAAAAATACATACGAATCCGCCCCATCCGTACCAATTAGAGTCTGGAAAAGGTGTACGACACGGACCCGGACACGTTTCCATACAAATCGTAAAAATAGAGTCCGAACGTACAAGTACGATCCGGACCGGCTTACCGAATTACGATTTGCATGGAAAACGTCCGTCTCGTACACAGGAATGACTTCTACATATGCAATGGCGGTGTACGCACCGTACATAAGCGATGGCGGTGTATGCACCGTACATAAGGGATGGCGGTGTACGCACCGTACCCAGCAATGTCGGGTTACGCACCGTACATATCAATGGCGGTGTACGCACCGTACAGAAGCGATGGCGGTGTACGCACCGTACCTAGCAATGGCGGTGTACGCACCGTACATAAGCGATGGCGGTGTACACACCGTACCTAGCAATGGCGGTGTAAGCACCGTACATAACCATAGTCCGTGTATGCACCGTACATACACAATGCATGGGGGGGGGTGCCTGTACGACTCGTACCCCTGTACCGTACTGAAGCACAGACACTGTAAAACAGCACAAGGAGGGTCTATTCGACTCGCACAACACCACAAAACATGTCTACACTGCACAAAAAATGGAAAGGACAGACCTGGACACAACCAAACAGGCAAACAGAGGGGCAAACTCACAACCACCCCTTATAACACACCCACCAAAAATTCAAACTGAGCCACACCCACTAACTGACCTATAAAAAGGGCCCACACACACAAACCATGAGCCTTTGCAACAGACTCACTGCAGATAGACAGCACACACAAACAACTGCACCCATCCACCTTAACTTACATACCTTCACACAACCACCTTCACACATACCCCCTCTTCACATTCAGACCCACACCGTCACATTCAGACCCACACACCCACAACCATCCACACCCTCACCCCACACCATGCCCACAGACAAGAATCCAAAGTTCACAAGGGAGTAGCTGGAGATCCTTGTCAATGAAGTCATCAGAGTCGAGCCACAGCTGTTTGGAACATTGGTCAGACAGACCAGCATAGCTGAAAAATCACGCCTGTGGCAGAGGATTGTCGATAGGGTGAATGCTGTTGCACTCATCAGAAGGACCAGGAACGATTGCCAAACCAGGTGGTACGATCTGCGGAGGGCGGTCAAGAGAAAAATGACTGAGGACTACGCCCCGAGCAACATCACTGGAGATGGGGCGCCCCGCAGACCAGTAAATTACCATCCCTGGGAGGAGAAGGTGATTGCCATGCTTCCGCCGGTGGGAGTACATGGACTCCAAGGACTTCCAGAGCCTGGTGAGTACACAAACAACTTACGTAACAGGGGGGTAATGGCATCCACACCCCAACTACACCAAATGCACGCAACTACCCCCAAGCCATCACCGTCTACAACCACAGTCAAAAACAACGCTAATGCCAATAACATGTGTATGCCCCATTGAGAAAGCAAGGCCATGATATGTCCCATGCTACACGAAGCACCAACCCAAGAATGGATGTCCGGTATGCTGGGAGGGTGGGTGCCACAAAGCGCTTTTTCTAAATACAAATCAGACACAATTGCCCTCATCCCATATGGCCCAGCTACATACACATGCACCATGCGCAATGCACAGGGATTGGGAAAGTACTGACAAGATAGCGCACACTCGGCCCTGGTGTAGGCAGCACAAGGCCCTCCTGTGACCAGTGCAAACACAAACACCAAGACAACAAGGTCAGATATCTAGGACAGGAACTCACACTCACTGTCATGGCAGCATTTTCCATGGGGGGACAGCTACATCACCTGGGAGACCCAGGGCCAAATCACACTACACCCACCAGCAGGCCCTGTCACACACACCCCTTATACAAGCAAACACCATCAGGACAGGCAATGGATTTACCCACTGTCACAATGGACATGCAACACAACAAGACCAATACATAGCCGAAGAAGCACCCAAGCCACAATTCGACATGTCAAAGACCCAGGAGAACATATCAATCTGTCCCCCGCAACATACCCATCCACAAGTGAACATTGAGGAGAATGCTAGGCACATACAACTACCTGGAGGAACAGTGCCAACTTGTATGCGTATGAAACATGCATTTTGCATGAAACAGCATTAACATTGTCTGTCACTCACACACAGGGCAACGTGATGAACATACCCCAACAATGGGGGTGAAGAATCACAGTCACAGGCTCGGGAGGAACCTGATCCCACTGGCAGCAACGCCTCTCAACACTCCGCGGATGATACCGACCGACCTGGACCCTCTGGTGTCCAAGCCCCTGCAGCACCTGGTTCACGGACATCTGTGCCAACCACCACCCCCATGATTGCCACATCCCAGGAGACCCCGAGGAGCCCTGCCCACACTGAACAACTGAGCCTGTCTGACCAGGAGGGACAAGGTGAAAACGGGCACCCAGGAGGAGGCAGACAACACCGCCACTGCCATCCCTCAGGGGTCCCGTAGACCTGATGTGCCCACAACGGCAGCTCAGGCTCGTGTGGGCAGGGGTGGTGGGAGTGGAGGACAGCGGAGGCGAGAACCTGACCAGCCAGCTGAAGGGACCGGTATGTCACACATACAGGACATCATGGACGCATACCGGCGGGACACCAGGGAGTTGAGCCAGGTAGTGGTGACCCTCACAGACATCAAAAACCAGCAGGCTGAGCAACACGACAGTCAACAACAACACCAAGGACAGATGGAGGCAAGACTGGCTGAGCTCCTGGCGGTGCAAAGGGACATTAGCCATTCACTCCATCGGTTCGCCGACAACATGGGCAACCCTTCCTGTGCCACCAGGTGAAGAACACCACCAGCCACAGGGAGGGAGGAGGAGGAGGATTTGTCCGACCGAGCGTCCCATGCACCGTCAAGGCCAGCATCTGAGGGTCCCCCGAGGAAGGTGGGTCGTCCACGGAAAAGACCATGAGAGGCATCCGCCCATCGACATCTCCCAGGTCACCTGGCCTTCATGTGCGACAGCATCACCTCATTGACTGATATCATCTGCCACATGGACTTGCTGGTCACAGTCTGAACTATGACGCCAAACACTGTGGCATGGACTCTGATGACTTCAATTGCCAAGGATCCCATCTCCCGCTGTGAACTTTGGATTCTAAGGTCCCTGTATAGCACCTTTTTCTGAGCACAAATCACGCCCCAGAGCCAAAAATAAATATTCTACATTTTAATTTTTATGTTTCCGTCATTTAGCATGAGTCCACAACATACGTGTGGGGATATGTCAAAGTATGCCTGAGTGCGGAACTAACTCCAGCCATCCATACACTGTGATCTGAGGTCGAGGACGAATTTCGTAGCGCGCGCTGCATCGCATTTTGTGATGCAGCGCGTGCTACGAAATTCATTTTATTTATTTAATTGTTTACTTACCTCCTATTATTCATATTCCGGTGTTTAGTACCCCCCACACTGCCCCTCCCCCGCCCCGCCTTTCTGCCCCACGGAACTCCCTCCACGGACCACGGCTGCACACGAGGAATATTTTACAGACCTTCTCCGGGGCATAAGGGAGGGACCCGCCTGTCTTGTCCAGGCACCGGAATCTGCTCTTCAGGAGTCCAAACGTCCTCTCAATCACGCGCCTGGTCTGCCCGTGTGCATTGTTGTACCGGTCATCTGCAGCAGTTCTTGGGTTGCGGAGATGTGTCATCAGCCATGGCATGTTGGGATAGCCAGAGTCTCCTACATGTAAACATCATGTAAAGAAGTGGGTCAGGAGATGGCGTAAAAGACAAACATACCGCAACACACAGGACAAAAAGAGTATACCCACCAACAAGACATGCTCGTTCGTTGTACAGCCGCAGCATCATTTGTGCCACCCTGCTACGCCTCATGATGTAGGCATCGTGTGCTGATCCTGGAAAACGTGCACAGACATGGGAAATCAGCATGTTAGCACGACACACCACAAGGGCATTTATCAAGTGGTAATGTTTGCGGTTGCGATAGGCTAGCTCCTGTGCCTGTGGTGGTACGAAAGCCACATGGAGTGGTGTGGCTCACTGGTTAGAGGCAGCAGACCCGGAAGCAGAGGACGGCCCGGAACCAGGGTTTAATTCCCGACGCGGCAGGGTCGTGGACCAGGGCCAGCGGACTCGATAATTCTCGCTTCGGTGCCTACTCTAACCAGGGATCACACTCGGCAACTCTGGGCATTAGCTTGCCTCATCTCCACAACGGCCCCCCACATTCGCCAGGGATGCCTGGTTTCACCTTGGAGATACCCTGGAGGGACCATCTCACAGGGATAACCAGGACGGGTTCCCCAGCGGTCTACAGCGCCACGACGCCTCAGGGCAGCAGTGCGCTTTACAAGACACACACATTTACATTTACATGTGTACCATCAATGGACCCAATTACATGGGGCATCCCTCCCAGGGCATAGAAATCACCCTTGACATCTGTCAACTCCTCTGGAGTGGGAAATTTGATGAATTCATCAAGGTGTCCCAACATGGCTGCTAAAACATCACGCAAGACATGGCTGAACATGGTCTGTGACATCCCACCCACATCACCTATGGTCAATTGAAACGTACTTGTGGCAAAAAAATTTAAGGCTGCCATCACCTTCACCTTGGGGCTCAGCGCAGTAGGATACTTGTGTTGCGGTTGGAGGTCTGGTGCCAGCTTGTCTGTCAAGTCCTCAATCAACTGCTGAGTGAATCTGTACCGGCGGATGCAGGCACGTTCCCTCATGGTACCCAAGTCTGGCATTAGTCTTGGGACAGGTGGTGCCCTGCAAAACATTGTTTACAAGAAGGAAGATTGAGAGTGGGGAAACATCAATGTCAATGAAAATAGCACATGCTACACTGCTAATACACATCAGGTAACTATGGAGTCGGGTGGGTGCAATACATACAGGACACATATGCCAGCTTGCTGCCACTCCTACAAAAAGCAAGATACACCTGTTGATTGTCAAGTTTGCATGACATGACTTGAAGTGAACTTGGGCCCAGTCTGAGTGAAAGGCCACAGTTATCACCGGAGTGACACACAACCACATAGCTGCATTGGAAGGATGTCATCTCATCCAGACAGCTGATTGCAAGGCACACGCACAGGTCACATGGATTGTCAAATGTACATATCAAACACATTGTGATGAAGGGGAACACGTGACAACACAAACACACAGCCATTGAGACAACGAACACATGTATGCTTGGGAAACACGATGTCTGATGCACACTGACACTACAGCCGTGGGAATCCACATGGGGCATGGTGTGAGTAGATGTGTTCCATGCCCATAACACATGACACACACCTGACATAGTCCCAAAGGGGCACGCTGATCGTGACATGTCAGTTGATAGAGTGTCCCTCAGGAGACAGGTGCGGGTGTTGATGACTGTGCCATCCCACTGCTGCTGTGCATGACACAGTTGGACTACAGACACACATGTGGCAAATGTCAAGGTGATGTGTGCCACATATTGCACCATCACACATGACATGTGTCCACAGGTCATCACACATCAATCGTGCAACTATATGAGATGACCTGTGCAATATCACTGGCTAACACACCTAGGGCCTGCACATGGCAGTATGCAATGACAAGTACATGATGTACATCCGTGTGCGACTCGTAGCCCTCCATTCCTGGCATGTGTACGCGAGTATTACCATTGTAAGCATGTGAAATGCGTACCCATACGTGTACGCACTGGCAGTACACATATGTGTACGCACTAGTTGTACACGTACGTGTACTACCAGTGCCTACACGTACGTGTACAAGTCCGTGTACGTACTAGTTGTACACGTATTTGTACTACCAGTGCCTACACGTGCCTACACGTACGTGTACAAGTCTGTGTACGCACTAGTTGTACACGTACGTGTACTACCAGTGCCTACACGTACGTGTCAAACGCACTGTGCAACTGGTGCCATAGGGGTACGTGTGAAACGCACCGTACCTGTGTGTGGCTTTCAAAATTACATAGGGGACACATAAGGGACAAGTATTAGGCCCTAAATGCATGCTGGTTGTCATGGATACCGAGTTTTCTCTTCAAATGTTTCCATCAGGTGTCCTGGAAAAGTCAGTTGGCCACAAAATACAATGTTGCAAAGTGGTTGTTGACTTGACATGATGCTCTAAGTTTGAACGATGCAAATGTCACCGGTTTATGTTTAAAGGGATGGGAGTAAACGTAAGATGCGAATGATTCTGACCAATCACTATGTACTCCTCAAAATGAATGCCCCTCAGCAAGACAGATATAAGGCAGCCAGAAGCCATGAGAGGGCACTTGCCTGCACAACTTTCCTGTCGACAAGATTGCTGCTGTCTATGCTTCCCTGGACCATGTCTCGTGCTGTGGAGAGGGCCCAGCCATTCACCCAGGAGGAGAATCAGGCCTTGCTGGACGTCCTCCTCCCACAGTACACCAGCCTGTATGGGAGACCAGGGGAGCAGGTGAGTGCTGAGTCCACTACCTTTACCTATGCACCTGTTGTGTGACAATCAATATTGTGTCCAGGTGGGACTGACATGCAATGTTGTTTAGAGTGTGTCCCGGGGGGGGGGGGTCATGCTTATGGCTCTCATGCAGAGCATCATATAATTCCTGTGTGCACTCCTCACTTGCATGGTGCTTACAGTGACTTTCACTGCATAGTGCATAAGACATTCAGCCTGGCTAATCCTTGGGGGCTTTTATTCCTGTTGTCCTGAGGTGATTCAGTGGTCCCCCCGGTGTGACAGGTGACTGTACCCACAGATGGGTATGAGTTGAGTGGACCTGTGGTGAGAGTGTCCAAATGACGTGTACGACCTCATGGACATTGATGTGTGTGAATGTTCCTTGTCATGTGGGTGAGTGTCTATGTGAAGTGTTGCACCACAGCTGCATATTGGAGGCTACAGATCTAACCATCTGATGTGACAAGTGAGCCGTGCTTTGTGTCTGACTTGCAGAGCTAGCACGACACCTGTGACTCCCCCCTGGCAAATGGCACATATGCAGAGTGAGGTTTGTATCCGCTGTTGTCAATGACAGGCCTGTGATCTGTGGCTGGGTGTGTCTGTCTAGTCTGCTGAGGGTGCGTCAGTGGAGCGGGACATGTGACTGGATGGCACATGCTGGCCATCAGCCTGCTGTTGCATGTGCTGCACAGTGTGTGGCATGTTCATTGAGTAATTTGCACCCCTTATGCCACCTGTAGACTTTCAATGCCATGTAATGCATTGGCGCTTGCACACAGGCCAACTTCATGTTGTGAATGAGGCTATTCATGTCAGCATCCTATGCGCTGTTCAACATTTCAAAGATGTTCTAATGTGTGTCTCTGGGACATGGAGCAGGTGTATTGATGTTGTGTCACTTTGTCATCCTGACAGGTAATTGCCTACGAGAAAGGGGTGATCTGGACCAATGTCATCAGGGCCATGAGGACTGCGGGTGGGGAGTGATCACAGCTGGCCCAGGTCCGCAAGAGGTGGCAGGACATCCGGTGCTAGACCCGGCGGATCCCCCGGGTCCAGCTCAAGCTCTCTCCTCCTCGGCCCCACGGCGGCCGCCGACACCTGACCCACCACATGAAACGTGTTCTGGCGGTGGTCTTCCCTGACCTCGATAGGCAGTTACAGGAGAGACTGTAGCATGGAGGGGGTAGGTACATGGCTTTTTGTCGTGTTATGTGTCGCCAGCTTTAGGAAGTGCTATTTTGCATGAATACACTCCCAGAGTTCATATGTGCAGTGCATTTTCTGTTCCCAAATGTCACCTGGTGATCTTTTTCCTCCCTTCCTCTCCTTGACATGTGTCCCCTGGTGTGTGTGTAATCACATTTGCACATGGTCATCTAGGGTGCCAGTACATCTAAGTGCACATTGCTTTCTGCATCATGTGGGAGGGTGGTCTGTGACTTGTGTCGGTACTTTGCCTGTGCCATGACCTGTTCACTATGTTGGGGGTCCATAGTTGTTGCCACTGATGCTGATTCTCAACATAGGAGATTGAGCTTTCAACTGGACACCCTTGCAGCAAGCATGAGCAATGTTGTGGCCTCAGACACGATGTGCATGAGTGTGAGATATGCATAGTGCCATGACGGTTGAACATGGTAGAGTCAGCTCATTCCAGGACCATGGAGCAGTGTGCTCAATACAGTCCCCTGAGACACCCTGGCCTCCTAATCATGCGTGTCATCTAACACTGTGCACATTCTCTGTGTGTGCTGCATAGGTCCGCCTCTGTGGCATTGTTCCCTGGCCTAGTTTGGATTTTGTTAATGTGTGCTACATGTGTCCACTGGACAGGGATACACCATTTTGCTTGTGCATACTCACACTGGGCAGTGCCTGTGTGGCTAGTCACAAGAATCTGTTGATGGTTGTTAGTCACAAATATGTGTTGTCAGCCCCACGGGGTGATGTGCTGTAAATGAAGTAATTTTTCTAGCACAGTTGTTGTAACCCTCAATATGAGGTGTCACTTCTTGATCTGTATAAATCACATTGACTCAGGTATTGGGGGGGAGGGTAGGTGCGGGAGATGCATAAATGTGCAGCCCTGATTTTTCATTGCCAGGTCTGACTTCTGTGTGAGAATTGCCTGGACTAAAATACACTGGGCAGTGCCCCTGTGATGCTGCCCAGTGCTTAATGTACGTGCTTTGCAGCCTGTGTCATTTTTTTACCAACAAGAATCCTGCTCATACATTTTTGGCACGTGTGTGGTTCAGATGCAATGCAGTTTGGACTTTGTGTGCTGACATCTGTGTGTACATTCTGGCTTGCCATGAGGGTGTCCCCACAGTACAGCTGGTCTTTTTTACCAACCAATTGCAGGCCCATTAGCTTATGCATTGTCCTGGGTGTGGACATGTGTGCCTCTCCAGATGACAGGCAGTAGGTCTTATGTGTAGCCAACTGTGTAATCAAGTGACGGATGGGATGGCCTGGTGACAACTGACATGATTCAAGTTGTTACTCTTCATGAATTGTACCTTGGCACTCACAGCACTTGTCAACAGTTGTTCATGTTTATCATGTGGAAATTATGATGATTTGTGTTAAGAACACTGATGTGCCTGCATGAAATATGTTGCACAAGGCAGTGCACACAAAAGTACATTGACACTGTCATTGAATAAGCTGGCACCTTTTCAAAGAAGCCACTGTTATAAATAAATGGTGTTGCAGATTCTCCATATACATGTTCCCACGGTGGTCTTGATTTTGTGAGACTCATTAGTTGTCGGTGATACAAACTGACGAGTGTCAAGACGTCAAGACCTCCGTGGGCCCATGTATATGTACTTTCTGCAACACCATCTATATCTAACAGTGGCTCCTCCGAAAAGGTGCCAACTTCTTCAATGACAGTGTCAATGTACTTTTGTGTGCACTGCCTTGTGCAACATATTGCATGCAGGCACATCAGTGTTCTTTTCACGAAATGGCCAATTGGCACATTCCAAACATGTAGATTGGTTAAAGTATTGTGAGTCCCAAGGTACCAACATTTGTTCGTTTTGTGTTCCAAGGGACTTACAGGTCTCTGAGT
This sequence comes from Triturus cristatus, assembly GCF_964204655.1. Classification (NCBI taxonomy): domain Eukaryota; kingdom Metazoa; phylum Chordata; class Amphibia; order Caudata; family Salamandridae; genus Triturus; species Triturus cristatus. Next base: position 503,811,303 of record NC_140584.1, on the reverse strand, counting down.
GTGGTGACACCTTCAGTATTGAGGTGTGTTAGTTTACCTTAAGTGCACCACTCCTGTTTATTTCAGGGCAAACAAGAGGTGTCATGACTTCATTGTATTGCTGTGCTCACCGGTTCACAAACACTAGCTTCTCAGTGTATTGCTCATTCAAGTTGTGGCCTTTTGTGTATTTAGTTTCCTGGTGTCAAAGTGGCATGGAGGGTCTACCAACTGGGCAGTACAGGGCTTACATATGTGCAGAGTAATCTAGCTGTTACTCATGATGCATTGCCTGATATGCACTGTGACCAATTGTTCTTGTGCTCATGTGTCAGATGTTTACAGTTGACTGATGCTTTCTTGTTTCTTCTCCTTGCCCACAGCATCATCATCCACAAGCGAGGGAGACACCTGCATGGACCTTGAGAAGGGACCCAGCGACAGTGCCACCAGTGCTGTGGAGTCAGCAGGAGACAGTGGCACGGAGGGCTGGGGAGTCAGCCGGAGGACCTGTCCTGAGGCGAGAGCATATACGACACCAACGGGTCCCAGGCTGTCATCCTTGAGGAGGCAGAGGATGCAACAACATCTGGCAGCATCCCACCATCTGTACCCACCTCCTCCATTGCCATCTCCGCCCTCCCAGTTGCTCCCGTCCCTTCTGTCCGTGCAGGGTCCCACCGTGTCTCCTTCGGACCAGGCACCGCAGCCCCTGCCCCTGCCACCCCTGCTGCCCTCAGTGAAGAGTCTGTGGACACACTGCGGCAGTTGCAGGTTGGTCAGGCAACGATGCTGCATGTCCTCCATGAACACACTAGACTGCTCACACAGTTGGTGTCGTTCGTGGAGGGCATGTCATCAATGATGACTGAGCAACGCAGGTTTCTGCGGACCATGGACTCTTCACTGACGGAAGCAGTGTCTCTCCTGCGGCGCTCCGTCCCCCCCTACCCCAGACCCATCCACACTGCCCTCTCCCATGCCTGACCAAAGCACACACAGACAGTCACAGGCACACACCCCAACAGACACATCCAGCACACCCCCAAGTAAGGCACAGCGCACACCTCCTCGCACGCACACTCAGGGGGATGTAGTCACACCCACAGGGTCTGGGGGCAAACGGCAGACACACAGCCACAGTCGGAGTCCGCATTCCTCACAACCCAACTCCTAAAAAACCACTCCCCTTAGCTCCCCTGCCAAACTGTCACCCAAAGAGACCTTCATGGCTGGTCTGTCCCTCAGCCCCACTGTCACACCACCCCTGCTGGGAGTCCTCTGCACCCACCCTTCATATGTCTGGACACTGCTGGGAGTCCTCTGCACCCACCCCTCATATGTCTGTACACTGCTGGGAGTCCTCTGCACCCACCCCTCATATGTCTGGACACTGCTGGGAGTCGTCTGCACCCATCCCTCATATGTCTGTCAACTGCTGGGAGTGATGTGCACCCACCCCTCATATGTCTGTCCACTGCTGGGAGTGATATGCACCCACCCCTCATATGTCTGTCCACTGCTGGGAGTGATATGCACCCACCCCTCATATGTCTGTCCACTGCTGGGAGTCCTCTGCAACCACCCCTCATATGTATGGACACTGCTGGGAGTCCTCTGCACCCACCCCTCATATGTCTGTCCACTGCTGGTAGTGATATGCACCCACCCACGCATCCCCTTGGAGCTGTACACTGCTGGCCAGGACCTAGACACACAACAATATGAAGGTAACATGCTGGACCAGTCCTCTATGCCCACATTCCTGGCGTGTGTATGCCTCGTATCCAAAATGTACTGCTGGCGTGACGGGCGACGTGTGGTACACACCGTACCCACGCATTCATGCGTGGGTACGGTCCGTTACACTGTTGTCTTGGTGCCATAGGGGTACTGGGTACGGTCCGTACCACTGTTGTCATGGTGCCGTAGGGCAACGTGTGGTATGCACCGTACCCACGCATTCATGCGTGGGTACGGTCCGTACCACTGTTGTCATGGTGCCGTAGGGGTACGTGTGGTACGCACCGTACCCACGCATTCATGCGTGGGTACGGCCCATGCCACTGTTGTCATGGTGCCGTAGGGCGGCGTGTGGTACGCACCGTACCCACGCATTCATGTGTGGGTACGGTCCGTACCGCTGCTGTCATGGTGCCCTAGGACGACGTGTGGTACGCACCGTACACGTCCACTTCCGTTGTTGCAGTACGCTGGGGTTGCTGGACATGCCCCCCAAGTGACCAGTCCCAGGTGGTAATGTATGGCCTCCATAATATAGATTTGTGTTTGAGTATGGGGTATGTTTCCTGACCCTCACCCCCACCCTGGCCCCTGGGTGTTGTTCTCACCTTCTGCGGCATGTGCGTCGGGTGCGGTGCACCAGGTCGTGGGCCAAGAGGACCGGGATGACACGCAGGGCGGGGTTCATGGCTGTACGTCGCGTACCGGGGCTCCGTGGTGTAGGGTTCTGCTTTCCCGGCAGTTCTTCGCTCCTGTAATCAAAGCGTGGTACATAGTGACGAATCGTACTTGCTAAGCCGGAAAAAGCTGCTTAAATACATGCAGACGTCGCGTACAAGCAGTTCCGGATCATAATCGTTGGTATTTTTTGCCTGTATGGTCTTTTGTACAATTCGTACGGAAATAGGCTTTCTGTACGAATCGTACTTCCTAGGTTGTAAGGGGAGTTTACCGGGTACGAGTCGTACGGGTCAAACGCTCCTTACAACGATTTGTACGGCCCTTTTCCATGATTGGAATCGGCCCTTATAGTCTTGGTTGTCAAATGCAATGGGACAGTCCTCATACTAATTTCCAGCCATGGTGGACTGCCATCAAAACTGCTTGTATACCACGGTATAAATGAATGATAACACATAAACAACATGGGCGGTCCACTCATGAACATGGCCGCTCTCTAGTTTTACTGTTTAAGCATGAGCAAGAAAAAGAGAGTCTTCTCCTAAAAAATGCATGGAATAGCTTACTTGGGTATGCAATCTTCACAGTGAAATACCTACCCTAAGATCTCTTATCTTAGTCTCACAGTACCAGTCCACATGATAAATAAGGGGAGTGGGAAAGCTTACTGACAAAGCAGAAGAAAAAAAGCTACACACAGACTAGTACAGATAGGAGAAAGACAACTACAGAAACCTGAAACATAGAAAATAGCAAAGATCATCCAGGGATAACAAGAATTAATTTTTTTTTTAGATAGAATGAAGAGGAGTTGCCAAACATTAGTAGGACAATCCCAGTAAAAAAAAATAAAAAGGAAAAAAAGTAAAAATTATTCGAAATGCAGAGTGGTAAAAGTTAGGGAAATATTAATAATATTAACAGGAGGACTTATTGGGGCCAGCAGATTTGTTGGCCGCGGCGCTGATGTTACTAATGGTGGTGGAACTTCCACCGCAGCACTGGTGGTGGCACTCCTGACTCCCTGACCCACCTCCGTGCTGCTAGCCCTCTTCTTGCCCCTGGATGCTGATGTAAGAAATAAAGAAGACAAAATATATTAGTGGTATAGTTAATAACGTCCCCAAAAATATTTTGACATACAAATGCAGTATCATTGTACTTTTCTAAATCAGATTGCCTATAGTACTAGTATTAAGTTGACCTATATCTAATTTCCTAAATCTAAGCCCTGTACCACATTTCTGAAGCTACATTTTGGAACTAAATTATGCATTGCAACACATGATATTTTCTTCTGATCTCATTCTCAATCTCAACCCCCTGGGCTAACTCATTCTCCTTTTTTGTCAAAGCATAGATGCATACTGCACATCACTAGAAGATTGTTTGGGACTGTATGACCATATATAAAAGGCACAGAGAGTTCTAACTCACTGATATTACTACTACCACTGTCTTAGTGACAGGACAGAGGAGTCTGCATGAATTATTAATAAAACATAGCACAAGGCTGCACCATTCGGCCGCCGGCAACCGCAATGTGTGCGTCTATGAGCCACACTATACCACCACTGCTCCTGCTCTCTGTCTGCTCTGCAATGGTGCTGGGTGGGGAAAAAACTGTAGAAATTGGAAAAAGAAAGAAGAAAGGAAAAACTATGGTAGGAAAGGGTAAACCAAAAAAGAACAAAAAAGTCACAAAAATGCAAAACAATTACAAAAAAAGATACACAAACAGAAAGACACAGGCTGATAAAATGAATCGAAATGAGGGGTGTATTAGGATGGGGATGACTGAAAAGATTAAGGGTGGATTGAGCAGCACCATGCACAGCACAGAAAACAAAATGGCGTACCCATGCAAACCGTGTTGTCCTGCCTGCGCGCAGTTTACTTTTTTATACAAACAAATTATCTAGTTGCCATGTTTTTCAATGGTTCAAAAACAAACCAATGTTTTGAAGTCATCAGCCGGCGTGATTTATTTCACTTTTCTTTGGCTTATTCAGAAAAATTTATTTTTGCATTTAAAGCATGTCATCATGAAGGGCAACACATTGTTCTTGAACACACTTGAAAACAATGTACAAACATACATTAAATACAGTTGTATTTACATAAGTGACATATACAAACTTACTGACATATTGCTTTATAAGACATATTTGACCAGTCCTAACTAACATATGAAACAGTAGGTGGAAACGTTCACTTTCAAATTATGTATTTTATCCTGCCATTACTAGAAGTCTAGGAGCGTAAGCTTAAAGTGTTGTAAAAATGGAGAGTAGTAGCAATACAAAGTCTCTCCCAAACACACTTCGAACGCCTTTTCCCAAGAGCGGGGGTCAACGCATTTCAAACCTCAAGTCTTTTAGGGTGTTCTCATAAGGACCTAGACCTGGTCATTTCAGCTGAAAATAAGTGAAAATGATTGTGTTATAATCTAATAATCCCCTGTTCTACTTCTACATACTCATATGATTAACAGTGTACCTTATATTTTGTGATGTCTTTGAATGGGTTTGAGATTGAGATGCGCAAAGTTTCTGGTCTTATTACTTGGGCTACAATGGCAAATATTAGTTGTTGTCCAATGTTGCGGTTCTTTTTCAAGGCAAACAAATGTGGTCCTATGTTTTGTATTGTCCCCTCAATCAATTGCTAATTACTGCTTACAACTTTTTAGAACAACTGTGTGTGCGGCCCGAATGTTGTGACACACACTAAACGTTCTGTTGATGATTTTCACTTCTTGATTAGTAGATGTTCTCTTGGTGTGAACCATGCCCTCTTCATTGAGTGCTTTAACAGCTTATGTGGATAGCCTCTTTCCTTCAGGTTACTGATCAATGTCTCAGCATGTAGTTCGTAATCTTCTTTGCGTGTGCAATTACGCCTAATCTGCAAAAATTGGCCGTATGGCAGATTTTCTTTCAAATTTCTGGGGTGATAACTGTTATAATGTAAGGTGTTGTTCTTAAGGCAGCACACATGGAAAAAGCAAAAACAAGGAGAAATAATGCATTTCTCCTCGTTTCACCAATTTAAGACCAGGATTTCAGTGGCTTAACGCTGCTTTGTACATGAGGCAAGGCCCCTATCACCACAGGAACGTCACAAAAAGTGACGTTCCTGTGGTGATAGGGGTGTGTACATATGCCCCTGTGTCTTTCTACAGTTCAGATGGATTGCATACTGCATTCGACCTTTAACAATTGCACACGCAGCGCTGTATTGTTGTTGGGGCTGGTTGAGCAGATCTGTCAGTGCAAATTATATATTCATACTGATCTAGAGGCATACTTTCATTCAGGAGAGGATATTCTTGTTCGTATTGCAGAAATGCATGTGTTTTTAGAATTGGGTCGTACCAGTATTCTACATCTGATGCAGTGAGCGAATTAGCCCATTGTATTCATCATGGATGTAAAGCTTTAGCATTTGGTACACTTGCCTTTGTAGCAGCCTCTAGAGTCACAACAATAATTCATTTCCCCTGGGTAGGGGTGGGCGGAATTTGCGTAGTCGCGCCACGCAAAACTCTGCGAAACGGTAAAAATCTCCGCGAACACGCGGAATTGCTTGTTCGCGATGCTTTTTCCTGTTCGCGATCGCTGTTTGCGTGTTCAGGGGGAAATATCTCACGAACACGCATTTTGAGAACGCGAAGAAGCAAAAAAATCTGCGAAGACGCGGATCGCAGCATTTTGGGCAATTCCGCGTTCTCTACGGAACGCAAAATTACCCAAATTCCGCATATTCCGTGAGCGGAACGGAATTTACCGCCCAGGCTTACACCTGGGCCAGTGCTCTTTCTCTCACTACAGCAGTCTGTACTGCTGTCAGAATTTTCTTCTGTGGATGCAAATCTCATCTCAGCATTTGTGTACAAGTGTGATTTGTATGCTATTGGTACAGTTTCACCTTCATAGTATATTAAGTAGGTATACCCAGATTGCCCCGCAACTATACGGATCACCAGGTTGCGGACATTTACACTTGTCTGTAGCTGTTTAGATGCTATAATGTCAGCTGGTAGGGAACAAAGGATTTCTGTGTGTTCCTGAGTCCAATGCCTAACTTTAAAAATCAGGTCTTATGAGGTCGTAGAAAGGTTTAACCCTTTCTGCATAATCCAAAATGTATTTTCTGCCGAAATTCAAGAATCTCAGTATTGAGGGCAAGTTTTTCAATGATTTTGGAGGTTAGAGCAGCACACACTTTTCTAAAAAGGTGGCTGCCAGACTTTTCCCTCATATGCCAAAAACAGGACATTAAGGTGGTATATGTTTGATTTTTTAAAGTTAAACTTGAAATCCTCAGAGGCGAATCCCAAAATTATGGTGCTCACCCTGGTCAAGTCTTCCTCCAGGTCATCATCTGTCAGATAGATATCATCTACATAGGACAATGCCTCTTCGCCCAGATTCTGAAGTAATTCAGTTACCCTGTCTGAAAACAACCCAGAGCTGTTTTATACCCTTGGGAGAGTCGAACAAATTGACAATAGAACCCCAGCGCTGAGATTGCTGTCAAATACCTGCTCTCATGCACTATATTTTGTCAGAAAAATCCATTTGAGATATCTAGTGTTGTTTTGTATTTTTTCCGCACAATGTTATTCATCAATGCGGCACTGTGTGCATTTTGTACTGCAAATGTTTTTGTGCATGAGTTTAGATGTCTTTAATCTAAGTCCAGACATTATGAATTGTCGGGTTTCATTACAGTAAACAAGGGATTATTCATTGAAGAGGTGCAAGTTTCAATCACACCTTGGTATTCAAGTTGATCTAAGATATCCTTGTCCTGTTTTTTGCTGCCTATTTTATTGGATACTCTCTCTGTGGAGTTGGAGTAGATTTTAGTGGTATCACATGGTGAGCTGATTCTTCATCCCACCCAACATGGTTTCAATATAGTGCAGAAGCAAGGGCTACAGCCCACTCCCATGCATATGTGTGTTTTTAGTATTGGGGAACGAGGTCGGAAAAAGCTGGCATCATTACCGTCTCATCCTTTGGACAATCCATAACAATAGCAGGCGGCCAATCTTCTTCAGCAAAGAGAATGTCATGGCCAGAAGTCAGGTTCTCCTAAAACAGACCTTTAATTTTTCTGGGCTTGTCCCCTTCCATTTTGACTATTATCTCATGTAACTTATGTGGGGCACTTACCCTAGTATTGTATGTTTCCACCATGATATACTCACTCAACTCCGGTGTCACCAGAAATTCTATCAGGTTCTGGCGAGCTATTGTTACTTCTGCTGCGCTGTCTAGCATGGTCAGAGCCGATTCCCCATTCAGTAGTTGAGTCCGAAGAATTCTGGGCATGTCTAACTTTGAGACCTGCTACTTTCTTCTTTTTGAATTGAGGTTTCGCTTTTGGCTTTTCTTTTTTTTTGGAAGCGCAGTCTGAATTTTGTTGCATGTCTCTGGACTTTGTACGCTCTTCTTGTCTGTGTTCTGACCATCCTTCCCTTTCTGAGTTTTTCGATGAACCCTGAAAGGAACGAGAGGAACGTGTATCAGTGTCCTGATACCTGTCAGGTTTTTCATGTTATCTCTTTTCCTAAGGTTATACCTCCTTTTGGGGGCCCCCTGCTGAGGAGAACTGGCCCTGGATTGAGATCTATTCTTTTGTTGTTTGTTATTGTCCCATTTCTTCTTTGAAAAAACTGATGTTTGCTTTGCCTGTTCTTTTTCTGGACCTCCCATTAGTTGAGGTTTTACTGGTCTAGCTCCCAAACTATCTCTACCTAATTCTGCATAAGCAGTTTCAATTATTTTAGGTAGTTCTGTCACCTGTTGTAAAGGAGGGAAGTCTCTAAGACGTTTGTTTACTGCCACGAATGCTGCTTCCCCTTTGATATTTGCTAATATTATAGCTGATACCTGGGCAAAGTTATTTAGTAACTTCATCCCTAAGTTCAGAGCAGGTTGTGCTTTATACTCGTTCTGTATTTGTCTTAGTACATCTGGTATTAGTGCTAATGAAGGGATACCATGAGTTCTGGTATATATTGCAGCGAAGACTGTACTCCAAGAAGTACAATCCTCTATTGGGGAAGCTAAACATATCGGCAAGCAAATTGTTAGTATTCTATGCTTTTCTTGTGGACGAGTGTATGAAAACACTGCTTCTATCTGTGTTATTTTTTGAGCTATCCAGAAGGGCATTTGTTCACATTTAGTGGCCATTTTACCCGTCACTAAGGGTAATATTTGTGGTGTAATTTTGGTTGTAGAAGTTTGGGCTGGTCCTGGTTGTGCAGCCGGTGTTGGCTGAAGTATGAGTGTTATCATCACAAACTGTGTCACGTTTTTTGTAAAGTTTTATTAATTTATTATGATGTATAAGTAAGTCTCCTCCTGGCATTGTGTCAATGTCAGGGTGTGGTGTGTAGGCCGCTAGTACTGGTCATGTTGCTCCGTCTCTTCTGAGGGGACCGAGCCTTACTCTATTTCTTGTATGGAGGAGGGCACCTTTAAACCAGTATAAATGTTCATGGTAAGTGAGTGGAATTTCAATGTCCTCATATGGACAATATTTGTTTTGTATGTCATCTTCAACATAGTAATGAACTGTCTTTGTTCGTGCATCTGCCTGTGGGAATCTAATCCATGAATAGAATACCTCTGTTCTATTTTGTTGCAAAGTTATCCTGTGTCCTGGGCACCCCCCAACCTTTTGCTGGATGGGTCTGGTGGTAACTGACTCTGACTGACCCTGGGCTCTGCCTAACTGACCCTGGGCTCTGCCTAACTAGGCCCAGGGCCAGTGCTATGCTGAAAGAGACTAATTTAGAATACAGTGAAAACACCTACATACACTAGGGTAAACCAAGGGTTGGGGTACACCTGTGGTTGGCATGACCTACCCTATAAGACCCTATTAAAATATTAGGGCAGGGGGATTAAAACAACCTAGAAGTCCCTAGCCCACAATAGGGCATGGCAGTTTGGAGGCCAGCAGCTTTTCTGCAATTGAATGTGTGCACTGCTGAAGCCTGAGGTCAGTTTTAAAAGTAGTCCTGGGTGGCAGGACTCCTTTTAAAAAGTAAACTGTGCTCAAACTCGACTTTGGGGTTTGGGGAAATTACAAATGGATACCATACAATGTTGTGGCATATTAGGAACCCCCAGGGTCTCCCCTAGGTGTCCCAGGGTTGGGGGGTCCGGTATTTATAAGGTAGACCTCTATAAAAATGAGATTTATATGCCCTGGGTTAAGTGAAATTTACATTTCACTCCCCAAATTGTGAAAAAGTGCTGCCCAAATTCGACTTTGATGCTAGGAGCCCTGTGGAGGGAGGATCTGCAATATTTCTACAGAATCAGAACCCTTAAAGTCTCTCCTGGTTGTCCCATGGGGTGGCGGTCCTGTAGATATAAGCAAAGTACTTATAAAATATGTTTTTGTGAGTCCTGGTGCTAGAAAAATGGCCCAGGTCATTTTTCCCATTGCAAATCCCCTGCTACATAGGTTAACATGGTAGGAAGTTATTAACTAAAATAAAAGTTAATAACTCTTGATAGGAGAGGGCTAGAAGAACCATTCAAAGACTTCCCCGAATGGTATTAATAAACTGAAGAATATGATATGGTTAATTTTCTCCTAAAGTGTACATACAAGAAGTCGTAAGCCTTTTTTGTTTGTAAGTCCAGATTCAGCCTTCCAGTGGTCAGTCCTGATTGGTCAGAGTTAAATGGATTAGCCAGGCTGCCTTGAAGAGGTGATAAAGAGCCCCTGTGGTTAACCAGCTCTGCTGGGAGGGCAATGTGCTGCTACACTGGAATGCGAGAGCAGGGCGAGGCATCATAAACCATGGTCTTCAACAAGAAGAGGAGGCCTTAGTGTAATTTACAACTCTTGACTTTTCACCTCAGCCAGAGCTAGGCTTATGGAAGGAATGCACAGATGCAAGGGGGAGTGTTTATGGAAAGTAAGCCATCCTAGGGGTGTGTTTAGCCAGCTTTTACCTCCCTGCTGGAAATTCAGCCATTATGCATTTGGGAGATTTGGTGCACTCAGGGACAACATAATGCCACACTCTACAGGACGTGGTCATATTCTTGGGGAGTTTCCCTGCTTCCATTGGTCAGCAGTGACCTCCTGCTTGACCCAGAGAGCTTGGAATAAGTATCTGAGAGGGGCAGAGACTCTCAGATCTGCTGCTTGAAACTTATGGAAGCAAGACGTTGCCATGCTGAGAAGTTGGGGTGAAAAGTTCTAAGGCGTGTCCTCTGAAGATTGCACCAGCTGAAACTACAGCCCTGTGGGTTACCTTGCTGCAAAGGAACTAAAGAGTGGACTCCCTGCAAGCTACAGGTTAACAGAGCTCACCTGGACCATCAGCACCAAGGATCCTCAACCTGGAGAACACCAGTGGATTTTATAAGGGTTTTGTACAAGTGGATTGTGGGAACTGAAGTCCTCAACTTTCAAGGACCATCTTGGAGCAACTTTGAAATAAAGCCCCATAGAGGGACCGACTCAACCTGGCCAGCCAAGCCACCTGCCTTCAACAGCGAGCCGGCCAAGCCATCCAGGTTCGTCCCACTAAAAGCTCCTTAGGTCCAACTTCCAGAGTTGGACCAGGAGTAGAAGAAATCCAAGGCCGGCGAACCCTCACCGAATCCGGCCTGGTAAAGAGCATCGAGGGACCCCGCGAGAAGAAGCTCTGTAAAAGTTACTAAGTCCATACGAAAAAAAGGTGACTGGGAGCAACCGCGAAAGCCAAGCCACCTGCCTTCAACCGCTTGTTGGCCTGGATCCTGGGTTTGCCCCGCTGAAACGCTCCGGAGGTCGGACTTCTATAAGTTTGACTGGGAGCTCATCGCAAGGCTATCCGGTGAACCCTCACCGAATCTGGACTGGCTGAGAGCTTCGAGGGACCCTGGGAAGAAAAACTCTGGAAAAGTTTCTAAGTCCGAAGGTAAAAACTGTGACCGGGACCTACCGCGAGTGGTAGCCGTTCAGGGCCCCATCGCAGTCGGCCTGAACTTTGACCCGATCTAGCGCGACCAGATATCCCAATAAGGTGTTGTAGGTTTCTAAGCGCTATAGAATGCTACATCTTTGAAAATTCATATCTCCGGTTCCCTACATTAGATTTTTGTCGTTTTGATGTCATTTTAAAGATAAAAATATTTCCTATTTTCATAAATTGGTGTTGGATTTTTATTATGTGTTGTTTTTAATTATTTACTGAATTGGTGTTTTTAAATGCTTTACATACCTGTCTTTGAAGTTAAGCCTGCCTGCTCGCAGCCAAGCTACCAAGGGTTGAGCATAGGAATAATTTTCTAAGACCTATGCTGAGTCCTATCATATGTTAGTGGCCTTATTACCAGTGGCAGACCTATATTTGCCTCTACCAATAATCCACTTTCCAACATATATGATTTTTGTGCCTCAATCACGAATGTTACTTGCCCACCCCTAAATGTAACACCGTATGCTACTAGTTTTAGGGTGATGACATTTCTAACATTTTCTTCAATGTGTGTTGCATATGCATCTTCTTCCTTGGCTGAGAGATTTAGTTCTTGTACTACGTCTCCCTGCTGTTTTTAGTAAGAAGAGCTTTTCAAGGGAACTGAGATAAGGTGTTATGCACAATAGGAACAATGTATTCTTCAAGCTTGATTAAACCAACAGCCAATAATATGATTTTGCCTACTCAGCTGCGGTGGATGTTTGTTCCCTCCCACTCCAGATGTCTCTGGGGAAAATGTGGGTGGGGGTTTCTGAGAATAGCTGAACTACTCAGATTTGACCGTTAGATAAGTTGTGTAGTTCTTATAAATCTATATAAGATCTGCGGGCTTGGTGTCTGAACTGATTCCAGACACCCCCAACGGGTATGTTGGCCTCTATGCCAGCCAGCTCACAGTGCCCCTAGAAACTCCTCTTATCAAGGAGAGAATAGTTCTTGGCAACTATCGAACATGGCAACCCTGATCCCTCAGAATCGTGGAAGCAGTGCAATACTTTTCGCTCAGTCACTCGCACTTGCTTAGCCTCAGAGAGATACACAGAATAAACGATATGGATGTTTTTCAATGAACATTTAATAAACATTCGTCATTCTGGTGCAAAATAGGTGTGCTGAGACAATCATTTGACAGTAACAGATATAAATGACTAGAAGCACTAAGAAAGTGAAAGGATGGTAGATCTCTACCATTTTGCTATAATCAGGAATACAGGGAAGTAGATAAAATATATGACAACAAAAATGTGTATTCCTATGTTGCAATCCTAACTAGATGTACCTAAGTGTACCTTAGAATGTGTGTATGTGTTAAGCCAAGAATCCCTCTAGGACAAAGTCAACCCCATTACCTGAAGTGAGAGACTGTGGGACCCCGTCTTTGTCTCGAGTTGGACACCCCGCAAGCGATGTTCAGACCACTGCGAGCTGGAGTGTCTACATGCAGGAACCTCAGCGTCTTGCGTCAGTGTGTCGGAATGGAAGTCGTGATCTCCTGTGACTATCTCAGCAAGATGTGATGTTTATATACCCGAAGGTATCCCCAGGGGTTCTACTTTGCTTTGCCACTGTCGGACTTAGGGTGACGTCTGGAATGAACCTTGTACATAGTTATTATGCAGGAGATGATAGTCCTGCTGAGTTTCTGAGAATCCAGGATCCTCATTCCAAATATATGAGGCTATTGTTCAGGGAAAACCCCACGTTCTGTAAGGAGTATTGTAACTAGGCAAAGGGTCAGTCCTAGCAGCCGTTATGCATGTAATGTAGGGACGAATATAGGTGAAAGGTTGTGATGTTAGCTTGTAGTGTAGTTCCTATATCCCTGATAGGCTCTGCGCTTTGGAATAATATACACTATAGTTTTGACATAGGACTGAGGTCAGTATATCTCTATCGAGTACATTAAACTTAATTACTTATGTGTGCCAGCTATCTCAGAGGTCACTAGAAACTTCTCGAATATACAAGAAGGGATTAGTTTCTGACAACTGCATAAACATGACAACTTTGTTTCCCTTAGAGTCGGAACAATCTCAGAACCGTGGAAACAATAGATAACAGTTTCACTCAGTCAATCGTGTATGCTTCGTTTCTACAGAGTTGCACAGAAATAGAGAGACGGGTGTTTCAATAAAAAGGGGTTTATTGAACAGTCTTATTTCTCATGCAAGAGATATGAACTGCTACAATCTTAAGACCAGATGCGAAGTACAATACGTACAGAGTTAGCAGTAAGATAAAATAATACTGCAATAGCATGGTTTTTAGCTATGACATATATTCAGAAAATACATAAATAAATAACACAGGCTAAAATGTGAATACTCATCTGATGCTTCTAAATAGTTCTACCCCAGTGTACCTAACCTAAGTGTAGTATGAGGTAAGAAGTAGGTGCTGTTTCCTAAAGTGTAGCTAGCTATAGTTTTAGTTTTGCCAAGAGTTGCCAAAAGTTTCTCTAGGTTCTAGTCTGCTCCATACCTTAGAATGTCTGAGGTTGGAATCTCTCTCCGGGACTCAATATCTAACACCCCGCAAGGGAAGTCAGAAACACTGGAGCTGGATTCTCTGCGAGGAGGATGACAGCGTCTGGTCAGTGCATCAGGCGGGAACTCGATCTCCTTGCGAACTTGCTGTGGCGTACCGCAAGTAGGCAGTCGAACTGGACCGTACCGGAACCGTGGTTTGCCAGGGCAAGGGCAGGTATATTTATACCTTGAAGGTGTTTAGGAATGCCTGAATTGACGTAAAAGTTGGGCATTGGAACGTCATGAATGAACCCCTAAGGAATATATATTCATGCATACTAAATGAGTTCTTGGAGAAATCAATATCCAAGCAAGGGAAATTCCTAAAGGCTTAAGAATCTGGTTTTCCAAGAACTCGTTGTGACGTGGATTGACGGATGTAGGAGACCATGCATGTATTTGGTTAGCATGGACAATGCCTAAATAAGGGCTGGATTTTCTATGCCTAAATAAGAGCAATATGAATTGTACCTATATATGGGCATAAATTTGGAAACCTATATATGAAATCTAAATCTACACACAACAACCTGGCGGGGTACTTATATGGAATATAACACTACTGAACATCAAAAACATAGTGCAAATGGGTGCTTCGAGCCGCTTCGTCCAGCCGCAGAATTTTGTGAAATCTCTCCTGGCCTGCGCCGCAGAATACCACGTAGCAAAACTCTGCAAGCTCCACCCGGGACTACTTGTGATGCTGCAGCTGTGCAAGGCCCAGTGGATGGTGTCTGTGATCTCTAAGGGTGTCCAGTTCTTTCTGAGGCCATGATGTATGTGAATGTATTCACACCAAAGTGCCTCTCTAAAACACCAACGTGGCTTTTTCTAAAGGCTGAGTTAGCTGAGTGGCCAATCAGACCAAGCCCCCAAGTCCTGTAATGGTAACTGTAGCATTTTCCATCATGTTGTGGCCAACCAATCACGTTGGTTGGTCCCATGGAACTCCTTTGGGGATCCTGCGGAACCAGACAGTCAGAAGGCTTTATTTTCCTTTGGGGTCCCACAGGACTTCCACTGGAGTCCCGCAGCAATAAGTATCTTTATAATTTGAACTTTAATTTCCCTAAAATGGCTGAACAGATTTACACCAATTCACAAAAAGCACACTTTCAGGGTAAAAATCTAGCTTTCTTCCGGACTGATTGCCACGCTATGGGCAAGGGCGGCTTCCTTTCTGTTTTATATGGGGGCAGACGTAAGGTCTTGTCTCTCCCACCACACACTCAGACCGTGGTCATGGCCTGGCAGAAGGCTACAAAAATGATTGGATGGGAGGCTCGACTGACTGAACAGACCCCCTATGGGAGAGTAATTTGCTGGGCGAGGTTGGTAGACTGAGGGGCTTTCGTGGCTGGAGTGTCATTGGTATTGATCTCCTGGGAGACATCTGGAAAAAGGGGGAAATGTTAATATTTGACAGGTTACTGGAGGAATTCTAGATGCAATCCACTGAACACTTTTGATATTTGCAGTTGCGACATGCACTACATTGTCACATAAAAGAGGGGACTCCACTGCCAGAATACACTCCACTCGAGGACAGACTCCTCTTCGACCCTATGCTTGACAAGGCACTATCTCTCACAGATAAAAATAAACTCATAAATAATACCCCTGACTGTCTGAGGCCCCTGCGCGAGGCGTGGGAATCGGATGTTGGCCTCCTGGAAGACGATGATTGGTGGGACGCCATGCAATGCCCCAGAGAAATAGCTATTAGGGCCAGATTTAGGCTGATTCAGCTCCGTATTTTCCATAGATCATATGCCTCACGGTCTGCGCAATACCATATGGGTTATCGCACTTTAGAACAGTGTGTGAGAGGCTTCTGGGAAACTGGAAGGTTTTTCCATATATTGTGGGATTGCCCTAAGATTCAAACGTTCTGGAGGCAGGTCACCCCGGTGATGGCAACCGTGGTGGGAGAACAGGTACCGCTAGACGTGAAGTGGCCTATCCTGGGGGTGCCGGGTGAGGTAGCTTGGCCCATATGGGCCATGACTTGGCTGGCCCTTGTAGAAACGGTGGCAAAGCACAATATTGCCCGAGTGTGGGGTGCCAGGATACCCCCGACGGTACTCGTCTGGGAGAATGATATGGACTGGTGCCAGCAAGCAGAACAAACAGTATATCAGAGTAGGGGATGCCCACGCAAATGGGGGGCCGGGATGGCCCATAGAACTTATCCACCCACACCATAATGTACATGCTGCTGTGCCCTGTGCTAGGTGATTTTCGGTTGGGGCCCATTTATTTTGCGGGAGGGAAGGATAATGGGAGGCTTTAAAGTGCTATGTCCTCAATGCATTTATGTATGTCGATCTAAATGTTATGTATGCTACAATGATTCTGAAGAAAGTGTTATGTTTATTTTTATGGTTAATAAAAAGAATGTAAAAAATAAATAAAAAAATCAAGCTTTGTGCCGAATTTGGTGCAATTATTTTCAGCCGTTTTTTCTGTATCATTATGGTATTTTTTCTTAACGACATTGCATCAGGAAAGATGTTTGGGGCCACCCATTTTTCTCGCCCCTGCTGGACAGATTACCTTGAATCTTTCTTGGAAACAGCTGACACGGATTAACTTTTTTTATGTAAAGTTTTGTGAAGATTTGTCAACTGGTGTAAAATGTATTTGTGAAGTAAACGCTCTTCCTATGGAAACTCTGACCTACCTATAACTACTGTGTGTAACTATAGCTACACAGTGATAATGTAAAATGTCAAATTATTTAACAAAGTTTCCTATGGCGAATCATTTTATTTTCCTGCCTCTATTTGTTCTATGGAAATGTGTGGTTGCAGTACCTTAGAGTGGCCATGTGTCATGCTTGAAGTACTTCAAAGCTGGATTGAAGTACATTTGCACTTCTTTTGACATCTTTAGGAATGAAGACAATGTAAAAGTGTAATTTGTGAATAGCAATTAGACTACTCTATTGTTGGTTTGTGTTTGTACTAGAATGCCCCTCCATAAACCATTCCTTTACCTATTCTCTCCCATTTGGTAGTAAGTGTCACCTATTTTACCCCATCTCCCCTTTGCCTCTCACACATTTTCTATATAAATGTGTAACTATGTGTGTACACAGAAAACATCGGAGAAGCATAGGTGGAAGTCTCTAGCCATAGATTTGTGAATTTCATTTTGTAGAACATGAATAGTAGTACGGTGGTATTGCTTTATGTACTACAAAATGCAGTTTGTGAATCGGGTCCATAGCTGATAATCAACATAGGCATTTATCTGCTTTAGAAATTTTTTGTTAATTTAAAAATCATAAACTTGTGTTTCTTTGCTGGAGCAAGAACAGTAGAATAAAACAGAACTTCATGTAATGTTGTCATAGTCAAATGTCAAGTGATATATTCCATTTAATATCGGTTGATTTAAAGATCACTGTTGCTGCATTTGTCATTTTGAAAAATTAGCTTTCATAATCTCACACATTTCTTTCTACAACAAGGTTCTTGCAATTTCAGTATTTTAGGATGGGCGGTGGAGGTAAGTCCAAAGTTGATACTGTTTGGAACGCTGGATGAAGCAGCCCGAGTTGGGCTTGAATTATCATGATCTATGCAAGTCACATTCTCCCTTGATCTTCTTGGCAATGAGGGAGATATGTAGAAGGTGCTCCCAGTCGGAGTCCCACACCTGGTTAGATTGGTGGAGATCAATGATCTACGTTTATGAGATTGACAAGAAAATGGTGGGTAAGGGTCACCCCTGCAACCAGTTTATATGAGATCCCCTAGTGAGACTGCTTGAAGGTGATATGGTCCAATGATTATACCTCTACTGCTGATTTTTTTTTTCAAACATATTTTATTGTTTCATTATGCCTCTACTATTATCGCCATAAGACAGGATCATTTCCCAAACATTCAGTAATGAGTTCTCGTCCTTTACATGCAATATCAAATATACCTGGAAGCAACATCACTGCCGATATCCATATTTCCTATCTCGTACCTGCGGCCATTAGCGTAGCCGGCAGTTCTAGGTTAGGCACGATCTATATCCCCATCTGGAGGATCCAGTTCATAAGCGTCTCTGCAAGGCCTCGCTCTAATCCACCTCAATAGTTAACGGGTTAGCAAAACACCCCCTACCCTCCCCCCACCCCTCCAACTCCCCCCCACCGTCAGACATGTCGCTCCTTCCGCCATCTCCCAGTTTTAAGAGTTAGTCACACTGATTGAACTACTGGAATCTCAATGTCAGGGGACAAAATGACGGGAGCTACCACTTAGTACTTGCTGCCCTTCAACCACGCTACCCGCTCCATAAGGGCAATGCAGCCGTTTATGGGCGCAAGTCTCCTCATGGAGGGGATCAGTCATTGTCGTCCGTCGGGTTCTTAAGTAAGTCCACCATCGCCACCCATGCTCTGGCTGCGGTCAACATTTTGTCATTATTGGCTCTCTGGGCCATTTGTATTCTGAAAATCCACTCGCAGTCGGCCCACTTTATAAACTCTCGCAGCCATCGTGTAACATTAGGCGCCGTGACCGCTTTCCAATGACTGGTGATTTCTCTTTTAGCAAGGACTAGCCCCAAGTCTATGAATTTACTGGTAACTTTGTTACGGGCAGTGTGAGGGAACAGGTGAATTAAACAAAAACCCGGGGTCTGATCAATGTCCCTATCCGTTATTTCACCCAGTTTAGCCGTTACCTCCCCCCAATACTCGTGCAGCAATGGACACTCCCAGAACATGTGTAAAAATGTAGCATTCTCTAGTTTACAACGTGGACAGGCAGTTCGGGACCCGAAAAATTCGTTGATTTTGTGCGGCGTGCGATACGCCCTGTGGAAGACATAAAACTTTATCAGCTGAAACCTCGCATTTCTAGAGCTTTTCCACGCCCGTTCCATCTGCGCCTCCCACGGCTTCTCCTCTAAAGGGATACCAAGGTCCGCTTCCCACTTAATACGTAGTCTCCCCAAAGGGGACCTGAGCTCCTGAGTAATACGCCTGTATAGGCAGGTTACCGCTTTGATCGTCCCTGCCGCATATACCACATATTGATAGGGAAGAGAGGTCGGGGTTCCGCCATCCCCTTCTTCCAGTGTTTATGGATAGCTGCCGTCAAAGCAGCATGTAAGAGAAAGTCATGGCTGGGCAGTTTGTAACTTTCTAAGAGGTCCTGGTAGGGTAAAAGGACGCCATCCTCATAGAGGTCCCAAATAGTGGAGACCCCCACTTCTTCCCAGCCGCGCAGTTGCTGCCAATCCCCCCCATGTGGCAGTACCTCGCAGACCCTCAGCAGGATCTCCGGGGCATACGGGGTCCCACCTTGGCTCTTCTGTTGGCCTGATTCCAGCACTGCCGCACCACCCACAGCTCCCTCGGGATTGCCTGTTCGCGTAGAGGAAGCCGGAGGAGCGTCCGAGAGAGCTGGCGCAGGTCCGGGGCCATGCCCCCGTGGTCATCCCCCAGGCGTAATCCCCTGGCCATACACTTTGTGAACTATTGAAATTGGGCTGCATGGTAATAGGCCTCAAAGTCAGGGACTGCGAATCCCGCCTCCCGCCAGGGCGCGCTGCATGTTAGGAAGCGCCACTCTGCGTCTTCCAGACCCCCATAGAAATCCCGTAGTCATGGTGTTGAGCTGGGTGAAGTATTTTCGCGGTATCCATAGGGGAAGTGAACCAAAGTAGTACAGAAGGCGTGGCAAGGTTACCATCTTTAGCAACGCCACCCTCCCCGCTACTGACAGTGGAAGGGTCCCCCAGAATTCCAAATTGCTCCTGGTGGTTCGTAACGCCCTTCCGATATTCCCTTCCAGCAGGTCAGAGGGTTCATAATAGATCCGGGCTCCTAGATAAGTCAGGCAGCTGCTTTCCCAACTCACGTCTAGCGCATCTGGTGGTACCCCTCTGCCACCCCGAATAGGGAAAAGGCACGTCTTATTCCAGTTGACTCTGAGGCCTGCCACGCATCCCAGTCTAGCCAACAATTCCCGAGCCCCCCGCAGCTCCTCAGCAGCATAGGCAAGGAACATTAGGAGATCGTCCGCGTACAGAGCGATGTAATGGAATTGACCCACCCCGTCCAGTCCCTTGTAATATCGTCCTGATCTTGCGTGCACCGCCAGCGGCTCCATTGCCAGTGCAAACAGGAGGGGAGATAGCGGGCATCCCTGTCTCTTCCCCCTGCCCACTCTGCAGGCCTCCGAAATCACTCCCCCTGTGCGGACCCTGGCAGTCGATAGGTTGTACAATATCCTCGTCCAGTCCACAAATCCCTCGCCTAGACCGAAAGCACGAAGCACTCAAAACAAATACGGCCACTCTAAACTATTGAATGCCTTCTCAATGTCAATCGATAAGATACACGCCTCTTCTCCGAAATGCGCTGAATTGTGAAGCAGCTGACACAGTCGGCGGACATTCATGGCCGTGTTCCGGGAAGGAATAAACCCGGCCTGATCCACATGCACAAGTGCTGTCATGTGGGTCAGTAGACGGCCGGCTAGAATGCTGCTCAATATCTTGTAATCAAGATTAAGCATTGCGAGGTGGTGATAGGCAGCGCGATCCCATGCCGGTTTGCCTGGCTTGAGGAGTGGGACGATTATTGCTTCTCTGGTTGAACGAGGCAAGCAGCCATCCCGCCGCCGCGACCTGTTGAGGAAATTCGATTTTCGATCTCGCTTATATTCAGCCACCATTTTGTGTTCCACCGCCATTTTGTGTTGTCCTCACTCAGGCAGCACAATGAGCGAAGTTTTTCCGCTGATCTTACTGCAACGTGTCAAAATACCCTCCTGCCTCTGTTTACGAGACTGATGTCAGGGACTAGCTAAGTCCACTGATTCCTGTCTGGTCCGACTGATCCCTGTCTCGACAGTCTGTTGGTTCGCACCATTCTTTCCTGACTTTATCTTATCTTCTGGCCTTCGCTATTCTCAACTTGTATTCTCTCATTTCACAACTGTCCTCCAAAGCATACAAATGTGTCCTGCCACCTGCAAGTTGAGTTGTGGACACTACCACTAATTAACTTGTGGGGAGGGGTGATAAAAACAGTTGGAAGAGAGGTTTATTTGGGTTACTTGATATCTTGTTTTCAAACTTTTTTCATTGGTTATATCTTGTTTTCAAACTCTTCCCATTGGCTAAACATGTATGCATTGGGAGTGTTCTTGGTGAATCTATGTGCTATAAAAGATTGTGCGCCATGGAGTAACGTGGCAGTCTCCTGAGAACCTACCACTGATGTACTTCTAGGACAACTGTACCAGGCTGCAGCTAATAAATTGAAGTTCCTATGCCAACAGAGTGTTCCTTGTCTCTGTACAATTAAGCAGGCGAACTCAGAAGATTTCAGGCGTACCCTGCGCCGCCAGGTCTACCACTAGGTTTGTATTTTTTATTTTTTTGTGTTTTGTTAATGTGTGTTATGTTTTGTCTCCTGATTAAAAGTTATAGTTGATATTTTTGTGTGTTATGTGAAGTGTTTTTCTTTTGTGTGTTGTGTATTTTTTTTGCTTCTGTCCACAGATCATTCATGGATTGTTCTGGGTGGTTCGAGGGCTGACAAGACTACAGTTGGACACGTGAGTCGGTTTGACGAAGATGTCAGTTGTGAAGGAATAATGGTGAAATGAGCGCCCTGAATGGCTATAGGCAGGAAATCAGGGTGAGAGAAGACTAGAAAGGACTAAGAATGTTACAGTAGGTGAAGAGGAGTAGTGAAAAAAGCAGGGGTTAACAGCCAACAAAACACCAATGGTCCATATCATGAGGTGGTGGAACGAGTGTTCCATATGTCCCTGTGGGAACTAATCAATGTGCAAATTGCAAAAAGGAGGGTGCTGTCAGCTGTGTGTTGAAACAGATGTGTTTTTGCATAACTTCTTTGGAAAGAAATGTTTGTGTTTATTTTTGTGCAGCCTGACAAATTAAGCAGGCCAGAATATTAGTTGTTGAGTTGCAGGTTCATTGTGCATAAAGTGCATGACATAGTGTTGTGCGTCACCGTTCATTTACATATGATATTGAAATTTGTCTATGCTTTCTGTGCTTGGTATACAGCAAGTATACCTGATGGCTTGGCATGTGTGTTTTTATTTTATGCACGTTTTTTTTTGTTTTTGCGTTGTGTTTACGCTTTTGCTTTTAATACTGTTACAAGCTCCCCTGTGTTGTGAGGGGATGGTCATGACGATGCCCATCGCTACGCAACAGTTGGTTGGACTTGTTCTGGTTACTAAATTTCACAGATATGATATTTCATGCTGTGAATATGATAGACAACACTTCACCAGTGCATGTCTATTTGGTTATAATGGTATTGAAAAAAAATAAACAAAAGAGATATACAGGATTAAAAGTGTGTCACCTGCAGTTAGTCATGTTACTGCTCCTTCCTTTAAGGGACGAGCAGCCTAGATTGATGTTCCCTGATTAGACCCTAAGGATGAACTATAAATCTGTGGCTCTTGCTAAAGGTGACCTAACTTTCCTTATGATATTGCACTTCTACATGTAGTCATAAGAGACACCAAGAGTTTCTTATTTGCTGTCCTGAGTAGCAGGATTGTGATTTTAAGTGGGTATAGTGCCCCCTCCGGACAGGTGACTAGGGAAAGGAAAAATTGTAGATCAGACACCAGAGACCTGAGAATTATTAGACTAGGGTGACAGGTATTCTCAGTGATCATGAGGAGATATTGTTTAGCCTGTGTATTGCATGGTGCACTTGCTGCACAATTATTAAAGGGAGATATCTGCAAGCCCCTGATAATTTGTATCATGCGTTTCCTCTTTTTAGGTGTTCTAGATAAGGAATGTAGGAACACACAGATGTAGTAATTTAAGAGATGTTTATCCCATTAGAAAATCATGAAATGAATATTTGTAAATCCATAAGGGACTGGCCTATCTGTAAAACTGGTGCCACTTTGAACCACGTCCAGTTTTTCTAATTATACCAGAATGTTTAATTGATTGGTTATTGAATTTGCCTTTTGGATTCCCCTCCTTTATATCTGTCCTACCTCATTAGCACTTTTTCTTTTTTCACACCCCCCTTGGAGCAACCTCTTTCTCTATTAGGAGCATTTAATATGGTGATCTGTTCTAAAAGTCTCTTAGTTTTCTCTGGTCTGTATCATACCCTGTTCTCCTCAGGTTTTGAGCTGATCATGCATCCAAACTGACACATTTTCACTCTGACTCCTACAGTCCCGCATTTTGGTGGGTCAGCACTGATTACAGCTCAGGCTACTGCTGCCATACCTTTTTGATGGTGCACTGTTCACACACATGTTGTGACTGATAAAGGAGAGACTGCAACATGGTCAATCTCCTTGTGGCTTAATTATATTGAGATTGGATACAGACTGTCATGTAGCAGATCCTATAGGCTGGCACACTGTGTGTTTGAGTGTTAGTATGAGTTACTGTGATACGTTTGGTTGGCTGTCACTCTTAGGGTCTTGAGATGATCAGTGCTGCCTTCTTTAATAGGCACCTACTCTGAAATTGATTCTGGGCTTAACTTCACCTCAGAGAGCTACTTTGAAGGTACTGGCGAGCTACCAGTGGCTCCCGAGCTACTCATTGGAGACCCCTGGACTAGAAGTACTGCCTTTGCCTTTGCATCTTATGAGAGTGACAGTGCATTCTAAACCAGAGTTGTCCCATGGCTTCTGGCCACTCCCTTGAAGATTGCAGGCCACCTGCCTGCAGTCCTATTGTTAAATACAATGAACTGTTTTTATACTAAACTGAAGGAAACTAACAACTGTGTCACATTCCCTACGTCACTAGATTCTGCGGGAATTAAGTCATAATAACCTGCAGAACACTGATTTAAGCCTAATTCCCATCAGTGACAGC
This sequence comes from Triturus cristatus, assembly GCF_964204655.1. NCBI lineage: Eukaryota > Metazoa > Chordata > Amphibia > Caudata > Salamandridae > Triturus > Triturus cristatus. Next base: position 503,787,501 of record NC_140584.1, on the reverse strand, counting down.
TACAGATGAAAGACGGACGTCTTGGCCCTACAGTCCCAGCACCCAGAAAGTAGCAAGGCTGGACAGCGATCGCCAGCGCGCCATCAATGGTATCTCCAAAGCATTGTACTTGCTCCATCAGACGACATTGGACATCACAAAACCAGAGTTTCAGTGTAAAAGAGCGAAAGAGAAGGATCCCTGTTGTTGATAGCAGGGCTGGTTTGAGGCTTCAGTTTTCTACCTGTCATGTGCTGGTAATCTCTGACAGTGTGCAGTCCCTTGAGCCCCTTGGCCTGAGTTTTGGTCAACCCCCCTCTTTTCTTTGCTCCAACGGAAGGGCAGTGCACCGGAGGATCTAAGGCACTACATGACGAAAGGAAAATTAAATGAAAGAGCAGCCCGAACATCCTCTGACACTGAATAGCGAGTGTTGGAGTCTGAAAGTGTTGCTAAGCGTGAAAGTCTGTTGCTCTTTCCAATTAATAGTACTTGGATCTGCACGAGATGATTTGTGCCCATGACCAACGAAGAGCACAATATCTGTAGTGCCTGCCGCAGAGGAAATATATTGGTGCACTGCCTTGAGACATTGAGACTTTCGAGTGAGCTGTGAGTGTTTGCCAGGAAGGCACTCCAATGGATACTGAGAAGCACTATTTTCACGGAAGGCCTGAATGAAGAGGCCCAATGTGGAAGAAAACAACAGAAGCAGATTTGATGGACGATAGAAGCCTACCAGACAGGCTTAGAACGGACTTTGGCATAGTTATGGTTGCACAAGCGGTTCCCGTGCAATTGCATAGAATGGGTGTTAGGAGACTGATTCTTATTGTTTTGCTGGCATTGTTTTAGAGTAGTATTCTGTTTAGTAAAAGCAGAATGAAGTCTATCCTCTGTTGAAGAGTATCTCCATTTCACCTGAGAGCATTGATAAGGATCGCCACTGTTTCACCTGAGTGTACTATAGTCACTGAAATGCATAGGAGCCCTGAAAAGGTTCGCTAAATAATTTTAGGATTTGTTTTTGCCTAGGGTTGTGAAAAAATATTAATCCTGTTTGTAATAATGGTCATTACTTTCTTCTGCTATCTGGATGTTAATTATGACCTGATGCTTTGTTCTCTTTGTATCCCTGTTGATAGCTTACATATACCTGCTTAAATGAAATGTGTAGAATGGAAAATGCTCACCTAGCAATGAATCTGTGTGTTTTGCCTGAGTTATGGCAAAAGGAGGGTCTGAGGAAATTCGATTTTTGATCTCGCTTATATTCAGCCACCATTTTGTGTTCCACCACCATTTTGTGTTGCCCTCACTCAGGCAGCACAATGAACGAAGTTTTTCTGCTGATCTTACTGCAACGTGTCAAAATAACCTCCTGCCTCTGTTTACGAGACTGATGTCAGGGACTAGCTTAGTCCACTAATTCCCATCTGGTCCGACTGATCCCTGTCTCGACAGTCTGTTGGTTCACACCATTCTTTCCTGACTTTATCTTATCTTCTGGCCTTCGCTATTCTCTACTTGTATTCTCTCATTTCACAACTGTCCTCCAAAGCATACAAATGTGTCCTGCCACCTGCAAGTTGAGTTGTGGACACTACCACTAATTACCTTGTGGGGAGGGGTGACAAAAACAGTTGGAAGAGAAGTTTATTTGGGTTACTTGATATCTTGTTTTCAAACTTTTTTCATTGGTTATATCTTGTTTTCAAACTCTTCCCATTGGCTAAACATGTATGCATTGGGAGTGTTCTTGGTGAATCTATGTGCTATAAAAGATTGTGCGCCATGGAGTAAAGTGGCAGTCTCCTGAGAACCCACCACTGATGTACTTCTAGGACAACTGTACCAGGCTGCAGCTAATAAATTGAAGTTCCCATGCCAACAGAGTGTTCCGTGTCTCTGTACAATTAAACAGGCGAACTCAGAAGATTTCAGGCGTACCCTGTGCCGCCAGGCCTAATTCAGCCTGGTTCTTCAGGGGGGCCAACTGATCCACAAATGTGGCATAAAACTCTATTGGGAGCCCATCTGTGCCGGGGGTTTTATTCCTGGCCATATGTTTTATTGCCCTCCGGACCTCCTCTAGTTCCACATCTCGACCCAATTTCTCCGCGTCTCCCGCCTCAACCTGAGGGAGTTCAATATCCAGAAAATCCTCCTCCTCCGATACCCGGGGGTCTAGTTGGCTTTGATAAAGGGCAGTGTAGTATTCCAGAAACTGGCCATTAATGGCCTGCTGCCCGTAATACGCTGCACCATCTCCAGCTCGCTGTTCTAAGATTGGTGTTCCCCTTCGTGCTGGGTTGGCCAGCCACGCCAGCAGTGCCCCAGATTTGTCTCTCTCAGCATCTGCCCGCGCCACGTACGCCCTATAATCAAAACATCTCAGGCGTTCCACTTGGGTCGCCAATCCTTCCCTGGCCGTCGTAAGCCCCTCTTGTCTATCCATCCGTTCAGGTCTATCCCTTTCCGCCTCTCGGAGCTGCTGTTCTGCCCTCTGAACCTCCTTCAGCAGAGTTCTGCGCACCCCAACCGCTTCTCCTATACAGCGACCGCTTATCACTACTTTGAAAGCATTCCACTCATTGTGAATGCTAGTGGTCATGTTAGTGTTGATCTGGAAGTACTCCTCGATAGCAGTGCCTATTGTGGTTCGAAAGACCTGGTCTTCCAATGTCTCCGGTCTGAGGCATCAACTGGGAATAGTGGACCTAACTCGCAGCCAATTCATGGACACCAACAGGGGATTATGATCTGTAATTGTCCTGGCTAAGTATTCACTCAGAGTGATGCCTCCATGCACATCTGGGGAACAGAGAATAGAGTCCAACCTAACATGCAGCTCATATAAAGCCGAGAAATAGGAGCAGTCCCGTTCCTCTGGGTGATGAGCCCTCCAAGTGTCTGTCAGCCCCCAGTATCGCTGCCAGTCACGTCGGGCTTCTGCTATTCTATGCGTGGGGGCGTCAGGGAGGGGTGGATGAGACCGGTCCAGGGCCACTTCAGTAATGCAGTTAAAGTCCCCCCCAACAGCACAGAGCCAGTCAGGACTGGTGCTAGTTTCTGAGATAGTTGTGCAAAGAAAGCTGGCTGATCAACATTACGGGCGTATATACTTGCCATAGTAATATCTCGGCCATCAAGGCGCCCCACCACTACCACGAATCGCCCCTCAGGGTCTATTATCTGTCGTACACATTGAAAGGGAACCCCCGCTCGCACCCACACCAAGGTCCCTTGTGCAAAGGCCGAGTACGCAGTGTGAAACACCTGACCCCTCCATCAGCGCTGTAGCGCAGCTCCTTCGGTCTTAGTCAAGTGAGTTTCTTGAAGTAGTGCTATTTGCACCCCTCTTCTCGTCAGGTAGGCATGTATTTTGTGCCGCCGGCTCATTGTATGCATCCCCCTAACATTCCAGGTCATAATTGTTATGCCTACGGAGGTACCTATAATCCTAACTGTATACTCTGATAGCAGTGATCCCCCTTAGAGACATGTCTGACCCCAACCCACTTACCCCAAATTGTAAACCCTACCCAACTCCCACACCCCAGGACAGGCACACAAGAACAGGTCCCCATCCAAACTAAAGCATTCATACTCAAAGCCATAAAAAGGTGGAGGTGTGTGTCTCTCTCCCATTGTCCTCAGAACTCGCCCCGACTCCCCCCGCCATCACTAAGTCTTCCAGCCGGGCCCCACGGTACAGCCAAGTCCCTCCATCATGTATCAGTTAGGCCACTGGGGCCAGGGGCTCTAGTGGGCAGCCCATCATCTTCTCCCCAAGGAACCGGCAGACCAATCAACCAAACACCTCGTCTGCCATCTGCGGAGTGACGTCCGGAAGTTCAGCATCAGAGAGCCCCTGGACACTACTCAATCCCGAGCTCTCAGTTCTGCCCCTCTCACGGTCCGTGTCATTGCCAGTCAGACTGCCATTCCAATGGCTAATGGCTGCCACTGCCAGAACCGCCCTATCTAGCTCCTGTCGGCGGTGACAACTGCTGTTGGGGTGAATTCAGATGTGGCGAGCGTGGTCCAGAGTCGCCTCGGGTTTCCAACCAGTCCCAAGCGGCTTGCGGGGTGAGAAAGAAGTGCGTCTCTGCCCCTGGAGTTACCCTAAGGCTGGCCGGGAACAGCATTGCGTAGGGAAGATGAAGTTGGCGCAGTTTCCGCTTAACAGCCAGGAAGGAGGATCTTTGGCGCTGCACTTCCCTAGTATAATCCGGGAATATCATCACCTTGCTGTTCACGATCTGTAGATTCTGTTTCTCGCGGGCCCTCTGTAGAAGAAAGTCCCGATCCCGGTAATGCAGTAGTCGCACCACAAGTGGATGGGGTGGGGCTCCAGGTCTAGGTGGGTGAGCCGGGACCCCGTGAGCACGTTCCAGGGCATAGAAGGGGGAGAGACCCTCCAGGGCCACCTCTGTTTTCATCCATGTTTCCACGTACTGGACCGCATCAGCCCCTTCTTCTCGTTCCGGAACACCTACGATGCAGAGGTTATTCCTTCTCGAACTCCCCTCACTGTCCTCAGCTCTCATCTCGAGAACCTTGACCCTGTTCATCACTTCTTTTAGTGAGCTTTGAAGGATGGTGACCGCATCTGGTATGTCCTTCATGGTAGTCTCGTTGGTTACTACCCTCTCTTTAAGTTTCCGGTGGTCATCTTTCAAGAGGGTGAGATCCGACCCAATGGCGTCCATTCTCGCCTCCAACGCCTCCCGTGAGGATATAATGGCCTGCATGATGTCACCCAATGAGGGGTCTCCGGGTTGCCCCACTACACGCCTCCTGGCCGTACGCTCCTCATCGTCTGTATGTTGTTCCGGTTCGGTCGGCCGCAGAACCTCGTATCTCTTGCTCCTGGACACTCTTCCCATTTTCCAAGCTATTGTCAGAAGTAGGGCGATGCGTGCGTAAGGTCCTTGGGCCCCGCCCTCACCGGTCAAGTGCGATGCCGCCGCCCTCCAGTGGGTGCAATGGCACCCACCCCTCAGCCCACGCGTGACTTATCTGGCAGTACGTGGACCAGGCGATTCCAATCCGTAGTAGCCCCTGGGAGTTGCCCCAGCTCCCTCAGTAGTGTGACGGATGGCCCATCTAGGAACAGAGGGCTCGCCCCCGCAGCAGTGCAGAAAGGAGGTGGTATCGCTGTGGCCCTCCAGTGCAGCAGAGTCCGGGCACGGTACCCCCTAGGCGCTGTGATGGCGCTCGCAATGACCGGCTCAGGCGAAGGAATGTTCCTGCTCTTCCATTGATGTTAGACCTCACCTCCCCCACTGCAAGGCGGTCTGTCACAGTGCACCTCCAACGCCAATGCAATCGTGCTTTGAGCAGTGCCTTCGTCCAATCCAGCCGTCGTGCTCTCTCTTAGCACCGCTCTCTTGGCATGTCTCTGTACCACTCAGCGTGGGCATGTAAGGTGCCCGCGAGCACTCACCAGGGGTAGTCTGTGCGCACAAATCACCGAATCCTGGAATAGCAGGTCACTCCAGGTGTTTCCAATCTCGGGCCACACGCGCCTCCGCCCGTCGTTCTCCCACCTGACCGCACCACAAGTCCTCCGTGAGCCAAGGGCATTCGTGGCAATCACCAGACCCTCCACGCACTGTGCATGTCTGCAGGCCGCAGTGCCCCCATGCGCGCGAACCTCAGTAGCCCCGACCACAGGAACTTCTCCTTCCACCCCAGCACCAGTGCAGTCGGGTGTCGCTGTAGTCTGCCGCCTCAGCAGGGTAGAGCGCTAATCTGTGCCGGTGGTCGTCTTGTGCAGGAGAGGTGGTCTGGATTCGAGTAGTTTCACTGCTGCACAGGCAGGGTCTCCCCTTCCGCCATCTTAGGGTCAGGCAGCCTCGGCCAGTCCGCTCACCGAGGCGAGTCCGTCCTCTCCGCCCCGCAGCTTCACCGGCCAGAGGGTTCCCAGGCAAGACCCTACCTCCGAGCAGTTGGGATATGACAGCCAGCAGTTGTGCCAGGGGCACTTGCAATCCCTAACGGCTGGCGTCCCCTCCTCCGATCACAGCCGCCATTTTGGGTCCCGATTCGATGAAGAGCAACGTGCAGAGAGATCACAATTTTCTACCTTTTCCAGCGCTTCTCACGCCTCAAAAGTTTGTCCAGGAGTGCACCCAGTACTCCGCTCTAGTCTGCGGCATCAGGGGCCTCCGTAGCTCGTCAGGATGATCTACGGTGGAGGGCAACCACGGAGGAGCTCCGAGGTCCGCTGCTGCTTACATCGGCGCCAAGCAACGCCCCTCCATACCTCTACTGCTGATGTCAGTGCAATAGGCTTTGAGTACCACATAGAGAACACTGGCCCCTGACTATAACCTGGTGAGCCTTGGAGGCTATATTATAATGGGAGCATGCTCATGGGAGGTAATGTAAATAAAAAGAAAAGGTTGCAGCATTTTGTTGCAGAGGCTGCTGAAATTATAGTAGTTGAGAGACACCTCTTCTTGCTTCCTACAGTGTCCCCACAAAGCTCAAGAAGCCCTGACTTTGAGGAAGGTATAGCGTCATCCCGTTATCACTATGCCACACTGCATAAGGGGAGGCAATATCTAACCCACTCCTAACATGTTGTCTATGTTAGAATAACAAGAAAGCAGTATGTACAATAGTCTTACAATTAATTTAGTATTTCTTTTTAAAAAATCAACTCTGACAATATAATAAACACGTGACTTTTTGATTTATCTACAAACTTGGATGTAACCATTAGTAACAGCTCTTTCCCTGTGCATGGTGGAGACACTGTTTATCTTCTAACATTTGGAGGTCGCAGTATATCAATCTTTTGTCTATAATGTCACACTTACATTTGAGTTGAATGCCATATTTGCTATGCAGGCGGCGGCCTCTGCAATAGACATTCTGGACATGCTGACTCAAGTTAGTGACAGATACAGAATGATTTCATTTGGAAAAACATTGATCTATCTTACAATGATGAACAACATGTCTCTGTCAGAGTAATGCTGTACATTAATCATGATGCCGTGTTTACACTCCGCCAAGTGTCAGCAGACCCTGCAATGGGTAAATGGCAAGAGGCACCCGCGACCATTACTGCTTCCTTCTCCCGTGAGAAGAACAGCTCTCTTTCATTCTAATGCCTTTCATAAATCTCATTCGCCATGTTGTCCCTTACGTCATTGTTTTGTTTCCACGAGGCCATATTTTAATGGCCGCAGGAAGAAGATGATGAGGATGTGTGAGACCTTAGAAAGGATCCACTCAACCATTAACAATAATGGTTTGCTCTATCGATCGATACAACGAGAAAACCGGGTAAAGTGCATTGTGAGCAGCAATACATGGGGTCCCTAATTCTGAAAAATGCTCACACTATTGCGATATTTGCCTCGCGCTTTTCAATTCCCCGTATCAATTCCGTGACACCCAGAAAAAATAAAAATTCAAGCTTCTTTATAACACTTTGACATTGCAATATTTGGGAATGGCAAAATACTGAAAGTAAATAGAAATATACATAACGACACCATTTCTGTTGTGTGCATTTACTGTCCCGTACATTTCTGTTAACTTCACCGGCATCACTTCACTGGCCTGGAAGTATCTTCCTAACGAGCTCTTCTATAATTCTACAATTTGTTTTTTCAATGGAGAAATACGATTTTTTTTTATGTTGGGCTGGTCAGAACAGAAAGAGAAGCTTCTCGTCCAAACTTTCATTGATTCCACGTAAATATAAGGATTAGTTGTAGTTTGTGAAGTGATTTTACTGTCGAGTATGATTGTCAGATGTACAGTGGAGTCTAGTAGGCGGGGCTTGGTTTGTAAAAAAAAATAGTTTAACTTAGGAGCTCGTGGTGCCGAATTCCCCAGATGCCAAATAACAAAGCACCTTAGTCTTCATTCAACGTCACACCTGTTTTTACCAGCCATGTTTTATATCCCTTTATCTCACTCTTGTAAATTCTTTTTCATCTCCATTTGCCCCTGTTTTACTATCATTTCATTTTGCCTAATTGTTTCCTTTTCATCTTTTTCTTTCTTTTTGTAGATGAAAAACTAATGGTGAAAGCAAAGGGCCTGATTTGGATTTCAGTGGGCGGCTTACTCCATCACAAAGGAGACGGATATCCCATTCGCCGTAATCCAAATCCCATGAATGTTATGGGACTTCATTTTCGATGAAATGGAATATCCGTCCCCTTTGTGACGGAGTAACCGGTCAACCCAGATCAAATCTGTCCCTGAGGATATTCCGTCTGGCGAAATGTAGGCTGACTATGGGAGACAACCTCAAGGTTCTGATGAAACTGATTATATATGAGTTACCCTCTCTGGACAATGGCGATGCTGCTAACCTCTGTCAACATAAGCACTCGCAGCTGGTGCTAAGAAACATCGGGGGCATCACCCCCATGCATGGAGGAGAAGGAGCCCTCTGAGCAGTTCAACGCTATGAGCGGGGCTGCTCACAGTGAATCCGCCGCGTGTTTGTTTAGATGAAGGGAACGGGGATGGATTGAGAAGTTCTGCGCATGTGCAGTCGAGGTTTCAATCGCTCTCAAGGTCCATGCCGTGAGCCAGGACTCATGGTCATGGCCTGTGCTAGTAGCTTTACATTAGTCTGCCATGGGACGCTTTTGTTGTGGCCCAAGGTGGAGTAGGGTGAATGGCTGCGGCAGGGCTGGCTTACAGTGTGACTGTGGAAGTGGGTGGTTCTGAGGGGTTGTGTTGGGGGAGGAATCTGGCAGTTGGTTCTAGCCCTGGAAGGCTGGCCCCATGGAGTGGAGGGCACGTGCAGCCTGCAGCAGTATTCTAAAGAGCGGCTGTTCTTCTCAGCCCATCTAGCCCTTCCCTTTGACTGCCTAGTGGCAGGGGGTTGGGGTTGTGTTTCATTAGCGCAGCAACCGGCCTGGCCTGCTTTCACCACTGCATGATTTAAAACCTGTCTGCAGTTCCCCAGATGCTCGGTGAGGCTGTAAAAATAGATATATAAATGACAACTACTGGTGTTATGGGCTATACAATTTCCCGAAATGCAGGTTTAAATTGCTGCTCTGTTGATTTTCATATCATCAGAACCTGAATTTTTCACCTCTGTGTTTAAAGATCACAATGATACAACGCTTTGAAACAGTCCCATTTGATTTACTACACTATTTTTAGGTCGAGCCTAGCAGCAGCCCACATGCACTGCTCTCTCTGCGAGACTGCTGTAGTAGAGTATGGGAGATAAACTGCGCCCACTGGGGCTTGTGTCATTGTCAGCCGCGGTCGGTAGTAGGAGTAACTGCAGGGCGGTGACGTGGGGATGGGGAGGGGCAGGGTGGGGGGTAGTAAACTATGGATTACGGAGGTTTACAGGTAAGTTAACATATAAATTAATAAAACGAATTTCGTTGCGTGCACTGCATCGCATTTTGGGATGCAGTGCACGCAACGAAATTCGTTTTATTAATGTATATGTTAACTTACCTGTAAACCTCCGTAATCCATAGTTTACTACCCCCCACCCTGCCCCTCCCCACGTCACCGCCCTGCAGTTACTCCTACTACCTACCGCGGCTGGTCATTGTCTTTCGTAAATGCTGCCTTCGGATTCGTTAATCGGCTTGATAGTCCCTCCTTAGTATGGCCTTATCTTTATTTGTAACCTCCCATGGCTTTTATTTATGTTTTAAAACCCAAAACATAAATAAAAACCATAGTCATTTACAATTCCAATAGCTCAAACTCGTGTGAATGAGAGACCTATTGCATTGCAAATGCTTGTTTTAAAAAGGAGATGCACAATTTAATGGGCGGTTTGCAAAAAGTAAACCCCCCGCCGCACCCTCCTTCATTTTAAGAAGTGCTTGCTCGCTCGTTCAGTGCCCCACTACTTTTAGAGCTCACTAGTCGCCACTGAACCCAAGTGGAGTTGCATGCAAGTGGTTACGTATTGCAGGGAAAGAAACAGATCTAGCAGATTCAGGAGAGCTGCATTCTGAACTGAGTCACTTGATTATGAACATGGAATATTTAGCAGAACAATATACTTTTCTGGGTGGATAAACATACCAGAAAGACAGGCACCAATTCCCAGGTGATGCAGTAAGAGCGGCTGCATAATCGCAACTTGCAGTCACGTTGGGATACCATGTAATAGGAAGATGTGAATAGGCTTGCGTGTAATAATCTTATTAGGCAAATTGTATGCTGGGTCTTTCTTGCTTTGCATGACTTACTGTCATAGTCCTGAAACTGCTGGGACCGTCACATCTCCCTTACATAGGGCCCCATGCTCCAGCTGATGACATATGCGTATCATCTCCTCTTACACAGTACTACATTATGTAGATTGTGGGAGTTCCATTGTATTACTTAATCCTGGCTAATATGAGAGGGGACAGGCCAAAAAAATGGAAAAGAGTGTATAGAGGGTGTATTCCTCACACCTGAACTTACTTATCACCCTACCACTGAAAATATAGCAGTGATCTGGCACGATGGGTGAGGTATATTAAAACTGTCTGGTCCCAAACACCGAAACTAGGGACCCCCAAGATGTCAGAGGTTCCTCTTGAGGCAATCGTAGATAAAATCTCCTGCATGGACATGTCTGTTTCCAAGCTGGAGACCACAATGTCTGTTGTATCTAGAGAAGTGAAATTCTAAAGTTCAGAGGTTATATCTTTTCACTCAAAATAGGATACCTTTCAGAAACTAATGGAACAATTTAGAACACCAGATTAGGGTGCTGATATTGATTTTCTGATACACAATGTGACAGACATGGATTGACATGTAGGCAATACTCTCCTTATGGAGTGCCAGAATGAATTAAGAGAGATGATATGACTAGTTTCTTAGTGTCCTTCTTACCTAAGCTCATGAATATCATATTTCTGGAACACTGGGATTTCAGAGAGCTCATCAAATCAGACCATGTACTATGAAAACTGGAGACAACTCAAGACCTATAATTATATGTCTCATACATCATAATCACACCAAGATGATTCTGCAGGCAGCAAAGAACAATAAGGATTCATTCCTTTGGGAGGGAAAACAGATATTTGTCACAAATGACTTCTCTCTTGAAACACATTTGAAATAGAAATAGTGCCAGGCCCAGAGAGATAGATTAAAAAAGCAGGACATTTAGTCTGAACCAGCCTTCATGGTCAGGGAGCAGGTGATCTTTGTCCAGGCCATTCTTCTGGAAACCATATCACATGTGTAAGAAAATGTGTCTTTTTGGTTGGTCACCCCCATCTTCTTTGTACTTATGCTGCTGTTTATCCCGCTGCCCTTTCTCATCCTTCTCCCTCTGCCCCCCCACCGGCATCAGCCTCCTGCTCAAGCAGCGTCTTCGGGACCACCTCCACCAATGCGGTAGGCCACTGCAGCGATGCACCATTGTCCTGGCCTGCAGTATTCCCCTCTGCGTCCAGAGACAAGAGTGAATCTGCACTCAGATGCAGAGTCCCATCGCTCCCAACTTTGATTCTGTTATCTGGGACAGCATCCTTAACAGGTGAACCCCACTTTGCCTCCCAGCATGCATTCCTGAAATGGGTCTGGCTCCCCATTTCTTGGTTCGTATCTGAGGCTCTCGTGGGAGAAGTGTGTCCCCCGTATCTCCAGGCATTCCCACGCCTCCTCGGGAGTCTCAAAGAAGTACGCCTTCCCCTGCCACAGGACATAGAAGCATATATTGCGGGTGTAGGCCCCTCAATTTCCTCTTCACACCTAGGAACAATTTATGTTGCTCCTGCACATGTTTAGTATAATCGGTGTAGATGGAGATCTTGTTGTTTTCGAAGCTGAGATCTTGTCTTTCCTTGGCAGCCCGTAGAATGCAGTCCCTATTCCTCAATAGAGACAGTATTGATCCGAGCCTTCAACGCCTTAGTTTCGGGAACCCTGTTTAGCTGCCAGCCGTTCCGCTCTCGTCGGCTCTGCCTCCCCACCACTGTCCTCCTCATCAGTGCCAGCAGTTTGTCACGTTACGCACTGCAGTGGTTGGTGCGGCGTAGTGTATTGCGTGATGGTGTTAGATGCCCCTGCTTAGGCCGCTTTGTCCTTGCCCATATTGACGTGAAACCGAAGGCACCCTATGCGTGGTCAAGTGGCCCCACTCTATCTGCCCCACTAATGTGACACTCGAGGCCCACTTCTGTTACTGGCGCCTAGCTCGCACCCTATCTATTTCAGGGCGCTTTCAGAAAAACAGGCCCAAAAGTCGAAGATCCTATTCCACAAGGATCAGTACCAGTCCAGGGTTAAACTGTGTGAGTTATGCTCCTTCCCAGGACGAGCATACCTTAATTGCGAGCCTCAGACCTGTGTATGCACAAGACCCATATTCACGCCATACCTCAAAACTCAGCCGGTCTCAAACTTACTATTCAGCAGAATGGGCACCTTTGCAAATGTCCTGTGCAACTTCCTTGCCCAGAGAGGTCCAGATAGCTCACCCGCTCTGCTCAAATAGGGGTTCTTCAGCTCCACAAGCCCACAAGCAAGCTCAGGCTCCCGTCCACTCTGCAAGCTCAGTGACAGTACTCCCTCAAGGCACAGGTGAAGCTCCTCTCCCCACCGCCGTGGCCATGCTAAGAAGAGATCACACCCAAGTTGACCAGTTCCGACTGCACCAGACTCAATAGGTCTGCGGGGGCCCTGACTCTAGGCCTCCTTTAATGTTAATATCACGATCAGGCCAGGACTTAAGGCATGTCCCACCAAGACCCCAATTCACAGACCCCCACCGCAATCCTCCCCATGCCTCAGCAGACTTCCGACAAAGGGCAGGGGAAGGAAAGCGGGCCCTAAGGCAAGCCCCCCCAGATGTCCCTCTGTGAGCAACTGCCCCAATCTCCCAGGGCACGCACGGTCTGCCAAGTCTCATCAGCAACGAGGGTGCCCAGCTTGTATACCAGCTCTGCTCTCTGTCTGGAACCAAACCTGCCCCGGGCACTCCTTGCATGTGAGGGACTCACTGCACCATATCCGATACAAACGCCCACTCAGCTGCTGTATGAATTGTTTCAGAGGGACCCCCGCTTGCTCAACAATGCCCCCAAAGGCTCAAGAGGCCTCGGAGCGCGGAGTACCATCCATTGCTGCTGGGCCCTGGCCAGCAAGCATCAACATTTGATGGAGTTCCTTCACCCCGTGCTAGCGGCACCGACCGCACCACTAGGGAGGAGGCTGGAAATCTTCAGTAACAAATCAATCGGCCACACACCGAGGGCTATTCCACCACCGCAGACACCAGCCGATCTCCAGACGTGGCGGTGCCTCCACCAGGCCACTGCCTCACAGTAGGCCCTCTTGGTCCAAACCCAGTGAGAACCCTCTGGCAGCACCTCCTTGCAGACTTCCGACAAAGGGCAGGGGAAGGAAAGCGGGCCCTAAGGCAAGGCCCCCCAGATGTCCCTCTGTGAGCAACTGCCCCAATCTCCCAGGGCACGCACGGTCTGCCAAGTCTCATCAGCAACGAGGGTGCCCAGCTTGTATACCAGCTCTGCTCTCTGTCTGGAACCAAACCTGCCCCGGGCACTCCTTGCATGTGAGGGACTCACTGCACCATATCCGATACAAACGCCCACTCAGCTGCTGTATGAATTGTTTCAGAGGGACCCCCGCTTGCTCAACAATGCCCCCAAAGGCTCAAGAGGCCTCGGAGCGCGGAGTACCATCCATTGCTGCTGGGCCCTGGCCAGCAAGCATCAACATTTGATGGAGTTCCTTCACCCCGTGCTAGCGGCACCGACCGCACCACTAGGGAGGAGGCTGGAAATCTTCAGTAACAAATCAATCGGCCACACACCGAGGGCTATTCCACCACCGCAGACACCAGCCGATCTCCAGACGTGGCGGTGCCTCCACCAGGCCACTGCCTCACAGTAGGCCCTCTTGGTCCAAACCCAGTGAGAACCCTCTGGCAGCACCTCCTTGCAGCCGTGCCGCCCGACTGGCGTCGCACCACGAGCGCGCCACTAGGTGCGGGGCACTACATGGAGGTCAGGTATAACGATCACCTCCAAGAGAGCCTTGATTCACATTTGCACCATGCAAAGTGGCACATGCATGATGCAAGGCTCTGAGTCAGATTTATGAATCCAGGCAAAAGCATATTGCTTGGCTTTGAGCGGCCTAATACATCTTGAGAAAGGCAAAGCATCGCAAATCACTGCACCACCTTACTCTGCACAAGGAAGGCGTTCCATAGGTGTTGCAGTGGGTGTTCCCATGCAACTCCCATTGGTTTGATGCATTCCCAGACTTACACGTACTTGTAAATCTAGAAATGCATCAAAATCTTATGTCTCCCCAGGCATAAGGAGGAGAAGTATCTTTATTTCTCCTCGTTTCGTCCTCTTTCTATGTGTGCTGCATTATGCAGTACGCATAGGAGGGGGAAAATACCTCTATGAGTTGTTTTCATGCGTGAAGGTGCCCCGTTCTGCACAAAAACAATCCTACCTAGAAAATAGGCTCCCTTGCACCATGGTGCAAGGGTGCAAGGGTGCCTGCATTGGCGTTAGGCTGCTGAAAGGGCGCCAGCAGAGTGGGAAATGACAAGAATGCACCATATTGCATAAATACACTGTATTCCTTCCCTTTCACTTTAGCAAAGGACAGCACAGCAAGATGTCTTGCTGCGCTGCTCTATGCCAAATAACCATAAATGAGGCCCACAGTTCTTTGTAAATCTACCTTCCTATAGCTATATAAATAAATGTATAAGCCTACATATATTGTGTAAGTATTCCACTACTAAATGCAAAACCGTGAGAAATCAGGACTTGTTTGCATTGTCCCTCCACGTTTTGCCCCCATTTTGACTACTAGGTGCTGGTTTTCTGACTCTTATTGTATCCTGGGCTCTGCTAACCAGACCCAGGGAGTGTGATCTGATTAAAAGAATATGGTTAGATATAATTATGATTGGCAATTACAAAGCCCTGTTTATATAATAAGGCATGGGGGATTCAAATGACCTATAAGTCACTAGTATATACTAGGGCAGAGGTTTAGAAGCCCAGTAGATTACCTGCACTAGAGAGTGCACTGCTGAGTTGCCTGCTGTCACTTTAAAAGTCAGCTCTACCATGCAGTCTGCTTTTAAATTGTAATTATATGAAAATTTGACTGTGGAATTAAAGGTGCTTACAAAGTAGTAATCTACCTTATTGTTCATATAAGTCAACTTAAAGATCTCCCCTTGGTGCCCCAGGTTTAGGTTGCCTTGTAACTATAAGCAGGGACATTATAAAATATGTTTTATAAGCCCTGGTGAGAGAAAACTGCCAATTCCTTTTGTCTCCATTGTAGTGAACGGCTCCATAGGCTAACATTGAGATATTTTATTTAAGTATAAATATTAAGAGGAGCAACCTAAAAAGACACTTCAATGTATCTAGTTAATAGTCAAGATAAATCCATCAACTTGCCACTGTAAGATTTGTAATAACTATGGCAGAAAAAAGGCTATTGAAGTTTATTTTCAGGGAGCCAAAGTCCAGCTTTCCAGCTGCCCTCTTCGGATTGGCCAGTCTTTCCCAGGCTGAGCCAGAGCTTCTTGATGAGTGGTGAAGTGTCCTGTCAAAGTAGACAAAGGACTTCCTGTGGGTAAAGAACTTAAGCTGCAGAAGCCAAAAGGCAGGAAGAGGTTGGGGAGGCAAACTTGTTTTCAAAGGGAGAATGACAGTTTCGGACCAACATCCAGCACCCCCAGCCACACAGTAGCCTCAGTAATTAGATTAGTTAGGGCATTGGAAGGGGTGTGTTTGTGAAACGTAGCCACACCAGTGGGTTGGCTTGGCCAAATCTAACCCTAAAGGAAAGACTTTCTCCATGTTGCATTTTCAACAAATAGTGTTTTCCAAGACAAGAATATGCCACACTTTGGAGTAAGTGGTCATGCACCTGGGTGGCACGCTAAATCCAATTGATCATGAGTGCCCCCCTGCTTGATGTCCAGAAAGTAAATAAATATGGGAGAGCTGCGTAGCTCCTTAGATCTGCTCCATGAAACTACATGGAGAAGAAGGACTGTCCTGCTGGAATCTGGATCTGCACCCAAAGGACTGCGCTCTGAAGGACTGCACCTGCTGCCCAATTGGGTATTGCAGCCCTAAGGACTTTGCCTTGCTTTAAACAGGATTAAGGAGTGAACTTCCTGCAAGCAACAGGAGTCCACATCCTGGAGTGCATCCAGTGGAGTTTTAAGGATTTGGCCAGGTGCACTGTGGAAATTGTAGTCCAGACATCCCAAGGACCAGCTAGGAGATTCCAAACCCTTGGATGTGTGTTTTGGACACTTTGAACCCTAACAAGGACCTTCAGGAAGAAGTCCCAGATGTTCGGTGAAGTTTGAGAACTTTTTGTCAAAAAGCTTATAAGGTGACCGAGACGTTGAGAGTCATGCCAGCTACCTCCAACTGAAACCCAGCCTGGATTTCAGATTCAACCCGCTGAATACTCCGGAGCTCCAGACATTCAGACTTCCAGGATGTGACCGGGGCCTTGGTTAAGAGAAAAAGCCCCATCTTGGTCTCAAACTTTGACTTTCTCCAGGTCAAGTGCGACCAGAAGTCCCAATTTGGCACTATACGTTTTTAAGCACTAGAAAGTGTTTATTCTTTAATAATTCATATCTCTAGTTCCCTAAACTGGATTTTTGTCATTTTGCTGTCTATTTGTTCATAAAAATATAACCTATTGTTATAAATTAGAGTTGTATTCTTATTGTGTGTTGTGTCTTATTTATTTAATGCATTGGTGTTTTACACACCTGCCTGCCCGTTGCCAGCTACCAAGGGTTGAGAAAGGGAATAATTTATTGAGACCTTGACTGACCCTTTTATTGTGTTTGTGGCCTTATTATTTATGGTATGTCACTACTTGTCACTACGAATAATCCACTTTCCAACAAAGACTTGTTGCACTTTATCCACCATGTGAGGATGACACAGTATAATATCACATTGACTACATGCAGCCCATCTTGACCTAACATGGTAGGGTATGTTTGGGAAAAGGGTTGCACTACTTGTACCTGAGGGCTTATAGCTTGACTGTTGTGTTGTGTTTTTCGTGTTTAGAATATGTTTCTCTTTCATTGGATTTCATTGTATGCACCATTCTGGTTTAGAAATGACATAAGGGTGCCTTTGCATAGCTTCCTCTAGGTCTTAGCTCCTATCTCAGTAGTGCAGTTGAAATAATGAGTGAATTTTCAGTTTCATTCAGCAGAAAAATCTAGCAAAACTGCTACGTGAAAACTGTGATTTTCAGTACTTTTCAGGCCTCGGTACAGACTTCATTTTACATGTCGTCATATGTCAATAACTGAGTATTCCACATACTCTTCTCTGAGTTATACTGCAGTTGCTAATTCTTGAGATGTGCTTGTATAGTTAAGTCATGTACAGTGGAAGTTGGCAAGTAAGATTTCAGTCAGCTTTCTGAAGCTGATTCACACCCCTTAAATAAAAACAAACATATATCAATAGCTCTTCTTTTAGATGCTTAATCTCTCATGGGACGGCCATTCCTCATTACTCACACCCTTTGACTGTACAAACCATGGATTGGCTGCAACACCTGGCCTGTGGTCAGGCCCTAAACACTACCCACCACAGGAAGGCCAATCCAACTGGTCATAGCATGCTTTATAATTATTATTCAGTCCTGCCATGCTCTCGTGAAATAACAGTACCAGTGCAACACCAGGGTACCATTCAATGGTCTGTATTGAGTCTTGTAGTGTTACCATGCTACCACTGACAATATAGGGTATTGTTTTCATGTTAGTTACTGGGGTGATGCCTATGGATCCCCCCAGCAGCTGGGCCTTGGGGCCCTTCACCTTATGTGGCCTTTTTTCTTTAAAATGTGGGACTCGAGTACTAAGTCTCTGAGTTCTGTATTAGCAGCCGCAACATTTTTTTCGATGTTGCAGCCAGCCAATCAGATCATTTCGGTTCCTAGTATTGGGACCAGTTCCGCAAGACCAAAAAAGCTATTGGGAGATAAAACTCCTATGACTCAAGACAAGTAGCTATTTTTGACTACAATTATTATGATAGTCTCGGGTGGGTGCACCTGCATGCTCACGAACAGCAGCCAGCTTCAACTTTCTAGCTATACTTTATTATTAATCTAACCATCCAAGATGTTGGACAGGCATTTTTGATTGATAAATCGAAAACTAAACTATGCACGAAATGCAGCATAATTGGGCAGAAGCATGCAGCTTGGTATCACTGTGCAACTGCTGGTCGCTCACAAAAATAACTTTAAAAAATAAATAAAGCATTGAACAAAAGGTATAAAGGAAGGCCAGAGGATGAGTAGATGAAGGGGGGATAGGGAAGGTAATTAAGTGTAAAGAGAGGCAGAGACAAAAGGCCAGAGAGTGGAGTGCTGAAAGGGAAATAAAAAAACATAATCACCTCACAGGAACAGTATAAATATACAACTCATCCAATCAGAAACTGTGTAAAGCTGTAATGCTCCAGGAGCGGGACAAACACAACGAAAAGGAGAAAGTCCCTTAAATAAGGAGAAGGTAACTGAAATAGGCAAAAAAGCTACCTAGGCCTGAGCAAAGGGCTGACCTTCAGCACACACTATGTATTGTACTATACACACTATTGGGCATATGTAGAAACCCCTATCGCCACTGGAACGTCACGTTTTGTGACATTCCCGTGGTGATAGGGGCCTTGCCTTATGTACAAGACTGCGTTAAGCCACTTAACTTGGCTTAACTCTGCCTTGTACATAAGGCACCCTTTCACGCTATGTTTACCGTGAAAGGGGCGTGCAGTGAGTAATGTGGTGGGCGTTCCACCACAACACCCATTGTATTTGATGCTGCCCCCAATGTACAAGGGTGGCGTACATAGGAGGCAGCGCCAAAATTAAGACCAGGAAAATCCTGGTCTTAAGTTGGCGAAACGAGGAGAAATGCATTATTTCTCCTCGTTTTTGCTTTTTCCACGTGTGCTGCCTTGTACAGCACACATAGAAAAAGCAAAATGCCATGGTTTGTTTAAGTACAGGAAGGTGCGCCTTCCTTTACATAAACAAACCTTTTTAAAAAACTTCAATTTTGTAACTTTCATGTGTGCTGCAAGCAGCACACATGAAATTTACAAAATTGCATTTTAGGATTGTTTATGTGCAGGAAGGGACACCTTCCTACACATAACCAATCCTCCCCTGCACACAGACACCCTTACACTCAGGTGCAAGGGTGCCTGAGTTGGTGCTAAGTTGTTAAACTTAGCGCCATCACAGGGGGAAATGCAAGGCTGCACCACATTCTTGTAAATGTGGTGCAACCATGAGTTTCTGAAGTAGCTAACGACATCCTCCGCCACTTTATTGTACATATCCCCCAATGTTTCCAACAATAGGTAAAGCTCTCTGTATATAAGCCCTAAATCGAATTTTGCAAGCATTCTGAGTCTCACACACTGCTGCATATTGTTGCCAGGGTGCATTCACACATTGTTGATTCTTCATCAAGACATTAATATGCAGCATTTGGCAGATACATAGAATATTTCTGTTGCTGTTGGTGTAGGCATTTTTTAATTCCTCAAACTTTCCGGTAGCGGTGGAGGCTATTATAACAAATTAGATCATGTATGAAACAACTGCTACAAATGTGATAAAAATCTGTTGAGGCGGTTTGTCTTCCCCAGGGAAATGGCTCCTTGAACTTGATTGTCCAACTTTCAATGGTTCACGAGCTTCTAAATCTTGTGCCTGGCACTTGATATGACAGCACCCCAGTTTGTAATGTTCCCGCCATTTTATAGCTGAAAATCATTTTCTCTAATTTTCTTGAAAATAAGGACTGTCATAGGTCTTTTAAGGACTGAAAAGAGGTAAGCTAAGTGTTCAAGGTTCAACATACATAACCTTAAAATTAGTAAATGAATCATTGTTGTGCAGGGAAGACCTGCATGTAGAAACAAGTGCTATGTGAATACTTTTTTACATACACATTATTTATCTCCAAACCATGCTTTGCTCTGACCGCCGTGGAGTCAAATCCTAGTAAAGGAAAGAAAAGTTGCTATCGTGTTTTCCTTTTTCATCCCTTTCTTTTCTACTTATTAACTTTTGCTTCAGCTGAATTTAAATGAGGTTTCATTCTTCCCATGTTTATTTTTTCTGCCTCTGACACCAAAGGTTTGATGACCAAAAGTGCTTTAATAGACTGAATCTAGTAAAAGTATGTACTGGTGAGAGAGTGTGTGAGGTGGGTTGAAACACGCTGTGGAATGAAGGTAAGCACTTGGGGCTGATTACGATGGCGGGCGGACTTGGTCCGCACGGCACCGTAGCGGTGATTGGGACCGCCCGCCAGACATGCGGCGGGCTCACCACTGCAATTAGGATGCGTCCAGCATACTGGCGGGCGCATTGTGGGCCTTTAACATTGCAGGTAGTGCTGCTGGCTGCAGCACCGTCTGCAATGTTCAAGGTGCTTGTACCGCATTTCCCTGCACCATGTGGCAGTGGTGCCTGTCACTTGGTGCATGGAAATGCAGTGGGGTACCATGGGTACTCCCCAGTGCAGCGACACCCCCCCCCCCACAAGGGGGGCCCGCAACGGGCCTCCAAACCCAATCCTAACCAGCCTTTCCATTTTGGCATCGCCGCCATGGAAAGGCCTCTACATACATACATCTTAATATGGCGGACAGTGCCTGCTATGCACCGCCACCATATTAGTGGTCCTTTTCTGTCCGCCAGGCAATCGGTACGATTGCCACTGGCGGAAAAGCAGCGGACGGACTTTGCGTCCGCCGCAATACCCACCACCATCCTAATCTGGTGGTGGGAAAATCTCTATGTGATGGCGGAAGGACCGCCACCGCCTATGTGTCTGACGTACAACGTTATTCTGCAGTTGTAAAGCCTGTGAATCACAGTATCACATAGTTTGTGACAGCAATATACCGTATTCAATATTTACAATTCCCTTTTGCAGGTCAGAAAAGTCTTTTTATTTTCTAAAAGGACTTTTTGCTTCCCTGTCCGAATTACAAATAGGAGGGAACAAGAATGGGGTGTCCTTCACCTATCTGCATTTCAGAGAGGAATGAATCAATGGTTTGGATTGAACCCAGCCAAGCTGAAAAATCTATACATAATGTATCGCTGAAGTTTACGTCTTTGTAGAGCACAATAGTATTAGGCTGCAGAAGACCATTTATCATGGGTACCCTCACTGTAGTTTTTTTTTATTTCGAGTTTATTTTCTTTGCATAAGTGCTTAAAACCATTGCAATAATAGCACCAGCAATAAAAAAATTGAATACACAAGTAATACCGTGTTACACATATGTTAAGGTAAAATCTTTCTCATATTTTAGGATAAAAACGTTCTCATATACTGAAACCAGTTAAAATTACCTAAACGAGTATTGTGATAGTTATGCTAAAATAAAACCATTAATTGACAATATTAAAATATATTTAGCATGTGAAGCAAGTAGAAAATGTTTCCTGTTATTGGAGTGCCAGTGAGAGAGTGCATGAGGTGTCGAGTGAGCCCTTGAGGGAAGGGAAGTAAGTACAAAGGTTCAGAAGCAGAAAATGATGTGTGCAAAGGCCGAGACTAAAGGTAAGGGGGGACCTGGTTGGAGGCAGCTACGCATAAAATGGGAACCAAGAGACCCTTACCCGACTTGAGTTCAATACCTATGTGCAAAAAGTGCTGTGGATCAGAAAGTGCTATGTGCAAAAAACAGGGAATGGGAATTGGGTAGGTCTTAATTGGGGCCTGCTTCACCTGAAGTGGTGGCCGGAGACCCTCGCACAATGTCCCAGCTCTGAGCCTAAGTACAGACGGTGCTAAGTGCTGAGAAAAAGTGGTATTTCCTAGGTGTAAGGTGCCAAGAGAGAGAGAGAGCCCTCTCAGCATATTGTATCATTTGGCAATTTCCTACGCACCATTGTGAGGATTTCTAGAAGTCGACATTTCAGCTGTGGCTTGTCAGAGGTGAAGCAGACCAACAAGGCCTGTCTCCGTGAACTCCCTCTTTGGATAAACTGAGCTTTCAACATTTGCCTTCTTTCCTCCAGCAGCTCTTCACGGGTGCATAGCAGGTGCAGTATATCCTCAGTGTC
The DNA here is from genome assembly GCF_964204655.1 of Triturus cristatus. NCBI lineage: Eukaryota > Metazoa > Chordata > Amphibia > Caudata > Salamandridae > Triturus > Triturus cristatus. The sequence continues at coordinate 503,765,382 of NC_140584.1, read as the reverse complement.
TGTACCAAACACGCGGCAGATCTTTGGTATGGATTCTCCCAGCCAATGGGTAAAATGGGACATGCATGGCAGTAGCCCCAGATGATATTTCAGGAAATACTCTTTGATTGATCCAGGAAAGCCTAGACTGAAGTATTTCTGGGGTGCTGGTACAGTGTAGGAGTTTAATGACCTCCAGGTGTGTGCTCTGGCTAAGAATGCCACCTTGTCTGTTACCAGAGAAAAGAATGTAATTGATTTCCTACTGATTTTTTTAACAGAGTGGGTGGCCGGGGTTTCTCATAACTGGGATGACCTGGTCCTGGCCTTCAAATATGCTCTCCTTTTTATAGTGTACTTTTGTTGCACAAAGTTGCTTGCTTTGTCAAAGGTCACCCCTAGATATTTGTAGCCTGTAGCTGACTGAATTCATGTCTTTCCCGAGAACCATGTCGGTTAATTTGTCCCGTTGCTGCCAATTGCCATATTACGTGTTTTGTGAAAATTGATGGACAATCCTTTTTTCCTCCGAATATTCCCAGGTTGTGTTGAGAAGGAGCTGTAAGCCTACCTTAGTATAACGGATGTATGACGTTACAACGCACACTTTTACAACGCATGCACTTACAACGCATTTTTTACAACGCATAATCCATTACAACGCATGACTTTACAACGCAGGACACTACAACGCATTTTTAAAAAATACCTTTACAACGCATTACCATTACAACGCATACTACCTTTACAACGCATACCATTACAACGCATAATATTAAATTACATTTAAGCTAAGTATTAGATAGTATAGGGGTAAAAATTACTATTCTAACTCCAGGGGGTGCAACAGTAAGGTAAGTGTTGGATAGTGTAGGGGTAAAAATTACCATTCTAACTCCAGGGGGTGCAACAGTAGGGTAAGTGTTGGATAGTGTAGGGGTAAAAATTACTATTCTAACTCCAGGGGGTGCAACAGTAGGGTAAGTGTTGGATAGTGTAGGGGTAAAAATTACTATTCTAACTCCAGGGGGTGCATCAGTAGGGTAAGTGTTGGATAGTATAGGGGTAAAAATTACTATTCTAACTCCAGGGGGTGCATCAGTAGGGTAAGTGTTGGATAGTATAGGGGTAAAAATTACTATTCTAACTCCAGGGGGTGCATCAGTAGGGTAAGTGTTGGATAGTATAGGGGTAAAAATTACTATTCTAACTCCAGGGGGTGCATCAGTAGGGTAAGTGTTGGATAGTATAGGGGTAAAAATTACTATTCTAACTCCAGGGGGTGCATCAGTAGGGTAAGTGTTGGATAGTGTAGGGGTAAAAATTACTATTCTAACTCCAGGGGGTGCAACATTAGGGTAAGTGTTGGATAGTGTAGGGGTAAAAATTACTATTCTAACTCCAGGGGGTGCAACATTAGGGTAAGTGTTGGATAGTGTAGGGGTAAAAATTACTATTCTAACTCCAGGGGGTGCATCAGTAGGGTAAGTGTTGGATAGTATAGTGTAATATTATGCGTTGTAATGGTATGCGTTGTAATGGTAGTATGCGTTGTAATGGAATGCGTTGTAAAGGTAGTTTTTAAAAATGCGTTGTAGTGTCATGCGTTGTAATGTCATGCGTTGTAATGGATTATGCGTTGTAAAAAATGCGTTGTAATGGTAGTGCGTTGTAAAAGTTGCGTTGTAAAGGTTGTTCCCCTAGTATAACTGACTAGAACTCCATCATAAGGGCACATGAGTCTTGACAGCGCCAAGTCCCCTAGCCCTGGGGCATGGGAGTTGCAGGCGTTAAGTGCCAGCATCAGAGCAGCTAAGAACAGATTGAACAGAGTGGGAGCCAGAACGCATCCCTAATTTAACCATGTTGGAATTCTCCTTGAGAGGTGCGTTCCTCCTCCCAGTTTCACTTGCACCCATTGATCTCTGTGAAGAGCGATTATAAGGCCCAAAAGAGTCCAAGGAATGCCCCAGCGTGCCAGTTTGCTCCAGAGCCTGGTCCTATCCACTTAGTCAAATGCTGCCTTGTAATCAATGAAGCATAGATGATGTGGTTGTTGTGAGGCTTTTGCCTTGTCTCTATATATGATATGGCCATGATGTTACTTGTCGTACCAGATGTTTTTGAAAATCCAGTTTGTTTTAGTGGTATTATTCCTTTGCCAGTTGCCCACATCAAGAGTTCCTCTACTAAGGTCCCTGCAAAATATTTTGCCTTATTGTTGTTGAGGGCATTTAGGCGGTAGTTCATTGGTATTGCCCTACCCCCATTGTTGTGTATTGGAGATATTAGTGAGCCTCTCCAAGAGGTTGGATTGTGCTGCTGTGACTGTTTTTGAGGAAGAACGGCTCTAGTGCTCCTGCCCAGAAGTCCACAGTGTGCTTAAAAATACCATTGGGCCCGAGGCCCCTTCTCTCCTGCTTTTTCTGATTTGATGCTTGATTGAGTTTATTCTGAGTGACCTTGGGTAGTGGGTATGTTCGTTCGCTGATAGAGGGGAAAATACCAACTTAGCTGATGCCTTATCAAATTGATTTGATTGAAATCTTTTTTAATTGTGGAAGCTTACAGCATTCAATAAAGTTATGTCGAGCCAGTAAGCTTCACCGGTTTTTAACGGTGAGAATTAGACTTTCATATTCTCACTGGGGTCCAAAGGGCACGTATAAAAGCATTAGGCACTGATAGTTTACTCTTAAGTTTTCACTATTTCACTTCACTAGGGTTGAGATTCTTTCAAAAAAGAATACACATTTTCTTTTTATACGGAGTAAGAGCAACCTATGATGGCTAAGTGGGTATGCTGGCGAGTACCAGCCAGCAACCCCCTTGGTGTTACTACCGTGAGGTGCTCTCTCTCCTTCTTCACACTTTTTCTAGTTATTTCTTGGTGTGAATCGCGCTATGATGGTTTTATGACACATTTTATTTGATACACCACGACTCCATGGGCCCGATTCACAGAACTAACTTAAGACAAAATCCTAAACTTACTACCATTTTCGTATTCACAGAAGGCACTTACTCATTTTGGTATTCACAGAAGACACTTACTCACTTCGGTATTCACAGAAGTTAGAAGTCCTAACTTTAGGACTTCGAAATGCCTTCTGTGAATCCCGAAAGTCTTAAAATTATGATTTGTCTCAGTTTAGGAGTCCTAAAGTTAGGACTCCTAACTATACTGCTACTAAACTGAGAAAAATCCTAATTTTAAGGCTTTCAGTATTCACAGAAGGCATTTAGGAGTCCTAAAGTTAGGAGTCTAACTTTACTACTACTAAATTGAGAAAAATCCTAATTTTAAGACTTTCGGTATTCACAGAAGGCATTTAGGAGCCCTAAAGTTAGGAGTCCTAACTATACTACTACTAAACTGAGAGAAATCCTAATTTTAAGACTTTTGGTATTCACAGAAGGCATTTAGGAGTCCTAAAGTTAGGACTCCTAACTTCTGTGAATACCGAAATGAGTAAGTGCCTTCTGTGAATACCAAAATGGTAGTAAGTTTAGGATTTTGTCTTAAGTTAGTTCTGTGAATCGGGCCCTTTGAGTAGTGTTAGGGAACACACTCTACGGAATTAGAAAAATATTGGAAACCCTTTAAGTGTCGTTATCTGAGGTTTAGGTGTACTACGGGTCAGGCTTCCAGCTTGCTTACTTGCCTGACCTGATGGTAGCAAAGGAGAGGATAGCCAGGTTTGTGGTATGGGGAGATGTTTATGCCCCAATTCTCGTAGGCAGCACTTTCTCCAAGGATTTTATGTGCAATTGAGGTACTTCCCCAGAAGGTTTTGGTGGCTTGGTCCATCAGCGATGATTCAGAGTGAATGAATGCTATTGCCAGGAGGTTCCTCATTGGAATTCATCCTATTGACTCGTAGTCAATGGGCACTTTTCCAGTGGGCTTAGGTAACCTCTCTCGTACCTGTGCTCTCCATACTCTCTTTGCCAGTTGATCAGTGGGCTTTTCTGTGCTTAGACAGCACCGTCAAATCTTCTCCTAATGGGTAGTTGTTGGATGGGAGGCATAAGCATGTGTGTCTAGAGTATTTATGGCTGGGTCAGGCTGTTTGTGTTGTATGTTGTTTAGGACGTGGATATAAAATGACCGTTGTCATTGACAATGCTTTGCCCAGGTGTGTTTTCTGGGCTTTCTGTGCTTGCTCCATGCTTGCTCCCCAAACTACATTGGGCCCGATTCACAAAAGTAATTTGAGACAAAATCCTAACTTTATGACTTTTGGTATACACAAAGGACATTTAGGAGTAGTAAAGTTAGGATTCTGTCTCAGTTAAACTTAAGTTTTGGTCTTAAGCCTAAGACCAAAACTTAAGTTTAACTGAGACCAAATCCTAACTTTACTACTCCTAAATGCTCTTTGTGAATACCAAAAGTCGTAAAGTTAGGATTTTGCCCTTTGTGAATACCAAAAGTCCTAAAGTTAGGATTTTGTCTCAGATTACTTTTGCGAATTGGGCCCAAGGACTCCAGGGTTGCTGTATGTTGTACCTGAACATGTACACCTCAACTTGATGAATTGTAGTGCCTGTGCCATTGGAAGGGCTTGCTAGGAGCTATGTGGCAGTATTTGAAGCCCCTTTCTGGGAGCTATGTGGCAGTATTGAAGCCCCTTCTCTGTCTATCTCTGTCCATTTGTGTGTCCTTCTGTGCGCCGATCTGAGCAAGTCGGACAGTTTGAACAGTTTTGACAGTTTAGGCAGTTTAGAGAGGAGAGGGGCGAGAAATGAGGGGAGGTGGCAGCAGGAAGGGAGGGAGCAAGCAGCAGGTAGGGAGATGGTGTGCTTTTCCCCCTGCTGCTATTTGTTTGCGAAGGCCTGAGCGCCCATCTGGACATACAACAGAGTCCAGTCCAGCTGTTCCTCCTGCTGCGCTGCACAGCGGGCCATGTACTTCAGGGCCTTCATGTCCCAGGCCTCTTGAGCTTTCAGGGCTTTGGGTACAGGCTCCACTCCTGGTCTGCTCATACCTCCCCTCCTTCCTCGCTCCCTTGCTGGCCTTTCTTCCCGATCCGACCGCTCGTTACAGGGGGTGTGCTGAGCTGGGTGTTCATGCTGCCGGTGTCCAAGTTGCCAGTGTTTGCTTCCACGCCCCTCAGTGCACACCACTCAACAACAAAAATACATTCATTGTTTGGCTCTGGAGAAATTTTTCTCTGTCCAAACTCTAGAGATATAACTGCATGCAATAATACTACACACAGTAGTACCAATATCTGTTATATATCATTTGCAGTATTACTAGGTGAACTCCATGTAGGCCACTATAGAATAGGGGAAACAATTAGTGCCAATGCATTGATTTTCCCATGGAAACTCAGGTTTTAATTCTGTATAGATGTTTTCTCATTACTTTAACAATAGTGGTGCATTACAAATTCACAGACCAATCGGCATACAGGGGGAGAAAATCAACAAAGTAAAATGCAAACCCAAAGTCTATTGGTAGACCATGTTCTCATTAAAGAAATTACTAATTGATAACTGAAACAAGGGGAAAAGAAGAACACAATCATCAAGGAAGAAAAGGAAAAAGGAAAAGGAAACACGTACCAGCAGTAAAGAGGAAGGGCTGTAGGGGTTAAAAACACCCACAAAGGAGGAAATAAAATAAGATGTCCTTCTGTCCCCAACTCCTTCTTTTAGCAAAAGCCAACAACAACAATAGGGGTCGGAGTCTGGGGAACCTCAAGAGGAAGGGGTCTGGGAACAGAGCATAGGGGTCTATTTGCAACTTGATGCAGGATAGGTTCACTGTAGACACCTTAAATGAATGGTTGAGTTTGGAACTTCAAAAGAGCCTCAAACCTCATCAAATAGCTGCAATTTGTCATTTAGCTTATAGATAAGGTGCTCAAAGCATGCAATATCATGCATTATCCATCCAGGTCTACAAAGTGGGTATTAGAGTTGATTTCCAAAGACACAGAATAACCAATTTAGCAACACTTAAAATCGTGGACAGCCATCTATTAACACTCGAGGGAGGTCAGAAGTACCATGTAGGAGCACTAGATGAGGCCTCAAATGTCTGTCTACCCTGAGGCCCTTCCTCATATGGTCCCAAACCTGCAACCAGAGGCCTTTAGTAGGTCATATTTCCCTAACATATGGATTATATCACAATCCCCGTCCCCAACGTGAATCCACACTAAGGTGGGCATTGTGTAATCTTACTGGGGATCAGTGCCAAAGGTGGAGGATCTTAAAATAACTAAACTTAAGGCGAGCTTCCCATAATCCCTTATTATAATCAACCAGTAAAGTATCCCAAACATCATCCAAGAATTGTGTGCTAAGATACGTTTCACACCAGACACGCAGTGATATGGATGTGGGAACAGAGAAACAGGGGTCTAGCAATGTGGCATACAATCTCAGAATCTTACCCCCTAAGTTTTCCCAGGTATGGATATATTGAGTAATGGGCAAGCTAGAGAAGTTAGCATGCGTGTTTTCTCCTGAACGTGTGATAGGGCATGGTATGATTGATTGTATCTCTATTCTTGGGAGGGTGGTCTCACAAATTCCCATTCCCAGATATTTTCTTTGGAAGGAAGTGTTTTTATAAATGCCAGACACTTAGCTTGCTCAGCTTGCCTTTGTACTGTTGGAGCCTCACATCTTGTAAATCTTCTTCAGTCACCTGGAGAAAGGAAGGTGTAAACTTGGCAATTTAAAGCACACCATCTAAGGTAAACATAATGTCTCAAACCAAAATAAAGAACTGGATTATATTATTAAAAAAACAACTATTGCGGCAGAAAAAAAATCCTTATGTATGTGGAAACGATCCCTTTGTTGCCCATTACAGTAATAATCTAATTATCTTTTTAATAACACATTTGGTATATTCTGCAGGGAACAACAGAAACCCTTCTGGGAATTGCTCTCATATATATTCATCACCAAATTAGAATTCATTTATTTCCGTACTGTTGCTATGCATAGAGCTGCAAAGAGAGAAATGATTCATTTCAGTTACAAAACATGCCCACCCAACATCTTGCTTTCAGATCCCCTAAGTCTTAAATATATTCTGCCAAACAATAATTCAGCACACTTTCAGCTGAGTATCTAATATCATTACAGCACATGAAACTCGACCCATCTAAAATTGCGAAATTCACTTCAGCTCTCATGTTAAAGAAGTGTACTTGACACATTTTTACAATCTCAGATCTACCTCAAAAATTTGGAAGCCTGTTGTACATAGATGTGGTCCCAAAATATTGATTGCAATTTAAAATGCACAGTCACAAAATAATAATGTGGAATGTGTCAAAATTCAACCTACCTCATTACTATTTATGAGGTAGGTCGTAAAGTTTGACTTACTGATTAGTGTTCTTCACAGGGATGGTAGCCTGTTGGAGTCAGCAGATCACCATATCTATGTTTGCTACTTAAATATGTTTTTCATGCTGCCCCATTTCCTTACAAAAAATGGGGCTGCATTTAAATCAAATACTTTGTTTTTTTTAAACGCTTATATCAGAATTGGTATTGGTCACTTGGTCAATTGCTCACTCCCAAATAAGTTATTTTTTTACTATTAAAAAAGGGAAGATGTTCCAAGGGGATCCCTTTCCCTTTTCCAATGGGTGACCACCTTCTTTGAGGAGTTGGTAATCTATCAATGGTTTGCTACCAAAATTGCAGTTCCAAACCAAAAATAGATAGCACTCCAAATTGAAATTTGAAAGGGCCGGACGAAACACACCCTTCAAAATTGCAATTCAGTATGCATTTCTAAACCCATTTTGTGATTCGAAAAGCACTTACTGAATCACAAAATGGGTTTAGTACATACTGATTTATTTAACGGTTGCAAACAGCAATGGTCGGTGCAGATAACAGCGGTGGGGCGATGGGGCCGGGTAAGGGGGATTTAGAGGGATGATGGCAAGGGAAAATTAATTATCTATTTAATTTTCCCTCTGCATCGTCCCTCGAAATCCCCCCTTACCCGGCCCCACTGCCCCACCGCTGTTATCTGCACGGACCGCGGCTGGTTGCAAACCATGTGATTTAGGGACAGATGTATGTAGGAAATGGTTTGGGATTACCAAATAGCGAATTTTTGCAATTCAATATTTGGTAATCCCAAAACACCAATTTGTTTTTGACACATTTCACGATTCCTAGGGGTCGCAAATAGACCTATCCAATTAATATTCATGAGGTAGGTCTCAGTTTGCAACACATTGGGAATCACAAAAACCACAGGGATGGTGGCCTGCTGGGTTCAGCAGACCGCCATGTCTGTGATTGCTTTTCAAAAAAGGAATGTTTTTTTTTAATGCAGCACATTTTCTTCAAAGGAAAACAGGGTGCATTTCAAAAATAAAAATGAAAAATTTTCTTTTCATTTTTTTGAGAGTAGGCAGTGGTCTGAGGGACCACTCCCTGCTGTTAAACATGGTTTTACTTGCAGTAGGTGGTAAAAGGTGAATGTTTTGCGACTGCATTTAGGATAGGATATGATAGTATTTATAGAGCGCACTAAACCAAAAGGTGGCAAGGCGCTAGACAAGCAGAAGGGCTAGCACCAGCCAGCCAAGAGGCAAAGTGCCAGGTTTTCTGACGTTTTCCTGAAGACCGGAAGCGAGTCAGTCATGGTAATAGAAGGGGGCAGAGAGTTCCAAAGAGGACCCCCAGATTTTTAGCCAGTTTGATCGGAACAGGAAGGGGACCGCAATCTGCGGGCCACCAGGCTGCAGGCCAAATGGGGGTGTGAGGGCCAAAGACCAGGACCTCTGTTTTGTCAATATTGATTTTAAGTGAGTTGACCTTCATCCAGCATATAATGTTGGACATACACTGATTGAATTTTTAGGCAACCAGTTGCAGATCGAAATTAGGATTTGCGTATCATCCGCATAAGAGAGCACCTGAAAACCGAAAGATCTTACCAGTGTAGCCAGGGGGTCACATAAGGTATGAAAAGAGTGGGGCTGAGCGAAGAACCCTGGGGAACTCCACACGGAAGGCTGAAAGCTTTGGCTTTAAAACACCACAACTGACAACATTCGTTCTGCCATTCATAAACGAGTGAAGAAGCTGCAGGGCCCTCCCTGTGACCCCTGTTTACCACAGTCGCTGAAGCATGCGAACTGGGGAGATGGTATCGAACGCCGCCGAAAGGTCGAGCAGAATCAGTGCCGCAGATCCGCCTTGGTCAACCTGCAGGCAGATGCAGTCAGAGGCTGCTACCAAGGCGGACTCAGTACTTTGACATGCCCAAAAGCCGTTCTGGGAGCTGTCGAGGACATCTTGAGATTCAATGTGTTTCATAAGCTCCACATTAATACATTTTTACAGAATCTTGGCAGGGGCAGGAAGACGAGAGATAGACCGAAAGTTCTTCAGCTCTAAGGGATCGGCGTTGGGCTTCTTAAGGAGCGGTGAAACAATGGCTTCTTTCCAAATGATAGGATATTGCCCGGACAAAAGTATGCTATTAAAGACCTTGCACTGGAAGTTAGAGATAGGGTCGGGAGCCAATCTAAAATACAGCCGCAAAACATTCACACATATCGTTACGATTCGACATTAGGGAGGGATGCCCAGCACACACCTCTTCATAATACAGAATCTCAAACCCAATTTGCGATTCGATAATAGGTTACTGAAACGCAAATTGGGCCTCTGTGTATTAAAAAATGTTTTTTTTGTGGTCGTAAACAGCTCAGTTCTGTGAATCGAGCCATTTGCGACCTCAAAAAAGATTTGTACATCTGGCCCTTTGAGACTTGCAAGGTTTGCAACAGCTTAATGGCTTGGTGTATCTAGGTCTATATTAATTTTTGTATTTTATTAGGAAGAGGATAAGAACACATTGATGCTTCAACCTAATGCAACACATCACAAAGACTTATTTTTAGCATCAGAGTCTAATAGATCAAATGATGGTAAAATGGGGCCAATCATTGGACAACAGCCATGCTGCATATTCACAATAATGTAAGGACTTGTCTCTAGAAGGTACACACAGATGCCAATTATCTCTTTGAAATTTGCACAGTTCAAATTCTGCTCCTGTGCATCACAAGGCTGGCCTGATTTTCTAGTATCAGAGTTTGTCCATTTTATTTCCAATTAAGAGCTCCAAGCACGTCAATAACTGTAATTTCTCTCCGGAACCATAAATGTTCGGCGAATGAAAGGTGTTAGAAGAAAAAAACAACATGATATGCACCCTTGGGCAAAGTATCTTGTAGAAGAAAAATAATTTACATATTTAGCTCTAATTAAGTATTTTCTGAAAATACTAATCCCGTTGTGTGCTTTCTACATCATACGACTCTAAATCAAAACATTTCAAGGACTAAAAAGCAAGCATCTTTTTCTACATCCAATTAGTTTGAAATTAATAAATATTACAATAACAATGATCACAATAATTATTTAGTAACTACATTTCCTGGGTAAAGAACAATGCAGGGGGATTTGCAAGTCACGGGCACTTCATCTTACAATGCGAAACAGGTTGTTGTGACATGTCTTTTTTTGTCAAAGGAAGCAGCTCCAAACCTGGGGATTTCAAAACAAGTTCTTTGATTTTGTTTCTTATTATTTGTTTATTCTCAATGGCTGAAGTTATTTGCAAGAGTTAGAATATATCAATCCATACATTCACAAAACTCAAGAGAAAAAAGAGAGAGAGACACACATACACGTATACACAGTTATACACATACAAATAAACATCGCCACCAAACTCAAAGATGAGGGCAGAGAAAGGACACAGATAGGCACAGAAATTCATATTAGTTTCATCGAGGGTACACAGCCCGCGCAGGTCTCGAAGGTTGCTCATTTCATTCATTTTCTGTCCAGATATCATAAAGGAATCCTGAGGTGCCTCGCCACTACTCTTGTTGATTCCTAGTGCTTTCACTGTGGTATTTTATCTAGGCGGTAGCATACCTCACATTTACAGGTTATCCTACTTTTTCCCCCTCATCTGTGCTAGGTGACAATCACTACTCTTAACAGACACAGGGTCGAAAATATTGTTAATATGGGGCATATTTGGACTCGGCATAAGATAAAAGTCAATTCCCCATGTAAACCCACCTTTTTAAAACTGCAGCAGATTTTGAAGCAGTGAATCATAAATTAAAGTAATGATTTTGAGGCCTTCTGTATTTCTGGCATTGGGGTGTTGAGGATCTATGCCTAGTGTTTCCGGTAAGTACAAGGAGGTGTGAGTAAAGTTCTCTGGTTACATTAGGAAGGGGCAGGCTCGGTTGGATTCCCCCATTTCGAGTCATCATCACTTCCAAACTCTCACCAGGGTGTGATCTACTTCAACTTAATCATACAATTCCGACTATTTGAAAAACATAAATTTCCCTCCATCTACCAGCCCCTATAACCTGTCTTTTAGCTCACATTTCCCCTCTTGCAGTTTGACAAACTGCAGCTTCAGGTTATTGCAAGCCATGGCATGCTCAATAGAGCACCTTCCAATGAGTCCAGCAAACAGCGATACATGATTTCTTCACGGACTGCACACATGAGTATGCTCAGACCCCCAGGAACCTTCTCATTGTAGATATCAGATGCTGCCAGTGGAACATGCCGCCTGCACACTGCATTGGTGCCGCAGGAAGTGGTGGAGAAGAGTACAAGTCACACTATTGTTGCTGATTGCTGCACACAAGTCCTCCTACTCTGTGTCCTTAATTCAAATTCTGCCTCATTTATAAAACAAAAATCCATAATCAAAGGCTAGCTTCTTCCCAAACCAGCATACAGAAACTAAATTAAAAGAGTCCAACTTCCTGTTTCTCACAATCAACAGAATTTGAATACAATTTAAATAAACTGAAAATTAACCTCACCCAAAACAAAGAATAGGAGTGGAAAACAAGATCCTGCTTTTCTTCCAATTCTTATCCTTCTCAGATTCTTTGATCCCAACCAAACTTTCAATGAAGGTAGGGCCCTGCGTACAGTTTAGTGTACAAACACTCCTGTAGAGTAAAGGAGAGCTAAACTGTAGAAGGACTTTGACGGTTGGACAGTCAAAGTAGGTGGACCCCATCGACAAAAGACAAACAGTGAGATTGCATGATTGTTTTTGCAAGAATCCAATAATTTTCAACATGATTTTAAACATTAATTTTTGTTTCCCTAGAATAAAATCCCTGATCTAAGTTCTTCCTGTAATTTATTTTTAACAGGCCCATTTTCTTATGCAAGTCTTACCATCGATTAACAATATATTAATAACTGTAGTATAAGCCAATCATTTGATCAACTGGAAAGAGAATATGTGCTATTGCTTGGTGTGCAAAATTGTGTCGTAGAGTTTCAGGGTATTCCAAAGTTACGGGGCAACTGGCAGGTAACAACTGTTGGCTTTCCCATCTGATTTCCTGCAGACTCACAAACCGGGAGCCAAGTCCTACTTTTATTATCTAATCCTCGGGGTACAGCGGTAGAGCAGTCCAAGACTTACTCAGGGAGGTGCTTTGTGCCAGAGACTCAGAACTCAGCAATGTAAGAAAGAAAGCTTAATAAATCAATGTCCTGTCTGAGTTTTTGTTGTACTAGGAAAAGCTACTTTAATGCACAAAGGTGAATAGTAGCCACTTAATTACACATATAGACAGACTGGCAATTGGAAATACTATTATGAACACCCTTTAAAGGGTCTCACAAAGTATAAGTGGTGTAAAAAAAGGAAAGGTCATAATGGTAAATTAACCGCCTAAATGCAAACTAGAACCCCAATACTGGATTTGCTTCCAAGGGTTTTGAATGAAAGTGGATCCTAACCCATAAAAACACAATACCCCCATAAATACGTAAATTAAACATGTGATATATGAAAAGTTGGGCTATGGGCTTTGTTAAAGGGTGTCAACATAGACATTACAATATAGATCAGCATTGCAATATCATCACACAAATATGCACCTATTTTGACTTTCCCCTTCATCACACCATAACTATGGTCTTTCACATAAATAACAGTAATCAGTACCATAACAGCGTAAAAATTTGAAAACTTATTGCAAGTATTCACCTGATTGGTTAACAAGCACAGATGACCCAGTGACTCAGTAGGTCCATGTATTCCAGAACCTCATAGTTAGAGCCTGACACTGGAGGGCCTTTAAAACGTGGGAATTGTCTCCCGGTGTAATGTATTCAAGGACTCAGGAGACAAAGAATAGAAGAATCTTTAAAACTTTGTGAGGACACCTATATTGGGCCTGCGTGGCTCCTAATAGCCCATACTCTCAGGGCCCGATTCACAGAACTAACTTAAGACAAAATCCTAAACTTACTACCATTTTGGTATTCACAGAAGGCACTTACTCATTTCGGTATTCACAGAAGGCACTTACTCATTTCGGTATTCACAGAAGTTAGGAGTCCTAAGTTTAGGACTCCTAAATGCCTTCTGTGAATACCGAAAGCCTTAAAATTTGGATTTTTCTCAGTTTAGTAGTAGTATAGTTAGGACTCCTAAGTTTAGGACTCCTAAATGCCTTCTGTGAATACCGAAAGTGTTAAAATAAGGATTTTTCTCAGTTTAGTAGTAGTAAAGTTAGGACTCCTAACTTTAGGACTCCTAAATGCCTTCTGTGAATACTGAAAGCCTTAAAATTAGGAATTTTCTCAGTTTAGTAGTAGTATAGTTAGGACTCCTAAGTTTAGGACTCCTAAACTGAGAAAAATCCTAATTTTAAGACTTTCGGTATTCACAGAAGGCATTTAGGAGTCCTAAACTTAGGACTCCTAACTTCTGTGAATACCGAAATGAGTAAGTGTCTTCTGTGAATACCAAAATGAGTAAGTACCTTTTGTGAGTACGAAAATGGTAGTAAGTTTAGGATTTTGTCTTAAGTTAGTTCTGTGAATCGGGACCTCAATATGTGGTAGGTACTCCCTGTCCCTCAGGCAGCACCATAAGAGCAATATAAAAATGTATAGATGCCCAGGCGGAGGCTTCTAGGGCAATGGTTCAGCCACGATGGCTGTTATTTAATAAAGTATATGCATAATAACAAGGACCAACCAATATACCCAGAAAGGAACCTGGGTCTAAGTCTTGAACAAACCCAATGGTCCCATGGGTCAATTTTAGTTCAACGATCTACAAACCTGTTCAATCTCTTATCAGTTTCATAGTATATCGTTTAATGGTTCAAGGCCCAATTCCATTTATAAATGTAGTGTAATATTTCCTAAACATCAGCCAGTATATATCAAAGTCTAGTGAAGACAGCGCAAGGTGCATAAAGTGCTCAGTGCGTGATAAATATTTACATATATACACACAGAGTACGCAGGGTATCCACATATTTTATAACCCGGAAACATCTTGAATTCATCACAGTCTTGATTTAAGTGTGACCGATAACCTTGCAGGAGTGTTGACGTTTCGATCTAGGAAAATTTAAGACTTGGGTCGCATCAAGAGAGCGCCGTCTGTCCAGTGTCCAGTAAATTAAAATATGGGGCCCTTAATATGAAATATGTGCAGTCTCAATACTTGCCACATGTTATCTTAACACCATGTACCTTAGTACAAGAAATGACATCTCAGCCTCAACTGCCTCATACAATATGAATATTCTGGTGTTGCTCTAGAAACAAATCCATTTTCATTAAATGCTGCACACCTGATTCTATAGATTGGACACCATATGTGTAAATGTAAATGTATGGATACTTGTATAGCGCACGACTACCCGGAGGCCTCTCGGCGCTTGTACGAATACCGCTGTGGAACCCATCCTGGCTTTTCCCTGTGAGGCGTCCACTCCTGGGCACCCCCAAGGTGAAGGCCAGGCATCCTTAGCATTGTGGGGGCCGTTGTGGAGATTAAGCAAGCTATTGCCCAGAGTTGCAGAGTGGGACTCCATGATTAGAATGGCACCGAGGCGAGAATTATCAGGTCCATGGAATTTTGAGCCCAAGACCCGCCGAGGCGGGGAATTGAACCCTGGTCCCAGGCTAGACCTCTGCATCAGGGTCTGCCGCTCTAATCATTGAGCCACACTTCTGTCAGAAAACTAGGTACAACAAGTTCGCCCAGTAATGAAATAAATACATGCACCGACATGCATATGTAAGGGTGTCATAATGCATGCAAACATCCAGTTGAAATGTCTGTACAACTATAAATAGATGTAGAGGACAATTCGCTCAAAGGGTTCCTTAAAAGTAATACAATCTCTCTATAATATATACAATGTTTAGACTTCCAAGGGACCTTCACTATACTATCAGCACATGATACATGCAAAAACTGGTGTTCTGCATTCAAAATAACATACCTGTGTTGACCCCTTGTTATGTACAAAATAACATAACCTTGGTAGGTATGTGTACTAATATAGCCTTATAGCCCGCCGTAGCGGGCTATACCGGCTATTAAAGGCCCGCTGCATCGTTAAAGGCCCGAGCCGAAGGCGAGGGACTTTAACAAAGCAGCGGGACTTTAATAGCCGGTATAGCCCTGCTACGAAGGGCTATAAGGCTATTAGAACATTCTGCCACTAGAGGGCAGAATGTTCTAACAAATAAAACAAAGCCTTCAGGGAGCGCAAGGGGATTCAAATCCCCTCAGTCTCCCTGAAGCCTTTGTTCACAGCCAGGGCTGTGAACAAAGAAGCATTGGAATGTTGGAGCTCCGGGCTTATACCAGCCATTATAAGCCCGAAGCACTCCATTATTTTCAATGGAGCTTCCAACATTCCAATGTTCTAATAATCGTTCAAATTGTTAAAACAAGTGCACAGCTCTGCTCTACAATCTCCAATCCCATCATGCAATACAGAACACCAAGCACTTCTAATACACAGGGTACAAACTTTTCTCTCTGAAGTGCAGGAAGGTTCCCCCTTGCCACAATGTGCATAAGACAAAAAGACTTGACCAGTAAACTCCGGCACCACCTTGGATTTCTGCTCACAAGGCAGACATTGTGTGAGTGACACAAGTCTGCAGAAAAGGTGCATCCCCGGTTATTTATACTGTTCTCAGAATGCATAGTGGTCTGCCAACACAAATTCATAACATCATCATCATCCCTTTTCATATAAAAGTTGTAGTGGAGATATACAACCTATACATGTGCTTTCATAACAGGTAAAGGAAGGTGCAAGTGTACCCTGGATCTTCTTTAACCAGATGCCATGGAAAACATAATTGCCACACTTATAGGTAATCTGTCAAATAAGTACATCCAATTTATATGGTATGTACAATGTTTAATGTAATCAAATCAAGAACAAACCAATGTTGGACAGTTCTACATTTTATGATCAACATACAATATAAAAACTTAAATGAAGGCCAAATGAGCGGAAGAAGCCACACAAGAGAACAACGTTCCATCATGATGCAAGTATTGCTGTGGTTCCCACTTCATCTTCATCATTGAGACCCAATTCATTGTTCTTAGTCAGTCTATCCAGCGGCATTCCATCCTTGCTAGAAGAGTGGTGATATTACTGCCCTGTGAGTCAGTCAGCCAGTCAGTCAGTGGAAACTTTACTTCGGTCTTTTACAACCATAAAAGTATATAAATAGGCAACATACCATTCAATAAAATAAGTAGATAAGAATAATACAAAAAATCTACAAACGTTCTTAAAGCCAGTAATCCTCAAGTCTTTTAAAATAATTAAAAAAAATTCTAAAACACAATTTCATTTTTTATCTAATATAAATTTGTGTATTTCTCACCGCACTACTTTTACCCTGTAATGACTCATTCTCCTCATAAGCTTAAAAACCTAGTCATCTCAATACTCATTACATTTAAGGAACTCTTTAACTTTTTTATATGTTTCCCCATGGCACAAGCTATGTCTAAATTAATCATTTCCACTAAAAGGTTTACTGCTTGCGTCCTATTTTTAATATCATACGGCGCGGCTTACAGATTGACCTCTATGAGGTAGAGGTAGCCATCAGAGAGAGCCTTGGTAACAAGGCCACAGGTCCTGATGGACTCCCCATAGACGTTATTAAGCACAGTCTGGATCTATGGGCAACAATTCTTCTTAATGTTTTTAATAGCCTGCCAACAGTGCCCATGCCCAAAACTTGGGCTACCAGTATTATAGTCCCAATTTTTAAAAAGGGCGACAGGTCAGATCCAGTTAACTACCGTCCGATCTCGCTCTTGGACAACACCTTAAAAATTCTCGGGCGAGTTATCTATAACAGGGTGGTAGAGTGGACTGAAGACACAGATCTATTGGACCCGTGCCAGATGGGATTCAGGAGCAAGGTGGGCACGGTGGAGCAATGTTTGAAACTAAAGTTGATAATTGATAAGTATAACATTGCTCGATCATCCCCTATTTACCTTGCATTCATGGATCTTTCAATCGCTTTTGATTTAGTTAATAGATTCAAACTGTGGGACATGCTTCTTAATTATGGACTGGATGAGGCCCTTGTAAACTTCCTGGCTTATCTTCACACTGACCTTAAGGCACAAGTCAGGATTGGGATGGGTGGAGAAGTATCCGGAGCCATAAAAATAGGCAGGGGGGTCAGACAGGGGTGCGTTTTAGCACCCCTGCTGTTTATTATTTACATCAACGGCCTAGCTAAAGCTCTGAAACAAGTGACTAGATACGTCCCAATTATCCAGGGGCACCCATTGCCAGTTTTATTATACGCAGACAATGCGGTCCTTATGGGCCGCACTCCAAATGCCCTCCGTTTGCTTGTTGAAACCTTTGTTCAACACATGGAGGCCCTAGATCTGCGTGTAAATTTAAAAAAAATCTTTTATTATGCCATGTGGGCCTAGGAAACGAAAGCTCAATACTATACATAAAGGGTCAGATAAATTAGAATCTGTAAACTCATTTCCATATCTAGGGTTGGTTTTCGCTGCGAACGGCTCATGGAGTGGGCACTCTGCCCACGCCATGGGCAAGTTCTCGATAGCCACCAATTCTATATTGAGTCTTTCACACCCAAAGAAAATAGGCGCCACCAGAGCTATTTTACATTTTTTTAGATTACAGTGCATTCCTGTAGCCACATATGGGGCTGAGGTCTGGGGATTGGGGAAAAGTCCCGGAATTCAGCGTGAAGAAAGTCGTTTTTGTAGGAAAATACTGGGCGCCCCAATGTCATCCTCTGTGTTTATTTGTCATATAGAACTAAACCTCCCCTATGTTTGCGACTTTATCAGAACTAGACCAGCTCTATTCTGGATTAGGATCTGGAGGAACAACTCAGCAACCTTAACACAAGACATTATAAAAGACTGCCTCAAATGTGACCACGGCTTATCAATCCCTTGGCTTGCGGGAGTTTTAAAAACATTGCGTGCCGTGGACAGAGGCGATCTTGAGGTCAAACAAGCACTATATGCACTTTTTAACTCAGAAAGAATGGGAAGGGAAATACTTAAACCCACCGTTGTTAGATACATAGGGAATGATCCGTGTAGGCAACCACTTCCACCCTACCTTACCCTCCCCATGTCCAACTGGAAAAGATCTTTGCTATTTCGTCTGAGGGCAGGCTCTGTGAAATTTCTATTGGGCTTTCCCCTGGGTTATCACCATACAACACAATATAACCCATGTCCGTGCGATGGCACTAGTACACAGAACGATCTGCACTTTCTATTCTTCTGTAAATTTTACTTAAAATATATTAATTGGTTTCTAACCCCTTATTTTAGAAAATAAAGACCCCTCTCTCTGGGGGAGTCTTGCTCAATGCTATTTTCCCTGGATACAGATGAATTACTTTTTCGCACTAGCACTTTTTTGAGACTGATAATACGCGCACGTAAAATGATGGAAAACCCCTGAAAATTGATTAATGAGAGTTGTATTGGTTTTTAATAATTATGAAATTGTATTTTGATTTATTGTGAAAATGAATTGTTCTCATTGTTGTACTTTTATGGATTTTATGAAATTCGAATAAAGGTCTTTTTGAACTTTGAACATACTTTTTAAAAACCGGATATAAAAACTATTTTCGAATTTCGAAAACCTTCTGGCAATCCAATAATATATGTATGATATCACATGTTGTTCCTAAAGTGCAGGTGCATTTTCCTTTGTTGTGTATCATGGATGTTTTTACCCCTTTATTCGCATAGCATGGGTTTACCCCAATTCTTAACCTTAACACTTCTCGCCTTAACGGGCAACTAGGCAGCCTGTCAATAAAGGGATAGTGTAGTTCCTTTTGCCACACTGAGGCCATATGGAGAACTGAGCTTTTCCTCAAGAGGTAATCTTGGTCCTGAACTCGAGAGGTTTCATTTCCTAAGATCCGAAGTTCCCTCTTATCAAACTTAGGTTGGAGGGACTAGGGGCACAGCTTAAGCTTTAACATACAACACACTTTATTGATGGTGGCTCTGATCCCTTTTGCCCAGGTTAGCTCACTATTTACAATTTCGGTTCTGCACCATTGTGAGATTTTATGATCATCACCCGATCCCAAACGCTGCCAGAAGCGTAATAGGGCCATGCAGGCTGTGGTGATTCCCAATTCTAGTCTCGCTGCCTGTACCATTGACAATTTAGGCAGAGAGAATATATTTTTCAGAATGTTTCCCTCCTCCACATCCCACCCATTTTTGCCACACAAATAAAGTACCTTCGCACCGTACAAAAATTGGGGTGGAACCATTGCTGAGTAAGCATTTAGGACCGGTCTATCGGACATTTCACCATACACACTATTAAATCTTTTTAATCCCTTTACTGAAGCTGATGCCCTCAGTTTTAGTGCATCGAGATGGGTGTGCCATTGCAGGCTTCTTTCGAACCACATCCCCAGGTATCTGTATTCTGTTACTTTTTCCAACTTCTCGGGACCCAGATACCAAAGCATAAGATCGTAGTCTTCTCCATGTTAACAACAAGTGTTTTGACATGACAGTATTCTTTAAACATGTTTAATTTTCATTGTAAACCAATCTCCGTCTGGTCCATAATTACCAGGTCATCCGCGTAACGTAAACATGAGATATGTTTCCCACATGCTTCGGGCTTGCCCCTCTTGCGTTACCTAGGTTTAAGGGCAAGTCTGCAATAAACAGGGAAAAAAGCAGGGGGGCCAGTACGCACCACTGCCTCTGCCCATTACCAATCTGGATTTTCCGAGATAAACTCCCCTCTACATCCAAGATTATCTGGGCCCAATTTTCAGTGTGCAGGGCTAAAATCTGGCCCAATAAATCACCTGGGATGTTGTACCCTATCAGGGTCGACCACAGCTGCTCCCTGTCCACCAAATCAAATGTTGCACGGACGTCCACGAAGCAGCAGAACAGAACAGACTACCCCTCTGCTAGATCGACTTCCACGCAATGGACCAGAGGGCAAAACAGTGGTCTACCGTTGAGTGTGCCTCTTTAAACCCTCACCGTTCTGGGGGCACAATCTGTTTTTCTTCCACCCAGTCCTTAAGTAATCCCAAGATTACTTTGGCGAATACTTTTTCATCTATGTCTAGAAGGTTTATTAATCTATAGTTTTTTGGGGCATTTACGTCGCCTTTTTGTGGATTGGTCTTATGATTGCTCCATTCCAATTTTCTGGCACAATTCCTGTATTAAGGATCCCCTTGAACATATTCGCAAAAAACTCTGACCACCAGTCCGGCTTAGTTTTTATAATTACTGCCGGCAAATTATCTGGGCCAGCTGCACAGGTTAGGTTTAGACTAGATATTATATTCCTAATGTGGCTGAGGGTAAAATGTTCATTTATCTCTTCCCTCACACCTGGCCACGCTAGTGTACTTACTTTATCTATCATTGGCCACTTCCCATAGATTTCCCCCAGATAATCCACCCATTTATCCTCGGGGACCGAGCACTGCAGGGACCCTAAAACTTTGCCGGAGCTTTCTTGTACCAGCTTCCAGAAGCCTTTCACATTTTTGTCTTCAATTACCTCTATTAATCTTGCCCAACATCTATCTTTATAAATTCTTTTTTTATTCCTAATGATTGTTTTATATGTTATCATTAGTTTCTGGAGGTTAGATAACAGTTCATCATTGTGCCTTCCTGTAAGTTTTCTTTCCTTTTGCCTGATACAAGTTTTGCTTTGCGGCATTCCTCATCGACCCAAGGTATGTTATTAATATGGGGTCTTTTATTACTGGCTGCCCCGGGATTACCACATTTATTTTTTACCCTTAGGCATTCTACCAATTGACATATTGTGTTTTCATACCAGGCGTTATCATCCTCAGATGGCGATTTTTCTAATGGGAGAGTCTTTTGAACAGCACTTAATTTTGTAATATGCTCTTCTGAAATACGGGTTGAGAGCCGCTTTGGGTAATCTACATGTACTTGAAGAACTGTCTCCCTCTGACTAATCCTTTTTGCATATAGTTCAGTCAACAAAGGGTAATGATCGCTACCTTCCACCCTTACTACTTCAAAATGCTTAATTAGTTCAAAGCTCCAAGCATGTGTAAACACATAGTCTATCGGACACGGCTGCTAACTTATTGTAAATGTACGCCTAGCTGGCCGGTCAGCTTCCATTCTACCATTTACACATATGAAGCCCATGGAACCCACCAATTGTCCAAGAGCCACATCTTGGGTAGGGGTGGGCGGAATTTGTGTAGTCGCGCTACGCAAAGCCCCGCAAAACGGTAAAAAATCTCCGCGAGCACACAAAAGTTCCGCGAACACTCGTAATTGCTTGTTCCGCCTGTTCACAATGCTTTTTTCCTGTTCGCGAAAGCTGTTTGCGTGCTCGGGGAGAAATATCTCATGAACACGCATTTTGGAAGCGCGAACAAGCAAAAATTACACAAAGTCGTGGATCGCGGAATTTTTGGCAATTCTGCATTCTCCGCGGAACGCGAAATTACCCAAATTACGCTAGCGGAACGGAATTTACCGCCCAGACCTAATCTTGGGGTGAAATGTGACCTCTGGGGAACTTAGTGGTCTATATATTGTAGGCTCATAACAAATCTCTACATCATGTATCTATTCTTTGGGGGTCTAATTTATGGTTAAAGTCGCCCAACATCAGAAACACATCCTTCGGGTAGGTATCACATATAGTCTCCATATCCTTTTTTAAATTTTACAGGTCCACCTGGTAATCATCTTCCTTTCCCTTCTGGATATATCCATTAACAATACATATACCTTTGAAGCACGGGTCATCATTCAGTGTCAGCACTCTACTACCTAGCACCCACTTACATTTTAATTCGAGGTGTTCTATTTTTCTGGCAATTTTTGTGGATACCAACGTCAATTGTCCTCCTGAGGGTCTACCAAAAGGGTTCTTCCTTGCTGCTTTCAGGTGGTGGGCAAACCCTTCAGTGACTAGGGTTTCGTCACACAGCCAAGTCTCCTGCAAACACACGATATCAATGATATTGTTAAAACTTTCTTGGAACTCTATTCTTTTATAACCATTTATGTTCCGAGATAGTATGGACAGGCTGTGCGACGACCCCAGCTCCTAGTCAATTCCACTAAGGCACCCATCTTCCTCATACTCCGAGTATGCTAGGGATCTACATTTTTTCCCAACTAACACGTCTACATCGTCGCTCCCTATTTCCTGAGGGGTTATAGTAATTTCAAGTTCCTCCTTTTTACCCCAACAGGAATGAATCTTGTTTGCCGTACTCCCAACCCAGTGTGATTCCTAAGAAATGAGTTCCTCTGCTTATCAAGCAGCATTTCCTCCCTTTTTATTAATCTAATGCCTTCCTTTAGCAGCTCAAATACTGTGTTTTCCAGTGCTGCTTTTACTAATGCTGAGTAAAGGAGAACCTTAGTTACTTCACCCCTTTGTTGTTTACCATAAACCCTACTTCTTTGAGGTCCTCTAAGCTAACATAATGTAGGCTTGCACATTTTGAAAATGAGAAGGAGTTGAGAGCGATTTAGGGGGTTTCGTTTTTTAGCTTTTTTCCCACCTTTGCCCTGCCCTGTTGGCTCCAGAAAGAGCCACAGCATCTGATATCATTCTAGCTGTACCCCCGGTGGGCCCCCATCTTTTATATCCTCCGTTCTTCTGCTATGTTCCTCTTCAATGCCTCTCTTCCTAAGGCCCCTACTAATGTTGAGGTTACTAGGTCCTGCACCTATAAGCTTACTCAGCCCTCTTGCCTCAACACCCAATTTTTCTTCCCCAAGGGTTTCCTAGAGATATCTTTAGTACTCTTTGGGGGTTCCTTTACCTTTTGTCCACCTTCTTTGCTGTTTAAGACTACAGGCGTTTGTTCCTTTTTCTAAAATACTTATCTTTTTAGATTCTGGGGGCACTTTCCTACCTGTAGACATAAGTTCTGTTGTTACTCCCTTCTTCTGTATTGATGCAGCCCACATTAAGTCCTACCTCTATAACACTCTTAATATCCTTCTGTACTTTATTAAAGGGATTACCTGGTAATTTTCTGTATTGTGATTAATGGTCAATCAATGTCAATGTCAAAAATGCTTATAAAGCGCACAAATCGCCAAAAGGTCTCAAGGCGCTAGCAGCAAAAAAGACAAAGAAACAGACAGCAACCTGATACCTAATGCGAAAACTTATTGTGAAAAGAGCCAGGTTTTCAGCCTTTTACGAAAACATGTATGATCAGCTATGGATGAAAGATTTGATGGTAATTTATTCCAAAGCATGGGGGCAATGTAAGAAAATGAACGGCCACCATTACGAGAAGTTCAAATTCGCGGCTGAGCAAGGTATGATTTAGTACAAGACCTTAAGGAACGTCCGGGAACATCCCATTGCAATTTTTCTGCTAGGTAGCCAGGACCGGTATCATACATTGTCTTGTGTGTGAGACTTAAGATTTTAAAATGGCCTCTTTGGCCTCTTTGGCGCACCGGGAGCCGAGTTCTAAGAATCGGAGCGGAAGGAGATCTGGGGGGGAAATTTAGAATAAATCTAGCGACGGTATTTTGAAGAATTTGGAGCTTGAAAAGCAAATCTTGATTAAGTGCCGTAAACAGAGCATTGCCATAATCAAGACGGCTAATAACAAGACCCTGTACCAAAGGTTTCCTCGCTTCAATGGGTAGCCATTTAAAAATGTTACGAAGATTACGCATAATCCCATAACAGACTCCTAAAACCTGGTTAATGTGGGCTTTCATGGACAAAGAATTGTCAATGGTAATGCCTAGGTTGCTTACTGCTAACTTGGGAGAAGGACAAGTACCCAGCTCCAGGGGCCACCAATCTTGCGTCCAGAATTGCTCAGCTCTTCCAAATAGAATAATCTCAGTCTTACTGCCATTTAGCTCTAGCTTATTTAAGCTCATCCAGTTGTTAATTTGGACCATGCAGCTCTTAAAACGGGATCGTGTGCCATCATAATCTGAGCCACATGTAACAAGCAATTGGGTATCATCGGCATAAGACACAGTCTCAAAGCCATATGATCTAATGATACCCGCTAAAGGTGTTAGATCTAAATTGAACAACATGAGATTGAGAATAGAGCCCTGGGGAACCCCGACTTTTACTGGGTAACTACGCAAGACCATTTCATCTACATGAACGGTGGTGGATCGGTCAGCCAAGTAATTCTCAAACCAGTCCAAGGCCTTCCCTCTGATACCCACCTCCCACAGTCGATGTTTCAAGATACTGTGGGAGATGGTATCAAAAGCCGCAGACAGGTCCAAAAGAACCAAGATTGCAGATTCTCTTTTTTCCAGAGTAAGACTGATGTTATCCACTATCTCAACAACCACGGTCTCCGTACTGTGAGTAAACGTGGGCGTAGTGTTCCGCTCCGCCCACGGAGTGTGCGTAGTGCTGCCTACTTCGTGGTCTGCGAAGTAGGTGTAGCAGGCAGGCTATGCACACGCCACGGCGGAGCAGAGTTGCCCGCCACCCGCCTCCTGCCCGACCTCATTTTAAGATCACTTACAACGTTAAAAGTAAGGAAAATGACTTACCTGAACTGGGGCGTCCCGGGGCTCCCTCTTTCTGCTTCCTCACCGACTTCTTCCTCACAAATGCGCATGCGAGGAAGAAGTTAGCGAGGAAGCAGGAAGAGGGAGCCCCAGGACGCCGCAGCTCAGGTAAGTCATTTTCTTTACTTTTAACGTTGTTAAGGGATTTTAAAAGAGGGCGGGAGGAAGGCGGGCAGCGCGTAGTGTGCGAGTGTGCGTAGATTTGGCATCAATCCGTGATGCTCCAAATAGCCCCACGACGCCCACTACGACCAGGGTTAACTGTGAGCAGCACGGAAGCCTGATTGCGAGGAATCAAGGAGGCCGTGGTTCTCTAGATGAACAGTAAGGCTTTTATTAACTAAGTGCTCCAATACCTTCCCAAAGTAAGGTGACAATGAAATGGGACGGTAATTTACTGGTAGATTGGGATCAGCCAAAGGTTTTTTAAGGATTGGCTTAACCTGACCATGTTTCCACCTATTTGGAACCTTGTCTTGCTCTAGTGACTTATTAAAAATAACAGTCAAGACATTAGCGAACAGAGGCGCAATCTTAGTACAGGATCGAGGAGGAAAAGGTCAGCCGGAGAACCGGATTTGATCCTGATTAAACCTTCCACTACTTCAGTAGTGGTTATGGGTTCAAACTCCATTAACAGGGGAACGTCATTTATTTCCAGCAGAGGAGGTGTCTTGATCATATTACTGGTAGGGTAGTTAGGGTCACTATCCTGGTGAGGAAAAGAGGCATAAATGGTTTTAATTTTCTTATCAAAGAAAGAGGAGACCGAATCAACCCACTCTTGAGTAGGAGAAAAAGAGGACTGCTCAACCCGCGGGGAAGTGAATTCTTTCAATATTTTATAAAGTTCTTTACTCAAGTGTGCGGTGTTATTTATACGCTAGGTTAAGTAGGTCTTTTTAGTTAATTTGATGTTTTTTATATAATTTGAATGACAGTGCCTCAAAGTCCTACGATCTTCATCAGTTTTGGTTTTCCTCCACTGTTGTTCAGCAGCTCTGCTTAATTGTTTATCAATTTTTAATGCCGCTGTAAACCAAGGTGAAGCATTATTTTTTACTTGAACCTTGGCAAAAGGGGCAGCTTTATCCAGAGCCGATATAATGGCGGTTTCTAAAGTACTAGCAGCCATTTCCACAGTATCTGTTTGACAACACTGCGGGGGTTCAAAATGCGCTAAGAAAGCGTCAGGAGTTAACTTACGCCAGGGCCGAATCAAAATACTTTTATTCGGGCCAATATTCCTATGTGTGCTTATAGGCACACCAAATTTTAAACTAAAGTGATCAGTCCATAATACTGGACAGGGAGATTCAATAGTCAGTTTGAGAGAGTTCGTGAAAATTAGGTCCAATGAATGTCCAGCTAGATGCGTTGGACCAACTACCCTCTGTATCAACCCTAGCGTGTTCATTGCCCCAATTAAGTGGCCGGAGTCAGTGTCCAGTAATAACTCCGCATGGTGATTAAAATCTCCGATTAAGATAAAGTTGTCTGTAGCTAATACATAGGGCACTATTGCTTCCAACAAATGGTTGACAAAATGTGTTTTTGGTCCTGGAGGTCTATAGACTAGGCCTCCACTCCAGGTTCCCGAGTCAGGGATGACTATATTAAAAATCAATATCTTCAACATCGTAGATGTGAGAGACTCTAATACTCTAATCTCAGAGGGGGCCTTAGTAGCGACTGCGATACCACCTCCTCTATCCACATCTCTAACTAATCTTGTTAGATGATACTGAAGGGGGAACGCTATTGTAACACTGGATGAAGCTAGGCTGTGAAGCCAAGTCTCCGTTATGAAGCATATATGAGGTTTTCCGCCTCCAAAAGGCTCCAAAGTTCGAGGGCATGTTTGGGTATGGACCTAGCATTAAGATATAGCGCTGAGAGAGGTTTAGGAGCTGCTTTTATATCTGTATCACAGGTGTCCGCTATATATCGTGGGTTTGTCCAATTGTCTAATTACTATTGTGAATGGTGAACTAATAATTACTAGAAGACTTGATCAATCTGGAGGATTTTCCATAAATATGTGAACTCAGGGGGTTCAGAGATCGCAACTCCTCACTAGAGTAGCACAACATAACAATAAAATAGGCTTACCAGAAAATGTAAGATAAAATAAACAGGAATCTTGGCATCTGTCGGCGGTCTGGTGCAGACGGGCTTGCCTTTGGCGCGCCGCTGCACGCGTCCATGCCCTGATGCAGCGTTAAGTAGGAGGAGTGAGCTGGCCAACTACTAGAGCAATGACCTGCTGAAAGATGTGCCGCTCGTGATTCAAATACACAGGAAATGAGCCTTGCGTCCCTCCGCTCAATCGGCACAAGCCATGGCGGAACGGGGATAGGCCGGTCGGGGGGTGCAAGCTCACGAACCAATAACAGTGCAAACAGGTAGGGTTTAAGTTAAAAATACAGACAATCACATTTAAAATATCCGCATTAAAATAAAGAGTCAGGGCATAAGCATTCGCGCTAACAGCAGCAAGTCACTGGCCATAGGACTGACTCTTCGCTGCGCGCATCCGCGCCCTGATCAGCGTTAAGTAGGAGGAGTGGGCGGGCCAACTACTAGAGCGCTGACCTGCTGAAAAATGTGCCGCTCTTGATTCAAGTACACAGGAAATGAGCTTCACATCCCTCCGCTCAATCGGCACAAGCCGTGGCGGAACGGGGACAGGCCGGTCGGGGGGTGCAAGCTCACGAACCAGTAACAGTGCAAACAGGTAGGGTTCAAGTTAAAAATACAGACAATCACATTTAAAATCTGTCAATCTGTTTTAGTATTTCATCTTCCCCTTTGCTTTAATTATATGCATTATAGGTCTATTTCTGTTCTAGATATTTTCTTTGTTTCAAAACCCTGTTTTTAAAAGCCCTGGTGACATGAGATTTGAAGGGGTTAGAGTATTGAAAGGGGATGTATTCCCATCCCCTCATCATCTGGGTGAGTTGGTTTCCCCTTTAAGAATGTATGCTAATGTATTTTTTTAAACAAATTGGAACAATTTCATTTTAATGTTTTTGAAGCCAGGTCTGTTGTTGATCAAACAACCAAGTCCCCTACTCAATACATTTGTTAAATCTTTTGTTAAAGTGTATCTTAAGATGTTATGGATACATTAACACTACAGACTCTACACTTCAGCTAAAAGAAAGGTGCCATTTTATATTTTTGATTTTGAAAGGTGACGTATTCTCGATTCTCAATTCAATTATGTGGAACCAATTTTTTCTGTTTAATCTACACAACATGACTACCTGTGTGCAGATACTATGCTGAGTCAGACAATAGTCTTCCTAGCTCAGGCTGCCCATATGTGTAGTGTACATATTTGTGCCCTGATCATAATGTAACTCCATGTAAACCTTGGAACCATGCAACTAACAAGGTACCATCACAGACCACATTACCACCATACCAGATGAGGATAGTATACATCAGACATACATGTAACTTCACAGAATATGTAACCATTAATTTAGGGATGGACACATTATTTACTCTGTATTATGTTAATTATGTAAAACATTCTGATACCCAGGGGTCATGATTGAGCTCTAAAACAACTCTCAAGTAAATAAAATAAAATTAATAAATGTATAACCAGGAAGGAGCATTTTAACCAAGCTGCTTAGCAGGCACTTACTTAAAAGGTGGTTACAAACAGTTATGCCCACTTGAACAGAAGGTTACAGTGAGTGAAACTCCATTAGTGAGGCTTACTGCCAAGGACCAAAAACCATGGGTTCCAAAAGAAAAAAATAGGAGCCTTTTTTCAGTCACTTCCTCACACTCGAGGTTTGTCCGAACCAATAAGAGCACTATGTCATGATCATCCCAGTGCCCACAGAAAAAGATGCATATTGTAGCCCTCATCACAGTAATCCAGCAGTAATATTTGTTGCAAATAGATATGAAATAAAGTCCTTATGGGAAGATCATGATTCTTTTAAATTTCTGCAGTGGGGTAATCCCTATAGCAACTCCAATACAACTTCACCCCAGCCCAGAGGCTCAGCTCACATTAAATGTCCAAAGTAATAAGAAGGTTATCACTGCCTAGAATGTTGCAGATCTTTAAAATAAGTGTGATTTAGAACCATAGGTGATTTAGTCAAACAATATCAGAATGCAATATTTAAAGATATATGGTAGACTATTTTTTTGATTATTAACAGTCCTCCTTTATATTATGAGGCCCGCGCAAATTTTCAGTTAGTGTCTCTAGAGAGGATTATTAATGACTTTAGTGTAAATGCACTCAACAACTATTTATTCATAAATGCTCCAGTAGTACTATTTATTTTGGGTTTATGCCATTGCTTTCATTTAGCAATGATGAAGAGGGTTTTTCTGTATTTCAATCTTCGGGTGTAATCATTAAGTAACCCCCGCCACTGGTCATATAGTCATTTGATGGTCGATGAAGAGAAATGAGGAGCAGTAATCTACATAAACAATGCATCATTAAAGACTTTTAAATTCAGTCTATTAAGAGAGTTATTGTGAGTTAAAGGGTTTTATTTTCAAAACGTTTAGTTGTTCCTCTATTTATTCATTAGGCAAATTTCAGCATCAAAATGTAATATAATCCATCAATGGATATTTGATTATACAATTGAATAAACTGTTTGTTAAAATCACAGTCAGAATAGAAATAATACAAGTGTTGCATAGCGTAAAACTCCCTAATCTAAATAAATTGAAATGAATTAGATAAAAAGTTTCAGTTCAATAACCCAATGAAGAGTTCTGATGAGAGAGAGAGAGATTTCAATGCGGAAGCATAAAGCCTTTGAAAATCAGACTGGAAATTAATTCACAGTCATAATTCAGCAGACATTTAGAGGGTCATTAGTATGGCGGGCGGACCATGTCCGCCCCCCATACCCCTGGGAATCAGGACCGCCCGCAATGCTAGCGGCGGTCCCGCACCCTCCATTAGGATGCGCCCGCAACACTGGCATGCGTATCGCGCATTTGAAAAATTACGGCAGGCGGTGCTAAAAGCAATCCGCCCGCCATCCTAATGGGGCCCTTAGAATTAAGCTAAATTCCTCTTATGTAGAGAAGACTAAGGGGCCGATTAGGATGGCGGAAGGCCACCACCGCCAACCGTGCAGCGGTGGGCCCTCCGCCATCTAACTGGCAATTTCCCCCGCCACATCACAATGCCGGGGAGAATCATTCCGCAAGCGTGCCGGGTGCAAAGATCGCCCGCCATGCTTCTGCCACAGGCAGTCGTCACAATTGCCTGGCAGAGCGGACAAATGCATGTGAATCGTGGCGGTGCCTAGCAGGCACCGACCGTAAGATCACAATGCTAGCCTCAGTCAGCCTTTCCATGGCAGGGAAACCGCCATGGGAAGGCTGGCGGGGATTGCGCTTCGGGGCCCGTTGCGGGCCTCCCTTGTTTTGGGGGAGGTGTTGCTGTACTGGGGGGTATTTCCCTGTACTGCACATTGCGTATGGTGCTGCAGGTCTGTCCTCAATGTTAAATGCCCGGAATGCGCCCGCCATACTGGCGGGTGCATTGTAATGGCAGTGGTGGGACCGCCGCATGACTGGCGGGCGGTCCCACACACTGCAATGATGGTAGGCGGACTCATGTCCGCCCGCCATCGTAATGAGCCCCTAAGAGATCAGAGATGAGTCTCTAGCCAGAATGTTAGGGAATGAAAATCCTAAGATCTGCATTGCCCATTCTAGGAACAGGCACTAATATAAACACATACATTTTATGTTGCAATATTATTTTCTTTCATCCTCTTCATCCACCAATGGAATATCATCAGACTCCATGGTACAGGTTCACTACTCATGCTCTAACTAGAGCATAATAGACTTTCAGACATCAGTCCTTGAAAAGTTACAACACTGTTTTCTTTAGGTCAAAAACATCTTTCCATCCTACTGGTCAGAACCTCACTATCAATTGTTTCATACAAAAAAGATGTCTATTCACTAGCTAACAGTAGGCTTCTGAGGTTCCAACATCTGTGGAAAAAGCAGAAAAACTTCTTGCACAAACATTTTCTTCAATGTAAAAACGGACTTTCCCATGTTATTACATTATTTTCCATTTAACATGGCATCAGCAGTTAGGCTAAATTCGGCACTACATTTATGTGCAGGTCTAAAATATTTAAGTATGGTTACCTGCTACACTTTATTTTAGAATGCTTTATTTTAAACATAAACATTTTGCACATTATTAATATTAGTGTTTTCAATAGCAGATAAAGCACACTGCAGCAACGTTCTTCACAAACAAATCTTTAAAGTGCACTCTCATTCTCGGTTGAGTCATTTTTTTTTATTTCTGAGGGTTCCATCCTCCTTCAACTTGTATAGTCTCTATTCTTTCTCTCCTCCATTTCTAATTCTTCTTTGATTTTCCTTTTTCTTTCCATATTTTTCTTTTTTGTTAAAGAGGATCTAAATCCTTTACATAAAGAGTAAAATATTACTGATGATTAGTGTAGGCCTTAATTTGACTCTGAACAGTCCTACTTCCTCTGTCGCAAACCAATTGCCAATGTTCAAAACTCAATTTCCTAAGTTTCCTAATAGACTAGAAGTTTCTAAAGGTCCTAATTCAGGTTTCAGATCAGAAATGTTCTTTGCAAATTTGTCTGTCTTTATACTATTTTCGGGTATATACGAGCAACTATGTGAACTTTTAGCCTCTTGCAGACTCCACCTTTCTCTGCTAATAAAATATCTAAAGCGAATCGATCTTGCAAAGCCATTGATCTGATAGCAACCTATTCTATGTTAACTGCTAGTAAGACACCGGATTTACCAGTTGCTAATGTATCTACAATTGTTGAAAACTGTTTATTTTTTTCACCATTTAAGACCATTCTTACAGGTGGTAATAGTGCTCCAAAAATGTCTTCCACTAACTGTGTCCTATCATTTGTACTACTTGGGGGAGTCTATGCGGTGGTTTCATTCTTTCTATATTCATATTCTTCTTTCTTCTGAACATTCCTTAAAACATCTTCTTCTGTATTTTTACTATGGAAAATTTGAGCTCTCCTTTCCTCTAGCGTTACTATGAATGTCTTCTCTAATGGTCTCATCAAACAGGTTATTTTAGTATGCCTTAATAGTGTCTATGGCTGTGACTGATCTAAAGAAATTCCATGATATTTCCATGTTTTTTGCTTGCGGATGAGGAGTCATTCCTTTCTGATGCAGGACTTTAGAAAGAATCAGGTCATAATTGGAAAAATAATATTCAAAGCCAACCAAAATGCTTATTACAGTAGTATATGGTGGTGTGTTACGTCTCCGCAGCTGAAAAAGGTAAATGTGAACAAACTTAATAATTCTTAGTATCTAAAGCTTGATTATATTCCTGAACTAATCTAGAATAAACATTGGCAAAAACTCTTCTTTTCAAATAATCTATAAATGAAGCCTTTAATTTTGTCTCCCCTATTGTGTCAGGCATTGTATATGCAGGTGTTGATCTAAGTGCTTCTACTTCTGGTGCAAAATTCATGCCGACTAAAAGGAGTATATTAGCTAATATGACATCTATTAGTGTGACAACAACTACTACTTTATGCTTAGCACGTTTGTCTACAGAAGATAGCAGCAGGCAGATGTAAATTCTGCATTGATTTCCACCTGTGCAAACATTCAAAACGTCTTAAATTATCACTTGCAGTTAATTTACTCATGTGTTACTCTTCTACTGCAACCTTGGCACTAGGAAAATCTTCTTAATTCTTTTTTCTATTGTTAATCATTCATTGCCAATTTCATTTATTTTAGTCATTTATTTCGTAGTTTTAAACACAGTCCATCAGGTGTCTTCTCAATTGATTTGGTTTATGAACTCACTAAACAGTGCTTGTCAAGGTCATCGATTATACTGTTTGTTTCAGAAAGCTAATTTTAATTAATGCTGTTTTTCAGTGTGGCATATTATGGAGGTTCAAATAACCTTGATCTCAATTCATTAGGATTTTGACCTGATGCATTTGAAACATTCTCTGCAAAGAAAGTCTATTCAAGTGCTGAATATCTTCGACAACACACTCTTGCTTTCTTTGATCTCCTTGATGTCTGTTGATTTTCTTCTGTTTCAATTATACCACTAGATTATGTTTCTTCAACAATGGTTTTTGGCATTCATTCAACTGCCACACCTGATCTGTACTGCCTCCTACCATTACGTCATTCAGATCTCCATGAGGGTCTTTCTTATCTCACACTCATTCTTTTGTCTGGATCATTTGATTGCTCTTGGGATGTTTCAGTAGATTCTTTATTTTCAATTCTCGATTGTTCTTCTTCAGTGTCTAGTCCTACACAACTTTGCGAGATCTCAGGAACTTGAACCAGTGTGGAATTTTGTGGTACTTCACCTCCTCTGGTCCTCTGGATGTGCAGGTACTGGAGTTCTCGGATTTGGCTCAAAGAACACTACTTCTTCATATGAGCATCTTACTTTTTAAGTGTGTGATGCATGCACCCAATTAGGTATCCTGGCACTTTCTCCACCAAAACCCAGTCATCTGGGTTGAGGTTGTGGCACTGCTCCTGATGTGGACTGGCAGTGACAGGTTCAGCCTGGTGAGAAAGAGCTAATCCTTTGCAGTAATCATGTATCATACCATATGTGATGTTCACAAGCACATTTTAGGTACAACAGTTCAACACATGAGTAGGAGTACTTTAAAGACTCATCAAAGCCAATGATAAAACATCCGACCATTTCAATAAAGTGGATGCACAGACTTTGGCCAATGGAGACTTCAACGTTCTGTTTACTTCCTCAACTATCTCCGACGCTTTGGGACAATAGTTAGAATGCAATCTTTGTTCCATCTGGAGAGCCACACACATCATTCTAAGGACCTCATTATTGAAGTGGGTCCCTCGGTCTGACTCCAGAGAAACCAGAAAACCAAATCTCTGTTCATAATCAGGCTCATCAAGTAGTTGATCCTTACTGTCTGGTCTTGACTTGGCGCATAAATTCTTAATATCCAAACAGTCATGTTCAATTTCATCCCCATCAATTTAATTCTCAGTTAATTGTAATAATGTAGCTGAATTTCGAATCTGACATCATTTCAATACAACGTTCTCTGCTGCACATATTTGTTGTTCATACTTTGCAGGTCAGGTGTTTGTCAAATACAGTGATTTGTATGGGTGAACAAAATCCACCCAGTGATGGACCATGACTATAGGAGCCCCATCACTATTCTCTCACATCTCTCAATACTGACGCCAACTGCTGCAATGCTGTAAGTCAACTGGGCAGCCCTGAAATGAAGGGTTATGTATTGTTGAAAAATATGCCACAGGTCTTCGAAAGTCTCCATTTGTTGAAAATGGCTCTTTCTGCAGGGTTACCTCAGACATTTTGCCTTCCTCTTCCCTTTTTGTGGAATTTGTGTTTGTTGGCTTTGGAACTCTGTGTACTTTACCACTCCTAACCAGTTCTAAAGTGCTTGTGCTCTCTCCTTAAAATATGGTAGAACTGCCTCATACCTATTTTGCATATTTAATTTAAGTCCCTAGTATAGCACCAGGGCCTGTAAATTAAGAGCTACTAAAGGGCCCGCAGTGCTGATTGTGCCCCCACTAAAGAAGCCATTTAACCACGTATTAGCACTGCAAATGCAGAGCCTGTGTGCAGTTTACTCTGACATTTTGATCTGGCAAATTCAAACCTTTGCCAGGCCCAAGCCTTCCTTTTTAATACATGCACGTCACTCCTAAGGTAGGCCCTGGACAGCCCCATGGACAAGGTGCAGTGTATTTAAAAAGTTGGACATGTACTCTTACGTTTTACATGTCCTGGTAGTGAAAAACTCTTAAATTAGTTTTTCCATACTGCAAAGCCTGTGCCTCCCAAAGAATAACATTAGGGTTACCTTATTTTATTTTGTAAGTGTACTTTCCAAATGGAAAGATATAACTACATGAAATTTGGTGTATCTGTAATCCTAATTTGAAATTGAAATCATATTTAATGGTGACATCAGATTACAATTCTGAAAATGGTGCTTTTAGAAAATTGGCAATTTTGTATGTTAGCCATTTCATTTTGTACCAGCAGCCTGTCCCTGATCACATGTCTCGTGCAGTTGACAGATGGGCTTTGTGTATTTAACTGAGACAGCCACACATGGTGTTTGAGCTTAGGTGTGACTTGGTGGGCCATCCTGACAGAATGGGAGGGAGGAGCAGAGCATGGCTACATACCCCCTGTAGTGAATGGTTGTTGAGAGGTGCACCATGGTGTAGTCTTGTTCCAAATGATATAAACGGACAAAAGTTCCTTTGTGTTAAATTCTTTTATTTCAATGGTTTCATAAAACAGACCCCCCTGTAGTGAGTCTGGATCCAGGGCCTGAAAGGATGACATCTCTGCACTTCAATGGCATCTCTGTGATGCACTACTGGGCTTAAGTATTCAACCTCAGACTCCACCACTTCAGTACACTTCTGGACCTATGGATACTCTGTCAGGAAGAAGGATTGCTGTGCTGCTGAAAGGACTGTGACTCTGCTGGACTGCTACTCGGCTGGACTCCTGCTTTTCTGTCTGACCTGCTGCCCTCTTGCTTGGACGAGAAGGACTGGGCCTGCATCTCTTAAAACCAGCCCCCTAAGTGACTCCCAAGGCTAGAAGGCTGACCTACTGATTTGATGCCTCAGGGACATAACAGGTTTCCAACAACCTTGCATCTGCACCTGGACTCTACCATCTGTGAGTCTACCCTGCCAAGTGGTGACATCCCAATACTGGATCCTTGGAAATGGGCCTAAGGTGTTTACCAGTGGCACTGATGCATCTGTTGAGCGGTACATCCTCAAGCAGAACCAATGCATTACCACTGCTGTGTGGATTGGACCCGGTGCAGAAGGTTCCCATCACCCTCATAGTCCTCGGGTCCAATGCATTGCCAAATGTTCACTGCATCTCTGACCCAGGTCTCAGCATCCCTCATCGATGGCAGCATGACAATAACAGCAATTTGTTTTATCATTATGGAGACTGGTTCTACACCTTTAATTAGTTCAATATCTTTCCCTGAAAAATCCTGTACTTCTATTTATCAAATCGGGTGGTAATTCTTCCACCATTCTCCCAGGATATAACCCTACAGCTGTTTCTTGTCTGGTCCTTTTAAATTCAACATGTTTGTCATGCATTTGAAATTTAACACCATCCATTGTGCAATAAATGGTGAAATTTAACTTGCACAACAATCCCTTCCCAACAGATATATAGGTCTTTAGTCACGTACCACAAACTCATGATCTTCCTCAAATTATCCTAACTTTATGGGCACTATCTTTGAAACAGGATTTGAAATGTGTTTATTTGTATAACACCTACAACTTGGATCTTCTTTCTCAAGAGCGCTAGGTCTTGGATGTCCTCTGTTCTAACAGTTGAACGGGTAGCTCCTGAGTCACTAAGGAATGGCACTTGAGGGGCATTGACCACTTCTTCTATAAATGGTCCACTTTGGTCTACCCCTAAGACTGCACCGAGTACGTATTCTTCTCCCCTCCCCCCTCAGGCACAGTTTTTGGGAATTGTCAGAATCAAAACTCTTGTTTTCCAACATGGGAAACTGTTGAATTTTCTTCTAGTTGTAGAATGGGTTAAAATGTGCTCTTGTTACCTGGTTCATGGTAAATCTGGGATTCTCCATATGCTGTGGGATCATCGGAGCATGTGGGACTTGCTTCATGGGACTTTGTGAATTTATCTGCTCCTGCACTCTTTGGGCAGGTACTTAAACTGGAACATTTTGCATCTGTGCTTGATTGAAACCCTGCATTTGACTGTCTCTACCGACTCAATTTGGATTCTATCTACACTCTCTCTTTGAATGCCTTAGCTTGTTACAATAAAGTCAAGGAGTTGCTTTCTTCAATGTTGCAATGTCTATTGCTGAGTTTAGATCAACAGAAAGACCTCGATCTCTAACATGTGAAACACCAACTCCATCTTACGCCCTTTGGTTTCTAGCCTGAAACCGAACATTTTGTATTCCACTGATATTTCCTCCATATGATTGATTCTGGACCCCTTTTTGAGCCACCTTTGTCTGCACACGCATTGACTTCTCTGTAAGTCACTTCTGCTTCATTTCCTGCTCATCACAACAGTATTTTACATACCTCAGGATCTCATTAAAAAGTTTTGTCTGCCAACAAATCACGTTCTGCTGTATGTGCATACTGATCACTAGTCACACCCCAAGAATGAACTGTGATACAAAATTCCCCATATCTTCCTTTTCTGGATTTTCTTGCCTCTGGTGTTGTTTAAACATCTGCAACAAACCATCATAATAATCATGCATCAATTATTTGACTTCTTATGTAGTTCTTTTAATCTTTAGCCAACAATTGTCTCTTGCTCGAACCTTTCCTTTTTAAAAGGTAATCACATCATCCTATTTAGTCATTAGCACAGGTGAAGGTGCATGTGGAGGTTCGGAACCTGGCGATTGCACCGCTATATTGTATTTAGCCCACAGATCACTCACTCCCACAATATCAAAGTAAGTATTCAAATCTGCCCACAAAACCTTTGAAATTTTTTGTAAATCTATCAACTTGTTTATACCACTGTGCATGTTTCTCTCTCAATTTTAGAAAATTGTTCATAAATGTAATGTCCTCAGTACATGAATATACCCTACACCTGATATTTTCCTTATAGGGAAAGCTAAAGGATCCTCTTCATCTGGACCGGAGATACTATTGCTGGCTTACCATTCGTTTTGGTGGTATCTGGATGTTTCTTTCTTTCCCTGTTTCATTGCCCCCTTATTCTCTACAATGTTAAAATCACTACATTTGCTAATGCACTTTAATAAATCTGCAATGTGTAATCTCATTCATGATGACCTCATTGTCACAATAGTTTCATCGTCTAACTGTGCACTGAAGCTTTTCTGTAAGGTAACACTCTTAAAAAATATCCATTTAATATTTTCTCTGCAATTCAGTTAATTTATCATGGGTGGAAGCCACACGTCTTGTAATTTCTTTACTTAAATATATCTGTTCATTTTCCTGATATTGTTTCAGATGTAAAATGACCAAACACTCCCTGTTGATATCTTTTAATTCTACCTTTAATTTCGGCACAGCTAGGAGTCTTGCCTTTTTCCGGACTAGGAGATGGTGTCTCTGTTCCTCCCACTCTCTTATTCTATGAAGCTTCCTCAAACCATGGGGAAAAATCCCACCATCAAATAACCCAGTTTCTCCTTGTGCAATTAGAATTGAAAAGACCATTTTCCTCGCTTGTCTCAATCATTGAACATTTAGTGGTGGTGTTAAGACAAAAGTCTCTGAATTCTGTGATGTCGGAATAAACACTGTTGCAGATACTCTTCTTATAGCATCTTGAACAGCAGTATTTGGAACAATAATTATTGGTACAGTAACAACTGGCACTGGCAATGTCTGTGCTGTCACAATTTGTGATACCGGGGTAGGAACAGTCACAATTGAGGCAGTAATACCCAGAGCAATTACAGAAGGGGCTTCCTCACTAGGTGTAGGAACAATTGAAAGTGCTGAAAGTTTTTTCTCAATCTGAATAGTACTTGGATCCACCGTAGCACTCCTGGTTGTAACACCATCCATATTCATTGAAAGAACCACATATGTAGGTGGATGTGAGGACAACAAACCTTCTAAAATGTAATTCGCTA
Organism: Triturus cristatus; assembly: GCF_964204655.1. NCBI lineage: Eukaryota > Metazoa > Chordata > Amphibia > Caudata > Salamandridae > Triturus > Triturus cristatus. The sequence goes on along the minus strand of NC_140584.1, from coordinate 503,726,694 downwards.
AGTCACTATCAGTGTCTATCTTCTGTGAAGCTTCCTCATCATCTATTCCCTGTTTCTGATTCTTTTTTGTCTTTTCTGTGGTCATAGTTGGATACAGTCTAGCTTCCTTGACTACACAGTTCCTCCACCATTGCTGCCCTTCATCCCATTGAGCATCTGCATAATTTCACACTGCTCTCCTCGCTCTATTCTGATACATTTCTTTCTCTTTTGCATGAGCACGCACTCCCCCCCAAGCATTCAATGCTTCATATTCTTTAGGTCTAGGAGGTGTCTTCATTTCATATAACTGTTCTCATAAGTTTTCCATTAACTTTAAATAAAAAGTACCATATTGAGTAAACTTAAATGAGCATACATTTTCAATAATCTTGCTTCATTGATGAAGCCACAAACATGCGCTGCCACATAATGAGCTGGTGGACCTTCTAGTGGTGCCTCCTCACCCTCCTAAATTGGGACTCTCACATCTTCCCTCATCAAATATCTAAGGGCTTTGAAACTTTTCATGATTGCAAATATTCAAAAATGACCAGTGATCAATTTCGGAATTTCTTTTTTTTTCAAACGTATTTATTGTTTTGTAATAAAGGCATACGTTAAGAAGAGACAGATGTAAGGTGTAAGACACCTGAACACTACAGTATAAAAAGGAGAACGAAGAGCAAGCAGCACAAGGTTACTGGTGGTTTAAGAAATCTCAGGACTAACCCCCTCTTGGCTATGAATCGAAATATACCTACTTCACCCTTTCCCACTAAAATCAAACTCTGAATTTCAATGCTTCGATTCTGTTTTTAATTTTGTGTATGTAAATTCCTTCCTCCAACCCTGTCACAACTCTTTTTCACAAATCTATCACAGTATAGGACTTGAAGACTTGTCAACCAATCCCAGTGCGGCACTTCACACCAACTGACCTATCCCAGTGCAGTACTTGATGACATAACTCTTAACTCCTTGCTTCAGTTCACCCTCCTTTACAAGTTTATATTACACAAATTCAAGGGGGCCTATTCACAGAACTAACTTAAGCCAAAATCCTAAACTTACTACTTTTGGTATTCACAGAAGTTAGGATTTTGTCTTAAGTTTGTCTTAAGACAAATTTAAGACAGACTTAAGACAGACTTAAGACAGTCTTAAGACAAACTTAAGACAAACTTAAGACAAAATCCTAACTTAAGTCTGTCTTAAGTCTGTCTTAAGTCTGTCTTAAGTCAGTCTTAAGTTTGTCTTAAGTCTGTCTTAAGTCTGTCTTAAGTTTCTCTTAAGACTGTCTTAAGTCTGTCTTAAGTCTGTCTTACGTTTGTCTTAAAACAAACTTAAGACAAAATCCTAACTTCTGTGAATACCAAAAGTAGTAAGTTTAGGATTTTGTCTTATGTTAGTTCTGTGAATTGGGCCCTACATCTCTAAGCAAACTTTTGTCTGCTCCACTAAAGAAATTCAAAGTAGACCATTCACACAAGAAACAATCAGAAATAAGTATTAACACCCTATGACTTCACAACACGCCCACATTGATGAACTCTTAATCGGCGGGAAATCACCCTGACTGATGTAGCTTCCTCTTTATGCAATAGGTTCCACTGACATCAATCAATGTTATTACAATCACAACAAATCATTACAATCATTGTCTCACTTGTGCAGTCGATGATACCTCACGAATGTGCACATAAAACCTTTAGCAGACAAATAATACCACAATTTCAACAGTTTATTCCAGGATTTTAGACTATTAGGAGTCCGATAGTAACTTCAACTCCTTGACATTTAAGCAACAAAAAACAAAATAAAAAAACACATAATCTCAAAATAAGAACGTAATCACAAAAGAAAGACAGTGGCATTGCATAACGCTATTGATACTCACACCTCCACCACTGCAACACCTTCAAAACTGCTAAAAGTTCAGACTTTGGGCTTAAATGACATGGGCAATTCTAAGTTCTAAATTCTAAATTGGGAAAATAATCCAGCTCTTCTCTCTTATGACACTAACTGTCCTCTCACTACAACTTGATCGAGCAGGCTTTTCTGTATCTCATCCTTTAGATGCAATCATCAAATAACCTCTGCCACTGTTCGTATGGACCTATGATGGTCATTGAAGAGAAATGAGGAGCATAGATCAACATATACGATACATCATTAAAGACTTTAAATTCAGTCAATGAAGAGAGTTAGTGTGAGTTAAAGGGTTTTATTTTTTAGTTGTTCATCTATTTGTTCAGTAGACAAATTTGAGCACAGTCAGAATATTAATAATACAACAAGAGACATATTTACAAGCCCTATTTGCCACCAAAATGTCACTTTTTTGACAGTACAGTGGCATAGCGCCATTTTCCATTTTTACAAGGTGGCGCTTAGGTCACTTAACGTAGCTTAACGCCACCTTTTTTTTTGTTTTTGCAGGAATTTTATATAGCGCAAACTTGACCCGAATCCAATCAGGTATCACAGCGCTTTACATAGCACCAGTAACGTTACATGAGGACACACATTCATATATTTTTTTTTTGTTAGGCACGGGGAGATTAAGAGATTTGCCCAGAATCACAGGATGTTCAGCGTCGTTACCGAGTCTCGAACCCAGTTCCCCAGGTTGAGCACCCTCGCCGTTCGGCCAACTCCTCTCCTTCACCTTGTAAATATGCCCCTTTCTCAAAGGCAATAGGGCATGCAATGGGTTTTTCTGTGGGTGTTCCACTGCAACACCTATTGCTTTTTGACACTGCTCAGATTTACAAGGCTGAGGCAGCACCAAAACAGCGCCATACTAATGCCATGGATTACCAGGCATTAGAATAGCGATACGAGGAGAAAATATTAATTTCTTCTCAGTTTTTGCACAATGCAGCACACATGGAAAGAGTAAATCAACATGAATGATTGTTTATGTGCAGGAAGGTGTTCCTTCCTGCACATAAATAATTGCCCCTGCAACGCAGACACCTATGCAACATGGCGGCAAGATGCCTGCCCTAGTGCTAGGCAGCTTTTTGTGCGCCAGTCCTAGGAGAAATACAGTGGTGTGCCTTATTCTTGTGACTACGGTGCATCCCTTTATTTTAAAATTGTCTGAGCTTAGCGCTGCTGAATTTGGTGCAGCTCCTCAAACCGACATGTGTTTGTAGAAGTCCCCAAGTGTTTTCCATAAAGGAAATATTCTAAATAAATTTGAATTAATGTGAGAAAAAGGTGTCAGTTCAGGAACCCAATGAAGAGTTCTGATGAGAGAGAGGGATAGATCAATCTGGAAGTGTAAAGCCTTTGCAAGTCAAACTGGAAAGATTTAGAGTCATATTTCAGCAGACTTATATAATTAAGCGAAATAACCTCTCTTGTAGTGAAATCTAAGTGATCAGAGATGAATTTCGAGTCAGAATGCCAGGGAAAGGCACTCCTAAAATTGGCCTTTCCTACTCTAGGAATACACACTAATATAAACACACAAATAATATGTTGCAAAATTATTTGCTTTCATCCTCTTTATCCACCAATAGAATATATCAGCAGACTTCTGGGAACAGGTTCACTCACCAGGCTCACACCAGAGCAAAATAGACTTTCAGGCACTAGTCCTTGAAAAGTTACAATGTTGTTTTTTTGTGGTCCAAAACTTCTTCCCATGAATCATCCTTCCTTTCGTTTTCATCTCTATCAGTTAATTAATATAAAACAAATGTCATTCACTAGCTAATAGTAGGCTTCTGAGGTTGCAACATCTGAGCAAAAGAAGAAAAACATCTTGCACAAATAACTTATATATTGTAAAAACAGGCCTTTCCATGTTCATGCATTATTTTCAATTTAACATGCCATCAATAGATAGGCTAACTTATTTCAGCAGCCTAATTATGAGCGGGTTTATTACATTTAAGTATGGTTCTTTATTATAATATTTTTATGTTACCATGTTTTATTTTAAATGTAAACTTGTGCACATTATTAATATGTGTTTCCAATAGCAGATACAATTTGCTGCACCAGCAACTTCAAGGATTACAAAGGATTTGGAGGATTATGAATTGATCAGCAAAACGTCCTGGGGAACGGATGGAATGACTTTATTTGCTTCTTGGGGGATGAAACACAGGGGATCATAGGTCTGTCATTTTTTCAAGCCACTAATCAAACAATAACAAACATATGTTGTCCCTGCCTGACTAAAGAAAGGTAAGGTATCTGTTTTAGGCAACTTCTGCGTGATTTATAATGAAAAGGTGTGCTTTAGGAGGAAAATGTACAAGATCAAGCAGTGGAGAGTTACAGGACACCTGTTGTCCTAGAGATACAGTACATTTTTGGGGTGTGTGGCTAAAGTATGAGATGCAGTCACTCAAAACAGAAAAACAAAAAAGTGATGGGAGGAATGCCTGAAATAACATAGTCACTGAAAATTCAAGTCCATTGTTTTTTTGGTCACTATACCACCCCAGACTGAAATTAGCCACATTAAGCTATGAAATGAAATTCAGCATTTGTAAAGCACACAGCTACCTCTGAAGTGGTGTCCCGGCACTGGTGGCCGTCAGGAGGATTAAGCAAACTATTGCCCAGAGTCACATGGTGCTGGGCTTACTTGCTGCCAGCCTGGGGATCAAACCATGAGCCCCCGTGGTCTGGAGTCAGGCACCCTGGCCGCTGTACCATACCTCTTCCCTTCCCTATGGACTGGAATGAGGTTCAGGGTGATAGGCAGTGGCTGAATTCAATTCAGCCTTCCTTCCATCACGTTGTTGTTTGTCTTTCTCATTTGTGTAGGATAATGGGTATATTATTATCATAAAATGAATAATGCCTAGATGAATGCCACTTGGCTAAGTGAAGACCTTTTCATACCAGTAAACCACTTAAGATCCCTCTATAAGCTTGAGGTCACAGTTGACACAAAAAGCACATGCAATTTGCATAGGCACAAGGGGCAACTTTTCTTTCACCAGCAGCCGCGTAACTACCCAGTTACTTAAAAGCTACTAATCTGCTATGCAAAGTAGGTAGTGGGGCAAAATGTGGTGCTGGGTGTGGGATTAAATCAACACAAAAATGTTAAAGACAGTGAATCAGATTTCTATGATACTGGATAGGCTTGTCAACAGCTGTCTCCCCCTTTATAAAGTATTGGGAATGTTCAATATTACATTAGTTTTAGCAGTAGGGGCTCACACAGGTAAGAACGATGGGGTGGTACAGTGGGGTGGGAGGTGGTGGAATTCGGCAGATGACAGGAGAAGTAATATGAAATAAATAAATAAAACCACTTACCTTGTGCTCACGCATCGCCGAGTCTGCGATGCGAAGAACGCAAGGCAGGTGGTTCTATTTATTTATTTATTTAATTTATCTTATCCCGTACTCTGTCAACTTCCACCACCACCAACCCCGCCCGCCCCCGCTTCGCCTCACTGCTCTTACCTGTGTGAGCCGCTACCGAATTGTAGCCCCCGACCCTTACAGATATCAGTTGGTCAAAACTTTGTTTCCCCAACACGAGATTCTAGGTGACCTTTTATGTCTGAACAAGTGTATTATCCTCCTTTGGTTGCCTTTCATCATGAGAACATGCCAGAATTTGGGGTATCCAACCGTGTTTAGTGAACATGTGAATTGCAGTGACTAAAATACAGGCATTTCTGCAACTTCAAATGGCTGAACAAGTTGGGAAAATCAACACTGGGAGGCTGTATGTTATTGCTAAGTACTTTGAGCCTGAATTCTTATTAGACGTGGAAGACAAATTGTTATGAAAGATGTTTATTTTTTATGCTTTCCTGCAAGTTACATGTGAAATTCTGAAAGGGACAAATGCATTTGTCTTTACAAGCACACGTGCAGTTTGTCTTTATCGGGAAAATCTATTAAGTTTCACCTGACTCTTTTCTAAAACAGATATTTAAAAAAGCATTCTTATGACCACGCAGACTATCTTCTCTTTATCTGAAAATGCCACAGAAATATTTACTTTGTTGTGGTATGGGTAAATTTAAAAAACTGGAAAGCTCGTATGTTTCTAAGAAATAGTAAGGAAAAACTTACTTAGAATGTGCATGGATCTGAGAACAAGCCTGTTGACTTCTAACTATTTCATAGGATATGAAGATATGGTGAATTTGAATTAGAGTGCCTTTTTTGCCTTTTAATTATTATTGCATTAAGGAAAAGGATTTTGCATATTTTCATGAACTTTTTGATGTGTAGAAAAACACAGCCGTTTGAATGATTGAATCATCCCACCCTTGGTGCATTGTCGGTTTGAAAGCAATGGGTAATGGTTTGCCAAATCTCTGCCACAGTTTTCCATTTTGTCCACAGTCACTTTTGTTAATGGATTGCAGACCTGAGAGGACCGTGATATAATTTAACGCAATTTATACGTGGTGATAAAATGGCTAGGCGTACATTGAGCACTACATTACAATGCCTTCGTCAGCAATGGACATACAAAAATGGTCTTATTCAAGTTTGATGCAAAAGTCATACATTGTATTTATTTGTTGTTATTGTATTTAACACATCTTACATAGTGGGCCCTATCCACCAAAAGTAATAAGGCAATGTGTAATATTGTAAGGAAGGATAATATTAACCATTTCATAGATGTACTAGACAGGTTTTCTTCAGATCATGGCCTTACCCCTTCAGGTACTTTCTAAGGTAGGTTGGAGATGCACCTGTGCGCCAGAGAGAGGTACTGAGACTGAGAAGCTTGTGGCAGCTTTCCCAGCAACCCCAGATGAATTTCCTTTTTTACCTCTACTGGTGAAGGATAATATCCAGAAACACGTGTCTAGAGATTCACAGCACTAACCTGTACCAACTTTAGTGAAACACTTTAGCAAAAACTCAAGTAAACATTTAAAGTGAACAGCATTTATAATAATGCTAAGGGGTGAACTGTGCTGGGGGGTTAAGCCGTGTGCTCCCATTTCCCTTGTGTTTAACAAGATAATGACTTATTACTTGTGGTGGACTGCCATCTTACTCAATTATTAATCCACTTTCTCGTACTAAGGGCCCTATTTTCGAGAATGTCATGCCATGCAACGCAGCAAGTCACCGTGCTGCGCTGCACTGCATGACAGGGAAAGGGCAGGAATGCGCTGTATTTCAGGCAATATGGTGCATTCCTGCCTTTTCCCCTGCACTGGCGCCCTTTTGGCAGCCTAGTGCCAATGCAGGCACCCCACACCATGGACCAAGGGTGCCTGCATTTCATACAGGATGGTTATTGTGTAGATTGTGACACCATTCTGCTGAACAACATTCCTGAGAAGCATATTCCTCTTTCTATGTGTGCTGCACGCAGCACACATAGATAAAGCAAGTAACTAGGAGAAATAAAGATATTTCTCCTTGTTTGCCTCACCTGCGAAGCCGTATCTGTTTGGCCCATTGCCGGGTCTAGCAGTTCTGGTAAATCTGGAAATGCAACAAAAACATGGGAGGTGCATAGGGACAGCCAAGCAATGCCCATGGAAACACCTTCCCAGGGCAAAGTTAGACAATGCAGCGGTTTGCACTGAGTTGCCTTACTCCAGATTTATGGAGCCACTCAGGGCCACACAAAGTAGCCATGCGTGGTTTCATAATACACATGTAAGGTTTGTATGACTCTTGCACCAGGTTGCGTGGTCAAAGAGCGATGAAAACCAGCTCATAAATAGTCCCCATAGTATTTGATGAAAGCCGCAATGACTATCATTATAAAGCAGTATTGGGACAATTAGTTCATCAAGAGAAAACAAGCACCCATCATTGAAATATCAAAAGATGACATCTAAATGTATATGTTGAAGTCACAGCCCCTCAGCTGAGGGCACCCCTAGAATCTCAAATACTGGTCCAAGTAGCTGCACTTTGTTATACTAAAGGCATGTGTCTGACTCCATCACGTTTCACATTTTCACTTTTTACATCTGATAACAAACAAACTCAAATAGCTACAGAGACGGTTGCTGTGCAAACTATAAGCTCTTTTCATTCACCAGTAACTGTTAATATCTATGTTTGGTAAGGTGGCATCTTCTTCATCCATATCATACAAGATGTCGTGAAATCTACAATAATGACCAGCATCATCACAAGCTGGTACTGGCATATTTGTTTAGGCTACAGAAAAAAAACATAATGGATTAGAGTAGCAAAGGTGAATATGCAAATATATCTGTTGAAGCCACACCCTCTCCATGGGTAGCGTTGCTAAAAACAAAAGCAGCTGAGTTTTTTTGTAATTATTCTGTCACTGATTGGACGAAAGAAGACATTAAATGGAGTTTGCTCTTATAGATTCCTTAGAGGGGCAGTGGTGGATAACTCTACGACTGCTAGTAAGGGCCATAGGCTTTGCAGCATCGCGCAAGCACAGGTATCTGTCTTTAGCGGGACTTCTGGTAACCACTTCTGCTACTACAGCTCTGTTCAAGGTTGTTCAAGGACGTGCATCTGACTTCAGGGGGCCACCTTTACTGCATGTGCTTGGTTTCAAACACTTGTGCTTGACCCCAGCTGGACATGTAGTAATGCCTTGCAGTCCAGCAACTTTAAGAAGGATTTTCCAAGCACATGTATTCAGCAGCTTGAGCTACTGAAACGTAGTCAATGACTTTTGAAGCAACTGATACCTGCTTCGAGAAGAACATCTAATAATACTTTGAGAACCTGTAGCTTAGTGAAATACCTCTTAGCTTTGCCATTGCTTGTTGAGTTTGTTTCCATAACAGTGGTACAGTTCCTTTAGAATTAGTTTTTCTTTCTCTAGTGATGCCTAGGTCTGTCAGTACCACCAGGAGCACAGCTTTTTCGTTATACCCAACAGAATAAAAGACATTACAGAATGATCCCGCCCGAAGGATAAGGTGGAGATTGTAGTGTGAACAGGTTGAAGCAAACATAGGGCCGTTTAAAGGTTCTGGAAGCAAAGGAACCAAAGCTAAGCACTACGACTATGAAACTACAGCCACTGGTATGCACAACTAGGGCATAGTTGCTTCTTAAGGAGCACTCCTATAATTGATGGAGATATAGTTTCTGGGGAAAAAAAGATAATTTTGAAGTTCATCACAGGCCTCTTTGATTATTTCAAGGTTTTCCAAGTGAACCTTCTCCTTAAAATGTCACACAGATATGTACATTTAATTAGCATACAAGATTGCAAACAATATATTGCTGGCTTTGATTAAAGAAGAAATGTCAGCATTTGCATCAATGCAAGCGTCCCCTTTTCTAATTAAGATCCTAATATTCTCCTCCTTTCATCTTTGACAAGATTTTAGATTGAGCTGCTGCCTTTGAAAACGCGATTGTTGTTTTCAGTAGAGGTTATTAGCCTCGCATTAAAATCATATTATTTCGCCCAATTTGCATACTATTTGCGTCCTCAAAAAAAAAAGAGATCTTCCCTTAAAAAAATTTGGGAGTAAGTGTGTGCGAGGGAAACTGCGCACATGTATGTATTTTGAGAATGAGAAGAGGGAGCCCCTCCATAGAGCAAAAAGGCGGCTTGTTGTATTACTGTGACAAAGACAATCCCAAGTCTCTTGTGTTGCTTTTGGTAGGCGTTTTAATACATTGAATCCATGTTTGCCTTGTAACATGCCTACCAGATTTTGGGAGGCATCACTGTATTTTAAATAACCCTTTCAGTGATGTTGTAACCCTTGAGAGTTTGCAAGAGTCTGAAAACTGCTGCCCTGGCTCCAGTGTGCCGATATGCCTGGCCTGCCTATACTCGTACCACAGGACGTCAGGTTGCCACGTACATAAAGATGGTTTTCTGTACCATATTATGACTGTCTATCTATTCTAGGTGTATAATGTGCATCATATGTCTTTAGATATATAACGTGCATTGTTGCTGTCCGTTCCGTGCCTGTTTGCGTCTGAATTTAGTTCTCTTTGTGTGTCTGGAAGCATATGGTCCTATGCTTCTATGTTATTGTTGAGTGTGTGTGTATTAGATGTTGGTCTCCGAGACTGCCAAGACAGCTTCTGTTTTATTGCTATGCGAATGTGTATCCCCGAGTATGCCTGAGACTCGTAATCTGTGTCCCTGCCCGGTCTGTATTTCTATCCATGGTGGTCTGTCTCTCTGCGAATCTCTAGGTGTATTGTCCCTTGTAATCCGTGCCTGTGCATGATTATGGGTGTTCTGTGCCATGGATTATCAATATATGAATTAAGCCTCTTGAGATCTGTTTTATGAGTGTCAGTATGTGTATCAGTTTTCCGCTTCAGCCCGACGTTCCACAAACCCCACTAACCTGCACCATCACCCTATCTTTACTCAAGTGGTATGCTCCAATATGCACATACCATATGCACATAGCTGGGCAAACACTGCACCCCGTTTTTACATGGTCTGGAAACATCTAACCTAGCAGTACATGAACATTTTTGATTGGACCACTCATTTGTTTGATTTAGCCTCTCAGAATAGAAATAGCATTTTCCCTTTCACACCAGGCTCTTCAAAATCATACAAACATGGACTTTCTAGTCAACCTAGAATTCCACTAATACTAGGACTATGCACCACCCCACTCATCTCCACAATCACACTCTACTTTGAGCTCTTTCAAACCTATGGAACTAGAGAGGCCCTAAGTGTGCCCCCCCCCCCAAAAAAAAGCATCCATTGCTCTTAAATTCTCTAACTAAGCCACCTACCCCAAATAATTTCTCTCCCCTCTGGCACGAGACAAAACTGATATAATCAATGGCTCCTTTTTTCAGGTAGCATCCCTGGTCCACGAATACATGCCACCAGTACAGCCTCTTGGAACACCGCAACACCCAAAGGGGTTGACCAACTTCCAGTCAATCTCTAACCTTTCTTTTCTAGAAAAATCATGTTAAGTGAAGTGATGAGTCAACTTCAAGCGAATGTGTATTCTCTATTGGATTGTGGCCTCCGAGGTAAAACCAAAACCACCTGAGGTGATATAGGGAAGAGATTCCTCACTCTCCGAATGAGGATAACAAAATTGCCCTCATGCTCAATCATCTGTCCATAGCCTACGACACTGTTGACCATGTAGTATGGATGGAAAAGCTTGAATACTGGGCAGGAATCTGGACAGACATTGCAAAGGTTTTAGTGGCAAATGTACAAAGCCATTTTGCAATCACAACCCCTGTGAATGACAAAATCACAGCTTTTGCCTTAGCAAAATGTCTTTTAGGTATGTATTATTCCTATTTTATGAGTTGAAAAAAATTCAGTTTTTTTTAAATCGGTTTAGCAACCTATACAAATTTGCCACTAGGAAGGGGCGTGAAAGGAGCATCCCATTCTAATTGTGACTTGGCATGCCAAGCAATTATGATTCAAAACCACTGATCAGTTACCAACACCTCAAATGAGGTGGTAAGTTTTGTAAAGGGGAAGATATTACCTTGGGACACCTTCTGTTTTGTGAATGGTGTTAGGTGACCTCAGGGGGAGTCGTCAGTGGTCCAGGACACCACTGCCTCATGCCCCAAAGGTTTCCTAAACAGGATGATTTTTTTAAAAGTAGCATAGGTTTCTTTAATGAACACGGCGGGCTCATTTGAACAAAAAAGGTTTTCCTTTTGGAAATAAAAACACTTGGATGGTGGTTCCTGTTCCTTACTAATCACTATCCCTATGTTTATCACCAATTGTGAACAGCCTACCTAATATTCGTTAGGCAGGTCATTCTGAGATTCCTTAACACTGTGCATTTGTAATTTGTCCTAATAGTACATAGGTTGCATTATAAAATGAAAGACTAGTCACAAAAACTCAGTGTGCAATTTGCCCCACATTTTGCAACCAGTCTTTTGGTACAGCTGTCCCTTAATCTTTTATCACTAGCAGTAGACAAAAAGTGAGAATTAGATTGAATGAACCATACACAAACTGTATTATCTGTGACTTTCCTCAAGGATGATCTCTCTTGTCCCTTCTGTTCAATGTATATGTGCCTACACTTCTGGAACACCTTTCTGTGCAGTAACAAGTGAACTAATGATGCACACATCCACTTCATCCTTGGAAAATGGTCCAAAGAGTCTGAGTTATATCACTACATGTGGGAAGGTTAGCTTCCTTTGCAAGAACAGTGCCAACTCAGAGAGCCTAATAATCGCAGACTCTGTGACAGAATGACCTAATTTTAACTGGCCCACAAACCTTTGTTGACCCACATTCACCTCACCAAAAGTGCGAAATTTAGGAGTTTTTTTGTCATTAATCGCACCTATTCTCCTTCAAATTAACAAGGCGGTAAAAGGTGTGTACAAATACATTTTTTATCCAAAAATCTTTTCTTTGTAAACAAATTTTATTGAGCATTTACAAAACCCATATCAATACAATATAAACCGTAGAATGAGCATATGAACTAGCACGTGTTCTTTGATGATAAGTAAGCAGCTCCTCGCTGCTGTATAGTCCACATAGTCATTTAATAATCCTACAGGAGATTCATCCGCGATAATATTCACATCTCACATATAAAAGTACTACAATAACATAAAATAACCCTCCACCCCCTGCAAGACGGCAACTCCTCTTATTCTTACACTCCTCCCCCCCCCTCCAGGTGTGTCTTGGAATACTGCGCTTAGTTAGCCTTCTAAGGGCCACTCTCTAGCTGTTTCCGCCTTGTCACCATAAGAGCTGGGGCCTCCAGTGCACCACCCGCAAGAATACACCCCAACGTCCTTTCTCCTCTCCCATGGAACCATTGAGTGTCATTTACAATCCGTCTGCTTGTGGGACGTCCCTATTATTCTCATCCGTAATGTCATTTTGCTGCTTCAGGTGCAGCGTCAGAGCTTCCCAGGCCCTGGTTGCTTCCAGCGTCTTCTCACTCCCATTCCGTCTAGCATCTCTAACCCAAGCTGTACCCTCACAACCTGTCCATCGCTCAAACTCTCTCCCCCATCTGCCTATGTTAGGACCCCCCCCCTTGCCTGCCGAAGGCTCGTAATCTCCCGCTTTGCTAAAATCAATCCCAGGTCCTGAAATTTACTAGTGACTTTGCTCTTGGCGGTGTGTGGGAACCTGTGGAGTAGGCAATATCCTGGGTACATGTGCACTGCCTTTTCAGTAAGTTCAGCTAATAGTTCAGTCACCTCTCTCCAGAAATGTCCTATATCCGAGCAGCTCCAAGACATAGGAAGGAACTCTGCACCTATTTCTCCACATCTGGGACAGACCGCCGTTGTCATATTAAAATACCTATTGAGGACCCCTGGAGTGAGATACGCCCTGTGAAAAACATAGTTAACCATATGGAACCGAGCATTTCTGGTGATTCTACTAACCCTCTCTGTGAGCACTTCCCATGCTTTATCCTCTAAGGGCTCCCCTAGATCCTCCGCCCATTTCTGTTGCAGCCCCTGAAGCAAAAGGATCGTCGCCTTGCTCAGCCTCCTACATAAACAGGTAACCGCTTTGAATTTCCCCGCTGCCGACACCACATATTGACACACTTCACCTACAGGAGGCTCAGTCAGTCTACTCCCCCAATGCTTACGGATTGCGGCAGTCAGGGCAGCATGAAGCAAGAAGTCACCCCCAGGTAGCCCATTGTTTTTGCTAAATACGTCAAACGGTAGTAGCATACCACTCTCATATAACTGCCCCATAGTGTGCACTCCAGCCTCCTCCCATGTCTCTAGCCTCCTCCAATCTGCCCCGTGCAGTAATGCCATGCAATAATTCAGGGGTATCTCCGGTGCATAAGGGTGCCGTATTTTAGGCCTCTGCAAGCTACGGATCCAACACTTATGTACCACTCGGAGTTCTGCCGGCATATCCCTGTCTGGTACAGGCAGCCGCAACACTATTCTAGATAGGAGGTCTAGATCTGGACACCCATCACCCTGCTGCACCATTCCCCGAAGTTGGCTAGCCACCCATCTTGTCAGCCATTGCAGTTGGTCTGCAATATAATAATATTCAAAATCCGGTACCGCTAATCCCCCTTCCGCTTTGGGCCGCATCAAAGACTTCAGAGCCACTCGTCTCCGTCCACTTCCCCACAAGAACCCCATCACCATTGTCTTGAGCCACTGAAACCTCTCTGCTGGGATCCACACCGGCAAGACCCCAAACACATACAAGAGCCTCAGGAGAATCAGAAAATCTTTTTGATTATTTGCACGGACTAAAAAATTGAAATCACAAGCATTCTTGTACAGGCAGGTCTGACCTGGTGTTTGTAATGTCCAAGTCTTCAGAATCAGGCAGCCAGAATGTACCTCACAACCCTAGGTCAGACTACATCAGACCCACCCTCAAAGCAATCCACACGTTCCTAGTGGATGACAGTAATAAATTCAATGTTTTATGCACTGCCCACAAAGCTTACTGCAGCAAACTACCCGAAGACCTGCAGAAACTGACACCTCACTTGATCCATGCTATGCCTGCCCTTCTGGTCAACTAATAATCCCTCTAGAGGATGAAACTGAAAGCTAGGTAACCGGAGGCATAATGCAGAGACTCTCAAACACTCTTAACTCCACCTGAGACTGAGAACTGAACCTAACTACATAAAGTTCTGGGGAGTATTTAAATGTATCTTTTCAAGCCTACATTAAAGTCATTGCACGAACGAGGGGTTGAAAACGAAGGGGCATATTTAGGAGAGAAGTGGAGGAGCATGGCACGCCATAGTGCAACGGTGCCTGCGTTGCTGGGTAAGATTGTTTATGTGCAGGAAGGTGCTCCTTCCTGCACATAAACAATCAGTAATGGCAGGTGGTCATTTCTATGTGTGCTGCAGAGTGCAGCACACATAGAAGTTGCAAAACGTCATTATCTTTCAATGATTGTTTATGTGCAGAAAGGGGCACCTTCCTGCACATAAACAATCAATGGCATTTAGCTGTTCCTATGTGTAATGCACAATGCAGCACACATGGAAACAGCAAAAACAAGGACAAATAAAGACATTCTCCTCATTTCGCCTGTTTAAGACCAGGTTTTCCCTGTTCTTAATTCTGGTGCTACCTCCTATTTACGACACCCTTGTAAATAGGGGGCAGCGTCAAAATCAATGGATGTTGCGGAGGAACGTCCACCACAACACCCATTGTTCTCCCTTTTTACGCCAAGTGTAGCATGAACGGGTGACTTATTTACAAGGCAGTGTTAAGCCATGTTAAGTGGCTTAACACTGCCTTATAAGTA
Organism: Triturus cristatus; assembly: GCF_964204655.1. Taxonomy (NCBI): domain Eukaryota; kingdom Metazoa; phylum Chordata; class Amphibia; order Caudata; family Salamandridae; genus Triturus; species Triturus cristatus. The sequence continues at coordinate 503,711,516 of NC_140584.1, read as the reverse complement.
AGGTGAAGCCCCTATCGCTACCACAACATCTGAAAAAGTGACTTTTCTGGTGCTGATAGGGGCTTGTAAATATGCCCTGAAGTAAATCGGCTCATTTATCGACCCCCCCGATTGGCTACAAGATGGACTTCCTTTTCCTTTCAGGAGATAAGTTGCGATTTATGAAACTCCTCAATAAATAAATCAATAAATAAAAATGCCCATGCAACTCAGTTAGTATGGAGGCATAAGTTATGAACAAATATATTCTCTGGCTCTTTACTATTAATTATATTGTGGCCTTTGGAAAATACTAATTACATATATGAATTACTGTCATGCTGGTTTAGTGAGGAATAATATTTGCTATTGTTTGTCATCTTTTCTGAAAGAAGGCACAGTTCATTCGTGCCATTCTCAAGGTTATTGTGCTTAATCGAATAATTCCAGCCGTGTCCTTACCGAGCGGGACATAATAAAATACATTAAAGAGGTGATTAATAAATTAGCAAGACGGCTTTAATTTGAAATGCTAATCTGTGTATAATTAACTTGAGAACCTTTATGCATTTTTGAAACAACAGGTGATGGATCACATACTAATTCAACAGTTAGGCTTGACTGAATTGTTTTTAGTAACTTTGCCGGCTGCTGCTAATTGCACAGGCATCATTATTCCTCGCTGAAAGCTTTATACACAGAATGTTAACATTTTTACACTCAAGCTTTCAGGTTTGTTTCAAATATCAACTGCTGGGATCCATGCCCATTAATGTAAAAAGCGTGTTGAACAAGGGTCAGTGTGAGTGACACACTCTTCAAGCCACAGAAAATGCGATGAAACCCACAGTAAGAAATATACAATTTATGTTAACTGGGTTCCAAAGTTTCTAAGAACAAGGATTTAAGGAAACATTTTATTATGAAATGTATATGCAAATTTAATGACCGCCTGGCACATAATTTGTTTTTCTTTATTCTATTTGGCTGTGACCAGCTACAGCTTTGTTAACTTCAAAAAATAAAAAAAATCAGTGGGTCTATAATTTTGCTAGATTGTGAGAAGGTAAAAGGGCATGGCATGAGAGTGGTGTTCAAACGTCACGATGGGTAGCCTACCTGCTAACCGGGTGACGTGATAAACAACCCCTCTAGTTCCTAATTGCACCTAATTTGTGGTTGGTTGCCCTTCTCATGATATGTTCCCAAAGCAATATAGATTTTTACAGTTTTCTTCAAACGATCTCTCACCTCAAGTATTTTTATTGGGCTTTTCTTTAAAAGGCAAGAGGTGTGTATCATTTTTAGGGTGAGCCTAGAAGCTCCGCCCACTTTTCGCCTATATTTGCTATTGGCTTGTGTCATCGTGTGTCCTAAATGCTGGCTTCTGATTCGTCAATAGGCTTGTTAGTCCCTACTTAGTACCGCCTCCTCTTCATTTGTCACATCCCATGGCGATTGGCCCCTTTACTTCGGTTGTTACATGGTACGTGTTATTTAGACGGTGAGCACTATTTTCTTTAATGAGGTTCTCCTACTGTAGGCATGACATGCTTTGGTGCCTTTTTACTCCCCCCCCTCCCTCCCATTGTCACGCTTTCTCCCTTAACCTCTCTCCCGTTGTCCGTGCCATCCCCCCCCCGGCCGGCCCTCTCGTCCGTCCTTTCTTGTCCCCCTCGCGCTGTCCGTGCCTTCTCCCCCCACCCGCCCTCCCTCCTGTTGTCCGTGCCTTCTCACCTCCGCCCGCCCTCCCGTTGTCGTGATGCCTACCATTTGCAATGCAATAGGTAAATGCAAGACCTATTAAATTGCAAATGCTTGTTATTTCAAGGATCTAACCAGGGCATTATTTTAAGATTTCTATCTTGATAGGCCTTTCCATCGGCGCAGCTGTCCATTGAGATATGCTTTGTCCGTTGTATTTGAACTCCTTGGCAGGGTAAGAGTAATTCATTTTTAACTATTCTATAAAGGATCTAGGCAATCAGGTACACTTTTGGATGGGTCCGCATAATGGAAATATATAGACTGGCTTTTCTACCCCTGCTCCAACTGCATCTTTGCAGCTTGCATGTACTTTACACATTGGAGATGGGGGAGTGTGAATTTCAAGTTAAAGAGAGATATTGTCTCATGGGGGATCACTATGTCCCTTATTAAGAGTCGGGAGGAGCGATATTCCAATATGGAATTATGCTCTGCTTTATCAGAAATAGCCTGGTGTTTTCTCAACTGGTAAACTCGCTTTTAGGATTTGGCTGCAACAGCAGCAAGACTTCTACCAGTCTTGCCCCACCTGCTTTTCTGAAAAAGAGGGAGCAGGCATCGCTCACTACTGCCAGGACACAGCTTCACCTTCTCGCCCTGTGCTCTCCACCATCCACCCCTGCACTTCATTTCATGAGGTTTAATACATAATTGTATGGTACGGTAGGTGTGTTACCGTACAGTATCAGTAACTATGGGTGATGAGTTTCCACTTCCTCAGTACTGTGAAATGCATAATAGGGGCCTAGGAGGTGAAGCCAGACTATTGAATAGTTACCTTTATATTCAAAGTTGTCAAGAGCTTTTGCGTGCAATGAGTGCAGAGTGCGGCATTTAGAAATTTTACATACCCCTAACATGATGGCTTCCACAAAAAAACATTTCTCTCCATTTTCCTTTCCATTGGCAGTGACAGGAAAAAGTAGCCCACTGGAAACTGTCTGCAAGTTTTCAAAACTGGTCTCTTCTAGAAACCACCCCCAATCTGTAAAACATCTTGGGCCCGATTCACAGAACTAACTTAAGACAAAATCCTAAACTTACTACCATTTTGGTATTCACAGAAGGCACTGACTCATTTCGGTATTCACAGAAGTTAAGAGTCCTAACTTTAAGACTCCTAAATGCCTTCTGTGAATACCGAAAGTCTTAAAATTAGGATTTTTCGCAGTTTAGGAGTCCTAAAGTTAGGAGTCCTAACTTTACTACTCATAAACTGACAAAAATCCTAATTTTAAGACTTTCAGTATTCACAGAAGGCATTTAGGAGTCCTAAAGTTAGGAGTCCTAACTTTACTATTACTAAACTGAGAAAAATCCTAATTTTAAGACTTTCGGTATTCACAGAAGGCATTTAGGAGTCCTAAAGTTAGGAGTCCTAACGTTACTACTCCTAAACTGAGAAAAATCCTAATTTTAAGACTTTCGGTATTCACAGAAGGCATTTAGGAGTCTTAAAGTTAGGACTCCTAACTTCTGTGAATACCGAAATGAGTAAGTGCCTTCTGTGAATACCAAAATGAGTAAGTGCTTTCTGTGAATACCAAAATGGTAGTAAGTTTAGGATTTTGTCTTAAGTTAGTTCTGTGAATCGGGCCCCTTGTATTGCGAATGGTTCTGAAAGCTAACAGAAGCTAAGAGAGGGGAGACAAATTAAAGTCAAGTTTTTACCTGAACGGGGTTGAACGTGTGGTCCCTGGGGAAACAGGCTGAAGTGGAGATGAGATGCACCTGAACATGGAGATGCTTCTGTAAGTAGCATTTCCTCCCTTGCAGGACACGGAGATACAACTGTCAGGAACATTTCTCCCTTGAGATACTTACATGTACAGTAGGAAGATGGCAATGTTCTAAGTTTATGTCCTTTCCAATTAATTGACTGCAATGTGAAGGTCCCACTCCGAGATGGTGGACCCCAACACTTCTAAGACTGGGGGGGGCATCCCAGAGTGATGTCAGCCCTGATAAAGAATAAAAGAGTCAAGCATTTCTGTGGCAGTTTGTCTTGCGGATAAATTAGTCGAACTGTGCATATGTCTGTATGTGTTGGTATTTATAGAGAAAAAACCTAGATGGAGTGCACTGGGATGCTGCACATCATAGTGAGGAAACAGTGCAACATAGCATGCAAACCAATGCTGCACGTGCTCTTCGGCCTGTATGGCTCAGCTTAAAATGTGCCAAACCTCCAGCATGTTAGGGTTTCTCATGGTATGACAAGTTGTATGCATATCAAACAAAGAAGAGGGTTAAAACGTCTTTGATATCGTAATAACTCACAGATCTGCACAAAATATAGCACAGCCTTATCACGTTCCTCTTACTCTTGAAATATGAAGCCTCATGCAAATACACCACAGAGGGGCAGAAACAAATGGGACGGGGACAAAAATCATATTATTTGCTAATATCTTTGGTGTTGTATCATGGACTGGTATGAAATCTGACAAGACCTTCGAATGCTTATCTTACCTTTAATATATGGAGTTTCATGCAAATCCATCAACAAGGGGCACAGTTCTGGAGGAGAGGGCAAAAAGGTTAATTCGTGAATAGCTTGCTAACCTGCCACAGACTGCCAACCACTTACACACAAAGACGTCAAGCTTGTGTAGCATGTGTTGGACCTAGGTCTTGGCTTGTTGGCTGGCTGTGAATTTTATTTGTGGGTCCTCTTTTAATGGGTTCGCAGACCGGACTTTGGCACTGCGGACTCGAAATGTACATAGGAGCTAAATATTTTTTCTCCAATGAAAACTGCAAATTTGCCTTTGAGGACTGTCCACACATTAATGGTCATATCATCCCGTATCTTTGAACCCTTTCAAGCTCAAGCCCACTGGCACATTATTATAATGCTATTTCTTGAAAACTACTAAATAGATTTACTCCAAACTAAGCAACGGCAGTTCCCTGAGTACCGTTTTTCTTTCATTTTAAGATTTCTATAAATAACCTTCAGGATTTCTTTCTATAGTGGAGATCAAAGATTCCTTTTGTACCTAAAATCTGAACTATTGCTTTTTTGACCACCCCTTTAAGTGTACCCCCTTAATGAGCTTGCATGAAATTCAAAAAATCACAAATCATTTAAACTTGGTAACTGTCTACCACTTATTGTGCTGATCTGTAAAACTGTGCAAAGTTATTAGCAAATAAAAACATTTCTTCCCCCTCCCCCCCATTTAACTTTTTCCTCTTTTTCTAGAATTTGCAAGAATCCTGTGACTCCTGCGCTGGGCTTAACATACTAAGCCTGCCAAATTTCATGCATTTTCATAATAGTGCACCAGAGTTATTAGCACATGAAATTGGTTTCCTCTTTCAGCGTTGGCCCCTTGATGGATCTGCAAAACCTGCAACAGCCACAGAAGATTAAAGATGGTAAAGATTGGCCAAGTTTCATGGGAATTTGTCAAATGATGCACAGAGAGTAAGGTAAGCATCTATTAAAGTTTGCGCAAATTCATCAAAGGTTGCTAAAATAACAGGCCTAATAGAAAATGTACCTTTACCAATGAGATAGCTCTAAAATGTAACCTTTTTAAACCCAAACCAAACACCTCTTTCAGTACTAATTCTTTGAAAATTACTAATCAGATATATGTGTTACATACATTCTAATTACTTAATGAAAGTATACCTGTGAAGTAAAGTATTACCAAAGTAAAGGTAATACAGTTATATGTGATGTAAAAACTACTGATGTAAGACACACACAATCCAGAGGAATAGCCTGCGGAGTAAATCTAACATAATGTAATTGGACCAGGACCTAAACAGTAGCTCAGAAATGTTCTTCAAGAAGGTAATGGTTTTCTCTCAGTAGGACTTAATACCACATTGTGATTTCATAGTGCTGAAAATAGAAGATGATTTAAAATTAAAATCAAATTAGATTGCATTTGGTGTGTTAATCATTCCAAATTCCAAGTTCATATCACAAAGCCACACATGGATTTGGGCTAGTTTAATATTTATATCTCGGTTGAGCTCAGTCTAATTTAGATATTTGACATCCATGTTTTGATGATGGGGAGCCATCCTCTGAGGAATGCAATGTCTTTCAGTTGTATGCCTTCACTGTATTGATCTGGCTCTAGTCAGTGGTGGATGGCGAGATATTTGAGTCGGTCTGAAAGCAGGATCAACGTTTCTGGGCAAATCAAAGATAAAAATCTTCTAAGATCTGGAGGGACCAAGATATATGTGGTGGTAGTGACCAGAGAATGAAGGCCCAAAACATTAAAGTACATTACTGAAATCCATGCTCATTCAGATGAATTTGATGAGTGCCTGATAGGCCACAGCGACAGCTGTCACAAGTTGAGCAGGATGGCGATATAGAAATCATTGTTCTCTGCAATCTCAACTGCGTTGTCTACTACTTAGATGGTGGCTGCCTTAGCTCTGAAACACAGTCTGGACTTGTCCAAAGTGATTTTTCACAAGCTTCTATTGAAAACAGGAAACACCGTTTTTTGTGAATTTAATGACGAGACTGAGGTGGGTTATGGATTGATAGTAGACTAGGCTCTACGGAGGTGAGCAAGATTTGTTTTGTTTTAATGGTTTTCAGGAAGGTTCCTGGAATGAGAGAGTAGCAAGGTGATGGGAGTCGGAGTGCCTTGCTATTAGGGCATTTCAGGATGGTCAAGGGGAGGATATGTTTGTAGACTTATAAGGTTCAATAGTTTATTCCTCTCCACATCAATCATAAATGGTTTTGAATGAAGGAACTAATCAAATCTAGGTATGGCCAGTTATTAATCAGTAGTACACACACAAATGGATAAACTGTGAAACATTTTGGATGTGGGATCAAGCAGAATATTCGTGTTTTTTATTTATTTATTTTTTTAGCAGAGTTTTGTATAGCGCGAACTTGACCCGAATCCAATCAGGTATCAGAGCGCTTTACATAGCACCAGTTACGTTACATGAGGACACACATTCGTTTTTGTTAGGCACTCGAACCCAGTTATCCCAGGTCCGAGGTCGAGCGCCCTAACCGTTTAGGCCAACTCCTCTCTCCATTCAGTGTTTACTGAATGGAAAGTGTTTGGCCTTCTCAGATTAAACATTTGGGCAAATAACAAATGGGCCTTCAATACTAAGAGGGTCCTGGTCAGGAAGTAAACATTGGTTAATAGAGAACTAGGAGACACCAAGACAAAGATAGAAGAGACTGAAAAAAGTTGGTAAGTTAAAAATGGCATCAAATATGTTTCTAAAGAAAAACTGCATCTTTAATTCAGCATGATCACTACAAGAATCAAAATTGCAATTATCAACCGTGAGTGTACCGCAAAAGATTTCAAAAACGTAGAAAGGTGGTCATTTTCTAGGACTCTCAGTCGCTTCAACAACTTATAATTCAGAAGGGGTGCCAAATACCTCCCACAATAATGAAGGTTATCAACAAAATCCAATCCCTAGGAAAGTATCACATTAGGAAAGAGAATAATTAATAGGTGGAAAAAAATGATGAGGTCAGACCAAGGAAAAAAAAAAACATATTAAGGGCCCCAAAGTACATTTGTACAAGGAGGAAGAAATACTTGCAGCAGCAAATACCACCTCTTTTTTGATAACTCTATCCACAGGTCAGTAATCTGTAGGAGAGTTTTATATAGATTGTATGTCAGAATATCAACAGCAAAAATATTGTGTGGCAGAAATATTGTGTCCTAAATATAATGTACAATATTATCTCTTAGGGCCACACTCAGTCCTGCAGGAGTACTTCGATACTGGCAACACAGATTTTTAAAAATGTTAACACTGGAGGAGTCCAACTAAGCCACCCTGCCAGTGTCAGGGGTTTGGGGTGGCCCTACCCTTCCCCTTATATCTTTTTATTTTAATTGTGAACATGGGTGCAGAGTTCTCCATCCAGATATAACTGACTTTTTAACCTTTTCATACCCATCCAAGCACCTATTTAGATGTGAACGTCCCACAAACTGCTGAATGGATTTACATAAAGGAGCAATAGGGGGCACTTTCTGAATAAAGTTCTCACTTTCTGCCACTTTTGGTCTAATTCTCTTCAACTATTTTTTTCTGTATCACTTTCCAATTTTTTTTATTGAAATCAACTAGGGAAATCAAGTTTTGTTACACCCCTCCCTTTTCTTTCTTAGCCCTGCTTGATGGATCATCCTAAAAGTTTCTAGGAAGGAGCTGATGTGGATGGCATTTTCTTTTGGAAATTTCATCATCAAGATTTGTCAAACTGAGCCACAGATTTTAACAAAACAAAAAGCATTCCCCTTATGGACTCTCTACTGTAACTATAACCACTCAGTGGTGACAGACATAGTTTAACATATAACGGTAGGAGTATGATTCCCATGGAGAATTGGCTGTAGGGCCTGGCCACAGACCACTACTGTGCATGATCAAATTTAAATGTGTTGCTGACATTAAGTTTTTTATCAATGTTTCCAATGCTGTATGGATTATAATGATTGTAGATTGTGGTTACTGAAGTCAGTGATAGAGTGAGGTATTAAAACATGAGGTACTTGTTTTTAAATGTGGTAACCTTGGGATGCTAATTAGCTTGCTTGATTTAAGGTGACACCCTCCTATAAGTTAATGTGCCTTATGGTATGGAAGGGGGTACTGGTTATTACCCTTTATGGGTTAAATGTAATGTAATCAAAGATATTTACAGCAGTCTCATGTATATTTCTTAATTACTGTTTCATATTAAGTAATGTGATTGTGTGATAAATGTACTTTTCATTTTCTAAAGAAGAGGCACAGACTGGACAATCATTTATTGAGTGTTATTATTGTGTGCCAGCGAATGCCCACACCACCTCCCCTGAGTAAGCCTTGGACTGCTCTGCTTCACTGCCCTGAGAGAGTACCAGTAAGGGGTTAACCGTGAACCTATTACTTGTACAGGTCTCACATCCTGCACAACTAATAGCCTGATTTCCTTACAACAGCGTTTTTAATAATAATTGGTTTGTGCTATTTATTTTCACCTCATTTCCTTTTTTCCCCCCTGAATATATAGAGGCTGACGTATGTGTATGTAGTTTAAGGGATTTGTCAAAATACATAACTTAATTATTAATGTTGCATCAAATTAAATTTCACATTAGAACCTATGAAAAACTGATTACATATCAAAATAACATTTTTTTAAATTGCAAAAGAACGGAAAATCAGTTTTATACAAATTTAATGGAGCAGCATCCCTGTGTGGTAAAGGATACTTCTTGACACAACTACAACTTGACCGTTGTACAGACCACAAATTCTGATTTGGGGACCAGCACATCCAAGTGATGATATTGACAACTCAAACTTTGCTCCAAAGCCTTTCTGAGTGTTACATAGAACTCAACATAAGATATAAACCCTTACTCCTGTGTCAATGCCTATGAAACCTTCATGGCTAAACTGAACATTGCGGACATTACTCTTTGTTGCAGGTGTATCAACAATGATTTCTTTGGGTGGCCTCTCTCACGGCTTCTCATGATGAAGCATTGTATATCATTCTATCTGTTTTAGATCCCCGTCTTGCTGGACAACTTTCTTGGCATTCAACGTTTGTAAAATTGGTTCCCAGTTTTTATTTTATAAAGCTAAAGATGTTCTGTACAATGTGGCATAAAATAGCTGTGGTTTGGGGGGCTTTCACTTTGTCCATGATAATTCCCACCTCAGATTCACCAAACATATCTTTCTGCTTTCTAAATACTATTGTAGTTTTCATTAACCTTTGCTACTTTTGAATTCCTTTGAAAACCCAGGAGTACATAATGTTTAAGCAATACCAGGCACTTTTAGCATTCCATTTCTCCAAAAAGAAATCCAGCCCTAAGTAAAGGCAGAAATACACAAAACACACTCACAAAACACACTTCAAAGAGACCCTTTGTCTTGCAATCTCTTGCCTCCTGTTGTTAGTGAGTTCCCAAGTCTCCCTTGCTCAGTCTTCTGCATGTCTATGATTCCCCTGAATGGTTCCTGCAGTACCCTGTTATTCATAAATCCGCTCCCTTTTTTAGTTTCCCTTCTAGATGCCCCTCCCCCTTTTCTATTCTATTAACTCTCCTCGAGTCCACCATAGGGCTTTCTATCATGCACTTTCAATGGAGCTGCTTGCTCTTACCATTGCCCACCATCACAAACCCCACCTTCCATTGACAATCTAACCTCTTCCAATGCTGTGATTCATATGTAACCCCTTCCTTTGGTGCCACATTGAGCATCATCTCAAACTCTTTTTTTGCAGTAGTCTTGTGCACAAATGCATTTGTTCCTTCCTGTGGTCTCTTCATAAAAACCTGCCAGCTGCCCAGACCCCAACATCCATTTCTGCACAGTACATCTAGGCACAGTTGAAATTTACATTCGACAAGCATAGTCAGCATAATTTTGGAAATGTCTCCTTCCACTTGTTAAGCTAAGTTTCCAAAATGATGCTATTATGCCACGTTGTATAATTGCATGCCATTTGAGGCAAAAAGTTAATGTAAATATCATACGCAAGAACAACACAAAGAATAGAACATGAGCAGCTGGTGTTCATGTGCTTTTGTTTTCTTTTGCATGACTTTTTAGTGTAAAATGCCTGCCACTGTAGCTAATGGTACTGCTAGTACTGCGGGGCCAGTGGTGTGGGGGAGGGGGAGTGCAAGCCAGCCCACTTCTGCACTGGTTCCATGCTCAACTCTCAGCATCGGCCACTAATACCATGCCATACCTGAAGGCCCCAAGAGCCCAAACCATGTCTACCACATCCTGCGGCCATGTGCCATCAGCAATCGCTGTGAGATATGAGCCCTCAGCCCTCTGGCACTCTTGCTGCTACTGCCACTGTCCCCTGCCCTTTCACTGCTCTGAGGGCCCCCAGGATCCTACCTGGTCTCACTAGGTCAGAGCAACTCACTAGTTGATCACAACTCCCATCAAGGAGGCCAGTCCTATCCTGATGCCAGCCAATGGGAGGTGTGGTGAGAGCAGTGAAAGTGACACCTTTCCTTGCCAGGCTGGTCCACGGGCCGCAGCACTGAAGGCAGTGAGGGTGGTGAAAGCAGCACAGCTTGCTGTGCGAGGCTGTGTCATTGAGAGCGGTGAGTGCGGTAAGGGTGGTCAAAGCAGCACGGTGTGGCACAGTTGCTGTGCGAGACTTGCTGTGGAGTAAGTGCTCCTCCCTCCTCTGGGCATCAGTTCTGTATCAGAGACGTCAAAAAGACATAGTGTGAAATGCATCCATGCATTCTAAGTGGATATGAGAACAGATTACAAGATAAAATATAGCGCCAAATGCCATTTTTGTATTTTGGGTAATTATGCAGAATTTCATGAAATATCAGGCAATCAGGTAAAAACTTGAAAGCAAATTATGTGAGTTTCACACCCCTAGGTACATCTTCTTCTTTTGCATGTTGCCACTATCTCTTCTCCTGCAACACGGGAGCTCTCACACACGTAACCGCTGCCCCCACGCCAACTACGACTGCACCTGGCCAGCTCTACTGCCTCCTGTTCACTTTGCAAACATGCCACTGAGATCTGAGACACCATCACCTCCCTCACCCCGATGTGGTCTTCTTCACTGAAACCTGGCTCAACCCTTCATCCGCATCCGACATCGCCACAGCCATGGGCAATGACTACAGGATAGCAGACTGAGACTGCATCAACAAACACGGAGGTGGAATCACCATCATCCACAAAGAAACCATCCACTGCATCCGCCACAGGTGACACCACATCGATCATGAAACACTTCAACTTCCAACTCAAAACAGATGGCAAAACCACCATCAGAGGCACCCTCATCTACAGACTTCCAGGACCATGCCATGTCTTCTGTAACGCCATCCCTGAATTCAGTGCATCACAAGCCATCGAAACTGAACTCTACATCCTCCATGGAGACCTCAATTTTCACCTCCATGACCTCACCGACACTAGCACAACCAACCTCCTCAAAAGCATGAACAACATGGGCCTCAACAAACTTGTCACCAACCCCACACACAACGCAGGACAAACGCTCAACCCTATTTTCACAGCCAGCTTCAGAGACAAGTATAGCCATGTCACCGAGTTCACTTGGACGGACCACACTATAGTACAGTTCACCATCACAGCAGCCCCCAACACTGCCACCAAGCCACCCACTACCTCACACTGCAGCTGGAACAAAGTATTTGAAAGTCAATAGGCTGACACCCTCAACACCTCCAAACCTGACACCACAATCAGCCTTGAGCAAGCTGTCAATTACTTCACCACCTGGAACACCGATTATGCTGACAGAGTCACCCCCAAGAAATCCACCAAACTCAAGAGATCCACCAAACATGCAATCTGTATCTGAGAACCACGAAACGCAACTGAAAGCACTAGACCAGAAATGGTGCACCAGCAAGGAGCCAACAGACCGCACCACCTTCAAGGCATCGCTGACGCACTATCACCGACTCCTGAAAGAGATAAAAAGGAATGCCCAAGCCAACCGCATCAAAGCCAGCTCCAACCACAGCAAAAAACTATTCAGCATTGTCAAGGAGTTCTCTAACCCCTCAGCAACCGAAAACATCCCCTTCAAGAACGCTATGAGACCTTAGCTGACTTCTTCCACGTAAAAAAAATCCACCATCTACAAACATTTTTAATCCAACCTGCCGCCTCTGACATCCTCAGCCTCCTTGCTCCCACTTACACTAACTTTGATGACTGGACCCCCACTTGGGACCAGCTCACCACACAGAGCACCACAGCCATCATACACTCCATCCACTCAGGAGCACAAATGGCTCCCTGCTCCCACTACTTGTTAAACCTCAGAAACAGGACTATCAGCAACAAGCTCACAAACATTTTCAACACATCCATCTCCTCGGCCACCTTTCCAGAAGAATGGAAACATGCTGAAGTCAAACCCCTTCTCAGAAAACCTTCTGCAGACCCCAATGAGCTCAAGAACTACCGGCTAAACTCCCTGCTCCCTTTCCATCCAAAGTCTTCAAGAAAACCATCAACCGCTAACTCACAGAATACCTGGAGAACAACTATCTTCGGAACCCATCCCACTCCAGAGTCTGCTCAAACCAAAGCACTGAAACCTTCTTGATTGCAGCCACCAACGACATCAGAACCCTCCTAGACCAGGGAGAAATGGCCTCTCTGATCCTCCTTGACCTCTCAGAAGCCTTCAATACCGTGTCTCACCACACCCGGATCAAGAGGATTGAGCTGATCCGAATCCAAGATTATGCCCTAAAAATGGATTGCATCCTTCATCACCTGAAAAACACAGAGAATTCACGTTCCACCCTTCACCTCTGAACCCAAGAACATCATCTGCAGTGTCCCTCAAGATTTATCCCTGACCCCTAGCTTGTTTAATGCTACATGATCACCCTCGCAAACATCATCAGAACCCATATACTAAACATCATCTCCTACGCACATGACACCCAGATCATCCTTTCTATATCTGAAGACCCATCCACCATGAGGGCCATCTTCTGCCAGTGCATGACCAGAATCGTTGACTGGATGCAAAACAACTCCCTCAAACTCAACATGGGCACAGCTTAAGTACTGCGCTCCGGGACCATCACCTCACCATGGAAAGCCTCCTGGGGGCCCGCTTAACTTGGACTCTGACCCACTCTGACAGATGACACTCAAGACCTAAGTGTCATCCTGGACAGCAAACTCACCATGAAAAACCAGATCAGCACTTTCTCCTTTGCATTGTCCAAAAGATCTTCAAATGGCTCTCCTTCACCACCAGATGCACTCAAGCCCTCATCACTGTCTGCCTGGACTATGGCAACAAACTCTACGCCGGAATTACCACACACCTCCTGAAGACACTGACGACCATACAGAACTAAGGAGGCAGACTCATTCTTGACCTTCGCAAATGGACCCAAATCACCCTACACCTGAAGAAACCCTCTGGCTCCCCGTCCCCAAGAGATGCCAATTTAAGATGCAGACCCATGCCTACAAAACATCCCACAATCAAGGACCAACCTACATCAACCACCACCTGAGCTTCCACCTACCCTCTCGACACTTTCGCTCCACCTCCCTCTCTCTCGATCACACCCTTCACATGCACCAAAGGACACTTCTTCTCCTACCTCACCGCAAAGTCCCGGAAGGGTCTCCCCCTCCACCTCCAGAACTCTCCCTCTCTTCAGGAATGCAGAAGTGGACTCAAGACCTAGTTGTTTGACTGGTTCTACCCAAGCAGCATGGTTTCCTGTGCTTAGATACCCAGCGACAGCTCCTTCACTAAGGCAAAGAGCATCGCCCCACTGCTTCAACTGCAAGCTCTATACAAAAAATAAAAAGATCACAACATTCCGCTATTATCATTTTATTTTTTGTATTGAGTTTGCAGTTGAAGCTAGGTTGTTAGGGCAGGGCGGGGCTGGGCTTCCCACATCACAGGGAAGAGGAGTGGTGGCTGTACCTTAAGTACACATGATCGTTTGGCCGGCCATCTCAGACAGGGCAAACCATCATGTACTCTTTGCATGTTCTCCACAGGCTGCATTGTACAGCCTGGGTGGAGGACATATCCAACCTCCAGTTCCCCATATGAGTGCCGAACCATGGCACTCAGACCAATCACAACGGCACAGTAAGGCAGCATCGTGATTGGCCAGGGGATCTGAGAGGCTGTGTCCTTCCTGCTGCAGAGAGGACGGAGGAGAGGCGGCAGCTGGCGGTATTAAGGTAAGCGCATTTTTTACTTTTTGTTTGTCCCCTTCCGTTACCTCTCCTGTTCTACCGCCCCCGTTCAGTCGCAGCTGCTACTGTGGATACCCTCGCGGGTGATTAGTAGCGCTTTATAAATCCGGTTTGGGGGGCGTGGCTTTGGCGCCAAGGAAGATGGCTGCCTTCATGTAGAGCTCTGTGGCGGCTTTCGTGACAGGAAATCTCCAGGCGGCAACTCGTCTAAATTACCAGCAACAGAGACAAGACGACTTGCAGCTCGTTTTGCAAGCCTTACGAGCGTTTGGGGTGAGCTGGTTGTTTTCTACTGTGCTGATGCATTTTACCCTCAGCAACTAGCGCCCGCCATTTTGAGCGTCTGACGCTCGTTATTTTCACAGTTTTTCTGCTCTTTTGTTTTTCTCGTTCAGGAGCTTTGCATGCCATGCCATTGTAGCCAAAGCTTTTTTCACCTTACATTATGTGCTTGTGAAATACTGTCTTTTCTGCATACTCCTAGCCTTTGCAGTCACCGACAGGATGATTTGAAGGTCTGCATTATAGACTGTTATTTTTCAACATTTTTTACCTCATTTTTGAATGCACTCACTGCTCTGTTCATAGCGTCTAAGAGAGTCTCCTAAAGAGATGTTTCATTGAAGTCTTTTCCTCCTTATGTCTTCATTATTATACGCCATTGCCATCTTCAACGGTTCTCTTGGTTTTTCCTCGAAATATTTTACAACAAGGGTTTTACTCAGTTCACTTCTCTGTTATTCTTAGAACCTGCAACCAATTACGTGACGTGTCATGGAAAAAGCACGAGCCTCGCGCAATGGTTCAAATCTTGTAAACAATACCTCAGTGACTGATTATAATCCTTTTAGTGTACTACAAGAGAATATGGATGAATCTGAACCTACTCAAACTCATACAAGTACTACATCATCTGCCATACCTCGTGATAATTCCAAGCAACTATCTAAAATCCCTTCTATGTCAGCCACAGTTTCTTCTAAATGAGTTAAAAAAGATCCTCCATCTCCTACTAACTCTACATCATCACTTTCTATGGAGTTGCTTCTTCAAGAAATCCGCGCTCCCAAGCCTCTCATGACGGGAACAAATAACCGGCTCCAAACTCTGGAGGACAAATGGTCCCAGATGAAACAACAAGCTTTCCAGCTGATAACATAGAATCTCCTCACTCGCCAAGGTTTTGATGCTATTTTTCGAAATGTAGCTGTTTTGATATGTCTAAGTTCTTCACATCCCTTAATTTATTGTATGTTATTATTATGTGTTTGTTATATTTTTTGTACTAAGTTTTTCTTAATTTTTATCAGGGGCAGGTCATTGTGGTCCTTCAATCCGTGATCCCACCCTTTTCGCTTGGATGATGTCTTCCCTTTCCGTTTTGTCTTAGAGTCTCCTGCGTGGGTGTCCCGTTTTCCATGTGTGGTTCCACCATCCCCATGTTTCCATGTCATTTTGTGGTACATTCTTTTATTATTTTTTCACTCCTTCTCTCTCTTCTGTACTTACATTATCTGTTTATCCTTTACTCCCTTTTACATCTGTTTCACTTCTTCCTTTCCCTGTTCCCCTTTAATTTCTCATTCCATTTTACTCACTGGTTTTCTAGCTACATTTTTATTCCATATCGTCTCTCATTTATTTCATTTCTCTTGCTTTTTCCTATTTCCTATTATTCTTTTACTATACCTTTCATTTCTCCATGATACCTTTTCAAGTTAATTATTTCATAATATATTGCAATGTTATTCATATTTATCAATAATTGTTTTGATCGTATTTTTGGATGTTATGTATACATTTAGATGTCGTTAAATATCTTATCTTGGAATGTTAAAGGTTTGGGGTCTCCCATTAAACGTCACCGAGTTCAATCACATATTGCTAATCTAAAAGGAGATATTGCTATACTACAAGAAATTCATGTGACAGATACTGAGATAACCAAATTATGTCGTCACTGGGTAGGCCATGTTTTTGCATCACCGGGTTCAGGGAAACGTAACGGTGTTGCTATCCTCTGTCATAAACGATTGGATGTTCAACTTCTTAGTCAAGATAATGATTCTGAAGGTAAATGGGTTGTAATTTCTTAACTGATTAATAAGATTCCTTTAACCATTTTCAATGTCTACGCTCCCACTAACCAAGATAAACTTTTATGGCCCCACATTCTCTCCTCTTTGATGCAATACACTGATGACTATTTCATTTTGGGTGGTGACTGTAACATGGTTATGGACCCGTTTTTAGATAGAAGATCTAAATCTAGATTCTCACCTTCTTCCATGAACACTCAATTCACCTCAACTATCTCTCAAAGGTCTCTTGTAGATTTTTGGAGACTCTATAATCCTACGTTACAAGAATATACGTATTATTCACCAGCTCATTCCTCTCAATCCCGGATAGATTATCTTTTTATTTCCAAAGCCTTAACATATTTCCCACTCTGACATAGGCTCTATTTTAATCTCTGACCATGCTCCTGTTTCTCTAAGTTTGGACTTGCTCCCTCGCACCACAGGTACCAGACAATGGGAGTGGAGGAGTGTGGCTCAATGGTTAGAGTGGCAGACCCTGAAGCAGAATTCTGGCCAGGGACCAGGGTTCGATTCCCGCCTCGGCGGGGCTCGGGCTCAGTTTCCTTGGACCTGTCTATTCTCGCCTCGGTGCCTATTCTAATCACGGGCCCCATGCTGCAACTCTGGGCAATAGCTTGCTTAGCCTCCACACCGGCCCCAACAGTGCTAAGGATGCCTGGCTTCACCCTGGGGGTGCCCAGGAGTGGACACTTCACAGGGAAAGCCAGGAGGGGTTCCACAGCGGTATGAGTATCAGCGCCAGGAAACCGCATAGGCGACGCCGTCTGGTGACAGTGCGCTCTATAAGTACCTTGACATTTACATTTACAATGGAGATTCAATAATTCCCTTCTTTTAGACACTAAATTTACCTCAGCCTTTCTTGAATTTGCAACCACATTTTTTGCGGAAAATTAAACCCCTCTGACATCCCCTCAGCTCATTTGGAATACCTTTAAAGCTGCCTCTAGAGACTTCATTATTTCATTTGTTGCCCAAAAACGATGAGCATCCTCTTATACCATACAGTCACTTAGCGTACAAATTAAAAAATTGGAACATACCTATTACTTAACACAGAACCAGTTTGATTTAAATGAACTTATTAAAGCTAAACTCTCTTTTAATAAACTTTCTACTGAGTCTGCAAATCTGTTCTTACTTAAATCTAGTGCTAAATATTATAGCGCACAAAATAAAGCTGGCAATCTTCTTGCTAATTATCTTAAGATTAAAAAGGAATGCAAAAAAATTGAATCTATTGTCACTTCAACTAATACTACGGTCCATAAAGATGAGGATATACTCTTAGAATTTACTAACTTCTACCAAACACTATATACACCTGTACCTCCCCTCAACCGACTGACATCTCACAATACTTATCTTCTATCCCTCCTCCCTCCTCTCTGGATGTAGACTTTTCCTCCTTAGAATCTGATATGCAACCTACTGACATTCTTAAAGCCATTCAAGTGCTTAAAAAAGGAAAGGCTCCTGGTCCTGATGGCTTTACCATAGAATTTTACACATACTTTTCTAAACTTCTCAATCCCAAATTACACCAGCTGTTTTTATTCTTTATATCCTCCCTGAAATTAGAGGGTTCCTTTCAAGAAGCCTTGATCTGTCTTCTTCCTAAAGAAAATAAAGACCATACAATGTGTAAGAATTATAGACCCATTTCTTTAATTAATTTGGATGAAAAGATCTTTGCGAAAATTCTTGCTCTCCGTTTAGATAATATTTTACCACAACTAATTGGCAAAGAACAATGCAGTTTCATTAAAGGCCGACACTTATCTGACAACATCAGGCTATTTTTTAATGTTCTCAGTAAATCCCAATCTTATAAACAATCTTTGGCAGCCGTTGCAGTGGATGCTGAAAAAGCTTTTGATAGAGTCAATTGCCAGTTTCTTTTCTCTACACTATCTTGGTTTGGTTTTGGCCCCAAATTTCTTTCTTATGTCTCATTACTCAATTCTTTTCCTAGATCCTTTATTCTAGCTAGCAGTCTTGTATCTTCCTCTTTTCCTCTCTACAGAGGAGTCCGATAAGGTTGTCCACTTTCTCCTCTTTTATTTATTTTGACTTTAGAACCCTTTCTAATAAGGATCTGCTTAAATAATTCTATTACGGTATTTCCATATGGCGACAAACATCTAAAACTCTCAGCATACGCTGATGACATTCTTCTATTTATTTCTAACCCTCAAATTTCCGTTCCGACTTTTCTATCAGAAGTTTCAGATTTTGCATTAGTTTCAGGATACAAACTCAATGTGCATAAATGTGAAATTCTTCCTCTCAATAAACACTGTTTTCATGTTGATTTTATATCTTCCTCTTTTCACTGGAACTACAACTAAGATCTAATATCTAGGTTTATCGTTCACACCCTCTATTAAGGATACTGTTGCACTAAACTTAAAAAAAATTCTTCTTACCTTGTCTGCTTCCACAACACGCTGGCACCCTTTATTTTTATCTTGGTGGGGCAGATTAGATTCTATAAAAATGATGCTAGTTCCAATAATTTTATTTTTCTTATCTAATCTCCCAATCAATATCCCTGCATCCTATTATAAAAATATTTATAGCATTTTATCAAAATTTTATGGCAAAACAAACGAGCTAGGATGTCTTTCTCCAAGCTTAAACAACCTAAACATATGGGTGGAGTAAATTTCCCTGATTTCTCTTCATATCATACCTCATTTTTTCTCAAACATTCTTCCTCTCTGTTATCTGAAAGTATGGATGTTCCTAACTCTCATCCTTTATGGGTAGAAATTTAATCCTTCCTCTTTCATCACTTCACCTTTGAAGAATTCTTGTCCTTATCTCATACTCCACCAAGGTTATCTCTCCCCATTCTTAAGAACGCCCGTAAAGTCTTTCAGCCTCTCATATTTGAAGGTCTAGATGATCGTGCTCGTTTTCTACAATCCTCTATTTGGTATAATAAACATATTAAAATAAAGAATAAAACCCAGTTCTGGAGTGATTGGTTAGATTTCTGACTTAAATGGACTCCTCCACCTTTTCAAGATAATACTTGTAGACCCTTCTCTGTAATTCAGGCTCGATATTCTTTACCTCTATCCTTCTCTTCTAAGTATGTTTCATTGACTACAGCAGCTCAACCTTCCTACGATACCTTTACTTCCCTCTCTCTTCGCACCAAATCTTCTTCTATCACACTTGCATTTTTACGCTCTTCCTCCTCTGCATCTCAAATCTATAAGAAATTAAGAGACACCTCCAATACTCGAGACAAATCTACAGTAGAATGCAATTGGGAATCTGATTTAGGTGTATATTTTCCTATTTTAACATGGGACAAAATTTAGACCAAAATAAGGAAGTCTACTAGAGCAGCAAACACTACACAAACTTTATTTTTCATATATAACAGACTATTGATCACTCCAGCTAAATTGCATCACATAGACTCTGCTACCCCCTCCTCCTGTTGGTCTTGTCCCGCCCCTGTAGCAGATCTTAAATATATGCTCTTCACTTGCCCGGCCATTCATGATTTTTGGATCAGAGTGTGGCAGCAAATTAACAACATTTTTCACACACACATTCCTTTTTCTTTTGTTCACATTTTTCTAGGCAGCGTCTCAGAAGTATGGTCTTCCTCCAACACTAACTTTTCCATTGTTGATCTACTTTTACCTGCAGCATTTCAAAAAATCACGAAGTCAAGGAAGAATACCTCAAACGTTTCCTTTCAAGCCTGGTGGTATGGAATTTGTTATAATCATAGATTGGATAGAGCTTACGTGCACCGAATTACACTTGCTACTAAACGAGATTTAATGTGGCTACCTATTACTACTTTTCTAAACACATCTGCCCACTCCCTTCCTTTGCATAATTCTTGCAATGAAGAAGTTCCCAAACCTCCTTGAAGTTAATGGTTGTTATCTGTTATTTGATCTATTTATATCTTGATCATAACATAAGTTTACATTTTAGGAATTAATGTAATTCACGTGTTGTATTCAGTTATCAACCAGTTATAACGCTTGCTATACCCTTCTCCCTCCCCTCGTTCCCCCCTACCTTCTCTTATCCTCTCTCATATATGAAATATTTATTTTTCATCATATTTATGCATTGTATATTAATATTGTTATGTCTTATATTTATTTTAAATAAACTCTCTTTAAACTTAAAAATAAATCCGGTTTCATTGATAGCTTGCTTTATCTCAGCATCCCATGCAGCCCACTCCTTCCTCTGACGCTATTGGTACAATCTGTATGGAGCAGGTTTTAGCATTATACAAAATGTATTAAGAATCAGAAAAAGGTATTCACCCTCAGCTGTTTACTCTCTGAGCCCTTCCTTATTCTTTTGGTACCAGCGTGACAGCTAACTGGTCTCAGGTGACAGCAGTGTGCAGGCGGAAGCCCAATGTTGTTGTAATATCAGTCGGTGGTTTAGGTCCAACCTGTACACGATTGGTAGTGCAGGTATAACCTGCTATTAGTGACATGTCACATCAGGGGGCAGGCTCTGCGCTTCGTGTCTCTGTTATGCACATTCCCAGGGATAATGTAAATCTCATACTTCAGCACCTTTCACATGTAAACAATTTACTTTTGTAACTTGGCCACCTCCCAGTACGTTAACGACCCTACAGAAACACACTTTGGGGCACATGGATCAAACTTTTTACCAGTCGCAAACAGGCCGATTTACAGAATCGGCCCATTTGCGACCAGTAAAAAGCCATTTCTGATGCATCAACCCAAAATGCATTTGCAAAATAGGTAATCGCAATTTTTGCAATTACCTATTTGGCGAATGCATTAAATGCAATGCAAGCAGCATTTTCAAAATGCGTCTTTGCATTAAGGAATCGCAAATTACCATCAACTTCAAGTTGATGGTATTTTGCAAATCCTTCGAAAAATACACAATATTGCATTTTTCTAAGTTCCATGTGGCGCATAGTGTGCCACATGTGCACACTTACCTTTTATGCGAGGAGCATCAGGGGGGCCTTAGGCCCCCTAGCACCCTTGCAATTGCATTCGCAATTTGCAATTACCTATTTGGTGATCGCAAATTGCAAATGTTTTCCCATTCATTCCTATGGGAATGGGAAAGCATTCTCTAATACCAAATCACAATTTGCGATTTGCTATTGGGGAATGTTTAGGAATCGCTATTATTTTTGCAAAACCTACATGCATAAAGAATTGCGACTCCTAAATAGCGATTCCTTAAAAATCGCTAATCTTGATGCATGTGCCCAATTAACTCTTCCAGCGATAGGGATAAAAACACAATATGCAAGATTCACAAAGGGACTTACTACTCTTAAAGTTATGAGTCGGATTCACCGCACTCGTGGCGGAATCTCCACACTGGGTGCTCAGTGCAAAGATCCGCCACAAGTCCTGAGATTTCGCCCTGAGTGCGGAGATTTCGCAATCATAACTTTAGGAGTCGTAAGTCTATTTGTGCATCGGGCCCAATCTACTTACAATGTGACTACCATCTAAGTCCAAGAGAACCTAAATCTGACATTACACCCTCAAAAATCTGGAAATTTAACATCCCATAATAAACTGGGTCTAAAGCTGTCAAAATATAAGCCTCCATATTCCTTTGTAAATCCCTGTTCTGTGGTAGGGTAAAAAAGACAGCTATATTTCATTGATTAAGAGGTTATGAAACTTTTTGGCCAATGATGATCATGATTTCCTCACATTGATGTTAAAGGAGTGTTTACTCATATTGTAGTTATACATAAAAGTGGTTTGTTCTAAACTATTGAAGATTGATAATGTTTTTGATATAATATATATATGTGAATTAATATAATGTATGCATTCTGTTTCGCAATAATCGATGTGGGTTTATATATTGCCTTTAACACGGTTAGGTCAGTTCCTAAGTTATATACTTTACATCTTTTATTCCCATGTACAACATTTGATATTTTTATACAATCGTCTACATATATTCTCAAGAATAACTTTGTATTTCTTTTAGAAAGGCATGCCAATTGATTGCTCAGCCTTGAAAATGTGGAATAATGAACCGGGCTTTTGCCTACTTTAAAAGTGTATAAAACCCCAGTGTATTAGCAACCCAGGGAGATAAATATCAAATGCTGGATACTGTGATGGACTGACGAGCGTCTCGCACATGAGCCTGGAACCATGGCAACATACAGGCTCTACTGTCCCTGAAGGCATTGTGTTCTAAATTAGTTGAGTTGATCTTCCAATGGATGACTAAAGAAAGGGTATGGGGCTCATGTTAATGCTATTAGCAATGACAAGCCTCTGGTGAGTTTGTTAATGCAACCAATGTGGTATTCTACCATAATATTTAATTCGAAATATCAACCTGCTGTTAAATTGACTGCACAATATTGACTGCCACTACGGGCCTATTACAGAATTCCCCGGAGACAAGAGAGTGGATTCTGAAAGACCGGAATCCCTGATTTCGGCTGGCATCCCTGCACTGAGAATGGAAATGTATGGACTTGGGTATAAGTGGTCCAATTCTGTGTATATCCCCCCCCCCCCCCTCCGGGTGGATATGTGCACACATGCTTGATACAGGTGACAGGTCATATATTTGTTGGGGCCTTTTTCTAAAGCATGGTGCAGGGGGTGGGGATGGGGCGTCAGGAGGCAGTGTGGATTTAGTCTCCACTGAAAGAGCATGTTCAGCTCCTCCCATGATGATGTCAGGAGGTGGGCAGGGGCTGTGTACAGTAGTTGCCTGAAGCCTCCATCTCTGATGACAAGCCCAAGCCTGTTGCCTGCAGATCTGAAATTATACACCCTGGAGTTTTCAGAAACGACATTTCTGGGTCTGAAGACACGAGGAAACTTGTAGTTGACTGGAGCGGTATCCCCCTGAGGAAACTGATTAAACCAACTCGTAAAGAGGTCCTATATTATAAAGGTAAATAGATGAGGAGTTATGAGAATTGCATCCATACTTCTCTGTATATGCTTACATTGACAATATATTGGAAGCTGATATTGTGATGTCGATATTTGTGCAGATCGATAAGCCTGACCTCGGTATTGTGGCAAAGATCCCAAATGAATTATCAGTTTTAAAACACTTTTTAATGAGCAAGCATTTTGCCGATGACGTCAAAGAGAGAAAAGTGTAATTTGTTCCTCCAATTGATAGTTCTGGTGCAGTTATGTTCAGAAAAGTGGCATTTTAAAACGTGCAGTTAGTGTACAGGGCACATGATGTCTGAAAGGGGAAGAACACACCCGATACCAAATTAATAGCTACATGACAGTAAAGATCAAGGGTAGTTTTCATGAGATTCTGGGAGCTTTCATCTGTCTTGTCATCCAGTGTTAGTGTTTTTCTCTGTATTATTTCAGGGCAGTGGGTGTTGAAGCTGAACATGAACGAGACTCTTATGAGATAAAAGGCACAGCATCAGCTACATAATTATGTTCTGCATTGCACACCGAGTTCCATAATACTCTATTTAAAGGAAAGGCTGCTGGCAGCATGTAATTACAGAGAACAGTTCTAGGGTCGCAGCAGTTTAAATCTTCAAACGTAAGAACAAATGAGTACATCCAGAGAGAAGTCTTAACCTTTTCGTGTAGAAAAAAGCAGTACGCTATGCAGATTGCAAAAAGTCTTCTGTGGATCTCTAAATAGTCAAAAAGTAAAAAAAGAAATAAGCAGGACATATTCCTAAAATGTTAATACGAAGCTTTGGCTTGCTATTATCACATTTATGTAGGAGTAATTTCACACCGTAGCAGCATTTTACCATGGAGTGGCATGCCTCATTGAAATGGGCATTGGGAACATAAATTTAGGAACATAAATTCGCAAAGTGCAGTTTATACCAGGTGAAGTGAATTACTTTGATTGACTCCTACAATTTCGCACCAGCATTTCCAGATTAGATACACTGGTGCAAGTTCAGTGTTGCACCAACATTTATATATACAACTCACTGCAAACTGTACCCTCTTTTGTTGTCACTAAAACTCAAATGTCATTTGGGAATTATCAGATGCAGGAAATGTTGACTAAAACTTGCATTGTTTAAAATACAGTCTATATAATCCTGAAATTACTCTAGCACCGGTACAATCTAAATAATCCCGTCCTGTTCTTGTGTCTGATGGAGGATTCATATGTCGTCTGCCTTCACCCTCCTCTTTACAGCTTGAAAAAATAATTGATTACATGTTCCATAAAACCAGGATTTACATTATCCCAACTCCGTACCCTCTGAGCCAGGAGCTGTTATCTCTCTGGGCCTCTTACGTGATGCAGTCACATTATATACTTCACAACATACTACACAGTCATTTTGTACAGTCATAATGTATTGGTTTTAGCTTTGTATAAGCACTTTGGGGATCACAGACCTACACACCATGGCCCTGCCTGGCACTGCCTGAATGCCAGTCGCCTCCCGCAAGTGGATTGGTGGCAGACTGGAGGTCGGTGCGGCCCTCCAGGACCTCAGGCTTGGGCACGCATGATAAAGCCGGATTCTTATCTATTTTACCATCACCAACAATCCTCTCAGGTCGCCAGGATCTTTTTATCTGCTAAATAGTGTAGAGGGGAGGAAATCCAATACTAACACATAATCAAAGGAAATAGAATTCGAACTCTAAAGGACCACTGACTCCGAATCTCACATTTTAGGGATTTATTACAAAGCCAAAAATAATTGCACATACAAGCACCTCAGCTCGAGTTTAAGAAAATAAAAAGGCACTAATCCAAAAAATATCCTACGCAGGAGTCTCATCCGACTCAGAATAGGAAGAATAGTCAGCTCTAGGACATCAGGCAAGCGATAATCACTCCAATCTGTACATTAGAAGTCATTAACCTAAAAAGAAATCAGTTAGTCTATCCCTACTCTATCTCTATAGTGACATCCCTACTTAGCATTTACCCAGGCAAGAGGATAAAAAGGTGACAGAAGTGAAGACTTCCTTAGAAGCACACTCACTTAGTCAGAGCTCGCTCTAAAATGCTCCTTCTAGCTCCCCATCTAAACCTCAACTGCTCAACCCACGGGGCACTGTCCCTAATTCAAAATCCCCAAAACATATAACACGCCCTCCGGCACACCTCTTCAGCCAGGTCTTCTCCCAGTAGTTTTCCAGTGAAACTTGTCTCCCTTCCAACAACGGTTTACTCGTCCTTGGGTCCCAGGCACCTTCTCCGCCGAAAGTATAATTCCCACATTCCAGTATACTCCCATTTTGGCTTCTCAGGCCATCCTGACTCCTGAAACAAAGGGTTAGTTTCTCTAACGAGCTAGGTGTCCTTGCACCTGCAACAGAAACATGGGAACGAGAAACTTTCCACTTCTCTGAGATTTTCTAACGTCCTGAAACCCAAAGCCTTACCAAAGGAAATCATTTTCGGCCTAAAATATTTAGCTAACATAAGAAACGAACAGGCCTTTCTCTTTAATCGTATATGCGATCAGGCCTTTACACAATTTAAACACACTTCTAGAATCACACTATAAGCATTAATTTCATTACACTTCATGTATAATTAAGCAAACTACACGTGCAGACTTTAATATGGAGCACGTTTAAACCTAATGCCTCACATTACACGTGAACTAATTCATTATGCGTTGTCTAAAAATACATTTTCAATGTACTACAACATTGCTCTTCATGAATGACATGATTATGGAGGATGCCGGCGTACGGGAGTTCCACGCCTCCACGCCGCTAGCTTGCTAATGGCCCCGCCCCCTTCCCACTAGCAGGACGAGAAGCATACCGATGGCGATGGACGGATGGCGGATGGCGGCAGCGGCAGCGGGGAATTGATGCAGTTAAACACGCGTGCTGCCTGAGGCCGGTTAAGCAATAATACTAGCTCCATGCATGCTGAGAGGAGAGGGGGGAAAAACGGGCTTCTATGCTCCAACGCTGATGCTGACACCAGGCTCCATCGATGTCTTAACTGAAGACTGGAATTGGGGACCAGAGCCACGGTCGAATTCTGTATAAATACAGTCTTGCTGAAAACACGTAAGGAGGAAATGGTGGTGGGAGACTTTGTTTGGGAATCTATGGAGTGAAAGCAAAATTAAATAACATTTGGAGTCTAAAGGAGAGAAGAAGAAAAAGTATTTAAAAAAAATATATATATCCAAACTGTGAGAAGAAGAAGGGAGTAGGGCGGGGGGCTTAGAACCATATTAAGCAACATGGTGAGACCCCAGAAAGAGGGAGCGGCTGATGGAAAAATCTCTAGATCTGAAGCTCAAAAAATTAAGAAAACGCGCCGCGCCCTCAAAAAAATGGCGCTCCAAGCGGTTCGCAAAAGTGAAAGGGGTATGGTTCTATCCTCACCAGAGAGTCATAGTATGCTGATAAGCTCAGATGACGTTACCTCCCCGGACATGATAGCGGATAGTGGTGTAAATAGAACATCTTTGGTTGACCTATCAGTCTCTCAGGAGAAAAGTAGCTCGGGGGAGGTTATGCCCACCCTCTCCTGTACTAACCATGACTCTAATGTAATAAGTAATGCTCCAAAAGAGGTCAAAAAATTTCCGCTCTTCACCAAAAACAATCTTCACAGTCTCCTCAGCCCCCCCCCCGCAGTCCTCACCACCTCAGCCATCAGGCTCTGCAGTATCGTTATTGATTTCGCCTGTCACTCTGTCTGGTTGTGAGAATCTTACCCTGCAAGAGGACTCTTATCTCCGGGCATCTACTAAGACAATAGGGAAGGAGAAGACCCCTGATTTATCCCTTGGAACGGGTCTAGTAAAACTAGCTGATGGCTCTGTGGTGCATGGGGATCTTGAGACACCAGGAATAACTATTGAGCCCCTCCAGGCATTGTCACCATCTCTGCTAGCTAATCTTAGTAGTGAAAAACGGGGAACATTCCAAGTAGATATCAGGGATATGTTGAATTTGATTCTGGGAGAAATAAGAGACATGAACAAAATGCAACAAACCGAGATCAGCATCCTAAATCAACGGTTAGGCAAGATCGAGGACGCGATCAATGGTCTTCCTTTCAGAGT
This sequence comes from Triturus cristatus, assembly GCF_964204655.1. NCBI lineage: Eukaryota > Metazoa > Chordata > Amphibia > Caudata > Salamandridae > Triturus > Triturus cristatus. The sequence goes on along the minus strand of NC_140584.1, from coordinate 503,683,865 downwards.
CACTGAAGCTGAGACTAGAATATCCACAATCGAGGATCAAATGAGCTCTGTTTTGTCAGAGTTTAGAGAGGCTGTTAAAAAGAGAAGATATCTCGAGAGTAAAGTCGAAGAATTAGAGAGTCACTCTAGGAGATCCAATCCCCGGATTGTAGGAGTACCTGAAGGGATTGAGGGCTCTCAAACTCTCCATTGGGTCAACTCATTTATAAAGCAGCAAGTCATGCCGGAACACGAGGGGGATCTTTCCATTACCAGGGCACATCGTGTTCCCGCTCAGCCTTTCCCTAACTCTCCATTCCCGCGGACGATTCTCCTCAACTTTGCCGACTATAGAATAAAAGAGAAAATTCTGTCGAAAGCTATTCACCAACGGCATTTTTCAATCAATGAGACTCAGAAGTGTCGAATTTTTTCTGACATGACTGCGGTGGCAGCTCGTAGAAGAAAGGAGTTTGTTAAGATGTTGCATTTATTCAAGGCGCATGGTGCCCAGGCTTCGATTGCCCAACAGTCCAAGTTACGGGTCCTGGTGAAGGGGAAGTTCTTTATGTTTTCGGACCTAGAGGAGGCCCAGATATTTTTGAAAGAGCTCTCAAGACCCTCTATCGAGTCATAGTGGCGAAACTCATAGGACTGTCGAGTAAAGATTCTGTAAATGGGCTAGTTTATTTTTCTCTTTCTTTTTTTGTATAGATGTCTTTTTTCTTTATTTGTTTTTATTTCTTTTCGCTTTTTGTCTTTTTTTCTTGTTTTCTGTTTTTCTTCTCCTATTAGGGGAGGGGCTGGCCCATTTTGGCTGCTACACAGGGTGCACAACATGCCACCCAGGATAGATGGTGGGGGGGGGAATGTGGATAGCGTGGTTGCAGGAGAGGGGGGTTCACATTTCCAAGGGGGGGGGTGTGTTAAGGGCTTTGTGGGCTAGGGTAAGGGTTATTACAGAGAAAAAAAGGGCAGAGAAAAAGGTTTATGAAATGCTATTTCCAGTGATTAGACATGACAAGCAGTAGATTAAAGATTTTGTCGTTAAACACCAATGGTCTACTGAATAAAAAGAAATATGGTGCACTTATTAGATGGGCTTCCTCATTGGATCCCCATGTTCTTTTCCTACAGGAAACACATTTAAAATCGAATTCCCCTAATTTATATATCCCCAAAAAGTTCTCTTAAGCTTTCTTTGCCTCGGCCGGGGTAGCAATGAGAGGGGTTGCAATTTATTTTTCTAGCAAAATAGATTGGGAGTTTTTGCAGGTTCATAGAGACACCCTCGGGAGATGGATTTGGGTAACAACTGTAGTCAAGGGTATAAGGTTAAACTTTATAAACTATTATGGCCCAATTACTGATAATGTTATACCCCTGAACCAGATATATGAAATGCTGATTGTCTCTCCCGGTCAAACTATTTTTGGAGGAGACTTCAACTTTATTTTAGACACAAGGAAGGATACTACTAATAAAAACAAGAAACAACTAAAACCAAATACAAAAAAAATAATGAGAGCAATTCAAGAGGAATTTTTGTTGGTAGACTCTTGGCCGCAACTCCACCAAGATACAGATTTTTTTACTTCCTACTCTCACCGGTTCCACTCAGCCTCCCGGATAGATTATTTCTTAATATCTAGGTCGCTACAAGTCCCGAATGCATGGATCCGTGCTAATCCCTTTTCAGACCATGCGTTTGTTGGGATATCTGTAGTCTTGGGGCAGAGGGTTAGGCAACGACCCAGATGGCAGATGGATCGCCTTCTCCTCCAAAACACAGAATGGATTTTGGGGTTTACAGAATGGATCCAGCAATATTTTATGGTCAATGATAATACTGCTGCCCCATTTGCCATCTGGGGCGGGTTCAAGGCAGCAGCTCGGGCCAAATAATAGCTATGACGGCCAGTCAGTCGAAAATGCGGAGACTGAAAATAGCAGACCTACAGAATAAGGTTAATCAAGAATATGCCTTAATGATTCAGCTTCGGGCTAACCATTATAATGAAGCTAGTTCGGAATTAAGGGAATTTTTTATCCTAGAGGAAATTTCTAATTCTAAAATCTTCCAACAAAAAATTTATGAGGAGAGCCAGCTGATTGGAAAGCTACTAGCTAGCTCCACGAGAAAAAAAACAGAATCCTCCTTGATTCTCTCTCTTAAGGATCCGGCCTCTGATGATGTTACATTGGATAGAGATAATAGTGCATGGATACTTCTTCAACATTATGGTCAGCTGTACTCAACAGAATATCCCACTAGTAATGAACAAATCCGGATCTATCTCTCAGATATAGATGCTCCCAGGCTTCCGGAGATGAAAGTTAGAGAGTTGGACGAGGATATAGGGGAGGTAGAAATAATAAAAGCTATCAAATCAATGGCTGGGGGCAAGGCGTGTGGTCAGGATGGGTTTCCTCTGGAATTTTATGAGGTTTTTATGAAAGAATTGGCACCCCCATTAAAGAGACTTTTTAACAATATTAGAAAGGGTGGAATGGTACCAAGCGAGTTTAAAGAGTCCATTATAATATCATTTGTAAAAAAAGATAAAAACCCGGAAGACGTCAATTCGTTCAGACCAATAAGCCTACTTAATTCCGATTATAAAATCCTGATGAAGCGGTGGGCCTTGCGTTTTCTCCCTATGGCTCAAGAAATAATTCACAGGGATCAAACAGGATTTATCGCAGGTCGATCTATGGCCATGAACACGCAATTTTTAATACACGCCCTAGACTTTTTTAGCACCAACAAAATCCCTGCGGCAGTTATAATGGTCGACGCTGAAAAAGCCTTTGACCTCGTGAATTGGCAAACATTATTTCTTACTTTAGATCACTTTGGCGTTCCACAACAAGTAATTAATATGCTTCGAAATATATATCATAATGCGAGTGCCAAGGTGGTCATTAATCAAGAACAGATAAGGGAAGTGGCAATAAAACGGGGAACGAGGCAGGGATGCCCACTGTCCCCCCTACTGTTCACCTTTTTTATCGAACCTCTGGTTTTAAAAATTCGAAATAATGCTGCTATTATTCCTCCAATACCTGCTATGTCAAAAGTTAAGCTATTTGCTGATGACATTATTTTATATCTAACACCGGAGAAAGAGAATTTAGATCAAGTTTTTTCTGAATTTTCTCGGTTCCAACAGATCGGTGGCTGCAAAATAAATGAAAAAAAACTGAGATACTCGTTTTTAATTCGGACCCTAACTTGTTTCCTGTCAAGTTCAGGGCTCAAGCTAAGAAACTAGATCCTATAAGATATTTGGGTATCTATGTTACGAATCAGTATCATAAATTATTTGAATTGAATTATCTGAGGACTAAGCAGAAGATAAAAAGTCTATTAGAACAATGGTGTGTCCTCCCTCTTACTATTATAGGGAGAGTCTCTATGATCAAGATGTCTATCCTTCCCTTAACATTTTTATTCTTAAATGTCCCTATACGTATCAATCAAGTATATTTTAATGAATTAGATACCTTGTTTAGGGAATTTATCTGGGCGAAAAAAGCCCCCAGAGTCAAATTAGTTATTCTGCAACTACCCATAATCCAAGGGGGTCTAGCGCTCCCGCAGGTACGAATCTATTACGAGGCTGCTTTGTTAAATTTTGTGGTCGATACATTATTTTACAAGCGTAATTTTGATTGTTTTTTTTGGATAAAATGATCTTAGAAGCAGGAGTTCAATCTTCTTTTTTTCTAAAAACATCTAAATTACCTAAAAGGACCCGCTATAAGTCTCTTCGAGATTTATCATTTAGGCTGCAGGTAGCTTTTAAGAAAACTAGCTCTTCTGGCTTTCAATATGTTACATTGAGGGAGTGTAATAACATCGGTTTGCACCTTCAATCTAGACATATTGATACATGGGAGGAATCTGGTTTCTTTTTACTTAAGCACTTTATTGTTCAAAATAGAGTTTTGTCCTGGCAGGAAATTACCTCAAGAGTTGAAGGCCACAGAAAACCCACGTTTCTTGAGTATCTTCGGATAGTCCATGTTATATCTAATACGGCGGGCATTTTAAATACTCCACAAAAAATTATGATTGATTTATATGCCTCTAACTGTTGTGGGTTGGGTAAGTGGTACTCTTTATTGAGGAATCAGGCCCAGGACAAAGTTGTATTAAACCATTTGGAAAAAATAGCTCGGGAGACGGGCTGTAGGATTAATCTCCAGTAGTGGGAGAAAAACTGTCTCTTGGGCTATAGATCCCTACGTGCCAACTTTAAAAGAATGTCCTTTTTATCAAGGTGGCTTGTTTATTGGACACCGTCCATAATACATAAAAAATTCCCCGAATCTCCGAATAGGTGTTTTCGGTGTCAGCAGGAGGATGAAGGTGGCTGGCATCATATTTTTTACTCTTGTCCCTTATTGGACCAGTTTTGGGGAGAAATTTTTAGTGATTTGGGTATTGCCTTGGGTAAGTGTTTTCTCCCCTAGCTGAAATCGCACTATTTGGGGTTGTGAAAGAGGAAGCTACTCTATCCAGCGCTGATAAAGCTCTTATAGCAATCTCCTGTATGGTGGCCCGCTCTCTGATACTTCAAAGGTGGAAATCAAAGGAGATACCAAACCATCTAGCTTGGTTCAATAAAATGAAAAGGACTTTTAAATTTGAAGAGGCCTATGCTAGGAGAGTTGGGGGAATAACGAAATTTGATACAAATTGGAAGGCGTTTAGAGAACTACTCGTAATTAAGGATAGTTATGGATCTATTGGTTCTCGATGACTATTTAAAAAAAATAAAAAGATAAAAATGTATGGGGTCAAACTATCTACGACTATGTATAATTGCTTAGACTTGTATGCCTTGACATGTTGATTCAGGTTGTGCGTTGTAATTTTTTTTACATTTTTTTTTTTAAATACGATTTAGAAAGTTTTGGGGTGAGCTGTGGGGGGAAAAAGGTTGCACTCCCTTAAGGGGAATCTCTAATGTATTTATTGATTGCCAGCTGCATTTGCACTTTAACTATCTCACTCTTTGCAATATAGGACCTAAGTATGGCTTTTTTCGTTGATAGAATTACTTGTTGATATTGCATCTGCCTTTATGTGGAATTATTCTTCTTGTGCATTACTAGTCGCACTTTATTCTATGAAGCCATGATTTGCATTCCCTTGAGGTGAATCTATAATGTATTTATTTATTGTTATCTGCACCTGCACTTTAATCGTTTTACTCTTTACACTATAGGACCCAAATATGGCTTTTTTCATTGATAGAATTTCGCGTTGATATTGCATTCGCACTTTAGGGGGAATTAATCTTCATTGCATTCGCACTTTACTCTATGAAGTCATGATTTGGTGCTACTGCATTTGCACTTTATTTTGAGATTTGAAAAGATGAATGGAGTGGCTCTATATTTTGCACTGTATTTTAATATTGATGCATTGTATGATATAATAGAATTAATCTTCTTCTCTTTTTTCTCCTGTTTTGCATATATTTCATTGCTATTTAAAATGCAATGCTTGAAACCATGTATAATGTATCTTCCTTTCTCTGCTCAATAAAAATAAAATAAAAAAAATAAAAAAATGAATGACATGATTACATCTCTAATCACACTATAATAAACAGATCTTAATACTACATTTCTAAGTCACACATTAATACAATTTCCATTAGATATATGGGTGCGGACTAACAGTGATTATGATGCACCCCTACAAATTTCAGAACAACACGGCGCTCTATCAATTCCCCACTTTGATGACTAGTGTCATCACACCATTTCACAATTCCCTTGGAGAAAGAACCGACCTAAACAGTACTTGTTGCAATCCTCCCCCATCGGAGTCTCTCCATATTCTTAAGGTTCTGATATTGACTGTCCTGCAGTCTGGTCATTCGCATTTCACTTGCTCTGAGAGCTCTCTCAACTCTGTTTCCTTTATACCACCTTATAAGCTCTGATGAATCCCCACAAGCAAACAACACAAACCACAACAATGATGAGTGGTTTTAATACAAAGCCAAGGAACCCCTGCCCTAGGCTAGCAAACCAGCTTCCCACACGACCAAATCCTTTAACAATCTTTTCACACACACCCTCTTCAGTCAAATCCTCTATCTCATTATGGATTGTGGTAATGTTGCTTATATATTTCTCCAGATCCTTGCTGGTGTCTGGAATATACGTACAACATTCCTGAACCTTCAATAATTTACAGACTCCGCCCTCTTTTGCTAATAATACATCTAAAGCAAGGCAGTTCTGCAAAACCATCGTCCTTATCGACAACATCTCTCCATCCACTAGTAGCAGTGACTTTGCTGTATTCATTGACAACTCATCAACCACAGTCGCCAATAGTCTGATCTTCACATCATTCAAAACCACACACAAACTCGGTATCATTGCTCCAAAAATATCTCAATGACTGCTCCTGCACTCTCAGCTCTCTTCACTCGAATGCTGTCCATTCTCCAACAGCTCCAAATCCTCTGCATGGTAAATCTTCAGAAAAATAATTCCCAAATAGCACGTACCATACCAATTCGCAGGCAACCTGACATAGGCTTTCTTTCCACACACATAATAAACAGTTGGAATCATTTGCACAGAGCCTTGCAGAAAGCTCTTAGCAGAATCTTCCATGGTGAAAATATGATCACACGCACTCTGATCCACCGGAACTTTTTCATAGTAGGTCTTATAACGTCTCACACACAACTTCCCTTTCTGCTCCTTGTCCAATGCTAAATGACCATAACTTCCTCTAGCTTTGTGAGATCTTTCTTCTTCAGTCCAATCTACCGGACTCTCTCCAGTATTTCGTGTCTGTGTTAGTTTTCTACATCTATCTTCTACCTGATCTACAAATTTCTTCTCTACATTTGACAATGAATCAAGGTCAAGTTATGCTGATGAGCATAAGCCGTATCCAGTTCCAAAGACGGTATGAAATACTTCCGAAGTCTGTCCTCTGACTTATAATAGTCATACTTATTCAAATGCTTGTAGGCGGGAACTTTGGGAAGCACTGCATCGTAATTGGAAAAGAAATACTCAAACTGACCTCTCTCATAAAAGATACTAAGCAACAAACTACATGAAATTCCATACGTCAGTGGAAGATGGTGATATCTAATACCCTCGTCCACTGAGGCAGGTAACTGCATGCACACGTAGCAGTCTTTCGCATTTATCGCATCCACATATTCGTATAGCAGCCTTGCATACGCATTAAACTTAAAATCACATTTGACAAATCTATGTGAAACCTACGACTCTCTTGGATTAGTAAACCTCTTTTAGCTCCTATGGTGACCTCCTTTTGGCTAGAAGTGGTAGGTGTGGGTGTTTCCTGTACCTCCGCCTCCTGCTCATGTGAAACAATATATGAAGCTACAACTACTATGATTATAGAGACTATCACTCCACCTACAAGTGTACCTACTACTAATTTTGACCTACGATGAGTATTTCCACCATCCATGATCTCGCAAAGTTATCAAAAGTTCTTGGTTTCAGCAGCAAACAATTAAGAGTCTCTTTTCTCCTCCAGATGTCGCTTGCTAACCAGTTGAATAATCCGAGCAGCTAGAAATCCCCTTGCAATTTCAGTTACTTATTTACACAGTCTACAAACAGACTTCCCTAGCCGTCTTTCGTTTCCTCTGCGAAAAGTCCCTAAGTTTATTCTTCTTCCACTCGGGCCTAGGTTATCTTCTTTATAGACTTTTATTTACAACAAGTTCACTTTCAGTCCAAAATAAGATCAGCTACCAAAATTTCTAAAACATGCGCCAAAAGTTCAAGATGAAGAATGATCACCTCATGGGTCGGTGCCTCAAATCCAAACGTTGGAAAGATCAATCTTTGTAGTATCAGTTCATGGACTTTACTCAGAAGTGGGGGATTTGGAACAGTCAGGGTCAGCACTCCTTCGATTTCGAGACCTAGGACCACCAATCCCATGTCTATTTTCACATTCAGCGTCTTGCTGACCACAGTCAAGAACCTCAACCTCCCCGAACTCAGAACTCCTGGCATCAGTCACAACCTATGTCCACTCTGGGGTGGCGTATCTCTGACACAGCACTCTTGTTCTCCTGGATCTTATCAGACCCCTCGAGCTTGATCTTCGTCACTCTGTTCAGATTCAGACATTTCAGAAACTGGGGCAAGATCTCGTTCAGGTGCCAACCTCAGGTTCAGCCGCCTCTGACTCCCGGGCCAAACCTCTTCTGCTCTCGTGGCACTTCTGCTCTCCCTCTGGGTACCCTCTGCTCTACTTCCTTCTTTGGCTCAATTTGACTCTACTCCACCCACAGCAATGCTTTCTCCGTCCGAGTCAAATTCGGGGCTTTGACTGACACAACCCCTTTCAGCTCGATCTAGTGCACAACCAACTGCGTCAGCAACCCTCACAGCTTGACTTGCCCTCTCAGATGGCCGTGTCACCTCAGCTGGATTTTCATTCATGAGAGGGGCTGTTTCTTCAAAGGGTGCTGGGACTCTGCGGGTATGGGAGGCATGTACCCAGTTCGGCAATCCTCCATACTTCAATGCCGTGTTCGTGACCAGTATTACCAGGTACGGGCCATGCCAACGAATATCCAGGCAACTCTTCCTCACGTGTTTGCGAACAAGCACCCAATCTCCCGGACACAGGTCGTGGCATAGGTCACTTGAAGCCGAAACAGTTGCTGCTTGCACCTGGTGAGACACAAAACGGACCACATCAGCCAGTCCTTTGCAGTAATCGAGAATTTTTCCTGCATTCATTTGTTGACATGTAACACACCTCTGGCATACAGCTTCAGCAACTGCACGAAACTTCGGATTGTACCATGTCTGTCTAAACACACGCACCATTGCGTCCCTGCCAAGATGTACTGCACCATGTATCAATCTTGCCATTGGGCTCCACAAACTTTCCGGTAACACAGCTCGACCGTCACTCGAGACCCACACATCCACATCTCCCTTCTCACATCCTGATCTTATCCAGCCATCCCCTTCTTGGTCGGTAACCTCATCCTGCAATCGTTTTAGTTCCTCCCAAGTGTCTGCCATGGCTAACATCATGCTGATCTCGGTTCTTTCTTGGCTTTCTCCAGTGTAACCTCCTGTGAATATGCATCCTTGTTCTGCACAGAAACGAACAACCTCATCTGCATAGTTGTTACCCAGTGAAACAAAATCAGTCCCTTTCCCATGAGCAGAACATTTGACAACCACAATTTCCTTGGGACACTGTAATGCCTCTAACAATTATCTTACATATTCCCCATTTCTGACGGGCGAATCTGAAGATGTCATGAAACCTCTCTGTGACCATAACTGCCCGAAGTCATGAACCACACCTAATCCGTACTGACTGCCAGTGTAGATTGTTATCCAAACCTGATCAGCAGCCAAACAGGCATGGGTCAAGGCAATGATTTCAGCTACCTGTGCGGAGTGTACTCCCTCTAAACAAGCATCTTCAACAACTCCAGTTATAGTACATACAGCAAACGCTGCTCTTAATCGACCAACAGTGTCCCTTAAGCAGGAACAGTCCACAAAGATAATTTCATCAGGATCAGGGAGTGGTTCATCAACAATGTCTGGCCTCGGTTTGGTGCACAGTTCAGTCACATCAAGACAATCATGGACCTCACAATCTTCACCATCTGCATTTGGAATGGGCATCAATGTCGTGGGATTCAAAACAGAACACCTCTTCAAATTCACATTTTCTGCCGCAAGTATAACTTGCTCATAGCGTGTTAATCTGTTATTTGTGAGGTGCTGTGTTTTGGTCCTCGTTATCAACAGTTCAACAGAGTGTGGCACATAAACTGTAAGTGGATGTCCCATGACAATACTCTCAAACCTTTCTCTACTGACACCTGTTGCAGCAACAGGTTTGAGACATCTGGGCAAGCAGAAGCTCCTGGATCTAAAGTAGCTGAAAAGTAGGCAACTGGTCTACGGACACCTCCATGATTCTGAGTCAAAACTGACAATGCGCAACCTTCTCTCTCGCAACAGAACAACGAGAAAGCCTTGTTGTAATCGGGCATTCCCAAAGCTGGAGCGCGACACATGGCCTCTCTCAGCCTTAAAAACGACATTTAACAGTCATTGTCCCATGGTACCGAATCACTCACATCCTTGTGCGTCAGCCGCTGTAAAGGCTTCACCTCAAACGAGAAGTTGGGAATCCATTGGCGACAGTAGCGAACCATCCCCAAGAACATTGTAACCTCTCTCTGTGTGGTAGGCACAGGCATGTTCATAATTGCCTCAATGCAATCTGGTGCCACCTTCCTCTTGCCGTTCTCAATTCTGTGACTCAAATACTGCACTTCACTCAAACAGTATTGCAATTTGTTTGGGGACACCTTGTGTCCGTTCTCTGCCAGATGGTTCAGTAAAGAAATGGTATCAATCCTGCAAGCGTCTTCTGTTTCTTAGGCAATAAGCAAGTCATCGATGTATTGCATCAGAACAGAGTTCTGTGGCAACACAAGACTTTCAAGATTCTTCTTCAAGATCTTATTAAAGATTGATGGACTCTCTGTGTACCCTTGAGGGATACGACACCATGTTGACACACAATTTTCCAGCCGGAAATCAAAAAGAAATTTGCTTTCCTCATGAAGGGGATTCGAGAAGAAGGCTTGACACAGATCAATCACTGTAAACCACTCAGCTTCACATGGAACCTGAAACAGTATCCCAGATGGATTCGGTACCACTGGACAGCATGGAACAACTATCGTATTGACCTTTCGCAGGTCCTGCACGATCCTGAATTTCCCGCTCGGTTTCTGAAGTCCCATGATAAATAGGTGAATTGCATGGGCTACCCATAATCTCCATCAGAATTCCTTGCTTAATCATGGACTCGATTACAGGTTTGATCCCTGCAATAGTCTCGGGTGACAAATTATAGTGGGGCGTCCTAGGGAATTCTACATTCTGCTTGACCTGAATATTCACTGGCTCTACACCTTTGATCAACCCAATCTCTTCTCCGGTGAAGTCCCACATCTCGTGTGAAACAGAATCTCTCAAGTCGAGTGGAAGTTCCTCCACTGTCAGCGCTGGGTACATTTCTATGCACAAGTGCTGATTGGCAACTTTAAAGGTCGCATCATCATCTTTCGTCTGTACTTCAACTCCTTTAGGTGTGCAATAGATGGTACAATTTAATTTGCACAACAGATCTCTACCTAACAGGCAAACTGGACTCAAGTTGCATACCACAAACTGGTGTCGATCTCAGAAAGTTCCTATTCTCACAGGAATTGGCTCTGTTAGTGGACTGGTCATTTTCTTATTCGCTACTCCAACAACTTGGATCGATTGTCCCGAGAGGGGTAGGTTAGGGACTACTGCTGATCTTACAGTAGAACGGGTGGCACCAGTGTCAACCAAAAAGGTGGTAGGGTGACCATCAACATCTGCTTCCACAAATTTTCCCCTCTGTTCTCCCTCCAAGACTGCTCCAAGTGTGCAGTCTTCCTCCCCTCTCAGGCACCGTCATGCCAACAGGTCTGGGCTGAACTCATCATACCCTTCAAACAAAGGCATCTGTGGGTAAGTCTGAGTTCCCTGCTGAACCTGCTGAACCCTAGGTGGCTGGGGAACTTGTGCCTGCGGACTGAACGTCCCCCCTTTCATCGACCTTGGTCTAGTCACTGTAGGGACTGCTTCAGGTACAGGTACATGAACTATCTCTACTTCCTGCTGCACTTGGTTAATCGGGATCAAGGGGCACTTGCGCTTCCAATGTCCAATCTGGTGACAAAGATGACACGCAGTGGTCTTCTTCAATGTTACCACATCCACTCCTGTATTGGGATTAACTGACTTCGCTCTTTCCTGACCTGGGACATTCTGGTTTCCTCCTTGGTTATTTCCCTGTCTCCTTCCTAACGTCCCTCCGCTAGGCTGAACTTGAGCCGTTTGCATCTGAACAAGCATCAATTTGTCTTTCAACTTCCTGTGCTTCGAATCTACCTCATCACTGCAGTATCTGGCACACCGCAAGATTTCATCCACCGGCTTGTTCTGCCAACAGATCAAATGTTGCTGTATCATGAGACTAACCTCTCGCCTCAAACCTAACACAAACTTTGAAACAAACTGTCCCATGTCTTTCGAATCTTAGGCATCTAATCCACTGTACTGTTTGAAGGCCTGCAAAAGACGTTCATAGTACTTGTGCACCGTCTCTTTTGGTTCTAGGACTGTCCGATCTATCTTAACCCAATCAATATCCTGAGGCAAAATTTTCAATTTTAACCATGTGATCACCTGCTCAAACTTTTTCATAACTATGGGTGACGGACCATTTGTGACAGCATCTCTTTCTGGCTCTGAAGTCGGCCAGTCAACAGCAATCTTACATGTAGACCATAAGTCCCCTGGAACCACGATGTCAAACAACGTGTTCAAATCAATCCACAATATTTTTGAGATCTTGACAAAGCGATCAACCTGCTTATACCATTCTACAGGCTTCTCCCTCAGCCGAGGGAAATCGTTCGTACATGCAGCCAAATCACCCATACTCCAAGGCACATGCACGTACCCTCCATTTTGTACCTCTCGTAAAGGGAAATTCCCTATGCCTAGCGTCCCTCCACCTGGAGGCGGCGTTTCTCCTACTGTCCTTTTGGAACTCTTCTTCTTGGACCATCTTTCCTCCCATTTATCAAACACGATCCATGCACGCATCGCTATAATCAAATCTCTAATGTGTGTTCTCAGCCCTATGACCCTTTTCTCTTCCAGTTCTTGGTCACCATACTGCAATCTATGGTTTCCCTGCAATGACTTCATTTTGGACAAATCCACCTCATACTTCTTGGCCAACTCTGTCAGTTTCTCATCTTGTTCATAAATGTCTATCCTTTTAAGAGGCACATTTCCATTTATTATTTCGGCTACTTCTGCCTTCAATCTCACTACATCTAACTTCCTCGCTTTCATGGCGTCTTTCAATATTTCTCGACAAGCTGCACCATTCCGTTCATCGTACTCACAGCTCTGATCTCGAGATCTACTCTTTTCTGTCATGTTCCTAAAAACTGGTCTGTTTCCTGGATTATCTTGCTCCTGATTCCCTGGAGTTCTCTCACTCTGATTCCTCGCAGGTGGTACCCACATTCTCAGATCTGATCTTGACTCGGCCAAAGACCTTGGTCTTATCTTTCTCACATCCACCTTTCCCCTAGAGGAGTCTGCGGTGGCCGGCAATGATGTACTCCATTCTATAGGTCTCGGAGCCTGTTCCATCTGGCTCACTGTCCCGTTTCCCCCATGACACTCCTTGATCCAGCAGCTGACTGTGCTAGACTACCAACTCTCTCTTGGTCTGATTTGTAAACTGAAACAATGGGTCCAATGGTAACCAGTACTTTTAAAGCATCCGGTAACCTCACACCTCTTGCAGCTTCGCTACTCGATACAGACTGAATTCTCATGTCCTCTGTTCCTGTCGAGATTTTCCCTACTACTCTCACATCTGACTGAGTCTGTAGTCCACTAGTCCCTTCCGCTGGAGCCGACTTTCCTTCATAGGAATCTGGATTGAACGGAGGCGGTCTTTCCGACAACAACCTCTCTACCAAGCTGTCATCCGTATCACAATCATCCTCATCTACGCTCTTTGCCTTCGCACTGTCTGTCTTTTCTAGTAGTGGGTACAATCTATCTCCCTCAATCGTTTCCACTCTCCACCTCTTCTCTAGTGCATCCCACCTCGCATCTTGGAATGCCCTGATTGACTTCTTCACTCTTTCTTGATTTCTGTCTCTTTTCCTGTCCTACGCTGCTCTGATCCATGCATGTAATGCCTCAAACTGGGTAGGTCTAGGCAGAGGTCCCAAAGAAGACATCACAGATTTCAACTGACACAACACATCCAATCTGAAAGTACCATATCATGGCAAAATCAGTTCTCCCTCACCAGGAGTCATTTTATGCCAATTTTCAAGCCAAATTATAGTATGCAATCCCACATTCTTTGCCATATAATGTGCTGGAGTATCCCCCTCGAGTAACCACATGTCTGTCCCCTCTACACAATTCTCAGAAAACCTTAAAACATTTCATGATGAACAAATTTTGGTTGCGCACAATATTTTCGTTCACTTCCTGATGTCAATCCACCAATAGCAGCGTGACTCACACCAACCAACCTATCGCAGTGCGACACCTTCTGACGTCACACTTCCTCCGCTCGCAGAAGTTCCCCGCCTTCATAATTCGCTTCTCACTCTTGCATTCATCCCATTCACACTCTGAAGTAATTATTTGTCCACGAAACGACCGGACAATCACTTCTCTGACTGTCTCCGACAGTCTCTCGAAATTGTTGACCTCAAACCTGGCAACTGTCTGTCCACGAAACAACCGGACAATCGCCTTAACTGATAGGTTTCAACCTCTCAATGTTCCACATACAACAACCCACGACCAGCGTCGGTTACTCACGCACTCACACATTCCCTCCCCCTATCCCGGTCTGGGTAATCGATGACGTCTCACGATTCCCTTTCAATGGTCAACAAAACCTACCTTGGGTGTCTTCTACACCACAACTTCTCAGACTACTCGTCGAGTCTAAGAATCCCCAGGCTGCACGCGCTCACAGCCTGATCTCAGAATCACTCAACTCTCTTTCCAACTCCGCAAGACATCCCACAATCAAATCAACACCTCAATCTACAAAACACATCACCCTATTCATACTCACTCTATCATGAACTGCTGCTTTCCGCTGCACCGCTACTCCGTCCGTCTCCATCAGCTGCCGTCGTCTGCCGCTCACCATCCAATGGGTCACCATCACTCAAATTCTATGGGCCTCTAAAATCTCTTATCCTGATCTAGATCCCCCTCACTATCAAAGATAACCACCCTACTCTGCTACCAACTGATAAAGCCAGATTCTTATCTATCTCACCAAGAATCCTCTCAGGTCGCCAGGATCTTTTTATCTGCTAAATAGTGAAGAGGGGAGGAAATCCAATATTAACACATAATCAAAGGAAATAGAATTCGAACTCTAAAGGACCACTGACTCCGAATCTCAAATTTTAGGGATTTATTACGAAGCCAAAAATAATTGCACATGCAAGCACCTCAGCATGAGATTCCGAAAATAAATGGGCACTAATACAAAAAATATCCTACGCAGGAGTCTCATCCGAATAGGAAGAATAGTGAGCTCTATGAGCATCAGGCAAGCGATAACCACTCCAACCTCTACATTAGAAGTCATTAACCTAAAAAGAAATCAGTTAGTCTATCCCTACTCTAGCTCTAAGGTGACATCCCTACTTATCATTTTCCCAGGCAAGAGAATAAAAAGGTGTCAGAAGTGAAGACTTACTTAGAAGTACACTCACTTAGTCAGAGCTCGTTCTAAGATGCTCCTCCTAGCTCTCCATCTAAACCTCAACTGCTCAACCCACGGGGCACTATCCCTAATTCAAAATCCCCAGAACAGAGAACACGCCCTCCGGCACACCTCTTCAGCCAGGTCTTCTCCCAGTAGTTTTCCAGTGAAACTTGTCTCCCTTCCAACGACGGTTTACTCGTCCTTGGGTCCCAGGCACCTTCTCCGCCGAAAGTATCATCCCTACATTCCAGTATACTATATATTGGCTTCTTAGGCCATCCTGACTACTGAAACAAAGGGTTAGTTTCTCTAACAAGCTCGGTGTCCTTGCACCTGCAACAGAAACATGGGAACGAGAAACTTTCCACTTCTCTGAGATTTTCTAACGTCCTGAAACCCAAAGCCTTACCAAGGGAAATCATTTTCGGCCTGCAATATTTAGCTAACATAAGAAACTAACAGGCCTTTCTCTTTAAACGTATATGCGATTAGGCCTTTACACAATTTAAACACACTTCTAGAATCACACTATAAGCATTCATTTCATTGCACTTCATGCATGAATAAGCAAACTACACGTGCAGACTTTAATATGGTGCACGTTTAAACCTAATGCATCACATTACACGTGAACTAATTCATTATGCGTTGTCTAAAAATACATTTTCAATTTACTACAACATTGCTCTTCAGGAATGACATGATTACATCTCTAATCACACTATTATAAACAGATTTTAGTTCTACATTTCTAAGTCACACATTGATACAATTTCCATTGGATATATGGGTGCGAACTAACAGTGATTATGATGCACCCCTACAAATTTCAGAACAACATGGCGCTCTATCTCCCACAGCACCGGGCCGACCGCCTCCACAGACCTTGTGGACGCGGATGCTGCTGCCACCATACCAGGCCACCTGGGATTGAGGCAGCAGGCTGCAGCAGGGTACAGCGGCCCCTACCTGCTTGGGTGCTCCCCCCGGCGGGGTTCTCCTGCTATCACCGGCATCTACGCCAGTAGCGGCTCCTGGTGGGAGTGCTGTGGAGTGGTAGGGCGGGGCAGGGGAGGGGAGGCGCAGGGTGGGGGGTAGTAAACCATGGAATACGGCCTAACGAAGGTAGATACATAAATAAATAAACAAAATGAATTACAATGCACACGCTGCATCGCCATCTGGCAGAACTCAGCTGCGGAATGGCCGCTTTCTAAGAGTGCTCTGCCGGTGGTGTCAAGATCCTTCTTGTATCCATTGGAGAGCCATGGCAACGCCAGAATAGACTCCGGGTGCTGCCCATGAGGAAGAGAGTTGTCTGACCTGTGCCCGAGGCAATAAACGGCGATACGGTTGACTTTCGGGGCCCCCACAGGAGGCGATCGGCCTACCGCTCCACTAGCTCTGATCCAGGAACACGAAGCAAACTGCAGTTACCTGTGAGCCTCAGGCGGGTGGCTGCCCTGGATGCCGCGGGGCAGGCCCCGGGGGGTGCTGTCGCATTGTTGCAGATCAACCCGGCGGTGACTCCGCTGCCCTGGCCGGATTGCAGCCAAGGCACCGCTCGGCACGCATACAAGGCCACCATCTGCGGGTCAGGCGTGGCCTAGGCCGCGGGCACAAAGGGCGCTGCGGGAACTCAAATCTTGGGCTACTATATGGGGTGCGCAGCTCCCTGCCTCCCGGTGCCATCACCATGTGTGTTGCTGCTTGGGCGGTGAGACGAAACCTGTGAGAGGAGCTGCACTCTGCGGGCTGCACACAGCTCCCGGGATTCATTGCCTGCAGTAGTATTTCCTCGGCGGAGGAGACAGCTGGAGGCTGCGGTGGCCCCATCAGGGCGAGGACTGTTGAGGGTGGCGGGTCCTTGCATGCCGGTGAAGCCCTGAGATCAGGCCATTTAACAAACTGTAAGTACACCAGCTGCGCAAGTTGTATCTGTTGAAGGTAAAGCGGTTTTTAAAATACAGACTGATACATTGACAACTCAGTCTTCAGCGTAGTAGCCTTGATCTTTCCACAATTGAGTCTGGGGCCCAGTGCGTATCCACGGCTAGAGCAGCACCCTATAGTTCTATCAAGAGGGTTCACCACATACTTAAATTAGGCATAATGGGAAAACAAGATGCAAAGCAGCTCAAACTCACATAATAAAATAAAAGACAAAGTAGGCTAACGGAGGCTGAGGGAGAGGTAGATGCCAATCACCAATCTGCTATTCAATCAGATGATCAAGGGGAGGACTTACTTTCGCTACTGTTAGAAATGAGGTCTAGCCTAAAAACAATAGACACTAAACTAGATGTCCTTACCTCTCAACTGAATGCAGTAAAACAACAAGTGGACACGCACGAGACGAGGCTAGATGCGCTTGAGAATCGCAGCTCTGAAAACCATGAGGTTCAAGTGGAAACCTGAGAGCAATTGCTACAGATGGACAAGGTTCTCACTCTTATCAGTATGATGATTTAGAAGCTAGGACTCTGCATAACCGGAATTCCTGAGAAGACCTATGTGGCTGACCTTCTGCACGATCTCTTTGGCCCTGGCCTGTCTGCGGTGTTCGCGGTCGAGAGAGCACATCAGGCACTTGGCCCTAGACCACCAATCGGAGCAACGCCCAGGCCAATTCTAGCCAAGTTACTAAATTATCAAGATCGTGACTCGATATTGAAACTAGCAAGAGAGCAGGGATCCATCGAATACAAGGGAATTTCCATCTCCTTCTACCCAGATTTCACACTGGCGGTGCAGGCGGCCCTCAGGGGGTTTCAACCCGCAAAGCATATCCTGATGCAGGCTAAGATCCCCTATGCTTTACTATACCCTGCAAAGCTCAAGGTGACACATGAAGGATCTTTCCACATGTTCACAGATGCAAAATCTGCGAGGAAGTTCTCTACACTTGTGGGAGGAAAGAAGAATCCTCACAGAGCACCCACTAGCCATAATTCCCAAGCTGGATTCAGTGACAATGACTAACTTTGGTTCCCTTTCTCCAAAATGTAACTTCAGATTTGTAATCTTCTGTGTCAGGATCTGGGTTTTGATTTAAATGTGGAAAAATCGCTCATACTGGATACTGTGAGGGAGGGCCACACTAAGGTTTGATGTCACGATGCGTTATCAAGTCTCAACATGGGATCCATTGCGGTCCACTATAAACATGCTTAACTTTTTTAGGTGGTTTAATGTTGTATTTTTTTCTGGGTGGGTCGTTAATGCTCAACCTGTTTGGGGGGTTAGTGTGGGTGGTGGGAGGGTGGGCAAAGTTAATGGTTTATTGTCAGGTGGGACACAGCCATGCAGCTTACTCGTAGACGAAGGCAGGGAAATTCCAATAAAAGACGCAACATAGATGGCAGAGTGCCCTGGGAACATGAGGCACAACTAACAGGCAACGCATCAATTCTGATAGAGATGCAACACCCATGGCGCGGTGCTTGGTACCCCTACAATCATCACTAGCTGTATCATGACGACACTGAATTTATTAACATGGAACATCCGGGTCTGAATGGCCACAGGAAGCCAGGCTGGTCCACACGTATCTACTAAGACACCACATAGACCTCTGCATTTTGCAGGAAACTCACTTTAATTGTACCCCATCCACTAGGCTTAAATGTAAACGCTGAGGACATACATACTCTGCTATCTACTCAAATTACGCGCGGGGTGGCAGTGTTGGTAAGACAGCCTTGATTGGAAATTATGCGACTCGCTTATTGATCCTGAAGGGAGGTATGTGATACTGCTGGGTTCACTAGAGACACTCTTATCACATTGGCGGCATTCTATGGTCCAAATACGGATGCACCTTTCAGGATTTATGGGCAAAAATCAAGTCCACTGGCTGTGACACTATTATTTGAGATGGAGTCTTCAATACTGTGCTCGATGACGAGCTGGCCAGGAAGGGTTTATCCCAGTCTCTCCATCCAAATTCAAGCACTACACTTAATGCCATTATATCAGATGGATATCTGCTGGATGTCTGGAGATGTCTGGAGAAGTTTTAATCCTAACCTAACAGAAGGCACATGCATATCAGAGCGCCATAGAGCCTGGTCCAGACTTGATTACTGGTTGTTGTCTAGAGACGTGGTGACGTGACTGCGCGAAGTTCGCCACCTTCCTAGGTCACTGTTGGACCATGCCCCCTGTCTCTTAAATTTATGAATGGGGAGACATTGGCGAATATTTTAATTTCAACATGGGCACTGTCACGACACAGGCATCCCTATGGGAAGCATTTAAGGTAGCTATTATGGGCAAATGTATTACGCACCAGTCCGGGGTTTTGAAGGCAATCAGAACTTTACTCGCATCCCTTGAGAGGCGCATTAGGAACTTCGGGACACAGTTCTTCAACACTAACAACCCAGATCTGCTTGCCCAACTAAAGGAAAAACTGATGGAGTTTGAGGATGAGGCACACCGGGAGGTGAAGTTTATGAGCAAATACACACAGGCCAGGCAATACGGGGAGGGGGATAGGCTAGTCAAAACTCTCGCTAACATGCTCTGAGCCCCGCAAAATGCCACATATATCACTGAAGTGGGGGGTTGACCAGCATCTGATTAGTGACCCACCGAAAATCCTAAACAGATTCACTCAATTCTATTCTGACCTATACTCCTCCACACATCCTGCACTCCCTGAGGATCTGCAACCCTTTCTAGAATCCCTCATACTCTTATGGTTGGGAAGGGGACATGGGGAATACATGGATAATTCGTTCACGGTGGAAGACATTGCCCAAGTAATCCGCAGTCTACCGTCCGACAAAGCCCCAGGTTTGAAAGGCCTGACTATAGCATTCTATAAAACCAACGTCAAGGAGCTATCTCCGCACCTCATTGCAGTATTTGAGAAAGTGCAGTCCACAGGAATACTTCCGCCCTCAATGCGCGAAGCTATTATTATTACACTGCTAAAGCCTGGTAAATCTAGTGATGAAGTACACTCTCACAGACCCCTTTCCCTTATGAACGTGGATGTCAATATTTTTGCCAAACTGCTTGCAAATACATTACAACCTTTACTTTCATTAATCGCATGTCCCGACCAGTCGGGATTCATACCTGACAGATCTATGGCTCACAATCTCCGCACCTGCTTTGCTGTCCTCCACTACTTACACCCCAATATGAAAGTGGTTGCCGTGGGGGGCCGTGGCCTGCAGCCGATGAGGACGGACGTGAGCTGAGGAGCTTCGACCACTGCTTCCCCATAAACAATTATCCTGACCCCCAGACACAGCCGGGGGATCTGAAACTGGCATAGCGGAGCACTGGAATGAGCCGCGCTAGGCAGCGGAGCCCTGAAGAGCCGTTGAGATAAAAAACAAGGGCAAATTGCATGTCTCCGGACAAGTGGTGGCCATGTTGTAACGGTCACTGCTGGTCCTACTTTGGGGCATCGGCGGCCCCACGAGAGCTTATGTGGATGACCACGCTGATGGGCAGAGACTTGGGAAGCCCAACGCAGGCGACAGAGACACGGTACATGCTGGAACTGGCGAGCTGCCCACCTAAGCAAAGTTGCTGAGACCCCGGTACGGAGACAGTGTAGGTGATAAAATGGCACCTGTGCCATGAATGCCTCAAAGCCTCTGCAGAAGTGGTTGGGAGGCCAGCGGCAGCAGACCCCATCTGATCCCCTACTGTGACCGGAGCCCCGTGTGTACACGAAGAGCGAGGGGCATACAGCGGGGACCGTAGGGTGCCTGCGGTTATACGACATGGGGGCGGACAAGTGGCCCAAGTGACCCAGCAAGTGGCACAGCAGTAGAGAGTAGAGCAGTGAGTGCAGCAGTGACCCAGCTACAGCGGAGATCAGAGTGGCGAGTGCAGCAGTGACCCAGCAGCCGCAGAGATTAGTGCGGGTAGAGCAGCCGCAAAGTTGGCACCCATACTCTGGACAATGGCGGAGACACCCTGCGGGAGGTAGCTGCGCCACAACAGCAGTGAGCTCTCGCACATTGCGCCCCCTCCTATAGACTGTATGAAGTGGAGGTGGGCGGCCGGGAAGTGCTGCAGTGTGGGCTAGGGGTTCTGAAGGTGGATGGCACACGGAGGCTTGCCTAAGCTGGAGTGGATCCTGGGGCTGCACTGTGCACCGGGAGGGACTGGTCACTGAGTGGGAGTGAGGATCGGTTCCCTGAGGCAAGGAGGAGCGGCGCTGCATCTCTGTGGGGCACTGAGACAGGCTGAGACTGCTCCCAAGCACCGCCGCCGACACCCGGGCCCCCGGAGCGGCGACAGAATCCATGTGTGGTGGGCCCGGTGGGGCTATAGGAGGAGGCGCCAGTGCTCACTGTGGAAAAAGGCCAGCGAGTTGACTGGAGCCCTGCGACCTGGACGCGTGGTTGAGGTACAACAGCAACTGCTCTTTCATAGGGAGCCCCGCACTTTCCGGGCGGCCCCCTGAGCACCCTACCACCGCAGGTATACGAGACCGAAAAGTCATACCCACATCCTCCATGCGGCCTACCCACACAGTACCCACTCGGCTGGACACCAGCACAGAGGCGAGTTGAGGCAAGAGCAGCCAGACGCCCCTGTGGTAGCGAGGTTTAGCACAAGGCTGATCCGCCCAGTCTATTGGGAGGACGCTGAGCAAAGAAACAGGCAGCGGCAATTCCGGCCACAAACGTGGGCCAGTCCTTAGCAGTGAGACAGAGCGGCAGCAACCCCTTAGCCGTCACCACCTTGGCGGGAGGGAGATCCGGGAGACTCCCATGAGGCATCGGGGAAGATTGGTAGCGGCGAGAGCCTCAAATTGGAACTTGTGAGGGGAACAACCAGACCCTAGTGTGACAGTATCGCCCCTGCATACAAGGGTGTTATATCTCACATTTTATGTTCACAACGCTAGCTTTTGTTGCATGACTTTAAGAAAGAATGTTAATGTAGTTGCTTGGAAACACTGTCGTGGCATTCTAGATTTTGAATACTGGGAAGGCAGTTTCCTGTGAGCAGTTCTCTTGTTTGGTCTGCTGCCTCCGCTGTGTAGCCACTTCAAATAAACTACTACTTCAAGTTACTCCCGTCTGGCTCATCACTACAAAGGGCCTAGTGGGCCTATATAGCTGTGACTCTATCTCTGCTATAGCACGTGGTGAAGTGGCCCGGGAGGAGACGGTGGGGACCAGAGGCTTACTATTTGATTGTCGTTCCCTGGCATTGGTAAAGACTAGACGGAGATCCGAACCATAGGAACAGTGGGATGGGGAGACCGCAAAAGAAGTGGGGCTTCACTGCTCTCACTGTGGACGTACCGGGGGTCCAATCTGACGCTGAAGATGAAGAACTTGAGTCCAGAGGTGATCCAACCCCCCGAAAACCTAACCTGTCCGACATCATGCAGGCAATAACAGCTTCCAGGGAGGGACTAGAGGAGAAAATTGATGCTATCTGATCAGATCTCAACCTACTAAAAGACGAACATCGCAAACTTAAGGACAGAGTGACCAGTAGTAAGAAAGAAATGAGTGGCTTTCCGGAGTCAGTTCGGGCGATGCGGCGATCCCTCACAGACCTGGAAACGATAGTAAAAATCCTGGAACTACGGGCAGAAGACAGCGAGGGACGATCGAGAAGGAACAACATCCGCGTTATTGGGGTCCCCGAAAAAGTGGAAGGGACCAATATTGTACGCTACTTAGAGGACTGGCTCCAATATGTGGTGGCCCCGATGGGCTTGTCGCCTCACTATGCTCTGGAGAGGGCACACAGAGTCCCAGTTAAACCTCCAAAACTAGGGGCTCTCCCACAACCCATCGTGGCGTGCCTGCTATACTTTCGAGACAGAGATCACATACTGCAAAGCGCCCAACAAAAACAGGAACTACGCATTGACAATAATACCGTTATGATTTTACCAGATTTTATGAGGGCGGTCCAACGAAGCAGGGTGTCCTTCATAGCTGTCAAGGCCAAACTGCAGCAAATGCACCTGCCCTATGCAATGTTATTCCCTGCCCAACTCCGGGTGGCAGACCTAACGGGAGCATGTTTCTTCAACACGCCACAAGAAGCTTGGGACTGGCTTGAAACTCGCAGCTCAGTGGATGAGCATACTTCAGCTCCTGGGACCCCCTCAGCAGAGTCCTCGCAGTCATATGGTTGGAACCAAGACTCCTTCGCCTAGAGAATTTAGTCTTGAACGTTGCAAGGCGCTACAGGCGGTGATATCGCACAGTCAAAAAAGCCCTGGTTCCCCTTTGTGTGGGAGTGGACGCCACACTGGCAGATCGGAGACCTCAGTGTACCGCAGCGACAATGACAGTGAAGGAGCGGACATGCCACGGGTTACGCCCCGAACGGCTGATGATCTCATGTGAAGCTCATGGTGTGACATCCAACATGGAGATTTTTCGGGACCTCCCATCCTTGTGCCACTGGTGCAGTGACAGCGAACGTATGCCTTCCTTACATTGACTTATGAAGAACATCCAGTTAGAAAGGGGCTGGTTGGCTAGATCAGTTATGGGGAGTCGGCACTAATGGGTACTTACCACGGTTCTTGACGAGTGACCACCCCTTCCACTGTCACTGGACGATGGTTTGTTCTACTACGGCTTGGACGGGGATTTTTTTTTTGATACCTGTTCTGGGGAGGGGGAGTTGTTTCTATAATTGTGTTTTTTTTTTTTAAAGGGATCCAGGCGTGTCACAGGGGTAAAGTTTTTTAAGGGGTGTAACCATAGACTACAACAATGGGATCTTCATTAGGCTTGACTTGTCTCTCGTGGAATGTGCGGGCATGCACTCTATGATCAGGCGCCATAAGATACATTCTTATTTGATCCGCAGAGGCATCCAGATCGCATTCCTCCAAAAAACTCATATGCTAGCAAAGGAAGGGAGGGCATTGCAACGCCGCTGGAGGGGTCAGGCTTATTACACCATGTACTTTGCCTTTGAGAGAGGAGTGTTGATATGGATAAGGGCAGGTGTTCCATTCCAATGCATGTCACAACTGATTGAACCAGAGGGCAGGTATGTGGTGGTGTCAGGGAGGCTAGACGGTAGGGACCTGACACTAGGTAGTATTTATGCGCCCAACTCAGACCAACCGGCCTTCTTCTCTCTTCTATCAGGAAAGCTGGCGACCGCTCTCACGGGGTGCAACTTTAATTGCCCCTCTGACGTTACCCTTGACCGCTCTCACCCTCCCCTCCCTAATGCACCTGCATTCAAACTGGCAGACTCACACCGTAACTGACAACAGCAATGGGGCTTAATTGACACCTTGAGGGGACAACACCCTTTGGTCCGAGATTACTCCTTCTCCTCGGCCCTCCACGAATTATATGTCAGACTGGATGCCATTCTGTGTTCACCTGATGTCCATGAGGGGGTTGGCCGCAGCGAATACCTCACCAGGACACTCTCCGACCACAATCCTGTCCTGGTGCAGTTACAATGGTCACGCGTGCGCCCGAAATTCCTCACCTGGCACCTGTGCCCAGAGGCCTTAGATGACCAAGCATTCCGCACTACAATAGGGACAGCTATCACTAACTATTTTCAAGATAACAGGGGTACAGCCACATCCTCCCTCGTGGAGTAGGATGCCTGTAAAGCAGTCCTTAAGGGGAGGTGCATATCTGAGATGGTTGGAGTTCAGAAGGTTCTCCTCCAAGATATAAAGAGAGATGACGAGCGCCTGCATGCCCTGGAAAAGGACAGGCCCGAAAACCCACATAAACAACAGGAGCTACTAGAGGACAGGGAGGCAGTAGCCACACAGGTAAAGCGCCTGTGATGCTTTGATTACAAAAACTACATAACTCGAGCACACTCGGAGAGGGATAAATTGGGGGTCCTTCTGGCCTGGTTGGCCAACCCAGCCAGACGGGGGTCAGTCACACTGGAGATCAGGGACCAGAATGGGGTAGCCAGATACGACCAACAAGGGATCAATGACTTATTTTTGGAATATTATACTGAGCTCTATCGTATCAAAGTCAGCTGTCCCCAATGGATGAGGAACTGCAGGAGTTCACACAAGGGGGTTGATCTACCTGCACTTGACAAGGATACAGCACTCTCGCTAGGACGAGAGATCGAAGTAAAAGAGGTACGTGGAGCTATCAAGAGTATGGCCTGCAATAAAACTTCAGGCACTTATGGACTACTGAAAGAATTTTACCTCACATACATTGACCTCTTGGCTCCCAAACTCATGTAATTATTTAATGATGCCATGAGACTTGGCAAACTCCCTGTCGCCACTAGGGAAGCGATCATCATCCCTCTGCTAAAGCCGGGCAAGCAGGCGTGGGATAAAACTACGTACCGCCCCTTATCCATGCTCAATCGCGATTATAAAATACTAAGTAAAATCTTAGCCTCCCGTTTGCTCCCTCACATGACCACCCTTATACATAACCACGAATCCGGGTTCATCTCCACTAGAAAAACAGCGCTCAATATCAGAAGGCTCATGAGCATCCTGGAAGCGGAAGCTTATCCTGTGGATGCTGCCACGATAATTGCAGTGGACATAGAAAAAGCCTTCGACAGTCTGGAGTGGGCTTTCCTATTTCATGTGATGCGGAAAATGGGGCTAGGATCTGGCATTGTGTACTGGACAGCTCTTTTATATACTGATTCCACCGCCAGAATTAAAACTTGGGTGCTAATCTCCGACGCTTGCAGTGTGGGGCGGGGCACGCGGCAGGGTTGCCCCCTCTCCCCATTGGTATTTGCACTGGTGATGGAGCCCTTTGCAGCACATGCCAGATCAGGGTGGACATACCGGGGGTTTGACGTAAATGGACAGGTTCATCATGTTGAATTATATGCTGATGACCTTTTGCTTTTCCTTGCTGACTCGGGAACAGAGCTCTTGGGGGTGAAAAACCTACTCCACGTTCTCAGCAGAGTAGCAGGATTGAAGGTGAACTGGTTGAAATCTTGCCTGTTCCTGGCGCGTGGGAATAGGGTAGGCCCGCAGCACACAGAGGGTGTGAATTGGGGAGACAGATGTCTTCCCTATGTGGGCACACAAATTTACCACAAACAAGAGGACATTCTTGAGGGTAATATTGGGAAGGCCATCAGAGGGGCAAAAGCCAACTTCGAATTCTGGGTATCTCTGCCGCTGTCAGTAGCGGGCCGTGTGGCCCTTCTTAAAACGATAACCCTCCCGAGGCTCTTATATTACTTTGGGACCCTAACGATCTGGATCCCGGCAGTGTTTTTCAAGCAGCTTTGTTCAATGGTCACAGCCTTCCTTTGGGGCAAGGACAGATGCAGGGTGGTGCTCAGTACACTCATGGGACCGAGAGCAGAAGGCAGCCTAGCGGTCCCAGACTACGAGCCCTATTATTTGGCAGCGCAAATTCAATGGCTTACTCAGTGGGTAGTGAGGGCCAATAGGGGAGATGATGAGCCCTGTTGTTGATGGCCCCCATTGTACTGCGGCTCCCAGTTAACACTGCGACCCTGGAATTCACCACGGCACGAAAATGCTGGCACAGATATTTGCGAAGAGCCTCTATTTAATACCCCTACATGACAAAAATACCATTGATAATGTGCAGGGCCCTGCCACATGGTGGTAATTGGCAGAGATTGGAAGCTTGGGCGGAACAGGGGCTAACTACCATAGGGGACCTATATGAGGAGTGTGTCATGATCCCGTTTAATGACCTGCAAACCCGCTTTGACTTACCCGGGGGTGATTTCCTACAATATACGGCCCTCATTGCAGGTATCAGGAAGCACTGGGATAGAGGACTTACAGAATCACCAATTTCCATGGGCTGCCAATACGTAGTGTTGAAAGCAGGCACTTTCAAAGCAGTGACGTGCCTCTATAGGCGCATGATGCTGGAATCCTTACTCCCCCTGTCTGTCCTGAAGCTCAAATGAGAGGCTGACATAGGGGGGGACATCCCGGATACGGCATGGGGAGAGCTAGTGGAGAGAGCTTGGAAGAGCACAAGGAATGCAAGGTTTCAATTGGTGCATTTCCATATTTTACATAGAGCATACCTTACCCCAGCAAAACTACATGCATATTTACCGGCCCAATCAGTGGCCTGCCCGAGATGTAACACAGAAAACGCAGATTTTAAACACATGTTATGGGGTTGCCCGTTCCTAGACAGTTACTGGGAGGAGGTAACGACAACATTATCAGACCTAACTGATAGAGAGCAAGATCCAACCACGGCTCATTGTATTTTGCACTGGTTTCCCCACACGTACAAGAACCAAATTACTAGCAAATTTATAGACCTGGGTCTGCTCCTGGCCAAACGGAACATCACCACCCATTGGAAGGCAAAGCAGGGCCCTAGCATAGCAAAGTCGAAAGCAGAATTCCTAAAGTGGGCCAAATGTGAGGGAGTGATTAGGTTACAAATAGAGAAGCGAACCGAGAGTGAAAAGGCCCTGGAACTGGTGGGAGCTTGGGAAGCGATCGTTGTTGAACTTAAATCTCTGGGAGCGGAAGGGGATGAGGCATCTGTAGGTGCTCTCCATGCCACTGGAATCAAGCTATCCTGGCTGAAGAGGGGTGAAACCCCGAAACCAGTCCTGAGATGCTTGTTTCCAGTTCAGGGAGGACCTGGCTTGGCAGTTCGGGGTGGACTGTTCCCATGGGGCACAGGGTCAAGACTGATTTGCACATGGCTGGGTCCAAACTGTAATGGCATGGTGAGCAAAAAAAACGATGGATTTAGGCCCAGATCTCTGTACTGGGGTGAATGTATGACATTGTCCTGCATTCTGTCCATCAACAGTTCTTTTTGCATCTGTAGGTGACCCTGTGGAAGTTATGGACTAACACATAAGCAGCTCTAAGATCACCTCGATCTGAAGCCTCACATTTAGTAGTGGTGCTCGACAAGCAAGCCAGGTGACACTCAGGGGCCGCAGCCTCCTATACGAACTAGTTGCCCCACGGAGATAACAGTTCTATTGGCTTCTTACAGCCTGCACTTAAGTCAAACGCCTGAGGGGTTGGGGGAGATACAGTGGGGGGCTAGTTGGGGACGGGAATTTTCAGTGTTTGCAAATACTTAACATGATGACCGTATGCAGTGCCTAAACAGTTGGTATGGACATATGGGAGCCGTTTCTGGCATGGGCCTGTTCGCTGCAAGATATGGGGGAGGTACACGCTGTATAAGCAGGAGCCTAATGTCCATCCTATGCGCAGAGGTCCACAACGTTTCTTAAACCCTGGATATGGTGTCATGGGTGTGAAACACACTGTATTATTATGAATAAGATGTTGCTTGTAAAGCATGGGTGCTGATTTGTACAACTGTAAGCCTTACTCCTTATACCTGTGCTGCTACTATATACAATAGTCAAACCCCTTAGCCCTGTGATCTGTATGTTGTATAAATACCAACCAACAAAGTAAAAAAAAAAAAGAGCAAGTTGTTCATTTTGCTAGATTACTGAGGGTGAAGTCAAGAAAATCATTGAAAAAATTAGGAATGATGGCGCCCCAGGTTCCAATGTGATCCCGGCTCCAGTGTTCAAAACAGCCCAGGCATTTTTCACCCCGATCCTGACCTCTTTGAGCAGGCTTACCTGACAACAATGATACCGCAGTGTTATTTTTTTATTTTTTATTTCTGGTTATTGAACAGAGAAAAATAGTCATAACAAAAACTGTTATCAGAAGGAAGTTTAACTTACACTTTACGATATAAAACCTATTCGCTATACATAGAAATCCACCAAGGATTAAAAAGTAAGCAATAGAAAAAAACCTATTATAAGAATAATCAAGGTTTTGCTGGATATTTGGTCGATTCTACCCTTATCATTAATAGGCTGTATAGCCTTATAAAGATGTTCATACTTTTTCTAATTGTGTTTCTTTTTATAAATGTACCTTTGAAAATCAATACTAAGTATTTTAAAGAGTTAGACTCTATGTTTAGGGAATTTGTCTGGTGTAAAAAGGCTTCCAGGGTCAAGTTAGCAATACTGCAGCTAGATATTAATCAGGGTGGGTTAGCATTGTGAAGCATGCCTGATACATAAAGACTGGACACAGGTATGCAGTTTCTTCTTAAGTTTTTTCCACCAAGAATCCCATCCATCAACCAGCAGGTCTTAACATCAACTGCTCAGATTTACTTACAAAACACTTCATAGAATCTCATGACACAGGTCTAGGACTCATAAAACATTCTATAAATGACATACTACAGTTCCATGGCTAATCACATATAAAGAAGAGAAGGCAGTACACCACACATTGCCAAAAATTCGAACTTATTATGAGGCAGCGATTTTAGACCTTACAGCTCGTTTACTGGAACCTAATGGATTATTAGACAAAAAAAAAAAAGATGATACATGAATCTGGTTTGCAAATTCCGATATTTCTGAAAATATCTAAACTGCCGAAGAGGACTAGATACAATACTTTGCAGGACTATGCTTCCAGATTGCAATCCTTCTTTAAACAAGCCGGTTCTTCCGGATTCCGCTATTTGAAGTTAGCGGAATGGAAAAGTTTGGGTCTCCAAATCCATTCTAGTCATCTTAAAAAATTGGAAGGACTGTGGCTTAGAAGAACTAGGGCACTTTTTTATGAATAATAAAATAATTACATGGCAAAAGGTTCAAAGTAGATATGGCCAACGTTATAAGTTCGGATTTTTTGAGTACCAAGCAGGTGAATGCTTTATTTCGAGACAAACTAAGAGGGGTGGGCAACTGGTATTCTCAACTTAGTAAATTCAATGAATCTCCCTTGGTTGAGAAATGTTTGGAAAGAGTAGCTCGGGGAACGAACTGTACTTTGTCAAGACAGGAGTGGCAGTCCATATCGCAGTTCGGGAGCAAGGCGTTAAGAGCTGCCAAATTTAAAAGGATGGCATACTATACTCCCAAAAACCTTAGTAAAAAATATCCGGAGAATAGATGCTTCCGCTGTCAGGCAGAAGATGAAGGGGCTTGGCTACATACATTCTTCACCTGTCCAAAGTTATAGCCATTCTGGGGTAAAATCTTTTTGGCTATTAGTCAGGCAATTCAGAAGAGGCTAGACCCGGAGGCTGAGATAGCCCTCCTCGGCATTACAAAAATAAGGAAAGATCTGACAAAAGCTGAGGAGACCTTTACAGCGATTTGCTCCCTCGTTGGTCATTCTTTAGTCCTCCAGAATTGAAGGTCGGAAGACGTACCTTCCTGCTTAAAATGGTTAAACAACATGAAAGGAACTATGAAGTTTGATAAAGTGTACACCAGTAGTGTTGGTGCTACAAGAAAATTCACTGATGTTTGGGAATATTTAACGAACCTGGAAACCATGGTGGTAACAGAAATTTTATAGATTTTGACACTTCAGCACTATTGAATTTCCGCACCTTACACTTTATTATGCTGGATATGCATAATCTGAAAAAGAAGGGATTTCTGACCAAAGCTCTTTTTAGAAATCTTAAGGAAGTGACCAAATTATAGATGCATTTATTCCATTTTAATTTTAATTCCTGGCTATTTGTCGTTAAAAGATAGTTATTTTGGGTCTGCCTGGGTACCATATCACTTTAGCACTTTAACACCATTGTCGAAAAAAAAGAAAATTAACACTTGTAGATAGCCGTGATGTTGACTCAAACAATGATACCGCAGTCTTGGAGAGGTTCAATCTTGCATCCCATACATAAAAAGGGGGACTGATCAGATCCAGATCCAGATAATTATAGACTGGTAGCCCTACTTTATATAGAAGCTAAGGCTTTCACCTGTGTTTTACTAAAGGAACTGGAGTCTTGGGCTGAAGAAAAATAAATCCCCCCACTCCATCAGTCAGGATTCAGGCCAAACAGCTCTACAATGGATCACATCATGGCATTGGCATATTTTTCAAAACAAGCAGTTATGAAAGGTAAGCCACCCTTGTTCTTCTCTTTTTATAGATTATAGTGCAGCATTTGACTGGGTGGATGGAGGAAGACTCTGATGGAAATTATAATTTCGGGGGATTATAGCCAAGCTCCTGAAGGCCATTATATCCCTACATCAGGAAACATGGCTAAAGGTTAAAACCAGCCCTACAACAGTAATATCCAGACAGGCCACCAATAACAGAATCAATCAGGGCTGTGTTTTGGCCCCAATACTTTTTAATCTATACACTGCAGACATGGGGGAAGCAATGCCAGTCCAGCAGCCTCTAAATTGGGGAAGGTGAGGCTCCCAGTTCTACAATATGCAGACAACACAGTGATAATGGATCATGCAAGGGTGGGCCTACAGATAGCTTCAAAAGCATTACACTGCATTAACCAGGAAAACCACATGCTAGTTAACGAAGGTAAAACTAAATTAATTGTGTTTGGGAAATAGAAGAAGCTGGCTCACTGGCAGCTGGGCGATCAGCAAATTGGGACAACTGCCGTCTATAATTATCTCGGGTATGGTTTTCCCAAAAAACAAGAGCTGGCACACATTTAAAGCACCTAAGGAGAAAGGCACATCAAACCATCCGCTCACTGAGGCAACTGGGACAACGATTGCTAAGTCAAACAGCTGATCCAATGCTGACCGTCCTGAAAGCAAAACTTATCCGGGAAATTAGTTATCCACAACCCTCCTTTATGGGTGCGTTGAACAGTATTACAACAGCAGCACAGGCTAAAGCCTTTAAATCAGTGATGCAAGCCCAATGGCAAGCCAGAAGAGCAAGGCTAAGATTGGAGTTAGGCCTCAGGAGGCTCAGGGTGATTTTTCTTAAGGGTTATATCAGAATCTTGAGAGCGCGTAAAAACTCTCTCAAGCATCACTTGGGAGCAATCTTTAAGGAAGAACACTTACAGTGGCGCCTATGAGCTGGAGCAAGCCATCGGCACTCTGAGGATACAAGCTGATAGCCTGCATTTACCCTCCATTCCAATATCAGCATGGTGAAGAGGCAGGTACTGACCATTTCATATGAAATAGACATGGGAACTCTCCAGCTTAAATCCACCACCATGGCATTGGATGTAAGATATATTCCAGGGAAAGCCCAGCCCTATCTATATGAAGCATTGTCAGTTCAGGTAAGCAGGAACATTCTCTTCATGCAGCTCATAGTGTTACGAATAACACATTTTAACTCAGCATGGGAGCTAAGGAGGAAAATGTCACATGCAGGTTATGTTCATATTGGAAAGAATCATGCTGGCATTTGTTGTGCTGCTTTCCTACTATGGCCAAGGATCGTCAACACTTGGTATGCCCAATCTTCAAGGCTAAGGGACTGAGAACATGCATGGAGGCCTCGGAACTGTGTTTCACCGAATCTGATGCAGCTAAATTAGCTAGAATGGCAAAGTTCATGGACAAAATCAGGCTAGCACTTGATGAACAGTTCCGGGCCTAACAAATTTGGGGACAGGATAACACACAGCATGTACTAACTAGCACTAAGTATTTTAATCCACACATGTACACTAAGAGGCACGATGGCTCGTATAAGCCCTATTATTGCACTAAGAACCTGCAAGTGGAATTAGTACCATCACTCAGGTGCCATCAGCCATCGTATTTAAAGTTGAAGGATAAGGCTAACAACAGGGAGGTCAAATATGCTAATTCAGCATCGTTTTTAACAAAAATAGATAGGGGAAATCACACTTACTAACTATTTATGTGATGCACTTTAAATCACTCACTTGGTCTTGTGGAAAGCTTTAGCAAATTAGGATAGGGTAAACTGTATTTTAAAAAAAAAGAAATATATTCCAACCTGCTGAAGCCTTCCATTTCATTCGCTTCTCCACGGCTGATTGTTTTTTATATGCAAGTTTTACTGTGGGATGGGGGGGCGCTAGGTGGCGCACACGCAAGATGGCCGCACTGGAGTGAGGCTCCTGCAGCCCGGTGACATTATCCTTCATTGATCTTGCTCAAGAATAGCAGAGGCAGTTTATACCTGCACCAAACGCTTCATCCAGCCTGTCTGCAGACTCGCTGCAACTTTTGTGTGAATCGCGCTGTGGGAACCTACATTCTGCTGCTGTAAAGATTGGCCGGGATGCTGCGGTGGAGCGAGGTGCTGAGCTGCGGCGGCCAGTGTAACTACCCAAGACCGTGGCTGTACACGAGGCGGCGGGCCGTGTGGCGCGGCTTCGTCATAGGGGGCGGGAGCTCCATTTGCCATGACCGGAGCGGAGGGAGACGCCTACTGGCGCGAATACAGAGGCCGCTATAGTCTTAAGGCTGGGTCCTGGTGGCGCTACGGGGGACTTTCAGGAGGCGGTGAGTGACGGACGGCAGGAGGACCGGCCTCGCGGTCTCTTCCTTGCTGCTGAAGTGGTGCGGTGCCTGAGGGGCGAGTAAGGCGTTGGAACAGACAAAGCGCCACCCGCTACTTCAGGAACTGAGTGTGCGGACCTGCGGTGGGCTCCGATGGCGGCTTGGACGCCTTTGGCACATTGAGGTTGTAGAACCTTTCAGCTGCTGCAGCGGTGGGACTGCACAACTGCTGGGGCCCTCGGCATGGACATAAGCGACCTAGCACTGACTAGGTGAGGGAACTTTATTGTTGGTGGCGGCCTGAATGCTGGGGTGACAGCCTGTCTTGCGCCTGTATGTGGTGGAGAGCTGCTGGCTGGCAGGACGGATAAAATCATAATTGAGTATGTCTTTCTGTGGAATGGTGGATTTCCCCATGCTCTGAGGCGGGGCCTGAAGGACTGCGACTCAGCTAGGTGACATTCCCTTTGAAGTTGCAACACCGGAAGAACTGGCTGGGACTGTGTGGTGGTGTGCTGATGTTGGACTGGTGAGGAGGCCTAGGAGAGAACATTGGTAAGAGAAATTGTAGGGCAAC
Organism: Triturus cristatus; assembly: GCF_964204655.1. Classification (NCBI taxonomy): domain Eukaryota; kingdom Metazoa; phylum Chordata; class Amphibia; order Caudata; family Salamandridae; genus Triturus; species Triturus cristatus. The sequence goes on along the minus strand of NC_140584.1, from coordinate 503,649,666 downwards.
GCTGCATCAGCGACGGAGGTGGTGGAGTGCGGGCTGGGTGCACCACTCGAAGCGCCGTGCGTCCACGGCCTGGGTGAAGGTGTTAAGGCCTGGCGAGGAGGGGATTGCATAACTTTTGGAATGCAAGGAGACTGTTGGTTCATCATGGGCAAGCCAGATGCCAGACAGCCGAAGTTGCATTTTGAGGCGCGAGGCGCGGTACTCAGACCCCGCAAGTGGATCAGAATCATGAGGGGCGGAATGAGGACCAAGGCGGCATGCTGCAGGAGGTCCGGCAGGGCTTCGTCACCGTTGTCCAGAAAGTAGACCAAATGTCGACCAGAATGGATGCTATAGTCCATAAGCTAGAGGGGTATGAGGAGCGAATAAAAGAAACAGAGAGGCGCATATCAGATGCGGAGGATACGACTTCCAGACATACCACGCAACTTGCCCGGATGGATAATTTGCTGCGGGTCATTCCTACAAAGATTGACAGTAGGCGCAATAACATTTGCATACTGGGAATACCGGAATCCACCAATGTTGGGAAGATGGAGGAATATGTAGAGAAACTGCTACTATCCTCTGTAGGTGCGAAGGCTTTCTCCAGCCAATTAATCGTGGAACATGCCCATAGATCCCTTGGACCATGACCGCAGCCTGGCAGTACTCCGCGTCCAATAATTGCGAGGCTATTCAACTACAGGGATTGTGACGTGGCCTTACGGGCTGCAAGAGGGAAACGGTCCCTGACGTACGATGGGATACATTCACAATTTATCCAGACTTTACGCCCATGGTGCAGGAGGAGAGGCGTAAATTTATGGAAGTCAAGGTTAAACTGCGTAAGGCGCAAATAGATTATGCGTTGCTATATCAAGCACGACTCAGAGTGACACATCAGGGTAGGCAGCGTTTCTTTACCGCACTGAACCAAGTGGAAGAATTCCTTAAACAAGTGAAGAAAGCGAACTGCCATGACAGAGGAGCGGTGGCATCGCAAGAAATCAGTGTCGGAGGGAGCTGAAGAAGACTCGCCGTGAGCTGACACTTGGGGTCCATGTTGGTGTTTCTAGTGACTCGAAACATAATACTTCTTCCATGTCAGGAGATGAGGCTGAGGTTACGTACTGTTGCTGACTAATGAACCTTTTTGAGCTTATGATCTCGTGCATCTGGCACCCTCTGGCCCCTAGAGCCTGGCTGTTCCAACTAAAGTAGGCTTTTAGGGCGAGAGGTACCTGTGTAGCCGCCTAGAATAGGCCCCCAGCGGGTATCACCCCGGGGCTGTTCACTGCACACCCTAGATGGGTGCTGTAGTGCCTATACTGGTTATGTTGGGGTTGGGGAGGCAGGGGGGGAGTATATCGCTGGCAAGTTGGGGCTGCTTCAGTGGGAGGGGGAGGGGACTAGCGGGATGTTTTTTGGTTTGTATATGTCTATCTCACAGCAGGTTACCATAAGGAATGGTTCCGGGATGAGGTTGGCCAAGTTGGAAGTTGAGCATCTTAGACTACCTGCGGAAATATGCTGTAACGCAGGATATTGGCTGAAATGCAGCGATTGGGTAATGCACCAGGTCATGGCTGATAGCCAGGACTATGGCTGATTGTGATGTTGGCAAATTGAATACCGTTAAGTGGAATGTTAGAGGGTTGGGTGATGCACGGAAGAGGCGGCAACTGTTGGCCTACCTAGATAGACATTGAACACACATAGCTATGCTGCAAGAAACACATTTTACTCCCCAGAAATCCAGCAGTTTTGCGAGCAAATGGGCGGAGCACAGAGTCTTCTCCTCTTATTCCTCTTATGCAAGGGGGACGGCGATACTTATTAAGCGGCAAGTGCCCTTCCATCTCGTGGGGTCAGCAGGGGATTTACAGGGTCGTTATTGCCTGGCGTGGGGGCGGTTGGGCTCTGTTTCTGTTACATTGGCCTGTTGTTATGGGCCTAATGTCGATGGCCTAATGTCAGTGGGCCAAAATATCTGAAGTGGGCTCCCATCACATCATTTGGGGTGGAGACTTTAACGTTACATATAACCCAAGTCGCGATAGGTCACATCCTGCCCCGCATCACTACACCAAAGCGAGTGTGACTCTCAGGGACACCACCGCTACATATCACTTGATTGACGCTTGGAGACACATGCACCCGCACTCACAAGAGGGCACACATTACACAGCACAGGCAGCTTCCTGGGCAAGGCTCGATTATTGGCTGGTTTCCAGGGGACTGGGTTCCGCAATTTCCCAGGTGCAACACCTAGCCAGAACGTACTCTGATCATGCCCCGGTACGACTCACATTGTCCTCATCTGACCTTAGCGTGCCGTGTGGCAGTTGGCGGTTGCGGGCTGCCATGTTGTTAGATGCGGTCTTTCAGGTAGAGCTGCAGGAGGAAGTGCGGGATTTCTTCAACCGCAATAAAGGTTCAGTGGACAGTGCGGAAATCATCTGGGAAGCATTCAAGGTAACGATTCGGGGGTTCTGCATCTCCAAGGGATTCGGGGTGCTCAAAGATATAACTAATTCACTGCATAAACTGGAGGGAGAGCTGAAACTGGTGGAGGCGGAAATGGCTCTCAAACCTACCACCACAGCCCAGGTGAGGTTCAGGGACACGCTTACAGAGTATATGGCTACAGCTGGGAGGGAGACACGCTTTCGAGGCAAATACTGGAGGGCCCGTTGCTATGGAGAGGGGGAGAGGCCGGGGAAGGCGTTGACGTGTTCAGTTAGGAAACCTTGCTATACAAACTATATCTTGGAAATTGAAGAGCTGGAGGGGGCGGTTTATCGGGACACTGGTAATATTCGTAGTGCATTTACGCGACATTACAGTCACTTGTACGCTACCAATAGATGGGATGATATGGACCTAGAGGGTTTTTTGGGGGATGTGGCACTGGGATGGCTCAGTGATGCACAACGTGCGTTTCTATGCGCTCCATTTGAATTAGATGAGGTTCGGGAGGCCATTATGAGTATGCAATCAGGGAAAGCCACGGGGACGGACGGCATTTCAATAGAATTCTATAAAACATATATTGATATTATGGCCCCCATCTTGCGAGAAGTATATGAAGAATCGCTGGAGGTAGGTTGCCTTCCCGCCTCCATGAGAGAAGCTCTTATAATCTCGTTACTGATGCCAGGGAAACCGACCCAGCAATGTGATTCCTATAGGCCACTCTCCCTGCTAAACTGTGATGCCAAAATACTGGCCAAATTAGTCGCCACTCGCCTGAGTCTGCTTTTGGAAAATTTGATACTCCCGGATCAGTCGGGCTTCGTGCCTGGAAGGGCCACCTTCCATAACTTGCGGACACTTTTTACGGTTCTCAACACTGTCTCTCCTGATCTACCCCTATCAGCAGTTTTTTTAGACGCCACTAAGGCGCTCGATTCGATAGAGTGGGACTACATTTTCGGAGTAATGCTGCGTATGGGATCCCCACCCCTCTTTCTATCATGGATCAGGCTCTTGTACCACTTGCCCGTGGCCAAGGTACTCATTAATGGTCATACGTCTCAACCATTTGTCATCACGAGGGGTACCCGTCAGGGGTGCCCACTTTCCCCTCTGCTCTTTGCCATAGCAGTGGAACCATTAGCAGTGAAACTGCGCCAACATCATAAAGACAGGGCACTGCGGTGCAATCTGCGGCAGATCCTTATATCCCTTTACGCGGATGATATTACTCTATATATTCGGAATCCACAAGACAACTTGAACCCGAAACTTCGAGAGTTTATAGTTTTTGGAAACTGTCGGGGATACAAATTAATTGGGGAAAATCTTGTATATTCCCACTGCCGATGGCAACACATAGATTTCCACTGGATTACCCCCTAGAGTGGTGTGATGAGGAGCTACGATATCTAGGAATAAGGGTGACGAGGGACAGAGATGAACTTATGCGTTTGAAGTATGGCACTGCAATGACACGCATAGCGGATTGTGTTACCCGCTGGATTGCTCTGCCCCTGTCCATGGCAGGCCGGGTCTCCTTGATTAAAATGGTGATCCTTCCACAATTACTCTACTTATTTTTAAACATTCCGTTTTATCCTGGGTGGCATTTCTTTGTGACGCTCAGGTCCGAGCTGACGTGGCTGGTCTAGGGGGGTCGGCAGCCGCGGTTGCAATGGAACACGCTCATTAGACCATACTTGCAAGGCGGGTTTGGGGTACCCAACTTTAAATTATACTACATCAGCGCGCAGGCCCATTATGCTTGGTACTGGGTGGCACAGCCCAGGTATTTGCCTCAAGTAGCGGCGGAGCATTGGCTTACACACCCGATACCCATTGATGGAGTGCTATTTGATCCAATTGCGCCTAGGGACAACCACCATAACTTGTACGATCACAGCTTGCCAACGAATTGGGCGCATGTTAAACGCTCCCATGCTGTATGCTTCCTCCTTACCGCTTACATATCACCCGAATATGCCTCTGCTGCAGGAGACGCTGTTTCATAAATTTAGGAAGCGAACGCACATTCAGACATGGGGGGACCTATATAATGATGGGAAATTCCGCTCTGCAGAGCAGATGTTACAGGGCCTACAGCAAACCCCACTCGATATTTTTTGTATGTCCGACTTAGACAGGGAATCTGGACCCTTACCCCAAACTTCCCAAATGAACCGCAGGAATTAGCCCCATTACAAGTAATGCTTAAATGCAAGACAGCTAAACGGCTTGTCTCCTTAATTTATAGGGCAGTGCACACACAGAAGGAGATATTTGACACGCCCTCCCGTGCGCGGATGAGCAGTGGGAATATTGTTGCCTGCAGACTGAGAGAGTGTCGCCAGCAGCAGACTCCGCATGATACATTATAAATACCTGCATAGATTATACTATACACCGGCTAGGATGTATAGATATCAGTTGAGAGATACGGACAACTGTTCCAGATGTGGAGCTCCTGGAGCGGATTTTTTACATCTGGCATGGGTGTGCCCTGGGGTGAATGAATACTGGATGCAGATCTTTAGGGCTTTGACTCGTATGACGAATACGCATATTGAATCCACGCCGTTGATAAAGCGAAAAAAAGGCAACCCCCTACAAAAATTATTTAAGGTCAGGGAACAGGGGGAAAGAGAACAGCGAACTATAATGTACAGTATCCCTCAATTGCTTTGATTAGCGTGGGTTCACATAGAGAAAACACAACAACCTATTACATGTATTGTTTTTTTATCTTTTTTATTTAATTTCTTTTGTTCATTATTTTTACGTACAGGTAAAATTCATCTCTTATTTTCATAAAGAACATACAAACATTTATTCCTATTTTTATATGTACAAAACTATCTGCGTTGTACCAAATTATATAGCAGGCTTTTTATATAATTACACTTTTGGAAAGCAAAGTTGGTGTAAAATGCAATTGAATATTGTCTTATACAAGCCTACAGTTATTGGCATTAATTCAAAAAAGAAGAGATCCCCACACCGTTTACACCTCTACACACTCCTCATTCATATCACTCTCATACATAGCATACACCCTACCCACCGCAGAACCAGACAGCATGCACAGAAAAACCAAAAACAGGGGTGAACTGCTCAACCCTCTGTTACTGTGCTGAGCGCTGGGGTGTGTCATACACACTGGTCGACGCGTGTTTCGATGGCTTATTCTCCTTTAGTTGCCATCTTCTTCAAGACCTGTTACTAATCGATTAGGTAACGGGCATGGATGGGGAGATAAGATTTCTGCAAAGAGAATATGGAATATTAATTTTATAAACTTTACATAAATGGTAATGTTGTTGTTTGCAACCCACGAGAGAATTCTTAAATTGTCTCCAAAAAATTGACTCTAGAATATACATACTGTCAGAGTTACAAATGTGCCACTAAAAGAGGGTGCTCTAATTGTGTTGGAAGAAAGCCTCCCCGTGAAGAAATATCAGTAAATAAGTGAGGAAACGAACTAAAAAGAGGTAAAATATTTCGGGTCATAATGCTGGGATCAGAGTCCTATATGGACCAGAACACACTGCTTGTCTGTATAGGTTATTTGTTAAAAAGTTTTCAATGGTCTCACTACTCATAATTACTTTACCACAGAACAAACTGGTGTGGACAGAGAGAACCCAACTAAACTTTCTGCCCGCTGACCACAAATACATTAATTACAAACCTTTTTGCTGTGTTTGCCTTCTTAAAGATACTTTTGGATCCGGAAATTGAACGAATCGTTTTTTCACACAAAACGTACTTGGACTCTTATCTAAGAGGATGCAACTATAAGTGCCATCCTTCCTTTGTTCACTTCATATCTGCATATAATGACAAAAAAATATTTGTACAGAGAAGGTCACTGACATTGCTAGTCACCTATCTTTGAATGGTTTGTTGATAGTAATGCGGTAACGGCCTTTGTTTTTATGTGGGGAAAATTGACCTTTGGTAAGTAACCTACTTACTCATACGAATATTACTGGAGTTTTTCCTTTATGTTGTTTCTTTTGTTTTCGTTTTATCCTTTTTTTTGGATGGGCCACGGCGTTGTGAATATCGTCTTGTTGATCCCTGATTCTCTTCTACCAGGTGGACCTAGTGGTGATATGGCGAGAGAGGAAGTTTGCCTATTAGTCAAGAAGAGTTTTGTACAGGGCATAGGTGGTATATCAAACTGCTACAAATTATCTCCCTCGGCAGCCTCTATGAATAATGAGATGTTCTCACTTAGAGAAATTATGTTATCATTCCTAGTGAGTACTGTACCGGACACAAATAAGTAAGCGCGCTCTAACTTAAATTTTCCTATTTAAAATTAGTAAGGTATCTTGTTTTATAAATCACAATTCTGTCTGGCAATTTATTACGTGGGGGTATTCTATGAATGTTTCCAAAGAATTCTCCAATGGCCATGGGTAAGCCATGGAATTGCTACCAAACTATTTAAAATCAATTTTAACGATTACGAAAGAGCTAGTCGTTGTCCCCTCTTGCCATCGTATATCTTACCTTGAACGGCTGGTCAGTTTCACACGTAACGCCGTCCCCACGTATGATCGCTCTGCTAGGATCCAAGGAATAGTTGGCGCCTTTTTATATTCTGCGTACAACTAAGAAGAGGTTTCTGATGTAAGACACCTGCCGAGTGTTATGACGTGATTGGACTGCGCGACACCTCGCTATGAGATTGTGTGAGTAGCTGTGCTGTCGGCGGCGCCATCTTAGAGTAGGTATTCTAAAAATAGACGATACGTGAGCGCCTTGTCTCTACGATGTTATGATCGTTAGATCCTGTGTTGGCCTTGTCTATCAAATATACAAGGAGAAGAAAAAGGTAAAATTTTCCCGCAATGATTTTTTACAGAAAGGTTCAATTAATATTTATATCCGCCACTAAAATTAGGCTGACTCCTCATTCCTGTTGGCGAAGACTCCGCGCCATCTTAGAACGGGACGATAGTGATTTCCGTTTCATTAGTTCCAGGTCGCTATATTTGAATAATATATTGATGGTATAGCATACTATCTATCAGGTCATTTATGCATGTTTGTGTGGACCTGCCATCAACCAGTCAGAGAAAGATATAAACACATGACTTTAATGTCAAGTCAGAACTTCTGTTATTAGGCTCAGTGGCTTGAGGATTTCCTCCTATCTCGGAACAGTGTTGCCATGATACTGCCCCATCACTGATGGGACACACAGGAAGGTGTTGCAATCGGCATCGCAAAATGATCATGATGCTTATACTAGTGTGTATATCATGTGTTTTTTGCAGTGTCAATGAGATGCCAATAAAATATGCATGTAACGAGTGATGTTGATACACAATGACGCGTTTTTTGACATCTTTTTACTGTATCCCTTTCTCGTATCGTACAGATTTGGGCATACAGGTGCTGTGGTACTAAAGATGTATTTTGCCGCAAGGGCTTTCCATCTTGAAAAGTTCCAAGGATGTTTATATCGTCCAATAACATATGGCTAACGTGTCCTGCCTATCATCGAAGGGCCTGCACCAACATGTATCGGAAAAGAAGTTATTTATGTATGGTTAGTTCCTGAAAATTATATTCGGATAATGTGTTAGTGACATAGAATGCCATAACCAGGTCAGTTATGCATATATTTATGAACCTACCGCCCAGCATGTTACTGTATACGGTAGCTAGGAATATCAGACCAACATTGGACAGTTATGCCATAAGGGGCCACCTTCACTAGTGAGACACATAGGGAGGTGTAACAATTTGTGTCTCAAAGCATTGGAGGTCCATATACCTACATACATCTCCTATGTATTATACAGTGTCAATGGTATGGTGGTAAGATATACATGTGGAGGCTGATTTTGGTGAGCAATAATACACTTCTCACCATACTATTGCCTTGTCCCTTTCTCACATGGTACAATTTTGGGCTTCCGAATGCTATGGTGCAATCCTCACGAAGATACTTGTGGGACGGGCACAGATTGTAACAAACATGCCACTTGTATGTGCTCTCCATCAAACTTAGATACACAGTCACCAAATTGCCTGGTACTGAGTACGAGTAATGCATCATCTTGTGTGCCACACTATTTCTTCATTCAGGCCTGTCTTTACCGTATCTAAGGTATAGATCCAATAAGTTTCTCGCATTTTTCGTACTTCTTTCGTATCTCGGCCTGGAATGTGTCTTACCTTTTCTAAAATTAGCCACCTCAATTCATTTTCATTGTGTTCAAGTTCTATACAATGTTGGACCATTGGGCATAATGTTTTTCTAGTTTTTATTGCTGATCTGTGTTCACTATAGCGTGTCCTGAATTCACGGCCCGTCTCCCCCACATATCCTAAATTGCAAGGGCACAAGATAAGATAAACAAGATTTCGGCTCCTACAGTTGGTAAAATCACGTAGTTTGCCTTCCTTCCCTTGATAATACCAGGTTTCAGTAACTACGGCACTCTCACACGCAATGCATGTGCCACATTTGTGATTTCCCAAAATGGGAGGTCCTACTAACGTGGTTTGTAGGTTCAACTGGTTGTGCTTAGGCCTCGTGTGAACGAGGCTGTCTTTAAGATTCATATTCCTACGATATGCTAGAATTGGTTTTTGGATGGCCTCTTGTTCTTCGTTTGTGTTTAAAATATGCCAATTTTTATTCAAAACCTTCCTTATCTTAAAATTTAGGGTCGAATGATTTACAACGCAAACCATCTTGTCATTTTTAGGACGTACGTTGCCTGCTAGTAGGGCATCACGGTTGTAGTAACGTGCCCTCTTATAGGCAAATCTAATCAAACGTTTTGGGTAACCACGTGATAATAGCCTTTGTTTCAAATCTTCGCTGTGTTTGTCAAAATCTTTGATGCAGGAGCAGTTCCGTCTAATTCGCAGGAACTCGCCAAAAGGGATGGAATCTTTCTGGCAGTTTGGGTGATAGCTGGTGTGTGATAGGATGGTGTTCTTAGATGTGGGTTTTCTGAAAAAACTAACAGAAATTTCACCACCATCTGCTTGGATAATAATATCCAGGAATTCTACCGATATAGTACTGCTATGACTGGTGGATTTCAAATTCTCATCACTCACATTGAGCCAGTCAATGAAATTGGTCAAAGTTTCCTCGTCTCCACGCCAGATAAAAAAGATGTCATCAATGAATCTGTGCCATCTGTGGACATTTTCATAGAACGGTGCTATTTCATTAAAAATATGTTTTAATTCATATTCTTCCATATATATATTGGCTACACTAGGGGCACAAGATGCCCCCATGCTGGTCCCTTTGATTTGATGATAGAGGTTTCCTCTGAAATCAAAGTAGTTGTTTTTCAGCACTATTTCTAAACATTCCAATATGAAAGCATCCGGCCTGTTTCCTGGTGACCAAGATCTCACGGTTGGGGTCATATGGTGCATGTTCCAGTTTTTTGATAATGTCCCATGTGTCTTTGATATATGATTTGTACTGAGTTGTTAATGGGCACAGGAATGCATCCACATATTTAGACAATGGCTCAGTTGAGGAATTGATGGAAGATACTATTGGGCGTAGTGGTGGGTCTGTGATGTTTTTGTGTGTTTTTGGCACACCATATAATGCTGGTATAATCGCATTAGATTTATTCAAAAATGAATATTCTTTCTCACAAATAGTATCTTCTTCATACGCTTTGCTAGTTACCTGATTTATGAGATCTTTTAGCTTAGTAATCGCCCCTGGTCTAATGGGTTTGTAATGTTCCGTCACAGCTAGCATTTGATGGACCTTTTCCTCATATTTTTTGGTGTCCATGAGGACTATACCCCCACCTTTATCGCAGGGTTTTATTGTAAGTTCCAGGTTATTTTGGACTTTTAGAAGGGCAGTTCTTTCTTCAACTGACAAGTTGGGCTTGCTGCTGTAGTTATGTCCAATGAGCTTATTAATGTCTTTGAGGACAGATTTCTCAAAAATGGTCTCCTCTGGACCTACCATTTCCAGAGTTGGGGTAAAAGTCGATTTAGGCTTACATCCTGAAAGATTTCCATCTAGTTCACCCACTTCTCTACCTAAGAAAAATTTCTTCAGGCGTATTGTCCTAAAAAATGAGAAAATGTCCTGCATAAGTTTAAACTTATTGCAGTGAGTGCTGGGGACAAAAGATAGTTCTCTGCTCAGAATGGCTACTTCATCTGAGCTCAGCATATGTGTGGAGATATTAAAGATTGGCATGGTGTCCGATCTGGGCCTATTTTTCAATTCCTCCAATACTGTTGGTTCCTGGTCCTCATGTACATCTGAGGAGGTGGAGGGTCCATCTGCTGGTATCCTCTCATGTCTGATTTTGTATAACGGGATCTGTTCTGGCCCCGGCCTCTCCCTAAAAAAGAAGGTGAGGCTTGATAGTAGGGTTGATATCCTCTACCTCTTCCTCTATAGGTTCGTTGTCCCTGAAACGTGTCCTAGTGCTATTAATGGCTAAGAGGAGGGTGGCCTGTCGCTGGGGCATGGGTCGAGCCCCGAAATTTAAGGACTGGATTGCTGATCTGCAGACATGTCAGGAGCAGCTTGCTGCCTATGCAGAGCTATTACCCAGTGCCTCTAGACCACGGGACATTTGGGCGCCCTTGACCTGCTACTTGATCGAACATCCGCAGGAGGCCTTGGAGCCTGAAGCTGTAGGGATCACACACTGATGGCATAGGAACACGGCGAATGGGAGAGAGGCTTACTCATATTGCATATTAGAAATGCAGCTATACTTATGATTATTCTGTTACCCGGTGTTGACAGGCAAACCAAATGTGGGGATAATAGAGTACAAGGGGACAATGGCAGTCTGATATTCTTATGATGTGTGCACAATGGTTGGCCCATGAAATAGGACACGCCCTTCCTGGCCTTTGATGTTCCACTACCTCAGTGCTATGCCTGGATGAAGTGCATATATAGGATGTTTAATCTAAAAAATGTAGATACAGATGTGCCACCAATACACTGTGTACACTTTGTGATGATGCTAATGATGCTCTTGTTTGAATTAAAATAATAAAAAGAATTTTTTAAAAAAAAGTTTTACTGTGGGATGATTCTATTATGGAGAACATTATTACATTAACTGATGATGGTTTTATTTGCAAGGAAGGTAAGTAGGATTTTAGAAGGAAACAAAATGTTTTTTTTGAAGATTGTGGCACTGTAATGATTTTAATTAATCGAACGGTTAATAAATGTTTCAGTTTCACCTGGCCAAGCGCCTGGGTGGTTAGTGCATTATTTAATCAAAATAACATAATATTATATATTTCATACCTTACACTTTATAATTTATACTTTATACCTTATATGTCTGTGGTTTTGCACAGCATGTCTTAGAATGAAAACTATTTAACACAGTTCATCACTGGAATCTTAAGCCAAATCTGGAGCCTCACACTCTGGGTATAATCCATATGTTTTATGGTGTACTCTTTCTGCACTAATAAATCAATGCGTTCTAACATAAACCTTCATAACATGTTTTGGGATAAGGAGGATTGACTATTTTGAGGTATGGCTCACTAATCTCACTCCAAAAAATGTGTTTGAACCAATCTGCTGCAATAATTATAGGACGGAGAATTGAGGCCCCAAGATAAAACAATCCCAATCGACCTATCCCATCACCGATAAGGTACCCAAGGATGTCCAGTTCTAGTATTCATTTTACTCTGCATTGTGCCTCATTGCAAAGTCCTCCTGCCAACTTTGCAGACAGGTGTTCATCACAAATAAATGCCAAACTGACTTGAAGTATTTTTGTCATCATCAGTATTGTTTGTTTTCCACAAATAAACTAACAAAGCAGGAGTTTGTTTGTGAAAAACACAAAAAATAATGGCCCTGACATGCAGGTAGTTATGCCCTTGTTCATGAGTGCATTGTTTGATTTCCCAGCCTGGGACCCCCACACCTAGCATGGTATATCAAGGCAGGGAAATATTCTTTACAAATTGACTGAGAGGTACATTTTCATTTAGAGGTAGCCCTTTTCCCTCCTCAGTAATATTCAAATATTGAGTAAAACAAAATGTAATGGATACCTAAACATGAAATTATTGATAAATGCTCTGATTTGAGAGATGAGTGGTGACCGTCCCCTAACCTCAAGATATTATCATACTTTTCCACTACAAACTATTTCTTAAAAAGGATGCTTACCCTCACCCACAACCAGTGGAATACCTCATTATCGGGTTCTCCTCATTATGGCCATTTGGGTCCCCCAAACAGCTGCCACATGAATGAGAGGTTTGTGTACTGTTAGGCATATACCGTAAAAAAGTATACATTATTACTCGGTGGTTGAGTATTGGAATTCTTTTGCTCATCTCACCAACGCTTTAAACCACTCCATTAGATACTTGCAAAGCGCATTGTACCAGGTTTGTGTGAAATTTGTAAAATTCCATTTGCTGAAATTACGCAAAATTCCCGGACAATTATTCAAAATTATGTAAAATGCTAATTCAGTGTTTTGCTCTATATTTTAAATGAAATTATCTCATGCTTTAATTTACGGAAGCAAGAATACATTTTCCAATAAGCAACATTACAAAATAAATCACAAATTACACAAAAAACTGCTGATCTTGTTGTTTCTGTGCTTCTGCAATAAGATTGTTCTCTGAACTTAAGCTCTATTGCGCACCATAGCGTAATTTCAGGCATATTGTGTGATAAATTAAGCATGAAATTCTGGAAATTATGGGAGATTACAACAGAATAAATGAAATTTCATCCAGGTCTACTTTATATTTTAATGAGGCAGAAATTTGCATTACACAAAATTTTAAATGGAGAGAGTTAAATATCAACAAAACCTGTGTTGTCACTTTGATGTTTTATATTTATATCTAAAAGCTTTATTAAATTTAAATATATGCAGCATGTCGTTCCAATACATCTAATTATGTCATAATAAAAATACAAATATGTAAAAAAAATATAAATAAAGAGCATCATGTTGGTCGAATTATACCCATAAACATTTTCTGAAAAGAAATTAACATGTCACTGAAGTAGAAAGGTAATCTTTGCAATTTTAATAAAAGTGTAATGTACAAGAAATTGAAGAGATGAGGAAAAATGTAACTAAAGTGATTGTTATCTTAAAAAGAAATACACGTTACATAAATTGTCTGCAGTGAGTAAACATAGTTCTCAACCGTGTGTAAACATTATGAGGAAAGTATAATTATATGAATAGTAGAAATTGGTATAAAAGCATTCCAAATTTTTCCTACAACAAAACAAGAAGTATTAAGACAATGTACCAGTAATCATAACATTTCTTTCTTAAACATAAATGAGAAAAGAGATAAATGGTCTCTTTCAAGCCTATGGTTGTGACAAACATCATATCCCCAGGCAAGAGCCTTAGGGCCATCCCGCTTCTAGACCGCAAAAGCTGTACTGACACTGCCTGCCAGATTGTGACTTTTTGTTAGTCTTTGGCGGGCGATTCTTTGGTGGTTCCATCTATGAAAAAGGCACCGCAATTGGAGCTTCAAAGGCTGTTCCTGCACGGCATGGCTGTACATGAACTGGGTGAACTCACACACAGGGGGTGCAACATGTGGCTCACTGCATGCACCCCATGGCTTTGAGGAAGCAGGGGGCCCTTCATAGTCCCCTTTGTTTCCTCTCTGTTACAGTTTGCATGGCGGGCTCACCGCCATGAAAACCGCTGTGGGGGGGAAACTCATAAAGTGCTTGCCAGTGCTGCAGCAGCACCTCCAAGGATTTTGAGGCCTCAAGGCCAACCCAACACTGCCAGGGATCTCTGATCTCTAACGTGGGTTTAGTGGTCCCATGGCGGTCTGACTGCCCAACTTGTAATCGGGCATTCGAATCGCTGGTGCGGCGGTACGCTCACCACCACCGTCGTTACTGCCAACTCATGCCCACGTACAAGATGCACAACATAGGGGTTTCCAATGGACAAGGACAGCGAAGACAAGGTAGGAGAGCAGCCATGATGAAGAGGAAGAGGCAGCCACAGAAGGTAAGTGCCTTTTTAAAAAATTATAATAAATTGGAGTTTTGCCTAAACTCCGCATTTGAAACGGAGTGCGGAGTAGGAAAAACTCAGTAAATGCCGCTGGCGGAGCGGAGTTACCCACCCGGGGTTAAACCTAAGCCTTTTTCTCAGCTCTGAGAGCAATTTTCACATCTTATCACAGTTCAACATTCAATATCTTGAGCAGCAAGAGTCCATAATGAATTGATAAGTCCACACAGTTTATCTTCATAGAAGTCTTCTTAGATCTTTTTTTATTCCAAGCTTTTTATGATAATAGTTAATTTGGCCATCAGCAAAACAATATTTAGCCAGCAACTCCGGCCAACAGCAAAACAACTTTTAGCCAACACATGTTTTGTCTCAGTGGAAGTATCCACTGACTTCGTCAGGGCTAAAACTAAACAGGTAAGCCCACATTATAACCAATATGTCAACAACAAAAGTTATCTGTACATTTATAAATCACAGAAACAAGGCTGCAACAGAAGGCCCATGAATCTAGTATCCCTTATACAAAAAATGGTATTAAAGCAATAAGGCAGGAAAGGGAATGTCAACCAGAAACACCAAGAATACTAAAGAGACACCCAGTGAGTAACTGAAATTACATAAATAGTGCTCTATATAGACTAATAATCGAGAAGGAACCAAAAAGCCCAGTGCACAAAACCAAAATCATAGGAGTATCAGACTCCAAACCACCTCACCAACTACTGCAAATATTCTGGCAACATCAAAAATAAACTTGTGTCCTCATATTCAATAAGTAAAATGTCACAAAGTCATCTAAGCGATATCCTGTACTATAATATGCTTAGTCATAAACTGTAACCCTATCTTAAAAAACGTAAGCCATTGGGTATAAAAATCAGCACAAATTCGGGAAATACTAATCAATTAAAGCAAAGTGTAATAGTCATTATATGCGTCAGTCAAGCACCGTGGAAACCGAGTATCCAAAAGTGACAGTATGTCCCACCGAAGCGTCATAGTATAAGATACCAATCCAAACAGAAATAAAACTGTGAAAACAGCCCAACATTAATTCTCAAGCACGTCATAACAGCTTACCTTACAGCTCTGGTCCGTAAGGAGAGTACTCCTCATGTGATGGTGGCATCTGGCACTTGCGCCATCTTGAAATGTGATTAAATACCCATATGAAATAGGGTAAAAGAAAGGATGGACTAAAACGCAACTCGGGAGTAAAGGTGTAATCAGCAAAAATGGACTACATGAGTCAATGAGACGCTGCGAGCACCATCTTGAAATAACGCCATACTTTGAGCCATATCAGCTAAGTCACAACAAGAGGACTATAATGCTCAATTAAATGCCAAGGATACCTGTTGAAATGCACGTCCCTTATACAGCACGTATCTTATATTCTAATGAAGCCACTCATGGTACAGTCAGCTACAATAAACTTAAAGGAAAGTAAAACTATTAGGCTACATAAGTATACGGTTGTGAACGGAAAACGATCTTGTTCCTCGTTCATAAAACCTCAAACTGCAGGTCACCCTATTTATAGATTAAAGTAAAACCATCATACATGGCTACCAAACGTTTCACCTCTCACAGAAACAGTATGCCACAACTACCCAAGCCAAGGGTTGAACATTAGCATGAGTCAAAGAACAGTAGTATACGTAATGATATAATAAAGCAGTAAAGTTCTGATAACAAATACAACAACAGATGTTCTAAGTAAACCACCAGTGGTCATAGTAAAGTAAGAATCAGTGCCATAAGTTAAAATGCGTAGTAAGAAGGAGAGAAATCACAGAGTACAATGATACTGATTAAGCGGACCGAAAAGAGAGTATGGTAAATCGTCCACTAATACATCAGTTTCCTAAACATACTGTAGTTCATTATCGATATTAAAAAGGAATCCCATGTTAAAATACGTAATAAGCAAGAGAGAGAAATTACAGGGTACAATTACACTAATTACACAGACAGAAAAAAGAGAAATATGGCAAATGTCCACTAATGCATCATGTTCCTAGAAAATACTGTAGTTCATTGTTGATATTAAGACCCTATTCTATGGCACGTAATTTCAAGATCCAAAGTGCTTCACTCTGTCTTAATTTAAGCTCTCGGTTACCACCCCTTACATCAGGTTTAATGGAATCAAAGCAGTGGAATTTAAATATCAACTGTTTGCATTGTGCCTCTCAGTCAAGGGTGTGAATAACAATAGGATATCTGGCATCCAGATACTTCAGAGCCCTGAAGTGTTCTGAACTTCTATCCTTTAGGCATTTCATTGTACTACCTATGTAGACTTTATCACATTTGCAAATAATGGCATAAACCACAAATTTCTTCGAGCAATCAATGTGCGTACCTATATGGTACTTTCTTGAGCCATTGTATTTAAAATCGTGAATATCATGAATAGATAATCTACACATGCTACAGTTCCCACACCTGAATGAGCCCTCATTGAGCTTATGTAACCATGTTTGACCCAACTCACGCACCCTGGGATAACTCGGGCCTTAGAATATTGCATGTGTTTTTTCCTTTGCGATAGGTGATACTAGGATGTCTTAATATATACGGTTGTAATGTGAGAGCAGATGTGAGAAGATACCAGTACATTTTAAGTAGGCTATATAATTTATGTGACCATGGGTGGTAACTTTTAATCAATCTGACAGGGGTGATACTTGCACCCTCACCTCTTATCTTAGTCTTCAATGTTTCACTCCTGGTTAAAAGCTCTCTTTCTGGCTTTAAGAATAGTACCCTTTTCATAACCTCTTGTCAGGAAACTCTGTTCAATATCAATAGCACAATTTTCAAATTCAATATTGTTACTATAATTTCTACCTGCTCTAAATAGTTCTCCTTAGGGGATAGAGTGAATTTGAGATCTCGGATGTTCATTACTGGCATGCAAAATAGCATTTCATGATGTATTCTTTCTTTACATTTTGCTATTGATTTTGCCTTGATCAGCAAACAGTTCAATATCGAGAAATACAATTATATCCCTACCATGTGTCATAGTAAATGTCATATTGAAAGAATTGTGGTTTATGTGCGTGAAGAATTCCTGTAAGTCTTTTTCACTGCCCGTCCAAATTAGGTAACAATCATCCAAATACCTTCCATAGTAGAAAATAAAATCTTGCCACTTGGCCCCTGGTGGGCCCCAGATGTGCACTGCCTCGAACCACCCCATAAAAAGGCAGGCAAAGGATGGCGCAAATCTAGAACCCATCGCAGTTCCGCAGATCTGCTGATACCATTTCTCATTAAACATGAAAACATTTTGTTCCAATATCAGTTTTGACATGGCAATCAACATTTCTGAATGTTTGAAGAGTTCAATTGGTCTTTTGTACAGAAAGTGTTGTAATGCAGACAGACCATGTTGGTGAGTGATATTCGTATAAAAGGACACTACATCCAAAGTGACAAACATCATAGTTGTATCCCATGTGATTTCAATGAGGATATTCAATATATGCTTAGTGTCTCTAATACTAGATGGTAAGTTAATCACAATCGGCTGTAAAAAAGGAATCGACAAATTCATTCATTCATTCATTGGGGGACTAAATTTCTGTTAGTCCCCCAATGCCTGAGACAATCGGTCTATCTGGGGGGTGGAAGCATTCCTATGTATCTTTGGTAGTGCATACAAACAGGGAAATCTCGGTCTGTCTACTAATAGGTACCTGTATTCATCGTCATTGAGTAGGCCCTGGGCATTCCAATTTTTTATTCTCTATAAATAACTATAGTAATCTCCATCATAGGATTATAAGTAATCTTCTTATACCAACAGCCATTGTCAAGCTGTCCCAAAATCTCTGTATCATAAGCATTTCTGTGCATAACAACGATGTTGCACTTTTATCAGCTTCTCTTATAATAATTGTATCATCAGAGCAAAGCTGTTTCAATGCAACACGTTCCGTATATGTTAAATTGGTCATTTGAGGTAGCAATTTCTTGTGCATCAGGGTCTCCTCCCATTTATCCAATTCTCTGTTGACTATCTTATAGAACATGTCAACATTGTTCCCACTGGTCAATTGAGGGGTCCATTTAGACTTTCATTTCAACCCACTGGCTACACTGAGATTAGTGCAACACACCAAACTGTAGTGCTTTATGAATGGTAACAGGGTAATCTTCACTTTCTGGAATCGATACCAACATAGTGGTATCGGGTTCATCTTGAATTGATAAATCCCCCATTATTGTGTCACATAAGGTTTGTTTATTAGTCAAAGGATTAATCGCAAGAACCATTTTTAGTTTCAATTGCCTCACAAATGTATAAATATCAATTTTAATATCAGTCATATCAATATTCATGGTCGGACAAAAATTCATACCTTTATGTAAGACCAAAAGCATGTAATTCGAAAGGGTCTTACTGGATAAGTTAATCACTTGTATATCCCTATCTACACTCAAACTCATTGGTTGCTCTTGCTCCATGATCGTGTGTGTGCATCCCTTCTGTTACTCTTTGATGTTCCTCTCCCCCTCTTCCCTCTCTTAGTCTTCTTCAAGTATCTTCCCTTTGTCTGGAATTGGTGTCCTTGTTCCCCAATCTTATTCTTTGCACCTCCTGTAAAAAAGGATGACTAGTTGTCATGTCAGAAGTTCCCTCTCTCAGTCCCTCATAACCACTGCTGGAAATGTTACTGGAAGTCGTGGCACTCTGGCTACTAAGTGATGCTGGTTTATTCCCTCCTCGTATCAAATCATGTTTGACCAAATTGTCAAGCCGTTTAGCAAAAGTAAAGTTTCTGCCATTAGCATAGTCCAATGCATCACGTTTGAGTTTGCGTGCTTTTCTTTGCTTAATGTCATCTTCAAATTTGTCTAATACTCCATTCAGGATCATATAGTTTTTCTTAGGCGCTTCCACTACATTAAGATCAGAAATCTTTCTCCAGGATATCTTCTTCTTGTACTGCTTTAGCTAACTTCCTCTCTGAATTCTCAATAATTAAGTTAATTAGCTTCATTGAATAACTTACAAGTTCCTTCTTCAAAAGTAGTAATAAACCTTCCTCAAGGTCATCATATGTCGGGAATATTTGTGAACGGAGACCACGTGGAATTCTATCCAACCTTTCGTACTCCTTAAGGGTCGCCCCATCCAACCATTTAGAAATCTCTGTTTTTTTCAGTCTCTCTAGTCTGATAAACTTGGCCTTGAGACTCTCATTCGGACTCACATTCCCTTGTGTCACTGCTTTATTTATGGACCCACCAGCATGCAAATTCTTGAAAAGGTCCTCTGCCAACTTGTTTCTATCGCTTCTTGAACACATATCTAGAATATTATTAACCAATTGGTGATTACACTACCTGCAGCAACCCAAACAATAATAAAACGCAAAAGGGCGGGTAGATGGGAATGGTATACACTAAGTCGTAAGCAAGTCATACAGTAAACAATAACATCAGAAGAAAAGTGCTCAAAGGACATTGGGTAACGACCACCCAACGTTGCCAACTTACTACGTATTTTTACATGTTGATACTCCTTTTGGCACTGATTCTTGCTTTCCCATGACCAGTGATGGCTTGATACTTTTTACGATTACTGAGGACATCTGTTGTTGTATTTGTTATCAGAACCTTGGTGCTTTATTGTATCATTATGTATACCAGTGTTATTTGACTCATGCTAATGTTTTAGCTCAACCCCTGGCTTGGGTAGTTGTGGCATACTGTTTCTGTGTGAGGTGAAACTTTTGATTGCCATGTATGATGGTTTTACTGTACTCTATATAAAGCGTGACCTGCAGTTTGAGGTTTTTTGAACGAGTAACAGGATTGTATTCCATTCATAACCATATACTTATGTAAACTAGTATTTTTACTTTCCTTTAAGGTTACTATACCTGACTGTACCAGGAGTGGCTTCATTAGAATATAAGATACGTGCTGTATACGGGATGTACATATCAGCAGGTATCCTTGTGAGTTGATTGACCATTATAGTCATCTTGTTGTGACTTAGCTGATATGGATCTAAGTACGGCGGCATTTCAAGATGGTGCTCACGGCGCCTCATTGATGCGTGTAGTCCATTTTTGCTGATTATACCTTTACTCCCGAGTTGCGTTTTTGTCCCTGCTTTCTTTTGCCCTAATTCAGATGGGAATTTAATGACTTTTTAAGATGGCGCGAGTGCCAGACGCCACCGTCACATGAGGAGTACTCTCTTTACGGACAGAAGCTTTAAGGTAAGCTGTTATGATGTGCTTTAGAATTAATGTTGAGTTGTCTTCATAGTTTTATTTTTGTTTGGATTGGTATCATATACTATATGGCTTTGGTGGGACATACTGTCACTTTTGGATACTCGGTTTCCTCGGTGCTTAACTGACTCATATAATGACTATTACACTTTGCCTTAATTGATTAGTATTTCCCAAATTTGTGCTGATTTTTATACCAAATGGCTTACGTTTTTAAAGATAGGCTTACATTTAATGACTAAGCATATTATATTACAGGATATCGCTTAGATGACATAGTGGGATTTTACTTATTGAATATGAGGACACAAGTTTATTTTTGATGTTGCCAGAATACTTGCAGTAGTTGGTGAGGTGGTTTGGAGTCTGATACTCCTATGATTTTGGTTTTGTGCATTGGGCTTTTTGGTTCCTTCTCGATTATTAGTCTATACATAGCACTATTTCTGTAATTTCAATTACTCACTGGGTGTCTCTTTGAGGCAGTATTCTTGGTGTTTCTGGGTGACATTCCCTTTTCTGCCTTATTGCTTTACTCCTATTTTTTGTATAAGGGATACTAGATTCATGTGGCCTTCTGCTTCTGCCTTGTTTATGTAATACACAAATGTACAGATAACTTTTGTTGTGGCCATATTGGTTATAATGTGGGCTTACCTGTTTAATTTGAGCCCTGAAGAAGTCAGTGGATACTTCCACAGAGATGAAACACGTGTTGGCTAAAAGTTGTTTTGCTGTTGGCTGGAGTTACTGGCTAAATATTGTTTTGCTGGTGGCTGAAATAACCATTATCTACAAAACTTGGAATAAACAAAAATCTAAGAAGACTTCTACGAAGATAATCTGTGTGGATTTATCAATTCATTATGGACTCTTGTTGCCCAGGATATTGAATGTTGAGTTTTCTACCTGTGTAGACTTCTGTATACATAGTTGGCAACGTTGGATGGTCGTTACCCAATATCCTTTGAGCACTTTTCCTTTGATGTTATTGTTTACTATATGACTTGCTCATGAGTTAGTGCACACCATATCCATCCACCCGCCCTTTCGCGTTTTATCTTATCATGGTTATTCACTAGCTGGATGAACGTTGGAGGCTAATGCAAAATACCCTCCAGGAGCTTCAGGCTTACAAAATGTACCTTTCTAAAGGCCCTTTATCTTAATATTTATTAAACATTTGACTTCATCATTGAGTTGGGCTTTTAATAAATATACAATGTACATAGTAAAAATAGTCCTTGAATTCTGTTTCTAGCTGGTCCACATCCTGAGATAGCATGATTATTTTTTAATGTTGCAAGTTTGTGCTTCTGTATGGGCTATCCTGCTTTCCTACAGTGAAACTAGTTTTGGTGCTAGTCACAACTGGGACATTTTTATTTAGAGTTTTATATAGCGCAAACTATACCCAGAAATCGGGTATCAGAACGCTTTACATGAGCACCAGTGTCATTACAGAAGAACACATTAATTTTTGGGAGGCACGGGGAGATTAAGTGATTTGACATGTTAACTACATGCCTTACGTTTAAGTACCATATACCCTGCACTGTGGGGCACAAGGTCTACCTATTGGTGACATTTTAATATTTAAAAGGAAGGTTAATGTGTAGCTACCTGCCTGCAGTGTCAGGCCTGGAGTCATGTTTGCCTGGCCACTCTATTGGATGGCACAGTAGTGCTATAGTCCATTGTTGACCTCTACCTTTCCGTGCAATTAGTGTATTTAGGCAATATGGATTTATAGGGAAATTAAGTATGACAATTAGGTGTTAGCCAATTTGACAATTTTAGGGGTCAGGGAGCACATTCACCGGAGCCTAGCTAGCAGTGTCACAGTTCACATAGTCAAAACAAAAGCAGCATCAGTCTGCCAAGCCAGGTCCTCCCTGAACCGGAACACAAGTTAAAAACTATTTCAGTGATTTAAATCTGGGCTCAACCCCCTGAAGCTATAGCACAAAGCAGAGAGGTTTAACTTAGGAAAATAGTAATAACAAATCAGTTAAACAGGCAAACCACAGCACAATAAAAAATCCCACAAAGTGAGGGAAAAGTGTAATGAGCACAATGATACCAATAGGCCTTGGGTGTTTTTGTTCAGGGAGGACCTGGCTTGGAAGTTCGGGCTGAATTATTCCCATGAGGAACAGGGTCAAGACTGATTGCGTATGTCGGGTCCAAACTGAGTTGGAATGATAATCAAAAGATCGATGGGTTGGAGTACTGCTTGAGCTATTGCTAGTGGTTAGACTTATTGCCAGCAGCCTCTCATCATCATTTATGTGATTCATGTATCACCCTTCGTATCATCGGTGCACCCAGATGTGGGTCCCATGCTCAATGTGCCACTGGAACCAAGCTGTACCCAGCTGATGAGCCCATAACTAGGGTCAAACCAGTTCTGGGTCAATAGTGTTCCATTTCAGGGAGAACCTGGCTGGGCAGTTTGGGATGGACTTTTCCAGTGAGGAAAAGGGTCAAGGCTGATTTGCAAATGGCTGGGCCCAAACTGAGGTGGCATGGTAAGCAAAGAATGATGGGTTGAAATTCTGCTCAAGCTATTGCCAGTAGTTAGAATTATTGCAAGGAGCCTCCCATCACCTTTTGTGTGTTTCACAATGGCACCAAACCAACAAAATTCCAATGAGGGGAACAGGAGATGTGACTTTTAAAAAGATTTAGGAAAAAAATGCACCAAGAAAATGTAAAGATCCAATTCAGTGTCACTGACACCTAGTCAACCAGTTGACCAGGACCAAGGTATGATTTCAGGCTGACCACGATTAAGCCCAGGTTAAATACACTGAGCTGGTCATTCTGGTCACAGATTTTACCTTGTAACTTAAGGCCTGAATTAGAGTTTCGTAGACTGGATACTCTCTCAGAAATGAATCTGAAAGAGCTGACAAAACGGAACTCGAGTGGCAGTTGATTGAGGTGCTGTTAAATTCATGCTTGTGCTAAAATCTGATGTAGCGGGCATATTTGGACACACTTGGACTAAAATATATTGTGAAATATTAGATATGCATTTTGTATATTTATGCCTAATGTTGCCATTGTTTTTCATTAATACAGAAATGCAAATTACGTCAATATCACACAATTCTAATTTGATTAATTTTTGGGTTGTTTTACTTGATTTTTCGAGTTCAGCTTAAAAACTTTTTTGGTTTGTATTTTGACTTGCTATTTGCTCGGTACTGTTAAATACTTAACCCATTTTCTTGAGTTTAACCGGTCTGTGCAGTGCTAGAGCTAGCAGAACCTTAGCCCTGGTTTAATATATTGCAATTATCCGGCCTATTCACAAACTGCACTTTGCAATACATTTAGTTGTACTACAGTAGTACTGCTCACATGATACAAATTGCCATTCACATTTTGACACCTCACCTATCTTTTCTACACGGTGATCTCCAGCCCTATTGAGGAGATCTTCATACACATATGACTATGTTTTAGTAGTAAGTGTGGAAGGGACAATGAAGCATCTGGAAAATGAGCAATACTTACATTGAAATTGGCAGAGTTTAAGGAGAGGTAAGGTGGGTTTAGGAAGAGTAAGGGTGAGTTTATGGAGGGGAAAACACCCACTTACAAAAGAGTAATCCCATTTCTATTCACAAACTACACATCTGAGGTTACTTCAGTCAAAAAGAACCCAAACAGTATTAACTATAGTCCACACAGTCTTGTAGTAAGTCCAGCAACACAATTGTCCAACCACTGGCATTGCAACGCAGTAAAATAGAAAATATTGGAGTCACCAAATGTTAGAACTGTGGGTCTCTAGTTGGCAGAGGTAGGTACCTTTGACCAAATAGGGACCCTTGATCCTAAGTCAAGGAAAGGGGATTAAACTACTGGATAACCCCTGCTGATAACCCTTGCTCAACCCGTTGGTAACTTGACACGAGCAGACAGGCTTATCTCAGTGTGTTAAGCATTTGTGAACACATACAGTAATACAGTGAAAACACTACAGATGGACACCACACAGGTTTTATAAAAATAAGTATTCTTTATATAGATTTAACACAAGACCACAAACGAAAAAAATCCACAAAATCCACAATACTGTACTCAAAATAGACGTAAAGATGGTAGAAGTCACTTAGTTCAAGTTGATGATAAATGCAACAAAGTTCTCACAAATATACCTTGATGCGTAACGCAAAACAAACAAAAGGTTCGCAGAGATGGAGATGCGTCGGTTCCATACTTCAGAGGAGACAATGCGTCGCGCCTCAATACTTGTGCAGATGCGACAAGATGGCACCTCGATGCGATGCGACCATCCGGTGCTATGCGATAAGATGGCGCCATTGATGCGATGACGTGAAGACGATGCATGAACGCCCGGGGGCCGTATGGTAAATTCTGTAACTTTGAAGCTGCGACAGGCCCTGCGACACGCTTCTCCGGTGATGCGAAGGTGACCTCTGCAGTGGAGTCACGCTTCTTTGTCCAGATCTCTTGACTGGGGGAGAATGTCTGCATTGTCAGCATTCCGTCCATCATTTGTTTGTTGTAACGCTTTTCGCCCTAAGTGGGATGGATATGCCCAGACGTGGGTCCCGTGTTCACTACGCCACTGGAGTCAAGCTATCCTGGCTGATGACGGCTGATAGCCAGAAACCGGTCCTAGGATGCTTGATTCCGGTCCAGGGAAGACATGGCTTGGCAGTTCGGGCTGGACTGTTCCCATGGGGCACAGGGTCAAGACTGATTTGCATATGGCCATGTCTGAACTGGGGTGGCGTAGTGGGCAAAAGAACGATGGATTTAACCCAGATCTCTTGACTGGGGGAGAATGTCTGCATTGTCAGCATTCCGTCCATCATTTGTTTGTTATAACGCTTTTCGCCCTAAGTGGGATGGGTATGCCCAGACGTGGGTCCCGTGTTCACTACGCCACTGGAGTCAAGTTATCCTGGCTGATGACGGCTGATAGCCAGAAACCGGTCCTAGGATGCTTGATTCCGGTCCAGGGAAGACATGGCTTGGCAGTTCGGGCTGGACTGTTCCCATGGGGCACAGGGTCAAGACTGATTTGCATATGGCCATGTCTGAACTGAGGTGGCGTAGTGGGCAAAAGAACGATGGATTTAACCCAGATCTCTTGACTGGGGGAGAATGTCTGCATTGTCAGCATTCCGTCCATCATTTGTTTGTTGTAACGCTTTTCGCCCTAAGTGGGATGGCATGCCCAGACGTGGGTCCCGTGTTCACTACGCCACTGGAGTAAAGCTATCCTGGCTGATGACGGCTGATAGCCAGAAACCGGTCCTAGGATGCTTGATTCCGGTCCAGGGAAGACATGGCTTGGCAGTTCGGGCTGGACTGTTCCCATGGGGCACAGGGTCAAGACTGATTTGCATATGGCCATGTCTGAACTGGGGTGGCGTAGTGGGCAAAAGAACGATGGATTTAACCCAGATCTCTTGACTGGGGGAGAATGTCTGCATTGTCAGCATTCCGTCCATCATTTGTTTGTTGTAACGCTTTTCGCCCTAAGTGGGATGGGTATGCCCAGACGTGGGTCCCGTGCTCACTACGCCACTGGAGTCAAGCTATCCTGGCTGATGACGGCTGATAGCCAGAAACCGGTCCTAGGATGCTTGATTCCGGTCCAGGGAAGACATGGCTTGGCAGTTCGGGCTGGACTGTTCCCATGGGGCACAGGGTCAAGACTGATTTGCATATGGCCATGTCTGAACTGGGGTGGCGTAGTGGGCAGAAGAACGATGGATTTAACCCAGATCTCTTGACTGGGGGAGAATGTCTGTATTGTCAGCATTCCGTCCATCATTTGTTTGTTGTAACGCTTTTCGCCCTAAGTGGGATGGGTATGCCCAGACGTGGGTCCCGTGTTCACTACGCCACTGGAGTCAAGCTATCCTGGCTGATGACGGCTAAAAGCCAGAAACCGGTCCTAGGATGCTTGATTCCGGTCCAGGGAAGACATGGCTTGGCAGTTCGGGCTGGACTGTTCCCATGGGGCACAGGGTCAAGACTGATTTGCATATGGCCATGTCTGAACTGGGGTTGCGTAGTGGGCAAAAGAACGATGGATTTAACCCAGATCTCTTGACTGGGGGAGAATGTCTGCATTGTCAGCATTCCGTCCATCATTTGTTTGTTGTAACGCTTTTCGCCCTAAGTGGGATGGGTATGCCCAGACGTGGGTCCCGTGTTCACTACGCCACTGGAGTCAAGCTATCCTGGCTGATGACGGCTGATAGCCAGAAACCGGTCCTAGGATGCTTGATTCCGGTCCAGGGAAGACATGGCTTGGCAGTTCGGGCTGGACTGTTCCCATGGGGCACAGGGTCAAGACTGATTTGCATATGGCCATGTCTGAACTGGGGTGGCGTAGTGGGCAAAAGAACGATGGATTTAACCCAGATCTCTTGACTGGGGGAGAATGTCTGCATTGTCAGCATTCCGTCCATCATTTGTTTGTTGTAACGCTTTTCGCCCTAAGTGGGATGGGTATGCCCAGACGTGGGTCCCGTGTTCACTACGACACTGGAGTCAAGCTATCCTGGCTGATGACGGCTGATAGCCAGAAACCGGTCCTAGGATGCTTGATTCCGGTCCAGGGAAGACATGGCTTGGCAGTTCGGGCTGGACTGTTCCCATGGGGCACAGGGTCAAGACTGATTTGCACGTGGCCATGTCTGAACTGGGGTGGCGTAGTGGGAAAAGAACGATGGATTTAACCCAGATCTCTTGACTGGGGGAGAATGTCTGCATTGTCAGCATTCCGTCCATCATTTGTTTGTTGTAACGCTTTTCGCCCTAAGTGGGATGGGTATGCCCAGACGTGGGTCCCGTGTTCACTACGCCACTGGAGTCAAGCTATTCTGGCTGATGACGGCTGATAGCCAGACACCGGTCCTAGGATGCTTGATTCCGGTCCAGGGAAGGCATGGCTTGGCAGTTCGGGCTGGACTGTTCCCATGGGGCACAGGGTCAAGACTGATTTGCATATGGCCATGTCTGAACTGGGGTGGCGTAGTGGGCAAAAGAACGATGGATTTAACCCAGATCTCTTGACTGGGGGAGAATGTCTGCATTGTCAGCATTCCGTCCATCATTTGTTTGTTGTAACGCCACACATGGTGCACTGTATTAGGGTCTGACAAGTAAATCAAATAACCCAATCATGGAGTCACTAATCAATACATCAAATTAACATAGGGAGCGCTTGCACTGTGGTACTGAATAGCAGTGGCACAGTGCCCAAAGCATCTAAACCAGCAAAACATATAAAAAACATCAGTAAAAATGGAAGGGAGACTCATGCCAATGGTGCCAGGTCTAACACGTGTCCCCTCCACCTGAAATGTGGGGAGAATTACCCTTCCCCTTGTTCCACCGTGAAGTCCATCCCCTGTAGGGAAATTTAGCACCTCAACAACTTTAGGTTCTCACCCCTCATTTGCATCAACCATCTGAGGGGCCTGTGATCTGTCTGAACCCGGAAGTGAGTCCCAAACAGGTACGGTCTCAACTTTTTCTGTGCCCAGACCACAGCAAAAGCCTCATGCTCAATTGCACTCCACCTCTGTTCCCGTGGAAGTAACCTCCTACTGATGAAGGCTACAGGTTGGTATAAGCCCTCCTCATTAATCTGTGATAGAACAGCCCCCACACCATGCTCTGAAGCGTCTGTTTGAACAATGAATTCCTTTGAGAAGTTGGGCGCCTAAAGCACGGATGCTGTGCACATGGCAGTTTTCAGGGCGTCAAAAGCATTCTGACAGGTGTCAGTCCAATTCCATTTCTTGGGCTGTTTCCTGGAAGTCAGCTCAGTCAAGGGTGCAAGAATGTTGCCATACCCCTTGACAAACTTCCTGTAGTAACCTGTGAGTCCTGAAAAGGCTCTCACCTGTGTTTGAGTCTTAGGGGGGTTCCCATGCCTGGATGATATCAATCTTGGTTGTAGGAGCGCCACCTGGCCACTCCCTCCCTGGTGCCCCAAGTACACCACGGAACCCTGCCCGATCTGGCACTTACTCGCCTTGATCATGAGGCATGCCTTTCGCAGTGCCATCAACACTTTCCAGAGGTGGAGCAGATGTTCTTCCCAACTGGTGCTGAACACTGCAATGTCATCCAGGTAGACGGCACTGAAATCCTCAGTCAGGCCAACACCTGGTTAACCAACCTCTGAAAGGTGGCAGGGGATTCTTCATCCCAAAGGGCATAACCTGGAATTGGTAGTGCCCATCTGGTGTGGAGAATGCTGACCTTTCTGTGGCCCCATCCGTTAAGGCGATCTGCCAGTACCCAGACATCGAATAAAACGTGCTGAGGTACCGTGCAGCCCCTAACCGATCAATGAGCTCATCAGCTCGGGGGATGGGGTGCACATCAGTCCTGGTTACTGTATTGAGTCCTCAGTAGTCCACACAGAACCGGAGTTCAGGTGTGGCACCAGGCGAGGCAGCCTTTGGGACCAAGACCACTGGGCTGGCCCAAGGACTGTTAGAAGACTCAATCACCCCTAAGGCAAACATCTTGGAGACTTCCTCCTTGATGTAAGCTCTGACCCTGTCAGTCACTCTGTAAGCCTTGTGCTTCACAGGTGGACTGTCCCCAATGTCCAAATCATGGATGCACCACTCAGTGACACCAGGAATCAGGGAAAACAAATCAGAGAATTCTCCCAACAGTTGGCGACAATCTTGCTGCTGATCAGGAGTCAGTGTGGCAGAGAGGCTGACATCATCCACTGACCCATCTTGCTCTGTCGCAGACAGGAGGTCAGGAAGAGGCTCGGTCTCCTCCTCCATTCCTTCATTTGTTGCTAGGAGCATGCCCACTTTGGACCTTTCTAGGTGGGGCTTCAGGCGGTTAACATGCAGGACCCTCAAAGGTTTCCTAGGAGACCGCAAGTTCATCAAATAGGTGACATCACTCTTGCACTCCACCACCTCAAATGGTCCAGTCCACCTGTCCTGGAGCGCACAAGGCTCTACAGGGGCCATGAACCACGCTTTTTGTCTAGGTTGAAGCTCAATCGGAGTGGCATTCTGATCGTACCACCGCTTCATTTCCTCCTGGCTGGCTTACAGATTCGCCTGAGCGAGCTGTCTGAATCACTGCGTCTGGTTCCTGAAGGCCAGCATGTAACTGTATACATTCTGGGGAGGTTTCCTGGGAGATTGCTCCCAGTCTTCCTTGACCAGACTCAAAGGTCCTCTTACCGGTTGTCCATTCAGCAGTTCAAAGGGACTG
The DNA here is from genome assembly GCF_964204655.1 of Triturus cristatus. NCBI lineage: Eukaryota > Metazoa > Chordata > Amphibia > Caudata > Salamandridae > Triturus > Triturus cristatus. Next base: position 503,619,638 of record NC_140584.1, on the reverse strand, counting down.
GACCCTGAGGACTTCTGTGGCACCTCACGGTAAGCAAAAGGAATGCATGGCAAGAGGATGTCCCACTTACGCCTCATAGGTTCCTCAAGACCCATAATCATGCCTTTAAGGGTCCGGTTGAATCTCTCAACCAGCCCATTACCTAGGGGGTGGTAAAGAGTGGTGAACATATGTCACACCGCACTCCTGCCACAGGGACTTCATATAATTAGATATGAAGTTGGTACCACGGTCTGACACCACCTCTCTGGGGAACCCCACACGGGAGAAAATCCCCATCAGTGCACATCTCACCACGGGGGCCGTCACTGTCCTGAGCGGGATGGCTTCCGGGTACCGGGTAGCATGGTGCACCAAGACCAGGATAAACCTGTTGCCCATGGCTGTCTTGGGGTCTAATGGCCCCACAATGTCAATACCCACCCGTTAAAAGGGGGTACTGACTACAGGGAAAGGTTGGAGAGGAGCCTTTTGCTTCCTTCCACTTTTCCCACTTGCCTGGCAAGTTTGACATGTCGTACAATGAGTGTCTGAACTCGTCCACATCTGGGGCCAATAAAAGTGGGTGACAAGCCTTTCAAAGGTCTTGTCCTGCCCCAGATGTCCAGCTAAAGGCACATCATGAGCCAACCCCAGTAGGAAGGCTCTGAAGCGCTGGGGTACCACAGGAGGTCGTTCTCCCAGTAGATCCAATGTGAACCATAGTGATCACCTGCTGCCTGGTTTGTGGCCTGTCGCTGCAAACCCTCAAGAGAAGGGCACTTCCTCTGCTCTGCACAAAATTCCTCCCTGGAGGGGCCTCCTTCTTGCTGCCAATGGGCCAGCTCAGGCAGGTCCCCCAGTTCAGCAACTTGCTCCCCTGTAGGTTCCAGGGCATCCCCTCAAGGTCTGCCTCTTCCTGGACCGTGGGAACAATGGTGGCTGGTTTCCTGTGCCCCCTACCTCTTCCCTTTAAGGCAGGTACCTGGGCCATACTTTCAAGCTCCAAGATCTCCTGAACACCCTTACTGGCTGCTATAGACCGAGTGATCACGCACGCCCACTCAGGCAGACCCAGCATTTCCAAATGAGATTCTTCTCCACCTTAGCCCAAGGGGAGCTCTCTGAGTCATTGCCCAACAGACAATCCACAGGCATGGCTGGACTCACAGCTACTTGGAGAGTGCCTGAGACCCCTCCCCACTCAAAGGGGACTTGAGCCACCTCACATTGGCTCTGCGAGTTGTCCACGGCAACTACAGGGAAGAATGCATGAGGGATAAGCTGCTCCTTGGACACCAACCGACAATTGACAGCTGTCACACTAGCCCCGGTGTCCCTCAGAGCCTCCACCCTATGGCCATTGATGGTCACCCACTGCCGTATTTCTTAGTGTCATCAGGCAGTTGGGTCTTAGGGACCATCTCAAAGTCCCCTAAAAAGACAAGGGACATTTCTGCGGGACCCCACCCACCGTGGGCACCCATCTCCTCCCCTCCCAGGGCTACACTCGCCATCTGATTGGGTGGTGCACTTAGTGGTGATTTGGAATCCTTCATGGGACACTGTGCATCATACCAATGGTATCCACTTGCACACACGTAATGCACTTGTAGGGGCCCCTCTGAATAGGTTCACCTTGGGAATTACTTTGGGGCCCTTTCTGGAACTACCTCTGTTTACCCTTGCCCCCCCCACTCTTCTGCTGGGGACCCTGCCCTCCTTTGGCAGAGCCTCCCACATGACCCTTGTGGACCCTGGTACTGACCTAGCGGTCAGCCACCTCAGCAAGCTTCCTAGGGTTAGTTAACTTGCTATCAATAAGGTGCTGGCGCAGCTCTGGAAAACAATTAGCAGACAAGGCCTCCCATGCAAACAAATCATAGAGCGCTTCAAAAGTATCCACTTTGCTAGCCTTCACCCAACCATCCATAGCTCTGCAAAAGAAAGATACATATTCTACCCAAGTGGTTGCCTTCAGCTTCTTACAATTCTTGAACCACTGTCTATAGAGTTCTGGGGTCAAATCATACCTTGTCATCAGGGCTTCCTTCATGTGGGCATAAGACATCCTATTCGCACTGGGTAGTTCTAGCAAAGTGTCACTCCCTTCACTCACAAAGTGGCCCCACAGCCCAACTCCCCAATCCTTCTCAGGGACCCGGTGGGCCAACATTGCAATCTCATAGGCTGCAAACTCCTGCCCAATATCTTCATGCTTATGGAAATCTTTGATGACGTCCTTGGGGATATATACTCTGCCTTCTGAAGGCACAGATGGTGTGTTGCCACCAGAGGGACTGATCCCTAAGCCCTTTGCCTTGATCTCTAGCTCCTGATGTACCATAAAAATAAACTATAGGACTATACCTTCCAATAGTCCCAATACCATTACCAAATAATCAATCATTTGGCAGTGAAGAAGGTTCAATTGTTTATTAAACATAAAATACTCTATAGAGGAGCCTCTCCGAACCTCACCAATCAGGTGCGCCGAGAAGACTGTTGGCTCGTATTCAAACATGTGGTTATATACTTTTTGGTTCAACACATACAATCACTGTAAAAGGAAAAACACCAGTTGGCCCTCGAGCTACAGGAAAGGACCATATATGGCACACATCAGACCAGTACAAAGGCTTGACTATCTCTTACCGATGAGGTCAGGAGGGGTGACTCCCTTTCGTCTTGGTGCCTGGGAGTGTAGACACGGCGCCTCCAGGAATGCGCTTATCGCCCCCAAAGCCAGATGCGACCTTGAGTCTTAGAACAGTCGAGTAAAACAGCCTACCTTCAGCTGCTACCAGTAACTCAGATGAACTGGGGCCTGACAACTGCACGTGATCAACACGTGATCACGGCCCGTGCTCGAGCATGTGTTCAGAAGATGGCGTCTGTATGGTTTCGGCCTACTCTGTTAGTAATAGATATACAGGGAGGAAATAAATGAGTTTCCTCCAAGCAAAAGCATATATATATATTAAACAGGGAGTCTACGTATAGATGCATCATGTTAACATAATATAGGTCCGATACTCCTTATATACAGAAATCTACTTTTGTATCCTTCACTCCCTCAACATCCTCTCATGCTCCATTCTCATTCTCTCTCTCTCCAAGGGCAACCTGTTATTCTCTAATTCCCTCTAACTCTCCATCTTAAGCTAAGCCATTTCCAGCTTGTGCACCCTGGTTTCTCTCCCTGTCTTCCAGCTCTCTGGGGGACAGGTCTTTGGAAGAGATGCTACTGCCAGGGGGGGATGGTACCCCTCCCCTGGCTGGAAACACTGGCCTATCCAGTTTCCCATCTGCATCCCCAGTTGGCTCCACCACCAGCTCAGGGGCATTTCTTGCTTCTACCCAGGTCCTCAGCACATTTTGGTAGTCGTCCTTTTTGGAAATGCCTGGTGTAGCAACTTTCAATTTCCTTCAGAGATGCTTGAGCTGTTTCAAATTGTAGGTTTCCAACCTCTCTTCCTCAAAATCTAGGGGCCCGATTCACAGAACAAACTTAAGACAAAATCCTAAACTTAGTACCATTTTGGTATTCACAGAATGCACTTACTACTTCTGGTATTCACAGAATGAACTTACTACTTTTGCGATTCACAGAATAAACTTACTACTTTTGCTATTCACAGAATGGATTTACGACTCCTAAGTTTACGTCCGCACTCGGGCCGGAAATTCCGGCCCGGAGGCGGAGCTTCCGGCCCGGAGGCGGAGCTTCCGGCCCGGAGGCGGGGCTTCCGGGCCGGAGGCAGAGCTTCCGGGCCCGGAGGTGGGGATTCCGGCCAGTTGCGGAGATCCGCCACTGGCCGGAATCCCCACCTCCGGGCCGGAAGCTCCGCCTCTGGCCCGGAAGCCCCGCCTCCGGGCCGGAAGCTCCGCCTCCGGGCCGGAAGCTCCGCCCCCGGGCTGGAATTTCCGGCCCGAGTGCGGACGTAAACTTAGGAGTCGTAAATCCATTCTGTGAATAGCAAAAGTAGTAAGTTTATTCTGTGAATCGCAAAAGTAGTAAGTTCATTCTGTGAATACCAGAAGTAGTAAGTGCATTCTGTGAATACCAAAATGGTACTAAGTTTAGGATTTTGTCTTAAATTTGTTCTGGGAATCGGGCCCAAGATCCATAAATGCAACAGATGCTGGTCTGCTCATGGCAGTAAGAATTGGCAGTTCTCAGGGAAAATCCCAGTCCAAGGAAAAAGAAATTCTACAAAAAAGTATGTGGGCGCGTTTGGTCTGCACTCTCTAGTAGTATACACAAATTACTGTATACGAGTCACAAATGCAAGACCAAATCCTCACCGCTGACCACCAATATTAGAACTGGGAGTCTCTAGTTGGCAGAGGTCGGTACCTTTGACCAAATAGGGACCCTTGCTTCTAAGTCATGGAAAGGGGATTACACTACTGGATAATCCCTACTCACCCCTTTGGTAGCTTAGCACAAGCGGACAGGCTTATCTCAGAGGCAGTGTGTTAAGCATTCGTGAACACATACAGTAATACAGTGAAAACATTACAGATGGACACCACACAGGTTTTATAAAGATAAGTATTCTTTATATAGATTTATTACAAGACCACAAACGCCAAAAATCCACAATACTGTACTCAAAATAGACTTAAAGATGGTAGAAGTCCCTTAGTTCAAGTTGATGATAAATGCAACAAAGTTCTCACAAAAGTACCTGGATGCTTAACGCAAAACAAACAAAAGGTTCGTAGGGATGGAGATGCGTCTGTTCCTTACTTCGGGGGAGACGATGCGTCGTGCCTCAATGCTTGCGCAGAGTAGGGGATGCGTCCTGGTCCTTACTAGAGGGGAGGTGATTCGTTGATTCTCGTACTGCGTTCCGGTTACGATGCGACAAGATGGCAATGCGTGCACGCCCAGTGGTCGTGCGGCGAATTCTGTAACTTTGGAGCCATGACAGGCCCTGCGACATGCTTCTCCGTTGATGCGACCGCGACCTTTGTGGCGGCGACACGCTTCTCCGGTGATGCATCAGGTAACAGCTTTGATGAAGGCACGCTTCTCTGGTGGTGCGGCGGCGACCTCTGCGGCAGCGACACACTTCACCGGCAATGCGATGGCAACAACTGCGACTGCGACACGCTTCTTCTTCATTGAATCGCGCTTCTAGCTCCCAGCGACATGCAGGCTTCTGCAGACAGAATTCCCAGCAAGGAAATTCAGAGGGGAGCTGTTGGTTAGGTATTTCGTCCCTGAGACTTCAGCAGGAGGCAAGCACAAGTTCAAGGACCTTGGAGTAATATTCTGCAAGATGAAGGTTCTTTAAAAGTTCCTTCTCCTCTCCTTGGCACTGAAGACACCACTGTAGGCCAAACTAGCAACACAGCACACTGGCAGGGGGGTAGTCCAACTCCTACAGCTTCCTTGGTTCTTCCCCTCGGCAGAGCTTCGTCTTGTTGTTCCAGAAGTGATCTAAAGTCTTAGAGTCTGGATCCCAATATTTATACTATTAAAACATTTGTCCTCTGAAGGGGCCTGTAATTAGTCCAAACCAGTTCTGTGCCGTCCTGGAGCACTTTGTTTACAGGACCTTTTCTTTCCTGGTGTGGTGGTGAGGTGTGGCTCACTGGTTAGAGGCGGCAGATCCGCAAGCAGAGAATCGGCCAGGGACCAGGGTTCAATTCCCGACGCGGCAGGGTTGTGGACCAGGGTCAAAACGGACTCGATAATTCTCGCCTCGGTACCTACTCTAACCAGGAACACACTCGGCAACTCTGGGCATTAGCTTGCCTCATCTCCACAACGGCCCCCCACATTCGCCGGGGATGCCTGGTTTCACCTTGGAGATACCCAGGAGGGACCATCTCACAGGGATAGCCAGGACGGGTTCCCCAGCGGTCTACAGCGCCACAACGCCTCAGGGCAGCAGTGCGCTTTACAAGACACATACATTTACATTTACATTCCTTTGACAGTGTGGGCCAGGGACATCAGAAGCACCACAGGAGGTGGAGCCAGCATTGTGGAAGGCAGGCACAGCCCTATTCAGACCCAGGTGCTACACCTCTCACCACTCTATATGCAGATAGGTCTATTCAGCCCTGTGCTGACTCACCCTGTCTCCTGGAATCCCCCAGCCCCTGTCATTCACAAAACAAGACACACAATACACAAGCTAGCAGAGGCAGGCTGGATGGTTAGGTAAGAAAATACCTACTTTCTAAAAGTGGTATTTTCAAACACAGAATGTCAGAAAAACAACTTTAATAAAAGATGTATTTTACCATTCTGAGTTCAGGCACCTAAACTCGAAATTCTACAATGTTCCCTGGGCCAGTTAGGATTATAAGGTGTTATAATCAAACTGCCCATTCTGGTCTATGGGGACTGGTAGCCTTGCAATAGTAAAAAACGAAAATGGCTGTAATTCACTATTAGTACATGCCACACAAACCAGGGCATGTCCTACCTTATACTTACAATGCACCCTGCCCTTGGGCCTGCCTTCGGGGTGTCTGATATGAAAAAAGGGAAGGTTTGGGGACTGGCAAGTGGGTGCACTTACCAAGTCGACATGACAGTACTAGACTGCACACAGGCTCTGCAATGGCAGGCCTCAGACACACTTTACAAGCCTCTTCTGTGGGTGGTACAACCAGTGCTGGAAGCCCATCAGCAGCATTTGATTTACAAGTCCTGGGCATATATGGTGCACTGTACTAGGGCCTGACAAGTAAATCAAATGACCCAATCATGGAGTCACTAATCAATACATCAAATTAACATAGGGAGCACTTGCACTGTGGCACTGAATGGCAGTGGCACAGTGCCCAAAGCATCTAAACATATCAAAAACAGAGGAGGCCATCAGTAAAAAATGGAAGGGAGACTCATGCTAATGGTACCAGGTCTAACAGCAAATATATTGGAAGCTTCAAAAGTTTTGTAAACTTTTAAGAAAATCCGGTGTACTCTTATAATAAGGTTTTTCTAACATAAAACGTATGTGTATATAGATATATATATATATATATATATATATATATATATATAGATATATATATATTCACTGAAAAAAATATAGGTTTCAGGGACGTTATAGTTAGTTGGACATTTTACTCGTATAAAAAAAGAGAAATTTGGCCATTATAGTTAGTAGAGATAACTACAACTCGTGCCCCGCAATGCACTGCTGATGATGTCACATATTACATCACTCATGACATGGTCAGTGACATCACTGATGACATCTCAAATGACATCACTGATGACATCATCCAGTAACTGAGTGTTTCTAAAAAGTTCAAGAATGTTGTATATAGAGATATGCCAAGGTGTATTGAAGAATGAGTGGGTGTATGAGTGTCTGAATGGATGATTTAGTGGGTGTGTGACTAACTGTATAAGTGAGTGATTAAACATGTCTTATTGAATGCATGGGTGAATGATTCATCTGTGTGAATGTCTGTATCAGCCTGTCAGTTGTAGTGTAAGTGCATGGGTTGGTGAGTAGCTACATCAGTGTCTATATGGGTTAATGATTGGTTGTCTGAGTACCTGTATGGGTGCCTGAGTGGCTGCATGGGTGGGGGTGGGGGTGGCTCCCTGCATAGATGTATGAGTGGGTGATTCACTTTGTGTATGGGTTTATGAGTGTGAGTCTTAGGGACTGTATGGGTGAGTGAGTGTACGTATAGCTCTGTTGGTGAGTGAATGGATGTCTTAGTGGTATATGTGTAAGTAACGACATCTGTGAAAGGCAGTATATGCGAGTGTTGGAGTAGATAATTGAGTGTATGTGACTGCGAGTGATTGTGACAGTGGCTGCATGGATAAGTGTGTGCTTATGTCAGTAATTGTTGAAAAGGAGCTTCCATTTTTAGCTAAGGCTACAGAATTCTACGTAAATACCGTTTTGGCTGAATTTGTAGAGTATAACAAAATTCTTGACTCCTCACAAAACGGTTTTCGCCCCTGCCACAGTACCGAGTCGACGCTGTTGACTGTGATCAAGGATATCCGTAGCAGTCTCAATGTTGGGAACTCTGCGGCCTTAATTCTTTTGGATTTAAGTGCCACTTTTGACACTGTTTCCCATGACATCCTATTATGTAGGTTGCAGGAGATCGGGATTGGGGCGGTCAGCCTTGGCCTGGTTCCGTTCTTTTTTAAAAGGCAGAACTTTTCAAGTTGTTGTGCCACCTCACCATTCGCCATCAAGCACGGGGTCCCACAGGGTTCGATTTTGAGCCCTGCACTTTTTAACATCTATGTTCAACCCCTAGCAATGGTAGCAAAAAGTAGAGGGTTGTCACTGGTATCCTATGCCGATGACACCCAGCTAGTCATTGCCTTCTCTAAAAAGTGCAAAAACAACCTCTTCAAATTTAAAGAGGACTTGTTATCAATTGCTGACTGGATGGCAGCAAACTGCTTGCAGCTTAATGCTGCTAAATCGGAAATTCTTGTGCTTGGGAGAGATAGTGATCTTTGGTCGAACAGTGGTGGCCCGATAAACTCAAACCTGTGCCTCTTCCTAAAGAGGCGGTCAAGAACTTAAGTTTTTGGATAGATAGTGATCTTTCTTTTGATACCTAATTCAAAGCTTTAGCAGGGTCCTGTTTTGGACTCTTAAGGGGGCTTAAACCTCTGCTTGGATATTTTGAACCGAAAAATCCGCCAAACCATCCTTCAGGCTACAATTATAGCCAGGTTAGATTATGGCAACTCTCTTTATCTAGGTGCCAATAAATCTTGTATCCTACGCCTCCAAAGAATTCAGAATGCTGCAGCACGTGCTTTGTTGGCACTTCCCAAGTCGTGCTCGGTGTCTACGTTTTTGCCTAGGCTTCACTGGCTGCCAGTAGTTAAAAGAATCCAGTTTAAGTCTTTGTGTATGGCCCACAAAATTCTGACTCAACAAGGTCCTCCGATTTTAGCTGATTTGTTAGTCCAGTATGTTCTGAATCGCTCTCTGTGCTCGGCCAACTCGAGGTTGGTTTGCAAGCCCCTGGTTCAAAGAGCTAGAGCTGGTGATTGCTCTTTTAAAGTTCTGGCGGCCCACCTATGGAACTCCCTCCCGATTTCCATTAGAGGGCTTCAGAATCATCTGGCTTTTCGAAAGACTATAAAGACCTCGCTCTTTCCGGTGTAATTTCCATTTTGTTTGAGTAGTCTCTAAGCACTTGTTCTTTGGGTAGCGCTGGGACGCCCCGTCGCTGGGGCAGCTATGCGCTGTATAAATTCGTAAATGAATAAATAATAAATATATGGTACTATCTGTATGAATAAGTAGGGGGTGTATGTATAACTGTGTAGGTGAGTAAATAGCAGTATAATTAGTTATTTGGGTGACTGACTAGGTGTTTGAGTAACTCTTTGGGTGAGTGGCAGTGTGTGAGTGTCTTTATGGGTAAATGAGTGGATATATCAGTTGCTGTATTGATGAGTGACTGTATGGGTTAGTGAGTAACCCTGGGCGTAGTTCGTGAAGTAGCACTTTGCGAAGCTACGCAAAGTGCAGTTCGCACTACGCGAGCTACGCGTAGCACTTCGCGAACTGCGTAGTACCTTGTTCGCACTGTGCCAGATGTCGTTTTCAATGATTGCACAGTGCGGACAAGCAACCGGCACTGTGCAATCATTGAAAATGGCATCTTGCACAGTGCGAGCTGTAGTTTTCTGCTGCTCGAGTAGATTTTTACTCGAGCGGCAGCTTTCTCAACGCGAACTGGTAGTTTCTCATCGCGAGCGGTCGCGAGCATACGCGACCACTCGCAATGAGAAACCTGACCTCCTCGCGTTGGGAATCTTGCCGGGAGGTTTATTTTCCATGTTCGCGATCGCCAACTTGATGTTGCTGATCGCGAACAAGGAAAAAGTCTCGCCGGGATGTCATTTTGCTTGCTCGCGGTCGCCAACTTGACGAGGACCGCGAGCAAGCAAAAAATGACCGCAGCACTACGCAACACTACGCTACGCGTGTTCGCACTGTGCTACGTGCAGTTCTCGTAGTGCGAAGTAGCGCGAACTTCGCAAACTACGCGAGCGTAGTGTAGTGCTTTGTCCAGGCTTATTAGTGAGTGGATGTGTGTGTAGACGTATGAATCACTGAGCGGGTATATACTAACTGCCATTGGTCTTTCTATGGTTTCGATATTGGTAGTCTGTATTTCAGAGAGGGTATATCAAAGGTTTTAGTAGGGTGTGAGGAGGTGCATCAAATGATCACGTGGAGGATGTCATCAGTGATTTCATCAGTGCTGTCATTTGAGGTGTCATCAGAAATGTCATCAGTGATGTCACTGACCATTTCATCAGTGATATAATATGTGACGTCATCAGCAGTGGATTGCAGTGGTGCGAGTTATAATTAGCTTTACCAACTATAACAGCAGAATTTCTCTGGTTTTATACAAGTGGAATGTCCAACTAAGTATAACGTCCATGAAACCTATGTTTTTTTCAGATAATTTCTAAGGTTTTTTAAATGCTAATTCCTGACTAAAATGTCCCTGAAACCTGTGTTTTTTTCAGTGAATTTCTAGGGCTTTTTAAATGCTAATTTCTAACTATGCCTACATACGTAGGACATGTGCAGAAAGAGGAAGAGCAGAAAGAAGCAAGAGAAGTACAGAAAGAGGCAATTGAGGTGCAAAAAGAGGAAGAAATGTGCAGAAAGAAGCAATAGAAATGCAGAAAGAGGCAAAAGAAGTCCAGAAAGAGGAAGAAAGGTGCAGAAAGAAGCAAGCGATGTGCAGAAAGAACCAACAGAGGTGCAGAAAGAGGCCTACTTTGAGTGTACCTTACAACAGACTCATACAAAGTGCCCTAATCACTAATCCTAATCCCTAATCCTTCTCTGAAGATGTCTTAAACCTGAAACACGGAAGGAGATCAGTTCCTCTATTGTGGCAACATGTGTAAGATGTCACTGTATGCCTGCAGTATTTGTCACTGGGAGATCTGAATTTCAGATCGTAATGCCCTCACACACCTGTTAGGGTTCTCATGCTTCATCATAGGGCGCTCCTCGTCAGACCGGCGCTGCAATGTCTGACGGGCCTGGTGGCTTCTTTAGCAGAGTTCTTTTGATCTGAGCTCGCCGTAGGTGAAGGGTGTATGAGGGCAACAGGTGCTTGGTGTGTATTAGAGTGATTAAGTGATTTAAAATAGGCTCCAGACCTCTGAATATTTTAATTCGAAGGAAGGGCTGGGACTAAATAAAAACAGTGGTGCTACCAGCAGGTCTTAGGGTACCCAGGTAGCTAGTGAGAGTGTAAGGTCGACATGTTTCGTGTCATAGAGGCTCCAAAATCGAGCGACACTTCTTCAGGACCAAGAGAATCTAAAGGTGATGATCCCCGTGGGTGAACACCAATAAATGTCAACCCAGATTATGAGGATGTTCATAGATGAGTGTCTTAAACCTCACTTTTCTCTTGAAGGTTCACTATTAATCGACTGCTCAGAATGTTAGGCCTTATCAAATATAAAACAGCAATCCTAATCATATCACTGTTGTAAGTTTGACCAAGTTTGTGAAAGTATGCATGCGTGTCTATGTTTTTACCTAGTGATGTGTTAAATGACAATAAACATACAAACACTTGAATACCTGTGTTTCAAACATCATACTCTGTAAATTTGGGTAAAAAAAGTGTATGCATTTCTTTCTGCTCACAATACAGGGCACATGGGTATTCAATAGTATATTTGAGGGGCTCTCTAACACATATATACAAAAGACATGTCTGCCTGCGCAACCGAATGACTGAGAACAGAACAGATCTGAGAAAATTAGACCACCTATAGGAGAAGTCGCTTTTTAAGCTACATTTTCTAGATGCATAGCACATGTAAGAATACATACAAGTAGACATATAACTGTGACATGAGAGCATGCATACCTTTAAACTTGACAGCTTGCACTGCCCATTGGAGTACAGAAAGAGGCAAAAGACGTTCAGAAAGAAGCAAGAGAGTTGCAGAAACAGGCAAAAGAGGTGCAGAAAGAGGGAACAGGGGTGCAGAAAGAGGCAACAGGTGTGCAGAAAAGTGCAGGAGAGGTGCAGGAAGAGGCAAGAGTGGTGCAGAAAAAGGCAAAAGAAGTGCAGAAAGAAGCAACAGAGGTGGAGAAAGAGACAAGGGAACTGCAGAAAGAGGCAAGAGAGTTGAAGAAACAGGCAAAAGAGCTGTAGAAAAACAGGCAAAAGATGTGCAGAAAGATGGAACAGGGGTGCAGAAAGAAGCAACAGGTGTGCAGAAATGTGCAAGAGAGGTGCAGAAAGAGGGACAACGGGCGCAGAAAGAGGGAATAGGAGTGCAAAAAGAAGCAAGAGAAGTGCAGAAAGAAGCAACAGAGGTGCAGAAAGAGGCAAGAGGGATGCCGAAAGAGGGAAGAGATGTACATAAAGAAGCAACAGAAGTGCAGAAAGAGGCAAAATAAGTACAGAAAGAGGAAAGAGGAAAACAAACAGAGGCAAGAGGCGTGCAGAAAGAAGCAAGAGAGGTGCAGAAAGAAGCAAGAGAAGTGTAGAAAGTAGCAACAGAGGTGCAGAAAGAGGCAAGAGGGGTACAGAAAAAGGCAAGAGAAGAACAGAAGTAAGCAACAGAGGTGCAGAAGGAATCAAGAGAGGTGCAGAAAGAGGCAAAAGAGGTGCAGAAAGAAGCAAGAGAGGTGCAGAAAGAAGCAAGAGAATTGCAGAAGGAAACAACAGAGGTGAAGAAAGAGGAAAGAGGGGTGCAGCAAGAAGCAAGGGAAGTTCAGATAGAAGCAACAGTGGTGCAGAAGGATGCAAGAGAAGTCCAGAAACAGACAAAAGAGGTACAGAAAGAGGGAACCGGTGGGAAGACTGAGAAGGAAGAGGGGTGCAGAAAGAGTCAAGAGGGATGTAAAAATTTGGAACAGAGGTGCAGAAAGAAGTAAGAGCAGTGCAGAAAGAAAGAACCAACAGAGATACAGAAAGAGGCAAGTAAAGTGCAGAACGAAGCAAAAGAGGTGCAGAAAGAGGCAAGAGAACTGCAGAAAAAGGCAAGAGAGGTGCAGAATAAGTCAGGTGAGGTGCCTAAAGAGGCATACAGAAAGAGGCAAGAGGGGTTCAGAAAGAAGAGAGATGAGCAGAAAGAAGCAAGAGAGGTGGACAAAGAGGTATGAAGGGTACAGAAAGAGGCAAGAGAAGTACAGAAAGAAGCAACAGAGGTACAGAAAGATGCAAGAGTGGTGCAGAAAGAGGGAAGAGTGATGTAGAAAGAGACAAGAGAGTTGCACAGAGGGAAGAGGGGTGCAGAAAGAGGCAAGAGGGGTGCAGAGAGAAGCAAGTGAGGTGGAGAAAGAGGCAATATAGGTGCAGAAATGGGCTAGAGAGGTACATAAACAGGCAAGAGAAGTATAAAAAGAGGCAAGAGAATTGCTGAAAGAAGCAACAGAGGTGTAGAAAGAATCAAGAGGAGTTCAGGAAGAGGCAAATGCGGTGCAGAAAGAGGCAAGAGAGGTACAGAAAGAGGGAAGACGAGTGAAGAAAGAGACAACAGCGGTGCAGAAAGAAGCAAGACAGGTGCGGAAAAAAGCATGGGAAGTGCAGAATGAAGCAACAGGGGCAGAAAGAGGCAAGCGATGTGCAGAAAGAAGCAACAGAGGTGCAGAAGGAGGCAAGAGAACTACAGAAAGAGGCAAGAGAGTTCCAGAAACAGGGAAAAGAGGTACAGAAAGAGGGAAGAGGGGTGCAGAGAGAGGCAAGAGAGGTCCAGAAACAGATACGAGGGGTAAAGAAAGAGGCAAGAGGGGTGCAAAAATTTGCTAGAGGTGCAGAAAGAGGCAAGTGAGGAGCAGAAGGAGTCAAGAGAACTGCAAAAAAAGGCAAGAGTGTTGCAGAAACAGGCAAAAGGGGTGCAGAAAGAGGGAACAGGTGGGTATACTGAGGCAAGAGCAGTGCCGAAAGAACCAACAGAGGTGCAGAAATAGGCAAGAGGGGTACAGAAAGAGGCAAGTGGAATGCAGAATGAAGCAAAAGAGGTGCAAAAAGAGGCAAGAGGGGTGCAGAAAGGGGTGGGAGAGGTGCACAATGAGGCAAGAGGTGTACAGAAAGAGGCAGGGGTGCTGAAAGAAGGAAGAGAATGCAGAAAGAAGCAACAGAGGTACAGAAAGAGGCAAGAGTGGTGCAAAAAGAGGGAAGAGAGGTGTAGAAAGAGGCAAGAGAGTTGCAGAAGGAGGCAAGAGAGGTACAGAAAGAGGCAAGAGAAGTATTGAAAGAGGCAAGAGAGATGCAGAAGGAGGCACTAGAATTGCAGAAAGAGGCAAGAGATTTGCAGAAAGAGGCAAGTGATGTTCAGAAGAAGCAAGAGAGTTTCAGAAACAGGCAAAGGGGATGCAGAAAGAGGGAATAGGTGGGTAGACTGAGGCAAGAGAGGTACAGAAAGAAGGAACTGGGGTGCAGAAAAAGGCAAGAGGGGTGCTGACAAAAAGCAACAGAAGCGCAGAAAGAAGCAACAGAGGTGCAGAAAGAGGCAGGAGGGGTGCAGAAAGAGGCAGGAGGGGTGCATAAAGAGGCAAGAGAAGTGCAGAAAGAAGCAACAGAGGTACAGAAAGAGGCAAGAGAAGTGTAGAAAGAGGCAAGAGAGGTGCAGAAAGAGGCAAGAGAGGTACAGAAGAGGGAGGACGAGTACAGGAAGAGACAACAGCAGTGCAGAAAGAAGCAATACAGGTGCAGAAAAAATCATGGGAAGTGCAGAATGAAGCAACGGGGGCAGAAACAGGCAAGCGAAGTGCAGAAAGAAGCAACAGAGGTGCAGAAGGAGGCAAGAGAACTGCAGAAATAGGCAAAAGAGTTGCAGAAACAGCCAGAAGAGGTACAGAAAGAGGAAACAGGGGTGCAGACAGAGGCAAGAGTGGTACAGAAACAGGTAAGAGGGATACAGAAAGAGGCAGGAGGGGAGCAGAAATTTACAAGAAAGGTGTAGAAAGAAGCAAGAGCAGTGCAGAAAGAACCAACAGAGAAGCAGCAAGAGACAAGCCGGGTACAGAAAGATGCAAGTGAAGTGCAGAACCACGCAAAAGAGGTGCAGAAAGAACCAACAGTGGTGCAGTAAGAGGCAAGCGGGGTACAGAAAGATGCAAGTGAAGTACAGAACGAAGCAAAAGAGGTGCAGGAAGAACCAACAGTGGTGCAAAAAGATGCAAGAGAGGTACAGAAAGGGATAGGAGAGGTGCACAGTGAGGCAAGAGGGGTGCAGAAAGAGTCAAGAGGGATGTAAAAAATTGGAACAGAGGTGCAAAAAGAAGCAAGAGCAGTGCAGAAAGAAAGAACCAACAGAGATACAGAAAGAGGCAAGTAAAGTGCAGAACGAAGCAAAAGAGGTGCAGAAAGAGGCAAGAGAACTGCAGATAAAGGCAAGAGAGGTGCAGAATAAGTCAGGTGAGGTGCATAAAGAGGCGTACAGAAAGAGGCAAGAGGGGTTCAGAAACAAGCGAGAGACAAGCAGAAAGAAGCAAGAGAGTTGGATAAAGAGGTACAAAGGGTGCAGAAAGAGGCAAGAGAAGTGCAGAATGAAGCAACAGAGGTACAGAAAGAGGAAAGAGTGGTGCAGAAAGAGGGAAGAGAGATGTAGAAAGAGACAAGAGAGTTGCACAGAGGGAAGAGGGGTGCATAAAGATGCAAGAGGGGTGCAGAAAGAAGCAAGTGAGATGCAGAAAGAGGCAATATAGGTGCAGAAAGGGGCTAGAGAGGTGCAGAAACAGGCAAGAGAAGTATAAAAAGAGGCAAGAGAATTTCTGAAAGAAGCAACACAGGTGTAGAAAGAATCAAGAGGAGTTCAGGTAGAGGCAAATGAGGTGCAGAGAGAGGCAAGAGAGGTACAGAAAGAGGGAAGACGAGTGGAGAAAGAGACAACCGCGGTGCAGAAAGAAGCAAGACAGGTGCGGAAAAAAGTATGGGAAGTGCAGAATGAAGCAACGGGGGCAGAAAGAGGCAAGCGATGTGCAGAAAGAAGCAACATAGGTGCAGAAAGAGGCAAGAGAATGACAGAACGAGGCAAGGGAGTTCCAGAAACAGGGAAAAGAGGTACAGAAAGAGGGAAGAGGGGTGCAGAGAGAGGCAAGAGAGGTGCAGAAACAGATACGAGGGGTACAGAAAGAGGCAAGAGGGGTGCAGAAATTTGCTAGAGGTGCAGAAAGAGGCAAGTGAGGAGCAGAAGGAGTCAAGAGAACTGCAGAAAAAGGCAAGAGTGTTGCAGAAACAGGCAAAAGGGGTGCAGAAAGAGGGAACAGGTGGGTATACTGAGGCAAGAGCAGTGCAGAAAGAACCAACAGAGGTGCAGAAATAGGCAAGAGGGGTACAGAAAGAGGCAAGTGAAATGCAGAATGAAGCAAAAGAGGTGCAGAGAAAAACCAACAGAGGTGCAAAAAGAGGCAAGAGGGGTGCAGAAAGGGGTGGGAGAAGTGCACAATGAGGCAAGAGGTGTGCAGAAAGAGGCAGGGGAGCAGAAAGAAGGAAGATAATGCAGAAAGAAGCAACAGAGGTACAGAAAGAGGCAAGTGTGGTGCAAAAAGAGGGAAGAGAGGTGTAGAAAGAGGCAAGAGAGTTGCACAAAGAGGGAAGAGGGGTGCAGGAACAGGCAAAAGATGTGCAGAAAGAAGCAAGTGAGGTGCAGAAAGAGGCAACAGAGGTACAGAAAGAGGCAAGAGTGGTGCAAAAAGAGGGAAGAGAGGTGTAGAAAGAGGCAAGAGAAGTATTGAAAGAGGCAAGAGAGATGCAGAAGGAGGCACTAGAACTGCAGAAAGAGGCAAGAGATTTGCAGAAAGAGGCAAGTGATGTGCAGAAGAAGCAAGAGAGTTTCAGAAACAGGCAAAGGGGATGCAGAAAGAGGGAATAGGTGGGCAGACTGAGGCAAGAGAGGTACAGAAAGAAGGAACTGGGGTGCAGAAAGAGGCAAGAGAGGTGCTGACAAAAAGCAACAGAAGCGCAGAAAGAAGCAACAGAGGTGCAGAAAGAGGCAGGAGGGGTGCAGAAAGAGGCAGGAGGGGTGCATAAAGAGGCAAGAGAAGTGCAGAAAGAAGCAACAGAGGTACAGAAAGAGGCAAGAGAAGTGTAGAAAGAGGCAAGAGAGGTGCAGAAAGAGGCAAGAGAGGTACAGAAGAGGGAGGACGAGCACAGAAAGAGACAACAGCGGTGCAAAAAGAAGCAATACAGGTGCAGAAAAAAGCATGGGAAGTGCAGAATGAAGCAACGGGGGCAGAAAGAGGCAAGCGAAGTGCAGAAAGAAGCAACAGAGGTGCAGAAGGAGGCAAGAGAACTGCAGAAATAGGCAAGAAAGTTGCAGAAACGGGCAGAAGAGGTACAGAAAGAGGAAACAGGGGTGCATATAAATGCAAGAGAGGTACAGAAACTGGTAAGAGGGATACAGAAAGAGGCAAGAGGGGAGCAGAAATTTAAAAGAAAGGTGTAGAAAGAAGCAAGAGCAGTGCAGAAAGAACCAACAGAGAAGCAGCAAGAGACAAGCCGGGTACAGAAAGATGCAAGTGAAGTGCAGAACCACGCAAAAGAGGTGCAGAAAGAACCAACAGTGGTGCAGTAAGATGCAAGTGGGGTACAGAAAGATGCAAGTGAAGTACAGAACGAAGCAAAAGAGGTGCAGGAAGAACCAACAGTGGTGCAAAAAGATGCAAGAGAGGTACAGAAAGGGATAGGAGAGGTGCAAAAGAGGCAAGAGGGGTGCAGAAAGAGTCAAGAGGGATGTAAAAAATTGGAACAGAGTTGCAAAAAGAAGCAAGAGCAGTGCAGAAAGAAAGAACCAACAGAGATACAGAAAGAGGCAAGTAAAGTGCAGAACGAAGCAAAAGAGGTGCAGAAAGAGGCAAGAGAACTGCAGATAAAGGCAAGAGAGGTGCAGAATAAGTCAGGTGAGGTGCATAAAGAGGCGTACAGAAAGAGGCAAGAGGGGTTCAGAAACAAGCGAGAGACAAGCAGAAAGAAGCAAGAGAGTTGGACAAACAGGTACGAAGGGTGCAGAAAGAGGCAAGAGAAGTGCAGAATGAAGCAACAGAGGTACAGAAAGAGGCAAGAGTGGTGCAGAAAGAGGGAAAAGAGATGTAGAAAGAGAGAAGAGAGTTGCACAGAGGGAAGAGGGGTGCAGAAAGACGCAAGAGGGGTGCAGAAAGAAGCAAGTGAGATGCAGAAAGAGGCAATATAGGTGCAGAAAGGGGATAGAGAGGTGCAGAAACAGGCAAGAGAAGAATAAAAAGAGGCAAGAGAATTGCTGAAAGAAGCAACAGAGGTGTAGAAAGAATCAAGAGGAGTTCAGGAAGAGGCAAATGAGGTGCAGAGAGAGGCAAGAGAGGTACAGAAAGAGGGAAGACGAGTGCAGAAAGAGACAACAGCGGTGCAGAAAGAAGAAAGACAGGTGCGGAAAAAAGCATGGGAAGTGCAGAATGAAGCGACGGGGCAGAAAGAGGCAAGCAATGTGCAGAAAGAAGCAACAGAGGTGCAGAAGGAGGCAAGAGAACGACAGAAAGAGGCAAGAGAGTTCCAGAAACAGGGAAAAGAGGTACAGAAAGAGGGAAGAGGGGTGCAGAGAGAGGCAAGAGAGGTGCAGAAACAGATACGAGGGGTACAGAAAGAGGCAAGAGGGGTGCAGAAAGAGGCAAGTGAGGAGCAGAAGGAGTCAAGAGAACTGCAGAAAAAGGCAAGAGTTTTGCAGAAACAGGCAAAAGGGGTGCAGAACGAGGGAACAGGTGGGTATACTGAGGCAAGAGCAGTGCAGAAAGAACCAACAGAGGTGCAGAAAGAGGCAAGAGGGGTACAGAAAGAGGCAAGTGAAATGCAGAAGGAAGCAAAAGAGGTGCAAAGAAAAACCAACAGAGGTGCAAAAAGAGGCAAGAGGGGTGCAGAAAGGGGTGGGAGAGGTGCACAATGAGGCAAGAGGTGTACAGAAAAAGGCAGGTGTGCAGAAAGAAGGAAGAGAATGCAGAAAGAAGCAACAGAGGTACAGAAAGAGGCAAGAGTGGTGCAAGAAGAGGGGAGAGAGGTGTAGAAAGGCAAGAGAGTTGCACAAAGAGGCAAGAGGGGTGCAGAAACAGGCAAAAGGGGTGCAGAAAGAAGCAAGTGAGATGCAGAAAGAGGAAGGAGAGGTGCAGAAAGAGGCAAGAGAAGTATTGAAAGAGGCAAGAGAGATGCAGAAGGAGGCACTAGAACTGCAGAAAGAGGCAAGAGAGTTGCAGAAAGAGGCAAGTGATGTGCAGAAGAAGCAAGAGAGTTTCAGAAACAGGCAAAGGGGGTGCAGAAAGAGGGAATAGGTGGGCAGACTGAGGCAAGAGAGGTACAGAAAGAAGGAAGTGGGGTGCAGAAAGAGGCTTGAGGGGTGCAGACATAAAGCAACAGAAGTGCAGATAGAAGCAACAGAGGTGCAGAAAGAACAATGAGGGGTACAGAAAGAGGCAGGAGGGGTGCAGAAAGAGGCAATAGAAGTGCAGAAAGAAGCAACAGAGGTACAGAAAGAGGCAAGAGAAGTGTTGAAAGAGGCAAGAGAGGTGTAGAAAGAGGCAATAGAGGTACAGAAAGAGGGAAGATGAGTGCGGAAAGAGACAACCGCGGTGCAGAAAGAAGCAAGACAAGTGCAGAAAAAAGCATGGGAAGTGCAGAATGAAGCAACGGGGGGCAGAAAGAGGCAAGCGAAGTTCAGAAAGAATAAACAGAGGTGCACAAGGAGGCAAGAGAACTGCAGAAATAGGCAAGAGAGTTGCAGAAACAGGCAGAAGAGTTACAGAAAGAGGAAACAGGGGTGCAGACAGAGGCAAGAGAGGTACAGAAACAGGTAAGAGGGAAACAGAAAGAGGCAAGAGGGGAGCAGAAATGTGCAAGAAAGGTGCAGAAAGAAGCATGAGCACTGCAGAAAGAACCAACAGAGATGCTGCAAGAGGCAAGCCGGGTACAGAAAGATGCAAGTGAAGTGCAGAACCACACAAAAGAGGTGCAGAAAGAACCAACAGTGGTGCAGTAAGAGGCAAGCGGGGTACAGAATGATGCAAGTGAAGTGCAGAACGAAGTAAAAGAGGTGCAGAAAGAACCAACAGTGGTGCAAAAAGATGCAAGCGAGGTACAGAAAGGGGTAGGAGAGGTGCACAAAGAGGCACGAGGAGTACAGAAAGAGGCAGAAGGGATGCAGAAAGAAGCAATAGAGGCGCTGAAAGAGGCACAAAGGGTGCAGAAAGAGGCAAGAGAAGTGCAGAAAGAAGCAACAGAGGTACAGAAAGAGGCAAAAGTGGTGCATAAAGAGAGATTTAGAAAGAGGCAAACGAGTTGAAGAAAGAGGAAAGAGGGGTGCAAAAAGAGGCACAAGGGGTGCAGAAAGAAGCAAGTGAGGTGGAGAAAGAGGCTAGAGAGGTACGAAACAGGCAGAAAAGTGCAGAAAGAGGCAAGAGAATTGCTCAAAGAACCAACAGAGGTCTAGAAAGAAGAAATAGAAGTGCAGAAAAATGCAAGTGAGGTACAGAAAGAGACAACAGAGGTGCAGAACGAAGCAAGACAGGTACATAAAGAAGCATGGGAAGTGCAGAATGAAGCAACAGGGGTGCAGAAAGAGGCAAGATAAGTGCAGAAAGAAGCAGCAGAGGTGCAGAAGGAGGCAAGAGAACTGCAGAAAGAGGCAAGAGAGTTGCAGAAACAGGGAAAAGAGGTACATAAAGAGGAAAGAGGGGTGCAGAGAGAGGCAAGAGAGGTGCAGAAACAGATAAGAGGGGTACAGAAAGAGGCAAGAAGGGTGCAGAAATTTGCTAGAGGTGCACAAAGAGGTAGTTAGAGGTGTACAGAAAGAGGCAGGGGTGCAGAAAGAAGGAAGAGAATGCAGAAAGAAGCAACAGGGGTACAGAAAGAGGCAAGAGTGGTGCAAAAAGAGGGAAGAGAGGTGTAGAAAGGCAAGAGAGTTGCACAAAGAGGCAAGAGGGGTGCAGAAACAGGCAAAAGGGGTTGCAGAAAGAAGCAAGTGAGGTGCAGAAAGAGGCAAGAGAGGTGCAGAAAGAGGCAAGAGAAGTATTGAAAGAGGCAATAGAGATTCAGAAGGAGGCACTAGAACTGCAGAAAGAAGCAAGAGAGTTGCAGAAAGAGGCAAGCGAGGTGC